>NC_089721.1:6494712-7957212 GCF_031753505.1 Anomalospiza imberbis
CCTTTCTGTGGAAGGAGGAGGGAAATAGCAGATTTTTATTCCTCTCTTGGGACAGAAGGTTTGAGGGGTTCTTGAGGAGTAAATGCCAGGGTGGAAGTATTGCCACTGCTCTTTCTGCCCTTCTCCATTGACAGCAAGGGAGACTCTGCACCAGAGCCACAGCTGAAACTCTCCAGTCTGAGTCTTCTTTCCAGACTCACAGCAGGCTCAGCTGAGATCACAGATGCCAAACTCACCATTGCTTTCTTCTGTCTCCCCTCATCTTTCTGGACTCTCATTTAGCTTTTTTTTTTAGGATCTCAAACACCTTAGGGTACCTCAGGTGTTCTCAGCACCTCTCTCTACAGCCTTCTCCCACCTTTGGATCATATCAGGTCCCCCTGCTTATCCTTCTTATGTTTTTCTGTCTCTAAGGACTATAGCTATGTTCAGTGACCCAATCATCCCTCCAGCATCATCTCTCCACTCCTTCCAGGCTGGTGTATTTGTTATGGAGGTTGTCTTGATTTAGGTTAAAGTGTTTGCGGCCTGAATCTATCAGCTACTCAGAGTTGCTCAAATTACTTTCAAAAAGTAATTTGTCACTGATTCCCACATCCAAAAACTTATTGTCAATCTCGTGTTCTTGGTGACCGTCTCACTAAAAGATAGTCACGTATCCAAAATTAGAACCCGGCTGTTGTGAGCTCTGGGGAAATAAACCTGAGGTGCAAATGAAAGAGAGGTGTTTAGCGACAAATAAAGTTTGGTTTCCAGTGCTTTCTTTGATGGCTTGCCAGAAACCAGTCTCCAAACTTTCTGTCCCTTCAGCAGCACTTCTAAGCGAGTTATGCATTGCAAGTGACATCCTATGAGTTTCTCCCCACTGCTCTCCAATTAAAGACATGGTCCCATCTGCCCATGAACAATGTCCAGGAGACAGCAGATACCAGGGCACCAGACAGAGGGATGATCATTTATCTACAACAGGACTTGAGGGCATGTTCTGCCATTCCAGTTAGGACAAGGTTCATCTTCCTTGCCTTAGGTGTCCTAAAAGCCAGATGTCTAATTTGGGCTAGTGATACCAGGCCTTTTTTTATAATGAATGTACAAGAACAGGTGCCTCCAGAGGTAATTTCATTGCAGCCAAAGACAAATTGTAAGAAATGCCAGATGAATTAATTGCCCTCAGGATATGTTTATGTATCCAAAACAAAAATAAAGAAACCTTAGGATGACCAGCTTAGACATAAACCTTTTAGACATCCTCAGCTAGCGAAGATGGTTCCCACACTCTATTGAGAAACTTAGTCGTCCAAATGAAAGCAGTTCAAGGCAAAATGTTGCTTGCAACATCTTCCCCAGTGCAAAGGATACCAAGTGGAAATTATGACAATTTATTTTTACAGTACTGAAATATATCTATATATGTTTGAATTGGCTTTGATTCTTGGAGGAAGCACAGACTATTGCACTAGAAATGTGCTAGAAATATGTGAAATGCAGGCAAAGCTGTAGGGAAGCAGAGAAGAAAGGGTTATCATAAAAAGGGCAAAATATGTAAAATGTTAATATCATAGCACATCATTGTGATGTTCACATGGTTAGAGAGAGGGAAAGTCTCATGAGCCTGAGCTTAGAAAAAGTTCTTCCTTGTTCCTCAGATTTGTTCTTAGAAGAGAAGTTTAGCAAAAATACTATACCTTGACCCCAGTGCAGTAAAGGAAAAAAAAATTAAGAATTCCTGAAGATTACATCATTCCTAATTTTCTTGCTTTTCTTTGAAAATTACCTGTGTTCATACATGGAAGCAGATAAACTGTCTTATAGGACATTTCTGGAGAAAGAGCTGAGGTGAGCACAGATAGATGATGTGTATTATGCTTTCTACGAGTGATACAAATTTTCAATTAAAGCAGGGTCTTTTTGACAGCATAAGATTAAGATGTTTTTCTCAAAATCACATTTATTTTCTGGAGGAAGGGAAATGTTTCTCCAACAGCAGTTAGGCACTTTGCTGAGAAAAGAAAAAAACTTCTCCATTAAAAGGCTAGATTTTGATTGAAAAAACATGAGTGAAAATGGCAGAAACATGTACAAGGAATCTGAGCTGAGGGAATTGCAGCAGTAAACTGCAGAGCTGAAGCAATGTAAACTCAAGGTCCCTCACTTACGCTTAGCTTGTCACGCTGACATGCTGGAGGTATTTAAATATATCACAGGGGCCAATATGCAGGGGGGGAAAGGCCTTTCCTTCTTCTTTCATCTTAAAACCCAATAGGTCATTATTGGTCATTCTGACATCAGTGCTGGAAGGAGGCAAAACAAAAACCTTGTTCAAGGGCAGTGCCCAGATCTCTCTGCCACAGCCAAAATCCAGCTCTGTCTGTCCTCCCAGCAAGAATCTTCCTTGTCGTGTAAAAATCACAGGCTGTTAATCCATCCATGGCATTTACACTGCCATATCCAACCGTGGCAGGGATCAGTCATTGATAGTGCTGATCTGCCTAATCTCTCTGATAATGCAGGGCAGAGACATGAGTCAGTCCCAAAAACGAAGATGGTTCTCACTGACAGTGAAGTAGTTGAATTTGCAGGGTGAAAAGAATGTGGGGTGAAAAGCAGAGCAGACTTGGCCATTGAGGAATCATCCAGGTTGTCACAGGCTTTCTGTTTTTTTTGAATGTGACAAAGGTTTTTGGCTTTATCCATTGTACTAACCCAAACTTACTGTTCAATTTGCCCTAGAGAAAGCCCCACTCTCTGCAGCCCTAATTCCAGGGCTCCCCATTTCTGCTGCTATCTCATGTTCAACAGGCAAACAGGAGCCATAGCATTTGGGAAGGAAAAAAAAGTAGCTTTGAGGCTAAGCAGAATATAGGAGAGTCAACTTAAAGAGCAGTAGGAAACTGTACCACATACTGACCCCTTAAAAGTGCTCCCATAGCCAAAGCTGTGGTTTTCTTCTTACTGATCAGAAAAAGCACTTTTCTCAGACAGGGCTGTTTTACCAGCTTTAAAGAAAGTCAGCCTTCCTCTGGGTTTTCCCTTGCTCGCACACTGAAAGAAACACACATTTATGTTTCCAAAAATGTGGAAGTATGTACAGATATGTATCATGCACAGTATCATCTCCCCTAAATAGGAAGGAGCCTAAGATTGGCCTTGTTCCAAATCATGTTGAACACGCCACCTGGAAGGAACAGAGACATCTGGAAAATCATTCCACAATCTCTGAGGAAATTACAGGAGAAATACCGGATGATTGGAAGAACAGCCCTTTGTGGGATTCTTACTTTATCAGCCAATTTCACTTGGATTTTTTTTTTTCATAAGTAGCATATGTTCAAAACTTTAATAAGAAATCTTTGAGATCTGGGGGTTTATTTATTTGCTTATTTAATTTTCATCCTAAACAAAAAAAAAGTTTTAGAAATTTCAGAGGTGGCAGGGCAGGGAGTGAGGAAAACAAAACAAAACAAAACAAAATAAAATTTAAAAAAAAGGTAAGAATCATGTGATAATTCATACCCTAGGGTGCAATAGTCAGGAGGTTCATTCACTTGCCTGGAATGTGATGCAGATTAAATGAGCCTACAAGAAGTCTTAACATGCCTGGACTGCAGAAGGTAGAGTCATTGGTTAGTTCTTCCCAAAGTCCTCCAGCAGACAAGCAGAGTTGTTTAAAAAAACAGCAGTTATATCTGGTAAGAATGAAGGTCTAGGGAAAGCTGAGATTCTGTGTGCCAATGCAAAACATTGACTGCAGTGCTGTCTGGGTATGGAAGAATGAGGGGAAAAGAGAACCTCCACAAGGGCTGCTCTTCTCACCCATGTGCAATGCTTCTGATGCAGAGCTGCTCTATCCTCATGTTTGCAATTCCCCTTTAGATATATGGATTTTATACAACAAAGAAACCAAACAAGAAAGAGAGATAGAGCACACATCCCACTGAAATTCACACAATGCTCATCTACATAAATCACTTAAGAACTTCATCCTGAATATCTCTAATGGAATTAGGTATCCTTTCTGTTAAAAATATTGCTAAAGATAGATGTGCTATTCCTTCTCAGTTATTTAGTTAAATGTGGGGAATTGCTTGGTATTTACTTTAAATGCTCCCTGGAGATACCAGGTAAACTGTACTCTTCCCATTGCTATTGTGAGGTAAATGGCAGAGAAAGCATTAGCTGAGTTCATGTAGATATCTGGGGAAACCAAGCCATATAAAGCGTACAAAAATCACAGGCATCTCCACTTGAGCCTTACATCCATTCTGCACTCAACAGAAATACGATTTGTGCATTGTATCTATGCAGCTCGCCTCAAGATTTAACTAAAATTCCAGCCTCTGCTGTTTCTGATTGACTCACAGTGCTGTTCTTGTTTGCGTATACTTGCTCCAGTAACCTGAATACATTTTTCACATGAAGTTCATATTATACCTCTACATCTGCAGTTGAAATCATACTCAAGGGTGAGGAGTCTAAGTCTTTCCATTGGTAATAGAAAGAGTTTGCATGGTTCAATTCAACTTTACTCTAAATTTTCAGGCATTTGCTGCCAGGTGAAATGAATTTCAGAGATTCTCATCCAACAAGTCTGGACTTCACTTTAAAACAAATGAGAAGGAGGGTAAGAGTTCCTCAAGATCTACATCTAACCCCTCAGCAAAATCAAGCTTATGTTTCCATCTTCAAGTTGTCCATCACTTACAAAAACACCTCTTCAAATCTTAACCATGTTCATGGCACAGCTAAGGAACCAGAAGCCATAGACACCCCCAATACATTCAGGGGATGCATTTTGTACCAGCACCTGCTCCAAGGGAAGAGAGGATCCCTTGCTCTGCATCTCTGCTCACTGCCTGTCATATTCCTTGCAAAGTCTGCAACCTAGGAACCTACCCTGTAGGTTGGGACAAATGTAAATCCCTTTGTGCCACCCAGCTGCCGACGCACGGCCTTGGAGAGGGGAGTCTACTCTGCAGAGTTAGGGAATAGTGGCACAGAGGTAGGGCCTAGTACTTTGGACAAGTAAAACACACTAAGCTCCTAGCTCTGCCATAAAATCCAAGAGAAGCATGGGAAAGGATGAAGAACTGGCTGAAGAACTCACCCAAAAGAAGTCTTGTTCAGGGACCCCTCTAGTGCCATGGGTGTGAGCCCATGTGAGATAACATCAAACATTGAGGTACACACTCCTTTTGACAAAGCTCTTTTCTCCCTTCCCTCTTCCTTGACTTTATCATTCAATTCCTTGTGAAATAATGTGAAAGCATCTGTTGTCTCTTTCATTTAATTTGTAAATACACTCCGAAAGGGCTGGCAGAGCACATGTGCCAGTCCTTCTTTCCAAAGGGAAGGAATGCAGGCTTCTGTCCTCACAAGACATGTCCTCTATCCTTGCAGGACCCTGCTCACTGTACATCAGCTAGAAAGATGTTTTAAAATGGATTTGGGTGATTTCTGCACATACCTGGTGTGTGGAGGTTGTTGAGGGGCGCTGGGGAGCTGTAGGCATGCCTCACATGCCCCCTTCATAGCTGCACAGAGAGGATAACAGACACCTCCATGGGGCTCAAATATATCATATCAGGTGTATTTGGCCCAACAAGCTGTTATGTTTTCTATGAAGTACAGTCATATCTGTCTTGAAGACAAAATTAATAATAAAAAATCCCACCCTTCTGTTCATATTAGCTTTCATGCTAAAGATCACTAACTATGGAGTGAAGGGAAAAGACAAAATTCTGGAGGACATAAGCACTTAAACTGATGTATTAGCTAAAGCGAGGAGGGTCTTTGCATTCCCTTTGCCATTTTATTACTTCAGCTAGTCCTTGGACTGCAGCTCAGTCATTTACAGAGTCCTTGAGACCGCAAACTTGTCACCAGCTTATGTGGCCGTTCTGCCCCACAGCAGACTGTCAGAGGAGTCACAGCTTCACCTGTGATTGTTATGATTACTATAAATTATCTTTTTATTGCACACTGAAACCCTCAGGCACCGAGCACCTACAAAATCATGTTTCTTTCAGCAGCAGGTGCAGGCTTTCAGTTCCTGAACACCCTCATACGGCTGAGAAGACAGCTGAGACAGCCATCTGGAGACTCGGGAAGCAGCGTACCTGGTTCTCCAGCTCCTTAGCTCTCTCACTGTCTCCATGCCTGACAGAAACAAGTCTTTCCTCTGCCTGGCAGCACACAGACTTCCTGGGTGACATGGCTTGCTCTGCTCAGTACATTCCCTGCCAGAAATCCAGAGGCAGCATCTCACACACACACACACACACACACACACACTGCACTGACCAAAAATGGAGCCAGAAGTTAGGTTTTCCATACTTTTACAAGTAAACACTTAGTAAATGTTCTTATTTCATTGGAAATCAGTATAGAATGATAGCTAAATAGTCATTTATCTCTTGATCACTTTTCCTGGCTATAATCCAATTAAGGGTAAGAAGCACCCATGGGACATTTTAAAAGAACCATGTAAATCCCCTATTGCCAGCACTGTAACATGTTTCATGTCATCTGGCTGGTTTTGCTGTGCTCTAGGATTAACCTTCATTCCTCAATCCTAGCACAAAGCAGGCAATTGAGGCAAAGAGGAATGGGCAAAGTGCCCAAGCTAGGCCAGCAGGAAGGTGGCTGAGCCAGTTTTAAAAGTCAAGAGTTCAAACTTGGTCCAGCACTTTGGTTCCCTAAGATCTCATCTGCTTCTTTTAGTTTGTAACCTGCTTGGCAGTCCCACCAAAGCCAGAAGCCCAGGTAGGGTAGGAGGAAGCTCTCCAGGCAGCAGTGTATTTGCTCCCCTCTCCCTCCTTGCACCAGAAAAACATATTGCAATAAATAGACGGAGACAATCAGTACTTTTATAGACAGGCCTCCATACCAGCAGGGATTTCATCCTCGCCTGCTCTCCTCTAGATTGGGCTGATTGGCAAAGGCGGGTAAATCCCTACCCTTTGTTTAACAAGATGGGAAAATAATGGAAAGCAAGAAACACCCACAACCCTCCCAGGTACGAATGCTCAGGCTGATTCAAGCCTTTTCAAGTGGTTTGGTCTCCAGCGATTTGCACTTTCCTGCCTCCCAGCCCTTCCCCACATTCCCATTCCCTCTCCCAACTCTGTCTTGCTGAGTTCTTCCACCGCTGTTATTATTTGTGAAGCGTGAGGAGAGTTATGACAGGGGAGGGATGTCATTAAACCACGCCGGGAGGAGATGTCAGCCGCCATGCAAACATCTTCCTGACACTCCACTTTCAAACGATTTCAGAAACTGCACTCAGATGATTTCAGGTTGGGTAGGCCTGTCAGCTTGGATGGACGACACGCGTTGCTTTGGTGCCGGAGACAGCTCCGGAGCCTCTCAGCCGGCTGTTGCGTATGCAGCCCCGTCCCCACGCACACAGCTGCACATCATTATTTTTATGCCACTCCAAGACAGATATCCTTGAATGCCGCTGGAAGCGTCAAACTTTCACTGCAAGAGAAAGCTTTAACATTTAGAGGGTTCTTGTGTAATGCAAATGAACCAGAAAGGTAGGAAGGCATCCCAAATGCCACTCAATGCATTTATAAAAAGATAAGGTGACTTTGTCCTACCCTACCATATCACTTCATTACCAAGTGTCAGCAAAGAGTCTGGCAGCTCGATTGGTTGATGAAATCACATGACCCAAGTGTTATCTTGCAAAAACACATGAAATTACTAAGCTTCAACAGCAAAGAAGTATAAATAACCCTACAGTTTATTCCCATCAACCAAAAAAAGACTATGTATCTCTTTATTTCCTCTCATTTTTAACTCCCATTGGGGGGAAGAAAAAGAAATTCCCCATCTAATTTATAATTCAAGATATTTTGCTATCTAATATATTTATATTACTTTCTTCAATATCTAATTGAAGTGCTTTGTTTATGCATTATTCATTTGATCTTTGTTTTCTATCCTTATTGTTAACTTCCAATGCAATTTTAATGGGCTCATGGTCAGAGATCAGGGTGGCAGACTCTTTGATGCTATGTTAACTCACTGACAAAAGGGCAGGAAGAAAATGTGAGTTAGGAAGACATTAAAGCCATCATTTCTGATCCAGATCTGAGCTGTACCTTGATGGTACATGCCTAATTTTCAAGGGGGCAGATTTCCTGGCTTTGCTATGGTAGTCAGTTAGGTGTTTGGATGTCACACTACTAGCAAGCAAGAAGAAAAATGTAATTGCTTGAGCTCCTGCAGAAGTGGGACATTAGCCAGTGCCTGCTGAGGTCTGTGGAAATAAGGCGTTCTGCAGCTCTTCAACCTTTCAACATCTCTGCTGAATTGCTCACACAAGTAAACAGAGGTGAAGGTGATGGATGTGGCATGTTAGACAGGAAAATGGGTTGGTGTTCAAGACTTTCTAGTACCTAGGGTGGTGCTGCACAACCAGGAGGGCACACTAGACTCGAGCAACACGCTGCTCTGGAGTCTGTAACTCAACCATAGGGCAGCAAAATCTGCTTTGTGCCTGAGCAGGTACCAGGTATGGCCTTTTAATTCAAGGCATTGGGGTTTCAGATGGGTGTCCACCTCTTGAATGTCTCTTGGGCATAAATTTTGTTATGCAGCCACTCATTGAACTCACAGTTAGCTGTCTTCCACAAGCAAAAATTCAGCATTTCTCATTCAGCTGAAATATTGCAGCACAGCCCCACTGAAACATTCAGGTTCACTGCTCACTCCAGCCAAAAGCTTACTTTCATTTTTACTCTTTTCTTTGCAGCTTTGATCTCAACAAAAACATTTTGCAGCAGACAAAGAGTTAACAGTGTAGGAACTACAATTCAGCCTAGGAAAATAATGTATGGGTATTCTTGGCGTTTCTGGATATCGGCACAGCTGTAGCACTGTCTCACCCATGAACAAATATTCTTGGCCAAGACATGGGCTCTCACAGACCATTAAAGGGCTTCTGTAGGAAGGAGCACATGCAGCAAACAATGCTAACCTGAGTTTACAACTGCTGCCCACTGAAAGTTGGCATGGACAGGTAGTGGAAGTATTAAGTGATAGAAGACATAGTGCATTGAAAGTGACAGGCAGCAGATGTAAATAGAGGCAATTTTGTGCAATAACCCACCGAATTCCATTTTAATGAACTTAGCTCTCCAGTCTCCACAAGACGAGACATTACTAGACAAGAGACAGTGAGAGGGAGGTCCAAAAATAGTGTCATGAAGACGGAGACTGCTAAAAAGTTGCAGCAGCAATCTGGCAGAGAGCAGACTCCTCTGGGAGAAAACCCACTAGCCAGCTGCAGTTTGCATCTGCAACAGGAAAGGTGGTGGCACCAAGGAAGAATCTGTACTCACAGGATGATGGAAGGAAAGGCATGAAGATGCTTTGCATATTCCAACAGGAAACCTGGCAGCGGATGGTGGAAATAAAGGAGATTTGTAGGATTGATGTTTGTCTGGGACCAGTCTGCCTTTGACTTCCTTCTTTTCTTTGTTTTGCATATTTATTCCCCTTGAATTAACTCATGGAAGAGGAACAGATGCCATCAGGATTGAAAACAGCATTTTCAGTAGCTTGAAACTACTGCTTGAATGGAGGATGTCAGCATTTCCTCTGAATTGTACAAATCAGTGGCATTGTAACAGGGCTATTGTTTATAGATGATTTTTTTTATTAGAGAATCTTAAGGTCAGTTGCTGACAAATGTTTTTCAGAAAAATTGGGAAGCATTTAGGAATTCTCTCTCATCTAATGATACATCATTTTCAAAAGCTGGAAATAATATCTGCCAGGTGGTCTGGATTTTCACACTGAAATAAATCTCCATGTTTTCTGGAGCAGAAATTCCTGAGTTTGATTTCCTTTCCCTCATGTTTGACTGACAACCATTGACATACTGTTGTGAATGAAGAGTTGCTGTCTATCTGAACTCAATGGCCTCAGACTTTCCCCTAGATGATTCATGTTATTCAAATGATCAGAAATCTATAAATCTCAGAATGGAAAAGTGCAGAAATGGCATCTTCATTATTCTTCGGGTTCTTTTTTCTCATCAAGGATGTAAGAGACAGTTTTTCATATCTAGTTGCTGTTTCAGATTCAACAGCAAATTCTCAACCTCAAAGTTTGAAATTCCTTCACGTTAGTCTTTGCACGTGGTTAGAAGAGATGACCATCTCAGTTAGAAAATATTTTTGTACAAAATGCATCAAATGCCAATAAAATATCCTTATGTAAACTCTTGCTAGCTACTTTAGAACCATACTGGTAAGTTTATTTCTGAACACAGGAAAGAAGTACAGTATAGCTGATGGGCTTACCGTGGGGGAAAAGCAAACCAATGAAAACGTCAGTGAAAATATTACCCTTGCCTGTAGAAAATTTAATTTTAACTCATCTTCTATATGTTGTAAAATCAACTCCTTTAATAAGGACACATTCTTCCAAAACCTAGACAGCACTGGAAATTAAATTTCCAATCTCAAAATAGTTTTGATGGGGAATCTTTAACCTGCCCTAAAACAGCAAGTGTGGTGTTCTGGCTGTTCTGGTTGTCCAAGTCAAATTCCTGGCTGTGCTTGGTCATCCTTAAAAGCTGTTAATGGCAATGCAAAACAGTCCTACGCTTGAATGTGTAAAAATATTAAAATCACCAGAGGCTCCATGTGTCAACCAAAAAGGAATTTCCTCCCTTTCCCCATGGATCTGGTCCTTTCTCAGAGTTCAAAAGAATTTGAATGTATGGTGGGGAAATATCTTTCTAACGTGAGAGAAGGAGTAAGGGGTGGGGGGGGGGAACAAAAAGAGACAGAAAAGGGAAAGAAAATTCTACTTGATTAGCTTCTTAGCATCAGTTGGATGTGACAACTCTTTGAATATGGATGAAGTCTACAAGAGGGATCATCTGCCAGCAGTAGTTGTTACCAAGGAAGTAAGTGATGCTGGAGGTCGGAGGGCACCTGTCTCGCCAGCTAATGAAAGAATTGTGGGAGACAGAGCTTTTCTATCTGATTAGTATAAGGGCTGTAATTCCTGTCCTTCCCACCCCCACATCTTCTCTGCTCTCTTTTAAAATGAGGCTATTGTTGTTATTGTAAGGGGGATGTGAAAGAGACTGTCCTAGGAAGAGCTTTGCCTCTCTTAAGTGATATTTTGGCCAACAGCTTTTGCCAATCTCATCATCCCACACAGATTCTGGAAGGGAAAAGCAACTCTTTTCTTCAATCTCTGCCAGACTTTTTTTTCCCAATCATGCTGGGAGCTGAAAGTCACCCTTGATTTTCAAGGGGTAAAAATGCAGTTGTTGGAAGGGACTATTAAGCAGGAATGTATATATGAGGGTGGGAGTGTTAGAAGAAAAAGCAGGAATGCTTTGTCTGCAAGGGCAACAAAGAAAAAAAAATTTGATAATCACAGGCTATTGTTTTAACCTACTTTTCTCACTCAATTTACTGCAGAGATAACCTAAATAATCATATAGTTAGTCCTCCTTTTAGGTGTCCTGAGAACTTCATCCTCACCCTTCCAAAAATCCCATAGCACGAATAGACCTTTAGTCAGGGCCATGGACACAGACCAAAAACTGATAATTTGAGAATAATGTCTCTGAAAGTCTGATTTGAAAGCAGATTTAGGCATGCATCATTGTACACTAACCAGTGCATTGCAAACACAGGGAGGTAGAATGTAGAAAAAAAAAGGTGCATTAAAGAAAATAGACCTAGGAGTTTTAGGGATCACTCAGTGTTTTCCAAGGCAAGGCATAAACCAAAGCCTTCTCATTTCCAGGCAGAAGGTCCCTCTGGTTGTCTCAATCTCTGTCATTCTCTGGCTCACACCTTCCCTTATGTGCAAATTTGTTACAGAAGCTCATCATGGCTTAAATCAGTAAGTTTCAGGACAGTTTTGGTGTTTTTCATGAGCAAATAATTTGGTCCATGCATTACACTGACAGACCAAAAGATTTTGCTTGACCTCTCTAAAGCAGTACTGGTCTGATCCTCTTATTTATTTACCAAGTAAATGCCACTCAGTGAATTTAAGATGTTGTCAGAGAGTATGAATCTACACACAGGTCTTACAGAGCCAGGATCAGGTTTCACAGAGTTTAATTAATGCTGAGGATAAGACATTTTCCCTTCCACTAGCAGAGAAAAGAGAGAGGGAGTCTGGAACTTCTTCATTGTTGAGCTATCACTCAAAAACTTTGCTTCGCCATCAATCGATACCATGCAATTGGGAAAAGATGGATATAGCGAGGCAGCTACTCCCATGATAACACCCAAACATGGATAGTTATACAAGGCTGCAGTGAAAGGCACATCTATACCAAGGCACTGTGATTGAAGTGTCCTACTTCAGATCACTGTGAAAAGCACAGAGAAATGCCTAAAAACCCCTTGCCCTAACCAAGGTCCTCTAAAAGTTTTTCACTGCTGTTCTACTGAGGGTTGATATAAGTTAATTTTCAGTTGTAATATCGGATTGGCTCACACTTTCAAAGATATTTACTAGCAGAATTTACTAACAGAATTCACACTCCATTGATGTAAAAGCCTTAACTTGCCACCTGATTAAAAAAAAAAAAAAACTGGGTCATGATTATAGATTGCATTTTTAAGTGGAATTTATCTTTTGTATATTCACATATATACATATACATGTGTATGTATATATATGTAGTTTACCTTCTTTGAGAGTGTTTTCTTATGTAAGTATGGATGGTAGGAAGAAGGGAAGTAGTTTATATTTCACTTCTTATTATCAAAGTCTTGATAATATTTAAAGAATGAAGATGAGTTCAGCAGAGATGGGACACAGCTAATAGTGTTTCCTCTACAGAGTGGGTATCTGCAATTTCAAATAAATTGTGCACTATTGTGCACATTTGGTGCCTCTGCCCATAGGCATTCAATCTGAAATTAGAAGTATTTACTTTCATGTGCTGTTGCACAGCCAGCTTTAGGGAAACCATGGCCCTGTTAGGTTCTGCATAATCCTGTTAGCATCCTGAACAGCTTTAAGGAACAAACTCACTTTTAAACTAGTTGGTCAGGTTTAATCCCTAAACCTAAATGTTCCCTAAATTTACCCACATCTAAGACATCTAATTAAAATGCAGATCCTTCCAAGGATCCTTCCAAGTCAGTCAAGACTTGAAATATAGAACATGGAGAGAAAAGTGCTTTTTTAGAAGTGTGATTTGGCTGAAAGCAGATTACTATATTATGAACAGACTTGTGCCCTCAACTTTGCAGAGCAGATCCCTGTAAACTACAAAAGACAAGGGTGACTATCTCAAAGACATATCTTGTAGAAAACACATTTCTCCAAATGCATCCCACCCTTTCAAACACAAAATTCCAAATTTGCATATTATTGAAATCAATATTTAGTTGTCTTTTCAGACATAGTAAAAATGCTATTCCAGATTACAAGTGAGGAAGGATTTTGTAGAAATACTTTATTAACTGGGGAATGGAAATATATGCATGCTCCTATCAAATAATAAGATACCACAATCAGTTTACTTGATTGAAAATGTGAAAAATTTTGCTGATGAGGTATTTTTTAAACAAAGCTATTTCTTTTCCTTTTTCTCAATTTCCTTTATTAATCTACTTCCTTTTAATGTAAAGGGAACAAAATAACAAAATGAAAAGTTGTTACATTTTGGGTCAGGAGAGACAGTCTCATAAACTGTAAATGTTTTTTTTTTTTTTTTTTTTTTGTTGTTGTGCATTTTGGGCAATAAACAGTATTCAGACATATCTTAGTTCATGTGAATGACTGCCAGCACCTACCACAGATGTGGGGAAGAGCTGGCCAGGGCAGTCTTTGAGGACAGGGAAGGTCAGGGATGTATGAGGTCTGGGAAGTTAGGCTCAAACAGATATATTAGATATTATATTTAGATTGGATATTAGGAAAAATGACTTCATTGAAAGTGTGATCAGGCATTGGAAAAACAAGCCCAGGGCAGTGGTACAATACCATCCTTGCAAGTGTTCAAAAGTTGTGTGGATGTGGCCCTTGGGGGACATGGCTTGGTGGTGATAAGTTAGCAGCTGGACTGGATGATCTGAGATGTCTTTTCCAACCTAAATAATTTTATGAACCTGTATGCATCCTACATTCATTTATATAGCTATAAATGAAAGGGAAAACTACTCCCTGGGCAGTTTTATCTGTTTATATGTTTTACTAGTTTCCTTCCCTATACAAAGATGAAGTTTGTCCAGCAGATGGGACAAGTGATCCTGTCAGGTACAGTGCCTCCAGCAGTGGCCTGTGCCTGGTGTGTGTGAAGCCCTCCCTCCTGGCAGCACCTGGCCAAATGCATGGTGCTGGGCAGAAAGGACAAATTTCTCCTCAGGCCCTGCAGCACTGACCTGGTGTACTATTGACACACACAAAGACAAATGCTCTGTCCAAATCCTGGGCTGTTGCAGGTCATCTTTGCCCCTGCAGAGTCAAGACAGCCCCTTAGGTGATGTCTGGGTACAACACATGCACAAAGTCAGGGAGTTCTGGAGACAAAAGGCATCTGTGGGGACTGAAACAGGAAGGGCCTGCAGCAAAGGACAGCCCAGGCCCAAGACATCTCCCTCCACCATGGCCTGATCATCATCCACAGCAGGAGAGCTTGACATGGAGGATGAGCCTAATTGATTTAGATTGTCTAAGACACTATCTCTCTGCTTTATATTTTAGGATGATTGAAATATCTGGGTACTGCCAGTCATTTCCAGCAAATGACCCCCCACCTCTCTCTATGCACTTACCTGATTTTGAAGAGAAAAGGTCCAGGGACCCATATAGGCATCAGACAGAGCACCAGAGAGGGAAAGGATGTGGACCATGTGCTCAGTCCTGCCCAAACACTCAGAACTCATTAAGAGTACTGTGGCAGGCTGGGAGCACACATTTGTCTTGGATATTCATCGTTAAAACCTTGTTAGGAACCCCTCGATCTTGTGAGGAATGGGAGCAGCCAGGGGAAACTTTGAAGAAGAGAGAATCACAGAATCTTCTGAGTTGGAAGGGACCCACGAGGATCATGGAGTCCATCTCCTGTCCCTACAGAGGAAGGAGATTGGAGATTTAGATCTACTAGGTGAGGAAGTAGGGTGAATGCATTAGGAAATGCTTCCTTGGTCATTTTATCAGAGACCTAAATTAATGGGGTTTTCTGAAAAAGAATTTATAAGATTTTTAAAACAAAAGAAAAAAAAAAAAAACAAAATAAAGGAAAACTCGCCATTCATCAGTTCAGCTCCAGATCTCTATAACACTTTCAAATGAAGGCATTACCACAGAGCACATTTTATTCCCAGAGACACTCTTGAGCTTGAGCAGAGGGGATTTGCATCTGTAAAAAGGACGGAGAGAAGGAGACAGCAAGGCTTAGCCTTTGTATACATTGCCAGAGCTGGAGGAGGGGAAAGCCCAAGGAAGGGGGTGTTTGACCCTCACCTGGGTAGCAAAGAAATTGGAGATAAAAATATTTCACTACAACAAGCCCACCTCCTTTCTGTTCCCCCAACTCTAGCAGAGAAATCAGAGCTGCAATCTCCTGTTGTCAGGGGTAATACATAAATAAATAAAGGCCTAGATAAGATAACAGCCACAACAACAATAAAACATGTAGCAGCATCAGGGGCAGGAAGGATCAGCATCTGCTTTAATTAAAAATCTGCCTTCATTGATTTTTTTTTTTAAAGGAACACATTTGTAGGGATATGAAGATAATGCTTCCACTCCATCTTAGTTCAATGAGTGGTGTACATCCGCTGTTAGCTACAAATAAGCCTTTGATCATTTTACTGCTGTCTGTAAAAAAATAACTTTCCTGTGTATTTCCCTTTTTTTCCCCCTTTAAATTGGGAGCTGAAAGAGGGGAGTGGCAATAGACAGATCTACTTGGGAAACCTCTGAATGAGGGTGGGGGAGAGAGCAAGGAGAGGAGAAATGAGAGTAAATACAAGAAGCTGCATCTGGCAAGGAGGGATCAGGTTGCCAGAGTCCAGGGGCTGAAGCAACCAAGTGTACCAGCCTCAGCTCAGAAAATCCAAAATACTCTGCCTGCTGCTCCAAGCTGCCTACACTCCTCTACAAACATAACAGTTAGAAGCATGCAGGAAAGCATGCATTTCAGCCCAAATTTAACTAAAGTGCTTCATTGTGCTCACCCTCAGAGGAAAACTGAGGGATGAGGGAGGAGGCAGTGTGGGAAATGCTGGTCCACGTTGAGGTGGGACATGGAGGACAGAGTTTTCCTTGTCAGAGATGGCACCTAGCAGTGCAAAACTAAAAAGTGAAGATGGAGGTGGGTGGCAGAGAGCTGCCCTCCTTCCCAGGGAGAGAGTCTTGGTGGATTCAATGTGGTCCCACCTCTGCTGACAACTTGAATGGTGTTTGTATGGAAATCACTCATGTTTCCCGCTGTAAAATGAGCTTAAGACCACTTTGCCAGCCTCCCAGGGCTTCCTGAGGGTAAGCAGATTAAAGGTTTGGAAGCATGTGGGCACCACAGCAGAGGGGAGCAGAGGCCAGCGCGGCACAGCCGGGGCTTGGGGGGATGCAGAGCCGATCGCAGCCACCAGAGTTGGGTCCTGCTGCCTTCACGTGTCAAACAAGTGTGAGAAGCCATCGCAGGTGGCGGCACTAAGGCAAAGTAGGCTCACTGCCTGGTCAACAAGGGATTTGAATGCAGCTTCTATCCGCCTCCCTCCTCTTGCCCCAGCACAGCAGCTGACTTAGCGCAATGGGGCTCTCTGCGCCTTTGTGCAAAATCCCTTACCATCTTCCTGATAGCATCAGCGACCCTTCCTAGGGCTGCCCGAGCTCCCTTATGGTAAGGGGAGGGAAGAAAAAACCCAATTTTTCCTAAAGGGCTGAGGAGTCTGGAACTGGCCTTGGTGGGAAGAGAAGAGGAGGACAGGAGGCAGGAGGGGACAATGTGGGGTGTCTGTGCTGGGCACTGTGTGGTGGCACAATCTGCTCCAAGATCCCAGTGGGTAGATATGTCCCTTTTGTCTGTGAGTGTCTTTTTGCACGGTGTCTGAGAGGTATTTCTCCATGGTTGCACCTCATCCTGACCATCAGCCCATGACTTCCCAAGGATTTGGGAAGTGCAGGGAGTAGGATGTGGTGTGTCACCAATAAGTTGCAGCTTCCTAGCTTTAAATTATATGCCTCAGAGCTCAGTTTCTTCCAGTGGTTGCTGCTGAGGAGAGGAGCAGGAAGGGTTTTCTGTTCCCAGGGGCACCATGGCATGGGACACACATCACAGGGTCAGATCACTGGATCTTGCTCCTATGTGGCTTCACCTCTGCTGGCTCTGCACATCCCATTCACAGGCAGCAGTGACAGCATGAGAGGGTCCCGGCATGTGCATGTGTACCCACTGTACTAATACATATGTATGTGTATTTTTACATATCAGTTCTATAGGGCTCAGCAACATCAAAAGAAACCTGGATAATCAGAGCAGAAGATATAAAAGATCAAACAGAATATCTTTTAAACAGATCTGAGAAGCTTAATTTTCATCCAATGTTACTGCAGGAGCTTTTCCTTCTTTTTTTTTCTCCCTCTCTCCATTTTTTTCCCACTTCCATGAGTTTCTTTGATCTGTTTTGATGTCTTTTTCAGCTTCTCTTTCAAAAAAACTCTTTTAAAACCTTTTTTTTTTTTTTTGCTTTTCCTTTCCCCGAAAGTCATGGAGGCTTCTAAGAGTAAGAAACTAGCTACATGCAGCATCTCCCCACACACTTTCCTCCCCACAATGCACATGCACTCCACAGTCCCTGTTCTGCTCAGAAACCTCTGACTCCAGGGCAGAGGGATGAAATTAAAACTGCACTGAGTGAAATGTTATTTCCTTCATGTCAAGGGTTTTCAACTCGGTCACTTTTGAGTCTTGTTCAGGGTTTGAATTGGACTACATTTGTGGCAAAAGCTGTTCCCTCAGTTGTATGCCTAGCAAAAGGCCAACTTCACAGAGAGAAACCCGGCAGTCTTCATTTCAGACCTGTGCTATCAGTTCACATTGACAAGGAAGTGAGCTTAGGGTCAGGTCAGCAGAGTTTTCCCTTTGATTTCCTTAAGACCTGGACAAACTTACTTAACTTTTCAGCCTAACTACTGAAGAAACTACTAACTTCTATAGCAAACCTGCTATGTCTATAGGCAACAAGGAAAAATTAAGTTTCACCCATGGATGAAAGTCACCTAAGAAATGCTCTCTTCACAGCTCTATGGCACATTTTTTGCTCTGGTTAGGGGCACACCAGGACACCTCCTCTTAGTCCTCCCAGGTGGCTTGAGCTCTGGTGTCCTGTCAATACCCTGCAGTACCAAGCTCCCATCACCTCATGCCATGCTCAGATGTACCAGCTCAACCTTGACACACTGGCATGGCATCCCAGCAGTTCTCCACGGGTCACCTGGCCACAAGTGGGGCAGCTGTTGCTCCCCATATGCTCCCTACTCTCCCAGCTGCCTATCCCATTCCTGGTTCTGCTCCTCTTTCTGTAGCAGACACACTTTCAAAAAGCCGTTCTTCAGTGAAAGGAGCACTCACCAGCACTTCAGAGCAGGCTCTCCACAGCAGGCACCAAGCACAGGCAAGAGCTAAACAATATCAGCTGAGTGAAGTCAGGTGAATATATGTGGCAGGGCACTGCAGGGGATGGCTGTCTGCTGGGCACAGGGCAGATAAAGCCAAAACTCTTTTCACGCTAGCCTTAAGCAGGCTGCAAGCAACTTCTCAGGATGCCAAGACTCACATTCCTACATTAAGGCTCTCCCTCCCTCAACAGCTAGTGCCAGAGCAGTAGGAATGCTGGTCCTGTTCTTCTAATTAATATGATTTCGATCTCTCAGAGTGTCCTCAGAGCCCAGATAAAATGTAGAAAGTGTAAATACTGTACAGAGACACACAGACACACAAGACTGCCTTGTCTTTCAAGCCAAGTTAGCCTTTCTTGCAGCAAGCAGATGAGCTCAGAGGAACAGAAAAAAAAGCCTGAGCTATTACAGCAGAAGTTTTGTGTGAAACCAAAACTGCCCTGCAGATTGGAAATCTATTTTCAGTCATTCCAGTTCTTTCCAAAATACTAATAATAATAATAATTGAAGTTCTGAGGCTTTTCAAGTAATTTTTATCCACCAGCCTCCTCTGAAGTACAAAGCCAGCTCATGCCTGTCAGGCCAGCTGGGCTGAGCTCAATCCGAGACACAGGGTGCCAGAAATTTAATCCTGAATTTCCCAAATCTAATCGAAATGGCACAAGCCGTGATTAATAATTCACTACTTTATTACTGATACGATGCCTCGGACTATCACAGCGTCTGAATAATTGATTTGCCAAGAGGGGCGACATGTCCTTTCCTAAAGCAGAGAAAGTTTGACCAGAGAGTTGCTGTGTAAAGCTGGCTAAATGTTTTTAAACAGTTTGAGACTAGATCTCTGACATTCACTTGGTGTCTAAGGACAAGCTGAGAAGAGGCAGATGGGAAGTTTCATACCATCCTCCATAGCACAGATCAGTCTGTACACAGTCTAGAAGCAAAGGGATAGAAAGTTTAGAAAGGATTGGAAGAGAAGGAAATTAAGTTACCAGAAGAAAGAATCCTTATCCTACAAAGTATGCACAGTATGATTATCAACTGCCTTTAGATTCGATTCATTAGGTCTATGTCTCCTTTCTCTCACACTGACCCCTCTTTTGATTAATGGTGGTTCAGATCCATTGAGTCTAAGGGATGTCCATAGAAGAGCTGAGCAAAATTTGGTGTAGCACAGCCACACTTTGTATTTTCTCATCCTGGAAGGCTGACTAAATTCTGGATGACAGTCCTGCTGTGCCTTAGTATTAAAGGCAAATTTGGGCTAGAAATGGTGTTTCAAAGTTCTCCAGAGCTGACAGCCCCATATCTGGGCCTTGAAAATGCCTAGAGTCAGTATTCCAGTTTGAACAGTAAACAAGATTTCCTTGTCCCATCAAAACTGGACTTCAATTTTCCCATTTGTAAAATAGAAATATTGAGCACTGGTGCACTGTTTTCCACATATTCCTGTGGATGGACAAGAGCTCAGGAGTACTTGAAACCACTGCTATCATCTCAACTTGTGTGGGATGGTGACAGAACCATGCAAGTAGAGTTGTGAAAAATCAGAGAGACTTTGGTGAAGGCAAACTGTGGCCCTGCATTTAGAAAAAATATCATCTGAACTCCTTATCTCCTGCCATATATGTAAGGTGACAGGTCTACCATAAAGCAATCCCATCTTCATGCGGTTTTGTTGACATTTTCAGGGTAAATGGCAGCCTCTGGCACTTTCAGGGAGCAAAACACAACAAAACAAAGCATTTTAACTGCTAGCTGAAAAAGCAGTCCTTTTCTCTTCTCGGCTTTATTTTAATACAGAATTTTGTACTTATAAAACAAGTCACCTACTGAGCTAGTCGCAAAGGGGTTAACATAATTGGGGCTGCTTTCTCCCCCTGTCCACTTTGCCTTTGGTAGTTAAATCGAAAGCAAGTGGTACTGCCTTATTACTATCATTGTGCTGAGATATTGCATTAAAGGAGTTTAGGGTTTCAAATTGAATGTCAAATATAATATCACACTGGAAACTTGAAGTGCGCAGCTGAGCTGCTCAGCTCCAGAGGGTTAACGCCGCCCGCCCGCCTGCCCAATTGCACTGCCAGCCACTGATCTCCATTTCAGCCCACTGCACTATCTTCAGATGCTCACCACGACTTGCAGGCAGGAGAAGGGGGCCCTGATGGATGTCAGGCAGCTGCAAATGGAGAGAAAGAGAGTTCAGTGTAACGAATTGATTGCTGGGGAATTGATTGGAGTTCTGTATTGCCTCAGCTGTAGCAGCCGATCATAACTAATCAACCCTTTGTCACTTCAGACTGGAGCAGCATCATGCTTGGACCAGGGATGGAGAGAATGTCATTCATTTTCCTTGGTAGAAAAGTTCCTTGTTGGAAAAAGACCGTGGCCATTGCCATATGATTTTTCTACCTCAGTGCTTAGAAGCGTAATAGTTCAGGTTTTGAGTAATTTTCTATGTGCATAGACATAATCTTGCCAATTCTTTCCTCTAGTTCTTATATTTATTTTTTTTTCCATTTTCTTGGTCTGATTTATCCTTTTTCTGCAGGGAACATTAATGAAATATGCTGTATGATGGGAAAAATGCATAGTACCACATACAGGCTTAATACTGGAAACATGTTTTTTATCCTCTTGTTAATGTGAACTAAAGTGTATTAAATCAAATCACTGAGAAAAGCAGATTAGACCTATTCTCAGCTTGGGGGAATCCATATGTAGCCCAGAGAACAAATTCCCATTGAAGCAAATTTTCATTCAGTGCAATGAGTTGTCACAGTAATGAGTTCTTGGGGTAAATACTTTAATCTGGTACCTTTTCTTAAGTGGTTGGAGGACTGCCAGTGTTGTTCATCTTTCCAGCCTCACTGATATCTCTGCATTTATGTCCTCCTTATACCAAAATTAGAGCTGTTTAGAAAATTGACATGACACTGCAAAATTGTCTTCCAAGTGCTGTGAAAATCTTGGACTTAAGATGTAGATAATCTTAGATTTAACCTATGGTTTTAGTCTGCTGAAAAACTTTGAAAGTTACCTGAAAGTCTTGTTCATCGTCTTTCTGCATGATCAGCTTGAGGATCAAGAAAACTCTCTTCTCATCCTCCTCCTTTCCTTGCTTGCCTTAGAAACCCACCGTGAACATAGCCTGTGTGTGACTAAAAGCTGCCTCACTTTCTGATTCCCTAAAGGACTGTGTCCTGGAATGTCAGGCCCAGTTTCAAACTGGCATCTGAGACTGCCCAGAGGGACTGGTTCACCACTTAACATGGGCAAGAGCTCATTAGCTACTTCTCCTGATAGCTGAGACAGGTAATGCAAGGCACACATCACACCAGCGAACGAAAGTGCAGCAAAAACACCTGCTGTGCCTGCGCATCACTTGCAGAGAGGAAAAGGGAGGCTTCATCCCTCCAAATTCACTGTTCAGCAGAGAAGTTACATGTGTCCATGCAGGTCTCTTCTCTGCAGGGAATTCTAACATGTGTTGGACTTAATATCTTAATATGTATGCAACTTCACACAGTTTTAGGACAGGATTCAAATTACCTGTGTGTGTCAGTGCTTTGCTGGACAGGGATGCTTTTTTTTTTTTTTTTTTTTTTTTTTTGGAAGAAGCATTGATAATTACCAAAGAGTACTTTTGCACTTGGCATCATCTTTTGATTATAAAAGTCAAGCAAGTATGAAAATAAAGTCCACTTGTCACATGAATTGTGGTATACACACTGTTGACTCACTGCAAATTAAAAGAATTTTATCAATGTAAATGTCTGAAAGAGATAAACCATCCCCAAAGCAGGTGGAAATGTATATAGAGCTGTAGAGCAAGTCTGCTGAGAGTGAGAACACCTCATGTAAGAAAGTCTTGGATCCACTCCACAAGTGTGATACAGCTTTTTCACTTTCATTACTCAACATCCTAGGAGTACAATGAAGAAAGATGGTTACTCTAGTTGATGTTGCATCTTTGTGTTTGTTTGCTGTGTTGCACATTGTCTTGTAAAAGATTAAAAAGAAAAGAAACTTAAAAACCTGTGGGGTTAAGTTAGAATTTTATAGCCCTGTTGAGAAATAACATGGCAGGAGCAGCAGGCTCATCCTACAGATGCACTATATTTTGTGAAAAACTCTAGTGCATGCAGAACATCCATCAATCATTGAGATAATTTTCCATCTCATCAATTATGCAAATTAAACCAGAAAAACTATGTTCAAATAATGCTACGGGCCTGACATAAACCCATGAAAGCGAGGCAGCTTGGAACGAAGGTAGAAATCCTACCTTCCCTTTGCCCTGCCATGCACTGGCTTTTCAGGAGACAGGCTGTGCATGACCACCATGGCAAAGCAGTCTTTTTGTTCCTGCCAGGAGCTTCAGTACCAGCAAACCATGCCATGGCTGCTAACAGGAGCCTGAGGGACAGACCTTCGTATTCCTTCGGCTGATATTCAATATCCATTCTTTCCAGACTGATTGGGGCAGGACCTAGCTAAGGTGGTTGTGAGGGTGTTCCATGGCCTGTAGCACCACAGCCCTGAATACCATGATGCTGATGAACAGGCTGAGTTATGAGCCACTCACTGGGTGGAGGGAGAAGTCTCAGCTCTCAGTGGCTAACTTCATCTCCCATCTCCAAAGAAGTGCCAGCATGAAGAAACTCCTCCTATGGTGGTCCTACACCTCTCACAAGGCTTAATCCTACTTTTCTAGTTTTTCACTTCTATGATGTGACTTAATGAACAGAGCCACAACTGGAGAGAGAAATCCATCCCTTTTGAAAGATTGGCATGGGGCTCACATGGGTGGCAGACGCTGCCCACGTGAAGGTATTGTCATTCTCCCGGCACATCCTCCTCAAAGGCAGAGCAGGATAGCGCGAGTTAAATACCTCAGAGCTCAAAGCTCAAAGTGACAAGAATGACAGTGGATAAGACATTTGTTAGCTTTTCAGGGCTTTGGAGCAATCTTGCAATCAAAACTGCTGTCTTCTCATTGATGCAGTATTGTCACCCTGAAGCCTTGAGGAACTACAAACATCAATGCAGATAACGTAATGCAACTGCTAAGTCATGGAATAAGGAGGACTCCAGTATGCTAGTTATTTATTACTATTATTATCGTTATATATTAATAATAATAACAACAACAACCACCTGCACAGTGCTGGGCTCTATCTTCTATTTTGTTTACCTCAAAATCAAGGCAGTGATTCCTTTGACTGAGTATGTATATCTGCAGGGTATACATCTGTACCAGAGCAAATCTCTCTTGGCTGCCTCTATAGTCAACAGGGAGTTAGGCAATATGGCCAGTGGAGTTTGATCAAGGTTTATTTCAGCTCAAAGTCCCCATCATTCAGTCACAAGAATTTTAACCTGCATAATACTGACTGTATTGATGAGATCTCAGTTCCTGTCAGGGCATTCTGGGCACCATTTGGACAATGTCTCAAATATTCACACCTACACTATAAAACCTGCTGTTATCTGGGATCTATTTCATGATTGTTCCAGGTCTGAAGCAGCTAGTTTTAAACAGTCCCAGAGTTACATAACACTACAGAGAGGGCAAGTCAGTGATTGTGGGATCCCTTTGTCTCTGCAGCACTCTGCTCTTGGAACTTCCTTCCAGCTTCTAGAGAACTTACTACTTTTTATCAACAATAAAGTGACACCTTCTTAGCTGGTATATAGACAAGTTTTGCCTCAAGAGGAGTCAAGTGAAGATGTACAGAAAAGCAAATGCTTTCCAGTCAAAAAGACTGGGAGACAGAAGGAAAAAAACAATGTAGTTACCTTGCTGAAGGACAAAATGCTTTTTAATTCCAAGTGCTAGCATCAAAAGACAAAAAACTCATTAAAAAAAAGCCCAATCTACCTATTCACCTATCTAGCTATCTACCAGAAAACTTGGGAAAAAATACAGACAATCAAAAAGATTACTTTTATCAGCGCACCCACACCACAAAACATTTTTGCCCTCCAAATTATTGCTAGTAAAGCTGTTTGGTAGGTATTTTTTCCTCCTGCACCTCCATTTCTGATCACAAATGCATTGCTTGTACTCCCTGTTGGTTACACTCCACATTTGTTATGCGACCACCAGCTCTTAAATGTAAGTGAAGAACTATACTCCACTGATTTGTGTCAGTGAAGCTGTGTTTGGGAGATAATTGTTCACTGGGTTTATTTATTACAGTCACTCTCACAGGATCTGCATCACAGTATGGTCACAGCATGTCTCTGGAAATAAAGCAAAATGAATTGTATAAATAAATCGGGTACATTAACTCAACGTGAGCTTTGCAGGAGCAATATAGTCAATAGAACATACTAGTAAAAGTGACAGGACATTATATATTCAATGACACATGCTAACAAAGGTAACAAGAAGTACTTATTCCATAAAGCATACAAATATCAAGTAGAGACAGAGGAAGTTTGAGTCACATCCAATTAAAACGGCTCATTTCTGGCAGGTCAGCTGCACCTGACAGATGTCCTCATATACAGCAGCACCTTGCGATGATCTTTGTACCCAGCCCAACTCATCTCTCATTAGCAAGACATTTCATTAGCAGTCTGTGGGACCATCCTCTCAGCATTGCTGATTTCTGTCTGCCCAGTGGAAATGCTGTCTAAGCCAAGAGCTTCCTGTAGGTGACTGTCTAGCCAGAGAGGGAACTTGGCTCTCAGTAAAACCCACCTACAAGAGAGGCACCTGAGGCACTTGCAGCCACATTCCCTGAATGCTACTCATTGCACTCTTTTCTGACTACTTTTTCTACAACTTGTAAGATAAATATTTTTTAACCTATTTTTCACCTTTCATCCCTCCTTCCCCTACTCTTTACCTCATGAAAACCTCTAGCAGGATTGTGATATCTCTTTTGCTTTGTGGAGAATACCAGCTGAGAGTAGGATTTTCTGTGCTGACAGGAGAGCATGGGAATAGGGATAGCAAGATATTACAAATGTTCTGCTACTTTGGCTGGGAAAGAGTCCCTCTCCTTTACATAACTCTATCTAGACATGTAAACAGTTTCCACAGGAAAAAAAGGGGAACTTCTTAAGTATTTGTCTTTCAGGTAGAGGTACATATTATCTTTGTGTTCAAAAATACAAGCATACTTAGATAGTTCTTTGCATCTACAGGACTTACTCAGAGAATTCAGTTCAGGGAGAGCTGCCAGTGACCACAGTAGCACCCCCCAGTTCACCAGCAAATTAAATAAGAAAAGAGCCGATTTGTGCATTGGTTTTGCCAGAATGCTGGAGGGTCCTTGTAGTTGAGCTAGTAGACCATAAAAAGTACTTAGTAATTCTTTCATTCTTTTTCTTCATACTCAGCTTGATTCTCTCAGCCACAGGTTTTAATTAGAAAAAAACTTTGCTTTGACTGTTTTCAGGCCATGAAAATTTTGTAGAACTACAACAGAAATTATTATTGACTCAGTGAAGGAATGAATGGTTGTAGAGTAAAGGGTCTGTGTGTGCATATATGGACTAATGCAGTAGGCATAATTCAGATAGAAATAAAAGCATCAGAAGCATCCTGTTGTAGCTCTAGCCTACCAGTAAAAAGTATAATTTTATGTTATTTTAAAAAATACAAATTATATAGTATATATTATGTATATATACAATATATTATACATGTATAGTATGATTTACTCCTTCCCTTTTCTCATACTTATCATTTCTTTTAGGAAGTGATTAACACTTGCTCCTCGAGCTGATGAGCAAAGACATGATTTCAAGGATTACATTTCCATTGTTACTTAATGTGTGCCATAGCATCAAGCTATGGGGAATTTTTATGCCTTCAATGAAGGAATGACTCAGTGACACACTTTTTAGGTTGCTATCCATGACTGACAGTCCTCATTTGGTATCTTGTTACCTCCAACACTCTTCCCTCACACATCCATTTCAGCCAAGGCCATAGGCACCTGCCTTTCAGCACACCAGTAAGGGAGAAAGCTGGTTCTTGTTTCTTTGTCCTCTGAACCAAATGATACCTACACAACCGCACACCCCTTTAGCTAATGAAAGCCTTCCCATAGCCACTGCTACTGGTGACATCGACATTGTGATTTATGTTCATTAACATCATGAACATTACTGTGAAATTTTTCACCCTGGCACTATCTTTTTCAAGCAATAAAAAATGAATGACTTCCACCAAAAACTCTTCTGTCACAGCAACAGGAAAGCCATTTTCTGAAAATGTGGTTACTCTGCCTCAGCTTGGAGCAGAAGTCAATGGGTGCAGCTCTCTAGATTAATAAACATTTCTTAAAATTAATTTATCTGTGAAATCTAACATCTTCAGTGTAGTTGTACCTGTCAGATACAAATGATTCAGCTATGCAAGATGAAATCCCAATATGTCAATATGATCTACTGGAGAAACAGGTTATTTTTCTTTCCCTTTTTTTCCAATATTAGATAACTAAGTCTCCATCCAGATACAAAGAAACAAAAGAAACCACATAATATAACCAATAACATTCAAATGCAATATTTAATAGTAGTCTGACCAATGGGGTGAGAAAGTCTTATGAAAGCAATGCTGATTTTCAGTATCTCAGCTCTACATGCTTTTCCAGACAGTCATATAGATCTTCATTGTCATGGCAATGTTTGTATCTCTCTGGCCTAAACTGAGATAGGTTCACCATGGGGTTCTGTCCCTTTGTGACACTTTTCACTTGTTTGAGGGTTTTTTTTTTGCTTTTTGGAGTTTCTTTTTTTTTTTTTTTTTTTTTTTTTTCACAGTACAGCTGTGGTAACTGAAGGACTATAGCACATATGATTTGCTCTTACAGAGCTTTTTTATTAATTCACAGCAGCAAAGTTAAGATCTCATATTCCGATTTGTAGGAGGTAATCTTCAGAAATGAAATTTGCTGAACGTTCATTTTGTATCCCTCTTATGTCAGATGCAAGAAGGAGATGGAGCACCTTGTATCCACTCTTGTAAGAGCCTAAGATTAGAAGGAAAAGATACTGCTCATATTTCCATTTCATTTTCATTTGGTACAGGCTTCGAGGTCATCATTCCATAAAATCATAGGCAAGCAACAACACAGCAGTGAAAACATTTTGAAAAAACTGCCCCTAGATTTTAGCATCTCTGTGGTAAATATGTGGCATATGTAGAACAAAGGTGCAGCTGTAATATTACTCACTGTGTAGATTGTCCTCTTCTGAGGGCCAAAATAAAAGGAGTGTAATTGAACACACAAGACAGAGAAAGGCATAGCAAAAGTTTTCAAGGAAAAGTACTTTACACTTCATGCAGAGAAGTCATGACAACTTTATATCAATGGGAGGGGGGAAATTAAAGATATGGCACATTTGTGAGCACCAAATAAATTGCAATTAGGAGAAAGCTGAAAATTAAGAAAACCTCAGAGTGTGACAACTATAAGATTCTCTTTTGATGGTGGAAGTAAGGTCCTTCCAGTGAAGTGGCGGAGGCTCTTCTGATTATGTTGCCTAATTTGAATTTGGATTGGACAAAGTAGCTAATTTCCAGTGACAACAAGCTGTGCTGAAACTTAGGTGAGGGAAGTTATTCTAATGGGCTTTGGGAACAGAAGGAGAGAAGAGTCTACTGTGATGATCAAAGAGTTCTAGTTTGGGCATCACTGTGCAGCAAATTGTTCATTAAAACAGTAACTACTTCTGTCTAATTATTATACTTGAACATTTCTGAGCACCAAGTAAAATTCCTGTCAGCAGCATCAGCCTACCTCTGTCCTTCACACTTTTCACCCCAACCACCTACAATGGAAAGTGAACTTTGATCTCAGTACTTACATGATCTATCTGAAAGTAGCCCTTCTTGCCCAATCCCAGCCCTAACGCAATCATATCCTGTCTGAGGAAACTCAGGTGCCACTACCAGCCCAGTACTTAATGTGCAAATAATGAGGAAAGTGAGGGAAAAACACATGGCTAATAGAGTAGAAGCAGTAGTAATAATATTAATAAATCATTTTACTTATAGATTATGACTTCAAGATCAAAAAGTACATTATAAACATTCAACCATTAAAGTTGCACGGGCTTTGATAACCTGTGTTCTCAGAATTTGCATTCTGGACTTCTTATTACTAACACTATTAATGATACTGTTTTGCATTAGAGCAACAAATAGTGATCTTAATCAGGGCCTGGAGGCTTCTTTCACTGCATCACACAAACACAGATGCTTAAAACAATGACTAGTTTCAGACTTACGGCTTTACAGCGTTTGGGTGGGATTTATCTCACTTTTCACTGCCTAAAAGAAGGGATCACAAGGTTGCAAAATGAGCACGAGTGTCCTAGTTAGCAGCAGACAGCTTCCTGGGCTTCAACAAGGAAATAAAGAGTGTGGGCTAAGGATATTCAGGGACTGAGATAGTATGCTGTTACGAGTCTTTAAGTGTTGTAAATCCTTGAAACACAGCAGTCTGATTTGTGTGTGTGTATTTGAAATGGTTTGTGTGTCCATCTGCACACACAGAGAAATGTATATACAGATAGATGGATATTTTATATTACTCATTCCTATATTGCCATTCCTTAATGGATTTGCTTCTTCTGAAACTCCCTGACTAGCATATCAATCCATATTATGTAGACATCATTGAAACAGGCATAACAAGGAGCAATGACATGAATCCTTAAAAAGGAAACATTGAGTTTAGACATTAGTTAAAAAAAAATCTTAATGATAAGGCCAATTAGGCATCAGAATGAAACACTGGAGGTGTTTTCAAAAGAGGTTAATAAAATGACTTGCATCAGAGTTGGGAAGAAAACTATGCTTGTAATAGAAGAGTTTCAGATTGATTAGCTAGATAGACAGATATGTTTGTGTGTGTGCACATGTGCATATATATATATGTAACATGCACAAACATCATTCTGCATTTAGTGTAGGTTTATGTGTTTACACACATATACACATATGTGTATGAATGATAGTCCCTACATGACTCGGCCTACTGAATATTTGTAAAAGATGATATACAAAAACAAGTAAAGCAGAAGGTTTTATTTGTCTGCTAATCTGACTGTTCTGGAGCTTTTTTAAACTTGATAAAAAGCAAAGTTTGTGGACTTGGAATTAAGTATGGTGAACCAGCTCTTGGTTCCCAAGCAATGACATCTCCAGTGGTTAATGATGTCTGTAAGGGCACTCAGTCCATCTCTACCAAGCAGCCTTAGCTTGACCTTCAGTAGATGTCCACATCAATACTGCAAGTCCTGCTTGGCTGTCATCTGTGAGACAGCCCGCTGTTATTTGATTCACCAGCCCACTTCTTCTTTGTGCTTGCCTCTCCAAAAATGAGGGTCCCTTCTGTTCTCTTCTCTGTTTCCTCTTTCTGGGATTGAGGAATATATAGACAAAAAAAAATTCTCTCTGATTTAGGAGTACTCATTGTATGAGTAGCTAAGGAAAAGTGATGAAGCACACCACTCTACCTGACTTTACAGTAGAAAGCAATTTTCATACTTTCAGATTTTATTTATATGTGAAGATCACCACCCATCAGGCCCAAGCTTCATTTTAGGAAACAATTTTGCAATCTTGGTCTGTTTAATGATATCAAGATGGGTAAAAAATGATACCAAGATGGGTAAAAAAACTGTTGTGAAGTGTCAATGAGGTGCTTTTATGCACCTGCTTCTGCACAACTTCCATTTGAAAATACACAAATGGAACCTTCTGTCTGCTCCCAGCTCAGCCTCAAGGCTCAGGGTGTTAAGCAAATCTTCCCTGGCCTAGTCAAGCCTGCATGCACATGGTTCACTTCAGGGCTAGAGTAAATCCTGTCAATTTCCAAGGAATAGTAAGTAAAGCTGGTCCCAAAAACCAAAACGTTGTATGCCCCAGGCCGCAGAAATTTGTGTCAGAGCCAGAGCTAATTTCAAACTTCCCAAATCCCAAATATTGCCATAACTGCTGGAAGTACATGTAATGCTACAGGAAGGGGCCATGCTGTTTGATTGTGACCAATATTGAGTATGCCCAAAAATCCCAGTCTGTAATAGCATAGGGGGAAGGAGGAGGAAGAAACTCCTGCTCACTCGACATTGATCCCCTTCCCTGAAAATGACATGGACTATGTAGATCTTCATGGCTTTCCTAGACAACTGTCCCAAACAGCCAGCCTTTCCATGCCAGGGAAATCTGATGCCCAGCACTACTTCACTCTCATTTTCTTAGAATAGGAGAGTGAAAAAAAATATCTGGATGGAAGCCTCTGGCAGCCAGATTTTCATGTTTCTTTCACTTCCTCTTCCCATCTCTCTTCTTTTTAATTCTTTTGGACTGTAAGTTTCATTCCAGCTGGAATGGACCAAAATATATCTGTTGAATATGCACAGAAAAACCACCATTGTGGAAGAAAAGACATCCAGAAATAAAGACACACCTTTGGGCTCTGCCAAGCTAAACACTGGGAGTGTTTGTGTGTGTGTGTGTGTGTGTGTGTGTGTGTGTGTGTGTGTGTAGAGAGAAAACAAGCATAAACATGTGCATGTGTCCACAGGGGCCATTTAATTCCCCAAAGCTGAGAAAACTGGCTCCAAATTTCACTTCCCTGTTGTGGGGAATAGCCAGGCTGAGAACACCCAGCCCCAGCACACTGGTGTCCTCCACCAATATATCTGATGAGCAGTAAGAGAGTGTCTCCTCTACACCATTTTCTGCCTGCACCCTGAACTCCCTAATCAGGCAGTCTGAGAACCTGGGAGATCCTTGTATCCTTAACTGTTACATTTGTCTAATTAACCAGACAATGTGATGGAAAATATCCTTTTAGAGACTATAAAAGTCCCTATGAAATATGCATTCTTCCTTGCAGGATTTGTTCGGGCTGGTGTAGATCCAGCCCAGCTATCCTGAAATCAGCAGTGGTGTTCCAGATTTACACCTTAACAGCACATGGTCCTGTCATGAGAAATTAAATTCAAATAGTGTATGGGTAGTGCAGGAAACCTTAGAAAGGATGGATTTTATCAGATTGACAGGTTTGTCTGTGACTGCTTACCTGTAATACCTGGACAAAAATTTATTTCAGAGGGAATCTGTGGGATTCATTTCATCACCACATTTTCTATAATTCCCTGACAGGAGCTAGACAGTTCTAAGTATTTATGAGTAAAGGTGATGGAGACAAGTGATTTTGGGGTAGTGTAAAAGCTGGGAGCAGAGGTCTGATAGAGCTTTCTGTGGTGAGACCAGAGTATGTCTTCCTCCTACAAACAACCCTTCTACCCAGCCTGCAGGACATGACCTCTGCAGCCACTCTCTACCCCACAGGAGATCAGCTTTGGCAGGATACTTTTATTTTTCCTTCTCCAAAAATCATATAGTTAAAAACCCAAAAGAAACCACAGTGAAAGTTGCAAAACTGCCCAGTGCTTCACTATATAGACAGTGGTTCACCTCACAGTCTTTCTTTTCATCACAAACAGAGACTTCCCAGTCACTTAAATCCAAAATAACCTAAAAGACTTTTTCTTCCCCTCCCCACTGATTTGGGTTTCTGTGGACCCAAAAGAGAAGCACTTCTCTCTGACAGTGCTTTGCACTAATTAATTGCACCCCACTGCCCAACTGCAGTTCTTCAGGTGCGGACCTGCTTTCCATAAGGGAGATTAATAGGTAAACCCTGCCTCAACTGAGCTCTCTACTTTGGCTTCCTTTCCTTCTGTCATTAATGTTATTTTCTGTAATAGATGTTTTGAGTTATTTGGGAACTTGGTAAATTAGATTAATTTATAGTGTGATTTAAAATAACTACGTAAATGTGCTGAGCACTGCTTAAGAAAAACCATGTCTTCCCAATCTCTGACAGGGATAAGGTCTGTGAAACTCAGCTGAGCTTATGTCTTAGTTAATGGCAGAGCTGGGGTTTCTAGATACAGATTTTTTCAAATAATGATTATGATATCCTATATTTGCTTAGCCCTTTCCACTCTAGCATTCCCCACAGCATATCCCAAATGTCTTGTCAACCCCCAAGGCACATATTCTTTATTCCTGCTCAGCTAAATCTTTCTCTTCTGCCATGGGCTTTTGCTTGAGTTAAGACTTCAAGCCATGCTCCTATGTACACTCTAGTTTTGCTTTATATGGTACTCAGAGGCAATTTCCTGTGGGATGTAATACATCAGCTGTTCCAGCAAGGGAAAGCCACATATCTGCCCAGCAGTCTGCTCTACAGCTGCTGTAAGTCAATGGAGATGCTCCACTGGGCAGAAGAGGAATCCCTTAAACACAATGCTAGAAACAAGGCAGGAAAACCTTTACAGCCTGCATAGTAAGGGCTTTTTGTGTTACTTTTTTTCTCCTGTCCAACAAGCCACCTGCCTAGTAGACCTGCCAAAAGGCCTGAGGGGGATTTATGTAATTCAATTTGGACTATATCTTCCACCTTGGCTTGAGTTGTTAGCAAAACTTTCACAGTTTTGATTAATTTTTTTCTCTCTCAAAGGCTTGTCTTCCAAGTAGACATTGCAGAAATATTCTTGCGAAGTTCTTGAAATGGTGAGCTTGTCTTATTTTTTTGATCAGGCTGCTCGCAGCCTGAGAAAGAGTGTCAGTACTCTTTCCCTCAGCCAGTTTAGGACCCTCTGTTTAAGGGTAAGTGTCCTCCAAGGAGAGAATGCAGAGCCCAGGGAGACTGATGAGCAGCATTTGGTTGTTTGCAGAGCAGTGTCAGGCATCAATAGGCTCTGCAAGGGGGAGCAGGCAAGAGCAGTGCCAAAAGACACCTGCTCCCTCTCTGTCTCCAATGTCTCACACCTCTCTCTCCTGCTTTCACTCATCTCTCACTAAAACTTCTTTTTTAAAACACAAATTAATTGATACTGCAGAAACCACTGATAGAGATAGTTAGTTGACCCCAGTGAGCAAATCAGCTTCAATGAGGTGGAGAGGGGGGAAAAATATAAGAGCCTCAAAAGGGTGATTTTTCACAGTACATTTTAGCAAGTCCCCGGGACAGCTGCTTTTTGGCACATCCTGTCACACTCAGGTCCTGCACCAAATGGGAAAGAAGGGCAGGCTGTACTTTATCCACATCTGCACAAAGAACTGCCAGGGATGTGACACTGTGGGTGGAAGAACAAAATTAAATTCAGTTTCTTGTCTTCCTCTGACTATCCTCACTCTTATAGAAAAGGAAACCCTGTGACAGGTCCAATAGAAAATCTTCTTCACCTTTTTTTTCAGGTGTTAGGATGGGCATTCTCTTCTGGAAAGATCTGCCCAAAAGGCCCTCTTCATCAGCCAAATAAGAAATGTCATTTTGTCTGTCCTGCCCCTGGTTTCCTAAGGGCCAATAGAGCTACAAACACTTCCTGCTGTCATGTCACCACAAATTGTCACCTTTCTCATCTCAGAAATGCAAATCATGCAAGCCCAAGTGCTGACCTGTCATTCCCCTGATATACTGGGGAGCAAATGATATGGACATGTGCATTCTTGTCTGCTACCACCTCTGCCAGAGTCTCCTGCAGAGGAAATAAAGCCCATAGATATCTTGTTTATAGCCCTCCTTATAGTCCTTCTTTCATCCTGCAGCTTGGATGCATCTGGAGCCTCTCAGAAGCTCTGTGGTTACTAAATGAACCAAGCAAACTTCAGAGGGAATAAAAAGAGTAGTGCAGGTTTTCAGGAATGTCTCCACACCTTAACTGAACCAAAGCTCATTCCTCCCACTGTACCTTGCACAGATGTATCTTTGCACAGACAACCAAGCAGTTTAGGCTCAGATACAAAATTTAGAGCATTTTGGGGGTATTAGAAACCAGTGGAGGAACTTAAATACACAGAAAGGTATACCTTTGTGTGAAAAAGCTAGCTTACAGCTAATGAAATAATACTTCTGAATGCCTGTGCTTTCCTTAGGTTTTCCTCATGCTACTTGTAATATGCAACATATTAGTTATGTTCTCATTATTGTAGCTCTGAGATATATTTTTGTTCTCCATTTAGCTCTGTCTTTTTTATTAGGTTTTCTGTATCTCCACACTCATGCTGAGCAGGTCCAAACCCCTCATTGCTGGGCAGGACTGAGGGAGAAGAATTTCAACTGCCTTTTGTAGGAACACTGTCCTCAACAGGAATCCCCATGCTGGGGTAGAGAAGGAAAGAACTGGGTATGTGCTCCTTGAATACTTTGCCTTCACATGCCCTTTGCCATGTGCTGATGGGGTACTATCTCCATGGCTTTGGAAGCTGGAGTTGGCACAAGTGTAACAAGCAGATGTAAGCTGAAAGCTAAGGAATGCTTTTTTTTTTTCAGTATTCTTTTTTTTTTCTTTTTGAAATGAAGGCTGGGTTGGAAATACAGCAATGTTTGTTTCTAATTCAAGGCCCAAAAGAAGTGCCAGAGTCTAGTTTCTCCAAGACATAGCCTGACACTTCTGATCTGTTTACATCTCATCAGCAGAGCGGTGTTAAATCCGGCCAAGGCAGAACAAGGAGTGCTCCAGGGGGAAAAATATTGCTGCTGTAGAAATCAGAGTTGGTCAATGACTGTACAGCACTTCCCTAGCACCCTTCTCCAGAACATTTCTGAGCTGTAAAACAGAAGTCCTGAGTAGTGCTTTAAAGACTCCTTTTTCCATATTCTTTATGAGTTTATACTCCAGCTTGGGCTATTGTGTTTTGCCAATTGTATGTGCAATGGTATTGAATAGTTTTATTTTCCTGCAAAAACATAGAGAACTATAATGCCTCTTTGTGTATCCCCTGATGCCTTGCCATGGAAGCACCTCATTTTGCAAAAGGTAGTAAAACAGCTCCTCTGAGTAAGAAGCTGCAGTCGGAAGGAAAGAAAAGTAAGGGACTGCCTCAATGCATGTAGTTTGTGAACACAGCCATGAGGAAGTCTTGCACCTCAAAAACCCTGCAAGACTGATCCATGACAAGAATAAGTGCATCTGTCTCCACTAAAAAACATTTTGAGATTTGGGAGTTTATTCCTGCTCAAAAAGTAGTCAGTAACACCTCCATGCAGGCAGCCTGCTTGCCACCCAGGACACAGCATAATGATAAAAATATGAGGAAAGAGAGAAGCCAGCACTGGAGGTCTGCAGGACAGGGTGGCCCATCCCCTTCCTCTTCCAAGCTCTTTGGCATTCTCATCTATGCCATCCTCAGTTTGCCTGCTGTTATCCTCAGACCAGCCTCTGTGAGTGTTCCAGTTTTCCCTGCATAGTTAAAAAAATGTAACAAAAAGTGGGAAATAATGTCCAAAAGTTCCTCTTCTTAATGCAGGAGTGGCAGGAGGATTGTCCTTCCAAGTACTGTGCAAAAAAAAACCCCACAATGAAGCCTAAATTTCTTTCTTTTCACCATCAAGGTGGCAAATGCAAGGTCTAAACATTTATTTATCAAAATCACTGTAGATATTTTCTTCACTGGGAGGCTCAGTACTTTAGGCTGAAATCATCCATCACAACTAGGGAAAGGGGAAAAAAAGGCTTTTCACCTTCATGGATTTCCCCCCCACCCCCCCTTCATCTCACCTTATTCGTGCTTAAATGGGTAGAAATTAATCTTTTTCTCCAAAGATCCAGCTGGCTGCAACACGCTCTGTGCTTAAACAAGCTGCCTGCATTGGAAGCATTTTTCAGGGTCTCTGTCTCTCTCTGTCTACCTCTCCCTAGCCCCCTGGGCCCTGATTGACATCTCATCTCATTTTTATATTTGACACCAGAGAAAAAAACAAAACAAAACAAAACAAAACAAAAAGAAATTTAATCCAGCTTAAAATAATACCCCCTATTTACAAAAGCAAAGCAACTTATCTCAAAGAAAAAACAGGCTTCTCACCAGGAGGTGTTCACACTCTCCAGTAAATGCTCTTTGCTACCAGCCTTGGCAAGGTTCATTGTGTGTATGTGTGTGTAGTTACCCTTGCACACAACGTGTGCGTTTTTGCATCTTGTGAAATGTTTGATTCTGCCTTTCCTGAAAGCTGATATGGAAAGGCAAACACACAGCAAGTAGCATGACTGGCTCCTCTGTGGCTCTGAGTGGGATGCCTGTCCTGTGGCAACAGCTTTGATAAAGCTGGCAGCAGCTCCTCCTGTAGCGTCCATTAATGTACTCGTGTCCTTAAAGCAAGAGGTTTTGGGACAGTTCACCCCACATATACTCAGATTTTGTGCCAAACCCACTCTGAACTGGAAAACACAAGTTTTTCTCAGTTCACTTCAAACAGAGAGTGAGCAGAAACCTCTGAGGGATGTAAGTTTATGCTGACAAGCCTGATGGTGTGATGGGACCACTGAGGCTTCACATGTCTCTGTGGGGATGGTGAGGCAGAGAAATGCCACTGGTTTTACTTCAACAGCCATGAAACAGAGCCTGTAGACTTGATTGGTTATGAAAGGTGATTGCATCCACATTTATTGCACTAGGAGGGAAATTATTGCTCAGCAAGGGAAAAAGTAAAAAAAAAAGGATTGACATCCTTCTCCGAGGGGACATGGGATGTGCGTTCAGAAATGAGGCCATGGCAAAGCATCTCTATTCCCACCTTTTCCCCTCTCTACTTCTGTTTTGGAGGGTTAGTCAGCCTGGATTGAGATTGCCTTCCTCGTGTTTGTACAGGTCCTGGAGAAAGGAGTCCTGAAAGCCTTATAGCTCTCACAACAAATAAATTATTCTTTATGGATCTGGGACCATTTTGGTTTTTAAAACTGAATGGAGCAGAGAGATTTTGATCCCACAGATCCACATAAACTGTTGTATAACTCTTCTGCCATTCCCAATCCTCTACTCATAAAAGAGGTGCTGGGGTTGGAATAGTGATATTGAGACATGCTGGCCATTCTCATGCTGAGAGAAGTTCCCTGTAGCATCCCTTCCTTCTTTTGCAGCGAAGTGCTGGTCTGATGAGCTATTAACATGTCAGCAGAGACAGACAAATCAGACTGTGCGAGTCAAATGGCATTACTCTCCAAGACATGACAAAGCAACAACAAATGTATCATCTCTGTCTTTGATCTCAGATGATTACAAACAATGAAGCTTCCAACTTTGTAGAAAGCAGTTTTCACTGCTCCAGTGAAACAGCTTAGTGCCTGATTCCTTGGCACAGCCTACAGCCTATAACCATAAGCGTGTGGCTGTTACAGATAACATGGCACTTCTGGGAAAGCTGCAATAGTTTACGCATTTTCCAGAGCCAAATTCCAATTTGAGAGGTCCATTATGCCTATCTACACACCCATTCAGCCTCACACAACCGCAGCAACTGGCTACAAAATCCCACCTTGCATCCTTCCCTAAACACTTGGTTACGGTGTGGCAGAACATTGCCACAACTCCTGCAGAAGGACTTGAGTTTTGAGGCCAGAGCAATTAATCCTCAAACAGGGCATCCACTGTATAGACAGCAAAGCAACCTATAGTTTTTGGAGATAAGACGCCTTCTCTGCTTCTTCTCTTTCCTTCAATGCAATTCTTCAGGAATTCATGAGATCCCAGGTGCCCAGATGGGGGACATCACATGAGCTGACATGGATGGGCTGACTTTCCCAGCAAGGAGAAGAGGTGGAACATCAGACAGCCATACACGAATCATTGTCAAATGTATATATTTTAATGGGGCATTTCGGGGGATTTTACACTTTTCTTTGAGGCATTGATCTCTGCTGGATATGTAATAATACTGGATCAGAAAGGCTGAAAGTCTTTGTGGTTTACATCTCTCTCCTTATTTCAGCTAAAATGATATGAATCCCCTGAACATTAGAGAGTGTTCTCTAGAGTGAGTCTTTCTCTTTTTTAAAATTTTCTTTTATTTGTTTTTATTTCAGGTCAACCCAAAACGCACTTTTTGCATAAAATATACATTTGTAGTTAATGTGGTGGTTATTTAAGTAATTTGTGCTCTTATAGAATTCAGGTCAAATTTTATTTAATATTACTTTGGAACAAGAAGTCATCAACTGTTGGGCTTTGGTACAAGGATCAAATATTTGCGTCAAGAAGGGCAATATTTTCAGTTAAGGTTTTTAAGTGCTCCTTGATCCAAAATCACACTATTTAAATTTTGACATAAAAATTCTCCTCTCCATGGAATATAATAATGGACCAAAAAAACCCATAAATTCTCAGCCAGCCATGTGCCATATGTCTTCTTTTGCTTATCTTACTAATTTGCATATCTTGCATATCTTACTGTTACCGTAGGATGATTACTGGGAGGCAATCGGGTCCAACTTCAGGATGTTCTCAGACTCAGACTTTCTCCCACATTTAAACATCCTGATAAACTATGTCCACTGAGGTGTGCTGGCTATTTCGCATGAAGGTCTGAGGATATATATGCAGCAATCATGGTGAATGTTTCACAATAACTCTGTTTAATAACCCAGTATTAGGGTGTAATTTTCGGTTGGTGTAATTCTTCGCATAGCCTTTAAGTGTGAAAATTTTCCACCTATTCAAATCAGCTGAAGATCTTGAGCCTGAATCTGGTTTAACTGCTTGGTCATTAAATTAGGAGCTTTCCAACCGCGATGCGATTGTATATGCAGTGCTAATGCCTATTCACTCATATAGGCCACCCGAGATCGCTGACTTCAAAAGGCTTCTCATGCAAACAGCACTGTGAAATGCCCAAATTGCTCTCTGTAAATTCTGCAAACTGAGAGCAAGTGTCTTTGTTAAGTCCACGAGGAAGTGCGCGAAAATCCTATTTGCTGACGTGCAAAGGCTTTGTAGGCAGAGCCCCCAGCCTGAAGTCGCTTGATTTGTGGATCCTTGCGATTAAGTTGAATTGAATGACATGCAAAGCTGGCAATTGAGATAAAGAATCACTCTAGGCTAAGGCAGGGAGGCAGCTAAAATCTGAAAACAAAGGATGCTAATCTCACGCTCATCATCTTTAAACAGGGCACGTTAAAGGAGTAGGTAAGGCCCAGCCGATGCCTTCAGATTACTGGACGGGGATGTTGCCTTTTGTCTTCGCAAACCTCATTTTGATCTAGCTGCTGACAATTCTTTCCCCTTTCCTTTCCTCCCCCACTTCCATCCCCTCAGGCGGAACATCTCATCCCAGTGGAGCCTCTGCCTCGGCTCGGCTCCTCGGCTCACAGGCAGGAGAGAAATCCTATCCACATCACGGAAAGTTTCCTCACAGTTCCCAGCCTCCCCCAGGAGTGATGTTTCTTTGTCCCTCTGCCCCTTTGCCTGCCTGGACCCAGGGGGTCCTGCCCAGACAGCACTCTGCAGACAAACATGACACCTTGCTCTAGGACATGTGGCTAATCTGTCTGTCGGAACCCGGAGACAGCCGCATAAAAATAAAGACGCTTTTCCAAAGTAGATGTGCGCAGCCTGGAGCTGAATCCCACTCCCAGAGTTAGGTGAGACACTTATTTCTGACAGCCAAAGACCTGAAACTGTGCTGCAGGCTCTTACTTCAGCATCCCTACCCCAGGACCCGCGATCTGAGGGTCTAGCACTTAGTGTAGCTTGTCACAGGTGGTCCCAGACGTCTGTGGACAACAAGTATTGTCCTTGTGCAAATTAACGCCCTGGTAGGGTCTGGCAGCATCCAGCCACAGCAGGATAATCGGCAAAGGGAGATGCATTTAAACAGTATTGGAAACATTAGAAACATTCCAGCACTGCAGGTTAAAAACTGCTCCAAGATTGCAAGTTAGGCATTTTAGGGATCAGTGGGAGTTTTCTCTAGAGATTAAGAGCAATTGAAAAGATCGACTTCCTCTCTATAGAGAAGTTCTAATAAGGCTGAAAATAAAATGCTGTCTCCCTCAGCCTTCCTGGCAGAGGAGCTCCAACGAGCCCCCCTGTTGTTTCAATAATTCAAACTTCAGCTTTAGCCAGCCAAATAGGCCTGAAATTCACCTGTGAAAGTTCATGAGGCTAAGTGGGATTCGGAACAAACTCCTCTTGTTTCCAAACTCATGTATAATGCAGGGAGGAACTTTGCTCAAAGCTAAGCTTTGGCTCGCTGTTATATTTACGATGCTTCACAAAAAAGAGCAGGAGGCAAAGGGATAACACCACGTCAGAGGCAGTGGAGTGGGAGGGGAAGGAAAGAACACAGCCACCAACCTAAGATAAGCTGACATTCATCTGTAGCTAGGCAGCACCTGAATCTGCCTCTTCTCCCTTCTCAACTCAAGACTGTGGCATTTCCCAGATTCAGAGGAGAGATCTGTGTCCTTCAGCAGAGAACAAAATAGACAAGGCAAGCACAAAAGGACAGAAGAAACAACACTGTGAGGAGGGTTGTTCCATTAGTCAGATGTAAGAGGAAACTGAAGCTCAGCAAGAGCATTGCAAGCCTATCACTCTTGCTCACAGACACGAAGGTGTGTCCAAGACAAGCTGTCCATGTCTGTCTGCAGGAGCGTCCTGGACCAGCTCTGGGGTTGCCCAGTTACCCCTGGCAGAAGGATTTGCCAGTGTACCCACAGAGCACCATGGCCAGAGGATGTTGAGCTGGCAGTGCCACTGCATCCCTGACAAGGTGGAAATCTAAGCTTCATCAGGGTTTATTTCACCAAGAGTTATTCAGATGGTGGTACAACGTGTAGCGCTCTGGTTTTCTTCCACAAACCCATGCAGTAGACTGGAAACAGGTGCCTTCTAAATTCACTTCTCTGCTGGCTCACCCTGTTTGTATTGAAACCCTATCCACAGATTGTAAATAGATTTCTGGAAACCTATAGCTGTTGCCCATAAACAGAATAGACATATAAATTTTATGCACCTGGTATTAAGTAAACTAAATCCATGATAGAGTATTAGGAATCAGCTTTTTACATCTACTTCAATTATCATTGTTTCACTGAGGAAATACATAGAGTGATTATATCTAATCATGAATTCCAGTGCTGATCTGAGATCTTTTCTCTTTCCTTCCTTCCCTTCTTTCTTTAATTACCTCACTAATGTGGTAAGATGTTTATTGTTGTTGTTTTTTTCATTTCAAGTACTTGATTTTTTTGCAGTTTTCTGGGACTGGAGTAACTGAAGTGCAGTGTGATTCATTTGAAAGTAAATATTTAACTACTAAATGGCACCTTGTTTTTTCTAGATCCCCATGTTCTTTCTAACTTTATTAATACTAAATATAGGAGCTGGAGCGTATCCAAAAGAGGGCAATGAAGTTGGTGAAGGGTCTGGAGCACAAGTCTGACAAGGAGCAGCTCGGGGAGCTGAGGGTGTTTAGTTTGGAGAAAAAGAGGCTCAAGGGAGACCTTGACAGATCCCAGAAAGAAAAGCATAGCCAGGTGGGAATCGGTCTCTTCCTCCAGGCAACAAGTGACAGGTTGAGAGGAAATGGGCTCAAGCTGCTCCAAGGGAGGTTTCGATTGGCTCTTAGGAGAAAAAAAGGGTGCCCAGGCATTGGAACGGGCTGCCAAAAGCATGGTGGAATCACCATCCCTGGAAATGTTCTTAAAAAAGGTGGATATGGTGCTTAGAAACATGGTTTAGTGGTGACTTCACAGTGCTGGGCTAATGGTTGGACTCCATAATCTTAGAGGTTTTTTCCAACCTTAACAATTCTATGATATTCATCTTAGGAGTATGAAATGACATTAAAAGAAGATAAATATTATAAAATTGTCTCTGAAAATGTGAGGCAATACCAATATAAAGCCAACCCAGGCAAATTTAATTATTCTCAATTGTATTTCTATTTCATTATTTCACTGCTCACTTCTTGATTCCATAATTACATTGTGTTTTTTGAGAGCTACTAAAACTGAGAGTGCAAAAGCCAAAGCTGGAGTGAATCAGTTTGCTGAGTTCACTCAAAGGCATCTTAGGTCATGATGGACACCCTTTCCCAAATAAAACAGAAATTACTCTTTAAAATTATGCTCTTATTGGTACCTTGTAGGCTGCAGTACCTAAGTGTAGCAACCTCTGCTGTTCTAGGGACCATAATCAGCTGGGTGGGCTTTGGGTTACATTTGCCTCCTTTGCATGAGATTGTCTGCTGCTGCTTTGGCTGGGTGTTTTGAATGTTGACCATATTTACAGCTTTGCCAAGTGTATCAGAGAATGAGAATGAAAAATTATACTTCAAGATATACAGGTGCTACAAGCTGAGGACGTTCTGCAGAATTAATTTTGGTGTAAACTTGTGAGAAGTAGGAATGTTGCATATATATGTTTCTTGATGAAATTCTTTTTCCTGCAACATTTGCTGCATTACAGTTAATGGAATTTATGAGAATGGATTGTGATTCTCCAAAACTACCTGGTGCAGTCATTTCAGCCAGCACAATGTGAATTGTGCAATAAGCCATCACTTTAATTAAAACAAATTGCATTTACTGTATCAGTCCATAGTATAAATCATTCCCTAGGGGCCCTCTTCAAGGTTTGTGCTTGGCCTACTCTTGAGAAATGTTGACAGCAGCCTCCATTACCAAAAATATTTTTGAGCATTTTTTTATAATATTCTTCTCCAAGATCCAGCTTTTGAGCTCACTGCCCTGATATACAAGACAAATTTTATCCAAAAAGCAGGGCAGAAATCATGTGTAAAAGCTGAATATCTCATTTTCCCTTTTTCCTCTGGTCTGCACCATGCACTTTAGTAGACTGTGACAGTGGATTATGAAGTTTATTAATTGAAATAATTATAATAATAAAAGCCAAAAAAAAGGAAAGATGCATATTAATTGTTTTCATCCAAAGTTAGGAGTCACATGGGATTCCTCACACTCCCTACTATAATTAGACTGAACAACAAGACAACCAGATTATTAGTCCTTTGTGTATATCCAGTTTAATAAAGAGAATGACCATTGGGTATTTGTATTCATTTGATCTCAATGCAGCTTAAAATGCAGTACTAAATACAGCATATCATGCTGCAGGATGAAGTAACTCACATTATAAAGGGAAAACATCATCTTTTTTGTGACCTCTGATGAGGGGGCAAGGGTTTTTGCTTCATTCAGTTTGGATCAGGCATGCTGAGACCATTCAGCACTACCTAATGTTTAAATGAGTGTTTCCTTGAGAGTTTGTTCAGGTTCTCTTGCTTTGCAAATTAAAATGAAGTAGTTACGTTCTTTTCTCGAAAGGGGTATAGTTAAAGAGTTCCCTGAATTAGAATTTTAGACTCAGTGGTGATTTCTGCATTTAGCTACAGGAGAGAGAGGCTATTGCAATTCTGAAAGAGATGCTGTTTAAGACAGTCCTGCACAGGTTAAAATGCACAGGGGGGGATCCTAACAGAAGGCTAATGCAAATTTAAAAATTTCAAGCAAGATTTAGCAGCCGATTTTGCAGCCCCTTTTGCAGGAGTTGCTTAACTCTCATTAATTTGGTAGATCTTGTAGGTGGAGCTGATTTGGTAAAATTTATGAGGAAGATGAACCATTTATATATAACACCAGTTACTTTGAAATTGCTGAAACCTCATGACGAACAACTGGGTCATTGAACATAAAACAAGACCCTAGAACCTGATTAGAAAACCATTAAAGCCAATGGAAAGGGACCCACTGGCTGGAGCCAACACTGGAGCAGATCCACAGAGAATAATCTAAACCAAATCTGTCTTCATATTTATTTTCTTCTTGATATATAAATAAAAGAAGTCCAGGAAGATTTGCAGCAGCCTTAATATCTACCTGTTTGTTGTGAAGATTATCTCACTTCATATCAAAGCAGGTATCAGTCTCCTCGAGCAGCCTCATGCTGTTGTTGTTCAGATCTTCAAATGAAAACCTCTGTCACACAAACAAGCAAATATATCCCAAGAACAGATTTAGGCATTGGGGAGGAAAGAAGACAATGCCCATTTTCTTTCCCTGAAAAGAAAAGTAGACACAATTGGAAGCAGCATATGCCCAGACTGTTACTCCTGTTCTTCAGCCAAAATAAAGTCTGAAAATAATTGGCATCAATAAGCATTATCAAGGACCATCTGGAACACACATGTAGTGAAAAGTGAGCAAATACCTTCAGAGCAGTGGATAAATACCCTACTTGCATTTCTTATATATTTAGCTTATGACCATTTAGCTTATGAATTCAAAAGGCATTATTGATGCTGTAGTAAAGGCCCACTGCACAAAGCTCAGGAAGCTCAAAATGCTGAAGCCAGCAGAAAAGGTCCTTCAACCTCCAATAAACATAAGTACATTTTCCATCTCTTACTATTAGGCTTGCACTGTTTCTGAGTTTACAATTTCTCATTGTCTTTAATTTTTTTCGTTGCCTAAATTTAATGATAATAAAGTGGTGTCTCATGGACCCCGTGGTCACCACATTTTTTTGTGTTACAGGATGTTTAAAGTGCATGCCTACATTTTCTTTTTAATTATCAAGAATAATTTTGGTTTGGTTGTTTTTTTTTTGTTTTTTTTCCTGAAGTTTTGACAGTTCCAGAAGACCTGTGGAGATTATCTTCCAACTTTCTAAATAAATTCACGGTTGGCCTGTTAATAAGAAAGCGTAAGAAAATTTCAACCCTCAAAGGTAATTTTGGGGGAAAGTTATAAACCACTGAAAACAGCAGCTTATAATGAAAGTGTCATCTCAACCATAAAAGGTACCTCAATGCTCTGAACAGGCACTGTAAAACATGATTGAAAGGGAGTTTAGAGATATTGCTAATGGCCCCAACATAAGGAGTGTGGCTATAAAAGATGAAAAGATGCATGGCTAAAACTGCCCACCACAAGTCTTTGAAGAGCATCTGACTACCCAGGCATGCCAGAGACAGCGATTGCTGATGGACCTGGTCATGCAAATCTGCTAAGACAGAGACACCTTCAAACACCTCATGCTTTTGCTTCCTCTGAAAGTGATGCAGTTGTTCAGCAGAGACACAACTCACATCCCCAGGCTCATCCTGGGGGCACTGGGTGGCATTTGGAGGGGGGGATGGCCAACAGTGAGGCAGGACTGTGGCACTCAGCCTCTGGGTCTGGAGGAATAATATGGCCTGTGGTTGTAAAACTCCAGTGTCTCATCAGTCGACCTTCTGGGTTTCGACATCTTTGTTCAGTTTTCATGAAACTGTGTCATTTTGGTTGGAATGAAAGTCTGGAGAACATGCAGGAGTCTAGCCTCCTGCTCACAGCAGGAAAACTTCAAAGTTAGTTTTGAAGTAGTTCTGCTGTATCTATTTAAGCCAGGTGATTTAAAGTGTAATTAATATGTGCAAAATACTTCTGCAAGCTGAAAGTCATTTCATGGACTTTCAGGGTTCACATTTGGCCATGCTTATTCTGCAACATGGTCCTTATGATATCTTTAGTGAAAAGGGTGCTGGTCTGTGCTGAGATTCAGTCAGGAGGACTGTTTGGTTAAATTTATCCTACCCTTCAGGGAGCAAATTCTGAGTAGGAGCTATATTTTGAATATCTGTAGGTCAAGGTTATGCATGACCATGACTATGCATTTTATTTAGGCCATTTAAAAAAATGGATTCTAAGACAAAACTGTGTTGAAGGCTATGTGGTTCAATTATTCTCTTTTTTAATCATCGGTCAGCAGATGAAATAATAACAACAAGGAGAGCTGTGCCTTGGGGGAAACTGACTTTCTGCCTGAGACCTGTCTGCTTCTTATTCTTACTAACTCCATGCCAGAGATATGAAAAACAATGCATGCACCTAAAAGTCTGTGTCATGGGCTGACCCGGGCTGGAAACCAGGAGCTAACCAAGCCACTCTTATCATTCCAGTCCTCAGCTGGCCAGAAAAAATACCACAGCAAGCTCCTGTTGCTGTGTTTTAAGAGTAGGTTGGAGATGCTCAGGATAAGGATGGGTTTGCTGATCTTGCAGAGGCTTCATCTTTGATCAACCTTCAGCTCACAGTGCTGGAAAATCAGGGCTCTGCCTTTTTTTTCTCTTTTATCTTCATTACCAGGGGAAGAAAATCTCTATGTGGCATATAAAGAAAAAAAAAAATTGAGATGGCAAAGCCACTCATGTTACCTTCCCACAGGTGACAAATTCCAGCACTAGGTGAGAGTTGCTAACCCTGTCGCTCACAAGGCACCTGCCCTGACTGAATCCAGGGTCAAAAGCACTTCCAGGCCCCCACTAGCAATCAAAATCTGTCTTAAAGAGCACAGCGTGCAGTCAGACCATGCCATGGGGAGACAGGAGAGAGTATCACTTCTGCACTGGATCTCTGCTTTGGTGTTGAAAGAGCAGCACTCAGATAAAACACAGAGCTGTAGACAGGATGGTTTCTTTTTGCCATGAACAAGTCTGAATGCCACAGAGAAATCAAAAGTATCCTTGTTACTGAAGATCCAACCTCTTTTCAGAGCAGTGCAGTCTTTCTGCAGAAACTTTAGTAATTGATGCAGAATCGACAAGTGAGTCATTCCTCCTTCCCTCTTTTTTCTCCTCTTCCTTGGCACCACCTTGGCACCAAAGTGCACTAAGAAAACAAGATGTCAGGAAGATGTCTTCTGGATCATTGCTGCAGCATCTTGTCTGCCTTCAGGCTCTGTTGTCAAGTAGTGATCAGCTTCTTTCCTTCAGCCCTGAAGTACCAGTTTTCAGACATGACCTTCCACCCCTTCACAGCTCCCTGTGTCTCTGAAATGTCCAGAGGTCAGCCCCTCTCTGCCTCCACAAGGAGACCTGTTCTGGAGATTCCTGCCTCGCACCAGCCCCACCTCATGTCCCTGTCAACTCCCATCATGTTACCAGACTGAAGGGGATACCAGGAGTTTAGATGGTGTCCTCCATTGTGACATGGACTCATCATTTCGTTATTTGTTGGGGAATGGCAGCTGTGCACTGCTCATGGAAAGGTAGCTTTGACTGACTAGCTAAAAATTGGAGGTGACCTGGGTGTACAACTTACTGGTCAGGAACAATGTGACAAACTTCATCGTTCTTCACTGCCAGCCTCTAAGGTTAGAGAGAGCCACCACCTGTCATAGTGGGGAGGAGAGAGACAGCTCTATGGATGTGTCTGTTGGTGCATGTGGAGAGGGGGGGAGAGGAGAGGTATGCTCTTATTCTTTCTTTCCTACTTCGTTATATTGATTTTCAGTGGCTTGAATGCTTGGAATGCAATAAGGGAGCAATTCCCTTCTATGCTGGCTAGTAAACATTGCCAGTAACTTTATTCTAGGTCAGGAAAGTCAGCACTTAAAATTAAAAGTGGTTTCAGAGGAGGAAAGCCATATTTTAGGAAATTCCAGCTGGGGGTTCCTTGTTACTGTACTTCATTTTAAAATCCAGTGTCATGTCATGTCGTGTCATATATGCCTTTAAAAAAGCATTTAACTGATATATATTCTCATCTGCTCTTGCAATATTTCAAGCAGAAAATATTTTTTAAAAATTAGTTCCCTGGCTCTCTGAATTTACAGCAGAGGCCACAGTCTATAAAGTGGAAGGAGTTGAAATTAAGCCCAGGGGAGAGAGAAGTGCACTAGAGAGAAAGTCTCATATGCTAGGTGCTTAAACACATGCATAGTTTAAATCCTGTGCCATCTCACCAAAGTCAATGGAGCTGCTCTTGTATTTAAGACTAACCTGCCTTATGTTCTGGGACATAATCTCTAAAAGAATGTGTGTAATGCTGAGGTACAGGCTGTTATGCCCATAAGTTGCTCCAGGTCTAAGGTACAATCAGCTGTGGGAGTTCCTTTTTTTCCTGTGAAAATCTTTTGTGCTCAGGTCTTGGAAAGCCAAAAGGTATCCCCAAGGCAGGAAAACAAGTGTCCTGAACAGTCAGATTGAGGAATGAGTGCCCTTGCTGACATGTGGCTCCCAGATGCAAATCCAAGCAGGGATCTGTGTTCTTAGGATGAGAGTTTTTGTTAGAGAAGCTCCTCTCAGCTGAGACTCACTTGTTGAGTGTTGGGAATTTTAGCCGGAAAGCTTCCTTCTCATGGATCAGGCACTCCCAGCAAGTGTTTCACATGTAGTTAGGCAGCAGCACTGAAAACATGGTGCACTACTTTTTAGTTGGATAGACGGGCATTTTACAGAGCTCTGCTCCTGGCACTGTAAAAGCAGGGAATTGTTGGAAAACACCCAGTGTAGGAAGCAGGACCAGTGGTGTGGGGTGCTGCCCTTTGGAATGCCACGTGCTTCACCAGTGCAAGCACCCCCAGTGCCCTATTTGCATTCTATCCTTCTGCAAGGGTCCCTGCAAATCCCCTGCCCACTCTGCTGTGTATCCACAGGCCCAGCAGCAGGGCTGTAACCACTCTGTCAGGTCTCGGGGATGTCTGCAGCTGGAAACCCCACTGGGGACGTGAAGGAAGCCTGGACAGTTTATGAGATGGCAGGAGGCAAAGTACATCTAGCTGGCCCTGAACTCTGAGGCACGGTCTCCCTTGCTCCCCACCTGACATGTACAAAAAGTGACAAGCCCTGTCATCTGCTACCTGATGCAACCATTCCGAAAGCTGGGAAAGCCAGACGTGCTGTTAACAACTCCAGCTTCCCCGAAGAAAGCCCCAGAGAGTTATGACAAGGAACTGCCTTGACTCAGGCCAAATGCATTCGTGTTAGGAAACCACCACAGCTGGCTCCCTGGGTGAAACAGCCCTGATGAAAGGACACCAGCAAGGCAAGCAGAAAAGGGAAAGACATGGCACTGGTGTGTCACCCCAGATGTCCTCATTGTCCCTTCTCTTCCCATGAGAGGAGAAAATCCTGGCTGAAAGATCTCAACTCTGGGAGTGACAGAAGCTACTGCAATTCTTTGCATCATCCCTGTCTATGACTCCCTGCTCACTGATTTTCATGCTTTCCCCTGGTCAGTCTCCTAAGCAAGGACTTATGGAAGCACAGATATCAGCACAAGGGGATCATCTGAGCACCTTTCTGGGGTCTCAATTTCCTGCAGCTCCACTGTTTTTGGTACCCAAATTGCTATTTCCTGTTGGTAAACCACAGCCTGGATTTCAGGGGCTAGAAAAAGTTGGGCGCTGCTTTTATGAGGAGACAAAATGTGTAGATTTGCAAATCTTTGCCATCAGCACAAAAACTCCTAGATTTCCTAGATTCCCAAATGACTGTCACAGAGAATCTACTTTCAAGATACATTTTTCAGGATGCTGCTGTTATTCAAGTCTCCATCTAAGCAGTCATGCAACAAGCATCTCTTTCAAACAATAGCCTATTGATTACTTGCTTCATTAACAATGATGCTATTCCCTGGAGAGGTTTATTACTCTTGTTTTTTTATTATTTTTATGTCTTATGATTTGGTCATTAATGGGTACACTTGCATTTCATTTCATTGTGACTGAATTTCCTGCAAGGAATTCTCAGTGCAGTCCAAGAACCTCCATGAATAAATGTTTACTGTCAGGAGATATGAGTGTGTTGCAGGGCTCAATGGATGTTTTCATCCTGATGATGCAGAAGTAAATCAATTAAAAACATGATTGATTGTAAAATTGTGGCTAACTTTCTTTTGCTTTGGGATTTCACATGACCTAAGTTAGTCAGTATAAATCTCACACTATATTACTCATGCAGTGATCATCTTGCTGGTATCTACAGTGAGGACTGCTATGCACACAGCTAAGGCAAGAGCAAGGGCTAAACCTGGCCCTGGCATATCCTGCAGCTCTACTCCTGCACAGAGCACAGAACCTTGTCCCACTGGCAATTTAACTCCTTTTGGCAACATTTGACTAGAATTCCCTTTACCAGAGGATAAAATAAATCGAAAGGGCTCTTGAAAGGGCTCTCTACACAGATATGTTCATTCAGATTAGGGTATAGGGTACATTTAGCAAAGAATAGCTATTCTTAATTAATTCCCTGTCTAGTTGCTTTTTTTCCATCAGACTACCGTAGTAGCCCAATTTATATTAATCAACTTTGGGTATTCTTACTAACAATCACTTTCCCTTATTAAGCATTATTAATATTAGTTATTAGAAACTGATGATTCTGGAATACCTCACCGCATTTAGTTATATCCCAAAATCTCCAGTGGCATACAATGGCCAGTGTGCTCTGAGTTGAGCAGAAGTCCCCACAATCCCCGCTTAAAGCCTTTGCCAAGAGCACTGGGCTGTGTGTGCTAAGCAGAGGGAGTAATTTCTGTTCTAAAATCAGTTTGGAAATCTTCTGCCTTAATCTTCTGTAATAATGTAGTACACCTATTGGTAACAAGACCAAATCCAGAAGCCACCATTCAGCACATAGTGCTGCAAGGGAAATGTGAACCAGAGAGACTGAAAAGACACGAGCTCGGGACAAAAATCACATCCCTGTCTCCCACATACCTATCCAGGGCTTCATCCAAGCCCCAGAAATGTTGATGTAAGTCCTGCTGTGGGCTCTGAGTGCAGACAGGGGATCTGCTGCCTCTCCATGTGCAAAAGTCTGCAGAGAGGGGCAGAAGAGCAATCTGCATGACTGTGTGCTCGAAGAGAGATTTACAGAATCAGTGTGCATAAATCTAGATAAATTATACAGTGCCACAAACACAAACAGCAACGGGCACCTTTCACAAATTCACATACACAAATGTACCTTCAGTGTGAATAATGCAGTGACAAAGTGAGCTGCCTTTGTGTGGACATCTTTGGTATCAGCAGTTCGGAATAATAGTTGTCTAATTGTAGTCTTTCATTGTGTGCTGTGTCAAAGCGTGGGCGAGTAATTGCAATCATCAAAACCCTTTCAGAGTGTGTGCAAAGCCCCGACCCCCATCACCTGCTATCAAGCTTATCTGATCCACCACACACATGCACTTACTGGGCAGATGAATTAGCTAGATGGGCTTTTCTATTATTATTATTATTATTATTATTATTATTATTATTATATCTTTTGTTTTTTGTTTTTCTTCCCTCAAGGTTGTGTCTGATTCGTGAAGGGGGTTTAGAATATTTTAATTGTTGTTATTCTTGTTTTTTTTTGTGGTTTTGTGTGTGTGTGAGAGAGTGAAAGAGAGAGACCAATCACTTTTTGGGTGAAATAATATAGATGACAGACATCAAAAATTATACAAAATAATATGGTAACCAGCAACTGAAAAAAAAAAAATTTATTCTCATGGGCTGGTGAGTGTTACAATTTGAATGTCTTTCTATTAAAATCCTTGTAATAGACACAGGAAGAAAGCAGGGAGGAGGGAGAGAAAGCAGCTCTTTTTCAAATATACTTATAGGATGGAGCACAAGATATTTTCATAATGCAAGAGGGACTGATTTCCATTAGCATAATCCTATTTCCTATATTTTTTATTAATATAAAATCTTGGCTCTGGGAATGCCTCCTGGATCATTTATATTTGCTGTATTTTACAGTGGGTTTAGGGGAAAATCAAGGAAAGCACTAAATATAAGTATGTGTGTATATATATATATATATATATATATATATATATATATATAAATTGAACCTATTTGTTATATTCATTCTGAATTGCCAGCTGTACAATACCGGAGTGGAGAAGCAGATTTGGTTATGAAATACAATTAGGGCCTGGTTTTGCCAATGTGGAGCACCATGTAAGCGCATATTGTAAATATCTGTATAGAATACAGAAGCACCACAATCATGTGGGCTGCACACTCTGTCTTGCTGCTGGAGAGGACTTGCAGTGATTTTCTCTGGTTCAGCCTGCTGCAGCAAGGAATCTATCTCAGTGTTGTAACTACTATTACAGAGACCACATCTTGCTCAGGGAGAACACAGATTCGTGGGTGGATACCTGCTTTAGAGGGCCACAGCTCTGAGTTTTCTGGTGCCTGGCTTTGTGTGATAGATTATATCTATTTATTAATAGTATCTGGCACCTTCAGAGACTCAGAAAAATATGTCCTTTTTGCTGAAAGTATTTTCTGTTGCATAAGGACAATGTATAGTTTCCATGGCTGTCAAACACTTGTGTGTGCACACTTGAATTTCTGCAATAAGACAATTTTGAGGTCTGCAATTGAACTCTCCAATGAAGCAGGAGAAGCCCTATTGTCATGCAAAGTTCAAATAAAAGGGAATTTTGCAGAATTGTAGAATCATTTAGGTTGGAACAAATCTTTAAGATCATCAGGTCCAACAACATTTATAAAATATATACAAAGTTCAATTAAGTCCTCATTGTGGATTCTCTCAGACTGTGGGTCAGGCCTTCAAGGAGAATAGGTGTAACTTGTCATTTAGACCACTAAAAATGAGGATAGGCAATATATTTTTGAATATTCAGTGGGGATATATGCCGTATTATCAGAGACCCACAAACCCTAAGCAGTCTTTAATTTTTGATTGCTGTAACTCATCTCCACTGTGTTGTCTGACACTACTGCCCTCATTCTGCACACTTTGAATTTGTTTCTGTCTCTGAAAGAAACAAATTCAGATGTACCAAAATATATACATTTTACAAGGCCTCAAAGCAATCAGAAATGGTGATGGGCGATGGTATTGAATACAAGATACTGAAAAATACTTGTTTGTAAATGTTATAGATTGTAGATTTTTCCAATTATTGCCACTGCAGAGATCACCATTTTTCAGACAGCAGAACATAGGTCTGGAAATAAGAAGAGTTTATTACTGTTAGTCTCATTCTTGCTGTAATATTTGGAGCAAGTCATTTGAGGGTGAAGTATGTTCATCTAAAATACCTTCCGTCTTAGGAAGATTAAGTGTTTATTCTCAGCTGTTTGTTTGAGATACATTCAGCAATCAATAAGGAAGAAAAGACATTTTCCAATACAGTCATTCATTCACTTCTAAAACTGATGAGAATTAATCACTTTGTGGAAGTTCATTTCTATCTGCCCACATTTTCTGTAGATCTGTAGCCACTTAAGTAAATTCCTGGATGGCAAAAGTCAGAGAAGAATACCTCCCTTAACTACCTATTCCTCTTCAAGTTGGAGAAATTCCATTCAACAGAAATGCTGGCTTCAAAGACCTATAACTAGTTTTTTCCCATCTGTAAATGTTTAGAATTTTGCTCCCCAACACAAGAAGTGGGTTCATCTCTTCTGATGCAGCTTCATAATGATCTTGTAGTAAGGACTTGTTTCCTCATTATAATGGTTCCGAAGGGTTAACTGGACTGAACCTGCATCTTAATAAAGTTGTAAATGCTTCTTTTCTTAATCAAAGAGAACTGTTACCAATTTCCAGTTCCATTAACCACTGTACTTTGCCAGTAACATTTGGCCTGGATGTGTTAAAGCATTGTGCTAGAAAGCAACTTTCTTAAATACTTATTACCCACATGATAATTAGTCCTGACTGAGGTAATTTTTCAGACAAAAATGCTAATTTTTTGTGATTCCTACTCTGGAGACAAAAGTAGAGAATTCAATAAAATTTCTATTGGGTAGGTTTCTGAGTTCCAGGATGGACTTAATGCAATGGCAAGTGCTTCAGTCTATAATCCATACTCTGTTGGCACAGATTACCTTTGCTGCTGAGTTATCCTGATGTCTGTGCTCATGGGTGTTCAAGGGGGAAGAGTGATGATGTCAGTCCAACAATATTTTAAAGGTCATTGATGTGGAACAAAAATTATGTATGAAAACTTGACATTTTCTTCTAAATGGAATTCTTGTTTCCCACCTCACCCTAATTAAGATAGTGCTGAGAAGTGTTTGTCATGGGGAAGGACTGTACACTTTGCAAAGACCAGCTAGAGGCACGTTCAACTCCAAACTTTTCACAATGCAAGATGAATAGCAGAGAAGAAGAAACAAAACCAGAAAACAGAGTTGAGCAAACTGTAAGTTTCATAGCAAGAGGAGAAGTAGTTTCAACACACACATGGCCACAGTGTTGTCAAAGTCAAACGTGAGTGCTGGGGGACCAGTTCTGGAGAAATTTCATGAAACTAAGATGGGATTGCAGCTCTCTTTAAGGAGCTCCTACCATGCATAAAGGGCCAGCATGGGAGAAAGCAGTGAGATACTTGTCTGCAAAATTCAATTACTGGCTGATAGAGGATGCTATCACAGGATAACCAAAGATGGGAGCTGGCATTCCAAAAGCAAATTAGAGATGTGAGGTAGGGGGGCGATAGGCAGTGAGGAGCCTTTCAGAGGTCCCTGTATGGACATTGAACCATAACAGCCACTCATCAGCTGTATAAAACTACCAGCAGCAGCATCCCCAGGCTGGGAAAGACTCTTCTTGGCAAGCTTGTGTACCACACCATGCCATCCAATAGAGCCCATCTTATTGAAAACTGAATCCCTTTGAGTTCCCTGCAACAGCAGCAGCTGGAGGGGAAATAACAGTAAAATTCTATGGCCATAATAAAACGCATTAGCCATCTGAACACTCATTTCAATCAAATAATGCAGCCTATTCATATTTAAACAGGAAATATTGTTTAATGTTTATGATAATGATCAAATCAAATTTTAAAAATTAAACATGAAATTAAACATTAAAGTGAGGTTCCAACATTGGGCACTTGGGACACCACTTCCAGCCCACAGCTGATGGCTGCAATCAGCAGGGTCCATCCCCTTACCTTTGCTTAGTGCAGGTCCTTGAGGAGGATGTTAGAAGAAGGCTTTGGTGTCACTCAAATGACCACAGCTGGTGCAGGGTGGCTGATTCCGAGTTGATTGCTCCAGTCTCCCCTTGCATCCATTCTGCTTTTCATGACTGTGACACTTAATGGTTGTTGAGGGGGAAGTGGAAATTCCAAAGGAAAAGTCCTTTCATCTGGATGAAGTTAAATGGGACATGTTTTTCATCCAAGTGGAAGGCAGTTGTGTTCCTACTGAAATATTTTGGACTCACTAACTTTTTTCTGAAGAGAACGGGAAGAAGTTACAGAGGTTTTTTCACAGCACTAAGGGAAACAGAAGTAGAAAATGACACTGTGAAAAAGCAAGTTCTCGGATGTACATAATGGTCACAGGAAGTAAAAGTCCAAAATAACACCTTATTGCTCTTTAAATACTGTTCCTTTGGGGTAGAACACAGCAGCTTTTACACACCAGTAACACACAGCCTTTTCTGTAGTGGCAGTAACTGGTGCAGAGCTACAGATTTCAAAAAATAATATGTTGCTTTACACCAGTGGAGTCATGATCCCAGCTGATTAATTTAAGGTTTTGACAGCACTGTCAAAGTTTGTGTCTAATGAAGACCTTGGAGTGATGGCTAGCAGGTAGGGTATTTCTTTTAGACCATATCTTGTGCTACAGTAAACTCAGAGCCAGGAAACAACTTTCTCCCACATGAAATCTGTAGCGATTTTATTGATACTAAGCCTAGAAGGTTTTTTCCCAGCTCTCTCCACTTGAAGTCAGCAGAAAAGCAAAGTTTGAAACAAAAAAGTATTGAAACAAACTCATTGTTCCTAGTATCCCTATGCATTGCAGCCATGGACCTTTATCTGTGCTGTGAGCCTGTGCAGCAATATTAACCTTTTGCTCTAATCTTTCAAGGGAGTATATCCTCAGTGTAAATTAATATCAAATTAGTATGAATTAATACAAATTTAGCAAAGTTTTGGACTACCACTGAACTGCATTTTGTTTCTTAGAGTAAAAAAAAAAAATCCTCACAAAAGACAGAATCAACCTGTCAATCCCTATTCTTACAGCAATGTTTGCTCAAATTTATTACAGAAGGAGCATGCACAGAGATTTCCATACTATGAAAAAATAAATAAAACAACTGAATAAATTATCTGGGAAAGTACAGCAAAACAGAAAGATTTATCTTAACCTGTGTCTATTGCTCTCATCCCTGTACTATGCACTTTAAAATTGGATTGGTATCCTATAAGAGACTGTCAAGGATTTCATTTGTTCTGCTTGACATACAGATGTACAATTGGTAAAACTGCATCTTATCTTAGTAATTGTCTACACTGCTAAGGCTGTACCTAGTTATTGACTTCAAACGTCAGGTTTCGTCTGTGCAGTTCCCTGATCCAACATCAGTCCAACCACCTCGAGCTCTATCTGCTCATCTTCCAGCTCACCTTCCTGAGTTAAACCACCTTTCTTTTTGCAATAGCTGTTTTCACATTTCTGTAATCAATCAAGACTGGAGTGTGGGGAAGAGAAGTGAATAGCTTAGTTCCCTGGTTTTGGTAGCATCGTTGTATATCTAAAAGAAAGTCATTGTGAGCTGGTGCTTAAGAACTTACTGAATATTTTGAGGGCTTTTAAAGAGAAAAGATTTCTTTCTAGAGTTTGGAGGGAGTTGTTTTCTAGCTCTAGTTAAATTTCAGTTTAGTAAAAGATTCATAAAGGTGAGTGATCACAAAGAGAAATTTATGTCTGTCTGATGGTTTTTTAAGCACATTTTGTTCCGAATTCAAATTAGGATGTTTACACTGTAATGGTTCAACAGTGGTTTTTCAAACCTGCAGCAACCCTCCTTTCTCACAGGCACATGCTGCAAATAGATCTACTTGTAAAAGAAGGCACTTTGTTACCAAAAGAAAGCCTTTAAAAGTAGGGGTTTTTCCCCACTTCTAGCTGGAAAGGATTTTGACTTCTGAGTTTACAATTTAAAAAACCAAATAATGCCCAGATTTTTTTCTGGGAAGCCCATATTTCTATGGCTTTTATGTATGCTAAATGATGGGCATTATATCTGCAAGTATTCTTCATGGAAACACTTTAGGCAACTGTTGGGAGAAAAAGATTAAACACAAAACCTTCTTTTCTTCCAATTCTCCCCCATCTCAATAAACAGGAGTCCCATCCTGGGAACCAGTCTTGCTTGAATCCCAGCAGCATGGACTCACTTTTTCCAAAGAAAACAGGAAAAAATATAAACAACTATAGTCAATCAGACCAACACTTATTCTGACACATATACCATCTCCTAGCCTAGTCAGTCATAAAGCAGAGGGAAAATTGCAAGAGCAATATTCTTTCCTGGCTTCCTGCAATTGGCAGCTCAGGGATTTCCAGAGTCAGGGGTACATTCTTTGTATGAGTAGTTTTCAATGGATTTTTCTTCCATGAGTTGTTCTGGTGGTTTTGAGTTCACGTGGACATTTAGACTCTGGTTTTGCATCACTGGCATTTCTCATTGTTTGAGCGGAGCTGTTTGTCCCTGGAGAAGGCAGAAGTTAGTCAAAGAACCTCAAGACTGACAACTTGTGCAATCATAAAACAAAGCATTGAAGTCTCTTTTCACTTCCCCAAATGCTGTCAGCCAAAGTGTGGATGTAGCTGGCATGGCAGTTTCACAGAGAAAAGCCTGGCTGCGCAGGGCGATGAAGCTTACCAGATGTCATCACTCAAGGTAAAATCCCAAACCCACGGTGCTTTATGCTTTGTAGGAAAGCTGTGAACAGCAGGAGTTCAGCAGCTGTGGCTCAGCCCTGCAGCAGGAAAGTACCTCCAAGGCCAGTTTGGGTGGAAGCATAGGTGAACTGGTTCCATATTTCAGAGTTAAAGCCCTCTCCAGTCATAAGTGAGAGCTGCGAGACAAAGAACACCAGGTTTTCAGAGGGTCCTGTGGCACCTTTGCCATATGCCAAACAGTCCAGAAAAAACTAATTTTTAACAGCTGGCAAACAATTCCAGTTCTAGGGATGGCAGGCTGTGCCTACGTCAGCCAAACAGCACTCCAGCTCACAGTGAGGAAATTCCTCTGCTCTTAAGAAAAGGTCCGTATTTGTTGTGGCTTTTTGAGGAGATGAGGTGGGTTTTTAGCCTTGTTTCTCATCCTATGTTTGACTTTCAAGCTTCTCTACAAAATCAGTGCTTGCAATAAAGTGAAATGATGGTAAGGTAGTTGGAAGGACCCACACATAAACAAAGATGGCAATTAGATTAGTATGTAGATCTGGGATTGTCTGCTGCACCAAGAGCTGTGTTCATGTGTTAGCTTTGTTCCTGGGCCTCCTTTGTGACAAATCCTTATTTCAGGACTTCACAGGAAATGCATTATGGCTTTTGTTGTTTGTAAATCTTTTACATTATACCTTTTTTTTTATTCTTTGATTCCTTTATGGACTCCCCAGGTGCCTGTAACAATGTGGCAATCAACACAGATATGCACAGTAGAAGAACTTCCCCTTTATAAATAAATCTATGCAGATATGGCTGTCTACCTCAGGGTATCCTTCAAACTTGGGAAAAAAATGTCAGGGAATGAATCATGTGATTCTTCAGACAGTTTGTGGATATTGCTCCCTGATTTTGGAGGCTCCTCTCACTTTTCTCTCTCTCTTCCCTCTTACCCTCTCACCTTAATGTACTTTCATAAAGACGAGTGAGCAAAACTGGCATGAGCTGTCTCCAAGGATCCTTTGTGATGCCCAGTAGTCGAGGTCCATCCCCAGAGCAGTGGTGTGCAAGGGGGAGCTCAGGGGCACATCCTGCTTTCAAGTGTCTCCACACACCTGCTACTGGCCTCAGCTGGGAACTCCCTGCAGACACAGCTGAGCAGTGGATTTGAAACTAAGCCTCTATTAAAATAAAATAGAAAGCATGACATCTTTGGAAAGCAGAGAGCCTGGGACTGCAAACAGTAAGAGTGTGGCATGCTACAGACCCAAGGCAGGATTTGGCTTTGAATGATGCTCACAATCCTGCATCCTCTGGGCTTGCCACCCACACAGCTGATTTCCTCAGCCAAGATTTTGCAAGAAAGCAGGACATATCCTAGCCTTCACAGCAAAACTCAGTGTCTTCTCAATCAGGCTTAGATGCCCAGGAGGAAATGTAGGCAGAGAGGTTCTGCCCCACTGACTGCCCCAAGAAGGGCCAAGTATCTTTATGAGGACAATGGTGACCAGAGACCCATGGAGAAGTGACCTTGGGGAACATCTGACATCCAGCTGTCTCTAAGCTGCAGGGGACATGCCTCCCTGGAGTGAAGTGGGAACTGTCTGTGGCCTTTTACATCAGCCTAAAATGCTCCCATGTGATGACCCTCACCAGATCAAATAACTGCCTCTGTAGTTTGGGGGTATGTTTTTTTTTTTATCTTGTTCTCTGTCACATCAGAAAAGAGAATATGAAAACATTCTAATGGAGGTTTAGCTACCATTGCTAGGGGAAGCTGGTGAGGTCTGATACCATTTGACATGAATATACTGGAAAGAGTCAGAAATAGTATGAACCTACACGATTCCCAGACAGACACCCAGACCCAGCACATATGAAGGGACAAAACTGGGATCTTACTGGGTGAGAATACCTTTACAAATCCCAGGGCAGTTGGCACAAAATGTTATAATACATAAATATAGATTATTTTATTTTATTTTATTTTATTTTATTTTATTTTATTTTATTTTATTTTATTTTATATAAAAATCAAGACCCACTGTTGAAGAACAGATTGCCATAAACAAAGGTACCACATGGAGATGGGCTCTATGTACAGAACAAATCCAAACAGAACAAAATTGAGTGGAATGACACTAAGGAATCTAGTTCAGATGAAACTGGTAAATAATTTCCACTTCAAATGCTTTCAAAATGCATCACCCACTCTATGAAAGACCTTCACTACTTTAAGGAGAAAGAGGACCACCAGGTGCCCCTGCAGATGTCCCTCAGCTCTGACACCCCAAGTGCCTCCTCCATACACAGGTGTTACCCCTGACTACTGCCTGTGTTTGCCATATGTCATCTCTTTTTTGTTCACTGCCATTTACATGCTGGCAGGTTGACTTTTTAATGAGGTAAGAGTAGGCTGAAGATTTCAGATGTGGGCGCTTGAGAGACCCTCTCCTTCACAGCGGGCTCAGCTTCGTCAGTTTTAGCTCAGGCTGACATTATATCAAACTGTGCCTCCCCCCAGTGGGGATAACCACAGTTTATTTACAAGCTACAACGGGAATGTCACACTAAATGAAGACGAAAGATGTGCAGGAAGTGTGATTGCTGCCTGTGCCTTCTTAAGGACTGCTTATTAAGGAAATCATCCTTTTAAGCAGCAAAAAGCCACCAGAACTGGCCATGTTCAATAGTGGGGCGGGATCTGACCTGCTCACCAGCACGGTCTATCGATAACATTCCTCCTGTGGTAATGATGCAGATGCTAATGAGCGTATTAATAATAAATAACACTGTGTGCATTTATCATGTCCCTGGTTCAAAGGGTGGGAAATGCTTTACCAGCTAGAAAGTGTGAAGTCCCAAAGCAGCTATTTTCTCTGTGTGGAGCCTATTGCTACCCTAAGCAAAGGGACTTTTGTCATTTGGGTTAGCAAAGAGAAGTGGCAGTAGAAACACTGGATTCCAGTCACTACGGTGCTGCTGATTCATAGTGTGAACTTGGGGGAGTTATTTCAGTGCTCTGAGTCTCAAGTTAACCATCTGTAAAATCAAGATAATTATATTTACAGTGCTTATTTCATAGAGCTGCTGTGAAGATTAATTAATGCATATATATATTTACAAAGTGCTTTGAGATCTTCAGGTGAAACCTGCTGCATATGTGTAAGATATTAATTTTCTAAAATACCTTGAAACCTCAGGAGCTGCAGTGTCTTGCCAGGTATCACTGTATTTTATAGTGCTTTTGGTCTTTGTCTAAAGAAGATGTTTTGCAGGTAGCAGTAATATTCTGTGTTAATGGTGTGATACTTTGAAAATAGTTTTTTCCCCTTTCCTTTTGACTTGTTCTTCTAACATGCACCATGTGCAAGCAGATTATGGTTTCATCAAACAGTAATTTTGGGTAATTATTATAATTATTAGAAAACATATTTTTAACTTTTTATTTTTTTTAAACTTCTGTAGATCTCATCACAAAGAAAATCCCTGTGTTTATTTGATAGTGGCTATTCCAGACATGTTGGCTGTTTGTGATTGCTCTCCCCTAAATTTAGCCATCTGAATGTTAATGGATAAGTCTAAAGTTGTTGCTTGAAGTTACTTCATACTCACTGGAAAGAGGTAGGCACTGGCTCAGAGCAGCTTGCCTGACTTTTTTAGGTAAGAGAGATCAGTGTAGTGACCAAGTGTCCACTGCAGGATAAATGAAACAGTATACCGAGTTCCCCTGACTGTGCAACAATCCCTCCACTGGTTTTGGCAACATGAAAGGACAGACTATCTGTAGGTAAAATATATGGATATTTTAACCTGCCATTGAAATTTCACCTCAGAAATATGGCTTCATTAAGGGGATGAATATTGAATTATTTGATGAAGGCAGATATTCTGGGAGTGCCACGTTTCTTACAGTTAAACAGTGGTGGCTTCTGCAGTGCTGAGTAATCTGTAAACATCTCAGTGTTTGTAAATCAACTTAAAAGAACAGCAGGTTTTGATAATATAAAGGTCACATACACTCACCAGTTCTTAACTCTGCCTTTTTCAGCTGTTTCAGGATTGTGCATGTTAGTCATGTTGTGTCTAAGGTTCTCAAATTGTGGTATTTCCACCTCCTTTATTTTAAAGCAATTCTTCAGTTTTAGGAACTCAAAGCCAAGAAGCTTTTCAGTGTACGGTTCCTTCCTTAATTTCTCTCTCTGACGTGCAGTCAAAACCCCATGAACCACATAATTCAATTCTTCCATTTCTCTATGCTTATATATACATCTCCAGATAGTTGCCACATCCAAAACGCACACAAGTTTTCTTCCTAATTTTTGCACACTGTAGTCACCTTTGAAAAAAATCTGTACGCCAGATCTATAAGAAAGTGAAAAGAATATTTGCACATACTCACCTATATACAGAGAAGTCAAAGCATTCAACCAAGGAAGCAAACAGGTGAAGACTGTTTAGGCATCTTCCTGTTTTTTCACTAATTCAGTGGAGTTTTACCATTAGCACCAGCTGGCTACCTGCTTTAATATGCACATTTACACACAGGCCTACATATGTATATTTAGATAGATAGAGATATATGGATTTACACTGGAGTCTTGAGAGAAGAATTCTTTTGATTTTCTCTGGACATCTGATCTTCCTTAAGGCAGTTGTCATTCTACATTAATTTGTCTTGTTCTGCCTCAGCTCACTCTTTTTTGTCTTAAATGCCATATTAGAAAATGTTTACAAGCCCCCTGCCTCCTTTGTGATACCCACAATCCAGCTGGGCACCTAGGGAAGCGTGCGGTGATGCTCCCTGACACATGTCAGCCCACATTTCATCAGGGGCTCAGCTGTGTCACCCCCGATGATATTGCATGGCAAGATCAGTCATGGGCTACATTACACCCAATCCTGCCCCCAGGGGAGGTGGGAAGGACTATGCTAATTGCTTCTGACCCTCCAAGATCCTGGGGGGAAGTCGCCTTCATCTGGTGCAGCAAGGGGACAGATCTGTTCAGTGGAGAACACGTTGCTGCAACGTGCACAAACCCCTCCAGTGCCCTTACAAGATGGCAGAAGCCTTTGCCTGTGTGCCTGTGGTGAGACGATGTGGCACAAGAGTTAGGTGACCAGCTCACCTGGAAGTATTCCCAGTAAGTGCAGGAGCGTGTTCCCATTCACAGCCCTGTGTGGAGTTATATAAAACTGTGCTTGGACTCCAATACATAGGTGTTGTTTCAGTGCCCTTCAAGAACCCCCCTAAAAACCCTGGATTCTCTTTTCAGGGATCCCATGAAACAGTGGAGCTGTCTCTGCAATTAAGGAAAAACATGGAAAATCAGTACATTTCAAAATACTCTTCCTATACTTTACTTTATTGAAAGAAAGGAGGTTTTTTAGTTTACTAGAATCATAGAATGTTTCAGGTTGGAATGGCCCTTAAAGATCCTCTAGTTCAACCCCACTGCCCTGGGCAGGGACAGCTTCCACTACATCAGGTTTCTTCAGGACCTGTCCAACCTGACCTTGGGTGGGACATCCATTGCCTTTCCAGGCAACCTGTGCCAGTGTCTCAACATCCCCACAGTAAAGGATTTCTTCCTAATGCTTTCTTAATAGAAGGTATTTTTCGCAGCCAAAAAAGTGATAGATTTAGGGAGACAAAGGAGTTTCTTCTGTTCCTCAAGACTTGCCCTCAGCCCTGCAGAGCCCTGCCCTGAGCAAGTGGACCAGCACACAAAAAAAAAGAAGGATGAAAGAACCAGCTGTTCTCTGACCTGGCTCTGTATGTCCACATCATCAGACACACACTCCTTCATGTCTCTTGTCATTGTACTGAAAATGTAGGACTGAGAGGTGCAATCATTCCCTCATCACATTAATTCTTTTATTTTTTCCCTTTCTTGCTCTCTTTCTTTCCAGTACTCCTTTCTCTGCTTTAATCACACCTTACTACACTCTGTGCTTTTATGCATCTCCTGCCAAATGACATGCACAGGTGTCTGGCTTTACATTTCCCTGGCATGCAGATATTGCTGTCTTGTCCTTTGCTGGGCATGAACCCCAGAGTCATCACCTTCAACAGAATCAGACCCCTTTTCAGATCACGTGTGCTTGGTTAGGTTGTAGAAACATCTTAGAGGGGAAATAAATGTGTGCAATTATGTGAAACAGTTAGAGCAACACTGGATAAAGAAAACAGAAAATGAATTTGTTAGCCTGTTTCCAATCAAGCTTTCAGAAGCACCAGGTGCTCTAGTAGAAGCAGAAGGCAGTTTTAAGATAGCCTTACACCAAACCAGTTCCTTGCCAGTTTTCCTGAATTAGACATTGGCTTTCATCCTGTGTGATAGATATTTTGTCTCTTCCCGAGTCCCAGAAACAGCCAGTCCTTGTACAACAAAATCCAGCATTGAAAACCTCTCTGCACTGCATGCCAAAACAAACAACTTGTTCTGCAATGCCGGGCAGGGAAAGTAAGGGGTCAGAATTGGGTTAGGCATTAAGGCTGGGACCTCAAAACAACTGGGGAGCGGAAAATTGTTGGGTCATTTTTTATGGGGTTTTTTAAAATTGGTTATCCAAGGGATGCTGAGTAGGTGGTGTTAGAATTTACTCAAATTGCTTGTGTTTAAATGCACACATACACTGCACACACACAAGTACACACTCATAAGCACATGAAAATGGGTGTTTCAGTGTGGGGGCAGGGAATGGGGTGGGAGAGTGGAGCTGTCAGGACCATGTCATGGCTAAGGCATCCTATCAGCTAGAGAGGGAGATTTTCTGGGCCTTGGTTTGAGAAGCAGACAGATGAATGACAGGGGTTAAAAGCTTCCCGCTTTCTTTCCCACATTGCCTCCTTGATGGTAAGAGTTCCCTGTCCCTCACACAGAAGGTGCTCTGCGATTTCAAAGCATTTTGCTGGAAATACTGTGCAGACTATTATAAGCTATTGTAGCCCATGGCAGAGAAGCCCAGCTGAGCCTAATTCCCCATATCCTTAACTCATCAGCCTCTGATCAAAATGCAGGTTCAGTGTCCTAGAGTACCATTAAATAAAAAAATGCACACACAAAAAAAAAAACCCAATTAGTACATTTCATGATGTTGAGAGATGTCAGACTGTGCACCCTGGGTATGGCAGTCCTCTGCTTAGTCATGAGACAGGCAGTGTAATCTACCCCACAGTCTCCTGTGGGCCTGACCCAGAGGACGTGAAACCAAAGGACAGACAGGAGCATGGGCTTCTCCACTCTTTCATTTTCCATCTGCCTGGCCAAAGCTCCCACTGGCAGACATGGTCAGTTTTGACACTGAAGGCGTCATCATCCTCCCTCGTAAGGAGCAGAGCACAGCCAGCACCACCCCCAACACTGGCAGCAAGGAGGGGAAATAGGTTAATGGTGCAGGTTAGGAAGGGAAATTAGGAGAAGGATAGACAAATGGAAAGAAAGAGAAACGTGATTCTAAGTAACTGTGATGCTCCTGGAGATCATTGTCGGAGACAGTGAAAAAAGTGGTGTCATTTGGCTCTGAGTGATCAAAATTACAGAAAAACAATAATAAAAAGCATCAGAGATTTGCTGCAAGCAAGAAAGTTTGTTACTCAACTATTCCTGAAATAGACCACATTCCTTACAGGCTCCTTTGCAAATTCCCTGGGGGGAAATTAATTGTATGCCTTGCATTTAACCAGTTCCCTCTCCCAAAGAGGTCTGGGCTCTTTCCCTCTATTCCTTATTTTATCTTGGATCTTTAACATTTAATGAGCAGGAGATTTGACCCATGGCCTTTTTCTCCAGTGCCATTTCCCTTAGAAGAGACTGCATCAAACTTTCTGGACTAAGACACAGCAAATCTCACAGATTTCACAGACACGGGAGAATATGACCTCCCAAAGATCTCTTTGGTTCATTGAGCCTGAAGATGAGACATCATTGTGACACTTGCACTGTAAACACCTAAATAGATGAGATCTCAGCTCACAATTCATGCCTCTGAGCTTCATTATTTAAATATTTCTATGCCTGAAAATATTTATGCCAGACAACTATCATGAAAACTTCTCCTTAGCCAGGAGACAGTCAAATGGGCAGCAGTAAATCAGTCACCATGACTTCTTAGCTCTCAAGCCTAAGTTGTGAGGTTCCTGCCTGGTGGTTGCAGTACCTGTTCCCATCTCCATTGAGGCTGGAGTGGTTCATTTGTGCCTAATGATGTCTTTTTCAGGGCAATGCAGCTCATGGCTTAATGTAGACTGACCCACTGAGTGTGTTTAAGTGGGTCTCTCTTGGCTACAGCATATTGGACCCATTTTTTGAACTTTACAAAACCAAACATCCAGGTAACACAGCAAAAAGAGGAAATTAATAAACACTATATTTATGTGTTTTTCTTCTATCAGTACATTCAATTACTTCTTCCTAATAAACAAGATCCTTTCAGGATCAACAGGGCTCAGGACTGATTTTATTTTATTATCATCAAGGAGAACTGGCTTTGCTGTTAACCTTTCCATTTATTTAAAATGCCCTGGATTTCATATTCAATTTTTATGCTCCCTATTTCTGATTGTTTCTTTGAAATGAGAAATTCAAGGACTTTGATAAATGGATTGAAAGGTTGCCTTATTTCTCTGTCACTTCTGCCTTTGCGTCCTCTGCATAAAAAAAGCTGTTTTGCAAACCATAAAGATGGGATTGCAACAAGTATTCATCAGAGTATGGCAGGGAAAGCTGTAGAGGCAGAACAGGTTAGACTGTCCAAGTGATGGGAAGAAGCAAGAAGCTGGTGGGAAACATTTAGGAGCTGAAATTAGTACAAATTGGCATAGGCTGGCTGTCCCTGTAATCCCTTTGGTGGTGGTATCCTTGGGCTGAAACCAGTTTTACAGTGCCATGGTCTGTGGCAGTCTGGGAGTCATGGAAAAGGGCCTTCAGTGGGTTTGTGAAAATCTGTTGAAGAATTCATTTTCTTATTTGAGACTAATTTACACTCTTTTTATAGTAACTCCAGTTGAAATAGTGCTGATACAGGTATGTGTCAGACTGTTAGAGAGACTGATAGTTCTCCATCACTGCACTAATTGTCACCTAAACTGCAAATGGCAACATTTGCTCCCCACACCCACCCCACACCTCCCTAAGCAGTATCACAATTTCTGGGGTATTCCACACCCCTTTGAATGAGGCATCACAAGTAAGTTACTTCCTCAGAAAAGGTTTTCTTGCATTGAGTCACAGATAATAAGCACCTAGCGCCAGAAGTTTCCCCATTCAAGACATCACCATACCCCAACAGCAGCCCCTCTAAGGACTCAAACTCAGGCCTTAAGTAACTGCAGAATGAGAAACCTTAGGTACTAATTACATTATTTCTCTCCTGCATGAACTGAAATAGGGTTTCTGTCCCTCCTGCATCATAGTAGTCACTGCACTTGAGCTGATACCATGAGCACTTGGAGATCTCTCCTAATACCACTAAGAGTGATCACTTCATAGTGAAGTTGGTCAATAAAAAACATCCCTGTGCCACTGCACAAAGACAGCTCCCTGCAGGGCAAACACCTGGGACTGCTGGCTCTCCTACTCTTCCATTCCTGGGCTCAGCTCATGCCCCCAGAGTCCCTCAGTTGCCTTTCCACATCTGACCTCTCCAAACCCCACAGCAAAGGGCATCCCACAGGGAATGCTGAGCGAAGGGGTGATTGAACCCCCAGTGCTTCACAAGGAGCTGCCTCCTCAGATGGACATGACCACTCCTCAGCACCCGCGTGAACGCAGCCAGTGGTGAAAGCACCCAGACCTTTCAGATGATTCACATGTGTGATTGTCACACTCATCCCTTCACACACCTCCATCAGGGCAGCCAGGACCTGTGTTCCTTCTGGCTCTGCACTTTTCACTCCCTTTCTTTGTGTTACTTTCACAAATTAGGAAAATGTTCAGCCCCCAGCTCTGAGTCATTGCCACCCTCCCAAAAAGCAGTTGCGTCCTGAGCTGCTCTTTCCAAGGAGCTGCCAAGCACATCCCAGTATTCACCCCAGATCCTTAGGCAGCTACAGACTACAACTTGTAGCAAGAACCATTAATACTATTAATAACCTCTTTTTAACATGAGACCTTTTCAAACTGCAGGACTCAAAACACTTGACGCAATTCACTGCCTACGTGTTGCAAATCCACACCCTCCAAGGAATTTCACAGCCATCACTGATGCAGGCTGACCTCCTTGCACCTGCAGAGCAACATCACAGACAGACCTCAGGCTGTCCTGCCCAAAACTCATAAATGCGTCACCATACAAAGGAACAAGGGGTCCTCTGCAGCATAACAGCTCCCCACCGTGCTTTGATGTACCACCAAACAACTCCACTTCTGAGCATTCTTGTTCACCAGGGCACTGTCAGTGGTGTGCAAGCTTCCGTCTTCCTGGATTATTTCTCCCAGCAGCAAAATACTGGAGCTGCTCAGACCAGTAGGCTTACTATGGAGTATGAGTTTGGGGGCCCCAAGTTGGGCAGCTCCCTGGGGGCTCCCCTGGCAGGGGAGACCCTCCCGGAGCAGTTCTGTGTCAGGAACGAGAGACGCATTGAACTTTTTCGGGCTTCAGCTTCTGTTTATTGTTATCTTATCAAAACTTCAGCACAGTCTCTGCACCAGACTCTGCGTGCAGGAAAAACAACACAAAAATGGCTAACAATCTCTTGTTACAATGCTTTTTAAGTCTAATCAAAAACTAAGCTACCCAATTAAAAAGTGTCATCTAAATTATTTTCCTTTCTAACTCAATAACCGACCCCTAAAGACCTGCAATGTGGATTTTTCTACCCAATTACAAGATACCACCTGAACCCAAAAAGAAGGAAAAGGAAGAAAAGTGAACTCGAGACAACACCCTGTACCCTCCATCTTGAACCCATCTATAATACACTAAAAATCCTAAAACCTAAATTTCTCACCCATGTGACATACTAAACTACTCTCTACAACCTATTTCACAGTTTTGTGGTTTCTAATTTATCTTGAGGTCTAGGAAACTTTCTCCATGAATGAGGGTCAAAGTCAGTGCTCCCCTGGGGGTCAGGACACTCCACAGCAGACAGAGAAATATTCCCGGTGCACTGGGTTTCCACAATGGAGCATCCAAAAATTCAAAGAAGGTGGAATGCAATCCCTTTAGAGCATGAGTACCTTCTGCAGTAATGATCTCCTGTCTATTCTGTTTGCTATTACATCCATCCATCCATCCATCCATCCATCCATCCATCCATCCATCCATCCTCATAGTCACCATTATTCTCACTACAGTTGAGCACCTACATTTCCATGGAAAGGACGGTGCAGATTTTTCCATTGATGGCCAGCTGATCTCACTTTGATTTATTTAGAATGCAGGCCTATTTTTTTTTGCTTGCTTTCACTTTGGATGCCACAGCCATGACTGACTTACTTGAGTATCTCTGACCTTTACTGCCTGTGACCATTTCCCACCAAATACCTCCTTTGAAAGGGTTTGATTTTAAAAAGAGACCATTTGCTGCAGGGAACAGAGGATTTTTTTGCCTTTGCAATCCCACTTGTGTGCTGGGGAGAGGCAGTGTTGGGAGGACTGCTGTGCCATACCCTGGGGTTCGAAAGAAGGGTCTGGCCTGCATCAGAGTGAGACTGATTGTAAGGAAGGGAGGGAGGGAAAGGGGAGATAGAGACTCAAGAAACCTCGTCACTTCCACAACTGCTACCGCTCAGGAGAAAGAAGCAAAAGAAATATATATCTGCTTGCCTATTAATTTAAATCTAGACACAGGAAGAAGTCAACGAACTGTAATTTATGAGCTGTCAAAGACTGAAAAATTCCTTTTGACACTGTATTTTCAGTTATTACATGCTTTCCTGCAAGACGACAGTGTAATTCTGTAGGGAGTCTTCCAGTGAACAGCACAATAGCAGAGGGCAGTGGGGGCTTTCTTATTATCTTTTCTTCCCCCTTTTGTCTTCTCTCCCACTCCTTTCAATCATCCCCCCTTTCCTACCTTGCTGCTTGCCCAAACAGCAGTGAGGAAGTAAATCAGCAGCAGTCCCCATCCTGCCAGCCCTTCAACACCTCCAAGGCAGTGCTCGGTGCTGAGCTGGATCTGGCACCACACAGAGATTTCTGTGGACTCACTGGGTGATGGGAATGGAGATTAGGCAATGACCAGAACTCCACCACAGACAAGGGAAATAAACTCTCACACTGTCTCTGGCATTTTAAACACTTTGGCTGGTTTGCCTCTGCCCATGCTAGGCACCCACCACTCTGCTGGCACACCTTTTGGTTGGGTCCCTCTCACTTGTATCAGCACTGATTGACAAGTGCCAGCTCCCTCAGATGCCCAGAAGTTGGCAGCAATTACTGCCTGGCTCCCTGCTTCTCCAAAGAGTGAATCAGGACAGTGGAGATTCCTGCCAGGATCCTGGGTAGCACATGCTCCCCTGGAGAAGAGCAGTTTCTCCTCTTTTCTAAGCACCCCTGAAGGTTTGCTCCATGGAAGGCAGTGGTAGGGTCTTGGGATGGACGGCCCTGGACTGCACAAAAACCAGAGGGTGGGGAGGCATTTAGGTAGTGTTTGTGGAGGGGAACACATGAAAGGGTCACCTGCCCATGGGCATCTGTCCACATGTCCATCAAGTTGTGGGGACACAGGTTTGGGAACTGATGACAGTGGCACCTTTGCCCAATGTCAGTTGATGGAGGAACCCAAGCTAACAGCAAATTAAGTTTGACCTGAAAATGATTCTTTCTCCTGAATCCAACCTGAAGTTCCCTTGGCATCCAGCTCATTTCCTTATCACTTGGGGACAGGAGTGGGGGAGGCTTTCACAACAAATGTCATTTATCCCTGTATTTCCAAATCTTCCTTTTCCTTACACACACAATTGCCTTTTAATTTGAGTTGCCAGTGGTAGTGGTAAGGTTGTCTTTTAGCTTTATTTTTTTCTTCCCAGCTTTGGTTTCTCACTCACAGCTCAGAAAACCTTTTTAAGGTCTATTCTCTGTGATAGGCACTTCGCCTCCTATTTAGAGAATCACTCCCACACGCTGCACGCATCCATATGCAAACACACAGACACACGATTTTTCTGGGTAAACTGAACTACAAATCTTGCACTTTAATATAATTTTGGCAGCCTGTGAAGAGCTCTCTGAAGTCAGGATTATGGACTAGTCTTCTGAAAAATGCTGTAGAAAAGTCCAGAAGAAAGGATCATGCTTTCTGCAGGGGTGTGCTGCAAGGCAAGAGCTCACAGTCCCCAGAGTCTATTGCAGGTTGTGCATCTGTTTAATTTCTGTGGGTCTCTGTCACCCCAAGCCTGAATCAGGGCCAACACCAACACCTACTACTACTTAGACAGTGTTTGAATGATTATGTCAGACCTTCGTTAAGTCTGCTATCATTGCTGTGGTAGCATGCTCTTTCAGAATTGAGTATCAAAACAACCAAGGCCAAAACTCCCCTGGATTGCATGTGAAGAGATGAAAAAAAAAAAAGAAAATAAAGATGTTTGCCCAGAACTACTCTCACATCTGACAGCAAAAACAGGGAGATAAAAGGCTGTCTGTTGAATGTGAGGTGAATCCTTAGGGACCTGGGGACAAACTGTTGTATCTTATTCATGAGTGGGTTATTGATGGGCAAACTTTCAGTGTTTTTGTTAAAATTCAGGAAAACCTGCACCTAAATCCTTCAAGCTACTGCTCTCTGGGTCCTAGCTTCAACTTAGATAAGGTGTAAGCTACTGCCCAAAAAAAAGATAGGACAAGTAGCTCTCTGTAAGACCAAGGACCACCACACTACCCAGGGCTAGATCTTCCTCAGTCTGGGACAAACTGGCTGGAACAGGTCAAAAAAAGAGACAGTGGAAGCCAATAGTGAAACAGTGAAAAAGACAAAGCAGGACTCAATGCATGTTCCCTGACATATTTTGGTTAACATTACATATGCTAAATAAATGTCATCCCAGCTGGGACCTGGGCTTTGTTTCGAACTCATAGAAATATTCAGGGAAGCTGAATGATAAGAACTCTATTGCCTTTACATTGCTTCACTGTGCAGAGAAGTCTCTGCGTGCATACAGTACAATTGCTTTTGCTCCCAGGAAAAAAGATATTGAGGTGGAGAAAGGAAAAATTTTTCCTGTGTTTCTTGTTACATGAAACACTCTTAGGAATTATGACTTTGGTTTCCTTTATTTGCTGGTCTCTCCAGCTCTCACAATCTCAGTGGGAGTAGCTTGTAAGTGGGTATTTAATCCCAGGGTCCTGCAGACATAATAGTGGCAAGAATATAATAAAGAAGAACAGGGTCCTTCTTAGGGTAGTTGAGTCACTGTATTTGCAAAGATAACATCTACACCCGCACAGCAAACATAACCTGCCAGTGAACCAGACATTAAAAATAAGCTGCAATAACCAAGAGCGAAGAACAGAAACAACTGAGGTCTGTGCCCAACTTCTATAGCATTATCTGGAGAAAGGAAAATGCAGTATTACATAAATACTGTTGTTAGAGGATGGTGCTGCAGCTGAGGTGAAGTCCTGCTTGTTCAAGCTGGGAGAGGGAACAATGCCAGAGGCAAGGGAAGGAAGGAGAGGGGCTATGTGTCTTTGAGATCCTATCTTTCCCGTGGCAAAACTGACTGATTGAGTTTTCCTTATCAGTTTAAGTTATCTTGAGCTGTAAAGGTTCTCTAGAATTGGAACTTCCTTGTAGTTCTTGCTGAGCACAGTGTTCAAGAGGGTGGACATTAAATGGATTAAGAAGTGGGTAATGGACAAATCTCAAAATGCAGTTGTCAAAGAGAAACCATGATAAAGTGAGGGTATTTGCAACAGAGCTCTACACGGATCAGTAGCCAGCTCTGACGCTAGTCAGCATTGTCATGAATGATGTGGAATTAAATATCCCAACTGATAAAATCTGTGGATAACCCAAAATGGAAAATTGTAAGGACAGAATTCTGATACAGAGTCATCTAAGTCACTTAGGTCACTCTGAACAAGCTTCAGCTGGCTAAGACATTATGTGCGTGTTTCTGCAGAACCAAATCTAAGTTGACTCAGGGTGGAATAGGGCTGCAAAACAGGCCTAAAGAATGAGGGGTTGTATTTCATAAGACAGCAACCTAGAAAAGTACCTAGGCAATGACATAGAAAAGTGGCTAGCACAGCTGAGGAAGACAACATCATCTCCCAGCACTGTGGTGGGCAAAACCATCTGGGGGTCTTCTTGCTATATAAACAAAGAACCTGAAGGATGAAGAAAACAAAGATGATTTTTTAGTAGGTGACACTGGTAGAGAGAATACTTGAGAAAACCGAACCAAGCTTAGCATTCGTCTTTTAAAAACTGTAATAATTTTTTTCAAAAACCTGTATAAATGAAACACATGCCTCTAAGTGGCAGATTGGAAAAGTTGTGCTCATCCTTGCCTGACAGAGCTCCAAGAGACTTGGCCCTCTATGGAAGTATCTTTTCAGGGAAAATAGGCTATATACAAAAGAGCACTTTAATCACCTGGAGAGAGGCTGCACTTTTCTCCAAAACTTTTCTAATTTGAACATGATGCCAAACACATTAAAGTGAGAAGTCAGAGACAGGCTCTTGTCACAAGAGGATGCACATCAAAGCAAGCCGTGATGCTATCGGTTGCTCTGCCTGTTGTCCTCGTAGTAAGAGTTGTTCCCTCAACAGGACACACATTTTAGCCAAAACACAGCCAACCCTGCTGGCTGAAGGGCAGCAGCAGGATGGCTTCAGCACAGTGGTTCAGCCCCCTGATGCAGCTCTGTGGGCATCTCAGGTAGGGAGGGGGACCCCTACCCGACCCCTACCCCTTTTGAACAATCAGGCATGTGAGCCTCTGACTAGCTTGGGGTTAAGGGGGTTTGGGGAGAAAGGAGTTTGGTACTATTATATTTTCCCCTGTGCAATGCCCATCTTTGCTTCCTGACTGATGCTGCAGATCACTGAAGAGGGTCTTTAGCACGGGGAGCGCGCCGAGCCCGGGCGCTGGCTCTCTGTGTCAGTGTTATCGCTCGCTGTCACATTTCGAAAGAGGAAGCGAGTCTGTGCCACGCACACAGAGAACAAAGCCCTCGCCAAGCTGAGTGAGAGTTACAACTTGTCAGCACGTCTCTCAGCCTGCCAAGGGCCAAACATGAAACACAAAAAAGGCCTGAAATGAGGGGAAAAGGGAAAATAATAGCACAGTGAGCTCTCAAGCTCAGAAAAGGCTTGCTATAAAACAGCACCTTCGCTCTCTGCCTCTCTCTGTTTCTCTGAGTCCTGGCTACTGATGAAGGGAAGAGATGACTCCCCTTAGCACAGTTACAGTACTGTTGCAGTAATAGGGACGAGAGCCAGGTTTAGATCTGGCTTGTACAGTCCTGGTTTCTCCACACATCCCAAAAAGCATTGTTAGCCAAAAAGCATTATTAATAATGATGAAATCTGAGGTGGAAAGAGCCTGTGGAGGGTCATTTTTTACTATGTGGACAGTAAATAGAAACACCTTTCTGAAACTTGTCCTTTACTCTTAATCAGTCAATTAATTTCTCTTAATAACATTGAGTAGGAATGGAATAACAGGTTTTTATATTTGCTGATCTTGCCTTAGCTGTGTTGGTGGGACAAATAATTCTATCATTGCACAGTGTATGTCTGTAATGTTGATTTATACCTAGTAAGATCTTGTTTTAGGAAGTTTTCTAGATTTATGCTTACTAATCATTTGGTCCAGGTGTATAATTTTCCGTTTCAAACACTTTTGACATGGATAATATGCCATGGCAAGAGAAAGACAATAGTATGGGCAGCACTGTGCAGGGCTGAGATGAAAGACCAACTTCAGAACACTTCTGTGAAAAAACAGAAATGCATCTATATAAACTGACTGTAAACAGGAGACAAACTCCATATGGAGTCCATCTTATACTGCCAGTTGTTGTTGATACAGTTGGTAGTATATGCATCCTTCAGGCTCTCTGGTCTAATTAAAATTAGATGAAGCAGAGCACTGTCAGGAGAAAACAACTTGACAAATATTTGTCTTGCTCCCATCATGGCACTGTGCTGCATCTCCTTCTGATGCCCATACTGGTAAGGGAGTTCCCCCCTATTAAGACTCACCTGCTGTTAAGAAGAACCTCATCCAGTTCAACAGCCTTGCCACAGGCAGGGACCCCATTCTGCCAGGCAAGGTTGTTCATAGCCAAATACAACCAGGCCTTGAACACATGAATCTTATGAGTAGACAAAGAGATGCCCCTTTTCTTGCAGGTGTATAGAAGTCTTTTGTCCTCAGTTCTTGCCTTTTGCATTCCTCCATGAGTTCTATAGCATAGGGTCTCGGGTATGAGCTCAAGTGGCACATGTAAGATCAAGGAGTGGTTTAAAGCTTGGATTTTATCTAACTCTTGATAAGCAAGACGACAAATTCATTAATCCTGAAGGAAACATGAGGACAATAATGGTCCTTCAGATAGGTCAAGGGCACCCAGCTATGCTACTTTTACAGAAGCAGAGCCCTCATTCAGTGAGAGTTACTAGGTAGTGTTGGGCTAAGCTGAGAAATATTAAAACAGACTGATGGAAAGGAGAAACACAACAAGAAGACAGACAAGGCAGGATTTGGCCCTGAGGACTCCCATCTTCCTGCATGTGAGAGAAGATCATGGAGAAAAGATTTGTAGATGCAAGCCACTAATATGTCATAGGCATCCACTACATGCAACGCCTATTTGCTGTGATTTCAGACCATAGCAGCCAAAATCAGAATTGTGGGACCGTCCCCACAGGCTCACCAGGGAAGGGCTGACTAAGCTATGTGAATGGAGGGGTGCCAAGCCTTCTCCTGACCAAGCTTGCCCCTGAGACCCACCTGTCCACAGCCCTGCCAGCAGCACCAGTGCCTGCATTAAACCGCCTCTGCAGCGAGAGGCTGTTTATGAACTAATTCTTTACTGCTGGCATAGCACCCAGCTCATTTTCACCTTTCTTAAAGGTTAACCTCATTTCCTTCTATTAGTTGGTTTTAGCGAATGCCATTCGGCGCGGCAGTTAAAGAGCTCTGTCAGCGGATGGAAATGACAGTGGCATTTAAAGCCAGCTGGAGTTGAGAGCTGGTGGGGGTGAGAAGGTGGATGGAAGAAATAATCTTCAATAAAATGTTTGTAGGGAGATGCTAAGTGACATCAAAGAAAGTAGCCAGGCTTTCCCCAAGAGGAGAAATCTTTGGCTCAATGTGCTCAGTGGGATGGGTCTCCCCTTAGTTTGAAACCAGCCCAAATGCAAGTAGAAAAATTGACTGGAGGACTCCAGAAAGGGCTCTGGACATCCCACCTCTATGGATAACTTCTTTTTGGGTCCAGCTGGCTTTACTTAGTGACAAGTGTGTTCTGAATATTACTGTCACTGAAAGAAAGTTCCCCTGTGAGCGTGTTGATTAAAAATTCTATTGCAAGCCCTGCCTGGCATTTCAGGGCATCCTGTCTGATCCCAATTTTACTGCATTCCTTCACTGCTTTGCAGTGTTGTTTTAAAACCTGGGGTGAGATTTGCAGGAAAGTCTTCTACTCAGAGGAAGGATGAGTTTTGCCTGTGCAGGAGATTTCACAGGGGGTTTGTTTTCTTTTCCTTACTGCAACAGAACGGTGAAAGGAGTATAAGCAAACAGGCTAAATCAGGGAAATACATGCAGACTACCAAACCCTGGCACAGAAAAGGTGTGTTGGGTGTAGTCCAGGCTCTTGCTGTCCTTCTGCTCTGTCGTCACCAGATCTCTCCTGGCATGGGTGTAAGACGTTGTTCTGCATCAGGGAGAATCTGCAGTACCCAGCAGTGGCAGGAACATCTGAGCAGTGTTTCAGCAAATCAGGAGTCTGATCCAAAGCCTGCAAGGCTCCGTGGCACTCTTTTTCATTAATTTCAGTAAGCTTCAGCTCTAACCCTGAATCCCCAGTGTTTATTTCAAGCACTGGTGTAGCATCACTGGAATATAATGTTCCTCCTCAGACACATCTTAGGGTAGCAGTCTAAATGAATATGTGGATAAGTCAAACCAGATCCTGCTGGGTGACATCCTGAAGCAGACCCATTCATTTCCTGGGTCATTTGTCAAGATGGCCAAAGTATTTCAAAGGAACAGGTGCCTAGCCCAATGTGTAGTTTTGTAACAGGCAAAGCATTCCCCTGGAACAGATTCATTTCAGTGAAATTTTTGCCAGGGGACATCTTTTTTTTTTTTTTTTTTTTTAATTAATGCATTGAGCTCTCTTTTCAGGAGGTACAAATCTATCATTTTAACGGGACCTTTTTGATTTAATTTTGTTTCAAGTCTGTATTGTATTAAACCACTAGCTTCCATCCTGAGTTAGACCAAAGGTTTGTCTAGTCCAACATCCTCTGTTCCATCAGTGCCCATTAGAAACAGTAGGAACAAGGCTTTTATGAAGAGTGATCCTCCCTCTACGACCCTCTGGCTTCCAGCAGACAGAGGTTTAGTGACTAAGATAGATTTTGCATCTGGATATTCATGTTTTATAGCACTGAGTGGACATAAGCAACACTAATCTGTCTCATTCGCCTTGGAGCTAATTTATTACTCTTGCATTCAGCAACATCCCATGACAGAAATGTCTTTTATTTATTCATACAGTGTGTGAAAATATATTTTCTTTTGTCTGGCTGAAAACCACAGTCATTCTGCTTTATATATTTTATGTTTTGAGGTTATTAAGACAAAGGCTTTTTATTCCTCTGAGACAATACCCTGTAACATTTCACAACTGAAGAATTTCTGTTTCACAAGAACTTTGGCCTCTCCAATTCAAAGTGGAAGTACATTTTTTGAGACATCAGTATTTCTTATAGAAAAAAAAATCCAATTTTCAGCCAGTTTCAGTCATTTCATTATATCAGGGTAATTGAGGGTGACAGTAACAAAAATAATAATAGCAAAAAAAAAAAACCCAAAAACCAAATAAACATAAAAGTAGCAACAATAACAAAAAACCTACTTAGGCACCCTGGGAAGAACCGGCAAGAATGCATTAAAGTTTCATAATAGCAGCTTTTTCCTGCCAGCTGGGCTAGGAGAGTCACAAGGATAGGTTGGGAGGATCAGACACCCTAGCCTAATCACATTGGCACCACATCATGTGTCTCCACCTTATTGTTCAGCTGCCTATATGCAGGTGTGTTCTATATAGAAGCAGAGTCCCATTCTCATCTTCATTTTTACCAATAAAATCTTCCAAATGGGACTTCCACCCAGATAGAGTGGAACTGGTTTAACAAAAGTTATGCTGTCTTTTTAGGCGACTTGCCTTGAGGGGAAAAAGTCACTGTAAGGGTGTCCCAGTAGTCAGTGGGATGTCTGGAGGATTAACTAGGTGGACGCTATTGGGGTTCTGGTCTTGTACTATCCACCACATGCACCGTATGACCAGCTCCACTGCTCACATCCACAAGCAAATCCTTTCAGGATTTCAGCTCTTGCTCCATAAAGCAGGGTGAAATTATTTTTTTTCCCCAGCCTTATTTTTCTGCTTACGCTTACAGGCAAGACTATCTCTTTACATGCTCATAAAAACAGCCTGGCAAGTTCCACTTTTGATTTTATCTAAGGATTCCAGGTACAGCAACAAACAAGTAATGCACAAAACTTCTGTGTGAAATACAGCTTCATAACTGAAGTGAACATTAGGCTAAGAGCTGTATGAAGTAGGAAAGGTGTTATTAAGACCTCTGAGACGTGCTGCTTGGATTCCTTTATTATTATTGTTTTCTTTTGCCTTTTCTTCATTTTCTTTGTTTGTAGATGAGGGCATGGAGAGGAAAAAAGCCAGGAAGTTTATAAAAGCAATAGAGAAGGGAGTTGAGGCATTTTGTGGAGATCTTTAATGACATTCTGTATAATTTGAAAGTGGGGAGAAAAGGGGAGAGAGAAAAAGGGAATTAGCAAAAAAACTGGCAAAAGAAAAGTGGAATGTGGAGAGAGGCGTGTGGATGAATTTTAATGCAATCAGAAAGCTGTAATAATGGTAATAAAGGAATATATTCAGACGTCAAGAGAGGGAGAAGGGAACAGGACCCGCGACACCAGAATTTAAATTAGACATAGACGTATAATTCTCTTTTCTTCCCCCCCTCCTTTCTTCAAATGAAGAAAATGGAATTTTTAAGCACAGCAAAGGAGGGATTAACAATTGGCAGGTTTTCAGCCCTTTGTCTTTTGGCGAATCCCATTTAATCACCGTCTTTAATATTAAGGAGGCTGTGGCCGTGCGGGGCTGTCTCAGGCTTGGGGGAAAAGGGATGATATACAGAGGAAAAGAGAGATAACACTTAGGTTCAGGCAATTGTGAGGAAGTGTTTCAATTACCTCCACTGAAGTCTTTAAAAACTGAAGTTTAATTTGATCTGAAATGTCGTCCCAGCTCCTGCAAGAGAAAATATGTCCTTCCCACCCCCCTTCCTGCCCATGCCCATGCTGTTTCAATAGTCCTCAGTGCTCAAGGCTGGAGTGCTACCACAGATTAATGTCTTGGCCTTCTAGGCTTCTGGAAGGGGTTTCAAAGCTTCGTCAGGTCACCAGTGAGATGAGTTTAGGAACTGAAACTTATTTTCCTGACATACCAGTCTTGACACCACTGACCCTGCAGAGTTTGTCAAGAAGCTTCTAAGCTTTGCTCTGAATGGGTGTGAAAACCAAATGGCCCCTCAGGCTCAGCCTCAACCTTGTGTGGCCACAGAGTGAAAAGGGGATGTTACACATAGGAATTAAGATCTGTTAAATCCCCCAGAACCAAAGGCAAGAGGAGTTGTATTCAAATCTGAGCTGCCACTGAAAGATGAGTGCAAAAGCATAAATCACAATTCATTTGAGGTGTCATTTGATAGTACAAGACAGTCTTCTTCGTCATCTCCTTCTTCTTCTGGAAATCCATCAAACTGGGCCGAGATAATATTTGTGGATTCACAGGAGGAAGGAGCCTAAACAGTCATGTAAATTCCTGTGAAGTTTAGTCATAGCACAGCTGCTATGACACATCCACTCTTCCTTGCTGGGTCTACTTAGATGCTTTTTCCCAAGAACGTTTCCAGGGTTGTTCCTAGGAAATGGGAACTGTAAGAACAGCCTGCTAATAGCTATGAAAAGAGGTCTAATTTTTACCTTTTTTTTCATGATTTAAAGGTTGCTTTAGATTCAGATATTCTTTCTGTTGTGGCAGAGTTGTGAAAAGAAAGTGTGTGTTTAGGCTATAGGTTGAGTTTAGAAAGACCAGATTTTGACTCCCAAGCCTTTTCCTAAACAGCACTGCCTCAGGAACAATTCTCAAAAATATTCCAGTTGTGTGTTTCAGATAACGACTAAGAAGAATTATGAGCTGTGAGGCACAGTTCAGAGGCAGAGGCTTTATGCTTTGCCTGGCACAGGGTTTTAGACCTTTCTCACCAGCAGCTTTCCAAAGCAAGGGCTACAAATAAAATGGATCTTTTCAAGTTGTTTTCCCGGCTCAATATCAAACACCATAAAACCTGTCATTTAAGATCTGCAGAGGGAATCTGCACATCTCTTGGCAATGGACAGTTGTGACAGTGCTGTTCAGCAAGTCAGAACTACAGATATTTGTCTTGGGGTTATAATATTTGCAGCTGTACAAGAAGAGTCTGCTGTTAGGATCGTTTAGGCTATGTCTTCATGGCAGGGCTTGCTTGGCCTATGGCCAAAGCTTTGTCCATACCCTATGTGCACAGAGGAAGCCTGAGTGTGTTTTCATCAGAACTGCACAGAGAAGGCTCTTGGTTTGCGTCTGGGTTTCACTTCAGTGCTGGTGCACAGAGGGTGTTGTTACAGCAGCACAGACCTGCCAAACCCAAACTATACCCACACTCCTGCTCTGAACAGTCTCCTCCATGTCCTTCCATTTTTCATCGTGGCTCTGCACTTTTTCCATCCTGCTTTCCATCCTGGGAGACCACGCTTGGTCTCCCAGACAATACCTGGATGTGGTTTACAGCTGCTGCACATCAAGGACCTCTCCCAGTTCCCTGTATAGCAGGTCCTTCCTCTCAGGAAGGTAGGACTCTAGTATGGACTAGGACACTGAAAGAATAGAATAGGCCTAGTCATGTTTAATTTAAAAAACATCATTTTAGACATTGGGTTTGACATCTGGCAACAAGTTAATTTTCTTCCCGTTTCTCACAGGGCCAACAGCAGCCAATATCTGTGTTTTCTTGGACACAAGCACCTTGATCACTGTGCCGCTGTCTTTAGGAGTCACATTAGTGCAGGACATGAAAATCTCTGTAAGATAACTCCAAGATTCACAGTCAGTGTAATTTTCCAAAGTATCCTTTTATTGAGGACTAAACCCTGCCTTCACTTACCCCCACACTCTTGCGTGAAAAGGAGCTGGGAAAGCTCCAGCCACTTAAATCCGATAGAAGCCATTGTAGGGTTCAGCCACAGATCTGACTCCCAGCCTGCCAGGTACATTTTACTATTTCTGCCAGGGCTACCTGTGCTCCTGGAGTATGGCAAACCTCACCAATGCCCAGTTTTAACAGCTGCAAACACCAATTAGTCTTTTTGCAGATGGGGAAACTGAGGCTGCCTTTTTCACTGGGTAATCAGTGTAGGCCATATTTCCACTGAGGCCACTGTCCTGGGCAGAGATATAAGTATTTAATAACAGTAACTGCACAGTCATCCATCTCTTTGGTACCAGGAATAACAAATCACTCTAAGAGAAAAGTGGTTTTGCTTTCCCTAGTTTCCAAAGCATGGTTAAAATGGGACTCAGGAGTCCCAAAACCCAGTCTGAAAAGTACGGAAAAGAGCTTCAAGTTCTTGAATCCTCATGGGTCCACTCTTCCAAAACTGGATCAGGAATGATTTTCACTCTTTCCCAAAGCAAGATCTAGGTTCTATCTATTGAAAATAATTTGTGGCATGTTGAAAATAAGCAGAAGGAAGAAGTTCCCGACTCAGTGCGTGCTTAAGCTGGAGAATGTCTTGCTGAAGGATGTGCTGGATGCTCGCAAGTGCACACGGGTTCAAAAGTCCACTGAACAATTACATCAAAGAAAGACACTTCAGAAACTACTACATATGGAAAAAAAAAAAAAAAAGAACCCCAAACCAAAACAAACAAACAAAAATCCCCACACTGCAGACTTCAGAATTCCCTGAATTGCAGAGCACTGATTCTAGGAGAATATTTGGGGGGATCAACAAAATTCCCTATTCTTTTACTCTTCCCTAGACATGCAAACTGGCTGTTGCCAGAGACAGCAAACAGAGTCAGGCAGACCCTCTGTCTCTTGTTTAGCTGTTCTTTCACTCTGTTTACAGGATCCATGTCCAAGTCAAGGCTCAGAGTGCAGCCAAGCAATTAAGTAAGAGAAATCCTTCAAACTAAGTTTTTGACATGCAACAGTGGAGAGTAACACACCTGTGGGATGGAGCTTCCTTCTTTGCACAGGAGAATTACGCTCCCACACCTGGGCTTATATTCATTTGCGCTTGTCCCCGTCACACAGCTGTTCAGATTAGCTGTTATTCTCTCTAGCCCGGGTGTCTCAAAGCCTCTGTCTCCAGCAGTTGGAGACCAGCAGCTGTGCAATCATATCTGCTAACGTATGGGATATAAAGGATCTGTTAAGTAAAACCAAACCAGGGAGGGAGGAGGGGGAGAGATCAGTGCAAAGAAATCAGTCCTGCTAAGATGTGTTTAGGGATGCCCCACAACACCCAGCTGCAAGGAGGAGGTGAACTCAGCAAACATTTTAAAGCCTGCAGCAGAATTAGCCCCTTGAGGGTGTTGTTTGATATGGGGAGGAGGAGGGAAAAGGGGCCAAATAGGAGCTGCAGGTGGAAGGAGGGTTTGTTTGCTATTGTTTGGAGTTAGGTAGCACTATGCTTCTGTTGTTTGGGCTTTTGAATCTTGTTGGATCTTTTCCCCCAACCTAATTTTTGAAGCACCTCTATTTTACAAGGTTCATGTATTTTCCAGCAAGGTACTATGGAGAAGATAATTAGCTAATTTACAATTAGCTACAACAGTATTCATAATCACTTCCCCTGTGGAAAGGGTGGTAATCATCATCACGTAGCTGTAGGACTGCTGTGAAAATGGCAATAGGAGTGTGAAACCCAGGCCCTGGGAAATGCCCTGCTTTTAGCCTATTGATCACCTGATTAGCAGAGGTTAAAGGGAGTGTCGGTGCACTCTGGCTCAAGAGAATGACAGGTTTGAGCTTGCAGATTTGAGTTCAGTGCTCAAACCAAACTTTCATAACATTCAGGGCATCTGCAGCTCACCTTTCTTCTCTCGAGCTCCTTCTTTCTTCTTTGACCTGTGGAGGATTCCTTGGTCATGACTGTCTGAAAGAAACCCAGGTTTATACCTCTTTTTCACCACCGTGACTTTGGCATATGCCTGATCCCACTGCTTGGAGTTGGGAGTTCTGGGGGATGAAAGGCTGGACATGAGTCAGCAATAGGCTCTTGCAGCCCAGAAACCAGCCTTGTCCTGAACTGCATGAAAGGAAAGTTGAGGCAGGTGGTTCTACCCCTCTGTTCTGTTTTTGTGAGGCTGTTTTTGTGGTTTAGAGATTGCTACACCCAGCTCTGGGGCCCATACCATAAGAAGGGTGTGGACCTGTAGTAGAGTATCCAGAGCAGGCCACAGAGATATCAGGGGGCTGGAGCATGTCTGCTATGAAGACAGGCTGAGAGAATTGGGATTGCTCAGCCAGGAGAAGAGAAGGCTTCAGGCAGACCCTATTGGGGTATTTAAGTACTTTAGGGTGCTCATGAGAGGTGGGGACAGACTTCTGTATATCGCCACTACCAATGGGATAAGGACTCCTGATTATCAAACAAAAGAGAGCAGATTCACTCTAGATACAAGGAATACTTTTTACACCAAGAAGCTGGTGAAACGCTGACATAAGCTGCCCAGAGGGGTTATAGGTTTCTCATTCCTGAACACTTTCAAGATCCTGTTGGACAAGGTTCTGAGCAACCTGCTCTAGCTGAGGAAATCCCTGCTTGGGGCTTGGACCAAATGACCTTTAAAGGTCTTTCCTAGCCCAAACCACTCTGATTGTATTCATGTCATGAACACTCTCAGTGCTAGCTCCTCTTCCTTCTTTGCCAAGGATGAATCAGGAGAGTGGGTAAGCAAGATCAACTCTGCTTCTTGCATCCTCTCTGGTAAATGTTCCACTTGGTCCTGTGCACTGGCTTTTCATCTTACCCACACCTGCATAGAAAACTTCTCTAGGCTGCTTGTTTGTTGTGCTGTAGTGCCAAGGAAATAAGCTTAAAGGCCTTCCCAGTGCTAGGACCAAGGCACTGCAGCTGCTCCCGCTCTGTGTGTGCAAGCATGTTTGGGGAGGAGGGGAACAGCAGCAGGGACAAATAATTATTAGCTACATAAAATAGCCTGGGACACAGAGATGGTGAATCTGTCCCTCTTTATTTCCAAGACCTCGGAAGTTCTAGATGGTAAAGCCGGTTTGCACTTTCCCGATACAAGGATTCAACCTCTTTGTTTTGCATGAGGAATACGAGAACACAAGTGTATTTATATACCCTTATCTAAATGTACCCCCACGCACACACAAACATTAGCAAGAGCTATCTGGATAAACACAATCCTGTGTCATGTCTCCCTGTGAGTGACCCTAATTTTCCCCCAGTCCCTCCACAATTGCTGTGATTCTTGTTCTTGTCCTCTTGCTCCACAGAGGGTCAAACATCCTGCATCTCATTGTCCCTCCTGTCTCTTTAATTAGTGCCCGTCCTCTCCCTTCTCCCCCTCACTCCAGTGTCCCCCCTTCCCGTCTCCTTTCGGCACTTGGTTTGCAGCACTCTATTATTTCACCTTTCACGTGTGCCGCCTCCTTCGCCCAGGCCCATCTGACACCTCTGCCTTACACTCATCATGGAAATATTACATTTAAATACAAATAGAACAGGGAATAATTTAACCCCTATTTGCACTGGGGAAGGTGCCAAGGCTGCATATAAACACCACAGGGAGGTCTATCTATAGATGTTGTGTATTTATCTGACAAGTTATGTTTCTTCACCACGGTGCCTTGCAGCTGTTGGAACACAGAATGTCCCTTGGACACTCTTGGATGTTCTGGGCCCAGGTCAGAAGCATCTGAGACCCTGGAATGCAGCCACAGTCCCCTGTGGCATTGAATCTGACCCGTGTAACAATTTACCAACCTTGCAGGAAGAACAAGAAATCACAAAAGTTTAGATATTATAGTAGAAGTAGTCACAAAGTGAGAGGAAGAGTTTTTGAGTGCTGTACAGGGGGGGTTTAGGCCTTGTACAGAGGGGTCTGAGTTTTGTACATGGGGGTCAGAAGTTCTAAGATGGAGGGACTGGGGTGTGCCCTGTCCTTTTTCCTTCTTCTCCCTAACCTCCATGTTCTTGATGTTGGCACTCATAGATTGGTTTAGAGTAGAAAGTCACTATTCAATATAGGTGATGGGCATTGGGAAAAAACCATAAACATTTAACACGTAATGTGTGATATAAAGGAGGGCACCAGCCCCCTGGGCGTCGGAGTGTGCCTTTGCCCAACTGCAGGATGGACTGCAGCAGCTCAGGGAGAAATCTTTTAGGTAACATACAACAAACTACCTTGAGACCGGACGACAGAAGACTACTGAGTCTTTCTTTGGAGACACGGGTTGGAGGAGAGACTTTTCCACCTTTTCGGCTCACCCCAACCAGGGGTGAGTTCCGATAGCAGCCAGCTTTTCCTGACAGGCATGAGCCTCCACTCCTGGCAGAGTGGTCAAGAAGAGGGAAGCCTGATTCCACAGAGGTATTGGAAATGTGACCATAGGGACATCGCTAGGAACTCTGATTTGCCATTGCAGTGGTCTTTCTCTCCCTTCCTGTCCTCCTGTGAGGATCTTGGAGTGCTACCTTCTGTCACTGTTGTGATTTATTTATGGCAAAATGGGGTAGACCTGAGAAGAACCTAATTCTCAGTATTATCAGAATTCACCAGCAAAACCCTCCTTGGCTCTCCTTTGTGCCACCACATACAAAAATATCCACCCATGGACATTTCCATGGCAGAGTGGGCATGATGGACTACGTTTGTAGAAAAAGACTGATAATGGGGTGTACAATGATGAGGGAAGACAAAAACATGAGGAGAAGAGACTCATATGGACACCATATTCAGTTGCAATGTTGCAGGGCAGTGTCACAGCTCATAGTGGTGCCAGTTCTGGGGATATTGCTGCAGCAAGGTTAGTGGGGAGTCCTCAGATGAGATAGAAACTGAGATTTTGACTTGGGAAAACGTAAAAGACAGAAATTTGGACAGATTGTTCCTCACAAAAGCAAAGGGAAGACGATCAGATATGAATGAATACTTGATGCAGAGCCATGTGGCATGGAGGATGCTATATGGAATAGGCTTCTTTCATCACACCTGCTCTTAGACACACTGCGTAAGCTCACTGTCTTCATTCCCCTCACAGGGAGGAAATGGAGGATGCTCCTCCTGGGTGCCCATCCCCATTGAGCAAGACTGTGTGGTACTGCGAGGTACAACTGCCTCTCTGTGGCCACAGACCAGTCTAGGTTGGAGCACAAGGTCAAGTCCACAGCTCATGCTGGGGACATCCCTGATCATGGGCTCATGCCTGGCCTTTTTTCATCCTTCTCTTCTTCCCTGTACAGTGATATTTCTGTTCTCCTTGACCGTGTGCTCACTCCCCTCAGGGACCCATGTCTTAGGAAGCCTCGTCTGAAGATTTTTTGCCCCACAGTCCCATAGTCTGAAATGGCATTGAACATTGAGCCTGGGAGAGGAGGAGATAGGGGACTGAGTCTGCCCAGTGCACTGAAGTTTAGGTGTGGATCCTGAGGCACATGTAGTGGAAACAATGTCTCGCTGATAAAGGAGGAAGCATGGGACTCAGGATGGTTATATATGTGGATTATTGTTGGTAGAAATAGATCCTACAGGCAGGAAGAGCTTAGGGACAGTATAATCTAGGACTGCTCCAGGCTTGTGTGTAGCTTAAAACTCAGATTTTTGATGTAGCACCCTCAAATCTCTCTAGAGGACACTGGAAACACCTGGTGAGGAGCACCAGTGGTGTGCACACATGCTCAAGACACATCTTGATGATGTCAGCACATCACCTCTTCATTTTATTCTTGCAAAGTCATGGCATTTTTTTAGACATATTTACAATTCAGAAGTAGTCTTCTTGGCACTTGGCATGTCAGTTTTTTGTCTGGGATGTGGAAAAGTGGTGTATGATGATGCCCAGGGTGTAACAGGCTCATAAAAGACCATTAGAAGATAAACTCATTAGCCAAGACCTGGAACACATTAAATGGTCCCTTCTGCTGGACTCTTCCCTCCCTTTCTCTATTCAGGATATGTGAGGGGTGTTGTTAAAACACAGTGTTGAATTCCCTGAAAGAGCTGGAATGTGAAAGGCAAATGCAGCACTTTGTTATAGAAACTACTGAAAGTAAAAACTTGTTAAATCAACTCATTTTTTATCAGTCTGGAGTGTGATTGTGTAGAGTTCTGAGAGGGCAGATATAACAAATGATTCTCCTGACTACACAGGGTGGTTTTTCAGCAGGGAGACAGGATGCTGGTTTGGAGATGGAGGTGATGTCCTGGCAGTGGCTGTTCATGGCATCCCCTTCATGCCATCTCCCCTGGACCAGCAGCTCCTGGGGGAAGTGATCCTCCCCTTTGACAGAGCCTGCCCCTGATGGTCAGATGACCATCTCATGGGCAGCTCACCAAAGCACCACATCATCTGCCAGCCAGTGCAGTCCCAGTGTACTGCAGAGATGCAGGGTGGGTGGATGTAAAATAATAATTTGAGCAGTTCCTAAAACACCTGGTTTCAGCTTTGCATAAACTAGACCAGACAAGGCAGTTTCAGGCCAGTTCCACACTAGAGAGTTTTGCTGACAGAGGAGGGATGTGATTTTTTTTTTTTAATGATACATTTATATTAGCAAAATGTCTGGTGAAAACAGTTACACAGCTAGAGGAGTGTTTTTGCTGATGCAGCTTATTTGAAACAGGGGAAGCTGTATAAAGTAGAATATAACACTCTTCTGTTGTGCTGGAAGTATTTAACAGGCACAAAGTTTCTAGGCAAAACCTTTTGCCAATCATGTTCCTAGTCCTTTCCAGCTGATCTGCTCCCTTCCTAATATATCCTGCAGGAAGTTGGTTCCATTTGCGAGGTAGGTTTTCCTCCAATAGCTGGGAAAGTTTTGGACTTTGGACTGGGTTCGTTTCCTAAGGCTCTATCATGCCCTAGACTGAAAGATACTCCCCAGAGCACACAGTGAACTTTAGTAGCCACTTCTCCAAGCTTGTACCTCACATCTTGGAGTCCCTTTTACAGGACACTTTGGCCATTGGGAAAACATGCCTTTCACATGTCCAAATCACCTTCTTGTGACGTGAGGACAGCCTACGAGCTGTGTGGTGTTAGGTGGGCTTTGTGCACCACTACAGTCTGAACTTTTTGTTACCCAGCAAAGACCTCAAAACACCTCTCTGAATAATAAATTCCAACATAAAGTAGGAATATTTCGTACTTTAATAGGTCTATCAGAAGGTTATTTCTGTTTTTCTCACCTATCAGAAGCGTACCTGTATCTCCCTAAACCTACCAGTTCAGCAGCCTAGTTGAAGGCAACATAATTCCTGCTTTTGTGTGGGTAGTACACTTTTCATTGTTGTGGATAACTCGACTGCAGGGTTGAAAGCTCCTAATATCCTCATTCAATAGCCACTGCATGAAAAATTATTCACATCCAAGGCTGTAAAGTAATTTGCCAATGTGCAGGTGCATCTTGGAGAGGGAAATTTTGATCAAACACTGGTTTGAAGCAGAACAGATTGCCTACTCCAGTGATTTCTCAGTGAACAAAAGTGACATGAATTGCCCAATTAGTCAGCCAGAAAAGGGTTATTGCAAACCAGTGTTTTGTTCAGCTTTAGGTTAACCTGTACACTAAAAAAATAAATTAAATTTAAAAAAATTATTTAGATATTTACATCTATTTATTCAAATTAGTTGCATCTGCTCTGTAACGTGCTCTGAAAAAACCCTCTTGGTTCACACATTTACATAGTGTTTAATGAATCATAAATAAGACATTTATGAATCATGTGCAAATGGCCTGTTTACATACACAATGTAAACTATGTAAATTTCCTTTTTTTTTCTCGGAGTAATGGTAGTAGTCTTTGAACAGAAACCTGATTGAGAGGCATCACTCAGCCCCCTCTGAGATCCTTCTGACAATCATTCATTTTCACCAATATTTTCTGGAGGTGTCTCTTGAAGATCCCCAAACTTAGTTTAAGTCCAAGTAAAAATCAGTAAAATCATTTGGGTTGGGAGGGACCCTGAAGATCATCCAGTTCCAATTCCTGCTCTGGGCTCACTCCCAGGGTCCCTGTCCCTCCCATGCTGGGAACCCAGGGCTGGATGCAGTGCTCCAGGTGGGTCTCAGCAGAGCAGAGCAGAGGGGCAGAATCCCATCCCTCCCCTGCTGCCTACGGGGCTCTGGATGAGCCCAGGACACATTTGGTTCTGTGAGTGCACAGTCCTAAGTCAAACTGAGCATACTTGTTCAAAACACAATTATCCACTAGCAGAAAACATTCTGCTTTGGCGTCAAATACCACCTACCTGAGCTATCTCAGATATTAACAGTTGTATAACTTAACTTTATATTTCAAAAAACAATTTAATTTTCAAAAACTCTGGGCTTATTTCAAATGAACTTTGCATTAAAAATCTCATCCAAACTTGTAGATACATGTCTCTGAGTGGGCATGAATGACAAATCTCTAGTTTACAGGCTGTGACTTCCGTTATATCCTGATTTTAAAAAGCTTATGTTAAATATTTTTTTCCTGCAACTTATTTAGTATTGTGAGGGCTACTAACGTATGTTATTTTTCATTTGGACTTGGTTCCAATATACTATATTTATCACATTCCTCTTGGATTGCAGTCTGAGCAATGTTGTCATTTCAGTTACTGCAAACTGACTGCAAAAACTGATCAGAAGCAGCTGATTTGGAAGACTTTGGTGCCTAGATTTTAAGAGGCAGATAATGATTTTATAAATAACCAAACCATTTTTGTTTGTTGTTTGGTGGTTTGGTTTTTCCAAAATTTGCTGGATTATTTTCAAGTGCTCATGTGAAGTCAGAGGCTGTTAAGTTTTTTCAAGCCAGCCACCTGAAAAGACTAGCAGCTTCTGAGATGTGTCACCTCGGTGAAGTCACTGTTTGTGTTGCATGTGATACTGAGCCATCTTGGCTTTCACATCCCTCCTGAAATATGGTAAGCATCTCTTTATTTTGTTCCAGAAGACAGAAAACTCTTTGTGGGCATGCTCAATAAGCAGCAGTCGGAAGACGATGTGCGCAGGCTATTCGAGGCGTTTGGCAACATCGAGGAGTGCACAATCCTTCGGGGACCCGATGGCAACAGCAAAGGTAAGGGATGGCTTGTGCTGAGCTGGACCCTGGTCTTTGTGCATATATCATTTTCTGGTGTGACAAAAGTATCATGCAGCCCTCAGAACAGCACCTCTTACTTTAGGAGGAGGCACTTTTTTACTCTGCTGGTCACTCTCTGCTTGTGCATCAGAGGAAAAAGCTGATGACATTGTAAAACACTCATCTCCAGTGGGCTATGGGTCACCACATGCAAACTGATGCCTCCCCTCTGAACAAGGCCTTTAGATTCACTCAAGATGTGCTCTCCCCACCCACTGAACAGGATGACTCGTTCTTTAAAGAAAGCCAATATTGGTACTTTACATCTTGACTCACCAGCTCCATTATCACCTCTGTTTGTCTCTCATCCACCAGCCCCAGGTCTTTCCCTTCTTCACCTGGTCTTTGCATAGACCAATATGAGCCAGTGATTGCAGCTGCAGGGGTACAGGTGCCAGTTTAAATATTATACTCATTACACATTTACTGTTTGAAACACGCAAATACCTCATTGTAAAACTAGGTGCTTTTCCTCCTTCTGCCACTTTTTTTTTTTTATATGGATAGCAGAAAGATCTTCTGCTACAGCCCAGGCATGAGAGTGAGGCCTCTTTCTTGTGCAGGAAGGTCACATTTTTCCTCCATAAGTCTCTAGACAAAATATCTTCAATCTGAGTAGGAAACCCTCTCCTCCTGGCAGCTAATGTGTCCATTACATATTGATCTGCATATAATATAGCATAAACTGTGTTGGCATGTACAACACCAGAGAAGAGGCTAGTCCTGCCAACACAGTTCTTATTTCACTGGATATTTTGACAAGTGGCAACATCAACCAGCACATTTTTGCAACAGGGAGGCAAAAAACCCAAATCACAGTGATGCACTGGAGAAAGATATTGTTATTCCATAAAATCACCAATGGCCAAAAACAATACTTTACACCAGCCTCATAGCTGTTCAACACGCATCAGCACAGATCAGCCTTACTGATATAAATGGCTGGAAACAAGCTGCGGGCACCTTTTTCGGTTTTGGGGTTACTTTATTTCCACAACACTCAAAGACAAGGGCTGGCCCACAGGGAAGTAGTAGGCTAGGATGACCTAGAGAAGCTCCAACCATCATAACAGCAGACAGTTAAGCATGTCATTCATTGAAAAAATCAGTAAATTGGGGAAAAGCAAAAAAAAGTCTGTCTGCTTCCACCTGCAATGAAATCTAATGACAAAGGAGTTAAACAGAGTAATAATCAAGGCAATAAAGTCTGAGCTCTGTAAGAAACAAATTCCAGAGGACATCCAACCCATAGACTTGTCCTCATATTTGCTCTATCTTTTTTTTTTGTTCTTTCTAAAACAATTTCATTATAAGACAGAATCTGAGTGGCAGCTCCATATTGCTAACCAGTTTAATTATTAGTGCTAGCAGGCTGCAGTCTCAGGCTGATGTTTCACTGAGCTGTTCAGGATCAATACTGAGCCTTGACAGAGTTAATATTACCAGCTTCCATTTGCTGGTGCTATTTACTGAGAAAGTGAAGCTCCTAATTTACACACACACAGTTTCGTGCATGCACACATGCACACAGAGCAGTCAATCCAATGGAAAACTTAAGGCTAGTGCCCTTATCTTAGGAGACAGTCAGGCAAGCCACAACTCCCACAAAGTTATTCCCAGTCTGTAATGTTTTCCATCTGCTAGAAACCAATATGTGACACACATTGCTTGTGAGCTACTTATTTTGGGTAAAACCCATAAGGCTTAAATTCTACGTAAGTTGTGATTTAAGCAGATTGTCTAAATTCCAGATAGCAGTCAGATCCCATGCACTAAAATCCTGCCCAACCCACCAGGTATCCTTGTGATGAGCCTCTACACCCTTCAGGTAGCTCAGTGCAAGCACTGCTCTCAGAAGCTGGGTAGCAGATCCCCAATTTAATCACATCACAGTCCAGGCATAGCCAAAAATCTGCCTAAGCCTTTCCTGAATCTGTGGGTGCTCTCCTGAGCCATGGGCCGTGGCCTTCAGGGTCTGCAGAAATACCTCCTGCATGAGTTGCAGTGCTAGGAAGAGTGGCTGGAGCAGGTGACCAAGTGGCAGAAGAGCTGGGACTGAGGAATTTCTCATGCTGAAGGGGAATGCAGTACCTGTATTTCCTGGGAGAGGATGGAGTGCTTCTGCACTACTCCAGGTAAAGCTCACCAGGGTCCAGGCAGGAGTGCAGGACTTCTCAGGTGAGGGACTTGAAGTGGATCCGGAAGGACCCACTGAGTCTTCGTTGCTGCTGCTCTCTGTGCAGATATTCTTTTTCTCTTTCTAATTTTTCCCATTCCACATTCTGTCTCAATATCTCAAAAAGTAAAAATTTCCAACAGCACCGTCCACAAGAAGAGCCTTACTCTCTGCAATTACAATCCTAGGGCCTGATTCTGCAGTCTCTTCAAAGCTGACAAAACAATTAGGGCAGCCCTTCCAGCCCTAGTCTGGAAGCAAAGGAACAAGAAAATCTTAAGCACATGTATCACCCTGTTCAGCAGAGGTTATATCTCTGTGTGTGTCAAAATCCCTTCACACTCCAAAGTTGCTCCTGTCAAAAGGACACCACTGTTCTGAGAAGAGTGACATGACTCACATCCTCAGCTCACCCGCTCCTGGAGGCAGTTCTGGTGACAATGGGGAGGAAGATTATGTGCACTTCTGGTGTTGTGTACAGAAGCCATCTGATTGAATGCACAAACAAAAAGGACAAAATGTGGGGATCTCTGCTATTGCCTTGCCATTTACACCAGTAAAAGCTGAGTTTTCACTCATCCTGCTAACTCAAAACCTACTGGAAGCAGTTAATAGAAAGCAGTAGGAGGGATCCCATTAGCATCCTGAGCATTAAACAAGATAAATGCCTGCTACTCCCTTTATTCCCACCTTTATCCAGCTCCACTGATCCATCAGGACCCTCAGCACAGGGGTGAATTTCACCTGACAAGAGTGAAGCCTTCAATATGACAGCAGCACCACAGTCAAAAATCCTGCTCTAAATGAAATTGGTGACTGGAACTGGAAAGCTTTTGTATATTTGCTAATCAGCATCTTCTTTTTAGAGGCAGAAAATACAAAAGAATCTCTGCAAATAATTAAACACCCTAATTCTGGATTATCTCTGATTAATGGAGAGGAAGACGCAGTATCTCAGGAGCCTGGGAATGCTGGGCTGGGATTATGTCATAATTGATCCCTATTGTTTTCAGCTGAAGTTTATCTATCTCATTTTCTCATTATTGTCTCTTCTCAGCTCCTTAAAAATTAGATCCAACTATTAGCAATAATCATTGGGTCTTTCATGAAATACAGTGCTGAGAGGATGACGCAAAGTGAACAGCCTTCAAAGTGAACTGTAAGCTATTTTATATGTGTATATTATGTTTAGAATGGGCTATTACTACTTTCTTCAATCTCACTTCTCTCAGCCTGAAGTGATGATTTTAGGAACCTTTGGGGTTCATTCTTCTACTTTGTGTGTCTTCTACTTTCACCCTGCACTGTAGGGATCCAAAAGGATGTGAAGACTTTCTAAACATGCTGCAGAAGGGCTGAAGGAGAGTCATCCCTCTGTCAGGACTGGCATCCCGTGCCCTGCAATCTGCACCCCTTCAGGGAAACCGAGAGGGCTTTGCAAATTGATTAAAAGCTTAAAAGTCACTGGTAGTAATAGAAGGGGATGGAAGCCAAAACTTCTCAGATCTCTCCCAATCTGTTCCAGAAACTGCCTTAGCATATGGAAATTACCCTTCCCATCTCTGAGTCAGTTTGCTTGTAGCTGGGAGTGTTGGCAATACTTTCCCCCACCCTAGAAGTGCATGTAACCCCTTGAAGTGTTGATCATTTCTGCACTCCAGCACATATCCATAAATGCACCTTTCTGCCCTAAAACTTTATGTAAGAATTCAGTGTGAGATTCCCCACACAGCAATAGAACAGGCCAGAGAAACACTGCCCACATTTCTCTAATGTCCAGAAGAGAACACCTACACAGGCACCGACTTTGCAGCTATGAAAAACTAAGACGCAAGTTTTAGTGGCGGCAGGATGGTAATCAACACATGGGTACCTCTTCCACCCCTGTTACTTCACCAGAAGGTGTCTCATGCTTTGCCAGACCTAAGTGGCTTGGAGCCAAGACAAGCTCTGGGCAGTCTGTCACAGAGCTCTACCAAGAAGTGATATGATAAGGTACCTTGTGGGTTTGAAGCAACTTGAATGCCTTCTGCACATTTGTCCTGTGGTTGCTTGTGTCACGAATGTGCAGCTTTCCAATAACTTGCACATGCTTCCATGTTGTTTCTCACAACCACAGAGGGAGGAACACTCATCATTAGGTCTAATATAAATAAAAGAAACAGCTTTTTCACTCAATAAATTGTAAAACTGTGCAAAATTCTGCCATGGAAAGCTGTGGACATCAAAACATGACTGGATTCAAGGTGTACTTGCTAAGTTTGTGTCTGTCAGTATTTATTACAAGCAATGTGGGAATTCTGGAAGCAGCTTAGCCTTAAGAGGTCCTCAGGCTGCTGATGTCTGGACTCTGGAAAAGGACCAGGACACATTTTTTTGGTCATACTTTCTTCACAACCATATTATTGGTCAGTTCTGAGGACAGGATACTTAGCTAGATGGAATTTCATGGTACCCATGCAAACTTTCTTATACTCTTCTTTTTCCTCTTCCAGGGTGTGCATTTGTGAAATACTCTTCACATGCAGAGGCCCAAGCTGCCATCAACGCCTTGCATGGCAGCCAGACAATGCCGGTGAGTAGCTCTGTAACTCAGACAAGTGAGAATTGGGCCAGCCTTGGCTGCCCTGTGGCCTGATTGAGGAGGAGAAATTATTTATCTATGCTCTGCAACTCATCATCCATGAAGGCCCAAGGCCTTGGGTGTCCTTAACTCATCAGAGGAAAGGCTGGAATGGCACTGTCATTCCTCACAGGCACAGGGCCCCAGTGGGTGCTGTGTTCTGTCACCAGCAGTTTTGATGGCCTGAAAAAAAAGACATATGGCTCACACATGCCAAAAAAAGTTTGGGTCAGACTCGCCATGGGCACAACCTTTCAAATTTCAGAGAGATTAATCAAGTAGAAACTGGTGTGTAAGGGTTTTTTCATTTTCCCTCCTCAGAGAGTCTCTAGGCAAAGGATGAAGAACTTTTTGCCAGCACTCAGCAGAGAGAAGCATGTTCACATCATGGTAGTAGGGGCTAGAGACAAATCACAACAGTAACAGGGCTGCCTGTCTCTGTTACCACAGAAGTACCAACCTAGGCATAAGTTTGGTCCCCTACACTTGCCCTTTGAAAGTGTGTCAGACCAACTACTGAATCTTCCAGGAAATATCTGAGGGATCAGTCCACTTGCACATATTTCTAGTCATATGGGGTTTCAAGACTGATTGTTCACTTAAATAGAAATGGGGTTGTATTTCTATGCAAATAGCTATTTGTACACCACCATGAGAAGAGAAGGATATAAGGCACTCCACTGTCAGTAAGAGAAGAAAATCTGGTACAACTTGTTTTGGTTTATTATAATAGTGTATTATTTTTATTACTAATTATTCACAATGTAAATAATGGAAGGCTAAGAAGCATGTTGACAACTTGGAAAGGATACAAGAAATCTCAATTAAAAATATTTGAGAGTGTAAAATCTCCCTTTCAGTAAGAGACTCTAATGTAAATTCATGAATTTATCCAAATAAGTTTAAAGTGGGCCCGACAGATTTTCCCTAGATCTTTGCAGGGATGAAAAAGGAAAATTTTTTACAAGTAAAAAGGTTTCTAAAACTAGCAAACTATCAAGATCTTATTTTTTTGGAACCCCATCTTAGACAAATCAGTTTAAAAATGGTACATGTTTACCAATGATGGTACCAAAAAAGTCTCCTCAAATATGGGGTCTCCATTTTGTGAAGTACTTAAATACTTTTAAGAGTCTCTTCCTAAAAGGCTCCTCCTAAAAAAAAACCAGATGTTGGACTTGATGCTGACATCCCATACTAATATATTATGGACATCTTTCCTGAGACAGGTTAAAAAGGTACTTTTAGTGACTTTCTTTCAAACTTTGACCCAAAGTGATAGTGTCTATAATCTGACATCAAGAATTTCAATTCAGTAGGGTGTAGTACCAAAATGTTTAGTAAAAAGTCAGTCCTCATCCCCAAAACCCTGCAAATTCCTGTGACAAAGGCAAGAGGAAGACGTGAAAAAACAGACAAAATCCAAGGAGAGTTAAAGATTTTATCTAGATCTAGTATACCCAAAATATCATTATTCCTCCCCAAGCCTTTCCCTTCCTACTCTCAGAACACTTTGGATTAGAAAAATATACTCATCTCACAGCCACCTGGAAACAACTTCTGACTCCATCCTGGTGGTATTACCTGAGCTTAGGATACACAAAACACCCAAGAATTTGGCCACTTCATGGATCAATTTTATGGGACCATTTGTCCTCTTGACTTATCTGACTCAAACACCTGTTATAGAAATATTCTTTAATAACCAGAGCTGGGTATCTGAAAAAGCAACACAATTTATCCTTTACTAGATGGCCATCCCAGACACAGAATCAAGTCTCCACAGCTTCACAAGTTTCCATGGATTGGCTGAACTTCACAGTACATGCTAATAGTTCACAGAAAAAGCAAGGAGGAAATTAATTTCCTCCTGTTCATTATAAGCTAAGTTACATGGCATTGCCTTGCTCCTCCCATGAGCTACAAGCAGGCACAACACTGCTACCATATCTTTGCAGACCTGTGAGGACCTGCAGAGTGACCAATGCTCAATGAAGACGTGGAGCACAACAGGTTTTTTCCCACAGTGTCTCAAAATTTCTGAGACTCTTCGAATGAGATAGGCCAAATCCTTCCAGAATCTCTGTGCCCATTCTTGTTTTCATGGTACTTCGGGGCCTGCAGCGCTGCTCAGCACTTACTTGGACGTTCACAGGGAAATGCAGCCACCTCGTGGTGAGATGCCGACGCAGCCCATCGTGCTTGGGAAGGAGGGGGGCATTTCTGCCATCTTCCTTCAGCCCCCTTCCATTCCTTTCACCACTAGGACTAGCCTCATTTGCCCGGCTGCAATGCCAACTCAACGTTGTTCCTGTGGCTCAGCCAATTTCAGCATCTCTTGGATTGTCCTCATGTACCACCAGCAGGGCATCCATCATCATTCTTGTCAGGTCTCAAGCCGTTCGTTCCTGCGGCAGACTCCTGTTTCTCCACAGCTGTCAGGATTATTGCTCTACTGTGACTTCCTGTTCACACAACATATGTTGCCTAATAGTTTCAAAAGGCAACTTTCTTTTATGAAAGTTCCGTTCTTTTTTTCTTTTTTTTAATTAACTTACCTTGGATAAGTGCCTGACCATCAGCCATTACAAACCCATTTCTCTATGCAAGGCACTTGTTTCTCCTAAGGGTCCACCAAGTCTAATTCTTTCCAATTTTTACACAATCAATTTCCTTTAGAAATAAGCTACTCAAAATCCCTTACTTTTGAGCAGGCACAAAGTTCCTTATATACCTACCTGTCAAGGATCTTCCTTTTGGTCTTTTTAGATCATATTTTCTATTAGCTCATCAACTTTATGAGACTGTTTTACTGGATCTCTGTATCATCCTTTATAAGAGATCATAATCTTCATGTACTATTGCTTGTATTTATAATATATTTACAGTAATTATATCCTGTACTTTTAGCTTTGATTACTCCGTCCCCTCCTGTCTCTGTTTCCCATCCATATGGGGACATGAACAGGTCATTTCCTATCATTCTCTTCTCTTCCTCATCCAAGACTTGTCCCTAACAGCCTTTTCCACCAACATAAATTCAGCTGCTATTGCTGTCATGACAGCTTGCAGATCTAATTTCTCTGCTTCAGGACTGACTCCTGTCCAACCCAAAATTTTGGTCCATCTTTCCAGCATCTCCTGGTGGATGTTTAGCTGTCAGAACAAGCTCAATTTGTATAAAACCGAGCTCGTGAACTTTTCCACCCAAAACCTGTCTTTTCTATCCTCCACCTTCATTCTCAATCACTGTGGACAATATTATCATTCTTGTTAGTCAAGACAATGTCAATATTATCATGACTTGTCAGTCATGTTCCTTCCTAGGCATCATCCTCAGCTAGGTTTTCTCCTTCTCCCCATGTCCTCATATCTGGACAACAGCCAAATTGCTGCCATTCTGCAGAACACATCTTACTAACCAAAGATGTGGCCTTGTCCATCCACCCATACAGAACAAACTCTTCCCAAAACTTCAATGAATTATCATAGAATGGTTTGGAATGAAAGGGACCTTAAAGATCATCTACATGTCCATTAGCAGGAGTAGAGACACTTCCAATTGGACCAGGTTGGTCAAGGCCTTATCCAAGCAGGCCTTGGTCATCGCCAGTGATGGAGCACCCACGGCTTCTCTGGGCAGCAGGCTCCACTGCCTCACCACCATCACAGTAACAAATTTCTTCCTAACAGCTGACCTAAACCTGCCCTCTTTCAGTTTGAAGCTATTCCCCTCTGTCCTGTCACTGCAGACCCATGTCAAAAGCCCCACTTCAGCTCTCTTGTAGCCCTTTAGGCACAGGAAGGGGTTATAAAGTCTTCCCAGAGCCTTCTCTTCTCCACCCTGAACAACACCAACTCTCTCAGCCTGTCTTCACAGGAGATGTGCCCCAGCCCTCTGACCATCTTTGTGGTCTCTTCTGGACTCAATCCAACAGGTCCATGTCTTTCTTATGTTTGGGCCCCAGAGCTGGATGCAGCACTGCAGGAGGAGTCTCAAGAGAGTGGAATAGAGGGGCAGAATCACACATATTTAAGTCACAGCAACTATTATTGTACCCAGAAGCTAGACAGGGTTAAAAAATAGAGTCTTTTTGACCCCTTTTCACCATCTCACCCAATGTGGAAACTTGGAATTTCTTTGGTTATAAATTCATTCCTGGAAGGGGTAGAACAGTACTGTTACTGTCTACATTTCCTGCACAAAGGTGCGAAGAAGTGAAGAGTGTGATGTGCTTGACTTATCTTTAACAGTCTGAAAGTTTGTGACCTATTCTAAATATCTTCTAGGATTCCTGAAGAAAGGAGAGGGAGACATTTACAGAGATTTGTGCATTCTTCGCTTTTTCTGTGCTAGGATGGGCAATATCACCTTTTGGGCATGCCTGTCCCATTATAATGGATAACTCAATAATAGACCTAGACTGAATACCTGAGGTGGGACTTATCTAACCTAATCTGAGACATCCAGAAGTTAAGAAACTCATGTATGAGGTTGTCATCTGAGTTTGTCATCTAAGTTTCTCTTATAATCAATAGAGGGAAATAGATACCTCTGGAAAAATTTTATTTTGCAGAAATAGATTTTGAAACCTGTCAAACTAATAGGCAAGCCCAAATAGAAATGTGCTTTTTAGCTAAATTTAGGCATCAATTTGCTATGGTACTCCAGCTCCAAAATAGTGGTTCTTCATCCGAAGTGCAACTTAGAAGGAAAAAAGGACCAGAATTAAAAAAAGACCGGTGCTTAAAAACTAAAGATGAAACCAGTACAGCTTAAAGTGAACACTTCACATTCAATGCAGGGAGACCTGAAATCTGTCCTGGATGTTTGTTGCCCAGATAAAGCAATTTGGGACTCAGAAACCTGGCATCCTGCAGTAGAGTCCCCTGATTCCTGTTCCATTAGATGTGCTGTGAACTTGCTTAACACACTAATTGTCAGCACTATATTCATTCCATATCTTTCTTTAATTAATGATGTTTAAGGCTATCAAGGCCTCCAGCTTCTTTAAGATGGCTTCTCCTACCATACCGGCCAAATACTCTCTTTGTTTTACTACAGAAGCCTGCAGCAGCTTGGTCAAAGACCTGCATTCCCTCTGCATCCAAGCAATAGCATTCCAAGTCTATCTACAGCTGGCTGAACATTTTCCATGAAAATTACTTTTCAGATGGAATCCTTGGGTTTGTGAAAAGGGAAAATGTGAGACTTGGATACAAGCACTGAACATACGTCTGCCTTTCAGAGAAAGATTCAGTTTACTTGAACTTAGAGAAAACAGTAGTATTGCAATGCACAACTTTGTTAACTTGGGGGCTTTCATTTAAATATTTTTCCATGCAGCTCTTATCAACACAAATGACAAAACGAAATTCAAATCTCTGCCCAGGAACCACCGATATCAAATTACGCAATTATTGCTCAGTGTTGTTAGATAACATACAGATTAGATCTCTAGTTGTTGTGCTTTACACTTTTTATTAAGCAAGAAAATATGAATGGCATAACATCTTGAATGAGGTTGATTTTGAGCATCTGTCCATCATGCTCTTTGGAAGTCCACCCATAGTACAAAAACTCCCAACAAAACATGTGTAACAGTCAGGTGAAAAAATTGTCTTCTTTCCTTAGACAATGTACTGACCATGCCTTCATACCATAAGATTTTTCTTTTCCATATTTTAAGCTAAAGAAATTTGTTACCTCTGACTTATCAGGTAAGACAGAGTATAAGAGTATCAAAAACTGCCCCAGGAATCATAGAATCACAGAATGATTTGGGTAGGAAAGGACCCTGAAGAACATCTAGTTCCAATGCCCTGGCATGGGCAGGGATGCCAGGCACTAAACAAGTGTCTTTGTCCTGTGCAGTGGCCTCTTTCAAGCTAATGGCAAATGGGGCATTGGTTCTCTTCTTCCAGGCTTTGGATGCTCATGCACCCCACCAAGGAAACCACCCCCAGCTCACACTAATGACTGCCTCTGTTATTGCTGTGCATTCCTGTGGTGCAGCTGTGACTTTGCAGAGCTCTGTGAAGCTGCCTTCAGATACAGCCCCACTCTGGAAGCCAGCTGAACATCTGTGCTCACCCCCCACTAACACAGCAGAGGGTGAATTTGGGGTGGAGGGGAAAGTAGTGCAGCATCTGCAGAAGGAGCTCTGAGCGGGTGGAGAAAAGGAGGGAAATGGGCCTTTGTGGGCACGATGAAGCTGCAGCCCGGGTGCTGTGCTCAGAAGTGGTGGGGAAGCAGATTTTGCGGGAGCAGGCTGCACCAAAGCACTGAGTCGGCAAGAACTCCCTGGGAGGAGCAGCCTGGTGGCTCCGGTGAGTGTGGGGCCACAATGGCGTAGATCAGCTGAGGTATTTTTAACAATTATTTTGATATAAACAGCTCTGAACTTGAGGAGCTCCATGTAAATGGGAAGCAGTGGGGCTTGTAATTAGATTTGTGTACACTTTCATAAATTGCTGGAAAACATCAAAGCCGTGATAGAAGGCTGTGGTGCACTTTATTTCCTTCTTCTGTTCTTCTGTTAATTGAATGGTTGATGTGTGGATAGGAAGCGTTGGCTTCGCAGAGTACTATTTACAGACCCGCTGACAGCTGCACTGTGAAAATTAACAGGAACAGAGCAGCCTCTGTCACAGCTCTTCCCATGAGGGACTTGCTTCAAATTAGATCATTCCTTTCATAGGAGAAACTTTCCTCATCGCTCCTCCCTTCTTCGCAAATACACACTCACATCCAGCTGCACACTCCCCTTCTCCCCTCAGGCTCATGCAGCCTTTAGTGCTCAGAAGGTTTTGTCATTTTCACAAAGTTGGGGTAGTTAGGCTGCTGTATAAGAGCTGTAGTGCATTCCATTTCCAGCAAGACACATTCTTCGGGAAGTCATCCAAATCTGTGAGCTGGGTGCATGGAGCCACAGCTTCATGTTTGCAGGTCTCTCATTAACTAGAACTTTTCATTCTCCCAGAAACTCTAGTGGACATCCCCTCAGACTCGTACTGTTGGAAATGTGGTCACTGTTGTTCCTAGAGAAAATTGCTGTGTGCTAAACACCATAAAAACCTCTGACAGGACAGTTCCTACGCTCAGCAGTTTGCCAACTAAAGGCCAGGGTTAACCTGGCTGGATGAATTACTTCAAAGTGTCAGTCAAAGTATAAAACTTCAAGGTCACCTACACTTTTGTTACAGTTGATGGAGAGGGTCTGGGACCTGAGAGAGACTGTCTTGAGGAGCTGAGGGTTTAGAAAATGCCTGCAATTAGAATATCTGAATGTCTCCCTAGTAGACAAGACACAAGAGAGAAGCAAAAGAAACAATAATACAATGTATAGGAGTGAACAAGTCTATTACATAATTAATCTATATGTTTAGCCTGTTCTTAGCCAAGTTACAGTAGTTATTGGTCTTGGTTCCAGTAGAGAAGTAATAACCAGTGAACACCTGAGAATCTAAATCTTAATATTTATTGATATCTGAGAAATACAGAGTTAAGAATATCAAAGTTGAAGCCTTCAGTTCATCCCCTCACTTACTGAAAATTTCTTCAAAACATCCCAGTAACATAAACAGAACCATAGACAAACCCACAGTATAAACAGATAACAATTAAATAGACCACAATTCAGAATATTAATTAACCAACAAAGTTTACTTTCATTGAGATTCCAGCATGGGCTCAAGTTCTCAATTAATAAAAGTCATATTGTGAGAGTCAGTAGAGACAGAGTCACTGAGCCCCTCAGGCTGTCAGGGTAAATAGAATCACAGTATCACAGAATCATCAAAGATGGAACAGATCTTTAAGTCCGACTATCAACCCAGCACCACCTTTCTGACTCCTAAACCACATCACCCAGATCCAGATGCCTCTTAAACACCTCCAGGGATGGTGACTCCACCAGGGTAATGTATTATAAAACCTGACAACCCTAACAGTGATTTTTTTTTTCTACTATCTAGTCAGGATGTCTCCTGTCTCAGCTTAAGACCATTTCCTCTGACCTTCCACTGCAGCCACAGTAGGAAAGAACAGTCCCCACTTTGTAACCTCCTTTCAGATAGTCATAAAGAGCCATAAGTTCTCCTCTTGAGCCTCCTCTTCTTGAAACTAAAATAAGGAATGGAAAATCCATTAGAGTTTTCCTTTACATGATCACAGAAACATAAAGAGGAGATTCTCAGAGGTAATCCAGGCTGAAAGTTGATGAAACTCCAGCATCCAAGTGTCCTTCATGACTTATACCTGAGTTTGGCTGAGAGTTAGTTGCCCAAAGTGACAAAGCCTAGGGAAGAGTGAGGTACCATCATTGCCAGTCCACCTGTCCAAATTAATTCAGAAGGCTGAGGCCTGTTTTTACATGACTGATGTTAGAGAAACTGATGGGTGAAAATGGAGATGTTGACTCTGACCCTATTTTTTCTCTCTTCTGTTGATCTTGAGCTCTCTAAAGAACACTCTCTAAAGATTTCTTGCAATGTCTTTGTGCAACACAGAGGCTGTCTTGTTTAACTCAGGGCAAAGCACATCACATCCATTCCTTGTATTAAAAAATAGCAATACCTTAGGAACCCATTAATAAGTCACCAGCAGCAGGCCTAGCCCTTTTCCAGTAATGAATAATTTTTTGAATATGCTACTTAAACACCATTTATAAAGGTGTGTGTTGTCCTTTAGGATGAAAAAAACGGTGGACATGTAATACCTACTTGTTAGTTTGCAGCCATTTCTACCACCAAAGTCCAGTGACACTTGACAGCTCATCTTTGCTTTCCATTGGGCAATGGGCTCTGGATGGAGGGGGTATAAAGCTCATAGACCCCATCCCACCATATCCATCAAGACTGCTGATTCTACAAGCTTTGGGACAGCAGGTTCCCAGTGTTGCCATAATTTCCCTTAATTCTTCCTATAAAAAGTAAAAATATAAGACTGGGTTCCCTGCCTCTCCCATAGTTTCATAAATTAACTAATTAACAATGTTTATGGGTCCCAGAGCAGAGATCCAGGCAGCCTGGCTGCCTGGCACAGGGTGTGAATCATGCTGGCACCAAAGCTGGCCTTCTTTTCTCTGGCTACATCTCCAAAACCTCACAGTCATCCAGCAGGACACTGAAGTGACTTGTGGCACATGAGAGAGATCACTGGACGTCTTCCCTGGGCCTCTCTGCTCCCTATGACCCACAGCATTCACCACCTTCAAACGGGATACAAGAGATAACTGCTTGTGAGCCACATTGCCTCCTTCTGGGAAAAAATATTTGATTGGCACCCACCCATCCCTTCACAGGTTCAAGGGGAGCTGGGCATTAAATCAGCAGCTGTGGAGGTGGCCATGGGGAAGCAGGAACAGTATCATGCCATGCCTGAGAATTGCCCAGGTCCTGGTGATAACAGGAGCCCCTGCAATTCTTGCTCCACTCAATTCTTGTCTAATCTGTGTGAGATTAGCACTTGAGGGGCTAGGATAAATCACAAACAATGGCCTTCCTGGGATATCAGAGTCATTGACAAGCCTCCAGACTGGGAGACATGAAACACTCCCGGCCTGCCAAGGGAGTTCCTGGCCTACTGGAGGTAGCTCCACTGGTTATCACCACCTTCCTCTAATAAGGATTAAAGATGTCAGCATTGTCTTTACCTCTTCTGCTTGCTTTGGGGGCATTTCTTTCTTCTTCCTTTTCTCTTCCTGTATCTTTTGATCTAAGCCTCATTTATATCAATGTGAGCTTCCTACATAGTTAAGTATTAAATCAGAATTAAATCACTCTGGATGTTTCTCATTTTTCCCTTTAATTCACTCCATCCCAGCCTTGCTCAGGTGTGTGCTCAGTACTGATAATACACATTCTTGTGAGGAAAACAGAAAGATCTTTGTAAATGGTAGAATGCTAACCCTGTACAAAACATAGCATTAGTGATGCAGTAGCTATTATCCAAATGGGTTTTGCAAAGTTCAAAATTAATTTTTAGAGGGCAAAGATGCCCTCAAAGAATCAAAGCAAAGAATCAAAACAATGACTATCAAATAAGACTCTTAGTTGAAGCTCGCACAAATTCATGAATGTGAAGCATCCTACCAAACACCAATGTCTTTGCCTCAGATGTCCACTGGCAAGTGAAATCACACAGAAGACCATGCTTGGCTTCCCATTCCAAAGGTCTGCCTGGTTGGTGCTCAGGAGAGCTTCACTGAATTTGCACCATTTCATAGCTTCAGCTGACTGTCTGTTTCTCTCTATTAAAGCATGGGTGACACCTCCCTGAAAGCAGAATATTTTCTCAATTAACTGTGGAATCATAGAAAAGTTTGGGTTAGAAGCAACCTTTAAAACCCATCTGGTCCAACCCATGGCTGGACAGTGCTCAGAGGTCTTCAGTTTAAATATGATGTGAAAATTCAAATCTTTTACTATCTCAGTTGAGCAACATGGTTTACACCACGATAACCTGGAGTCTTGCAGCATGACAAGAATCTGGGAGGCACAGTCATGTGCAGGCTGCTGGGAATGCAGTGCCATGGAAATGTTCTTTTTCGTCATATGAACAGCTGAAATTTATCTACCCAGCTTGCCAGCCCTTCCTCAACATCTCTTTTTTTCCCCAAGTCATCATAGGCTGTTCATGTCCTCATCCTGAGGTGCCAAAGAGGTGTGGAGTTCTTGTGAGCAGAGTCCTGAAGCATCAGGATCTCCATACCTGGTTGAGATTCTGCTTTGCTTTGACAATAGTCAATTCACATTATGACCCTGGATTAATTCCACTTCTCTTATTTTCATCCTTGCTTGTTCAACTGGAATGGAAAGATCATTCATATGTCTCTATACTGCAGCTACCAAATACGTTTTTAATAGTAATATTAATTTATTTTAAAAATTAAGCTTTTTTTTGTATAAGGATATTTTATGGGGAAATATATTTTTAGTTAATATGGAACTAAACATACCTAATCTTTCAAACCATGCTGCACTTATTGGAAAGGGGAAATATACAACATTTTGTTTTGGATTCTTAATTTTATGTTTTTCTTCAAGTAGAGAAAAAAAAATTATGTACTGCTTTCACAGTCCTAAATAAAGAATCTCTAGTGTGTTGGTGTAACAATACTTCCCGCTTCATAATGCATTAAAGGAGGTGAATGATTTTGTGAGGACTTTTATCATTCATAGACTGAGCTGAAAAATGATTGAAAAACAGCGCTTGAAGAACTCTTTTAAGTTTAGGTTTTTCAGATATCTGGCTTTGATTCAAGAGGCATACTAAAACCTGGGTTATATATTGAGTTCTTCCTAATTAGAATTGGGTACAGTGACACCAGGACTCAATGATTCTGTTGCCCTGTGGAAAGCAATAACTTTAGCTCTGAGAGACACCTGGTAAGTAGTGTACGGACAAATAAAACCTAAATCAAGCTTCCACTCCAAATAAATTAACAATTCTGGAGACCTGTGAGGGGAAGTACCTGCAGCAACTCTCTCTGCTTAGACATTGCATGAAGAATCTTCTCTACTGAGGGAGCAGCATTATCAAAGGGTCCATCACTACAGTTCTGGATGAATGCCTCCTTTCCCCTCTCCATCTCTGTCACTCTCAAGAGTGTCTAAACTGGCTCTCAGGACTGTAAAGTGGAAATAGCTCCTAGTGACTGCTGTCCTACTCATCTTTCAGATGAGACATGAAATTGAAGCCCTGAGTGCAGAAAAATAACATATTTCACAAGATGGGAGGGATGTTAGTCCTGGTCTTTTGGTCACCTTCCAGCCTGGGTAATTACATTTCTGCCTAGCAGAAATTCCCAGTGCTCTACAGTTTAATTGGACAGTAGCTTCTTTTTAGCTTGCCTAAAATCCCAGGGTGGGGTCAAACCCCACTGTCTAATTCAGCAGCCCTCCCTCTTTTCAATAGAGCTGCATAGGCATTTCCAAAAAAATTCCAAATTTGTTTTCAAACTTAGGGGCCATCATGGCAAATGGCCTGAGATGACAGAGCCCAAAGCAAATAAATCCTCCTTTGGCTTTTGGGCCTTAACACGAAGGATCCTTGTATAGAAATATAACCCTGATTAACTTGCTGAAAGTCAGCATCCTCCCAGCTCTGCTTTGTAGTCACAAAGGGAGTGCTAAGGCAAAATTTTCACCACAAGCAAACCCATTTCTGTGTGGATATTCTCCGTTCAGTCAGAGAGAAAAAGAGAAGGTTTTTTAACCAGGTGAGAGCCTGGGAGACAGTTGGGAAAGAATGTAAATAATTCTCTAATCTATCTTGTTGTTCACATTGTTTATAGATATGTTCTGCCACCGTGCATCATTCACTGCACACCAATGGTGTGAGATGTTTTTACTCTAACACCAATGAAATTAGTCTGCACGATGTTCTCTATAAATAGAGCAGTACATCTGAAATAAATGAGTTCATTCTTTAGCTTTTGACTTGGAGTCTTCTCGTTACCGTCCTGCTCTACAGCATCATCTCTGTGGTGACACTTAGGAATACAGTCATTGCCCAAAAGACGAGCATCCAGCAGCACCTACTCATTTAAGCATCTTTGTGTTCATGGCTGACATTTTGGAAGGTATTTTATAGGATCTGCACATTCAGATCCCTTATTCTCAAGAGCTTTTGACACCGGAACTTTATTATAACAAATTTTTTAAAAAATATTTTTGGCCTAGAACTTTTATCTGTCTCCATTTGAGCTAACAAAGATGTAAAGGTCCACCTACACAGGACACTCTTGTGTTAAAGTACTTAAATGTATGTTTGCTTCCAGCAGGAGATTCACTAAGCTTAAAGTGAAACACAATTTAATGACTTTGGCAAATTAGGCCCAGTTTCATCAGTTTTGAAGGAAAAAGGTGTCTAAACATCTGCGGAAATTAGTAACCTACTGAATCAGAGCAGATTTATAGGGCAGGCAGGAAAAGGAAATTCAGGCATATATTCTGCAAGGCCAGACCTTCACAGAACGTTTCCTAAGAATATTGTTCTAGGGAGAAGCAATTGGACACCTGAGCTAGTAGACAGGGATGGAAAGAAGAACAGCCCCCCTGTAATCCAAGCAGAAGCAGAAAGAGACCTGCTGAGTTACTTACGTGCTTATAAGTCAATGGGATCAGATAGGATCCATCTTAAAGTGATCAGGGAGCTGGTGGAAGAGCTCATCAAGCAGCTCTCCATCATTTATCATTAGTCCTGGCCCAGTGGGGAGATCCCAGATGGCTGGAGGTGCCAGTGTGACATGCATCCATCAGGCTGGAAGAAGGGTCTAGAAAAATACAGACCTGTCAGCCTGACCTTGGCACCCAGCAAGGTTATGGAACAGATCATCTTGAGCGCCATCACACAGCACCTACATGATAGCAGGGGGGTGAGACCCAGCCAGCAGGGGTTTAGGAGGGACAAGTCCCGCCTGACCAAGCTGATCTCCTTTGATGACCAGATGAAGGTTGTGGATATGTCTGCCTGAACTTCAGCAAGGCCTTTGACACCATCTCCCACAGCATCCTCCAGGAAAAGCTGGCAGCTCACGGCCTGGACAGGAGCACTCTTTTCTGGGTTAAGAATTTGCTGGAGGGCCAAGCCCAGAGAGTGGTGGTGAACAGTGTTGCATCCAGCTGGTGGCCAGTCACCAGTGGTGTCCTCCAGGGATCAGTGTTGGACCCAGACCTGTTTCATTGATTATCTGGATGAGGGAGTAGAGTCCACCATCAGCAAATTTGCAGGTGACACGAAGCTGTGGAGGAGTGTGGAAGGGTAGGAATGCTTTGCAGAGGGACCTCGACAGGCTGGATGGATGGGCTGACTCCAACAATGGATGACATCCTGGGTCCTGCACTTTGGCCACAACACCCCCTGCAGTGCTACAGGCTGGGGACAGAGTGGCTGGACAGTGGCCAGGCAGAAAGGGTTGTGGGGGTGCTGGTTGGCAGCTGACTGAACATGAGCCAGCAGTGTGCCCAGGTGGCCAAGAAGGTCAAAGGCACCTGGCCTGTATCAGGAATAGTGTGGCCAGCAGGAGCAGGGAAGTCATTCTTCTCCTGTACTTGGCACTGGTGAGGCTCCACTGTAAATGCTGTGTCCAGTTCTGGGTCCTCCAGTTTAGAAAGGATGTTGAGATGCTGGAGTGTGTCCAGAAAGGGGCAACGAAGCTGGTGAAGGGTAGCATAAGTCCATGAGGAATGCCTGAGGAATCTGGGGTTGTTTAACCTCCTCCCTGAGGAGGCTCAGGGAGAACCTTTACATTGCTCTCTACAACTCCCCAAAAGGAGGCAGTAGCCAAGTGAGGGTCAGTTTCTTCTCCCAGGCAATAGGACAAGAGGATACAGTCTTAAGCTTCTCCAGGTGAGGTTTAGGTTGAACATTAGGAGGAATTTCTTCACAGAAAGTGTGATGGGGCATTGGAATGGAGTGCCCAGGGAGGTGATAGAGTCACAGTTCCTGGAAGTGTTTAAGGGAACACTGGATGTGGCACTCAGTGCCATGGTCTGGTTGACACAGTGGCGTCTGGTCACAGGTTGGACTCAATTATCTCAAAGGTCTTTTCCTTCCTAGTTAATTCTGTGATTTTTCCCTGCTGCCAGGAAGTAATGTTTGGCCTCCTGAAATGCTTTTACTTAATCTATGTATACACTCTATTTAGACGACCATATCTAATGGGAAAAAGTTCCAAAAACCAGGCAATGGATTTGTTTTCCTTTGCCTTTAAATGAAATATCAATGGATGGATATTTTATTTTTAGCTGAATATGAAATTTCACAAGCGACCTGTCAAGCTCCTGTTTTCAAGAATGACTTTATTTCACACGTCAAGACAGCCTGGGAAATTAGTTTTTCTCACAGAGGACTCTGATTAGGGATTACAAAGTGAGTGTGGCGCAGAGTGATTTTTTCTCCATCTTTTCCCTCGCCCCACCAACCTAGAGAGTGCCTGACTCTGCTGACTAAGGGGAGCAATTCATTACTATGCGTGGGAGGGGGATGGGAAGAAAGATAGCCATATTAAGTAGACTTGCTGGCCCAAGAGAGAATAGGAGAAGCATAATAATACTTAGCCCCTATCATTCTTTTCATCAGTAGATATCAAAGCACTTGAAAAAGGAGGTTGATTTGAGGGGAAAAGAGATAAATTCCAATTGCAAGCAGCCTATTGCACATGCACCAGCAGGAAGGCTCACTTTCATGATAGTATCTTCTGACTGTGGGTCTGCAGGGTAGAGAAATGAACAGGCCCTTTCCTCTGAAAAATGCAGAAGTACATTTCAAATGCTATTGACTTACCCAGCGTAACTCTCATGGGGTTTGGCAAATTAAGAGGTCCAGTCCAAGAACCAGAGAGAGCAAGGAGATTATGTATTACTAGTAAATGACAGAGCAGACAGGACCTATTGCCTTTGCCAGGAGACAACAGCTGATTTACACCATGGTTTAACTCCTCACGGAAGCAATAAATAATGCAGATGAAGGGCTGCGGCATCTTTAACCTATGGAAAACCTGGCCCATTCTGTGGCATTTCTATTGTTATCCAGTGGATTAGTAGAAGTTACTGGAGTAGAAAGCAGCCTTGCTCTGCTGTATAAGAACAGCAATATTTGGCTCCACTGTTAAGAGTCCTGCACTGGCTGATCTGATACAGTTTACTGCCTGATTTCCTTTGGGCCACATGAAAGAGCTACACATGAGGAACCACACACCGAAAGCATCAATCCCAAGGTCAGTCTTCATATTCAAGAGCAATGCAGTATCTCTACTGGCTACACATATTTTAACCACTTGCATGCACATCCCATTGCAGAGAGCTCTTAGAAAAACCTCTTCTTTTTCTCTTATTTCTTTGTACTGCGTGGTCTAACTTGAATCTATTTGCCAATGGCCTTTCTGCCCTCTGTATATGATAGCAATGTTCAAAGAGGCCTGAAGTCCTGCTGCGACAGGCAACCCAGAAAAACATCTCTTGGGAGGCAAGATGAGATCCCATTGGGTCAAACAGCTGCTGTGCAGTCACTATGACTCACATCAGAAGGGAAGAACACTCCAGAGACAAGCACTTCATGTGGAAGTTACCCATGTTTTCATGATTCCATCTACAAAAATAGTTTGGTTTTCAACAGTGTTGAGACATCAGCAAATGCCTGAGGCAGTTCTCTGGCCCTAAGACTTCCAGGGCAAATAGAGATCGAGAGAAAAGGAGAAGGAAGAAGACACCAACTTATTTACACTTCTCTGTAATGCTAACAGGAGCAGGTCACATCTTCAAAACCCCTTCTGCTGAAATGAATACACTCTCATCTTACTCAGTTTCAAAATCCTCCATCCTGCATTGTGCCTATCGTGATTCAGGCTCTGCTCTGCAGATCACAACAGCAGCTCTGAACAGCCCAATCTGCTGTGGACCAGAGCTCCCCTTCAATACAGCTGCAAATAGGTTTAAATCATTAGATGCAAGTTACCAAACAGTCTCTTGGATCAGGGTTAATTAAATGAGTGTTGAAATCTAATTAAGAACTGGTCCAGGTGATAATTAGCAGGAAATGTATGCATTAAAATATTCATTTGTCGATGAGCTGCAATTAAGAGTGTGATTTGGGGAAGGATCAATATCTGCAGCATGTGATCTAAAGAAAAATTAAAAGTCACCCAGCCTTCAACAGAAATGCAGGGGAATTTTGGCTACAGGTTTTTTTTCTCTCTCTTCTCCTCCACTTCACCTGCTGTTTTGGTTTTATAATAACTGCTGAAGATTGCTCTCCATCTTTGAATGAAGCATTCATCTCTGCATCCCTTTGTTTTCCTGAACCACTTCTTTCAAAACCTTGCTCTTCATCACATTGTGTGAGTGGGTTATAGATTTATTAGAGAGAGTCTAACAGGTCAAAAAGAAAGATTCTTTGCCAATGAAAATCACTTTCTCCCAGTGCAGATTGCTAATCCAAGGGAACATCGCTCATTGTGTGGTGTTAGATTGTTGGGGTCTTTTTTTAGCAGGTTAATTCCTCAAGTATTTATTCAAAACTGAGGATCTGAAAAGGCTATTGAATATGTATAGCTTATATATATGTGCATCTATAGCTGTGGTTTACTACACTCTTCCCAATTTGTAGCAGAGTAATTCTGCTTTCACTAAAACTATTTCCTGGTTACAGGTACATAGGGGCGTGCGTAAGCCAGTTAATAATATTTGTCTTGTGCAGTCCCAGAAAATTCCTCCTCTGCTAGGAAAACAAGGGTCCTGCAACAGTTCAGCTCCTCTGGCATGGAGCAGGTCATCCTCTACTGCCACAGCCAGAAACTGAGCTGGTAATTTCCCTACTGACTGTACTTCTACTAGGGAATACGAGATTGTTAAAACAGAAGCTATGGGAGCACAATTATTTCAGCTGCTCTCTGTCAGTGTCCTGACAGCTCACCTGCCCATCTCCCCAGGCTGGGTGACAGCCCAGCTCCCAGGGCAACTGTCCACTGCTGTCAGGGTGCAGCCAGATTGTCCCTCCCCTACACCTCCCCCTTCCCTGGGGAGGCCACCCTGTGGGGAAGCAACCAACCCGTGAAATTAGGACTTCCTTGGAGAAAGACCAAAAAATACCTTCCTAGGTAAATCTATTTCTTCTCATCTCTGCCCCCTATCAGAAATTTAAGGATTGCAGCTATTGACCCTTTATCTGGATTTGGGAAGGAGAGGGATTTCTTTCATTCCCAAAGGCACTACATTATTTACAGATTTCTGCAGGCAGCTCTGATGATCATCCATTGTTCTGCACTGGTGTTGACTGCAGACATAATCCTAATATTTTAAATCTTTCCTGGAAATGTGTGGGCTCTTTCATGGTAGCCTCTATTTCCTACTGTTTGTGGAGTGGGAGCTCAGGTCCATCCAGTACTATTTTTACTTTAGCAGTGCTGAAGAGATGTTGTTTTATGATGACACATACACCCTGCCCAGCATACTGACTCTTGTCGCCAAGGCTGGGCAGAGATTTCTCACTGGAGTTGGGGGTTACAAGACACAGCATTGTGAAAGGGTGATCCACTTCAGGGGTCTGAAATGCAGTGACCTCACACATTCCAGCAAAACAAATCAGTCTACAAATCCTACCACATTCATGCAGCAAAGCCTCCTACATTTTGCTGCACTGTGTCCAGATCTTTGTCCTCTGATTCAACATTCTGGGCCTGAAGGTTGAAAGAATAAGGCAACAACTTTTGCAGAGAAAATGTAAATGACATCCTAGAAGCTTGAATTTTGGAGGAAACTAGGATCCAGGCTGCTGGCACTCACCCTCCAGGTCCTTTAATTCCTGATGCTCTCACCCTCTTGCAAAAGTCAAAATTCAGAGCCTGATAGATTGCACGGAAAGCATCAGCACCTGGATCCCATTCTACTAAATCTGTGTTAGATGTATGGATTGATGAGCTGGTATGCATCAGGCTCATTCCCTGTGTGTCTCCTTTTGTTTCCTGTGCTGCAGGGAGCCTCTTCAAGCCTGGTGGTGAAGTTTGCGGACACGGACAAGGAGCGTACGATGAGGCGCATGCAGCAAATGGCAGGACAAATGGGCATGTTCAACCCCATGGCCATCCAGTTTGGAGCTTATGGCGCCTATGCACAGGCAGTAAGTATAGACAGCAGCTCTCTGCATGCTCATGGGAGGGGGAATATCACCTGGAAATGCACAAAAACTCGTGGGAGTTGCCAAAAAACCTGAGCAGAAAAGGAAGCGGTGGCTTATCTGTTGAACTGGTTACGTGATGGGAGTAAAAATTAGCCACGCTATCCAGGGTAGACTCTGGGAATCTTCCAGGTGTCTCCAAGACAGTTTTAGCAGTAACTTTTGGTCATGTGTGGACCCATGCAAAACACTTACTGTGGGTGCTAAGCCATTGTTGTCAAATGAAAGCACAGCTACACTTTGAGGATTTGGATAAAATAAGCCTGCTCAGTTTATCCCAGTTCTCTGCCTCACATCACCAGTACCCAGCAGCACCTTGTATCACTGTGGGTACCTTTGGAGTGACCACAGGAGAAAACAGCAGCTGATGAGAGAAATGCTTTTAGATTCACAAAGCATGACAGATAACAATAAAATATACACATAGACATATGCCCACACACAGTCCTGCTACCCCAAACAGTACAATTGAAACACGCTGGGAAAAATTCCTGTTGTGCTAACTTCATGTTTCCTGTGAACATACCAAACCTGAGAAGATGTGATTGTACAGGGAGCTGTGCTCTTGATGATGTTATGAAATGGATTCCTCTGAAATTACTTGTTTTTCTTAGCCTAAAATTAACAAGCATCTGTAAGACAAGACTAGGCCCAGGTAACTTGTACTCTCTGCCAGATATTTTGGAGGAGGGTGGAGGTGATGCCTGCAGCAGGCAGACACAATACTTCCCAATGACTTTAGCTGCTTTCTTTGAGGCAGATTTTCAGCCACTGACAGTGTATATAGGTGCTTCTTCTATTTGATGGCAAAATGTGGCCCCCTGCACAATTTGTGCCCAGGAGGGAAGTGCTATTTAACACATTGTCCAGAGTAGCATCTTCCTTAATGGGAGACCCAAACCTTGCCTTAGGTATGCAAGGCCAGCTCAGGAATAACACTCTGGTGTGCCGATACTCCTTACAGAGCAGTGATCACAAGGTTTTCCTTTCTTCCCTGACTGTTTCTTTCTCATGTGTTGGCACCAAGTATTTCTCAACACATGACCATATTCTGTTTTTAATTTGAAGATCTTGACATTTCTGTTCTTCTCTGATAGCCCTGTGGCTTGGTGAACACTCCGTACAACCCAGCCTACCCCTTGTGTGAGCCATGCAGAGTTGTGAGAATGTGCTGTAGAGCTCCACTGAAGTTCCTCCTCTGCTTCCAGCTGCACCTCTTGGTGTACTTCTGGAGTTTTTATTCTCTCTCTTCTAGAAAAAATCTATTTTTTTACTTCCATTTTGCTGTCTTCATTTTTATTCCTAGTCAAAGTCATTGTCTGTCTCTTCCTTTCTCCTCTGCTCTCTTCCTCACATTATAGAAGAGCTACTTCCTCCTCAGCCTGGCTGTGTTTAACGCTGCCTCTGGCCAGAGAAGGCTGCAGGAAGAGGAAAAGAGACAGTAAATCCCAAATAAGCCTAGGTCAGTGGCCAACAGACTGTCAAAGGGATGTAGCACCTTTGCCTCCATGTACCAGAGGAATTAACAGGAGGGAATCCATGGACAGCTTTGGACAAACATTTTCTGAGGTTATCAGGCAGGAGAAGTGGCTTCAGTGTTACTCTACATACATTGGTCAGGCAGCTGGAGAGATGGTAAAGACACCACAGTCCTAATGTTCTGGTCCAAAAACTCTTCTTGCATTATTTTTAATGTAGAGTAACTCTTTAATTTCCAGAGAAGGTTTATACTGATATGAGAGGATGCAGTCTGCACCTTTACACCACAAAAGTTTCTTCTGTTTCTCACCAGATAATACAGGTGCATTATAAGGAGAGGTGAGGAATCAGGGTGGGAGGAAGAGGAAAAACAGTTTCTGGTCTTCTCCCATTCACTTGAAACAAATGGATATTTTTCATGTTGATTTCTGTGAAATCAGAATTGGACCCATACTCTTTTTTTTATTTTTCTGATAAAAATGCTAATAAGGGGAAAAGAATAAGTTTTAGATCTTGACCCATTGGATATGACAAGCTGGTGACACCAATTACCCCGGGGACTTCAGAGCTGTCTAAATGATGGGATCACATTTCTGTGTGGCGCCTGTAGACCCAGAGCGTGCTCAGATGCTGTCTCTCAATCAGCCTCCCTATCTGCTCCATCTCACAGTCTCACATGAAAGGGAAGGAAGGGAGCGCCGAGGCTCTGTGACGTTGCCTTGGTCCTGATTAATCCAGCTTGGACTGCTGGCTCTCAGATATCAGGGTGATTGGCACCTCGCAAATGCCAGCAGGAGATGGAGGAATCGATAGGGAAGAGGCAAAGGGAGACAGCAGCTTTATTCAGCCTGAAGTCAAAGAGCTAAGGCAAGTCAAGAGGAGGGAAGCTGAAATATCAGGAGCACAACTGTCATGACTGGTGATGCCACTGCCACCAGCAACTCTTGTGACATTGGTTGAATTGTTTGACCCCCTGATCTTGTTTCCTCATGTACAAATAAACCTGATGATCAGATTTATTTATTTCCTCTTCTCCCTCAGGGACACAGCTCTCTCTTGTACTGTCTCTCCATGAGCTTTCTCAGAGTGGTATGACAGTAACATAAGTGTAAGAATTGCCTCAGTGCTTAATAGTAAGGCCAGAACAAACATGAGACATCAGGCTCTCTGATTTGTAGTCTGTACTCCCAGCTATCCTTCAGCAGTCCAAAGCTGACTGATGTCTCTATATAAGAATTCACAAGTAATCCCATGACAGTGGTTTTTCAATAGTTCCTAATGGTGTGTCCCCATGGAGGAGGTTGCTCAGGACCCCATTGCTGCAGTTTCTTGCTGAATTTCCCCCAGAGAAGCATCTTGCACATCACTGTGACTGGATTAGCTCCCAAAAAGTCTCAATGCACCAAGGTGGTCCGTGCAGCAGAAACCCCCATGGCGTGACTGTTTGATAGATTGGTGGGCAGCCATGGGTTTGCCAGGCCAGCAGCACCAGTGAGGAGAGGCAGCAAGGGTCTCAGTCCATCAAAGTTTGACAGATAAACTTCAGTGTTGCCATCAGGACAGATTTGGGCCCCAGCTCCTCCCCAAGTTACCTCCCTTACAGCGCAGCAAACGGTCATGCCACAGATCTCCCTGCTGCTGCACACTGCCAACCCCCTCAGCCTCAACTTAAACAACTTTAACCTTGATAGCAGCCATGGTCTCAGCCAAGCAACCAGTCCTGGGGTTCAGCAGCCATCTGGCCTCAGACACAGAGGCAAAAAAATGAGGAAGCAAAGGGAGTTCTCCACTGTGTGTGGTTTTCTATCCCCTTCTCATGTGCCACCTTCAAGCACACCAGACAAAGCTTGGCACCGATTCTGTCTGCTGTTTCAGTGGCACAGAAAGTCACATCAGACCTACCTCGCCTCTTTTGTATGCAGCTCAAGGCAAGTCAGATTTCATAGCTTCCTAAAGGTCCCAGAGCCCCTATTCTAATTTATTTCAGGGTGGGTTTTTTGATTGTTTTAGGTTTTTTCTCTTCAGCAATATCTTCCCATACTCATTTAACTTCCCCTTTTATGGAGCAATTATTTATTTGATTTCACAAGTGTATGGGGCACCAGCCCTTTTCATTGTCAGGTTGCTGTGGATCTACATCAGCTGGGTACTGACAGCTGTTTCTGCAGTCTAAGGCCAAGTTGAGGTATAGATCTGGATTCAGCCTGGGGAGAAGGAGAGTGATGCTACCTGGCACCACCTTTGATTTGCTGCCAGTCTAGGAAGAACCTGCAGGCACACTCTCCACTTCACAGAGCATAGCACACCTACTTAGGGTGGCCAAGCCCAAAATCACAAGCAGTGACAATCAAAACAGTCTGCAAATGGTGGTAGTATAGTCCTGGCACAAATAAGCTACAGTTCCTGCAGGTCTTTCTTTGAATAAAAGGGGCAAGGAGTGTTTAGTGCCTGTCTCATGTCAGTGATGCCTCACCATGCAGAAAGGAAATGTGCACAGATCAAAAAAGGGTGAGTGAGATGGGAAAATGCAGAAGAGCAAAGCAAGAACAAAGGAAAGAGCCTTGGAAAGTGACAGATAGAGTATAAATTATTTAATTTTTAAATTATTTAAGATAAGATCAAAGTCATAAATCAAGTTTGCATAAAAAATGGGGTGGGACTGTTAGCCACAGTCTTCTGGCCAAACTCCAGCCATGGGACTGATTGCATCCTGCAGCAGGAGATAGGCATAGAGTTAATGTGTAAAAACAGACAGGCTGGGACAGAGACAACACAGGTAATGCTAACATTTGTTCTCTGGCCTGGAACAAGTCCTTTCTCAGTAAATCCCAGCTGTCCTCACTCTGAAAAGGTACAAATATCTGCTGCTCCTGAACTGCAGACAATAACTGCAAAAAAAAATGTGGACTATCCAGCACAGCAGAGCTTTCAGACACCTTAAGTGGTCTCCTTGGGAAGTTAGGGCAGCAGTTACTACCCTGCTGACCATAAAACCCTGGGTGCCTCGTTCTGCCTCCCTGTCCCGCTCCCATGGAGATGAAAGGCTATTTCTGCTAAATGATCTGAGGTAGTGCTGACAGGAAGAATTGCTTTTTCCAATATTTCTTCAATTTGTACTGTGAAATTATTTGGGAGAGATACTTTAAAAAAAAAAAAAACAGCTAGCCCTATGAAATCAGGGAAAAAATATTGACTGTAGGCTGCCTTCTGGATATAATAGTTAATATATTTAAATTACCAAAATGGGACAGTATATTTGGTAAATACTACCTGTTATGCAAATTATTTGCACTGATCTGTTCCAGAAGAGGAAGCTAGTGTGAAGCCATAATACTTTTTAGCAGGGATAATGCCATATTTCTGACCACCAGCTCCCAGGTAATTTAGAAATAATGAACACTAAGATTTGGGCTCTAAATACAAATATTTTAGGTATTTTTGGGGGTTTTCCATAGTTCTCAGGAAGTTAGGAACCCAAGCTATTTTGTGTCAGACTTTGGAAAGACCGTAAGACATGAATCCAAGTGTTGCACATTTGCTTAGTTTCTTTTAATATCCTAATTATATTTAAATTTTATTTTCAAAGCAGAAATGTATGTTTCCAAGAAAACGTAAGTATGAAGGACAATACTGATTTTTCTACCAATTATCTTCTGTTTGTTTCAAGGCTTGGAAAGTATTTTTAGATTTAACTCCCAATAGCCAGTTAGGTATAGCAGACATGATATTGTCAATTACTCAGTTTTACCAAATATGAGTCGTATTACTGCTTGATTGATTACTTTACTTACCTCTTTGTATCACAGGGATACCATGAGAATTCATTAGCTAAGTCTGTATAGATCATTAGAGGTGGGAAGTGTGGGATGCTGTTGCTACTTTTATTATTAGTATGATTATTATTGCTGAATGAAGAATATGAAAAGTCAAACAAAGCATTGTATAGTTCAGACACAAAGATAGAAAATAGCACTGGAAAAAAGGAGAAGGTCATCACATTGTTCAGAGTAAGACTGGAGGGCAATGATCACGCTATTTCAGAAAGAGCTCATCAGAAATATTCTCCCTTTCTCCTTTTCCTTCTTCAGTTTCACACACATTTATTTTGGGGGATGGGGAAGGCAGGCTGTGCATGCCTTTCCTATTTCTAGCAGGATTTTTTTGCTCTGAGAAAGTTCCTTCATCCTCCATGCAATTTTTCCTCCTATAAGAAAATGACATTATCTCCTGCCCTTGAGTACCATTGCAACTTGAAGTAGGAAAAAGATGTGTGAGACAAACCCTTTCATGTGTCTATATTGATCAGACAACACTGCCACCCCTTCCCATGCTTTAGATGGCTTTTCCAGTGCCTCTCCACCTGTTTCCAGCATTAGGATGGTGACTGCAGACTCCTATCTCTTGGGGTGCTGCCCAAGGGCAGGAACCAGTCTGGTAGCACCTCCTGGTCTCCTCAGAAGATAAATATTTGAGCAATAGAAAAGACAGCAGAAAAGAAGGAACGAATCTTTAAAATGGATGGGAAAAATCTCTAAATGCTGAGGCAAAGGTCATGCGAAGGAAGTAAGAGAAGCAAAAGGAAGTATGTCCTTTCAGCTAAGGGAGGGAAAAGCTCCTCTCTGTCCCCTTGGATCAGTCTGAGATAATAAGGCTGCTGCCTTCCTGATTAGTGCTCTGTAGCCCCAGCCCAGGCAGGGAAAATCTGCATTTCAAATGGCATATTTTAAAGTACACAATACCCAGGGGCCCTGCTGCTATTGATTTGCCTCTGGTGGGGTCACTGCCTCACTTTCTACAGCTTTATTAACTGGGACCATACACTGGGTCTCTTTCAAAGTGAAAGGGGAGTGGATGGGACATTTGTCTTCAGGGGGAGCTGGGGAAGGAGAGGGGTGACTTTCATTTGGAATGCCTTGGAGGTTTTAGAAGGAAGACTGGTGACCCTTACAGGACTTGTTCTCCTTCTGTAAATTTCCCTAGAGCCATCCTGGGGGGGAAGCAGGTAGGTCTTATGCAGTCAGCTTCTTTCAAGGTGACTGAGTTCCTGTCCTCCCATCCTTGTGGTGCCATTGCACTCAGCCAAGCTCTGACCATCAGCCACTGGGCTGGATAGGAGCCCCATCTTCTTCCCACCTAACCTTTGCCCCTGAGCACCTCCAAACACAGTGGCATAGGCACAAATGGGATCTGTGACCTCAGAAGTTTGGCAGGAAATTTGTCAAGGGTTGAAACGTCCAGACATTCTTGGGCCTTGGTTGAGGCCACCTCTCCAGCCAAGGAAGCAAAGCTATCAACTGGGGTACACAGCTGTGCTCAGGTGTGGAATGCTCTACTCCTTCCAGGTCCAGGCAGCCCCACTTTTACCCTATTGACTAGGTCTGAAGGCTGCAGAGAGGTCTGTGTCCTCTGGGTCATGATGTGAAGGGCTCATTTCAACACGCCAGAGGGGTTCCCAGGTCTCTAAGACATCTCAGAGAGTATATCCATGGAGCACTGAGTATAGTAGATATTGGGTGACTGCTCTCTGCAGGAGCACCTCTGCTTTGTAGCAGAAGCACCTGATCTACTTTCCCACATCACAGGTTACGACCTTTTTTTAACCTCATCAAAGTACGAAAAGGGGTAAGAAAGTGCTAGAGGCTATAAAATTATTTATTAAAAGTCTATAAAGATACAAATATATGAAAAATATGTTTTAAAAACAAAACAAAACAAAAATTTAGACATCACTCAGGTAAAAATACCCAGAACAGAAAATGAGATGTGAGTCAGCACACCTAGTGTTGGAGTCAATACAGTGTTAAAGATGGATGGATTGGGGGATGGATTGGGGGATGGATGGATGGATGGATGGATGGATGGATGGATTCATTCCCCTTCCTCCTTTAGTCCCTTGGCATATTTTCTAATATTGCCTGCTCAGTACCTCTTCTGGAGAATAAACCCCAACCATGCCCAGGAACAAATGTACTCCTTAAAGGAGAATCAACATAGTGTCTAATACAAAAGATTGTCTAATCACTCCATCAGTAATTGCAAAGAGAAAAATATCACTAATTAAAATGTAAATGTACCTTGTGCAGGGTAAAATAAAATAGGGCAATTAACCATCAAAGGGAAATCCATCACTTTGCCACCAATCTTCATTAGGCTTCAAAAAAAATAATACTCAAGTCCTGTACAACATATTTCACCTGTAGATCTGACAATGTGTGGAGTCAGGTATCCTGCGTTACATCTTATTGCTGGAGAAATCAAGGCCAGTTTACTTAACTTGTGCATAGTTATACGGCAGGTTGTTGTCAGAGTACCCCTTACTTTGGACTATTTATGGATGGTGACAAGGAAAGTTTCAGCATTTGAATGAGTGCAGTGATTTCACCAGTTTGTTTTAGTGTAAATGTGTAAGAACAGTTAATTTAGCTGATATTTCAATATTAAAGCGAACAGAAGGGAACAGTCTGTTCCTTGCCATGGCTTCTGAGGTCTGTTTAATTCTGAGAAGCATGTCCCATGTGCTTAAAGAACAGCATAAGAGGGTGATTTCCTGATGGGAGAGAGAGTGAAATCAGAGAGAGCAGTGAAACAGAGTTACTCCAATTTTGGAGACAGCAAAGACATGAGTCATTTCTAAAATCACCACAGAAAAACATTTCTCTTTTCCACTATTATCATCAAGTCACAGATTACCAAAGTCTGGGGAATGTAAAGAATGAGGTTTCCCAAACTTTCTGCACACTTCTTTCCCCCACACCCTCTCTTAGCACCCAGAACTTGTCACTGCTGAGGGTTGGATACCCAGACATTCCTGCCCGGTCTGGCTCTTTGTGCAGCACCAGGGAAGGAGACAAGAAGCAGCTTCAACCAAATTGTCTTATCCTTCACACCAGGACCATTTTAAAATCTCTCTCCAGCCATACTGTACACATGAACTGCACCAGCTGTGTGCTGGGCTCTGAGTGTAACATAATGATAACAAAGACTTGTTTTAATGAAAGAAGCGTTTCCAGGATTCATAAATGTCCACCAGCATTCTGCTCCAAATTTTTTAACCCCAAATTCCTGAAAAAGCAGCCTGGGTTCCTTATTTCTGACTTTTGTCAGTGCCCTGAAAGAAGCAGCATTTTAACTTTCTAGAAAAAATTAACTGAGAAGGTCAACCCAGATCAAAACCACAGGGAAGGGGTTTTCTTATTAGACAAATCTAATCTTGCTAAAACAGGGGAGCTCCCTTCTCTTGTACAGCACTTCTGGGGGTCTCTGATAGTGTTGGAAATCTGTACTATGATCTGATTAGAAGTTTTGGTCATGGTTTTGCTCAGTACCCACCTGAAGCCTCCTAGCAGGACCAGAAAAAGTCATTTTTGTCACTGACAGGTGGAAAAAAAACAGATTATCCCTAGAGAACTAGTCCAAATTTCTGCTTTGGAGAAAGAATCCCCTTTTCCTACATACACTGGTCTCCCACCAGTAACCTCCAGGCTTTTCCAGAATTTTGATATAAGCACTGTAAGCCACGAAACCTCTTTGCTCAGGTATATTGTGTTTTGTCTGTATGAAGACTTTTCTCTGCCTTTCTGACCAGAGAAGTACCAAGGAGCTGGTGGGCTGAGTCCAGGTCACAGGAGACTTCCCCACTAGGAAACACATGGCAGGCTGGGGACCATAATGACCCCAAATTGCAAAGGTGCCCTTTGCTTCCAGCCTGTGTAGTGAGAAGAATGACCAAGCCTGGGGGGGAGCACAGGGGTGGTGTGCTGACACCCCAAAACATCAGGACGCATCCCACCCTCACCGGGTGCCCTCCTGGTGCTGGTGCCACAGGCTGCCCCGCCAGTGACCGCGTGATATTTTTTCCCTGCTCTCTTTGTTCCAGCTGATGCAGCAGCAAGCGGCGATCATGGCGTCGGTGGCGCAGGGCGGATACCTGAACCCCATGGCCGCCTTCGCTGCGGCCCAGATGCAGCAGATGGCGGCTCTGAACATGAACGGCCTGGCAGCCGCCCCCATGACTCCAACCTCAGGTAAGGGGACGGCGGGCTGGAGAGGGCAAAGGGCAGGGAAACCGGGCCACATCCCACAGGACGCCTGGCAGGATTTGTTGGCTCTTTAGCCAGGTGAGGATCAGGCTCTCCTCCCAGGTAACAAGCGAAAGGACCAGAGGAAAGGGTCTCCAGAGGCACCAGGGGAGAAACTCCCCTGGCCTCTAGAAAAAGTTTCTTTTCCAAAATGGTTGTCAAACATTGTAACAGACTGCCCAGGGCAGTGAACCAGTGTCCATCCCTGGAGTTATTTAAAAGGTATGTAGATATGGGACATGGTTTAGTGGCAGGCTTGGCACTGCTGTGTTAATGGCTGGACTCAATGATCTTAGAGGTCTTTGAGAACATTAACTGTTCTGTGCTTCTATGACATTTCTTAGTCTAATCCCATACACAACTTCTCTTTAGCTCTAAGAACCCTCCAAATATCACAACACATGCCACAGTGACCTACACTGGTTTATTGGGGCATATATGTGTCCAAGGGGTCAGTGCTGATGATATCACAGCCAGCCTGTCCCAAAGATTAGCAAAATAGGGTTGTGGTGAGATGGAACATCATCAACAAGATTAGTTTTTATCTTGGGACTCATAAGCATTTTCCCCTGTTGTGAAATTGGACAGAAGGTATTCAAGGAAGGCATCTGGTGCTACCTGGAGTATGAGGGGCTTTCTGGCTGCAGGAGCAGAGACAGGTAGCCAGTGAAGGGCTCCCAGGATCTGATTAGACTGTAAAAACCCATTCTAGGAGCTGCAGTATATGGTTCAGCAGGCAGAGAAATAAGCTGAGACAGGAACAGGACTGTCTTTCTTGGGGCTTGAAGAACATAGGTACCATTTGGGCAGGAACAGGTCAAGCTCTGGTAGTCCTGGACTGACACGTGGCCCACCAGCAGGGAGGTAGGGAAGCAGGAAAAGTGGGGCCATATCTTGAAAGAAGTGAGGATTTGGGAAGTTTCTCATTATACTAGAGTCTGGTACGGACTCAGAGGACTCAAAGGCACATCTTGAAAGGACTGTTTGTAATAGAATATCACGAGGGAATGAGGAGAGAACAGAGAGTAAGAAAGACAGATCTCATTCCACAAGACTTTGTGGAGACCCAAGGAAAAGCACTTGACTCAAAAATCTTACACTGCACATTTCAAAATATATGTTTACACAATGATAGATGTATAAACAAAAAGTTGATGGAGCTACTGCAAATCCAAATAAAAAAGTGGCTTAATTATATGTGCACCCTTTAAACCCACTGCTGGCAAGATTATCATATTTGCATTAGCTAGATTTTTTTTGTGTTGGTGGGAGCAGAGAGAACATCAAACAAAGACTGCCTGGAATTCAAATATTGTCAGGGTCTGGAAAGCTGAATCCAGGCAGTAGTTTGCAATGGACCCAACACAAAGGAGCACAAGCTCTTTTGAATATACATAAGTATATTCTTGAGAAGAGTTCATTCTGTGTCATGGACATGAGAACACCTGTACAACAGCCAACTTCTGTGCCCACCAGTATCTCCAGCACATGAAAAATATCCCAGCTCTTTTTTGGTGTAATCATTTCCTCTTCTGCTATGACCAGTGCCTTTCAGAGTCATAGAATCATGCAATTTAGGTTGTAAAGACCTTTAAGATCATCAAGACTAACCATTAACCCAGCACTGTCAAGCCCACCACTAAACAGTATCCTTCAACCCCACATCACTTTAAAATACATCCAGGGATGGAAACTCCACCATTTCCCTGGGCAGCCTGTTCCAGTGTTTGACAGGATGAGGAGACTGTTAAACTCTCACTGTCACAATACAGGAGAGGAAACTCATGTTTTTTACATGCTTTCTGGATCACCCATGACTGATCATTATTGAAAATAAGATGCTGGTTTAGATGATCCCTTGATGTCTTTCACGGCAGCCGATTTTGCACTCTCCTAATGACATATTTTCAATCACAGAGCCTATTCACTTTGGCATTATTTCAGATTTACCTTGAATGAGTAGCTTCCTTCATGAAAAACCTCTGTGGTGGGTTGTGGAAATGTCCATTGACAATTATTCCTTAGGAGAAATGTTTAGACTTTGAAATTACTCCTTGTATTACTACAACACTCACAAAGCATGTGATAAGATGCATAGAAAATGTTTCACATAATGTCTGAGCAAGCAAGCCTACAACACTAGCAGCAATTTCTGGGTAGCCAGGAGATATCTGAAGCCTAACATTAATTCTCCTGCTGGCTTTTGTTAGCATTCAGAAAGCCAAATGGAAAATGATCATTCTGCTTCATAGCAGGATTTCTAGTCATTGAAGTATATCTTTTTTCTGCCTTGGAAGGAAAATGAAATATTTCAAAGTTCTCAAAAAAAAAAAAAACAGGCACTAGAAAAAGTGTTTGGAACACTGGAAAAAAGATAGAAAGGAAGTGTTTTGATCTTCCTGAAGCAAAAGAAAAATTGTGCCAGGAAAAAAGGTTCTGGTAACCCAGAAGTCCTAGAGGCTTAGGAGGTATTGGCTCAGCGCAGTGCCTCTGTGCTGGTTTCCTCTGCGTCCCACCTCTAGGAGAGTGGATTCCTGGGAATATGACCATAAGTTCATTCAATCCCATGGGACCTAGGGGATCAGAGTTTTGGATCCAGGCAAATCTAATAGATGAGAGACAGTATCCATCTCACCTGGCTTTAACCATACGAAACTTGGACATCTCATTTGAACTGCTGTCAGTGGAGTACAATAAGCACTCCCTACGGGCAATTCAGACCAAGAAAATTTTAACACTGCTGTCTTTTTAACAGTCTTCCATCAAGGGTCAGGTTTATCTCACACAACATTCCATAATTGCGAGGCAATTAATTTGACATTTCTGAGAGTTTATCCAGGTTTTACATTTCTCCCATCACTGCAACAATCTGGGTGAAAAGTGGGTCTGGCAGTGGGTCTGCTACTCTGTTACCTGCAAAAAGGGGCTAGAAATGAAATTTTATATAGGCATTCTTCCTTCTTCTTCCTTTCCCTGCCTCCACCCCTCCCTTTCTCTCTCTCCTTCTTGTAAATCTGCACCTGATGTGGCTACAGCAAGAGACCTCAAACGAGGGATGAAATCCACAACTGGCATGCACCACCACCATTTGTTTTCCACGGTGGCATTATGCCAGTTTTACTCTAGCTACAGATCTGACCTCTCCAGGGGGGGTCTTTACAAGAAGAAAATTGAAGAATTTCAATAAATATGCCTAAACTTCCTTAGACATGCACAAAATAGCAAGCACAAATCCCTTGCTGCAATTTTAGAAAAAAAATTATTTACATTTTCTATGCAAATAAAGGAGAGATCCAGAAAAGCAACTGTAATTTTAAGTAGCCTTTGTGATTTGGAAGCTGATGGCATATGCTAAGAGCATTGCCTTTGGACTTCAGTTGCCACTGCTGGCTCCATGTACCTCCACAGAGGACATTTTTAAAGGCCAACACCATTTAAATAAGAAAAGGAGAAGCAGCAGCTTGTCTGCCCAGGGTATAAGAAATGAGCTGAAGTGCTGCCTTATTTTTTTGGGCTACACAAATCTGAACATATTAAAATATCTCATGCATCTGTAGCGGCTTTCTTAAAGCACCAACACAGATTTAAGCAGTGGCTAAAGGGTGTTATTGGACTAACTCATCATGGTATGCTGCAATGGTGAAGAAAATATCTCCCATCAGCTTAAAAGAGAGGTTACTGCAAAAATTGTGCTTTCAATCAGTAGCATACCCTGACACAGAAAGATATTGTTGAAGATAAGATAGTTTAACTTCCCATGCACACCTAGCAAGAGAAAAATATGATTTCAGGCTCATTGAAAACTCTTTTTTGGTCCCTGAAATCATCCCGACCATGTTGCAAGAAGAACAGACTGTCCAGCCATTTTACACATATATAGGAGTAAGACAGTGAGGGAGCAGACGGATTTAATTCTCTCCCAGAAATTTAAGAATTCTCTACCAGTGGGTGACAAGATCCCACTCAGAACATAAAGACAAATTTGTTCTTCTGAAATAGCAGCATTAGTCTCCCACAGGATGCATCTGGGAAGAAGGAAAGTATAAGATTCCATGAAAGGAACAAGTTTAGTCCAAATTTTGCCCCCATTCATTGGGAGATAGCTGTTAAAACAGTATGAAGTCAAGTTTGGACCAAACAGTAACATTAAAAAATGTATCACTGGCTACCTTTAGGCTACAAATAAACTTGACAAGTCTTTTAAGGATCCCTAGTGCTGAGAAAGTTCAGAATGAGTTTGCACATGAAAGGTGTATTCATGAGAGAGTGCAGACAGAGCAGCCCTGGAAATCAGTACACCCACAGAGATCCAAAGAGAATCTGATAGGAACTGCTGTAGAAAGCTGGGGTTGAGTGTTTTTGGACGTTTTTCAAGCTTGTCTTGAGCGCTTTCTGAACAGGGAGGAACTGCAAGCAGTCCATTTATTTGCTCAACAGCTTGGGAGCTTTCTCCTTTCTCAGTTTTTTTTTTTGTTTTTTTTTTTTTTTTTTTTTTTTTTGTTTTTTTTTTTTTTGTTTTTTGGAGGGCAGCGGTCACAGCTGTTGTGTCAGCAGTTTTCTCCACAAAGTTGCTGTCTCCAGTACTCACCAGCTCTGCCCTTGTGTCCTCCTCAATTTCAGGTGGAAGCACGCCTCCTGGTATAACTGCACCAGCTGTGCCTAGCATCCCATCTCCAATTGGGGTGAATGGTTTCACTGGCCTCCCGCCGCAGGCTAATGGGCAGCCAGCCGCTGAAGCCGTGTTTGCTAATGGCATTCACCCTTATCCAGGTAAGCCAGACTAATCCTGTGCCCACAGCCTGTTGCCTCAGTCCTAGGAATACTAGGACAAAACCCAGCAAAAGCCTGTGGCATAGGTTTAGAAGGGTTATACCCCAGACCACCAGGGCTCATTATAGCATTGGTGTATTGTGTCTTATGCAGCTACAGTGTTAAACGGTTCAATCTGGATGATAAACATCAAGGGCATGTTGGAGGTGGAAAAACTGTGTACTGAATATTTGAGTGCTCATCCGCTGGATAGCATGTCTGGTGAATACAACCAGTCAGAACAACCAGCATGTTTTGCTTCAGCTGAAAATTGACCTGACTCCCGAGCAGTTCATGCTGGCAGATCCTCTCACAGTACTCCCAAGGGTCTTGCTTCTGGTTAGCCTTGAAGGAGCTGTGCTAAGCCTGTTTGCACCCAGCACTGATATCTCCTGCTGGAATTCCCCTGCAGCCAGATGGCTCTGGGAGGGTGATCCAAAGGGTCCACGTGCCCGCTGACCCAAGCGGCTTCCCGTGTGCAGGGAGCAGGTGTTGACCTCTGAAATGCCCACTGCACACAAATCCTGCTGCCTTACCAGGCCTGGAGAGTGAAGCTGCATTAATATAGCCTCTGAATGGGCTCAGGGTCACCCTTTGGTGGCACATTGCTGGAGAACTGCTGCTGGGATTCACACTGCCAAGCTCGAAGATGCCAGCACTACAGAAGTGATTTTGCAAGCACTAGCAGTCAGAGATGAATGAGGGAGGTTAAAGGATCCATACCTGCCCCTATACCTCTATTTACAAATATACATACAGTAAATCTGTAATTACCGATTACCATTCCTTAATGTCCACCTACACTTTTTCAGCATCCTCAAGACTTGAGATTGCTCTCTCCTCCAATACACTTTCTCTAGAAAGTCATTTTATACCATTCCTGTACACATACTAATGGTAACAATCATAGCAATAAAAATCTAAGTAAATGTTACTAATTGATCCTAATCACCAGCTGGCAAAGGAATATTTTACCCTAGGGAACTGATAGATTGATCTAGTCTGTTAAGAAATCAAATACAGAGTTCAATGTTCCAGCCAAAAAAGCCCCAAAAAGCTCTAAGAAAAAATAATTATTTCAATCTTAGTCAGTCCTGAAAACTCAGAAGATTTATCATCATAGGGGGTTTTATGAGCTACAAGGAAAAATACCATATAGTATAGAAATACCAAAGTCTTACCTAGGTATTGACAAAAAATTATCCTCCTCCCAAAAAACACTTTGCAAACATGGGCTTTGAGTTCAACTCTAAGCAGAATTAAAATCAAGGGACTTACTGTACTCAAAATTTGGTGCATATATATGTGTTGTAGCAGTGTAAGGACAGGAGATTTTGGAGTCATCAGAAGACTGCAGAGCGCCCTTAGTATGTTCAGTGAGTTCAACCACAACACTGAGAAAGCATTCTGTCTTTAAGGTTATATAAACATGGCCATCTGTTCTTCTGTCCATTTATTTCAGTTTGCCTGTTTGCCAGTCAATCATTTCTCTGTTTATTCATCCACTTCTATGTATGTCTGTCCTTTTTTCCTGGTTTATTTAGATCCCTTTAGCTAATTTCAATGATCCATTACTGTGGGTACAGAGAAAATATGTTCTTTCTAGGTGAATCTTAATGGCTTGAGCTTTTGTTACTATCCCCAACTATCCCCATAATTAAAGAATATCTCAGTTAAGTATTTCATCCATGGTTATATAGAAGTCAATGGCCTTAATGTGATTCTCTCTGAATTTCAGAGAGACTTGCTCAGGCAGCAATTCACAGTAAGTCCCTGCACAAACACCAACAGGCTGACACATAGAAAGGTGACAGTCTTCCTGCCCCTCTTTGCTGCAGGCAGAGAGACTCCCTTCTGCTAGCAGAGCTGACATCCAAACAGTCTGAGCTGTGTAAAGTTTGGATTTATCTCAGGGTAACTTCAGCAATATATTCGTCTTTCTCATTGCTCAGCTTCCCCATAATGTGGTGACACCTTAAGTTATACCAGAGGTGTAAAGGGAACAGTGGCAGGTCAAGCACCCTCCTCTCATTATGCTTTTGTCTGTCCCTGAAATGCTGAAAGCAAGTCCACATGGCTTACATGATGTGTTTGCTCCATCTAATTGTGTTCCTTCTCATGAGCATTTATGCACTCTCCAAACCTCTCCTCCTTGCCACAGGCTTTATTCAGTCCTGGAGCTTAGCAGCATGAAAAATAAAAGGATTAGACATTTATATGGGTAATGAGAACATCCACAGCCATATTAGACTGGATAAAAATGTAGATAGGACACAAAAGTTCATGTTTTATGATATAAGCCAGCCACTAATTGCTTGGGGTTAGAAAAAAATTTTCATCACTGGGCAGCTTGTTCCATCATTATGGGATTTTTCTCACTCTCCTCTATTGCATCTCTTACTGCCCTGTGGCTCTGCATGGCTCTGTCCCTAAATGCAAGGGTAGAAATAAAATATTACAGCTGAGCAGGCAATTGCACTAACACTATAGAGAAAGGATCATGACAGTCCCCATCCAAAGCCAGCATCTTTCAAACAACTTTCTTTTATGGTGTATCTCTCATTCTGAAAGTGGCTAAGACTGCTGCTGTATTATGTACATAATCATAGTCTTGCTATGATTATGACTTGCCATATATTGCTTAAATCCTGAATATTGCTTTCAGATACTCCTTCATACTCCACAAAAAAACCTCAAATGTGGGTTCACACTATTACAGCCTGTAGCAGAATGTTCTTTGTTGCCTGAAAATAGCAAAACAGGACAATGAACGTCTCCAGAGGCATGATATCCATATCATTCAGACCCCAATAAATTCCATTAATTGTGCAGTTTATCTACAGGTTCACCTTTCTGACCAGTCATATTATTTTTGCTGCTGCATCCAAAGGACTCCAGAATACCACAGTCTTTATAAAAACAAGTGCATATTACATAATTGTATTTAGTCTGTAATTCCACTCTTTTTTCTTCTGTCTTCCCCTGTGCTCTTTTTTCGTGATTCCCTTTGACTGGAGAAGGGATGTACATGGTGTCATTTCAGTCAGATTAACAAACCATCCATGCCTTTGTGGCAGAGGCCAGAATACTTTGAACATCCCTACTCGCCAGGGCTTTGATCACAGCCCCTGTCCCTGCAGGAATTAGCTTTCTCTGTTAATCTGGTCAGGCTATGGATCCATACATGGCACTAGAAAACCATTCCTAGCAGTCATAACCTTTGCAAGCCAAGGTCTCACCTTCTCCAAGATCAGACAGTACATAATGCCTCAGTGCACTTTTTGCCACAGAGTGAATAACAAGGCAATAAGTATTCCCTCTTCCACTAGTCTGAGCCCCTTTGGAGATTTGACCTTTTTGTGTATTAATTCCTGCCCTTTAATCTTTCAGTTTGCAGATCTATTGAACGTGGCAATGTGTCACAATACATATTGGGGACAAAGAGCATAATCTGTTGTGCCATGATCTTGTGAGTCACTTTGCAGCAGCACAAGAGCGTTTGCCATTTCCACATTAGTCACAGTAGCAGGGATTGCACTCTTCTGCCAAAGCTTCTTAGTGACCCAAAGCCCAGAGCCTCCCTTGCAACCATGTGTGATGTACAGCAACAGTAGACACCATCTGCACTGGCTTCTGCTGTGTCTCACATCATCAGAATTCTGCTCTCTGCTAACAGGTCCTGCCCTGCTGAATTGCATTGTGAGGAACTAGACAAAATTCTCACTCCAAAGATAAAGCCTCTTTGGTAAGAGAAGGTGATCGAGAGATGAGAAAACTGGGAGACCAAAGGGTAGCAAAAAAGGGAGAGAAGCTACTGGCTGCCAAAGAATCAGTGAAATGAGAGAACTGGAAGAAGGAACAAAGCAGGGATCCCAGAAAACTGAAGACTGCTCCATAATCTTCTGTCCAGTGATGTGCCCAGAAAGAAAGGGAAATATACCACATAGCATCTCACACCCTCTTACTGCTCCTGGGCCAAAGGGTCTCCAACTTGACCAGAGCCAGGGATGGCCCAGCAGTTTGGCAGCTTTGTGGAGGTTTAGATGGGGAATACTTTAATGAGTGCTGAGTTCTTCAGCTTCCTCACAAAGGGAAGCAGAGGGGCAGGCAATGATCTCTGGTGATCAGTAACAGAACCTGAGGGAATGGTCTGAAGTTGTGTCAGAGGAAATTAAATTTGGATATCAGCGAAAGGTTGGGCACTGCGACAGACTCCCTAAGAAAATAGTCTTAGCACCCAGCCTGACAGGTTCAAGAAGCATTTGGACAATGCTCTCAGGCACATGGTGTGACTCTTGGGGTTCTTCTGTGCAGGATTTTGATGATCCTTATGGATCCCTTCCTAATAAGGATATTCTATGATTCTGATTAAGTGCATTTGTTCTGGATTTAGGTTGCTGAGGAAAAAAAAAGCTAAGTCACCTCAGTTCCTTGTTATCTATTAAAAGTGTATCACCTCATTTATTATTTTCTGGCACACTGTGGTTCTGTTTCTGACTGCTCACCACTTCCAGGTCTGGCTCTATCTTCCCACTCTGCAGACCCAGCAGAAGCTTCTCCACCACCACTCCCCTTTAGCACACAGTACATCTGGGCTAGCAAGACAGCAATCTCTACTTCATACCCTGTTCAGAGTCTAGTCCTCTCTGTTGAGGACTAGCTGTCAGTACAAACAGGCAGCCAAGCTTTTATGTCCGCATTTTTCCGAGTCACCACTGAGACAGGCAGTAAAGGTGTGCCTCACAGGGGAATTCCTGTTCTGTAGCAACTCGTGACTTTGTAACTGAACCAAGACCATCAATTCATTTCCCTTGGCTCAACAAAAAAGTATCAGGAACCAATTTCACCCACTGCCAGCAGAGACAGCATTCAGACTCCATCTGTAATTTTTATCATTACTCAAGTTAATTTTGCAGTTTGTCACTTAACAGTGCTGCTGATGGACAGGCTGCTGCTCCAGACCAGTGAGTCCAGTGCCAGTCCTGACCACGGCAGGCACCATCCAGTGGCAGTGGGCAAGAGCGGGGCTTCACTAGTACAGGGAAAGGAAAGGAGTGATTTGCCACGCCCCAATGTCTACCCTGATGTTTCAGGCCTGAAAGGTGTTAGACAAGAAGAGTTTAGAGAGGACAGGAATCAGGAGAAGAAAAAAAGTGACCTGCCTGCACCTGTAGATGGTTCAGGATGAAAATCAAACCCACAGCATTTGGTCCAGACATACACTACTGCCTAGAAATGTGGCTGGCTCAGCTACCCGGAGGCAAAGTTCCTCACTACAGGAAATCTTTGACTCTGTATTGTTTGTCCACCCTAAATCTCCAGGTGAGAGCTTTCCTGTTCATATTTTGTATCAGCAGTTCCAAAACTGCAACAGTGAGCACCTGAGGCATCATTATGACTAGGAAGCATTTATTTGACCCATTTGTAACAATCTGCCATGTGCCATAAACCACACTTTATTGGTAAAATAAACAAGTGAAGAAATGCACTCATTAAAAATATAATAACAAGTTGCTATCTTCCACTGTAGTCTAAACCACTTTAAGGATGCTATGTACTTCCAATAACCGTGCTGCAGCTGTAAAGAATGAGGTTATTTGAGGCAGTTGTGTGAGCCTTTCCAGAGCAAAAGTATTTTCTCTTCTGATCTGGAAGCAGGTGTAAACACAAATCAGACTCTGTGCTGATGTCTTCAGTAGGATCTATGTGAGTTACGACCTCAAGCTTTATTTTAAAAACTGACTTAAACTAAGCTCCTCCAAGATATGGACTTCAGAGTACCTTAAGAGCTTTTAAAACCTGACCCTGACTTATGTGATTATGACCTTTGGCAAAGACAAAGTCTGGTCCTGACTTTGCTTTTGAGCGTTTGTCACCTTGACTAGCCATGTCTACCTGTCTGCCCTTTTGAGTCATCTGTGTCTTTCTTGCTTTGTTATCTGGAAGCTCTTCATTGCCAGACATGTCTCCTATCATGTTTTCACTCAGCATCTGTCTCAGAAGGAATCTGATTAGGGCTGGGGCTTGGAGATGGGACTATTAAGAAAATAATAAAGATAATCCTGGTTTCCATGATTGAACTATATGAATTTTATAGAAGGTCCATACGTTGTCCCAAATGAGCACATACAATAGCCGGGGATACTACCAAAAGGACTTTTTTCCTACTAACAGGGTGAAGCAGAGGGTACAAAACCCCTGGATTTCTGTACTCTTTTGATGTGTAGGGGAAGAGACAGAGGGACAGCATGTCTTTAACTGAATGGTGTCCACCCCTAAATGGCAAAACGAGACTATAAAACACAGGATCAGCCGCTGTTTTCTGCCAGATCAGCACATTCTTTCTGTTATTGCAGTTATTGTTGTGTCTGAATACCTAATTAATTACAACAGTAAGCGCTAGCTTCTTTAATCACAGCATCAGCTGTCCTAATCAATCTTAATAATATGGAATCTGTACTATGGCACCCATGAATTTTAATCTACATAAATTTCTTAAGACCTCTCGCAAGCTTGTTGTATGAAATGATATAATTATGGATATAGATTAGGGCTGTAGAGAGTGATTTAAATTGGATTTAAGGAGAAGGTGAATAGAGCCCTCCCACTCAGTTATTTATTTATTTTAATCCTGGCCTTCACATAGATTTTTTTTCTATCATTATATTATTCCCCCCCACACTGACTGAAGAGCACTGCCTCTCTCTGATTGCCCTTCTCCCCCATCCACCTTCCCAAAAGGAATCGTGGCCAAGCTGCAGCTTCTGAGAGAGGTGTACCTCGAGAACAGTGAGAGGAAGGAATGAATAGGTGGGGCAGAGCACAAAGCTGAGGATCCAGCTCATAACATGCTGTTTTAGACCTAAATAGGATGCATCTGTACAAAATAGAGTGAAATAGATGGAATTGAGCATGTCAGTCATGGAATGCACAGATAATCTGAAGCAAGGAGTGGAGAGAATATCACATAGGAGTAAGATCACTCCTTCCACCAAAATGAAATCACAAAGCATCTTAGGGGCTGAAAATGTGCCAGGCTCTGCTTTTGTCTTTCAGAAGCACTGGACTCCTCTGGTTTCAGGGAGCAGACCACTTTGGCTTTCTCTTACCTGAGCTGGGACAAGGAGGCTGTCCCATAGTCCACTGAGGGCATTTGAAGGCCTCTTTTGCTGGCTCAGGCTGTAACCATCATCCTTTTTCCTCACCAGCCCACTCACTTCTATGCAGATACTCCTGATTTACATCCCTGAATACCACAGAAGACTCCAGCCCTCTGTCTCCTACAACCAATTTCACTTGGGGCACCCATATCACAGCTTGTCTTGGACAGACACTGGAGTCAGGCTACTGACACCTCAGGAAGGATTATTTATAGAATATCACTTCAACAAATTTTATTTATTTTTAACAACGTGCTTCATTCTGCCACCTCCATCCATTCATTCTCTGACAAAAGCTAAATGTCAGGTCTAACACTAACTGAAAGCCCCTTTAAAAAGTTGGATTTCAATCTAGAGATATATCAGGAGTAAGAAAGTTTCCTGGTGTTAATTTTAAAGCACTTGTATTTCATGCTGACTTGGGAAATCATCCTCAGTTTTTGGCATCAGGCAGAGGATTTGGAAAGTGACATTAACGGATCTACTTTCTTTGAAGGACTTGGGAGTTATTTCTTGACTTCTGCCTAATGAATAAGTGCTGCCTTCGTTAAATTTATATTTATGGCCATATAGTAGGTCATTGGCTTGTTTTATGTCTCCGGGTTTATGGAAGGTTATCTGCCATGGTCACCTTGTGGCATCTTGGCCAGGACTGTCTTGCAAAGAGACAATTGCATCTGAGCAGGATTTTTCCTGTGGAGATTTGGAAATTATCAAATTAATATAGAGGAGATGTCCAGGGATAAGGCCCATGCCCTGAGCTGCCAAATGAAGTTACTATTAGCATCTGTTTTCATGGTACACCTTTAGTTTGCCCTGGCAAGGCCAGATCCACAGCTCCTGGAAAGCAGCAAGGCCACAGGGACTTCAGTGGGGCTGATGTGATTTATAGTTCTCCTCTGGCCTCTCAGGAGCCTCTCTGCTTCTTTTTCTCTCCACCAGCTGATCCTCAGCATTTACATTACAACACCTTTAATCCCAGAAATGTCTGTATGGACATGACACCTCCATGGGTCTGGCCACAAGGAAATCTGTTTAAGATGTAGTCCCTAGGCACATTTGCAGAGAGTCAGCACATCCAAGGTCTTTAGATGATGATACAACTTAGAAACATACTGGTGCTGGTCCAAAAGCTGCTGTAAGGTGCTCTGTGATATCCATGTCTCTCATCTATATCTCTTATCAGCCCTCATACACCTACTTACCTTGTGTGCCACTGCGGTCTTGCACCATGGCACAGACAGCACACAGAGGAGCTGAGGTGTTTTCCCGGCCCTGTATGTTTGTGTTCAACTAATATTTTCAGTATCAAAGAAGACTGGTAAGCTGGATGAGGAGAAAGGGTGACTGAGGCATGCTAGCTCTCCCACTAATGATCTATGTGAAGGCCACCCTGTGAAGTTATGTGTACCTTATGGAGGAACAAAGCAACCCTACCTGATGGTCTCCTTGTGCTGAGATACAGAAAATACTCATAACTTCCAATCACTTTGAATTTTAGCAAGTGGTGGGCTACAGCCACACCTAACCCCTGTGGTAGGTTGACTCTGAATTGTGAGCTCCTCATATAACTGAGCCCTTGATGAACTCCTCATAGGTCATTAATATGTAAGAGGGCTGTTACTTTACAGAACACAGCATGGCCACAACTTCCCCAAATGTCTAATCTGTGTCTTGAGGTTCCTGGATCAATACCAGCTGTTGGCTTAATCCATGCTACAGCCGGGAGCACAGGCAGTTATGCTCTTCGCTAGGTCTGATCCAACCTAGAATCAGGATGAATCTAGCACGGTGAGCAGCAGCATGAAGATGTGCTCATGGCTGCCCAAGATGCCTTGGCTTCCTGCAAGGGTGTCCAGCCAGCCCTGCAGCCTGTGTCCCTGCCTCTTCATAGGCTGTGTTGGCCGGCATGGACATGTCCACTGTGCTGAAGTCACATCTTCATTTGCTGAGTAAACAGAGTCTTCAAGCTAAGGAAGGCAAGTCCTTCAGTGAGCAGAGGTCGTCACTTTTAAGAGGTGCCAAGTTAAATTCCTGCTTGTTGTGACTCACCACAACTTTGGCTTTTCCCAAATGGCCAAGGAAGGGTATGAGACTACAAGTAAAACAGAGCCACAAGCCAGGAGCTGCTGCCCGCCCAGAGATGCTTTCAACTCTCCTTTCAAGAGTATCCAGGGATGGTCGGGTCAGTTAGGGCCCCGTGTGTTAGAACAGATACTTAGTATATTCTTTTCTCATGAGGAAGGGATTTCCAGGTTGGAGCAAAGCTAACTGTAATCTTCCGACTGGCTTGCGTGTGCTGTGAGCCAAGAGGAAACCCCATGCATGACCTGGGTCACAAGGCAGCCTCGTGAGAAACACTCAGATATTACCCTATACACTCAGATATTACCCTAAACACTTAGATATTACCCTTGGTGGCAAGTCATAAATACTTGGGAAAATAATGAACTCTGAAAGCTTTAGTTTGGAATGCAGAAAGGCTGCATTTCATGGACTGTTATCCCAAACACTTTAAATAAATTATTTACCCAGCTCTAATATTTAATCTTAAAGTTGGGGGATTCTCAGCATATATTTCCTAAGCAGGATACCCTAGTTGTCATGGTCAAAGTATGGTTCCAAAGGAAGGTGAGATATCCACAGAAAAAGCAGAGCAGCTCTGCAGTGAGCCAGATGATCACACCCAGGAGATAGACTCAGCTATAGCTGGGAGGTCAGGAAGCTCCCACATGTGCCCAGATAAGGCAAGGAATAAAGAAAAGGACCACAGGACAGGTCCTGCTTAGTGAGTCCTCTTGTATCAGTGAAGTGCCAACCATTACTAATTATCAGCAGGTCAGGGAGGAGAACAATTGTGTCCAAATCAGCCTCATCTGGAGAGGAAGGAAATAATGTAAATGCTTTTCCTGAGCAGCAGAGACAATTTCTTCTTCTGTGCAATGAAAGAAGCACAGTTGCCTCCCTTTCACTGCAGTCCGCAAAACCATAGATAAAAAATATTTTCTTCTCTCACCAAAGGTTCCCTCACCTTTCTCAGGAGACATCTTCTACTTGACAGGACTTGAAAGGTCTAAGTTATTATGATCCATTCTCCTAAAGGGGTGAGGGAACTGACATATTACTCAACTTTTCATAGCTGTTCGGTTTTCTTGTGGAGCAATATGATCAATATTCTGTTTTTTGAGGAAAACAGTTTTAAGCAGAGGTTAAAAAAATAGACTCTATTTGGTTTCTTCTTCAAGAAGAAAGTAGTAAGTAAAAAAAAAAAAAAAAGTATTTTCCAAACATTACCTCCATTATTTTCCTGGAACAACTACTCTTTGAAAATGTAGTGTAGAATCTCTAGTCTGCCTGCCACTGACCTCCCACAGGTTTTAATGTATTCTCTTCACACTGTTTTGTAAAAAATTAAAATCCTTACAGTAAGACAGTGATTTCCCATTTTACATACACATATATTGAAGGACTTGCCAAAAGTCAGCTAGGAAACCATTTCAAGCTAAGACTGCAATCCCACTTATTTCTTCCTATGACTACCCCAACCTCAAAGTCCACATGATCCAGTCATATCCATAATGAACAGGAGCTTCCAAGCCGTAGCCAGCTAATTGGGTTTGCCACCTCAAATTTGGTCCTTTCACCATTCCTCCTTGTATTTTGGGAGAAAAGTGTAAGACCTTGCAAGTTTCCATCATGACCAATGGTGATCTTTAAAGTTAAGTTTCAAGCTGGTATTTCTATTTGTAAGAAAACACTTTATCCGTGTTCCTTGGGTATGTAATACTCACGTATGACAACCTCCCCCACACTTTGCCATACAGTCAGTGTCTTTCCTTGGATAGGTGTATGGCACCAGATTTCCTTCCAAGAGGCCCCCACCTTTGCATCCTCCAAGCCTTGCCTCCAGCCACACCTCTGTGCGGGTAAGAAGGAAAAAAGGTGGGATGGATGTGGGAAAGTGGCAGTTCCCTAAGGGATCATCCTACAAGGAATAGGTTGGAGGGACTGCATAAATGTAAAACTGTGCAGTCCCAATAAATACAAATTAAACTCATTAGAAGAAGTGAAATATTAGGGCCAAGGTGACATTTGGACTGGAGGTTTAGCCAAGCTTTGCTTTAAATTTTTATTGATGCAGATAAAGAAAGAGCTTATCCAACACATTTCTCTCTCTTTTTTCTCCCTATCAACCAAAGGAGAAAAAGAAAAAAATATTCTTAACTAGCTTTGGTTGTATTTGAGCAAGACTTCAAAGTTTCACAAAAATAAACAGTTTTAGTGGGGAGGAATGCACACTTGTAAAGAGAGAAAATACACTTTGAAGCCAGCAAGAGACTGCATGCCTTATGCAGAGATTCACAGCATCCTCCCTGGAGCAGACAAGTGGTGTCCCCCTCCCCTCCATGCAGCTTCTTCTCTCTCACTGGGGGCTGCCTGGCAGCAACACGGTCCTTCGAAGGGATGTGGGGATGACAGGAGCCATTGCTTTGTTCTCTTCTCCTTCCTCCTGCTATGCCCCTGTTGTTTTCTGCTCTGATTGAAAGTTTCATGTGACTGTAGCTGTCACTGAGATCTGAGTTTGCACAGCACCTAGCACAGTGTTAGTCCTGGCTTAAGATGAGGGCTCTTTGGGGTTGATAAGTGCCAAAAATCTGCATGATCAGTGCAGATTCATAATTTAAGCTTGGGAAATGAGGAGAGAGGTTTATTTGTCCTCTGCTCCAATGTCTCACAGGGTGATGGCTGGGGCACAGAACCCTCTTAGCCATCCTGGGGGGTTCTCTGCATTCCTGTCCATAGGGCAAGTGAGCTGCTCCTCTTCAATCCTCAGCCCCTGGGTCTGTCTGTTTCATAACACATATTGATGATAAAAGATAAGGGGAGAGTGCCTATCATGTTTTAACCCCTTAATTCCTTGTCTCTCTTGTGTCTCCACAGCACAGAGCCCCACTGCAGCAGACCCCTTGCAGCAAGCCTACGCTGGAGTGCAGCAGTACGCAGGTCGTTAGTATTAACACTTTCTCCCAATAATCATTTTTCTTCTCTAAAGCCATTGCCCTCTGAACACACCTCAGAGGGCTGAGGGAAGGGAAGTTTTACTGACATAGGGACAAGCTGGGGGCCACAGACTCCCTGATTCAATTTGCACAAACATCAAGACATCCAGGGTGTTCTCTCCCGAAGGAGGTAACCTCCTACCTTTCCCATGGAAAGGCTCCCACTCACCTGCACCCCAGTGAAGCTTCATCAATAGAACTGAGTCAGGTCTGCCTTAGCACAGTGCACAAGGGCAAAATCAGGCCACTGCTTTGGAGGTGGCTTTCTAAAACAGGTCTCCTGAGTGCTGCAGAAAAGAGGGAAGATGGGGAGCCAGACCCTGCAGAGCCACTGCTGCTAGTGCCTGGCAGGACATGGAATGCCTGCACACACCTGTTTTTTTAGGGTGTGTCTACTGGCCATGCCCCACTTATTCAGTCTGAGCCTGGCTTAAGAGCTACCCAGACATCCCCCTGCTTCCCAGCAGATTTCACCACAGCTCCCCGTGGTTCAGCCTCCACTCGAGCTGCCCTGTGTGCTGAGCAGCTCCTTTGCAGTTGATGGACTGACAGCAGCCAAAGTGACCTGGTGCAGACCATGACCCTGCCGTGTTCAGCCTCCCCTCATGAGGTGTCCATGGCTAACATTGTGAGGAAGCTGCCACCCCAAAGTCATTATTTCCTGTGGTAACTGGAGCAATCATGGGTTCCTGCTGAGGAATGGCTATTATCTCGTGTCAGCGCTGTATCTGGAAACTTAATTTAATTCTCCATGTAGGGCTTCATTTGCCGGTGTTTTAGTTATTGTCATTTATTGCTTGTGAGGTTTGATAGATGGGAAGCAACTCAACCCTTTGAGCTGTTAATTAACCCCTCTGCACACACATGGCCCCTATCCTCTTCTCTGTGGTCTTGCAGGCGACCCATACTCTGTATTTTTAGCAGCAAGGCACATCATCTACCATCTGTGGTAGTGAGTGGCTCCCCTTGTTTGCTTGGTGGGGGAGCTGAGATGGGGAAAATTGTTTAATTGCTGCTCACTGTTTCCACTGTGTTTGTGTGTGAGAGAGGAAGTCTCTACGGGCATGAAAGAAAATGTATATCCGACAGTGTATGTACAACTGTGTCTATACAGACTGTGGGTACATGAAGGAGAAAACACACGTGTGAACTCTTTTCATAAGCATGGGAGTTAATCAGGGTGCCTGAGATGAGGTGGGGGAAAGTTGTGCACATGCTCTGCGCACGGCTGTCAGTGTGAGCACTTCTGCGCTGAGCTCGTGAGTGAACGTGTTCCTGTCACCACGTGGAATGGCTGCACATCTCAGCTGGGAGTGGTGTCAGCAGACCCCCCCGTTTACACTGCATGGGTGCCCTGGGTGTCACTGCTGATGGAGCTGGAGGGAGGGAGGGAGGATGCTTCAGGCCCTGTGGCACCTCCTGGAGCACAACCATGGCTCTTACACCACACCTCAGGCTGCATGAGATGGCCCTTCACGGAGACAAAACTCAGGGGCGAAGCCCACGTCTAGCTTGGTGTGGTGGTTTGGAGTGAAAGCTCCTTGCTTCCCAGCACTGAAATCTGTCCTTTCCCTTTCTCTCTCCTTTAGCTGCTTATCCTGCTGCTTATGGCCAGATCAGCCAAGCGTTCCCACAGCCACCTCCCATGATCCCACAGCAACAGAGAGAAGGTAAGTAAAAATGATGTCCTCCTTTGTGACCCCAGCGAGCCATCCCCATCTCATTAGTTCCCTCCTCATGCACCTAGAGCATCCATTAAACACCCAATTGCTTTGAATACCTGGTCCACTGAGTTTTCCTCCATTTCCATATGAGGCATGGTGTCACTGTCACCAGGGGTACTCTGGTGGACCGTCCATGTGGGGAACAGCTGATGAGATCTCTTCAGTCCCCTGGGAGGAAAGCATGCTGGTGTGCATGGGACATGGAAAGACCAGCTAGCAACATAGCCATAAACATCCAGTGGGGGCCTCTGTTCGAGACAAGCAACAAGAATGCTGATAAAAATGCAATTGTATTGGAATAAAGAGCTTTACAGGAAACAAAGCACTAGTGGCCCTTCATGAAAAGGCAGTAATGTCATTTCAGACACCTGCTGTTTGGAGAACAAGGACTTGTTATTTAGAGTAGCTGATCTAGTCTTTTCAGCCTTTCAGCCTCCACCAATAATCTGGAAACATCAGTCAAACCTTGCAGAGCACAAGGCCTATATCAGGAGGAGAAAAAACTTGTAGTTAAAGATATATTTATTTGCAATGACTATGAGAGTTGCCTGGGTAATCTACTCCGCAGGACTTGATGGCTTCACGGAAGACATGAAGAGTAAGGAGAGGTGAATTTACCATTTTTGCATGTAAATGCCTTGGGAGAAAACTGTGCCGTGTAATATTTCCTTTACAGTCAGCAAGGAGCAGTGGAATCCTCAGAGGCAATCCACTTGGGTGGCTCCAAGGAGGACTGCTCCCTTTTGATGAGAAGGAGGGGTATGCTTGCCTGAGTGAGACATTAAAGTCAGGTGCTCCAGCTTAGCAACTCTCATTTTAAATAGTTACATTTTAAATTTTATCCTCTATTAGATCACTAATTCAGACATATTCTATATTATATGTGTTATTATATGTATGTAATTGCATTTAATATTTTAATACAGTGCAAGAGTCAGAATGAAATTAATCTAGATTACACCATCAGACTAAAACATTCTGATGATCTAAAACTACTTTGGGGGAGAAATCTCATTTTGTAAGAAAATTAGAAATGTCGTCATTTCCATCTAATTTGGAATTAATTTTTTTCTATGTCAGAATTTCCTGGGGAACACAACTTCCAGCTCCTGATTAGCTCTAGTACATGTCCCTGCTGTGAGAACAGATGCACAGACCTATCGTATCATTACAGAGATGTTTCCCCCATGCTGAAGGACTTTGCTTTTTATTACTTACTGGGGCTAGATTAAGCACAGGACAAAATGGCGAGCAGACCATCGCTCAGCAAAGCGCCGTGCCAGGAACCACCAGAAGCAGGGGAAAGATGTGGTGTATGCTTTGAAGACCCTCTGCCTGTAGGCCCTTGTGTTCACGAGGCATGGTGTGTCTCTGTGGGTTAGGAGTGAGTGTCACCCAGTGGACAAGTTATCTCATAACTCTGCTCCTTCCTATAAGAAGCTGGCATTGAGGATAAGGATGGTTGGGGGACAGCCATATGTGATGAGCCACCAGTCCAATGCAGGTTGCCATTCCCAGTGTTCCTCATTTTCCTGCAGTGCTGAGAGGCTGTGGCTTTCTCTGCTTCTTGCTAGAGAAATGTTCTCTAAAGCACAACACACCCCTTTAGCAGGGGGTCAAGACCTTTAAGCATCTCTAACCTTTAACAGGAAAACACAGCAAGAGAGAAGGAGGGAACTCAATAATAACAATAATGCTCAGTGCTGAGAAGAATATTTTGGTTTGCAAGGATGTGCACAAACATTGATTCGTTAGTGAACCAGCCCTACCACCACAATAACACCAGTGATCACATTGCTAATGACAATCTTAGCTCTCCACTCCTGAATCCCAGTTGGATAACAAGCCCGGGGACGTTTTGCTGCTGCAACATTCCTGTAGGGATGAGTCATTACTTCCACATGAGCGCTGAGGCTGCCGGCAGCTGACAGGATGTATAGGGTTGAACTGATCCAAAACTATCAAAGCTTAAGAAAAAATCTTGATTCAGGCCATGTCAACCTCACAAAACCTGGAGGTAATTTTAAGTCTGTATTATTCATCTTGATGTAGTTTCTGAAACTAGGAAGTACAACTTCTTGGTACAAATTTGCAGCTCTTTATCTGTGCTGTGCTCAAACATTCTGGGCAAGGAGAAGAGGCAATGAAATTCCATCCTCTGAGTGTTTGCTGTCGAGGTGAGGTGTGCAGCTATCCAAAGTGCTGTAGCCTGACTTCATAAAACCTCATGGGTTAGCCCAGTTTTAATTACTATTAGAAAACAAGCCTCATCATAGCATTTCCTCATGACATTTTCTCCCAGTGTTGGGATGCAATGATGGGTAGCTGATCTCAGAACAGGTATATGGAGTTCACTTATGTTGAAGGTGGGCAGGCAGGGAGAGGCTGGGTCTGCAGCTGTCCCTGTGCTAAAAAACTGACAATGAGCTCAAGTGTGAGGAGCTCAGGCAAAGCAATGGCTTATCAGTGGCTCAGCTCAGGTCCAGCCAAGCCAAACCCACCATGTGGTTCTGTGCCCTCAGTCACAGGTTTTTCCATTACCCAGCATAGTTTGCCTGTAATCAACAGAACATCCACAAACTGTGCATTCCTTAAAGCTTTTCTTACTTTTTTGTCTGAATCAAGGCTAACTGTTCTTCTTGTGTATAAATGAACAGAAATGTATATATGTCATAAAATGTATACATGTCATAAAACCAAGAGCCATGGCAGACATCAGTGTTGAAATGAAACTTCATTTTTTCTGATGATGTGTCATGGGGGTTAGATTTCAACCTACACTACAGCCCCTTTGAAAACAAAAGTAAAGCCTGTCATAAATAATTTTATTATTGTTTTCAGCCCTGAATTGCCAAGTATAGTGTTCTCCAATAATCCATTAACTCTGTCCAAAACAAGAACTTTTTCTCCAAAAAGAATGTTGGACTCTTTATTAAGATTTTTCCATACCAGCTGTGGTTTTTCTGTTGTTCCAGTATCCTGAGCAAGCACCTCAGAACTCATTGCATTTGTACACTGAGAACTGACTAATATCTTTAAAGCATCCTGAGATGAAAAACAAATGGGATCATAAAATTGTTTGAGCTGGAAGGGACATTTAAGACCCTCTAGTTCCAACGGCCTGCCATGGGCAGGTACACTTTCCACTAGATCAGGCTGCTCAGAGCTCCATCCTCCCTGGCTGTGAACACTATGAGGAATGGGGCATCCACAACTTCTCTGGGCAACCTGTTCCAGACCCTCACCACCTTCATCGTAAAGAATTCCTTCCTTATGATCTTGTCTTTGGTTACTTAAATATATACCTAAGTGTACAACAAGGCAGCCATACACACAAACACACAGCCTTCTACGGAGTGCCCAAGTTAACTTGAATCAGGCAAAAACATATCCAAAAAAAGCTAGGAGGGCTTAAGAAGACAGATCTTGTTTTGTGGGTTCTTTACCAAGGGCTCTGGCTGTGACAGGTAACTTACAGACAGATTTAACAAAAAATCACTTGTTAAATTCTAAAGGCAGAAATTTCATATGTGAGAGTGACAAAACAAATCAAACTACCCATTTTTGGTGGTTTTTTTTCTTTTTTTTTTTTTTTTTTTTTCCTCAGAAGCAAGTGAAGTTTCCCAGCATTGGAAGTTAGGAAAAACCCTTTTGTAGCTGGAAACAAAGTGAGTTCAGCCTTGAATGTCTGGGTCAGTAGGGGAAGCCACAGCACAGGCTTCCGAGGCACATTTTAGAGCTAAGCTGGTCTTTGAGAATGGTCCCTGCTTTTTCATACCATCTCTGGTCTTTTCTTTTTGGTCTCTGAGTCATGCGGGAAAAAGTTGATTTCAAGGTGAACTAAGGGCTCTCCTTGAGCCCAGGCTAAAGGTGGTGTAGTTAAAGTTGTGTGCCTCCTGCCTTATGCCTTGGTAGGTGTTTTTCAGCTCACACAGGCAGAATCCCTACTCATGCACAACACATCCAAGACCACAGGAAATGCAGCTGGTATTTTTGAAAGAATTGGCCAGTTTTACAGTGCAAACTGCTGGCTCTGGTGATGTCAGTGGGAATTTTGCCACCAACTGCAGCAAAGCCAAGATTTTACCCATTTTATTATAATGTGGATCTCAAATCCCACAGCAGAAGAGCTCTGGGGCACGCTCAGATGAAGGAATGAATTTTTTTTCCTGTTATTCTGGACTGTGGTCTGCTCCTGGGCAGAATTTTCTCAATTTTAACAGACACCTAAGGGGGTTAGTGTTTGTTTAACACTTTCAGACTGTTTCATATCTAGTTTATTATGCCAATAACTCTGTATTGTGTGGAAATGGATGGCAGCAAGGATTGGAAAAAGGATAGTTGCCCAGTGAGAAGACTAAAGAAGAGGCAGACGGGAGGTGGGGGGAAGCTGGAGAAGCTTGGCATGAAATAGGGGAATCTGATTATGGGCCACTGAGGTTCAAAAGTAATTTGGCTAAGCAGATGACCGGGTGCCTAATTAGTTAATTATCCCACTATACCACTATCCCCCCCATTTGGAAGAAACCCTGTTACCATCCTCATGACCTTTAGGAAATGCACAAGATGCAAAGGATCAGCTGTTCCTTCATGACAGTCCTTTTAGCAAATTAGTGGGGAAAATTGTGCTTAGCAAATATTCATTAGGGCTTCATTTTCCATTAATCCAAAAGGAAATGTGGAGAGCCTGTGACTTCAATCATGCTGAGGCCCAGGAATTTTAATGAGCTTTAAATGGGCATCTGCCAGAATCCTGACTTCGCCGTACTTCTCTTGCCAGCCGGGGGGATGAGTAATGGGTAATAAAAGGTGGGAGCATCTAGACGAACTCCTCTTCCTAACAGGAAAGGCAAAGTTGTAATTTGCTGTGTAATGACACTGTAATTATGCCCTGATGAAGAAAACAAGAGTATTAAAAATCCTTTTCCTTCCCCACACTGTGCCCCAGATGTAAAAAGGGGAAAGTTGGCTGAGTCAGGTCACAGGGTTGTAGGCACATGAGCTAGGGGGAAGGAGGAAACCCTCCTTCTCTCTGACCTCTAACCCTTTTGGCAAAGGGCACCCTTCATCTCAATCCCTCTGAGTCAAGCAGAGCTGGAGTTACCTGTCGAGGTCAGTGCAGAGCTGGGCAGCAGCTGGAAGTACCTTTAGAAATAAAATGATGGAAAAAACAATCCCCATCTCATCAAACTATACAGTTTTCTGCTATTGAACACTGCAAAGGTTTTAAATGTTTAATTTTTTTTAACAAAATCACTTGGACACACCTTTTTGACTGTTGCTTAAGGACAGCATACATAAAAATAAAAGTCAGGTTGAAAATTTATGTTCTAGGCTATTCGACAAGAGGCAGGTTTGCCCTCTTCTGCCCCAAAATACAATTTCAACAGAATATTTTTGGAGGGTCTCTACTTTAATTTCTTATTCCAGCTAAAGACACCTCTCTGGATGTTTTCCAAAACACCCTCTGAAATCGGTAAGAGTATATGTTACATGACTGAGGCAAAAAAGCTAATCCCTCTTGTCTAGTAACTTGGATTTAAATCCACCTAAAAATCTCTCCTGCAGAATGCTCTAGAATGGAGGACATGGCCTAACTGTCCAGATCTGGGGGAGTCTTCAGGCTGAGTCAAGCTGGGGGAATGAAAGTAAAATAATACAAAACAAGATGAGCCTTTGGGTTTGTGCATATCTTTCTGCTTATTATCATCGTTTGTGTGATGTTATTGCCATCACACAGATTCAAGAAGGATAATGAAACTTCTGCATGCAGACACTGGGAAGAGGCAAGGGATAGTGTGGGTCATCCAAAACTCTGCAGATTAAATAAGATTATGAGGAACAAATAAAATCTATGAACCACATTCTTTCATTCCCTGTGTTCTTATTCCTCCGTTCTGTTCTTTCCATGGCCACATGTGCTGGTGCATTCATCTCTCTCGCGATTTTATCCTGGTGTCCTGGGAAAGCTATTGAAGTTACCATAGCCTCTAGGTGACTTTTTGAGTTCCTGGTCTTCTACTTTCTCCATTCCTCTGAGAGTCTGCAGGCTGCTTCCTAATGTGACCACTCACCAGTCAGAGAGAGAAGATGCCAAAGTAAACCTCCACCATGTGCTTTCTTGTATTCTATTTCTCTTCATTCATGGGTCTTCTTTTTCTCTTGATAGGACCAGAGGGCTGTAACCTGTTTATCTACCATCTGCCCCAGGAGTTTGGGGATGCTGAGCTGATGCAGATGTTCCTGCCTTTCGGTAATGTCATCTCCTCGAAAGTGTTTGTGGATCGGGCGACAAACCAAAGTAAATGCTTTGGTGGGTAAAGATAACAAAACAATTAGATTCATCCAGGAAAGGGCTTTCTCTGAATACTTTACCTTTCAAACTGCTTTCTTTCTGCTTAAGCTTTATGATTTCTCTCAATTTACTCCTGTCAATACTTTCCCCCTTCCTTCTTTCTCTCCTGATTGTCTCATGTTCAGAGTTGTGTGTCCTGCTTAGAGGTCAAGGTTTGGCATCTCACCAGCAGCAAGATGCTGCAGACAGTGGTGGGGTCAGAAAATACCCCACTCGTAAAGGGAGGTGGGGAGGGTGCAGAAAGATTAAAGCAACAGGAGCAAAATGGAGGGGGCTGGGCATAGGCGAAATTATGAGGACAGCAGAGGGATCATGTTGCAGAAGGGGAATTTCTGTACATAAGGAAAAGAATAAACAAGTCCTGGGGTTGAAGGGAAGACAGAGCTGTGGAGGCAGCTCTCCTGCAGCTGTGATGCATTAGACTGCAAGGGCGTAAGGGCTGAGCCTCTGCTGAGAGGCTGGCCTTCTGGGGGATGATGGCTGCTTGGTAGATCACATTCAGACCTGGCCTACTGGACCTGAGGCAGCACCCCAGCAGATACAGATGGGCCAAGGTAACCCCATGCCTCAGCTGACAGGCCGGGCTAGGAGGCTCGGTTTGAAAGCTGCACCTGGCTCTCACAGCTCTGGCCTCACTGCTGGCTCCACCCCACCAGCTGGAGCAGAGAAAGGGCACAGCCTGGAGTTGCCTGTGAGCCCCAGGCAGGGACACCCTGAGCTACGTTCACAGTAGGAGGGCTCAGCCAGCCAACAGCCATGGAGCAATGAATGTATGGGCTCTCAATGGGATACCACCTTTTGCAAAGCTGGGGCTCCTAAAGGTCCCTTTTGGCAGTGTGGAAGCATGGGGACCATGCCACATTTGATCCCATCACACCTGGTGGACAGGGGATCTCTCACAGCCATGTGCCCACCACTAGGATCTGTAATTTTGAATTCTCTGCCATCCTGCACCTCTTGCAGACCCTCCCTGGGAAGCGCAACAAAACTATTGCTTTTCTTTTCCTGTTACTTGCAGCTAATCTGGATTCTGTCTCTCAGGCAAACTTCCAGAGTTAAGACTCATTGGAGTTTTCATTTGATTTTAAAACCACTCTCAATCTCCACACTATGCTTTCTTTCCATGCTGCCTTCCCCTTTCCCCTCCTGAACAGCTCATCTCCCAAATCTCTTACCTCATCCCTTGCTACCCACGGTGCATGTCAGAGAGTATTTCAAGAGTTTTGTGCCCTTTCTCTATGCACAATTTTTCCTGGCCATCCACAGAGGGTCTGAACAGGCTATTTTCCCTTTTGTTTGAAGGAACCCTGACCCCTGATGAGAGGGACACAGCCCTCCCAGTCACCAAGAGTCACTGGATTGCTGCACTCTCCAGCACTAGAGGAATGAAGGACAAAGTCTGGTGTGCAGAGGCAGCCGGCAAATTCAATTTAGAACTTGAAACTATGAATTTGCCCCAATTAATCCAGAGCTGACCTGCTTTTTATATACAAATTATATACATATATATATATATAAATTTCACAACAAGTTGAGCAGAGCAGCACAGCTCTAGGTGACACTGAAACTGATATCCAAGCAGATCCACAGGTTAGGAATGGACTTTTGGCAGTGAAATTGTCATCTATGTTTAGAGGAATTCTAGGTCTGGTTCTCCACATAAAGTAGTAAAGGCAGCCTTCTGGACAGCTGTGAGCCTTATCCCTACTCAGTTGAAAGGTTCATGGCTGCAAGGCCCCACGAAGACACAACACATGCCCCATTTGTGGACACGGATTTGGGGCTGCTTCTGAGGTACTGTGAGATCGAGGCTAAGAGTTAAGCAGGAGCTGAGGGCCCTTAGCAGAAACTTTTCTTGAGTTTTACTTGGAGAAACTAAACATTGGCTTGTTGGGTGAACTCCAAAAGTAACTGTGGGATATTGAAAGCTGAAAAAAGGAGGTGTTCCTTTGGAAGTGTGACTCAAGCAGACAGACAAGCAACAGAAGGAATTAAAGATTGCTGGTGCATCTTGGTCATCTTATATCTGCTTCTGAGACAAAAATATCCAGGTCCAGTCCGTTTGGGATCCTAGGTGTCAAGTCCCAGTTGTCTCTGGATTTCTCCTAGTTTTCCATAGAGCTGAGTGCCTGCTGTGACTGCTGGCCTCAGACAAATATGTTGCCTGTGCTTCCACATCCACCACCTCCAGAAGGATAGAAATAACAGAAGCACGAGTAGGTACCTATCACAGGTAGGTTACATTGCTTTTCAAAACTACCCACCATCCTGACCTTACAATTTAAAGGAATGTAAAAATGTAAAAGTTATTAGAGGAAATCAGGCCTTTCAATTGTTTTGCTAAGTCTACTGAAGCTGGCATTTTTATTGAGGAAATAAATTTAAATGAAAAATAAATTATGTTTTCCTAAAGGAAAATAAGGGATTTTATTAACTTTGAAAGTAAGAAAATTCCTTCTTTGCTGCTAAAACATTTCCAAAAACTCAACATGTGTGAACACAGCATTTGCATTCTATTTCACTTTTTTTTAGTACAGCTAGAGCTCTCCAACTGCTAGCCTGGGGGGACAATTCTGTCTGGCCCCAGAAAGATATTCCACTATTATATGACCTTTTAAAATATATCTGCTAAGCAGATCCCAAATAAATTGCCGTAACAGAGTTTAGCCCCAGGTTGTCGAGAAATTGTCAAGAAGTCCTGCTTTAGACAAACTTTAGAAATTCTATAGAGAAAAATGTCACCATGTTTTTTTCCATGGGAACAGAAAAAACTTTATTTGATGCCTTTGTCTCACTGTTGAACAACCTGTAAACAGCTGGCACAAACTGAACAAGTCAGTAGAGCAGCATGTCAAAATAGAACTGTAGAGGCCCACAAGGATGATCAGGGGGTTGGGTCACCATTCCTATGATGATGAGCTGAGAAAATTTGGATTGTTCAGCCTGGGGAAGGCTCCAAGGAAACCTGATAGCACCTTCCAGTAGTTAAAGTGGATGCAAAAGAGCTGAGATGGACTTTTTACAAAACCATGTACAGATAGGACAAGGGGGAATGGCTTTAAAGTGAAAGAGGGAAGATATAGCTTAGCTATTAAGAGCAAATTCTTGACTGTGAGCATGGTGAGGCCCTGGGACAGGCTGGCCAGAGAAGCTGTGGATGTCCCATCCTTGGAAGTATCCAAGTCTAGGTTGGATGAAGCTGGGACCAACCTGGCCTGGTGGAAGGTGTCCCTGCATAGGGCAAGGGTGGTTGGAACTTTATGAACTCAAAGGTGCCTTCCAACCCAAACCATTCTATGATTATTTTCCTTATTAATTGCCTCTGAATACTTGCCTGCATTTTGAACACAAATTTATCTCTTTCTGCCACTACTGGCAGGATAGTGTTGGGGCAGATACAGGAGTGTTAGGAAGAAAATGAGATCAGAAACAAACCTTTCTCCTGGTTTCTTGGAGTCCATGAGCCTGCAGAGAACCACTAGCACCTGCACATGCTAAAGAACTATAGTGTGGTCAGCAAGCTTTGATGTTCCTAATTTAGAGGCCACTGCCTCCTGGCTGACAAGGAGCAGTGAGGAATGCCAGCTACAGTAAACACCAATACCAGATATAAAATGTGAAAGTGTTCAGAGTATGTCTGTTGTTTTCCCTAGCGGGACTTCCTGCTCTACTGTATAAGGCTGCCTAAGAAACAACCCTGACTTCTTACAAAAAAAAGTAATTTAGTCTGGGAGGATTCTTTGCCTATGACTTTTCTTCTGAGATACACATCCAGGCTAGACCCAAATCCTTCATTTTCTCTTGAAATTTTTCAAATCTCTGGCTTGTTTTTCTCCCATCCCTATCCTGATGCAGCTGTAACATGGCCAAATTCAGACTATCCTTGTCCTTCCCATTCACCAGCACCCTGTGTATCCCCAAGACCTAAGCCTCCATCACCTCCATCCCCTTGGGTTTCTCCTCAGGCACTGTCCTATCCCCATTCTTGTATTCAGACATAGTGATTTCACCTTCACAGCTCTTCACTGTTCTGCCCTTCTCTCTCCTCTCTCACTGGTTCTTCCCTCAATGCCCAGCTGTAGCCTCTGCCCTCACACTCCTTTTGCAGCCAGCATGTTTTCCCAACTGGGCCATGCTGTCAATTCCCAGTGAATGGCAGGGCCACAGCTGGACTCGTCTCACTCAGAGAAAAATTACACTTAGTTGGACACTCCTTGAAGACGGTGACTCCCATTCTCAGAGTGGGCTAGTCGAGGAAGACTTGCACAGAGGTAAAGTGTGCTGCAGCCTGAATTCAACATCTGCAGGAGCCCAGAGTTTGTGTCTGCACAAGGCAGAATTTGCACTGGGTCTCTCACATTCCCACTATACGTGTGTGAGTTATTCTGTGTGTAGGTGTGCTAAATGTCAGAGGACGTGGATTACATCTTTGTGCTGGTCTCAGTGGTTCTGGTGATAATTCCCCTCTCCCTTATGTAGATAGTTTAAATCTGAACAGTTTGTGTACAAGGCTAAAAGAGAGCTCCAGTAAACCAAGGCTATTAAGGCTGCTAAGGCAAGCAGGCAATGTGAGAAGGGCAACTTTTCACCCTGCCCACACATGTCTCACTCTACCTCTGTCATAGGGTGACGCTGCAACACAGCCCAGCAACACTCACTGTTGTCTCATAAGACACATTTAAAGAAAGCACTTGAAAACATGAAGCTACTGAAATACAGACACATATTCTAGAAATACAGAGACATATTCTAGAAAAAAAATATTTTAATAGAAGAGAGCAATCAAGACAGGTTTGAGCAGTATTAATTAGGAAGATATGTCAGAAATTAGAAAAAAGAGAACATGGATGGAGAAGCAGAGGTCAAATGGTTATCCCAAAGTGTCAAATAAGATGTAGATAAATTAAAGCTGGAGGAATTGCTTTACTGGAACACTTGGTCCAGTCACCTCTTTCTGAGAGCAATAAGCACCTGGATCTGCCAACATTTTGCACACCACTGAGCAGCAGACACTGTCAGGCCAGTTCTGCTCCATGTCCCTGCTTTGTCCCCTACATGTCTCCTTGGCATGTGCCTGTTCTTCATATCCATTGCTGTAGCAGCTTCAGTTTCTCCCCACGGGACAGTGACTCCAGAAGGCTGTGGACAACCTGTCTTATTCCCAGAGAGACACTGTGGTTTCCCTCCATTCAGCTTAACATGCTCTGACACCACAGGTGTAAGAAACTACAAGTGGCATATGTTTTTCTTATTTTCTGCACATTCCAGATGCACTTTCACATCGGCAAAATGTCCCAGCCCTTTTTGAAATGTCCCACATTAAACAAAACAAGGAACATTCCAGCTTACAAACTGCAAAGGCTTCTTAGGACCATAGGTTTATATGTCCTAAAGGAAATATCTTGTTTGACTCCTAGTACCACATGAACTTTGATTGTTTCATTCCAGATTCCTGCAGGGAGCGCATTTGAAAGTTGCTAATGGACCTCCTCATTTGGAAAAACATCCAATCTTATATGAAAATGCCAAAATAGAGAAAATAACATCACTTGATGAGGGTCATAATAGTTAATTAAGTTTGCTGTTAAATAATTCTATTCCCTACTAAACTCCTCCTAGCTTATGAAAAGAAACTGGGGAGACAAAGGAGAGAGATTAAAAGTGAGAAAAGCAGTTAGGAATGAGAACTGAACACAGGATGGGGTGAAGCTCGGGAGAAGGGCTGAGGGATGGGTAGAGCTTGTATCCTGTTATTAAAAACATGCTGTGGCAGTTAAATGTTGCAGTGTGGTGGCAAAAAAGGTGGAGTGGGAGATGCAAGGCAGCAGGCAGGTCGTGATGATCTACAGAGTTTCAATCTGGAAGCTGAAATAGAAAGAAGGAAGATGTGTCAAGAGAATAGGACACTGGCAAAGCTGTGCAGGGCCCTGGGACAAGGGGCATTGCACATTAGGTCTAAAGTGCATTGGCAGCACTCCACAAGACATAGGAGTGGAACAAGGGACCCTGAGGTACATTAGGAAAATATTGTTCAGCACCTGCTGACAATGCACCTCCAATATGCTCTGCCAAATATGGCAGTTTCTCATTTAATAAAAAAAAAAAAATTGAAAAAAACAGCAACAACTCTCCTTGGGTTCATCCAGGAAATGAGCAGGTGCAGAAGTAAGGTGTTGTAAAGGAAAGAAATTCTAGTTGTATGTTCATAGCCCATATGGGTGATCACAGGTCAACCTAGCTGTTAGGATTGAGCTCCCTTCTTGGAAAAGTAAACTGACTCCTTTGCACAGGTCTTTAGGATTCATGGAAGAGGAGAGTTATTTATCAGATAAAAGGTTTTTGGAGGTTCTTTTCTGATTCTTCTTTTGGTAAACAGGAAATTCCCATCAAATAAATGCATTGTTAGAATGCACTTGAGGCATGTAGCTCTGCTGTTGTTGTTGCTGTTATCAGTACTATGATTAAGTTTGATTTCATTTCTTCTTTTTACTAGTAACCCGATTTCAAATTTCCTAAGGAAGTCTCTACTCGATCCTTTCTCCCTGTAGCCCTTAGAATTGGGCTCTGTCCTTTATTTCACGTGATCTGGTGACAATACATTTTGTTTAAGGGGTCTGGAAAATCTTTTTGTCATTCCCATATGGCTACAGCCTACAGATCAAAGCTCACTGAGCAATGGAAGAAACCACTCCCTTGAGTGCCACAGTTGAGACAAAACAGAAATTATTTTCCAGACACATTAAGCATGTCTGACCCCTGGTATGTTTCAGTTCAGATCAGCACTGGTCTATTGGGGTCCTCTCCACTCTGAAGGACCTGGCACAGCCAGAGAGCCAAGGAAGGACTCATAAGGTGTGTCCGGCTCAGCTGGAAACTAATCCAAGGGGAGGAGGACACCCCCAGAGGGATGCTTTGAGCTCTCAGAGAGAAGGGGAAAGAGACGTAGAAATTTAATATTTACTAGCCTATTCCAAAGCAGCCAGGCTCTGAGATTTCAGGTCTGCAGAGTGAGGATGGAACTCTTCCAGCTGATAAGGAAAGAGTTGTGTGAGTAAGAAGGAGAAGGAGCTGTTCATCAAATTCACTGTACAGCACCTCCAGCCATTGCAGTTGGTTGGGGGAGGCTTTAGGGGGAGGAGGAGGAACGGAAGAAGTATTAGGGCTGTGAGCCACTATTCATTTACAAACTATAATTAATTTGATGTTTAGATTAATTTCTGATGCACTCTCAAAGGTGCACTGAAAGCATTTTTCCTTTATTATAATGTTGATTGCTTATTGGGGAGATAAATCTAACTGTCAGTTATGCACTGACTTACCAAAACTTTCAGACCAAGCAAGCATGTATGCATAAGGAACAGCTGTTTGCAGCTTTCCAGTTAAAGGGACAGCTCTGTCTTTTCCCAATTACTCACATTAAAGAAAACCTATACATTGTGCACGGGGACTTCTGTTTTCTTTTGTAGCTCAACAATTTATTAGACATGAGTATGTTAGCAGAATCTATCTTGTGTGTATCTGGGTGTCCATGTGTCTATCACTGTTCTATCCATCTCCCCCCACAAGTGATAAAGTCTACCCAGAATTTTTTTTTAAGTTATGTGTATGTGTACATACCTACTCACATGCACACTTACACCATCATTTTAAATGCTCTTTCTCCTGGGGTAATTAGATGGAGGAAGTCATTACTGCAGGGTCATTGTGGCTACTCCTTTAGTGACATTTAAAAGGGAAATTAGTCACTGTCTGACTAATAGAAATAACCAGAGTTAAGAGTTAACACCAGAAGAGGAGTTTTAGTGCTGCTTTTATTCCAGTCAGAAGTTTCTGTTTGGAAGTCAGAATAATGACCCCTCCAATGGGCAAGCCCATTTCTAGACAAAAAGTGATGGATTTGCAGAATGCAGACTTAACACATCCTACTCTTGTGGGACTGCTGACCTGCTAGAGCCTTTTGTCAGCCCATGGCATCTGGGTTTATTTTTTGTTCTCCCAAGATCTCTGATGCAAGGACAATTCAAGCTGTAGAATGGATGAGTCTCTATCAGTCCTTGCAGCCATCCATCCCCCCATATACCTATCTTCAGCTGCCTCATATCCACCCATTCTGTCTCATCCACGGCACAGGTCTGCTCTTCAACATCTTGAAGTCTGTTGCCTGGTTAGTTATTGAACAGCTGTTCAATAGATCCTCACATCTTCACGCTTGGCCCCAGGCCTTCCTTTTATACAATACTCAAACTTTGCCATGAATATGAATTTATTTTTATTTCCTTATCTGTTTTCTTAAGACCCTTCCCAGCAGAGTATTTGAGAGGTTCACAGAGCTAAGTAACGGCATTTTGCTGGTGCTCATGGTGTCCTCATTTCACCAAAGGGATGATGAGGCAGAGAAATATCCAAAACTATTTCTTGATCTTGGATTCCTAATCTGAGTTGCCACAAGCTTGATCAGTCTGTTTACCTGCTTTGTCTAAGAATTCAGCATAATGCAGAGCATGCTATGTTTTTGCCTGCTTCAGATGCAGGTATAGGCAGCAGCCTTTCTGCCAGTGAAATCTCAGGCCATGCACCAAAAGAAGAGAACAACCCAGTAAATCTTCATCTTCACTGAAAACTAAAGAGGCTTCACACATCTGCAAAAAACCACTCTGCCACAATTTTACATATATTTTTAACATTTGTATGCCCTTATCTCAATTTGGGCCATGACAATTAAGCCACAGCTGGACCTTGCTTGGGCATTACTCAGCAATGACGAGGGGCAGGAACATCCACTTTTGAGAGATAGGAGAGTTTAATGACATAGATTCAAGCTGTGGTGTACCACTGGCACTCAGAACCTGCTCTATTTTATTTAATAGTAAAAAATCAGCCAAGAGGTCTTACTAAAGGAATTCTGTGATATATGATATACTTAGCATAACTGGAATGTCATGGAAGAAATAGGGATAAATTCCAGTTTTCCAAGGCAACATCTGGTTGTACAACTACAAAACCATCCTTTCCCTGCCTTATTTACTGTCTAAATTCCAACACTTACAATAACAACTCTGATACATTGCCATTTTCCTTGCCCTGTTATGTTATTCATTCTCGACAGTAATTAAAACAAGGATGCCATGAAAGAGAAAAATTCAGAAATGTGTGGTTAGAAGCAATGCTTTTATGCATATACAAAGCAATACAAAGCAATACAGAATTAAAATTTTATAGGTAACATAATTTCTTGCATTCCTAAATTGAGTACTTCATTTTGCAACCTTATCATTGTTTCAATTTATGGTTGCGTGTGATATCTTCCCTTTTTAAGTAAGTATTCCTAAATCAAAAAAATCCCCAGATAAGATTAGCATCTTCAAATAGTATGTACTGGCATATTCAAAAGCTGTCATCAGGGTAACAACTTGCAGATCCCCATAAAAACAGGTGTATCATTCTTAACCATTTCTGGTTTCCTCTATATCAAATCATCAAAAACACTTTGGCATCAGCTCTGCTCTCCCCAGTGTTGATCTGTCATATCACACATATATAAGTATTTGCATTATATATATATTATATAAGATATGCATAGATATTTACATTATACATGTACTACATATAAATTTATTCAATAACAAATATAAAAAAATTGAAGACACGATTGTTATTGAAAACAATGAAAATTGTTGAACAATTGTTTGAATTTTAGCAACCTGCTCCAATGCTTGCTGGCCTTCAAGGTGAAAAGCTTTTCCCTGTATTCAGTCTGAACCTCTGCTGTTCCAATTTACATCCCCTGTCTCTCATTCTCTCACCATGGACCTCTGTGAATCATATCTCAAGTTGGAAGGGACCCATAAAATTCACAGTGTTCAACCTCCTGCTCCTCCCAGAACTACCAAAAATTAATTCATATGGTTAAAAGCATCATCCAGATGCTCTGTGAACTCTGATAGGAAACAAATTTGCTTCCTTTTGGACAACATGACCTAAAAATCTGATTGTGTTCTGACCATTTAAAGGTGAAATTAAACGATTATTCTAAAGATAGGGCTCTACAGACCATTTAAATCCTTCTCTAGAAAGGTCTTTAGAAATCATAAAGCCTTTAGCCAGGTCTTTGTGCATCTTCCGACCTGGCTGAACAGGTTTCAGAAGGATTATTATTTTGCTAGGTTTTTTTTAAATCCTAATGACAGAATTTTTGATACTGGGTTTTTGAATTTGATGCAAAATACACTTTTTTTTCAGGGGTGGCTCATATTTTTGCCCCATCCCTTCAAATTAAGATCCCTCTACAAATGACTAACACATTATGCCTTTCTCAGGTCTTTAGATTTTCTGTTAAAAGGCATTTTCAAAACCATGTTTCGAGATATATTTCTATTCCTCTTATTTCAGTAATTAAAACACAATCTTGTTTTACAGTCTTCTACCCAAGAGTGGATTCAAGAGCTCAGATGGGTCACTGGGCAGAGGCCCCAGAGCAAGATCAGGATTTAGTAAATCTGTGTTATGATTCAGGACACACGAACTGAATGTAACTATTCTGAGGAGCTGCAGTCTGTTCTTCACTGAGATCTCCAAGACTCAGGCCATTGAAAGCCAGTAATGGTGAATATTCTGCTGGCAGATCCACAGGAATTTATCAGCATCTCTGCTATAATAAGACAATTTTTCTTTCCCATTGTTGTTTTTGAAAAAAGAAGCTGGACAGATATTTTCTTGTGCTTTGGGAGTGGTTGAAAACATGGAGGTTTTACAATGACAGTGAAAGTACCACACATGTAATAGCTGTTTGAATCTGGAGATGTTATCTTCCAGATAAAATGTGTACAACTCTTTACTCTCTACTCTTGCTACCCAGCATAGGTCAGTGCCAGTTCACAGCCTCCTGGTCTAGATATTGAGAGATTTTCTCTTTTCCTTTCCTTTCCCAATGACTCACTGCATATGAGGAGGTTTGTTTTCTGTTGAGTTAACTTTTAGTTTGGTTAGCTGTTTTTCACACACTCGCCTCCATAGAAAGTAAAATATTCCTTCGAAAATCATGGCCAAAAACTGTTCATCACCACTTCTGACTTCTGAACAAAAACTTCCAGACTGCTGCACAAGAGAAGCTTCAGACCTTTCTGTCTCTGTTGGATTCTCCCAAACTACCCATAATGAGGTGTCAGGTGTTCAACAACCAGCAGAGAAGGGGTGGGTAGTTGTCCATCTAAATCATGGTCAGCAAGAGCAAGATGGGAAGATTCTGTGCATTGCTGCACCAAAAAGGGATGCATTTCAGAGGCTCCCTGGGACATGAGAGAACTGGTAAAAAATAGTGACTAGTACAGCTCAAAGCTCACCTTCCTTACAGGATTTCCTAGTTTGTTTGGATGTTTTGGTTTTTGGATTCTTTTTTCTTTATTAGTCCAGGAATGAATTTTATTACCTTACCTACTATGAAATATTTTCAAGAACAAGGTCACTTTTTATGATACTTGTCTCTTATGGATCAAGAAGGATGACAGATGATTTCAGCAGTTGCCTTGTTCATACACGGCTTCCTTATCAAAAAGTCACAAATGAAGCAGGATCCAAGAGAGAATTGGGGATCAAAGAAATTAGATTTAGATGAAAAATGCATTGCAACATGGCTGGTGGGAGCTTCAATAATTATTTTCATCTGGTTTATAACTTCAAAAAATAAATGTAGAAATAGCCTTCATTTTGATTCAATAACAATCTCAGTGCATCCTTAACTGAGTATCAGCATCTGCTTAGAACTTGTGTAAAACCTACATTATACTCATCCTTTATTTCCAGTTTCACATTGGAGAAGAGCATATATCCTCAAAAGTTCACCTGCTTTTTTTAGCCATGTGATTTCCCCCATAAACCTTATTCTGGCACATGATGATATCAGATGTTTTCAAGGAAGACTCAGAAAACAAGTCAAGAAGAATTCCATCCATTTCTGAGAGCATTTAGGAAATAGCTTCAGTCCTACTCATCATTCAGAAAGAGGACAAATACTATTTAGTCATCTCTGGGTGATTCATCACTGGCTGATCTTGTGAGGAAGACCAGCATCATCACCTGGGCTGGAACATTATGTTTCATATAGAATAACCACAGTGCTTTTTGTCCACATCAGACATGTATGTTTACTGGTCCAATATCTGATTCATAGGCTCTCCAAAAAATGGCTGAAGCTTCAATCCTTCACTTCTTCCATCAATTCATTGGATGGCTTCAACTCCTACTTATAAGAATAGGTAGAACCACAGTCCATAGCATCAGACAAGTAATTGCTTATCCTTTAGAAAACCTCTCTTTACAGGAAAAAAAAAAGAAGTTCTAATCTTTAATCTACTGTTATGATGAGAGATCTTTTGTGGTTTTCTATATGAAATTTTTATTCCCTTTTATCTTTTTAGAAAAAGTTAGTCCTGATCATGTGCCCAGATGTGTATATATGAGCCAAAACCTTGGATCACAGAATCATAGAATCATTTGGATTGGAAGGGACCCTAAAAATCATCTCATTCCAGTCCCTTGCCACAGGCAGGGACACTTTCCACTAGACCAGATTGCTCCCAGCCCCATCCAGCCTGGCCTTGAACACTTCCAGGGATGTGGCATCCACAGCTTCTCTGGGCAATATGTGCCATAGTGTCATCCTCTCACAGAAAAGAATCTCTTTAGTATATATAATCTAAATTTCCCCTCTTTGAGTTTGAACCCTCAGATCAGATCTGACCATGCAGTTGTTTAAATTGCCAAAATTCTAGTCTAATCTAGAGTCTTACCCTTGTGCTTTCAACATGAGTCATAACAACAATTTTCCTATGAAAAAGAATCAAACACCATACAGGTTATGAAAGAGAAGACTCTTAGCTGGAGCAGTCCTTCTTGCTCATAATGGCCACATTCAGGGTCAGCATCTATAGCCCTCTGCTTCTTCTGCCTGGATATTTCTCTGCCTGGAGATCATCCAACAGGCAATGCACAAAAACAAGGACCAACTTCTATGCACCTTCCAGCTCACACTGTTGCAATGTGGAGAGGCAGTTTCATGCACAGGAAGACAGGAAGGCGACATAAGGAAGATACTTGTGTATTTCAAACTACCTTCTGCACTGGGTGTTCTGACCTTTCGAGAAAGTTAATCATGCCATCTACTTTCACTCCTCATTTAATCTCCCCTTCCCATCTGTTCAGTTTTTCTCAGCTAGAAGCAAGATGAAGAACGAGTACCAGTCAGCCCTCTCAGTGGTCTGCAGCCCACACTTTGGGGCCATTTATTATAAGGCATTAACATCAATTGTCACCTCTATCATGACTGTTACCTCAATCCATCCCAGATTAGTAAGCAAGAACTGATTCTCTAAATATCTGAACTGCAAAATGAACAATAGACAGACATGCAGTATCAGAAGAGACTGTTCTGATCCTTTGGACTGAAGTCAGAAATAATGTATGCCATGTGCTTCAGCTCATGTGATGGGTTAAAACCTTCTGCTTTAGTCATAGCATCCTTTTTAGAAAATCTCTTAATCAAGCTTTCATGTGATTGATGCCCCACCCCTATTGCTAAACAAGATGTTTTCCAAAACAGTTCATTACCTTCACCATTTAAAATATGCAGACTTGGTGTCTTATTTCCATTTTAAATTTGACAAATGCCTGATTCCACCTAGAAGAAATCAGCAAGCTCTTCTTTTTTCCCCCTATTCTAAAAGAACCCCCCCCCCCCATGTTTTAGTAGGTATTATTTATAGGCTACGGCCAGAAGTAAGTTTAACTTTCTCTTCAATAAACTGTGGCCACTCTCATTACTATTTCAGACCTATAATTACTCTTCTACTTATGAGTAAGTATTTAAATTTATCTGTTTTGTAGAGTAATTGCTGGAACTAAATGCAGAATTCCAGTAAGGATCTTTCCTGAGCCATACTCAGAAATAGCCATACTTGCTATTTCTAGAGGATATTCAGCAAAGGTTAACTTCATCCCAAAACTGTACTAAAATATTGGGACTTTGAGAATTTCAACACAGTCCTGAACGCTCATATATTTGGCTGTTACTATGACACCCATCTTCTTCTTAAGAGGCACTGTTTTCTAATGAGGATTTCCTCTTTTTATGAGTGACCCACTTGCTTTTTCCTGCAGATACTTAATTTTGCATTTGATTGGATTAAAATGAACACCCTTTAACTGTGTCCAGCCTACTCAGTGACCCAGGTCACTTACTTCTGTCATTATTTCACCATTTTTGTATGATTGGCCAATTTTACCAGTAATTACTCCAAATGTCTTCCAAGTAATGCTAGAGAAATTGAATAGCACAGAGATTTCAGCACACCGCTGAAGGAGCCTACTAGAATCTCTGTAATTCTGTCTGTTACAACTGACAGGTTTTTGGCGGTCTCATTTCTGGGCTTATTTCATTTTCTGTAAAGAAATGCTGTCTGAAATACTCTAGCAAAGTTTAAATACACTTTGTGATAACTTATTTTATTCACAGAACTTGCAATTTCATGCAATCAGTTACATTTGATAGATGTTATCTTCCATGAAACCATGATGATTGGTACTAATTGTGTATCTTTAAATTCTTTGCCACATTATCTCATATCAAAATTTTCATAATTTTTCTGACACTTATGAAAGTTTAACTAAGTTTATCAGGTCACCTAGTTTACACCCTTAAAAATTAATATTAGATTTTTTTTCTTTTCCTGGAACATTTTGAAGGTTTTCTAATATTCCATAAATTTCTAAAATGAACATTAATGGTTCAGCAGATTTCTGAGCCAATTCCTTGAATATTCTGAGTTTCCAATTATCTCATCCTGCAGATGGGAAATATTTAATACTAGTTGTTTAGCACAGTCGTCTGTTACTGGCTGTTCATACATTAAAAAAAATGAATGGATGGATGGATGGGATGGATAGCTCGGTAGACAGATCACTCTTGGACATGATTAAACAGCAGTGGAAGGTTAAATAATCCAAAAAGTCATCCAACCCTATTAGACACTGGAAAACAGCTGAAGTGCTATGCCCTTGCTCTGCAGACGCACTCCTTTATTGAGTATTCCAGTACCCATAAATCACCTTATAATACAATACCTTCCAATGCACACATACATTATAGAGCTACTTACATACAGATTGTATCCTGAAATTCTTTACAGCACTAAAAATTGCGAGGCAGCAGCTAGTACACTGTGTAAAGAACACAGCAAGGTAAAGTCCTTGCAAAGCAATTAAAGGAAAATCTCCATTCTCTGATAAGACTAATAAACACAGAGAAAAAGAAACTGAGGAGTTGTAGGAATTAAATAGACTAAAGTAGCAGGGAAGGTCTGAGGAGTAGGTGGGCAGGTCCTCATGGAGATAGAAGGACAGGAGCTACTGAATTCCACCCTTCCCACAGGAAGACTACTGTGATGTGAGCACCTTTCTGCTGCCTTCACAGCAAAAAATGTCTCCCTAGATCTCACCTTTCACTGGTCCGTAGCAAAAGCAAGGAACCCGTGAGTTCAGGGAACAGTTATATTAATAACAAATTGTATCAGTAATTTCTTAATTACTGACTTGGATTCTTGGAGGAAGGACAGGAGAGCAAGGTCTCTGGTCTAACCAATTACCAGCACTTTCTGCAGGTCCCTCCATTTTAGTATTCTCAGACACATGGTGTGACCCTTGGAGCTGTCCTAGGTAAGGCCAAGAGCTGCACTCAATGATCCTTGTGGGTCCCTTCCAGCTGAGGATATTCTATGAATCTGCAGTTCTAGTCTGGCCAAGCTTCCTTCTTACAGCCTAGGGGAAAGCACTTTGGACACAAGGGAAGCAAGAGGCATGGACTTCTCTTAGGCCTTGTGCATGGCATCTCTTCTCTTTCTCTCCTAGAGGCCGAGCAGCAGATCCTTGCTCTTCTGTTACTCTCATTTCCCTCTAGTAAAATGAATATGGGTTGAATGTCAAAAGGAAAAAGGTCAGAGTTGCTCTCCTTAGCTAGCGTCTTTCATAACTGAAGTAACAAGAAGCACCAGGAAAGATCCCTCATGGCAGACAGACAAATATTCTTGTGGCTAGAACAAGTAAAAAAAAAGCCTGGTCTAAAACAAGCTAATAAGCAGCAATTTCTACTTGCTTCTGTTGCAGTGTCTTGCAACGTATATGTCTGAGATGGCAGCAAGTAGCTGGAACATAGATAAAAATATTCTATTTAGTTTTAATACAAGTTTAATATTCTTTTCTTTGAGGTCCCTCTTTTCCTTCCTATTGCCTGAAGGCAACCTAGTTACATGAGTGGACCTGCTGTAGGATCAGCTGTCCACAGTTCAGGAGTCTGGATGAAAAGCTTGCATCTGGAAGTCAAGATTGATTGTCTGATTTAAGGGAAGTTCAGTGTAGTTACCATGCACTGGGCTCCATCCAGAGGAACACTCCTGCCCAAGAGAGACAAGGTGTTATTTCAACCTGGTAACAGATCATCAAGAGGCTGTTTTGCACATTAAGCCCTAATTCTCCTTGCTGGATGCAAAGCAAACCAGAAAGCTCAGAAGGATCAATTAAGGATCCATGTGCTCATTCAGGACTGCTCTTAGTGCACAAACTAATTCATGGACACGTAGAGAAAACACGGACTGTAAACAAAAAGTTTACAGTTACAAAACAGTCTTCAGATGTACTCTGACATAGATTGTGAATTCCCTTCTTTATCATCCTGGCTGATTAAAAGAGAAAAACAGCCCTTAGGTGATATCTGTTACATAAAGCCATGGTGATCATGCTGATCATGTAATGAGAAAGGCACAAAGCTCCCTCCCATGTCACACCACGAGAACTTTCTCTGGAAGAAAGGGGGAGAAAAATAAAGCAATTCCAAAATTGTACCCCAATTTCTGCCTGTGATAGTTAACACAGTTCTAGGAAAAGAGCAAGCCAGAAGAAGTAATGGGCTCCAACAACAGCTCCTTTCCTGGAAAATGCTGTGCAGAATCAGAAATATTAGATGCCCTCTGTTGCTGTCCTAGCAGCTTTTGCCATTCACTGTCGCGTTTGAGTAATCATTTATTAGAGCAGCATTTTTACATAATCCCTGGCGGGGGGGGGGGGGGGGGAAGGAAAAAAGAAAAAACTACCAATATCCCCCCCCATAAAGTAGATTTATCACAAAATGCTGTCCCCCTACCAACTGTCTTCAGACCAAAACATGTATTTCTTTGATTATTAATTAACTGATGCACAGAAAGAACTTCAAGCTTTTTTACCTCTCCCTTTCTTTTCCGTCCTTCAAGCATGTAGATGGCAATGCAGAGGTGGTGTTCAAAACACAGATAGCAACTGTAATTCTGCCATCATGTTTTGAGCTCATGGGCTCAAATATTAAAACCATTTAGGAACTGAGTATTTAAGTTATTTTCCCAGTGCATACCTTCTGTTCCTAGTCATACATGTTCAAATCTGTCATAGTACCATGAATCCTGATGACACAGGTGAGGAGAAACAAAGATTGTTGACTGCCAATACTGCATATAACAGCAACAAAAAAGTCAAATCTGCCAGTAGGTATTTGACCTGAGAAGAGAAAGGAATATGCTGTTGTTAGCCCAACATGCCTGTCTCTCTGGCTATCCTTTATCCACTGTAAAGTCTTAAATCTCAGGATAAGCCATAGCTTTCCTTCTCTTTGGAGTTCATCCAAACACCTTCCACAATACGAAACAGAGCTATACATAAATAACAGGAAAGGGGGAGACTTGGATGCACCGGCAACTTCCGAGTATTTCAAGGCCCCTGAAAACTAAAACAGTGAAATGAAGCTGGAGTAATTAGCTACTCTGTCTCTAGAATATGATCACAAAGAAAATACACAGTTATGGCATTTGCCTGTCACTTTACCCAGCTTTCAAATCCCAATTCCTCTAGCCTCAGCATCCAGCCAGAGCAGATTTTTATATTGCATCAGTGAATACCAGAACAACTAAAGAGAAAAAAATCAGGTCCAAATCTATAGGCAACTAATACCAGAATCAGAGTACAACTCCCAGCTTCATTATCTGGTCTAAATGAAATATAGTGAGCAAATGTACTTCTGATCTCTCTTATTAGTCCCATTTGTTAAAATGATGTATTTATTTACAGCTTTGCAGAGAATGAGGAAGTGGGCTTAGAATTCCATCTCAAAAGCAAAGTGATGATAAAAACTGGTATAGCTTCATGAGCTTATCTTACAGCAAGGTTCTTGTAGAGGTACAACTATATTAGCACCTCAGCACAAGGGCTTATCATTCATCAAAGGTCTAGTCTTCACAAAAGAAATAATGATCTTCTGTCATAGTGGGCAGCATTTCTGGAGGGATTTGATTCATCAATTAGCATCACTTTGGGGAGTGACCCACCCAGGCATTTAGACAGTTAACTTTTTACCTTGAGATGTCACTCCTAACTGTGGAACCAGGTAGATCCCACAACAGAGGTTCCTTGATTTAAGCTGGGTGCCTGCCTTCACTGCAGCTCCCCGACCAGTGATTAATATGAACACAGCTAAGGGTGACCTAATAAAAGAGAGAAATCCTGCCCTACCCTCCACTGACTGTGTTGGCAGGACCTCCACCGATTACTGTAGGGTTCTAAAGTGACTTGTTCACAAATGGATGGATGTGCAGGCATAACCTAGATGTGCACATGTAGGCAGTAGGGGGGACATCCCAAAGGACCTGTTGCAAGAGTGGGAATCAAAGTTCCCAGGCAAGGTATGTTCTCTGAAGGAATGAGCTAAGCAGCCATCCAGCTGCAGCCAACTCAACTTTGATATTGGATTGCTGTGTGGATATCAGCAAAGTAAACATAACTGGCACTTCTCCCTAGCACTGGGGACAGCTGGCACAAAATGGCCTACACCCAAATTATTAAATTCTCTCAATTTCCAGAACATCATGGACACATCCAAGTTAACCACTGAACACAGCCTGTCTTCTGTGCTAAAACTCACATTTTGTCCAGGAATTGTTTGATGTTAAACATTAGTCAAAAAAACCTCAGCACTATAGAGTATTAGGTTCCAGTTTCTCTGAACTTCCCCGGAACAGCTTTAGTCTACTATTTTAGATGTAACTGATGTGTGTTGGCCAGGAATATCAGCAAACCAGATGTGATTTTTAAAAAGAAAGGGGTTTCACTACATCCGATATTCAAGGATATTAAGTATATAGACAACATATTTAAGGTTGGAGCTCAAGGCATCCCCAAGGGCATTTCCAGAAGTATTTATGACTGAACATACTTGAGTGAAACCAGGAAGTGTTTAGTTTATTCCATTGCTGAGAATGAATCATATGACTTTGTTGATAGATTATTCAAGCAGTCAAATGCAAACTGGTAACTACATCACCAGGCTCTTACTGCCTAAAAAGTGAGGGCAAGAGCAGATCCATTGCTATTGAATAAAACCACAGCTCATTACTCACTATAGCCCTCCAGTTTTCTTTGATGATTGCTATGGGTCTTGAGAGTACTTTTTGTTCATCTTCAGAGCTGCAGCTCTGCAGCTGGTACCTCCTCATCCAGGGGGTTGGCAGGAAAACTGTGCGGACAGCCAGTTTACTTGGAGCCTTGGCTCCAAGGACAAAGAAGGTTCCCTGCTTACTCCATGGGCATCCCTTTTAAAACCCCCTTGTGCCATACTCAGCAAACCTGTTGTTTGCTGAGTATGGCACCTGTTAAAATCTTAGTCTTTCATGACCTGTCATGAGGTTACATAATTAGCCAAGGTCAGGGAGCACAGGTTAATGCAGGGGTGAAAAGGTGCATGCCTTTGCATGCACATCTCTGTGTCTTTTTCAGATGCAAGACACCCTGTGTCACCTGTGAGACTCACTTCTGAGGAAAAACTAGACCAGCGAGGAGGAAGGGCAGCAGAATGAATCCACAGCACAGCCCAAGGCTGTAAGCCAGGCCTGGTTCTGCTGTCAGAAGCAGGTGTATACCTGGCAGCAAACTCCTAGCATTAGGTTTTTGAGGGGCTTGCAAAAACCGTCTCTTCATTTCAGCCTGTCTGTTGAGCAACACCAGGCTCCTAGGACTGATTTGTGCTGCCAGAGCCTTGCAGGGGTGGGTAAACAGATGGCTTTGTCTGGAGAGCAGGCTGGTCCAGGCTAGTCTCACCCAAGGTTTGTGCTCAGAAATGTTGTTGGCACACAGGGACATTTTTGGCAAAAGTAGCAGAGGCAATGCTTGTACAATGTGATGGCCCCCTGCCTCACTAATATCTCAGACCCATGGTCATTCCAGCTACAGCCATAAACAGCATGGGAAAATGAGGCCTTTTTTTGGATCTAACATAAGAAAAAAATTAAAAATAAATTTAAAAAATAAAACCAAAAACAAATAGAAAAAAAAGGTAAAGCTACACCAAGAGCTCTCCCCTGAGCTGAATGTATTAGATGCATTGCATCTTGTGTGGTTGACCTATATTATTTCATCAGACTAGGGAGCAAATGAAGACAAAGAATGTCTTAGGTGACCCATAGATACAATATTCAGTCACTATAGTTGTTTCTAGTGCTGGATGTGCTCCGTGGTTTATTGAAAGATTTGCTGGCAAAATTTGAAATTCCATAGGAAAACCATGTCAGGAAAACACTTGTGTTCATCTCTCAACTGCAGAGTAACATGGAGTTTGCAGAAACTGCCAGTGATTAAAGCTCTTCATATTGCTTGGCTGGCCAACAATCAAACCATTCATGCTGATTAATACAATAATGAAGAATTTATTAAATTCACATTTTACTTATACTGCCATAATAAGGAAGTAGCAGTAGGTGTGTCAGGTTCCCCTCATGATTAGTATTGGAAGGCAAAGAAAAGGTTATGATGGCAAGTTAAGGAAAGTTTAGAGACTTATCCAAGTCCCAATGGAGGGACAGAGAGGAAGACAGAGTGCCTTAAGACCATGCATTACATCTGCTGACTCCCAGCTCAAAGGTGACCCAAATCTTGTGGCACCAACATTTGGATCCCTGTGCTCCACACAGTCTAGTGTTCAGACTGGCACTCAGACCAGGCACTGTGTCCTGGGACACTGATCTGTAACAACCCCTCCTAGCCTTTGTCCCACATTGGCAACCATCCTCTCCTCACTCTCCTGCCCACCTGCCCACCCTCCTTCCTGCTCACCTCCCTCCTCTCAGTGCCCTCACTCCCTTCCCCATGTTCATTCTCAGTGGTCGTTGCATGTACGTGCCTTGGCACCCTTCGGCTCATTAAGTCCCCTGCCTTGCCTCATGTTTTGACAGGTTTTGTGAGTTTTGACAATCCTGCCAGTGCCCAAGCTGCTATCCAGGCCATGAATGGATTCCAGATTGGCATGAAGAGGCTGAAGGTGCAGCTGAAGAGGCCAAAGGATGCTAATCGTCCCTACTGAAGGGTTGTGGGAACCACTGGATACAAAGCACTAGCACAGGTAACTGCATGGGGAAGGGGGTGTCAGCTACACCTGTAGCGTCTCTCTGTGTTGTAGACCCTCAAGGAGATTCAGCTCTGTGACTCTCTATCTTCTGCCTTTTTGACTCTGGCTAGAGCCACTCTGCTCAGACACGCACCCACGCATAAACTAGGAACTGTTTGTGTGTGTGTCTCTTTAGAAAAAGAGGTGGAAGGATGCTCACCAAGGGATAAGACAACTTCCTCATCCCAGGGGCATCCTGCATCTCTAGAAAGTGTTTCTGGTCACTAGAGGAGAGTCAGCAGCTGTCCTGATTCCCCCTGCTCAGTGAAAGAGAGCATTTCTGGTGCTTGAAGACAATCTGCAATTAAGAGGTGGGACTGGGCTGCAGTTTAATCCCAGGTGACTGGACTGGGACAGTGTCTGTCTCAATAGCTCTGTGTTGCAAACGTTTCAAAGCATTCTTCATTCTTCATGCGGTACAGTCTGTATCCAATTCCATCTCAGCATAATAACTTAATGTAAATATGTCTCCCTGACAACAAAATAACCCCTGATTTATTTCTTCACAAACCCAAGAAATTAATAGAATGATCCATGTTCACTTCTTGGTCAGTTGCTTTAAACTCTTGTGTGCAGATAAAACCCAACCAAAGCCAAGGAAGCTTAGCTGGAGTAAGGACCAGGGGTCTCATTTTTAGACTCATGTGCCATGTATTGCTGGAAAGAAGCCAGCTTCTTTCAAGGTTGAGGTTTCAAGGGAACTTTAATACATGTAACAACACCAAAAATATCAGAAGCCACAGCTTGTTTTATTGAAATCCCAACATATTACCAATTTAAAAAAATGAAGATGTTTCCAAAAATGGAAATATTTTCCACCACTGTCTGGCTCTTTCATTAGGTAATTCTTTGAGAAACAGAAATATAAACCCCTATGTGTTTGTTTACAGAGACAGGAAGTCTCCCTATTGTTAAAACTGTTCCACACCAGAGATTCCCCAGTAAACTCAGCACCTAAGGAGGCCCTAAGCAATTTGTACTCCTGAATTAGTGATACAGAAATTGGTTAGGTGACCTCTCTATGTCATTTTAGCTGTAATATCTAAGATTCTGTGATTTTTATTCAGGCCTCTTTTGATTCATGTAAGACAGGCAGAAAATCCCTATCTTCAACTTTCCCAAAGAAAAACAGAGTGTTTTAATTTTTCTCTGGGATCCCAAATATCTTTGAAAAATATATTTTTCCAGTCTTCAGAGCAGTATCCTTTCCAGTGAGAATTCAGGAATGGGATCAAAATGTCTTTGAAAGAGGTGCTGCACTGAAGACAGCATAAAGGAGATTAAGAAACCTTCCAATAAACATATTAGGCGCATGTGCAGTTAACAGCCTCCATAGTTTAGAATCTCCTTTATATGTGACTACATGAAGATAACCGTCAATGCATTTTCTCCCTTCAAAAACCTCTTTTCTTTTCCTTGCTTATGAAAAGGCCTCTTGGAAGCTTGAAACCAAAACATGTTGCCATATCCAAATGCTTTTTGCTTCATCACACTGGCTTTTTTTCTGCAGGCTTTGCTGGGGGAGAGCGGGGTGGTGCATGCGTGCAATTGTGTTAAAGCAGGGGCTGCCTTTGTCAGGGAGGCTTTCTGTGACACCTGCAAAGGGATCAAGGGACACAAAGGTCTCCCTAGGTAGGCACCAGGCTTTATGTCTCAGCATAGGTGTGCTGGCTGAGGATATGCTTGTTTCTCATGGTGGTGTCAGAAGATGCAGGGCTGTGGATATCTGTGTTGTTCAAGATTCTCCAGTATGAGTCTACGGTGGTTTTTATCATCATGGTTCACCATGAAGTGCTCTGAGGTTTCAGCTTGTTTCCTACAAAAGGTTGCTCTCTAGTAGGACAAAGATTTGTTGCTTGGGTAATTTTTTCCCAAAAAAATTTAATTTAAATTATATAAAAAAGGAAACAGCAGGTAAAATGGTATTAGAATTCCATATGTGTCTCTCTTAGAGCATTTTTTTTCCTTTCCTTTGCTTCTACTAAGCAGAACAGTCTTGAAGAGTTGCGTCTAGATAGGAAGTCCTTTAGCCTTCCTGGCTTTTACTTCAGCTTTAGTACTCTGCTGTCCAGAAAAATCATTCTGTTTTTACCATCAGATCACTTCCACCCTTCTCTCCTTGTTCAGAGACTTGTTTAGAAACTTGTTTAGAGACCCTATCAAAATGTATCTCAGAGGTCCTTGTTCTCTTGCATACTTACACCTTGTTAAGCCTGTTGCACGACCTGTACCCAACTTTTAGCAGAAAGGAATTCTCCAGGAAAAAAAGTTTTATATTTGTGTTTTTCCACCTGACAGAAGGAATTGCTCGAGTGTATGTGGTCCCAGGAGGACACTGCAGGAACATTCCCCAGGGGAGGATCTGGGTTAGCACAGGGAGAACCATGCTGCAATAGACTGAAGGGGACACTTGGCGACAGCCAGGATACCCAGAAGGTCACATGGGCTTAAACCCAGGTCTTTCTTCAGCTCATCTGCCTCCCAGTGCTTGGGAATATTGATACTAGCACCCTAGGAGCAGGCAGGATTCTCAGTCAGGAAGGCCACAGGTCAGCTTTCCCACCAGGGCTGAGCAATAGTGATCAGCAGAGGGCTAAGCCCTCAGGAATAAGCCAGACTCAGAGATAGGTCAGCTGTGCACAGTATTATTGTACCTCCACTGCTGGCTTGATTTGAAACTTCCTTTAACTGATAGAAAGATAATAACTCCACCTTGTTTTTTATCTATCTTTACTTTGGATGCAGCACTTCAGGGTCTTTAATTCCAATTTGAAGCATGTGTATAACCATATTGACACCAGAGTAATTACTCATATGCTTCAAGAGGATGCTCAAGAAACTTTTTAATTGGGATTTTTCCAAGGAAGGGCTTTTTTTCTATTGAATTGCTTTCAAAAAATAAGAAGTTGCCAACAACAACAACAGAAAAAAATCAGCACCCAGCTTGATATACTCCACCAGAGTGTTTGTTTCCTAACTGAGAAAGAAAGGGCCTTGCTAAATTTTAATTCTGGATGCACTTAAAAAAAAAAAAAAAAACTTATAAATCTCCCTTTTGGGACACAAGCAGTCTAGGCCACAGTGATTTGAAGTCCTTTGTTTTCTTTGCAAGTGCTCTAAACTTGCTCTCACACACTGAAATGGTTTCTGTGATGCAGCAGATAAGCCCAAAGCTGCAGCAAGCAAAGCCCTGAAGAATTTAGATGGCAAAATGGCTGCCCCGTCCTCTTTTTTCATTATAATTAAAGAGGTGTCTGTAGGGAAAAAAAAAAAAAAAAAAAAAAGAAAAATTAAAAAAAGAGGGGAGGAATGATGAGCTGGGAGAAAGCAAAAGAGAGGAGGATCACTTGAGGCAACTCTGCCAAAATCAGTATATTCTATTGCCAATTCCACCTCAGGACTAGGAAGCAAGGACTCGGAGACACTCCATGTGTCTTTCAGACAGCAAATGCACAAATAATTAAGAAAAAAACAACCTGAAACCCCCATCTCCTGTAGGTTGCCATTGCTAGGAGCCCTTCCATGCCCTGTGCTAAGAGAAGTTGCAGGTGCAGCCCGCAGTGCCTGGGGCTGTGTGTGAGCCCTGAGCCCACTGCCAGGACAGGCAGGCACGGTAGGACAGCCCTGCCTAGAAAACTGCACAGCTCACAGCCCTTCCAGAGCTCAGGGCAGAGCGCAGAGCAGCCCAGGAGCATCCAGCTGATGGATCAATAAAAGACACAGCACACAACAGCCCTGAAAACCCTGTCCATTCCCCTTCTGTGGCTTCATTGCAGTGGCTGGTCACTGGCTAAGTGATGTTTTCCACCTCAGACAGACACTTTGCCGCTGAAGTCTTATTTAAAGCTAAAGATGCAGAGACATTTGGGTGAGATTAACCCAGAGCACAGGCATAAAACTGAGTGACACAAAGTGAGTGTGAGCGAGGCAAAGTGTGTGAGGCCAAAGTGAAACAGAAAAGTGGAAAAAAATAGAAATAAGATCAACAGCAATATTTTTTTAGCTGTGCTCTGTAGTAGTGATAAAACATTAAATGGATGGACTGCCCAGGCAACCTGCTTCTACAAAACACCAGGGGAAATAACATAGGCCAAAGCTCAGATACAAAAATAAAAAAAGATTTTCAGGTCCTCCTTCACTGCTTTTTGAACATGGACTGATGTCTTGTTTATTGTAAAATTTGTGAAATACATGTTTTTGCAGTTGTCTGGAATAGGTGGTATTTTTACTCCGAAAATGTCTTTTTGTTTGTTTGCTTTTTTTTTTTTTTTTTTTTTTAATTGGAGTGTATATTTTACCAAACTGGAAAATTTTTCATTTTTCTCTTTTTGTTCCCTAATAAAGAAAAAATAAAAACAACCCAAACTCCATTTTAAAGTAAGATAATACTATGAGCCAAAAATAAAGCAAAAAAGCAAAATTCCAAATTGCCATAAACAAAAATATGTGAGTGGAAATCTCTGTCTTCTCTTGTCATTTCAGATGCCTTCAATGCAAAGTCTAGTGAAAGTGTATTTTTTACTGAAATTTTTGTTGCTTATGCCTCCCAGATAGCTTTCTATTACCTCTAGTGAGAGGCTATTCTGTAGCTGCATTGATCTCACTGTTTTCTATTAGGCTATTCATCTTGAGATTCATTCCAAATATCCTTTCTCAAGATAAAACCCCATTTCTTGTAGTTATGTCTCCTACAATCATGCTAACCAGCTCCTCTTCCACCTGCACAGATTATTGTTGTTTCCCTCTTTTAGTCATCACTTAGATCGTTTAGGACTTGCTTACATTATGGAAATTTGCACTAGTATAATTGCATCAAAACAGTACTCCAGCACAAGCTTTAATATGAGTGAATAAAGACAGAAAAAAAATCAGCACAGCTTAATTTTGGAAAGTCTGTTCAGATACTGGAAAAACATCACCTCAGCCAATATTTTTTTCTGTTCTTTGGATTACTTTTGTTTTTCATTTCCACTGACACCTGTGATTAAATTAAGCATCACTCACTGTGTTTGCAACCTAAACTTTGTGCTGTTGTGCTTGTACTGAGAGAATGGAAGTGAATTTTAGTGGGGGAGGCTAAAACAGGACTTCTGAAGGTGTTTGCAAGACTGACAAGGAAATCCTTTATTTTTCTGTCTGATCATTTTTAACCTGTCTGTCCATTTAAATTACTGATAACTTTATTATGACAAAATTCTCATGTCTGTTCTACAAACCACAGTTTCGATGCCAGAGCATGCAAAATCCCATTTGCTAATTATTTTATTCTAAGATTGGCACACAATACAATGCACTGATGGAAAACGACAATAATTAATTACTGCATTTACTCCAAAATTACAATTAGTAATTACTGCTCTGAGACTAAATTCCATTCAGCAATATTTGGAACTTGTTCTTCCTCAAAGCAGGGCAGCTTTTCAGGAGTATTGCTGTGTTTGCATCTAAATGAGTCCATGTAGGTCACTAACGGATCTGCACTATTTGTCATGGGAGTGATAGAGCAGCACAAGGCAATACCACAACTCTTTCCCTCAGTTTGGAGCAGGAATTCTTCATTAAAACCCAAGTCCCCTTTTATTATATTTTTTTTAATGTTAGATAATATAAGTACTTCAGAATTAAATAATAGATATTAAAGCAGCCTCCCACTTCTCATCTCACTGTCATACTCTTGGCCCTGGTGCTCTGAAGTAAACTTCTGGAGAATTGTGAGGACTTTTGCCAAAGACTCAGCCAGCAAAGAGCCCTCTGAGTTTTTCCTCGGATAAATACAATACTATGAAAAGACCAGGAGATTGTTATGGTGGTGCCCTCTTCAAAGGCTTCCAACAGCAAAACTCCCAAAGCTCCAGGGTTGACTGGAGGGCAGTAATTTCATATTAAGTCACTTGACCAAGATTAGTGTGGGAGATCATATGGACAATGTCACACAGATTACCTGACTAAGTCAGATTTTAGAGCCTTTCTGGGTTCAGTGTAAGCTTCAATTGCACCAATTAATGGGCAGCTGCAGTAAGATGAAAACAGCAGCCTTGAAGGAACATTTCTACTGGGTTCATTCAGCACACGGATCTGCTGGGCCAATGCATAAGGGACTGCAACTTGAAGAAAAAATGGAAAATATAAGAAAAGGAAAGAGTAGGAATTTGAAACAGCAGTGATTTGAAATGAGAGCCAAAGAGATGGAAAAACACAGGAGACATCCATAGCCAAATATTTTGTTCAAGCAGCAGCAGCAGCAAACACTGTCAGAATGAATCCTCTGCTAAATAACATATGTACAAAATGAATGAGAGAAGGCAAAGACCCACAATGAAAGAGGATTGTGAAAATACACGATGAGTCCTAGAAAACAAGCACAGTCATTTTTCTACAAGACATTCCAAGAAGTTATAAGTCAGCAAAATCCACTGATACTGGGACACTAGAGGGACCAGTACTCACCAGTAAGTAAATGGGAAACAGGCACGTTATCAATTTACAAATGCTGCTCAGGGAGAGAGCAAAGAAAGGTGTAGAACTTCAGAGAGGTTCTTCTCAGATGGCCCCATATTTTAAGGCAGATAGAGCTGTCTTTGATGTGTTCAGTTAATACAAACACCAGCACCATTAACATGTTTTTTGGTCAGGCAAAGACAATATGAACAGTAGGCAGGGCACAGCCCTCTATGTCTAAGAAGAAGGTTAAAACCTTCTTCCAGGGAAACTGGAAATTCACAATGAAATCAGAGTTATGAGTTAGCCCCAACATGTACACAGGACTCAGGTCACTTGTGCAGCATTGATCAGTAAGCTGAAAATGATCTGATCTTTTTGTCACTGACCTTTGAGAGCTACTGCAGAACCATGAATTGAAGCTCTGTGGGATAGTGTTTGGCACTTGCACTGTAGAGATAAAGAAAAGGGAGGCTAAAAAACTCCATGAAATTTACTCTGCAGGGGAAAACTGCTACAGGAGTTGGCAAGAATCTTAATAAGGGGTTGCAGAGCACTCCATCAATGTGAGCACCTTAAATTGATGTCCTTATGGTTTGGAAGGCATATACAATCAGCTGCACTAGAACACTGTTTCTCGTTCCCACGGTTATACCCAGTGATATATCAAATGCAATAATTGCATATTTGAATAATTCATAAGTACGGTAACTTTGGCCAGATACAAGTGAATATCAAAACTCTGGTCTCTGAAGTGTTTGATTCAGCTGTAGCAGAGAAATGGAGGTTTATGGTACAAACCTTGCTTCTCAGGTGTCTTTCATCCAGCCCTGTGACTGCAGTTAGGAAAAAAAAAAAAAAAGAGAGCGTTTTTATTTCAAACGGTTCATTTTTCCACTTAGCTGAGCTTCATCCAACCTTTTTGAAATATTGGGTAGAAGGCTGAGCTGGAGGGGAAAGAAGAACAGCAGTCAAGTTATTTCCCAAGCAAGGAGCAGAGTAAATGAAAACTCAGTGCTCTGTCTGGAAAAGTACTAAGCACAGCCATGATCGGGCTAAGTTCTCAGGCAGTGTCAATCACCAGCTTCTCTGAAGCCAGTGAAGTGACACTGATTTATGGCAGCCAAGGATCCAGGCCCACTATTACTTACTTAAATCTAAATGTTTTCCTAGCAGAGATGTTTCAATTATTTGCAATTCTAGAGGGACATGCAATGCGACCATTCTGGCTGTTCTGGTCTTCTTAGAGCAGAGACACTAGGGAATGATCATGCCCACCTCCAAATATCACCATGGCTCATTTTAGAAATGCCTTTTTAGGATAATGACTGGCAAACAGAAGAAAATCTCTTGTACCCATGGAAAGCTGCAGCTCCACACTCTAGTAATCCTCTTTAGAAAGCAGATTTCTCCAATTTATTGGAAGATACATTCTCCCTCCCCAGATCTTCAGATATCCCTTTTTCCTCTGTAAAAAAGATCCAGCAGCTGGGCTGCCTGAAGCATCTATTCTATGCAGAGCAATAACACTCTAAAATCCTCACAGTGACAAGATGCCTACCTTTGAAATTTCTGGCTCTGTGATGCCCAGTCCTTGATGCCAAAGATATCTTTTGGTTGATTTGGATGTGCTGTAGACCACGTTTGTCATGGTAGACCCTTAAAAGCAGGTTGTTCCAAAAGAAAATAGGTTTTCACTACCTTGATTTCTAAGGATTTGGAAACAATTGGGCCATTAAATCCATGGGCTGTGCAGTCAGCAAAAAATTTGTCTTTGCTGGAGAGGATTCTCTATTTTTCTCTGCTTTTCTCTACTCTCCTGAAGCATCTCCACTCATGAGCAGAGGTTGCATCCCATTTGCTGTGATGTATGACAAGTGAATGCTTTCCATGCTCTTTATTTTCCTCTGTGCATTCTCCTTGCATGGTACATATTTCTCCATCCTGGCAGATTGGACACTGGGAAAGGGAACCAGATGGTTAGCCCAATGCCAGCTGCAGGAAACTGGGCTCCTACATGTCAGTTCTAAGAGATTTGTTGCTTTCAGAAGGGAGTTTATTTGCAGGGGGTTCTGTCTTCTGCTCAGGTTACAAGAGCATTGTTCGGTACAGATCATACAGACCTTGTTACACGCAATACCAGCAGGAATTCCTACAGGCCTTGCTCCCATTACCTGTGAAGACCAGGGTAATGTAATTTAGAGAAAGATGTAGAGATCCTCATCAGAAGTAAAGGAATAGCTCACACCTGGAGAAGTATTCCTACACTTAAACCTGAGTGGAGGAATTAATGTCCTTTGATGGCTTTGTTGAGGAGCATGCTAACGTGCTGTTAGTAATTAGGAAAGGCACACTGACTGGCATCATGGTTATCTCTGGGGTCCTTTCTCTTTCAGCACAGACCCACTTCTTGACAGCCTGACTTCTAGTGCTCACCAGGGATTCCTAGAAGTAACCCCAGGATACCGCTTAGGATTAAAATGCAAATAATTTCTTTCTTCAGAAATGCTCTAGAATAAATGAGTTGTCCTGAGGTTCACAGGTATCTGAAGAAGTGCTGGGCCTGTCCTTCATCTGGGGAAAGAAAGTAGGCTTTAAAGGAGTGATGATGATTTGTGCCAGCTAAAGGCTTGCTGTGGGATTTGGCCACTTACACTCAGGGAGCAGAAATCTTCTGCTTTTTCTCTTCTAATCTTTCAAATTGCCTCGGTAATTTTTTTCTTCTAGTTGTGTGTGCTCAGTGTGTTCTGTCGATGTGAGAAGTGGTAATGTCACTCTGCTAGGAGTTTTATGGTTCACAGAAGGCAGGATTTGTATTGAGATAGACAGATAGATGGATGTCTGGTGCCTGCATACAATGTATTACAGAGATTGACCCAAAATTTTCAACACCAAAATCCCAAACAATAGACTGAGGGAATCTCTGTCTGGGAGATTTCAGATGGATTTTATATCTTTTTTTCTGATTAATACAAGTCTTTAAAAGCATATCATCCCTATCCCTTTGCCCAAATATTTGGGGAAGATCAGAGTAAAGAAGGATCAATAGCAAATAAGTAGTCTACATTTTCTCAGGTGTCAATGTAAAGGAGGTCAGACATGCCATACTGGGGAAGGAAGGGAAGGATACACAGGGAAGTCTGGTGTGCATTCAGATAAGGAACATTCATCGTGACAAAGGAGGAGGTGATTCCTGTTGCCCATGCTGCTGGTGAACTCAGGGAAGGTGGTAGTGATGCTCATGTTCCCCTGACCACGCAGGCTCAGGGCCATACTGAGATCTGGGCTCTCCCTGCACATGAGAGGGAAGTGGAAAGGAGCAGAAATGCTGGCTGATGGGAGCAGTAGGGACACCATCCTGCCAAGCTGCCTGCGGAGCCTGGAGCTGCCTCCTAATGAAGGCGAGCGGCTGGTCACAACTGGAGGCGAGCTGTTCCCCATTTGTTTGTGCTCCTCAGAGTGGCAGGGATCCGCTCTCCATCAGAGTAATCCAATTGAACAAAATGATTCATATTAGCAGGCACATCTGTCTGAGGCCAAAGCAGAACCCTGGTGTTAGTTTAATAAATGGCGTTCATTAAACTCAGCTGAAAATATAATCTGGAGAGACTGATGGGGTGAACAGAGCAAAGAATAAGCAAAAGGAGTTAGCAATTATCAGATGTCATTTGTTCTACTGGTACCACGGAATTGGAGCTTGTTTGCTGAAATCTTAATTTCATTTTGCTGAGGCAGAATCCATCAGAGAAGCTTATGCTGCAGCTATGATTCCTGTTTGTCAGCCCTTGGTAGGGAATGTGGCATTTTTCTTTCCTCCTTTTCTACCAGACAGAGCTCTGAAGGAGCACAGATCCCAGCAGAGAGCACAAGGGCAGGAAAGACTGAGGGAGCAGCCTTTCCTTTGCCATGAGAAGACCTCTGAGTAAAGTTTCCTGTGCTGCAATGGAGAGAACATGGGCAGTGCTTTGGGACAGGAACGTGGCTATTTCCAAAGCAGCAGAAGCCATAAATCTTCCCAGTTCCTCTGCCACTTCCTCTCCATACCAAGATGGTGTAGAAACACTTCTCACCTGACTTCGGGAGCATTTTACACTCTACAGGGTAGGGGCCAGTGTTTCCACTGGCAAATGTTTCCCTCTTTTCAGACTATACAAAGGTTGGGTTCTTCTTGGTGGTCAAGTCAGGGAACCTCCTACAGCTGTGCACTGCCCAAGGCAGCACAGGGGAGCAGGCACAGGCATCAAGATGTTGGAGGCAGCCCACATATCCAGAGCTCAACCCTGATTGTCTGGGGCTGCCTCCTTCAGGCCCAGCTCTCACTCTGTTCCAGCTCAGCCGGCTCAGTTACCTGGCATTACCATTCCTGGCCATAAGTCTCAACACAAAACACTGAATCCAGAGGGAGTGCTCTTAAGAGGGAGAGCTGCCTTTCCCAATTTCTGCTGAGCAGAGGCAAGCTTCTTGGGACTGACTTACAGAATGGTCAGCATTTGAAGGCTGGCTGGACAACCCGTTTCTTGTGAGTTGCTTTGGTTTTGTTTAGTTTTAACTTGTCCCTACGGGTATTCAAATGGTCCTTGGTGTGCTTCAGGGAAAGGCAAAAAAGGATTTTATATTTATAGACTTGCCAGAGCTATCGAGTCCTAGCCAGTTAGAAAAAATCAAAAGAATAATGGAGGAGAAGGGAAAGCTTGACCTCATGAGCTTTCAGCGTTGATTAGTTTGTTGGTGTCAGGAACCTTTTCTTGTTCAGGGCAGACTAACTGTGAAATAACTTTTTTCCCCCTACTCTTTAATCTGTCTCCTGTATTCCCAAGGGGAAGGAGGAGCCAATACCTGCCTTCCTGGAGTTCTGCCTCGGAGGAAGCAAGTGCACGGACATGCACACCAGCAGCAAGGGGCTGCTGGGTTTGGGTTTTTTCTGAGATTCATCTACTCGGTGTGCCCTTTGGCAAGAGGCTGAACACCTTCGATTTCCCTCAAAATTGTGTAAGAATCAGTTGCTGACATGAGCTGCTCTGGAGGTGGTCAGAGGTTTTTCTCGCCCTGGTGAGCACAGAAGAGGGAGGGAGAGTTGCAGAGATGGGAAGCATCTTTCTGATATTTACCCTGGATTCCACCACGACAATCAGGCCTCCTTCACAACCATGGAAGTGGGTGAGGCATGCACTGAATCCCACCTCTTGCCCACTACCATCCCTCACACAGGTTAATCCTGAGCTTCTTGGCACAGGGAGGAGCATAAAGGCTTAGGTTAACATGATCCCATCATTTGTATGAGACTGGTGGGAAACGTGCTGAATTTGCTTGGTTCAGCTCTGCGGATCAGGCAATGGGAGCACTCCCAAGCCAGCACAGCTGCAGGCACAAGGGGACATGCTTCATAAGCACAGGCTATCTGAGGTGACAATGAACCAGAAAACCAAAGAACAGAGACTGATCAGACTCAACTGGATGCAAATAGAATTTGGAATTTATTTTCAATATTCTTTTCAAAGTACATTGAAGTAATCTTATGAACCAGACATCATGGGAATCAGCACATTGGTTTTCAGTGCTTTCAGAAAAAAAAAAAATTGTTTTGGATTTCTTTTTAAATTCTCAGACAAAAGTTTTGACTATTTTTAAGCAGTAATATTGTTTGACTGATCACCTGCATTTTCCGCCCAGAAAGGCTTTAAACAAAAATGTGATCCAGTTCTAAATTAGAATCATATAAATACATCAGCTATAGCTGTGAAATGAGTCACAGACATAAGTCACATGCATAAGTGTTTTCAGAATCAAATTCCAAGATACTAAAATTCACCAAGAGATGTGAATTCTTCATATGGAAACCACTCCAACTATATGGTAGAATTCTTGTCCTATCTTTCTCCAACTCAGAACGAGTTACCATCTCCTTAGCTAAAGTATCTACTTTTAGAAGCTTCATACAGAATTTGGCTTCAAGAATGTTTGTGGGGTTTTTAATAAAAAATTATGAATATTTAATAATTATTAGATGTATGTAAGCCTATTGAGTCATCCTGGACTTTAATCAATTTGAAATATTTGGGGCACCAGTTTCCACCTTACTATTCCTCACTGGAGGTACATCAGAGCTTCAGTGCAATTAAAATGAAGCAGGAAATATTTTTAGCTAATTGCATTGTGCACCTTGAAGGTAATTTGAAGCTGCAGGCAAAAAAAAAAATAAAATATCAGAAGGTGTAATTGAGTGCTGCAAGCTGGGAATGTGTGTTTCTGGCTGCATTCTGATTTAAAGGGGTATAGAGACTGGGTATGGAGCTGGACAGCCTTGGCAGAAGGAGAGTGAAAACTCACCTCTGGAGAACAGTCCCAGGATGCATCACAGGCCAGCAGACCCAGCAGCCCTGCCACTGACACAGGACCAGCTTTGAGAGGGCCACTGGAGAAAATGTTCCTGAAAGAGATGTCAGGCTGGGAGATTAGCTGAGGTCTCCTCCTTTTCCAACCCCACACAGACACCACTCCAACATATCCTTCCTGTACCTGGAGAGCCACTACAGAGCAAATTCTTACCCCTCCAGCCCAGCAGGCCGCTGTGGGCTCTTGTTTCTTATGGCAGATACTGGAGCCACTGGTGGGGTGTATCAGACAACTTCCTGGGAGGGCACAGGCAGCTTAATTGTACCTGCTGAGATCTACAAGCTGAACTTCATGAGGTCATCCTAGGGGCCTGCTGAGGAAAGAAAGAGGGGAGCAGGATCCCCATTTTACTGTCAGCAACAAAAACAGAAGAGTGTAGCAGTGGTTTGATCAGCATTTTGATAAGGTCTAGTCAATCTATAAAGGGAAAAAGCAGAAACAGCAGAGACTGGGCACAGAGGCTTTCTTACAGCTTCCCAATTAGACTTAGTTCTCAGCCATGCACATTTTTTTAATTAAACTGTTGGTACAATGCTCAGGAGATAGAAAACTCCTTGAGGCCCTCTTGTAATAAAGAACCTTTCATTGTATGCACAAAGGCAAGCCTAATTTCCTCTCCCACCTAATATTCATCTGCAGCAAAAGCAGGGGTGAGCACTCTGTATGAAGCAGGATAAAAGCTCCTCAGGGCACAGGACCCACTGATTTGGCCATTGGGAGGGAAGGAGGCCACATCCTTTGCTGCAAAAGTAGCCATTTAACACTCATTTGACCTTTACCATCACTGCTTCTCAAAATGACCTGAGTTCATTGAACTGATCTTTGCCTGCAAAGCTCTTGATCGGCAAAACAGAGCTGAGAGAGGGAAAGAGCCATGGCTATCTTTGCATGAGCAAGTAAATTCTGCGTGGTGCTGAGGAGGGTGAACAGGGCTGTGACCGCTCAGACCCTACCAAGCCCACCCTACAACCAGCCCACCCTGAATCCTCACTCTGCCCAGCCCAGCCCAGCCCTTCCTCCCACCACACACCTCCACATCTTTTTCAGGGCACCTCCACCACCCCTGTGAGCCCCACCGCTCCATGGCCACCTCTTCTGCCACTGCTCGGGGGCAGAGTGAGAAAAGGCAACACGGCTCAGGGAGCCAGTGACATTTTCTGACTGCCCAGGCTGGCTTCTGCAGGAGCAGCTGCTCCATTGTGGTGCTTTTTCATCTCCTGCTTGAGACTAATGGCTCTAGAAAAATAGATAAATCAGAGGTGACACAGCTATTGCTGCTTGACAATTTTTCATCAAACAAGCTGGGGGAGGAGGGGATGACCAAAAAGTGACATTTTGACCAAACTGTATGTTTCCGCAGCAAATTTTCATTCCAGTAGATTAAAAAAAAATGCAAACAGCACAAAAAACATAACTGTCTTGATTAAAAGTGTTGGCCTTCAAAATACTAAATTCCTCTTAAAAATTGACTGATTTTCAGATTGATTAAAAAAAAGGCAACAATTAATCTATTTCTCTGGCCACCTCCCCCACCCCAGATTTGTTTTATTTATTAACTAAAATATTCACAGGAAAGAAAGCAAAAATAATGACAATTTCCCTCCAGAAAATAATTGTCATTTTTCAACTAGCTCTTAATGTAACTTAGTTAAATGAGAGCAATCCTAGTAACAACACTGCACAGCAAGTAAGTCATACAATTATTTGAAAGAAGGGCATTGCAATTTTTATCATCACCTTAAATTTATAAATGGGAAAAATGAGGCAGGGTCATCAAGAATATAAAAACTAAACAAAACAAAACAAAAAATTACACATTAGCATTTGAAATGTTGGACTCCCATCTCCCTGTTAGATCACATTGGCTTCTCTTCTCTGTCTCTGTGTGCGTACAATTGTCTCTCTTGATACATATGTACATGTAATACCTCTGTACATATACATATGGATATGTTGGTGTGCATTTTCATGTTTCTAAAGATTCATATATACAATCTGTCTGCTTTTTAACCTTCAGGTGTTAGAACTGAAGCATCTGACAAAAACACTCTTTCCCTCCCTTCCCTCAATTCCCGCCCCCCCCGCCCCCAACTAAGAGTCCAGGTAAATGGGTTGATGTCTGGTATAAATCATCAGACTTCTTTTAATCCCAGCATGGATGCAAAGTCCCCTTCACCAACCTGCCCTTCCCACTCTAACACATTTGGGCTCCTAATCTCGGGCTCACCACACAGCCTTAGCAGTGGTTGTCATAGGGATAGAGTCTGTTTTGGAGAGCCCTGCTTCCGTTTTCCACCTCTGCCAGACAGTCCAGGCAGGAGCTGGATGAGAGGGGGAATCTCTGTGGGTTGGTATCGGGGTACAGTGAAGAGGAGGACTGAGGCATAAGGAAAGCAGAGCCATCCCGCAGCACTGGAGGCAAAAACAGAGAGGGAAATTGCTATAGAAACAGTACAAAAGGCAGGGGAGAAAAACACAGGCTGGAGTTTTAGTAATATTGATCAGCTTCAGAGGCAATAGCTGTGAAGCTCTAATATCAGTAGCAAAACCAGCTCCAGTTCCTTACAGTAGGTGTGCATGGCCATGGGCTCCAGCAGACAGAAGGACAGGATTCTGACTGCAGTTTTGGGTGCAAAGGCACACATGTGTGTAAATGGAGATTAATATATGTTGTATAAAGGTGAAGAAGTTGGCATATGCCATGACCAGAGACTAAAATGTGAGACCAGGAGGCTGCCACTTTCCTGTTGGAAGAAGTGACAGCCTTTGAGTTTCATCAGGGGGAGGTTTCTTACCTTCAAGACAAGGAAAAAGTCTAGAGATGATCAGTGGAGACTTGACTAATAAGGACTCAGGGGAGAGACATGGTAGAAATTATGTGGAACTGGAGGCAGTAGATTTCTGCAGTGGAAGAAGAACCCAACCTGGTAGCCCACCACAATGGTGGCAGTGTTGGCACAATTGTGTGGTCCTGTGAAGGGCACAGAGCAAACTGGTACCTGCAGCTGGCTGCATTTACAGTTTAGCAGATATACAATGACAGGTCCTGTGGCACTCACCATATGGTCAGGAAGTGTTAGGCTTGTGCCATTTGCACACCTCTCTCAGGTCACCTATCTGCTGTAAGGGTATCATGGAATCACAGTACAGAGTAGGTTGCAAAAACACTTGTAAAAATATTAAATTCAGTCATTAACCCAACACTGACAAGTCCACCACTAAATTCTGGCTCTAATCACCACATCTATACCTCTTCTAAATACCTCCAGGAATGGTGACAGCACAACTTACCAAGGCAGCCAGTTCCAGTGCCCAAAAAGCCTTTCAGTGAAGAAGTTATTCCTAGTATCCAATCTAAACAACTCCTTGCAACCCAAGGCTGTTTTCTCTTGCCCTGCCACTGGTTACTGGGGGAAGAGACTGACTCCCACCCGTCTGCAACCTCCTTTCAGAGGGAGAATGATAAGGTCTCCCCTCAGCCTCCTACTGAGCTGAGTCCTGTGGGGGACTGTGTGGGGATCACCACTACTGACCAGTCCCAGCTGGATGTCATTCCTTTCAGCAACACCATTTGGGCCCAAGCATCATCCATTTTTTTACCCAGGCAACAGTGCACCCATCCAAGTCATGAGCAGTCAGTTTCTCCTGGAAAATGCTGCGAGAAAAGCTGTCAAAGGTTTTACTGAAGTCCACACAGACACATGCCCAGCATTTCCCTCATCAACTAAGTGGATCACCTTGTAACAGAAGGAGATCAGGCTTGCCAAGCAGGACCTGTCTTTCATGAACTCAGGCTGGCTGTGCCTGCTCCCCCGGTTGTCCTGCACGTGCTGCATGAAGGCACTGAGGATGATCTGCTTCACAAGCTTCCCCAGCACTGAGGTCAGGCTGTCAGACCTGTAGCTCCCTAGATCTCCTTCCAGCCCTTCTTTTGGATGGGCATCACTCTGGCTAACTTCCATCAACTGGGACTTCTCTGGTTAACAAGACTGCTGATAAATGATGGAGTAGCTCAGTAAGCACCTCTGCCAGCTCCCTCAGAACCCAGTACCACACTACATAGGCAATGAGTGTCTCCCATCTCCCAAAATGCAGAGCTTATCCTCACAGTCCAACCAGAAACTGCTGTTAAAAGCTTTACTGTGACAGAGGTATTTGTAGCAATAGGACTACTGTGCTGACAGCACAGGTTGCAAGGACATGGGTAGATTTATGTTTGTCTAACCAAGGCTTTAACTGAGATTCATTTCCCCTGATGGTATAGACCTACACTGCAACTATTCCCTTCACAGCAAGTCAGCCAAGGTCCTCATTATAACCATGAGAGAGATACTGGTTCCTTTTGCCCATGACTCACAGTCTTATCTGAAACAGCTCCTAAGCATGAGTGAATTGGGATCTAAAATCCCTGTGTGTCTCCACTAATGCTGTCCTAGTGTGATCTGTTCAGATGAAGATGTCTGCATTTTGTATTCCATCATTAGGACTTCAATCCCTTATCTCTCTCCAGGGTTCAAGGAGAACAGTCCCAGGATGTTAGGCACTTAAGTGCTTCCAAAAAGAAGTTGGACATTTACCAGATTTACTTGGCTATGGTTTGCTCAGTAGAGCAAGACCTTGGACATGTCCCTAGAGACTATCAAAGAGTCTTCTCGTGTCCACTGACTAGGTAGCTGCTGCAGACCCCTGATTTAGAAGAGCAGCTTCATTTGGTGCTTGAAATACAAGGCAAGTTAGGCATACAGGATTACCACATGTAACTTTGGTGTGAAAGAATATTTTCAAATGGCTTTTTTTTTTTCTGTTTTTTTAACCTCAGTTAGTCCTAATCCTTCATCTGTACATATATATGTTTTTGTGTGTGTGTGTGTTTCATCTGTAGTGTCTGAGGGTGTCTGTGGAGGACAGGCAGAGGGATGGTAGTACCACCTCCAAAGCAGTGGTCACTGATTGACCAGTCTCATCCTTCCCACTCTGCACATTAAATGTTTTCCTCAGTAAAATTATAGCAAAGAACCTCTCCCCAGCTTGACAGTTGCCTGGATCTAGCATCCATGTGTAAACCCACTACCCACTAAGCTCCACTCCTGATCCTGCAGCTGGTGCTATTTCAACACCAGACAGTAGATATGTGTTGCTGTTCCTACTTCTCAGGTATAGAGCAGGATATTGTTATCTCCCATTCCTGTTGCCTCCTTTGTCCTCCATTCATTGAATCAAATCCTGTTAACCCTTCCTTTTCCTGCTGGCACAGCTGAGGTAAGGAAAGACACAGGCCTTGCTGTGATGGTGCTGACAGCTCTCCTTCCTTCCCCAGCTGCTTGTTTTCCTGTGTTATGACATGGCCAGAAAGCCCAGAGGGGTAAGAGGGATGCTAGAGATCTTTCCTCTTCCAGGAGCTGTACAGCTGCCACTATTTGCTCTTGGGTTCCTAGGGACACAAATGACAACAATTCTTCCATGGGCCATCTTCAAAAGGACAGTTTTCCCCATCTTGGACTGTGAAATAACTGTAGACACGATCTTGCATCTGCCTTGGGGGTACCAGTCTATTGTCTTAGTCAAACCCCAGGAAGCTCAGGCTGACACTTCCAGATCATCAAAGGGCAAGACTTTGGGGCCAGGCCATCCAGAAGGAGTCAGCTTTAACCAAGACAGCAGCCAACTGTGGGAAAAGTGTGGACCTGAAGCCAGACCTCAGATCAAGGGCTTAGTTCAGCATCATCTCTTGTCAGCTAAGCACAACCGCTGTAGCCAAGAAAGCATGTTTCAGTTCACAGAAACAGTAAAAAACCCAAGACAAACAAACAGAAAGCTAGGGAAGGAATTTTCACTAGCCAGCATGCATGACTTCAGGATAAGAACTGCCAACAATATTCTTGTGACACCCCAACATGAGGTGAAATTTCATTCGTGTGCAGTGACTTTTCAGAAATAGGCTGCGAGGAGAGATATGAGCCCTGCCAAGGGGACAGAAAGGCAATACCTGAGGAACAGGGTGCAGAGCTGCTGACTGAGACAAGTGTATTGTTGTGTGCAGTGATTTTTGGTGTTTACCGAGGCAAAACTCTGTGGGCCAGTAAAGGGACATTTTCCTTCACAGGAAAAGAACAGGGCATTTCTATAGGTTGTAGCAACAAATCCCTGGCAGGTTTTATTCCTTTTCCTTTTTTTTTTTTTTTTTTTTTTTGGTCCTTTGCTTTTTTTTTCCTTTCTTCTTTTGTTTTTAATTTTCCCCCCTTTCTTTTCTGCCTTCCCTCTTCTCTCTTCTCTTCTCTTCTCTTCTCTTCTCTTCTCTTCTCTTCTCTTCTCTTCTCTTCTCTTCTCTTCTCTTCTCTTCTCTTCTCTCCTCTTCTCTCCTCTCCTCTTCTCTCCTCTTCTCTCCTCTTCCTCTTCCCTTCCCTTTCCTTCCCTTCCCTTCCCTTCCCTTCCCTTCCCTTCCCTTCCCTTCCCTTCCCTTCCCTTCCCTTCCCTTCCCTTCCCTTCCCTTCCCTTCCCTTCCCTTCCCTTCCCTTCCCTTCCCTTCCCTTCCCTTCCCTTCCCTTCCCTTCTCCTCTTTCTCTTACCCATTTTGTTTTCCATTATCTCTTCAATTCAGGCCAGAGCTAAATGCCAAAGGAGTAAATGTCCATCTTACAATGATGCTGATTTAGGGACCATTGTATCATCCAAATCCTCCTACAAGTCTGCTTCCCACACCATACCAGCATTGCTGTTTCAGAGCCTGCCGTCCTGTGAACTGCTAAATGGACATGCAGCAACCAGCAGTAGCTGCTTTCCTTTTCGGTTTTCTTTTTTTTGTTGTTGTTGTTCTGTTGGGGTTTTTTTTAAATTTATTTATTCTCAGAAGCCAAAGCAGTTCTTGGCCTATTACTCCCCTGTGATTTAAAACTTGGGATGTAAACCAAATCAGAGTGGTACCTGCTCCGGAGTCGATGCGAGGCAGTGGAGAGGCTCCTGGAGGACTCTGGCCAGCCATCCAGTGAAGCCCAGGAGGCTGGGGGTGGTGCGGGGAAGGCCGGCGCTAACAAAAGCATTCTGGTTGGCAGTGAATGTTTTTATTTTCCAGACTCCGCAAACCGATCTGTGTCTGCGCTCATCCATTCAGTGCATGCTCTCCTCAACAGCCGCTGCATCACGCTCTGTTCCTGTTCGCTGTTGACCGTGTGTCCACATTTAAGTGTGTGTTTTATGTGTGTCTCTGGCTAGGCCTTCTCCATCCTTTTTTTTTTTTTTTATTCTTCCTTACTTTCTTTTCTCCTTTTCCTTTCTTTTCTTTCTGTTCAATTGGTTTGTTTTGCTCTCATTCTTGTTTCGTTTTCTATAGTTTAATGGCAAGTATTTCCATTAGAATTTTTTGATTGATGCTGTGTTTGTAACATTTTTTTAATTATTATTTTTATATATATCTTCTTTCCCCACCTTTCCCTTTTTCCACACTATATATAAATATATATATATAAAAAAATCTTTTCTTCTTTTGTCATTCAATCAAATTCCAACCAAGAGCCAGTCAAATCCACCACAGTCTCGCGCTGAGCTAGGAAAAAAGTTCTCGTAATGACATGAAAGTGGAGAATACAGTTCCCCAGGCCGTAAGTTCAAATCAACTCGAAGTTGAAAGTGTGACATGATGGCGTCATGTAACAAGCTAAGAATTGGTTGCATGACATGCCGTCAAGTTTCGTGCAGGTGCCGTGATTGAAGCATTTTTCTTGGATGTTGTATCAGTTGATGATTGGCCAGTCATGATCACATGTGCCTTTTTTGACTTTGTGCTGCCACAATTTTTTGCTGTGCTCATTTTCGTTTTGTTTTTGGTGCTTGCAGTGGTTTCTTTATTTGTCGTTTGATTTCTCGTCAGCGTTTTATGCTTCTTTAGATGTCACATAGAAGGAAAAAAAAAAGATGGATTCCTAATTCTTTAGAAAAAAAAATGGGATTGTTGTAACTACAGATGATTTGGAAAAAAAAAAAAAGTAGAGAGAAAAATGTGTGGTTAATTTTTTGCACTGAAAATCTTGTGATTATTTTTTTTTTTCCGGAGAATTGGGGCCTTTTTCAATTGACACCTTTTTTTTCCCCTTAGGATATTTCAAATCACTTTCTAAAAATTAAAAAAAAAAAAAGAAAAAACAAAAACGGAAAAACCAAATCAAAACTAAAAAGACTAATGATAGTAATGGTAGTTTGCAAACTATAGCAATCAAAAAAAAGCAACCCCAAGAAAAGCCTCATTGTATGTCTTTTCAAGAATTCCTAATTCTAAGGTGCCTTATTACAGCAACTCCAGCAAAAATTAATTGCTTAGAGGGAGGGAGGGATTGAGTGGGAAAAAACCCATCCAGATCAAAAAGCAAAATGCATCTTTTTGTTTACAACTGAAAAAGGGTCCTTGACGAGTGTTTTTTATTTTTTTATTATATTATTATTTTTGGTGTTGTAATTGTTTAGACTGCTGTGTACGGTTTGCTGTTTGTTGAACCAACAGTGTGAAAACCTGCCAGCATGGATTGATATTCCGCATGACACTTTTCCACCAGAGTGGACCTTTTGCAGTTTCTAAGTTTCTTGATGTAATAAATCACCGAGTGTATAAGAAGAACCTGCTTGCTAGAAGGAGATAAGAGCTAATCCTTAATGATTAAGCATCCTACTTAAATGTCAAGCCTAGTCGGATCATGATTATATTTTTTTAAATAATTTTTATTTAAGAAATGTTAGCTTTACCTTTTTTTTTCTTTTCAAAAAAAAAAAGTTTATTCCAACAGTCTTTTTTATTTAACCTCCTGTAAATTGCCTGTTCAAAGTCCTACTTTCTGACATTCACAAAGGAGTAGATGTTATTGGCAGCTATGTCTCCACAGAAAGCTCATACACTGTCAAAGATGGCACCCCATTAAAATATAGTATATATCCCCTTTCCTGATGCCTTTCACCCTACAAAAGCCGGACAAGCAAGATTGTGATCTGGCGTAGCAAAGTGGCTCTTAAAAATAATTAAAATGCCGCTGTCTTCACATGTGTAGTGATGCAGATTTACATAGACATGCCCTAATTTTATTTTGATTTATTATTAATATTATTATTATTGCCAATAGGAACAATTGTGTTTTTCTTTATCATGATCGTGACTACCTTGCTTACTTTGGGTTTGATCCGGTTCCCACTGAAGTCAAGGGGAATCCTTCTGTTGATGTAAAGTGGGAGCAGAATCAGAGCCAAGGCCTTCAAAAGCAAAACACCAAAGCAGAAGCCCCATCCTGTCCCAATTGAAGGGAGAAGAAAACATCCATTACTTTCAACGGGAGCAGGATTGGGCCCAAAAGAACAGGCTTGATTTTAATTTAATTTTCATTTTTAGGTCTTTTTTTCCCCCCTCCTGTCTCAAATATTCCCCCTACACCTTCCCTACTTCCCCTCCCCTTTTTGATTTAATTTGCAATGATCTTCTTCATTTTTTAGGGCAGCAGCTGAATGGGCCACATTTAGAAAAAAAAAAAAAAGTATATATATATTAAAAAAAAAGTGAACTGTTGGATTACATCTTTGACATATCAGCAAATATCAGTCAAGCTGAAGACTTCAGACCTATTCTCTCTTTGATTGTTTAGACTGTAACATTTCTTCAAGAAAAGTATCACATCTGCTGACTTCGAAGGACATGCGCTTGAAAACAAACAAACACATAAAGTAAAATCAGAGCAGGAGGAAGATGAACCGGGATTTCTGAAGAGACACTGATATCACCACAGCGGCTTTTCTTCAAACAGGAGATGCAAACCTGGATTCTGGCAAAGGAGTGCCTGTTTGCCACCAAGGATGCGGTTACCATGCGAGACCCATGGTAACAGTCACTGAGCATCTTTATCTGTCATTCCTTAGCTATATAGGGACCAAAGGACAAAACTTTTTACCGCAGACTTGTAGCTGTATGTAAAATATGGAAGTTCTTTCCTTTTCTCTGAGCTGTTCCTAAAACAGTTTTTGAGAGCGATTATATGAAATATGTAAAACCTAAAAAAAAAAAAAAAACAAAAAAAACCAAAAAACAAAAAACCACAAAAACCACAAAAACGCCAAAAAAAATCCACAAAAAAATACAAATGCTTAAATGCTTTTAAAATGGCAAGATAATAGTTCTTTGATACTTTGGGAGGTTCTTTGGTTATACATTAATTAGAGTCTATGAAGCTTTCATATGGTTTTCTGTATAATACGCAAGGATTGCGTTGTTAAAGGCAGGTAAGATGGATATCTATGAAAAGCAAAAAAAGTAAATAAATAAATACATAATTAAGTACATAAAAAGGCATAGAAAAGAGAAAGGAAAGATGGTTGATATTAAATGGAAAACAAAAAGGTTTGTAAATGCTTCTAACTCTCCCCATTTAAAATCCTAATAGTTGTACAGAATTTAAAAAAGAAAGTTTAAAATACCTATATAATAGAAAAAAATTAGACAACATAAAAATAAAAAAAGCAAAAAAAAAAATAATACTACATAGAAGTTAGCGTTAATGCTAAAAACAAAGATGTTGTAGAACTGTAATTTTGTAGAGTTTAGATTGAGCATAAATTCCTACTCTCTGCCAATTGCTGTTGGATGCTGTTATTTATCGAGGAGAAAAAGGAGAAAAATGGCTATTTTGGCAGCTTTTTTAACTGCAAGCATTCCAGCTATTAAAAAATAAACAAGACAAGACTCAATTCTGTAGACAATGCAAATGGAAAAAAAAAAAAAAAACAGCTGTCTTTTTATCAGACGTTAGTTCTAACTTGAACAACAAAACACAGCTAAACGCTTCATGTCTTCATGATCTGCTGTCCGCAAAATTCCCATCATCCTATGCTTCAGTAGCTTCCATATTTGCTCTAGAAACCTTCAGGGCAAGGGATTAGCCTAGTACCTTAATCTTAAAAAAAAAAAAAAAAAAAAAAAAAACTAAAAAAATTTAAAAAACCTTAAAAAAAAAACCTTAAAAAGTAAACTAAAGAAACAATCTCTTTGAAGAATTTCTGAAACTGTTTACAAGGAATTTTGAAAAACAGGGGGATGTTTAAAAAAAAAAAAAGATGCTGGCTCTGTTTTCTGTAAATAAATTTGCATATTTTGTAGGACTTTTAATTGTAATGATAGAGAAAAAACAAGGAAAACTATTTAATGAAAGCACGATATTTATCTTTGGTAAATGACTTTAGAGCAGTTAAAAATAAGACATTGCTTTAAAAAATCTGACTCAGAAAAAACAATGAATTATTTAAGAACACATATATTTTAAAGAATATCATATTTATTATAATTTATTTTCACAGTCTTAAAACTTGATTTACATAATTCTCACACTTGTTTGCATCGATTGAGCAGTGTGATAATTGTTTTTGATTATTATTTGGTTATACTCTTGTTTTTGGTTAATGCTCTTGTTTGTTTTTCTCAGTATTTTTTATCTCAATCTCGAACTTTCTTTCTGTGTTGTTTTTCCTTTTTGTCTTTTTTTTCCTTTTTTTTTTTTAATGTTAATTTTGATTACATATTGGGCCTGACCGTGCAGTCCTTACTCTTCCAAAACTCTCATGGGGATATAACGAGCATTTTGCCAGAGTAAGGACTGAAGCAAACTGAGCCCACAGCTAGGAAGTACAGATGTGTAACGCAGCTGCAGTTCCATACAACTGCTCTTTCACTCTCAATTCCCTAAAACTCCTTGTAATCTTCTGTAATTATTGAATGACGCTTTCCAGCTTAGCCCTAAATAAAGCACAGTTTAAAAAAAAAAAAAAAAAAGCCGTGTTCTTTACTTCTTGATGGCTTTTCTTAATGTGTTTGCTTTGAGAACAAAATGAATCTATTTCCACTCTTTCATTAATATACATTGTTTGAGTATCAGAACAAATCCCTTTGTTATATAAAACGTATCTCATTGGATTGAATTAATGACACTGTTTTATTTAATGTCTGCTTGATATTCCAGAGTGGTTTACCTTAAACCTAGTAGGTTAGAAGATCAAATAATGGTACATACAAATTAGTGTCATTGTAGCTCCCATTTGAAGCCTATTGTTTGATTTCACGCTCATGGTTTTTTCATGCTGATAAGTATAGAGGCCAAAGCTCAGGACGTAACTCCTTTTGCTGCTTTGGGAAAACCCTGTGAAATTCAGCAGTCTCCAGAGATGAGACTCAATTTCTTCCTCAGCATCCCTCACATCTTGTCTTTTGAATGGTTATTTTCCTTTCCCCTGAAATGGCTGTACCAGATGCACTGAGCTGAGGTTGGGGCTGAGATCAGGAGCCTTCGTATTTTCGCCCTGATTCTTGCAGCCACATCTGCATTTGGACAAGTTGCACAGGCTAAATCCACCTCTAAATGAGACTAATGTGCTTGTCCATAATTTGAAATCCATAGGAAGGAGTTCTGTAAGTAGAAACTCCTATTATTAATACTATCAGTTACTTAAGTCTGTTCAGGGCAGTAGAAATAAATGAAATATAAATAAGATGAGGAATACAAGGAGGGAACACAGTCAGTATTTACTTTTCTTCCGAAGGTAAAGGCAAATACAGAAGAGCTCATACACCAAATCTAACCCTGCTTTTCAGCAGAGAAGATGCTCTGCAGAGGACAGAGTAGACTAGAAATGTGGGAACTGGTCTCAGACGCCACTGAGAGAGAAAATGAGGACTAGATTTCCAGTAAGAAGAGGTTTCTATTCCAAAGGTTGTTCAGCATCCTGTCCTGAGCTGCAGGGATGAACAGAAAAAGCACAGCCTCTTATCCAGACCAGGCTGAGAATAAAGTGTGGGGGAGGGCTGATGAAAATCACTACTGGAAGGAAGAAAACCTCAAAACAAACAGGGAAGACTCAATTTCCCAAATTGGCATAGCAAAGGAAGAACTAAAAGGTGCTGCCTGATTGCCTCCCCAATTCCCAGACCAACTTCCATACCCTCCTCTGTGACCTTGAGTGCCCCCAGAGCTCTTCCCTATCCTGCTCGAGGTAGATGCTGTGTCTCTGCAGTGTGAGTCACATCCTGATGGATCTGCAAGAACACATCCCTGTCATCCGAGCAGGATGGGCTGCACCCCTGGGGCATCCAGCTGGGAACACTTCTGGCCAATGAGATACAGCTGGGGGCTGTTGAGTGATGATTGTGAGACAAGATTTTGTCTTGTTTCAGGTACCCTGCAATACACAGCATATAAAATATCCAGTATTGGAGGGCAATCAGCTCCAAAAGAGAGACCAGAAAACACTATTAAAGATGACTCTATGACTTAGGTCAATACACCAAAATTGTTACACTTTGCAGAGAAACTTTTGGCGCTACTGGACTGGGGAAACTGGATGTGAGGACAAGCAGGGACAACCAGTGACACAAGAGAGACCATGAATGCTACCAACCTTTCTCCCAGGACATCCCCATGCATTACACTGCAAGCTCAAAAAGTAGTCAAATCTCCAAGTTCAGCCCCCAGTGAATAGGGAAGCACCACAAGGCTGTCAGCCTGCTGGAGGTTCGTTTACACTGGAGGTTCATTTACACTGCTGTGCTGGAAAATAAAGCACTGCTGTCACCACGCCGCAAGTGATGGGTGCTGGCCATACTCAGGTCTCTGGATGTGGTAGAAGCACAGACTAGAACACAATGGGCTGAAGCACGAGTGTAGACACAGTCTAACAGCTGGTTAAAACACCCTTCTCCAGGCCGTACAGATATACCCTCCCTGATTTAAGTGCTTATCTCAGAGAGACTCCGTGCTTCTCTTCAGAAGAAGTTCATCCATTTACACTGCAAGTGCTGTAAAGCAAAACAAATTGCAGCACAAGCCTGTTTCAGCATGGGGCTGTGTTGTTGGGGCAGGCAATTATCCAAAGAAACATCCAAATCTGAAGCAATGACAATGAAGAGAGAGACCAGGTCTGCCTGAAAGCCTGTAGCTGCACGTCTGTGTGCACCAGCACACAAAACACTGTATTTCAAAAGCCACTGCATGTTTGATGCTGGCCCCTCTCTCTAGTTTGTAGCTGCTAAGTCACATTACATTAAACTAAAGGGTTTTTTAAAGGTCAAACATTCATCTTTCACCAATGTGCTCTTTGGTACCACTGTGATTATAGTAAACTTCAGTCCTAGAGCTATGAGTAGTTGAAGGCAATCCTTGGTACAAGAATAGGGCGTGGTTTGCTGTCATTCTTTGGAGAGTTCCAGGGCAACACCTCAACAAATAATCACATTTTCATGTCCCTAAGAAAGCAGTTCATACCCTCCTGGAGTCACTTTTCCATATTAGCATTTCTTGACATAGGCACTAAGCCACTCTCCCTTTTGCACACACAGGGTGAAACAATTCCTCTTCCCACCTCCATCCCATTCCCACTCCAGGCCAAAGATCATTAGCAAACTTTACTTTATTAAAGGATAATATGGACCTTGAACAAGACTTCAGAGTTCTGCCTGTTTTCCCTTTCTATAACAAATATTAAAATAATGTTTGGAAATGTCCTTGTAAAGCAAGGTCAGGACTTTTCCACCACCAATATTTCAGTTTCCAGCAGCACATTTCTTCCAGTCCCAAATATGATCTAGGGGCAGCAACTGTCCCATAGGTGTAGAATCATGAAAGGTGTTTGTGATCCCAGAAATAACTCACACATCACAGGGGGATTGGCAGATGGGGAAACTCATCACCAGGTGCTTCAGTGCAACACTGTGCAAGACTGTGCTCTGCACCACTTGGAGAAGGAAGCTGCTGATGCTCTTCCTTAGTAATGCCCCTTAGAAAAGGTCATTTGAAACAGCCTGACTTGTCCTGCCACTCCAGAGCCAATGAAATGGGAATAGTCTGCAAACTCCAGGCAGCCAACTGTTGAGCCTGAAAATATCTTTTGGAACAGCATTGCTGTCTACTTGTTGAGGAAATCAGTTCTTAAAGCAGGTTTCAATACCACAGCTTCTCTCTCACTACAGTAAACACACACATTAGAGCAAACATATCCCCAGAAAACACTCAGAAGGTTTCAAATCAGAGTCCTTGTGTTTCATTTATTAAGGGTATGAGGTCACTCTGGTGTCTCATAGAACAATGGAATTGTTTGAGTTGGGAGGAACCTTTAAAGGTCATCTAGTCCAACCCCCCTGCAGTAAGCAGGGGCTGGATCAGGTTGCTGAGAACCTCATCCCTCTGCACACTTGCCCTCACCATTGTGCCACTGTCTGTTAATGCCCACACAACCTGAAACCTTCCTCACATTACCTCTGTAATGTCAGCACTGGTAAACACACAACGAATGCTGGGAGGAAGAAACACCCTTGAAGCAAACATCCTCTCACCATGGCATTCATGAGCTGTCCTGAATTCTGGGTCTCAGTCTGGTAAGTTCTGAACTTGGCATGGACCACCTCCAGCAAGCAAGACAGGGGAAGGTGTTTCCTTGCACAGGTGTAGGTAAGAACATGCCCTCCCCATGTAAGCAGCAGCCTTGCAGGGTGCAGCACATTCACATGAGATACAAGAAGAGTAGGTTCAGATTCTTCCCCATCCAGAAGAAATTTGCCCCCTGAGACTCCTGTGACACAGAAGATGGCCCTGATTATAAAATGTTAGGTCAGTCCAGGGAGGTGTTCACAACTCCTCTCATTGATCTGCCTTGTCTTGTTTAGAAAAGTGGAAATAGAAATGGCATCATGAAGTGGGTGACTCTATAACCTCTCCCAGGAGACCCAGGCTCCTAACACCACTCCTGAATACGATATACATTGTATGGGACACTGGCTCTCCCCTTGGTACTTCTTAGTCTGCCCCTTGGAGCATTTTCTTGGGGTCTATTAATTGCTGGGTTGCAGCTATTGCTTTCAGCACTCAAAAGAAGAGATACAAACATGCAGGTTTGCAGTCAGCTGGTAAGTGGGTAGGTAAGCTCTCCCCAGTGGGGAACCTCAGACTGACATCTCAAAAATGGATGCCTCTCCCCCTCTCTCCAGAGAAAGAGGCCCTAAATTTTTCTTCCCCTAAATTTCTCTACCCTTTGAGGCAGATCAAATCACATCTTTTATTTTCTTCCACAGACAGCACAGAGAATGCAATTGCCTAATTCATTGTGGTGAGTCCTACCAGATAGCAAAACACCCACAGATTAGGCATCATGACTGTGATGCCTCCTTTGTGATTCCCTCCTACAGAGGATGAGAGATGATTCCGCTTCAGCCAGCTACAGAGCAGGCTCCAAAACTGGAACGGTTGTCATAATGCATATTGTACACAGATCCTCCTACCAACTCCTACAAGAAACGATTACCTTCTTTCAGCTAGAACAAAGAGCTATTAAGTGAGACAATGGGCCTAGCAGCATTGGTGAACCATCTGTCATCAAGCGTTAGACATTAGCAATGTCTTTTTTAAGCCAAGCCAGTAGAAGCCCCCAACCACTGTTACAATGGCACACAAGCATAGATGAAAAGTGTCAGCCCAACTCATCCTTTTATCAGCTCCTTCCACTCAGTCTTTTCTGTTGCTTCTGATTCCTGTAGCAACCCTAGCACAAGCAGGACCACATAGATTTCTCACAATAACCATCAAACTACACTTTGCACCACAAGTCACACCAGTACAGCAGATCTGGACTGCTCTGTGGTGCAGGCTGATTTGTTTTGAGGGTGTCAATCCAGACACTGATATGAGACACTTTCCCTTCTAGACCCAACTCTCCTAACTCCAAGGGACCGCTATCCCAAACACCTCTAATTTTAGCATTCCAGACCCAAATGCCAAATAGGGACTGAGTCTCTGTGCACAACCTTGATAGCTGACTAGCAGCAAGCAGCCAAGTGTAGGGTAAGAGATAAAACATGAGATTTAGACTGCAACATGTAGAAAACTGAGGAGAGCAGACTGACCCTATGTCTGAGAACCGTCATCAGGCTCCTCTGCCCAGCCTAAGCATCCCACTCAGTCAAAAATCCTGTTCTGTTCTGGTTGTACAGAACAACCTAAGCCAAACTGGGATAAAGAGCTAGAGAGCTACCTAGCTTTGCAGATTAAGCTCTGTAGCTTAAGCAGGAGCTGTCCTGTATCTGGCTTATTTACACCTATCAGTTTCCAGCCTAAAAGCCTGACCTTAAAGCTTTACTAAGTATTTTCTCTCTTTGATTACCAAGCTTTTGCAGTGCTGGGAGAGGGCTGAGTTTGAGTGAAATACTGGACATCTAAGGTGTTTTATTTTTTCTAGAAGTAAGGAATACACATAAAGCAACATGTTTGCCTGAAAGACTTACAGTTCAAATCCAGTTTAACTGGAAACTGGGGACTTTTCCCTTCCATGTAGGGATGGATACAACCAAATGCCAAATTTTAGGACAGGTTTTCACACGCCAGAATTAAAGGAGCATCTCCTTCCCACAAACAGTGAAGAACAGCAGGCAGAGGTCTGCAGCTGGGGTGAGAGGACAAACTTGGCCTGAGTGGACAATGCTTTGCCTCTACCCAGATCATGTGAAGTCTTTGGTGGTCCTGGATCAGAGGGGTCCCTATCACTGCTCACAAACCTAGATGGTGATTTTTGTTGCACTTCCAGCTGGGGACCCAGGAAAAGAGTGAGATGTCACTTCTCAGTGGTTGGTCCTCCAGAGCCTGAGCACGCAGAGCCGCCTCGCCCGTCCCACAGGTGACGGGCGGATGGTCATGGCCAAGCATTACACCTGGCTAAATTAGGAAACAGCTTCCATGCAGATGGAAACCAGTAAATCTTATCGGGGAGGTAGTGACTGAGAGAAGCCGAGTGAAGCGGGAAGTGAAACAGATTAGCCATGGTTTGTACTCACTATTTGAAATAGCCTCAAAGAGGACACACATGGTTGGGTACTGCATGCAGGAGAGAAGTGCTGGTGTTTCCGTGCACTTCCACCCTGAGCTGAGCAGCAGTGACTCCCAGCCATCAGGCTTGAGGTGTATTAAGGCCAAGAGGCCACAGCTTCACAGGAAAGCAGGATTCAGGGGGTGTCAATCCAGCTTCTCCCACTCTCTGGAAACATAAATTCAAAGGCAAATAAAGAAGAGGGACAAAACTGGAATTCAAGACAGAGGGACAGCTATTGGTCAGCATCACATGGCACGAACAGAAATGGTATGGATCAGAGACTTTGAGATCTTCTGCCATTTCACTGCGTGACTAATGTGCAATGTGACTGGTATGGAAACTGAGTGAATCTGGAGGCGGCGTGCAGCACTGCACATGCTAAACAGATCACTGGGTTCTTTTATGACCTGCCCTGGTCACTGTGAAATGGCACCACCTTCATGGTGACTGGAAACACCAATGAAGAAGGCACACTGCTCCACAAATTTTTCCAATGGCTGGTCTTTTATAAAGCTCCTCCCATGTCTTTCCAACTGAGGTTGTGAAAAGCATTCAGTGATGGCCTCTTTCTGCAGCAAAATAAGTTAATAGGAACATTTACAACTGTTTTCAGTGAACACCTTACAAAAGTCAACAAGAAACTGCCATTTTACTGTGTCAAAGGAGCCAGAATATCAGAATGTCCCAACATGCCCATCTTTTACCCAATAAAATTCATGATTGGTGTGACAAGCTGTAATAGACAAACCGTCATGCTCTGTCATTCTTCTGTGTGAAAACACCTTTAGCCCTTTGGCTTATCAGGCCTAAAGTTATTTCTTTGGCAATAAGTTCAACAGAAACCTCTGCATTTTTCTTCCAACAGTTAAATTATTTATGAGCTTTGAAAATAATCCCACTTTGTCTTCTAACCCTAGTTTTGCATATATATATATGTCGACCCCTGTGAATTCTTCAGCTAAAATATGCATTCATTACAAAAGCATTTCAGGGTATTTTTTTTCTTTCCTCTTTATCTACTTGTTTGAATATGTTGTAAACTTGATTAATGTTGCCTTCTAATCTGTTTCTTTCTAGAGAGAACACCTGGAGCTCTTTTAACCTGCCTCAAATAAAAAATAAAACCCAAGAGACAAACAACCCAAGTGGCAATGTCACACTTCAACAACCCTTTCCTTTCCCTGGCCATGCATATCTCCTATTCTAAGAGGGTGGACACACGGGTAAAACTTATGTCAATGAACCTACAGGGCCATGGGCTTCTTCTAAAGCCCCCTTCCTCATGCTCCTAGTAACATGTTTAGTTTCAAGCCTCTCTCAGACTGGAATAGTTTGGGGAGATTTATGACAGCAATTCTTCTGGTTCCTTTCACAATGTGTTTTCCGCTATTCTCATCTATCGCTCTGCCAACATGCATCATTTATTTAATACCAGTCACTAGCCACATTAAGCTTTTTTCTTTTTTTTTGTTTTGCCTTTTTTGTTGAGGACATCCCCTCCCCCCCATACCTGGGGAAATCATGCAGGTAAATAACATCTTAGCCAAGTCTTGGACCTGCCTTTTCTGCCTCCAACCACAGCTTTCCAGGAGTATCAATCATCTCCGAACTAGGATTCTTCCCATTTTAATTATGCTAATATTGCCATAATTTCATTCTCGTTAACAGCAATTGAGTTTCAGTCTCTGCAGATGGTGAAGCTGGACAGTTACCAAGCCACATGCCATCTTGAGAGGAGGTTATGGACCAGTGCTTAGCCTGTGGCAGCGCTGCTCAGCACTGTTTCTGGGTTGCATCACTTCACTTTACCCATTTGTGAAATGGCATATGCCTTTGCCTTATACTGATTTGGAGATTTACAAAGGACACTTCTAAAAATAGAGAGTCCGTTGCCCAGCTAGCTCATTCTTGTTACAATACAGCCCTGCCTGCTTTGACAATTTCAGGTGAAGGCTAGAGAGGAATTACACTATTTATTTAAAGTGGCTACAAAGAGGACAGACACTCCTCACAAGGAGCCTCAGAAGAAGACAAAGGAGAACAAGTACAAGTTGCACCAAGAGAAATTTGTTTTCAACATAGGAAAGACATTTTTTACAATGAAAACTATCTATCACTGGAACAACCTCCGCAGGGATGTGGTAGAGTCTCCATCACTGGAGGTTTTCAACATGCCATTTTATTCCACTGGGTGCTAGATAATCTCATCTAAGATCCCTTTCCCATGAAAATTTGGACCACATGAACTTTCTAGGTCTCTTCCAACATAGGATGCTTCATGATTCTGTGGTCCCATGGTTATTGCAGGTGAACACAGATGTGTGGGTATGTTACCACAATAGACACCAACCCTCTGAACCTCCCCATGAGAGCAGGTGTAGTCCCCAGATCATGACTGCTGATGGGAAGGACCTCTGTGGTTTTCTCATCCAGCCTCCTACTGAGATCAAGTTGGGCCTTCTGGGTACATCCCTTGTTATTCTCACAAAATAAAGCTTTAAAGGCTACACAGGTAAATTTGTACAACCACAATCACAACTGTGCTGCGGGGACTGGCAACCAAGGCAACCCCTCTCCTCACCACTGTGGTAGATGGACCAGAGTTTGCTGCATCTCCTTTCTGGACTGGGTTTCTCTTCAAGGAAAACCAGTGTGGGTAGAGTGAGTGGTGAGCACAAAAGCAGCCACCCAGAAAAATATTGGGGTATGCAGAGGGACCAGGATCTCAGTGCACATTATGAGGATCTATTCTGCCCCATACAGCAGCTCCAATTCCACTCAGTGGAGAATAGGTGGTTTCCCAGATGTACCCAGGGATAATCTATCACTGCCTTTCCTCACCAGGCCTGGTCTACCTGTACCATCTGTGAGGTACTCACACGTTCCAGACACAATCCTCAGCTCTAAGCTAAGGGAAATCCCACTGCTCCCTGGCTGACAGGCAGAGGAAACTTCAACTTAAACCTGGCTACAAGTCAGAAATCAATACCATATAAACCAAACTGCACCAGTTCTGCAGGAAAGGCCTGACATTGTGACTGAAAGTGTGATTAATGATTTTCACATGGATTTGATGTTTGGGTTGTTGGGTTTTTTAATCCAAGTACAGAGTCTGGTAAGGCAAATAGAAATTATGATGGACTATTGCAGCTTTCTGGTCTGAAGAACATATTAAAATCTCTTCAGGAGATGATATCTGACCAGCTTCTTATGCAACTGTTGCCTCCTCCTACTCCATTTGACAGCTGACATCCCCGATAATCAAAGTAAGACACAGATGGCAGCTGCACAGCCGAGGTAAACATGAAATGGTCTCTGTGACAGCCCAGAAGAGTCATTGTTTTCCCATCCCTAAATCAGATGGCAATCTAGGATCCCAGCCAGACCCATCTTCCCCCAAGCATTAAAAGCACACAATGAATGAAGAGGCACTGTAGTCAAAAGGGTGAGAAACAGTCTCAGTAATATTTTGTATTGCAGTAGGTCTTCAGATACTTTTAGGATATACTTCTAATCCATGGCAAGGACTTTGATTTTCTTCAATTATTTCATGAGTTGGTGGGGGATTAATTAAAACCATGAGAGAGAGTCATTTTTTAAGGGTGAAAGGTTTTGAATTCTGCTTGCTGATCAGGATGACAACAGTATTTATGCTGATGGTCAAAAAGGGCATTTCTGATTCCAATTCCATTTCCAGAAAACATTAACTTTACCTCACGGTGCATTATTTGAATCGGCGCACGTCGCCAGGGGTTGAATAAGACAGTTTCTCCACACTCCCCGACGGAGTACCGACACTTACTAAATTATGCTGTTAAATACTGTAGTATGGCTATAAAATACAATGAAGGCCCGTGGAAAGGTGCCAGCCCCTTTCTGAGAGAGAGAGAGCACTTTTTGGAACCCTGCCTGTGGCCCGTAATTTTCACTTCCTCCTACTACAGTCTGAAGTGACATGAAAGGACTTGTAAAGTCAAGTCCAGGAGGCTGGTGGGGATTTGAAGGAGTAAAGATGAAGTTAGAACATTGTTAGTAGCATTTGACCTACTTGATCTTTGCTGGGAAAGAAGGAAGGAGCCAAATCTCCCACACACATCTACAGCAGACCACAATGAGGGGGGGGAAAAAAAGAAAAAAAGAAAAAAAATTCCAGCCTGCATAATTATATTTTTCAGCCCAGACAGGGTCGAAATATTGAAAACATACAAACTTCTAATGGAGAAAACTGTTTGAAAGCAGAAGAACTTGACAGAAAAGTTCCTAGCTAGCAAGATATTTCAGTATTTCATGGGAAATGGCACTTGTTGAAGGAAAAGAACCACTGGCACAGGATGGGAGGATGGAAGAATTGCTTACACAAACTGAGTCTTGTCAGATGCTGCAGCAATTCACATGGACCTTGACATGTGCAACCAATAACGAAGTCCTTTAAGTCCAGCAAGCTCAAAACTAAATGCTTTTTCTTACTAGTGATTACAAAGGAGTTGAAGGATGGAGCAGGAGTCAGGATGGACCTTTGTGAAAAATATTTCAGCAAGAAAGATTTGTCCTTCTCCAGTGGTCATAATCTGACTTGTCACACTCTGTGTGTGCCTAAAACCCTTCACTGCAGGAACACAGACAAAATGGTGTTGCCCACAAAGCTTAAAATCAAACTGAGGAACAACAACAAAAAGAAAACCAGTACATGACATCTACTCAGGTCACCTCAGTGACAGTGCCTGACAGACAACACACATAATATTCTGCCCTCCTGTTTGCTACCACAGTTCTACAGAGGTTGGTTAGCACGTAAGAGGAAGGCTGAAAATAATAATGAGGTGGAGAGCCAAATAGGGTGGGCAGAATTGGGTGAGCAGAATTCCACAGAAATTTTTGTCTTTTATGTTGACACATACCTTGATCTATTTCTTGTAGGTCCCCTCACCTACAAACTTATACAGAAATCCAGCCAATCATTCAGCCTAAAATGTGTGCCCTTGTCTTACATGTAAGCTTTCATCAGATGGTCAAAACTGGAGAGCAGCAGAATTTTCTTAGCAACATTGTTTGAACAGACACAAATTTGGATTTACCCAAACCACCCTATATTATTTTCTAGGCTGGGTGTACACTGGAGGTGATTCTTTGTTACACACTGTCTCTGGAACAGACTGAACTTGAGGCATGGTTTTCAAATTCATTAAAAATTCACAACAGCTCTGGTGGCTGCAGAAAACCTTCACGTGGTTCCCAGGGATAACTCTGTCAGCAAAACTCAGAGCTACCTTATTCCACACAACCTACTTCTTAAAACCCTGTCCAGCCCAGGCACATGTGGACAGTGATTGCCAGGAGTACTTCTTAGGGAAAGGATTTGAAAGAAGCTGTTAAGCCCAGTGAAACAGGGCAGCCTGGAGAGTTCCAGCCCAGCCCCTCCTGCCACTAGGAAGGAGGGAAACAGCACTAGGAAGTGCTTTGCCTAAATGTCAGGATGCCTGACACTGTCACAAAACACGCACGTACCACACAGGGGAACACCATCAGCTTCCGGAGAGTGCAGCCTCCAATGAGTGGGCCTGAAATGCAAGAAGCAGCATTAAGGAAGATGTTAAGCCTTGTCACCCAAAGTAAAGTTTATGTCAAAGAAAATTCCCTGTGCCAACCACACAGGAATCACTTTCTTTCCCATCCGACCACCCCCCCACCACCACCTCGCCCCCTTAGTTTTTCCTCGTGTCCACTGCACTTTTGGAGCAAAATTCCCAGTGCAGTTGGTCACAGCAGTTCAGCTGGGGACAGGGATGAGTATCAGGAGTGGAACAAAATACACAGAAGGGTCCCTTTTACATATTCAGAGACACAGACTGTATTTTCCCCTTTCCCTTGGGCTCTGTCACTTCTCTTTCAACTCCCACAAGTAGCACTTGGAGAGCAAAGAAAGTGGGGGAGAGGTGTGAGAAGGCTGAGCCATCTGCCTGGAGGAGAACAGGGATTCAGGCACGGGCAAATGAGCTCTGCAAATACTGCCATGGTGTCCTCAGGTCCTGACACGTGCATCCTCAGTCCTTGTCATGGGCACCCTTATACTCCAGGGGCATGGAGGGGAGTCTGGAGCGCAGACCAAGGAAAATTGATGAGATGCCAGAGTTCCAGAGACAGGCAGAGGTTCCCCCTCTGCTGCAGGAATGAAGGGTTGGTAATAAACTGTGGGGATAAATGGCAGCAGCTTCCCTCACTCCTTCTGTCTACTCCCTGAGGAGGTGTTGCACCACGGCAGCGAGGGCAGAGGGAGGGATTTAGCGAACAGCCGTGGCCTCTGTGACAGCAGGCATCAAAAACACTCCCCAACACCAGATGTCTTCAGACAGGACTGGTCTTGGTCCATGGTTCCCCTGGCTGTAAGATATCACTTTGTTTCTCTGCCTCATGCTCCCCAGTGTGACAAATTCCTTTTCAAGCAAAAAGTCTTTCCTCCACCTCCTTCCCCCCATTATAAACGTATGAGAAAAAACAAACAAAGCAACAACAACCAAACAACCAGCTCTTGACATAAATCCTTTTGGCTCAGGTTTTTTGATAAATACTAATGTTTCTTGATCCTTCATGTTTCACTCTTCTCCACAAACTCTGAGCAAGAGTTTCAGGCAAAGCTCAGCTCTTGAGTCTTCTCCACGCAGCACCTTGGGAGAAGTCAATGTGTAGAAGCTGAGCGGGGGAACTCTTCCTCTGCTTGTGGAGAGTGGACAAGACATGGAGTGAGTATGTGCCCAGGACACTGCAGCATGGTTTGTCTGTAGATATTCTGTTTTATTTCATTGCAGGCATCACTTCAGTCGTTGTTATAGTGGAAATGGTCCCATCTAGCTGCCAATACCAACATCTGAGCCTGAGATCATCACTGTTTGGGTCAGCAGAGCTCTAGTCATCAGACCTGACTGCATCATCAGATTGCATGCACAAAACCCGTGACAAAGACCAGCACTGAGGTCCAAACCCCAAACCTTCGCTTCCTCCTTGAGTGCTTCAGCTATGAGTCTGCTCCTTTCTGCTCTTCTTGGCTGCAGACTGAGATGCAACATTGAACTGTCCACCTGAACTGACCCCTTCTCAGAGGATTTGATACCCAGGTGTGTGAATCTGCATCCAAGTGCTTCCCTCCACATGCCAGCATTGGCAGAAAAGCAGAGGGGAGTCAGAACATGTAAGCATACAGAGAGGAAAGGAGGTCCTTGCTTCTGGCACTGGGGGCTTAACAGAGTTGCTCAGAGTCCAAGTGGATCCAGTCAACAGTTTTGGATCCCCTGCAGACCTCAGCCTCACAGAAGATGGAAGCAGGGGGATAGTTTTGCTGGATCTCACCTGTATCGAAGTTCTAGGCAGCGAATGAAGGCAACACCTAAATTCCTGTCCAGACAGTGGGGAGGAATAGCTGCTTTTCAAGGCTTCAGAGAGACAAATTTTACTGAAACTGTCAGATTGGGTCTTGAAAAAAACCACCCTCTCAGATGGCTGGCTGGCAAATGCCACTGCCCACACCAGGCCACCAGCCACCTAAAACACAGTTGCAAGCCTGGTGCCTAAGCCAGGCACACCTGCTAATGTTCAACTCTTGTATTTTAACCTCAAGAGAAGCTCTTGTTATGGTGAAATATGTGGGGCAGCAGACCATGGCAGCAGAGCTAAAGCCCATAGATCACAGAGTTAAATATTCTACTGTGGGCTGAAAGTGAGAGCACACAGTTTCAGCCCATGTGTTGGTTGAAGTTATGAGCATGCGAGAAAAGGGGATTTATAATGAGAATGGCAATTCAACCTCAATTATAGTGCACGACTGTCTGCACACTATAAACTGAAGGTTTAATAATGAGGCAAGAAGGCTGAAGGAGAGAATTTCATTGTGTCTGTTTCACAGCCTGGATTTCTTACTAAATTCATCAGATTACTTGAGTTCTCCTGACAACTGTAGCAGTATAACTAATTTTAAAGGGGTTTATTGTATATTCAGACTGCAACAGAAGATATGGGCAGAGAAAACCCCATAGCAAAAGACAACTCCAGATTGAGGACTATAATGTATATGAGATTTGAAAGAAGTAAGTGCTAAAAGATGTAGACAGCAGTTTTTCAGGGTCCTTAACCTTGATGAATAAATGAATAAAATCCCTTAAAAAATTGCAGTGTTTCTTTCAAGTGGTTTCCAGCATGTTAATGATCAAGAGAAGCTGAGAAAATTGCTGGGAAAGGAGATGACTTTCCTCAATATGCTTTTACCACAGAGACTATGAGACAGACATGAATTGTAAGCAAATAATACGCAAAATATGACAGAGAGGGAAGAACAGAGGCTCTTTATCTGCCCATAATGTATTTGCATACAGATGTGTTGACTGCAAGACTTTGTGATGCTGCCAAATCAAAGCTCCAATGGAGACTTGGAGCCTTCCAGTTTTTCTATATTCAGGTATTTAGACAGGACTCCCCTGTATTGTGTTTACCTTACTGCACCAAAAGAAAGAGAAAAGTATCTAATTTGAAAAGGGACACAGAGAATACACAAAAGGCTTTATCCACCACCATAAGCATCCCACTCACCATGTACAACACCCCTCCAGCTAATAATGAAGACAAAAGGACCTGAATAGCCCACCCCTCTAATTTCTATCACCAAAGTCTCCTAAGTATTGCAGAAAAATTTCAAGACACACCAGTAGAATGCACTACAGAAAAGGGGCATCTCCCCACCTTCTGCCACATAGGAAGGGACTGTCTTGTTGGTGTCCTGGCATGGCCTTGCTCAAGGGAACTGGAGGAAGGTGTAACTGAGGCAGGGAGCATCAGGCACTGATGGGCAACTTGTCTGCTAAAAAATACCACAGATTTAAAAAGCTGTAAAATGGCAAAGGATAAAGGGGTGCTAAAGGCTAAAATTTTGATGGGACCATCTCTAGCAAGGTTTTCACCCCTCAGTTCACTGTCTGACAGTGCTTGAAGACAATGTTCTTGTCTCTCCCTGTCTTTGAACTCTCCCCAGCACCAACATCACCCACACCACCCCTTTTCTCTCCTGGCCCCACCAACCTCCAGGTAATAATGTAGCTGATTAGATCTTTCATCATTTTTATTGTTATCCACCCGCAGATTAATAAAACAGTGCTCCGGCTGTTTCTGGCTGACCACATTCCCTAATTTATCATAAAGGCTTAGCCTGAAACACTTCTGTCTGACATGTGGGGGGAGCTGCAGCCCCTCCCAGCTCAGCACAGCTGCGGGAGTGCCATGGTCTGCAGCAATACCCGAATTCTCACCTCACAGAGCAGAAGTTAACGCGCCACAGCCGAGCTGCTAAAGCAAAATTACCAGAGATTGGTACCAGAGTCACAGAGGTGGAAAAATGGGGAGTTAACTCCAGCTCACTGGAGCACACTGCTTCATATCCGTACTGTCTCTTAATATGAGGGAATATGCTCTTAAAGCACACCAAATTTTCTGTTTAAAGACAGTAATTGCAAGGGTGATTTAACATGGCCTTAGGGACTATCCTATATGAATTGGAAAACTTGATCCCTTAAAAAGTCAAGCTGGAGGAATCATGAAACTGGCATTGGAGTTCCCACACATCCTCACCTTATTCTTCTTGTCCCCTGCCCTCCAATCCTCTGCCATATCCCTTCCCTTCCTGCTCTGCCTTCCTCCTCTACAGGGTACTAATTTAAACTCAGAAGAAATGCAAAACTCAAATGTCTTGTAGTCCAAAGATTATTTGAACCCACAAACTCAAAAGAAATGCCCCCCAAAATCACACAGAGCTCTATTAAACTAATGGCCTCATTCATTTATTTGGAGCACATGAATGGCTAAGTGAAGGTGAATTCTTCTTTGAGTGGCCAGTGTTATACTGGGAGCAGCTGTGACCTATTCACTGTCCTACATCCCAAAGTAACAGAAAAGTGAAGAACTTCTGTAAGGTAAACATTTCCGTAGGACTTTTCCTGTTTTAAACTGGACAACAAAAAGAATTTTCAAATTAGCAAAAGAGGAAATAAAACCAAAAAGGTGAAAACCTTTTTGTTAAAGAAAAAAGTGTAAAAATTCTACAGAACACAGACTGTTTTATAGAAAGATTCCATTTAATGAGAAAAAGTCAACTTTCTGATGAGAAATATTTTCAGGGGATACATTTCAGTCAGGGCTGTCGGCTGTTACTTGTCTTTCAACCACTGACCAAACCAAAGCAATCTTTGTCCTACAGAGCTGGGGTCTCACTTTGGGAAGAGCTGAGTGTGAAACGCTTAAGCTCTACCAGATCTTAACAAAAGCTTTATCTGAGAAAGAGCCTCAGACCTCTCAAGGCAGTGCAGTGACAGTGAGGGAAACAAGGATGGAGCAGGAAAGAGGCAGATAGGATATGAACTGCCTCCTCCTCAAAGACTCATATCCAGCTGGCTTACAGGGTTCTGTGGTAAAGACAAGCACCCTTATCCCCTGCAATGCAAAGCCATGGAAATCTGGCATGATTGCTAGTCTCACCAGGAGAAGGTGTGAGCTGAGAACACTCAGGAAAAGCCCAGAGCTGCCAGTCTCTTCCAATGAAAAACACTTTACCTATTCTAATATCCAAAATATTCTCCTCACTCTTTGCTATTATATGTTTCTTTCTTCTCACTTTCATTTTTCCTATTCCTTCTCCTCCTCCTCATTTTCAGCTAAGCCACCCAAAATTTCTGTGAGCTGAAGAACCAAGACTGATTTCACATGACTCAAGGCCAAGTCCTTTTGTATGTGCACGTGTGTTTTTGTCTCTCTTTGTTTATTGGAATCTTGTCCTTGCCAGGGCCTATGAAGGAATAACCCATGAACATCAGGGACAGTTCCATGGACACTCTTCCTCCATACCTTTCTTCACAAAACACACGGGAGCTTAAGAATGTTGAGATTTCTTTCTCCTCTACCTTAATCTTCCTCAAAAGAGTTAAAAATTAACATTAGAGGGGCACAAACCAGCTGAATGGCACATGAAGTACAATTCCATTTACCTTTTCACCTTCCAGAAGCCAGACTTTGGTGACACATATCCCTCCTCCTCCTTGTGCATGATAGTTCATGCATGCTGCCTGACCAACCCCAGACCTGGGTTATCTTGTATCCTATGTCAGCCTCACCTCTTTCTCCCTTCCTCCCACCCAAACCTGAGACAGAAAACAGCAGTTAAAAAGATTATCAGGAGATGTTTTTTTGGAACAGAGACCTAAGCAACAAGTCCCTCATGAACAAGTGATGCTTTGCCCATCCAAGTCCAAAGCAAACCCTGCAAAGTCAGGCTAAAATGGATCAAATGCAGTTCTGCTTAGCTTTCCCAGCACAGGGAGGACATGGGTCTAATTCACAGCTCCCAGTCCAGCTCTGCAGTGACAGATGCTGCCCGGAACTGAAGGAGAAATGATGATGCAGGACCATTCCCTTCGAGATGCCGTTCTGTCACCATGGAGGCAGACAGCGTGTTCTCAACAAGTTTATCTGCAAAGTAACATGAAAATTCTTCACAGCAGGAGAGATTTGACAGGACGTGCCTAGCACAGCTTTATGAAAAGGTTTCTTCAAATGCTTCCAAATCCCATGGATCTTTTTCTTGCTTTATCATCCTTTTCAACATCCTTCTTTCTCTCGCTTTTTCTTTTTTTTTTGGTTGCCTTCACAAGGCACGTTTATCAACATCAAAGCACATTCTCTTACAGCTCAGTTTTTTTCTTCTGAATCCACTCTTGCAAAATCCAAACTACTATTTGTCTCCACACCCAGTGATTTCACCAGAAACAAAACTTGCCTCTGTGCACGAAATCTTCTTCAAATCTGGGCAGTATTGACATACTAACACAGGGACTGAGATCCCTTACACAAAGGTGAATTCCTCTGAGACAAAGCATTTGTATTCAACACTCCTGCAGACTCCACTGTGCCTAAGCTAAATTTTGATGGCTATCTCACCTCTGAATTTATCCTACCTCCCAAACCAAACCAGAGGTTCACACTGCATTATATTCATGGGGTGCATTCAGGATGTTCAGCCAAGACAAACAAGTGCTTCGCTCTGTGCTGTTGTCACCAGAGAGATGCTGAAGGCTTGGTCCTGTGGCTACCACACTGGACTGCAGGCAGCCAGGGCTCAGGCAACTGTCAAGTCCTTTCAGACCAGTTTCCTGGGTACAGTTCAGCCAGCCTACCCACATGACAGGGCAGTGCTGAAGGGGCTGCAACTTCGTGTTCCCTCCCCATGTAGCCTCCAGGCCCCTCAGGTGACAGATATTCTAGCAATAGCTATCTACACAGCTGATATGAAGGAAAACTTAGACCCAAAAACAAGTACAAGCCTCTAGCCCCCACACCCTCAAAGCTGTTAAGACTTCTCCTCTCCCTGATTTCTTCCATTTTAAGGAAGAGCTCAGCCATGTTCTGTCAAACTCTAGAAATATGAGAGTGTCTGCATGGCATAGGGAGGAAAGTTTTCAAGGCCCGGACTGGTCTGCAACTGTGTTCCAGACAAGACTACTTCACACAGGTCTGCTTTCATTAAAAACACCAAGGCAAGTCCCACAGGATCTTTAAAATCCAAACCTAGATCACCTGGTAATCCCCACCTAGCAGAGCCTTACATCTCTTCTCCTCAGCACTGGCACTGCCAGGGGCACAGCGGTAGCTTCAGAGTGGCTTTCTCCACCTTTTGGCAAATTTCATTTGGCAACTGGCCGTGGGAAGGATGGAAACTGAGTTAAAGGATGTGCAGTTGCTCTCCCCAGTGTGTAAAGGGCTGTGTGTGTTGGGGTGGGGATGGGAGAAGGTGAAAGGGTAGTTGGAAGTGTGAAGTTTGAAGGTGAAAAAAGTCTTTATATCTGGATTAGTGGAGTCCTGGGGCCTTCAAAAATAGTTAAAATTCCCTTTTTTGAGTAATGGAGAAGTAGTTTGCATTGATCTTAAGAATTTGCTTATAGTTTTCCCTGGAGTTCAATGTACTGGGGAGTGCAAAGCTGACACAGCTCAAAAGTTTTATGAACCTCAGGTAACAGCGTGAAAGGAAATTTTAATAAATATTACATTTATTTAAATTTAATTTCTTTCCTTGTTAATAATAAAAGCCAACCTTGGTCTTCTGGGCTTTTCTCATATGCCTGCTTAATACAGCAGCAAAATCGTGGAATTATTTATATTTTAACTTCATTTTCAGTAAATCGTCAATCATTCACCTTTCAAAAGCATTAAATTCAGAGACGAACAGCAGGGGAGAGGGAGACTGAAAAATAAATATTGACTTTCAGGGGTTTGTTTTGGGTTTTTTTTAAGTACGGGGTTAGAAATAGAAGCTGTTGTGGGTGATGAGTAAAAGTACATAAAAAGGAAAAGACATTTGTGCCTGTAGATTTCTCCCCATCATAGTCCTGCAACTCTATTTCTGCTTTGTTTGCAGGAAACCACAGCAGTACTTAGGGGTAGTGGCCCTTGCTGGCTTAAAGATGCACTTGGCTGAAAATTTTGGGTCTTTTTATCATTGGGTAAATGGTCTTCCTTACACAGGACACCCACTACTAGCCATACATACTGATATTGTCAGCAGCAGCAGAGATCCCAAGGAAAACCCAAGAAAAGAGGAATGACAGAATTGAGAAATCCACCAGGACTGCAATATGGTGACACGCCATGTGAAGTTGCCACAGAATCTTCCTTTCAAGTTCAGTAGCCCAATCAATGCCTAAAGATAATGACAGCCTCTTGCTACTGGCCTCTGCTGTCCTCTGAGACAGAAGGGCTCCAGCCAGCTGTCCCCTTGGATGCTCTAGAAACCTTCTGTAGGGTTCTTGCTGTTCTGTGAGTGATGACATCTTCTCAATCCCCAAGCAACATCCAGCATCTGCACCAAACTCACCCACTATTCCTCCCCCTAAACCACCTGAAATCCCAGCCTGTGCAGGCTAAGACACATCAAGAGGGGCTAAACACGGCCTGGCACATATGGGGAGAGGAGGCAAAGGCCATACATCATGTATTGTGTTCATTATTCCCTCAGGGAATACTCAAGTCAGAGCCAAAGACCACAGGAAGAGGAGCACAGCCTTCAATTGGAGCTTCACAGCACCCTACTGAGCCACCTGATAGATTGGGTTCAACTACAGCCACACAGCCTTGCTTCAAAGGCCTCTGCAGGTGAAATCTCTCCCAAAACCTTTGGCAATTTGTTCCTAGAGACAGTGACCAACACAAGAAGTGCCTGGATCCCTGCTCATGTGTATTTGTGTTCAGCTTGTGAGCACCAGTCTGTCTTGTGACTTTCTTTCGCTTTGAGGTTTAAGAGTCCTCTACAGCAGGTGCACACACACAGCAAGCTTCCACTCGAGCTCGCTGATGAGCTGAACAAATTGCTCTCTTGGAAGCATTTCCTCCAGCCCAGATTTGTGTGGGTTTCTGCATCCTCTCCAATTTCTTGTTTTTCTTAACAAAGCACATGTCCCCAGACTGGAGATGGGTCTCTGTTGTCCAACCCCTTCCAAAGGTAAAACGAGGCCTGTCCTTTCACCAGTCTCCTTCAAGCTGACATCAGCTGGTCCCACCATCACACTGAGAATACAGGTCCAGACCAAGGACCTCCTTTAGGACCTCTTAAGCACCTTCAGAGATGGTGCCTTCCAGAGGCACTCTGCACCCTGGGACTGTCCAGCTGGAAAACAGCTTGGCAGAGAAGGACCCAGGGGTCCTGGGGAACACCAAGCTAAGCATGAGCCATCAACGTGCCCCTGTCACAAACAGGGCCAACAGGCTCCTGGGCTGCCTTAGGCTGATCACTGCCAGCAGATGGAGAGAGGAGATCCTCCTCCTCTACTGAGCACAGGTGAGACAGGCCTGGAGTGCTGTGTCCATCTCTGTCCCCAGTGTCAGTGAACAGCATATTGGAACAAGTCCCAACAAAGGCCACAAAAACTACAAATGAAATGGGGCATCTGAAGTGTAAGGAAAGACTGAGATCTGCATTGGCCAGCGTGTTGAAGAGATGGGGATCTTAAGAGGATCTTACCATAAGTATAAATACCTAGTGGGTACAAGTAAAGAAGACAGATCCAGAATCTTCTCTGTGGGGCCAGGGAAAGGCCAAGAAGCACAAACTGAAATACAGGAAATTTAATTGAAATGCAAGAAAAAGCTCATTTTAACTGTGATCATGCTAAAATACTGCAAGAAATTTCTAGAGAGGTTGTAGAGTCATCTTTGGACATATTCAAAATACAACTGGATGTGGTCCTGAGAAACCCGCTGTGACTGCCCCTATTCTGAGCAGAAGGGGTTGGAGCAGATGAACCCCAGAGATTCCTTCCAACCCTTCCAATCTCAGCTGTTCTGTGATGCTCATGTTCACCAGCCCATATTTCCACCTGTTCTCCTGGTTCCTAGTCTCTCTCCCGGTTTGATGCAGTGAAAATATGTGTTCTACATGCCTAGACTGATGATGTCCTTTACACACATCCTCAAGCCATATTAATCACTCCTCCAAACTTTAGGTTATCTGTACAATTTAGCTAGCAGCGTTGTTTTTATGTATTTCCAGACCATTGATGGGAACATTAATTTGCATCTAAGTTATGACTGCCTTCTCAGGAATGCCATAGGAAAGCGCTCATTAAACAGATTTCCTGCTCATAATTTCTGTCCAAGATCTGTCAACTACCCATTGCTCAATCTATCAAATATCAGCACATAAAAGAAACACAGATTTCCAGTCCATATAGTCTTTATGTCCTATTTCTCTCCATTTAACAGCAACAGAGACCTAGGAAATTACTGCAAGAACTGCAAAACATCCACACCCCCACATATTCTCCATGCTTCTGGCAGCTGCATGTTTAAGAGCAGCAATGGCAACCAACTGTTGGATCCTACAGTCAGCAGTGGACCTGAATTACTCTACTTCTTTTTAAGTTGTTTGCATGTTAGTTGTTCACTATCACAATGAATTCCCTAACATGATTTTATGCCCCAAGAAAAACTACTTCCCCTTTTTTGTTTAAAACTTCTGTGTGATATTTTCACTGGATGTTCTCTTCTTTATGCCACACAGGAAGCAGTGAGTCATTTTGCCTTCTTCATGTAATCTCTAGCACTCAAGATTTCATAGCTTTCCATTCTGGCCACCTTGCTGAGGCTTGTCAGCCTCATTGTGTCAGACTTATTTCCAGAGAAGAAGTTCTATCATTCCCACTCCTTCCTTGGAGCTGGTGCTAGATGCCTGCAGATAGCCAGGCAGGGCTCTGTCTTTTGCTGCCATCACACCACGCTGCCTCTGCAGCTCCCAGTGGCCTGAAACCACCCTTGTCTGGGATGCATCCAGTCAGGACAATGCATTTTCTCAGGAAGCAGGGCATGAACCTCTCTGGTCCACAAGGAAGCAGAGGCTGGAGCCCTTACGAGCTTCTGCCCTTTGCACAAAAGGCATTCTCCTTCCCTGCTGCCCTCCCCGGGCAGGCAGGCAGGCTGCATCTCACCATGCAAGCAAGCACGTGGAAGGGGAAACAAAAACTAAGCAGTGGTTAAGGGAATAGGAGAAGAAAAACAGATGACCCCCTGGAGTCTGGGGCTGAGCAGCACAAACAGTCAGAGACCCTGGAAGCCAGCTCATCCAAGCGCACTGCCCTTGCTGCCTCCCTGTTCCCAGGAGGGGGCCTAATAAATTTTACAAAAGAGCAAACAGCTGAAAAATGCTCGTATTTAAAAATATATTGAGAGAATTTGCATGTTGTTCCCTTTTGTGTGGGTATGGCATTTATGCACCCAGCATTTCAGCAGCACCGCATCTCAGAGCACTTTACATAGCAATTAATTACACACTGGTAGTGGAGTGACTGTCTACAGGCAAACTCATCAGCCATTATCCACTCAGCAACATCCAGCGTACAGCTGTGAACATTTGCATTAGCAGAAAGTCATCCTGGCTGCCATTAGCAGGGTGCAGGGTGTCAGCAAGGGTGAGAGGGGTCGGTTCATCCCTCACTCCTTCCCAAAAAGCTTTTGACAGCCACCGTCACAGCTTTCACAGCCAAACTTGTGACCCTTCCCTCATTTGACCCCAGGTTTGGACCAGGGAGATGCCATCATCTTACAGCACACTGCAGTCCAGATCCTGCCCCATAATGCCAGGGAGATAGCACATAAAGGTACAATCACCAAATCTGTGGAGTGGATGGCTTTATGGTATGAGCATTGTCCACAGCAGTGACAGTTTCAATCTCATTTCCACCATGATGCCTCCGTGCCCCAGGATTACTTCACCACTCCCCCAGGTCTCTCCATACACCAGTCTGGAAAGACACTGAAGATCTGAAAGACCAATGTCTGATAATTGCTGTGGCTTCAATGCTATTTAGAAGAACTTTACAATGCCAGATTCTCTCCTGAATCCCCCTTTGCTTCTGTTTTACCCACAGCATGGCAAACACATGTGTGGCACCGCAACCAGGAGATCAGAGGAAACCTGTGAGCAAAGAAGTAGATCCCAGTAGTGCACTGACCTTCAGAGGGGACCTGAGGACAAGAGACCAACCAGCAGTACTCACAAAATCCAGGGAAATCCTAGCTAAAGCATTAAAATAAACTCCTATACTATATCTTTACTACCAGTTGCGAAAATGTCCCTGGACATTAGAACTTGATCTTCTGTATTGTAAGTTGTTAAAACACTACCTGGCATGTTTTTGGCACAGTCTAGCTAGGATGCTCCCAAATGATGCCTAGACACAGCCTGGGAATTAGCACAGACTAGTGCCCATTCTCAGTAGGCAATTTGGAAGCAATCCCCCTTTTCTGGAGGGTGAGAGAATTCAATAGTACAGATGCAGGATATCCTGTGCCAGCTGGCCTCTGCACAAGAGAGCAGACCTAGCTACAGTTAATTTACAGGTATAGATGCAGCCTCAGAGTCCTGGACAACATCCAGACAATGATTGCACCCTCCTCCTTTCAATTTCACCAGACTGAATTGCAAAAGAAAGCCACAATGCTTTTAATCTTTAATTGCTTCTGTGGACCACTGAAATGGTTCTGTCTTTTGATCCTGGATAAGTTGATCTTTGAATTTCTGAAAGTTAGAGTGTATGAAGTCTTTGGAGCTCCCTTGAAGGGCCACATGAGATATGACTGCAGCACAAACCACTAGGGTCTCTTCTTTCTATCTTGCTTATGTTTCATGTGTGCAAAAATATTCAAAACAATTATCATTTTGTGAGGCTGGCGTGTCTTTCCTGCTGAGCCCACCAAGCCAGCTCTAGTCACCATGAGACCAGAGAGAGCAAACAACCAGAATCATTATTGTTGTGTGGCAGGCAACAAATCTCAGCCAAGAAGGAAACATGAGAACTACCTACAAACCTGTGTATCACAGACCTTTTCCAGTTTGTGCTTTTTAAGAACACAAGCTGGGTGGATGAGGAAGACCTAATGGACTTGGGAGGATAAATACGGTCTTACAAAAGACAACGTCAGTGCACAAACCCAGCTCTCCAGCTCACAGTTTTCCTCTCATTAAAGCTGAATAAACCAGAATTCTGGCAGGATGGAACCATTGCCTGAAGGCAGAACAGGTCTTTCTGCTCAACCTGCCTACCCACTCCACAGACTGAACTTGCTATCCAGGGTTGCAGGACCTGTGGCACTAGAGGCGAGCAGACATGGTCTCTTCCCAGACCCTTCTGCAAAGAAGAGAAGGGAATCAATGTTTCAGTGTCTGGAGAGGGGGGAAATCCTTCCAAATAGCTGGTTTACAGCAAAACCACAAAATCTTTGGAAAGAGAATAAGATAATCTCTGTGAGGTTTTCTTTATCTGTTTTTTTTTTCTGCCAGATTTCTAACCTGCCTGTACCTTGGGGTACAGACAGACACATTTTAATGAACTTCTGGGAGATGGAGTACTTATCCCAGTCTTTGATGTAGTCTGGATCCCATTATAAGGTTGCCTCCTATCAAACTTATCTGACTTTAATTACTCACTTGTTTCCTTGTGAGAATTCCCAATTTCTTCCCCAAACTCCTTTCAAAGCCCTGGCAATGCACAGAAACTGCCACCTGGCTTTTGAGGTTTCAGTGGTGTGTCACTGTTCAGGGACTTCAACACAGGCAGTGAAACAATTCAGGAAATTGAGAAGGATATTCCTGAGGAGGCAAGAAATGGGAACAGTAAAGACCACAGCTCTCTGTGCTCAGATGTCCAAGAAGACTTCCTCTGAGCCAGCAGCCATCATGCTTGGTTAGGAATTTCTGTTAGGCTCTTGGAAGCCTCTGTAGCCAAAGCAACCTTTTTCATGTTAGTGCTATAGGGACTTTGTTTAGTCTTGTGCACTTTTTCTCCATCCCAGACTGCAGGGAATAGTGCCTGATCCCCCGGCCCTTACCTGCTGCTGGTATCCCTCTCCACGGCTGTCTCCCAGACAGGTGAGCAAAGCATAAACTGCTTTTTCTGTGATGCACAGCCACGTCCTGGAAGCAGAGCTGCAAACCACCAGGCAATCACACAGATTCCATTAGAGACCATTTCAGAGAAGCCACTGAGCTTGATAATGCTGATTTACATAGTGGTGCAGCTTTCCCTCACTGTGGGAATTGCTGGGTGGCATTCCCTGGCCTACACGACGACGGAGGTTAGGCCACTGATCAGAGCGGTCCCATCTGGCCTGAAAATCTATAAATTCAGATCTGGATGAAATTGGGCAATTTTGGATTTGGATAAGCCTTCATGAATTTAAATGAATAAATAATAATATAATAATAAATCATTCATCTCACTGTCTAGTGTGCAAGTCCCCTCGAAGACCTGCAGTTCAGAAGCAGCCTAAGTTTGACTACCAATGCAATTAGAGCCAATGAATTTCAAATGAGGGGGAGGGAGGGATAAAAAGGAGCAGAAAAGAAATGTTGAGGGGGGACCATTTATTCAAAGTGACTTCCCCCTCCCTGCAGGCCATACAAGGACTGGATGCTAACAAGTTCATCCCACTGCTGGCTAGATGTAGGGGCACTGGTGAGAGCTTCCATCTCCCGGTACGTGTACTCAAGACAAGCAAGATCCATAAATCCAGTGAGTTCTGGATCTGCTATGTTAATATAAAGCTTGCACTCCTCACAGCTGGCTCACTGGGCTAGGCTCAAGACTCCCTGATTCAATCCCAGGCAACCATGCCAGGCAAGTACATTTTCTTTTGGCTGTATTATGGAAAAGAGCTTTGGGCTAGACCAATGTTGTGCTCTGCTCAGAGTCAGGCGCTCTCTAATGAGAGGTAAATCTATGGGCAGTCACCATGGTGGAGAGGAGACAACAGGCTGGGCTGCACTTCTGATGGGCAATCTTCACTCCTGATCTCTCACCTAGGGCTGTCTCCTCATTCCTACTGAGGGGCCTTCGCCAGACACTCACTTTGTCCAAAATTCCTAGCAGCACTGCTCTATCCTTCTTCTCCTCACCCTTCCAACTGTTATATCCCCTTGAACCACCCCAAACCAATTCTGTCCTGATTCTCCCTGGTGAGTTTCTGCCCTCCCCAAACCTTTGTGTTTAATTTCCTCTCTAAACCAGCTCTTGCAGCTTCCCCCAGTTCAGCCTCCTTCACTCATTTCATTAACATGCTGTTTACTTCTGCTTGTAGATCATTAGCAGCAATATTAAACAACTGGCAGCCTGCCCAGGAGGCTGCGATCTCCGGGGTTGATGACTTGTTTTATTTTCCCTCCCTGAGAGAGCAGGAAAAGCATCAGAGTTAGGTGGACATGGAAAGACCTGAGCCAGGAGCAGAGATGAGAGAGGCGGCTTTCTTGCCTTTCCTAGTAAATCTCCCACTCTGCTTTGCCTTTAAATTATTCACACATGTAGGTCCTTCTCTAATGGGCATGCTTCTGATATCTTTATTTGGACCATTTTCTTGAAATAAGCCTTTGCCACCCTTTACTTCTCTTAAAATCACTTGGTTTGGATCAATGAGTCCACATCTGGGACTGAATTTTAGGTCAGTCTCCTTTCAGGCTCCTTGCACCACAAATTCCTTCTGTTTTCCTACTGAAATATGAGCCAACAAACTTACTGACTGATTTCAGTCTGTCATCTTACTTGCTCTGGCACAGGGATTTAACTCCTTACAGGAGAACTCATCTCCATGACTCAGATTCTTGAGGTTCTCATATGTTTCCCTCAGAAAATTCTTCTAAGGAACTTTGCAGAGATGTGGGAAAACTTAACATTCAACTCAGGAACTCAGAAAATATTTTTAGCAACCCAGACCAAATATGAAATGAACCCAAGGCAATCTATGAAGCCAGGAGGAAGCTCAGACCAGAGCAAAGGCACTTTGGTACCTTGCAACAGCTATTCTGTAGTGAGCAGAGAACTGGCTGCACATTTTCATTAAATATTCATCTATTTGCTTTTTAATATCATGATTTTTTTTTTCTTTTTCGGCCAGGGAAAGCTGAAGGGAAGGAAGGGTGAAAGGGAATTGGCACATTCAAAATCTTCCAATATCTGGCAAAAATGTCAACAGAAAATTCTCTTGAAAATTTTAATTCAGACGATTTTGACTGATCTCTGTTCATATTTTCAGTGCCTCCACACTGGCCCCTTGGGCTGTTGGCCACCTCCTTCTTGGATAGAGACTGTCCTGTCCACAGTGGACTTGCAGGGGCCTGCTGTTAGCATTGTAAAAATTTCCAGTGCTGGTGGGGATATCTTCAGAATATGCTCATACTCCTTCTTTGCTCCTTCTTTTTTTCCAGATCAGGCTGTTGCCAGCCATCACCACAAAAGCCTGGAAAATTACCTCTAGATTGCTCATACAAGGCACACTTACACCAGTTTGTTCCTGCTCTAGCACTGCCACAAAGCATTTTCCTCTGCTCTGCCCACAGGGAATCTTTGGAGAATCACTGAGTCCCCTCCTGGCCCCCAGTTAGTTGGGTTAAGGAAACCAAACTCTTTAGACTCTCTCTACCTGAAGTAAAGTGACTCTTCTTCTCACCCATGGTCAGCAGATCTTGCCATCAGGAACTCAATGAATTTGAGTAAAAAGCCTCCTTTCTGTTCAAGTAACTCCCTCTCCGTGATGTGCTGCAATCTCAGACAGATTTGAGAGTGTTTTTCACTCAAAGGCCTTCCATCAAAGGCCACTCATGTGGGGCACAGACTTGCTGTACTGTTTCAGTCATTCTTTATGTGAATTCACTCTTTCTCCACCTTGCTGCTGGTTTTCTCCACACCCTCCCGGCCAAAGGCACCACACGCTGTTCCGGAGGTATCCTGCTGTGCCATCACTCCATGGACACCGACTGCTGTGTCCCCACCTTCAGGAGTGTGCAGCAGAGCTGTGTGACACACAGAGCTGCATTTGCTCTTCACCCCCAGGTATCTAATGTCCTCATGTGGTCTTTTATCTGTGCTTCCCTGCCCGCTTGTATTCACATTATTCCCAAGCCCAACATCAAGCTATCATTCCCTGCTTGTCTTTCCAGCCTCCCCGAATCTTTATGTTTTACTTCCACTGTCCAAACCAGCCCCTCTAGCTCCTCCCAGTTTAGTTTCACCCACACATTTCATTAACATGTTGTTTATTCCCACTTCTAGATGATTAGCGAAGACATTAAATGACTGGCAGCCTGCCCAGAGAGGCCATTACCTTTGGGGTTGATGATTTGTTTTATGCACCTCTCAGAGTGGTGAGAGCAGCAGAGCTGGGCAGTTCTGGAAAGTCCTGAGCAGCACAGGGAAGATCCAGAGGAAGCTCTGCATCTCCAGATTTCCAGGGCACCGGTGATCTCTGCCTGCCCCCCACCCCCATGTGGAGTCACCTGGGACAGCCCCAAGCAGGGGCCTCTTAGGAGGGAGCAAGAGGGCCTGAGGAAGAGACCTGATAGGGAACATGACTCTTTGTCAGGGATTTTTCCTGCTCCACAAAACTGGGAGAAAAGAAGGGTGGCAACAAAACAAAAGCATGCAAGACATCCTCTGGCAATGCCACACAGTGCCCTTAACCAAGGGGTGGGGGATGATGTGACAGCACAGTGTTTGTAAACTCATTAAAATGTTACATTTCAGAGTGTGTTTTAACTCTGGCCGAGGTGAAAATGGTTCTTTAGAGAAAATACCCACTGAGCATCAGTGTCTCGGTGGTCTCACTGGAGAGTTGAGTAAAATCCCTTTGCAGACCCTCTCTCAGCCTTCATGAGCCCAAGTTTCAGCAGGGACAAAAGCTGTCACGTACACACTGTGGAGGGGATGGTTTTACCAGGCACCTGGGTGTCCCAGGTGCAACTGTGAAAGCAGGTACCTTGACACCTGACAAGCTGCAGCCCAGATCTCTGCTTCCACTTCCCCAGTGGGAAAAACACTTTTCCTTGGAAAAGATCTTCCCAATGCAGTGCCCACCACCAAAACCCCTCCAAAGGGCAACTTAAACAAGGGCAACATGTTTCCTGATGGTCACTTCATCAGATCCAGTAGTCTTTGGTGATCCCAGGTCTCAGTCTGCCAGATTAGTCTGGACAGGTCACTGGAATGCCTCAGAGCAGTGATTTTACTAAGCAGCTCCGAGTGCAACAGTGGTTCCAGACCAGAGCCCTTCCCCACATGAGTAGTCACATTTTCACCAGGTAGGCTGCTTTCAGTGCAAGGAAGATGCTGGTCACCCTTACAGAAAAGCACTCTCTTTTGGGGCTTTTAGAAATACAGATCTTACCTGCATTTTACACCCCTTTAAAGAACAAGATGCAAAGCAATCTCTTCTTCCCCAGTGAATAAAATCACTGAATTGAGAAAGAAAATGTACCAGGTGGCTCCCACTCTTTCCTGCCTTAAAAAAATAAAAGGAAGAAGGAGAAAAGAAAGTAAGAAAAAGGTTTTGAGCCGTTCTTCAAAGGCTGTCTGATTTGCTTTGAATAATATAAAATGATGATGGAGGGAAAAAAGAGAATATTAAACTCAAGGCTGCAAGAGCTCTGCTCTCAGGCTGAGCCACTGAAAAAGATCCACGTACACTTTTCATGAAATAACTGCAATGATCTCTCCTTGTCTCTGTAACAGCTGGGGGATCAGCAGCAATGCAAACCTGGGCCCAAACATGGCCTGAGTAACAACAGCTGGGGTTCTTCTTCCCTGGAGATGTTTCCCCCCTTGATACATCCAAATGCCCCATACCTCACTGTGGGTTTCTCTACCAGACTCCCCTGTGTGCCCCCATCCTGGGCCAGAGCTCCCAGAAAAGGGAGGCAGGAAAGCGGGACAGGAGGGACATGCAGAAAGAGAGGGAAAAATGAACGAAAAAGTATTTTCTTCTGAGCTCCCCCAAGAAAATTAGTGTGAAGCTGGAAGGAGCTGATTGCTGTCAAGGCCTGCCAGAGCCCAGATAGCCAGCTGCAGTCCCCAGGCACAAATGTGATAATAGCCAACAAGCTAAAATCATTAACAGTAACGATTGCCTCTGGAAAGACCCCAACACCTAAGAGGAAAAACCAGTGACAGGAGAGGGAGAAAAAAAATTAAAAGAGAGAAATTGTAATTTCCTGTTAGCATTTCTGCACTCTGTTTTCCATAGCCCTCTGATCCCAATAAAGACTGCCTCACCTAGTTATGGCTCAGTCTGACTTTCCCCAGCTGGACTCCAATGATCAGTTCTTCTACCTCTGTTTGCTGGTGGGAGAGGAGAGGGAATGAGGATGAGGGAGGAGAGGCAAATACTTGGTGAAAATAGTCCTCACCCTTAGCTGGATGGATCGCTCTTACAGATGTTAGCTACTACTACAAAAAAAAAAAAAGGATCTTTGTAGCTTTGTTTGGATGAGCCAAGCCCATGTGATGAACATCTGGAGTGTCCTCACAGCCCATGGCATGTGACACAGAAAGAGGGAAAAAATCCATTTCTCAAGCAGGTCTCTGAAGTGCTAGAGACAAAAGGAGTACTGGAGTGATCTGTTCTGGGACCAGTCTGGATCAGCTTCTTCAACAGCAACTTGGAGAGAGGATGAGAATTTGCAAGTGATGCCAGAATTAGGGGACTACTCTGAGCTATGCTCAGAGACAAGAAAAGTTCGGGATGTATATAAGAAAGAGATTCTTCCTCGTGAAGACAGTCAAGCATTGGCAAAGCTACCCAGACAGCTTATCCATCCCAGAGCCTATGGCATGCCCACTCCTGAAGGTTTATAAGAAGCACCAAGATAAAGCCCTGAGCAGCCTGGTCTCACCTCACAGCTGGCCCTGCCTTTAGGAAGCTGCACCAGAGACCTCCTGAGGTCCCTGCCAACCTGAATCATCCTGTGATCCAAATCAGACACCAATGCCTCTGCTCTCTGGTCAAACAGCCAGCTTCACCTCCCTTGCTCTGTCAGCACACCTCTGTGTATTCCAGCCTCCTAATACTCCTGGGAATGGCTCTTTCCTCCGAAGAATTTTCTGTGACAATCAGAATTGGAAAGCAGGCCATAATGAGTCTGTGTGCTCTGTGTCAAAATGAAACATTTTCAGCTAAGCCCCTTGACTTCAAGGCCCCTTAAATCTTAAGCAACTCACATCCCAGTCTGCAAGCCTGACAAAATTTCTTCTTGCTTCCCAACTCCTTACCCTATCCAGACTTTCTGTTTTTCTAACCTCATCTCAAAGCAAACTCCACGTGAACAGCTTTTGGTTAATCTGCTTCTGCAAGGAAGGAAAATAACATCAGCTTTTAACATTAAAAACAACAGATTTTGGCTCCAGTTGTATTTGTGAGAGCATTGGATTCATGTGTAGGATTTCATCTTGGTACAGCCCCATGTGCCAAGTGGGTGTATCCCATTCAGGGGTAGGTGATGGGAAATGTGAAAATTAAGAATTCACCCCTGAAGTATATGGCCCAGAGCATAGCCTGCCCAGGACAGTGCTAATATTAGGGGAAGAGGATTACATTTACCCTAAAAATCCCTAGCATAGTGCAAGGCTACATTTACCATGTTCTCTTTGGACTCATTTGCCGTTTTGCAAACAATTCTCTGCAGAGCCATGGCTGACATTCAGGAAAGAGCAACGAAGTGGAGCACCAGGAGCTTTTTGCACCAGCCAGTGAGCCCATTGCTAAGCTGCTTTGTGCAGGAGTTGTAGAAATCACATCCCATGCTGACGCTCACCTTCTTGGGGAGCTGGCGGGGAGGACCACATTCCTTTCCAAAGATTGTCAGGGCTCAGAGAAGCATTTAGCAAAGCCACACTGAACCTGTTCAGATGCAGCTGGAGTTTGTAAAATAGAGAACTCTTCTTCCAAAATTAATTCCTGGCTTTGGATTTCTCTGATGTAAAGAGTTTAATTTTCCAGCTCAGAAAACTCTGTGCTGTTCCTTTAGTGAAGGGATAGGAAGGTTCCCAGCCTCCCTGCCCTGACCAGCAAAAAACACAAATTCTCAGGCAAGTTTCCTCCTGCACCTCTTCTTACCCACAGGATATCCTCACATGTCCTTCAGTCCCAGGCTCAGTGTTGTGGTGAGAGAACACTGCACCAGCTCAACAGCACCGACCCAAGAGAGGCTGTGTGATCCCCAGGCCTGTGTGAGAGCAGGCAGTGACCTGTGGGGTTTGTCCAAACTCACACAGGAACTGCTAAAGGACTTTTAGCAAATCACTTTGGAAAACCAGCACATCAGGCTGTCCTTAGCACCCCCAGCCCTTCAAAGAACTTGTCAGGAGAGCACTCCTCACTCAGGGATTTCAGAGACCCTGCCAGACCCCACCATCTGCACAGCTCCCCAGCAGCCTTGGCATGTCCCACCTTGGCTGCCCTAGCTCTCCCAGGGACCACAAAGGCTAGTCCAGACCTCCTCCTGGCATTTTCTATGGGGTATTTAAGCGGTTCTTTTGCTCATCTGGTGTCTTACACTGCATGATGGGTTATTGATCAGGAGACATGCAAGTGGGTTTTGGCATGGCATGGTAGGAATCTGTCCTTTCCAAGCTGGACTTCACACTGAGGCCCACTGGAACATTCATGCCATGGGTGGATCTTGAGCTCCGAGCCACAGGTTGCTCCTCAGACACCCCTCTCGATAATTTAACAGCTTTATTTGGATATTGGGAAAATCCCATATGAATACACACAGGCACAAACCTTGAAGGAACAATTTCATGAGCTTCCCCTACTCCCACTACACTCTGAACCCCTCTGCTGCAGGAAAGTAAGTTGGCCAGTTCTCCTCTTAAAAAGAAGTGCCCATGGATAGTTAGAGAGTGTCTCCAATACACTGAGAGTAAATCATGTGTGAGATCCCCAGCTGGAAGAAATCAGACAGGAGGGAAAGAAAAAGACAAAAGTAAACAGAAAACTCCTTATACCCTGAAATGGGAACTAAAAGGTGGAGAAATCCCATGTGAAGGACTCTGTTCAGAAATCCTGGCAGAGTTTCAGACATCAGACTTCACAGCCAAGAAACTGATGGCAGAGATAAGAAAAAGAAAGTGTCAGAAGTGTACACAGTGCACACATCACCTTGGTATCTAATTAGCTAAAGGAGTCTGAGTCTTTATTAAAAGTAAATTTTTTCCCAATGTACACCAAAGCTGATTAAACTTTAACCCCTCTCCTACCCATAAATTAACAAAGAGACCCCAGTCAAAGTGATATGGTACAAAACTTGGTCAAACAAAAGTTTTGGAGCTCTTATCTCCAGTTTACCTTCTCTATTGAGATTTCCCATCCTTGATTAAGGACTTACACTTTTTATTTTTTTTAAGGAGTATGTCTGTTGCTAAACCTCTGAAAGCTCCATGGTGTCACTGGACTCTGAACAGACCAAGACTGACTGTCTCTTTTTATAGATCAAGCTGCATCTTACACACATCCTGTCCCCTCACAAAACACCTAGGAAGGTGGATATTCCCAGTGTGATCACAGCCAGTCTTAACATCCCAGGGTTCGTCTAAACTAGGTCATTTAGTCTGAATTAAATATATGAAAGCAGGACTGGTCACACCACACCAGCAGCTCCTCAGGCATGTTCATTTGATGTCAAAGAGGTCTTCATCTCTTTTGTTTAATTGAAGGGGTCTTACTTCAACTCATCTTAATTCTGAGTGTTGAAACAGAGTCCTGATTCAGTTTAATTAATCCCCTTTAAAAATGAATTTTGAGTTAATCCTCCCACAGGTCTCAAAGCAGAGAGGTGCCCAGAAATCACTACGTGGCCTAATATTTAGAATGAGATGGAACTCTTTCAGAGTGAACTACTAAACCCCACCTGAAGATTTTATTTTCCTTATTACTGGAGACTGGAGGAAATTTTTTAACTCAGAAAGCAATTATGGTCAGTGCTGCCATGCCCATGTTTTGATCAAAGGTTTGATGAAGTGGAAAGGTCACAGCTCTTGAAGTCAAGTGCTAGGATGATATTCCCACATGCCACATAAGTTTATAACTGAAAAAACATTGGAAAAAGCTTTGAAGCGTAATAACAAAAGCAAAAACAAGACCTCAAGTGCATTAGTATTTTTCTAAATCACGCTTTTTTTTCTTACTTGTGGTTGGCAGTGTAACATCCAACAGCATCTGCAAAACACTAAGTACTATTTGAACAGACCAAATGCTTAGGAGGGGAGCCAGAAAAATGTTCATAGCAAAATTTACCAGCCCTTAAATTTAATTACAAATCCAGACCTAAAACTGTGTTCAATGAAAATTTCACTGTGGTGAGTGCTGAAGAGATGGGCCTGAGCCAAGAGGGAGCAAAGAAGGAAATCCAGACCTCAGAAGCCTGGACATTGTTCTGAACTTCACAAGTGTGGAACAGGGATGAAAGACATGGACTATTCAGCTTGGAGAATTCAAAATGTCTGTCCATCACCATGGGTAGCCAAAGAGCATTTTCAGAGCCAGGGAACACGGGCACCCCACCTGCACCACCTCCATCCCAGGGGTGTCACCTCCAGCTCCAATGGGGATTGCCAGGAACTCAGCAAATTTGAAATCTGGCAGTGCCACGTGCACCGAGTGGGCAGACAAGTGAGATCTGGCACACACCAACAAATGCACACTGACAAACTTCTTTGAAGCAGTTCTGGCCAACAAAAAATCTGGATTTTCCTGGCTCTTTCTTTTCCCAGCTCTCCAGTACCTGCCCACCTTCCACCCAGTGGTGAAATACAGAAGGTTTTCAATGACTTTGAGGAGATTGAGGTTTTTTTATTTCTCCCTTCACCAAATCTCATAGAGGTTTGGCTGCCCAGTGTCTCTGTCCAGGGAAACTGAAAGAAAAAAAAATGAAAAAGCAGAGGCTAGTCCCTGTGCCCATGGCAGCTGATGGACCTCAGCTGTGGGTAGTAGTACCAGGCAGTGGTCATGTGCAGCCTTGTGGTGCAGAAATTCAGTGTTACACAATAGATGCTCTTGTAGCTCTGCAATACCGTCTACATTTATTAAGTGAAATCACTGCCTGTTTTCTGCAGCATTAAAAGTGAGCTGGAGTACAATACATTTATTGATTGCTACTAAACACACCCTGGGCCTCCCTCCACCTTCCCCTCTCCTGTTTATTCAAGCAGAGCTCAAAGCACAGACACACACCTGCATCCACAGGACAGAATGTGCCCTGTCTGTGGAACAGGGAACACAAAACTGCTGCCCCAGCCTCTGTGTTTCACCTCTCAGCAGTGATGCACTCCCACATCCCAGGAAGGAGTGGGAATGACGAGCTGGTGATGGGACCACAGGGCAGGCAGGACACAGCTACCTGAACTGGCAGGAGGAGGAAACGGGTGTTGGACTCCTGGGATTAAAAGGAGAAGCACAGATGAGGAGGAGGCTGATGGAGGCATCTCCACAATTTTCCCTGGCCTGGGTGTCAGGGGCAGCAAGAGTCCTGCAGCAGGAACAGATGCCAGAAAGCATGCCCCAGCTCTGCACACTCCCCACTGCCTGGAGATGCAGCAGAGAAGCCCAGGCTCGGGCACAGCCCACAAGGCAGTGAATCCCACTTTGTTACTACTCCTTGACACCCTGGGGACCCACGGCAGAGAAATGAGCCCCTGGATTTATCCCCCTTTTCCAATTAGCCTCATTTCCCCTCCTCCTCTCCCTCCGCCCTGCTGGAATCAATCCTTGTCCTGGCATTTTAAAGGGCAATGTGCACGTTTTATGGCTGTCCCCTATAAAACCATTCTACATGATAACACATCCAGCCCTTTATTAGGGACGTTTGGCAAGTTTATTAGCCAGACATTTTTCTGCGCTGACAGATGAGGTCCTGCCATCACTTCTCTGAGCACGAGAGTCCCTCCCCCGTCCCCTCCTCCCCTTTCCCGAGCTGTCCAACCCCGAGATGCCAGCAGCCCACAGACATCCTCAGGGCACCACCAGCCCCCTCCCTGGGCACCTGCAGTCCTCACTGTGCTACACCTCACCTGCAGCCAGGTGAGGAGCAGCAGCAGGACCATTCCCTTTCCCCAGGCACGACCCTCTGCTACAGCCACACTCACCAAAGACCTATTAACCCTTCAGAGACAGGAAAGTGCTCTTGGCTCCGTGCACAGGCATCCAGAAGGGAAGACTTTCATATTATGGCGGGACAGCTCCTCAAGTCTTTACAGCAAGGCTGTGCCTTGAGGACCTGGAAAGTTTCTACGTATCTCGGGTGGTAACTGTTCTCATTAGACACCAGGAAACCAATTGGCCTTTGTGGTTTGGGCACTGTGATGCTTTGCCCCAGTCAACCCCGATCCCAGGGTCACCACAAACACGAGATCTCGTTTCTGCAGCACTCCATGATGAGATGAAGCTGGGACACAAGTTCAGGAGATGTTACATGAGGCACAGGGCTTTGCTTCCCAAAAAAGCCAGAACTGTGCTGCCGAAGTGGGCTTGTCTCAGCCCTCAGGTGCTGACGCCACCGAGGCTGAGTCTGTGCCAGCTCCTCCTCCCTGCAAAGCTCGGAGGACTTGATGTAAAGCCAGCTGCAAGTTTTATTGTCCTGTGCTCACAGCTGTCCATGTGTGTAACAGTGAGCAAAAGGGTCAGCAGGGGTTTAATGGGGGGTCAGGGATTAAGAACAGAGACTGAAATTTATCTGAGTGCTTACCTGGCACCTCCTCGCCACACTCCTGGGCCACTGGCCACCGCTGAGAGGTCTGCTCCCCACACACCACCACAGCCAGAGGGGATCAGTCCCTCGTAAAAGGGAGCAAGCAAACCTCTGGCTCAGCTCTCATCCCAGTCAGGCAGCTGATGGGCAGTCACCCTCCTAGGTCATGGCAGAAGGTCCTTGTCACCTTTCAGGTGCTTGTTGCACATTAAAATGGGAAGCAAATGCATGACCATGTTGTGATTCCCACCCCACAGGGAGCCTCCCACCCAGCTGTGGTTTCACCCACTGATCTTGACCCGTTGCTGCTGTTTAACCCTGGGCCGGGCCACCGGGAGCAGTGGTGGGCTCCCTGCAGCTTCCAGCCCCCCTGCCCCGTGTTGGTTCACATGTCACATTCCCAGGCTCTGTTATTCTTAAGTGCTGTAAATCTCTCACTATTATTCTCCCACTTGATATAGTGAGCTGTGTCATTTTGAAAGGAAATACATAACAGTATATTAAAGAAATCATGGATCTCCTCATTCATGTTTAAAACAAATTTATTACAATGTAAGAAACCCTGAATAGCATGAATTTATTATAATGATTTAAGGCTCCTGGCACTTGAGTTAAAAATGTCTCTCAATAAATAACTTTCCCTTGAAAACATAGCAAATTAATATAGTTTACCATTTCCAAAGTTATATAAATCCAAGAGGCTTAAATCAACAGTACACTGGATAAGATTACTGTTGCTCAGCCACAGACTGGTATTGCAGCTCAGAGGGATGGAAAAAACGGTGAAAAATGAATGGCTTTTTTTTTTCTTCTTTTCTTGGTCACCTTTCTCTCCTTTCCACCACCGTAGGCTATGTCTGCTCTGTGAAAGTCAGACTAATGTGAAACGGATGACAGCAGCTGTGGCCTTTGCACACAGGTATCATTAAAACAGAGCGGCTACTCCACTGCCAGACTCAACAAGCACTGCTCTGATATTTCCCCAAAGTGCCTCCAACACACACAGCCCCGTTGCTTTCCATAGCAGTGTTTTAATTTGACTGCAACCCAGGAGCTGAGATGTCTCCAGCTTGGCAGCCTCCAATCCTGCTGCAGTCTCCCAAGTCTAGAGCAAACACAGGGCTCTAAAACACTGCCTGGACACTGACCCTGGCCCCAGTGCAGGAACACACATGGATGAACTAGGAAGGGAAGCAAAACCCCACGCATGGCTGTAGCCATCAGTGGGACTGGTAGGCTTTTGCCTGGCCCAGAATTTGCTCCAAGAGCTCTCTGTGGAGCACAGCAGCTGTTGGGGTCAACAGCCTGTGCACATCTGTGCATCCTGGGGAGCAGTGGTTTTGTTCAGCTGCGTGCACAGCTGGGTGCCAGCTCACAGAGAAAATTTCTCTCATCTTCTCCCTCCCCATGGACCTTCCTTCTCCACAGGCCACCCTGCAGGCAGCAGAAAGAGCTCAGCATCATCAGCTGAACAACCAGCCCTTCCCAGGCAGCCCCTTCCCTCAGCAAGGTTTTCTATGGCTTTTTACTTTATGAAGGCCTAATTTTTTTCTCTTTACTGTCAGCATGTCAATTTTTTTCCACAACATAGGTGATGACTACTATTTTAAACAAAGTACAGCACCAGTGACATCCTGACAGTGCCAATACAGCCAGAGTACACCCACCTGAGCTTTTCAACACAGGAAGTTAGGGCTGTTAAGAGTCAGATTGACAGCCTCAGTAAATTCAAGTCCTCTGTTCAGCAGACGACAAGGAGTTATTAGAAGCAGACAAGGCTTTCAGGTCATCCAGTCCATCTCCCACCCCACCTTTTAATTGTCTCTCTCACCCATGCTATAAATATCTGACTCTTCTCATCTTGTTTCCTCATTATGTCAATTATAGCAGTCCCTGATCATTTTTATTACTCCTCACTGCGATCTCTCCAATCTGCCAGTAAGCTCTCTGGTAATGAGATCCCTGTGCTAAAGGCACAAGTGCAAATAGAGGGGCACTAGCTCCACTGACAAGGAGCCATTTCCTCTGCAATTCAGAGATGTCATTGCCTCCCCACCTGCAGCTCAAAAGTCTTGCAGTCTGTTTTTGTTGCTATCACTGCCTTGTGCTTTGTTCATTCTTCTCCTTCTGAGAGTTTGTGTTGTCTGGGTCTCCCCCATCCCATCAAGAGTGTCTGGCAGATTGTTATCAAGGTGTCTGGGTTCACAGGTGCTGCACCCACAAGTTCATGCTCTGTCCCAAGCTGAGTCCTGCTTTTTCCTGTCCTTTTTATTTCCTGCTTGGTACTTCTACTTCACGTTATTCTTTCCTCTTCAGCTCTTCTAAATTTAGCAGGACCTCCTGGTTTAACTTCTTACACAATTCCTGCTTCAGGAAACAGAATCATGATCTGAAATGCAATCAGACCTGGTACTCAGCCCAACACCTCAAAAAAAAAAAAAAAAAAAAAGCTTCTGAAAGTGGCAAAAAGGAGTCTGTACAGAAATGAGGCCACAAGGACACCATTTCACAAAAGCAGCACTGGAACTGGGTATCCTGCTCTTGTGTAAACCTTGCAAGATGCATAAATGCTAGATAGACAAAGTTCAGAAACAGGCCCTCCAAGTCATCCAGAGGCTGAAAAAGACATTAGGACACAAAGCCATCTCAACAAAGAGAAGGCCGACCAGGAGTTTATCACTCCCTTCAGGGTACTCAGTCTGGCAACATGGCAATTTTGTAATCCTGCTTCTAAAAGCACAACAAAGTCCAGCAGCTGGAAATTCAGGTAGATAACCTCAGCCTCAAAATAAGGCAGTTTTGTAGCAGCAAGAATAATTGCATGCTGGAAGATTTTGACAAGGCACTTTCAAAATTTCAATGCAACTTTCTCATAGTCATCTCTAATTCAAGAATGAACTAGATTTTGTGTATGTGAATTCATCTTGTCCTTTCCTTCATTATCAGGTGTAAGAGAGGAGTTCCCACTCTGTTCTTAATGCTCACAATACTCAACACTTTGTATTTGGGCAAGTGCTTTAATCAAACCCATGCTTCAAGGTTTTAATGTAGTTGCCAGTAAGCACCAGGAAATATACCTTTTTTCAGCTTTTCACTTTCCTCTTGTCTGCAGACAGGAGACCAGTAAAAATGAACTCACACAGGTTATTGCATGTTCTGAGTGAAAATTATTTTGTTTTACAAACTCAGGATGAACCCTGAATCAAGGAAACTAGGCTCTCACTGCAGGTCATGGATTAGGTCATCTGCTGGGACCACCTGGGCGTCTCTCACCTCACATATGTCAGGACCTCACCTCTTAGTGACATCGGAGTATTTCCAGTTTAGCTCCCCAGTGCCTTCAAGCCTCCCTACAAGCCTCAAAATACATGAAGCCTGAGAGCTACAGCTTCTGTTCAATATAAATGTCTGGCCCATAGGTTTCTGCTCTTACAGATTACAGTTCACAGACATATTTTGATGGATACCTCCAGTGCCTTCTGCTGTGGGCACTGATATAGGTCCCAGCCCCTCTGAGATGTGGCACTAAACACAGTTCAGCACACAACCCACAGCATGCTGTGGAGGGAGGCAAACTGGCTTCCCTGCAGCTGGGAAACAAATCCAGTTCCCCCCCAGCCCATCCTTTTCTGGCAGCTGGGATGCTCTTCTATCCCCTATTAACAAATGCAGGAGTCCTCAAGCACCAACATTGGCCAAGCCAAGTTGGGTTTCTTGCTATTTTTTAGGTGAATTCTGCTTCAAACACCCTAGTCAGGGATCGCCATGAAAGCTCTGCTGCACAGCTATGACAGAGATGCTCGAGCTAGATGTCTCTCAGGTACATGGAGTCACAATATTGTAAAACATTTATTGTCACTGTGAGCAGACAAGCCTTCCAATGATGCAGGGAGCAGGTCTGGATAGGGAGAGGTATTTTCCAGAGGAAAGCCACCCAGTCAGAGCAGACTACATTGCTTCTGCTGGTTTAAATCACCTCATTCAATATTCTGTGTTGTCTCATGTAGCATGCAGTTATGTAAATTTATAAATCATACACTAATTAGCACACAATTTCATAAATTTAGTAACAGTGAAAAAGGAGGTTTCTAACTAACCAGGCTGTGCTCTCTCCCCCACAGATGGTACAAATTCAAACACAGCCTGGAGGTCGTATTTGAGAAAATATCTGCTGCAACTTCTAGAGTATAACCCCAGGCTGCACTTTCAAGGGCTGTCTTTTGGATATCTCAGGCTCAATCTCTCTGAAGTGCAGCTAAGCTCATTTCTCTCCTTCCTTAACATGAAATCTCCACAGCTCATTGCATCACTGCAAATGTTATTTGTTTACTCTGATTCTTGCTCTCCAGTCTCCTATTCTTCAGTCATCTAAGTCACCATCCCTTGCAAGCAATTAAGTTCAGTCCATGCCCTGGGTTATACCTGGGTTTTGCACAATTGATCTCCATGTGCTCTGTCCTCCCTGCCCAGCTGCTCTAAAGGGGAGATGCTAAAGTTAGGTCAAGGTAATTTCCTTCTTTCCCTCATTTGCCAAGTATACCTGAGACAGTAGCTCCTCAAATGCAGGAACATGATTTAGAAAAGGGTGTGGCTGTCATGGGAACCAGTGTTTGAAAACATTTCTCACTTCAAGATACAAGCACACAATTGTCCTTCAACCGGCTTATTCTAGTTTAACAACTCAGCCCTGCCCTCTGGCTCAATCCCACTTCATCTCCACCTTTGGTACAGTTATCTGCCTTGCATCTTTGTCCTTTCTTGTCTTCATCTCCATCCTTTCTTCCTTACTCTTTAATTCACTTTTTTGTCAAGGAATATGGTGCTGGCTCTTCAATTCTCTTCTCCTTTGTATTTTGAGACCTCTCTCTTACTTCACGCTCCAAAGGAGGCCTTGCTCCTTCTCACAGTAAGACCCATGTCCTGGAGAGGAAGAGCAGGCTTAAAACAAATTCTTCATGAACCTTAGCAAACTGGAGACTCACAACATAATATGATGTGATGTTGCGGGAAGTGGAACACATTGTCAATGTCAGTACTGACAGCTGAGCTGGACAAAAATCAGAAGATAAGTCAAATAAAAGTCTGGAAGAATAAATTAAACCCCCAGATAATTTATTAGATTAAGACCTCACATACACATATAAATACGTGCTCGAGATGGGATTCAACAGCAAGACTTGAAAGAGTAGAAATGAAAAGGGTGTGATTATTACAGGTCTCTGATGTGCAAGGTGCACAAAAGCAGTAACTACACAAACAGCTAGCAAGTGTGTGTGCACGAACCACGTGGGAAGGACACAAACTGAAGGCGTGGGTAGGAGCCTTAGCAGCAGTCATGTTACTCCACAAAGCCTCATGGAAAACACAGCCTGATGTGTAGCTGAAGGATATCCACTGGGAACACTCTGGACAAACAGTCTATGCTGGACCAACTCCCCAGCAGCAGCTCCCAATATAGAAGCTCAAACTTAAAAGGACACTGTCACGTCATTGCTTTTGCTAGTTTAATTTTTGCATTTCCTCTACTGTTTTAGCAGATGGAAAACAATTCCCCTCCCAGTACCAACTACTGATTTTGTCCTTTCCTATTTGACAATCATTGATTTTTTTTTCTAAGGCTATAAATGTTTTAATAACTTCAACTTTGTAGTGCCTCATGGCAAAATATCTTTGCTTGCATTGACTGCTAAACACTATTCCTAATGTACTGCTTATAACTAGAGCAAGAGCCAGCATTATAAAAAACTACTTTCCACAGGGTCTATGAAATTAATAGCTTTTGTTTCTTTTGTCCACATCTCATAGAGAGTTAAAGCATACAGCTCTTCACCCATCAATCACCTTTGATTCACAAAGGTGTGCCCCCTTGTCACGGTTTGGTACGGAAGTGAATTTTTTCAGGAAGTTGGGTCAAACCAATCAGTGGTCAGGTTTGGATATTGGCACCTGGAGTGACCACTGAAGGCATGGACAGGCCTCTGAGAACAAAGGGGGTTAAAAGCAAGAAGGGGAGCTCTCTGGTTCCGGTCTCAGATGAGTGCAGACCTCCCCTGCCCAGCCACAGGCTGGGTGGGCAGGGGAAGCCATGCGGCCTGGTCATGGTGAGCCGAAGGGGCTGAAGGGACTGGAACCAAACCAGCTCCTGTGGACGGAAGGGTGGAGAGAAACGGAGATGCCTTTGTCGTCCCCCCGCAGAGGGAAGAGACAAGAGAGTCCGGATGGCACCTGTAAATTTGCCGGCAGAGGAGAAGGAGAAGTGGGGGGAAGATGCCCAGTGGGGAAGTTGGAGTTCTGGGCAGAGATTTCAGCTGTCCGGGGAGTGTGAACTTTTAACCCTATCCTGAAAAATGAAGGCTTTGTAAAATATTACTCCTCCTTGATTTATAGTGGAAGAGAGACAGTCCGGGACCTGAGATGTTAGAAGAAGAAATTTTTGGGTGGAAGGAGATGATGGAGTAGCTTTTGGCTGGACTTTTCTTGTTAGCCATAGGCTGAACCAAATTCTCCTGCAATACAGACTGCATTTTAGGGGGATGCAGTGGTGAACCAAAGAGACCTGCTTCAGCAACCACCAGTACAGGAATGGCAAGAATAGAGAAACACTGAGGAGGGAATGATGATGCCCTCTGTCTTCAGGAAGAAGATGATCTCTGCTCTTGAGACCCTTGGCCCCAGGGGAGGAAGAAAATGGGGGGGACTGTAGTCCCAAGATGAGAAGCTGAACTGTTGTCTCTTTTGGTCCTTGGCAAAGCATCCTTAAAGGAGCCCTATGAGCAGTCTGTCCATGCACGGTGGTGAGAGCACTGTGACATGGAAAGGAGAGTGTCACCATGGCAGATTTTCTCCGGGTGGTTGCCATGTGTGACATAGAGACACAGGAGGTGGCAACTGTGTTTTCTGGGGTGTCTATGGTGCAAGAGACACTTCTCCTTTGAGGGACTAAGTATTGATAATCTGAAGGGTGGCAACTTGATCAGGAATCCTGGGTGGTGTCTCACTGTGGTTTTGTTGGGAATTGGGTGGGGGGAGGAGGAGCATTTTGGAGAGTCTTCATCCTGGACTTAGTGTGTGTGCATTTTATAGTAGTAGTAGTTTAATAAAGTTTTTTTTTTCTTTTGTTATTAAGTTTGGGCCTGCTCTGCTCTGTTCCTGATCACCTCTCACAGCAATTATTTGGGAAGGTGCATTTTCATGGGGGCGCTAGCATTGCGCCAGTGTCAAACCATGACACCCCTGTATAGGTCTGACTGAGAGACAGCACCTTCAGCATAGAGCCTGCAACCCTGACAATGTCCTTTTAAAAAGAGCTACAACCAAAAACTATAGATTCAAGCCAAAAGTCACCTTCAGAATTGGAATTTTTTAAGTGATCATAAGAAATCCCAAAGCAGTTAAATATTGGCGCTCACAAAAGAATCAAAGAACAGAATGCTCCCATGGAGTGTTCTCAACACAAAGGCACCTTTCAAGAAATATACATGTATTTTTTGCTATTTTGAAAGGTCAGTTAGCATTTATCAGAAAAGGCAATTAAAGTTTCAGTCAAACCGGAAAAGAGACAAGAAGCAATTGGACTGAAACCAGAGAACTCTTTATAAATGCCAACACTTAAAAAAATACCAAAAAAGGTAAAAAAAAAAATCATGAAACAACCCCAAGCTCTAAGATCTATGTGATGGTTATCCCCAAATTTCCTGCTGGTCCTTGTATGTTTTTCTCTTCTTTCTCCTCCTTTTTCCTGCCCTCTTTAAGCAGCAGATTACTCAGCCAACAGAATAAGAAAACTTATGTTCCCATCTGCACTACTGGGGCCAGGGCACCGAATACATCTCTGGGGCTCTTAGCAGAAACCTGGGCCTTCACAGGCTCAGGGAGTAGAACAAGAGGAACATTCAACAGCAGGTGGACATATTCCAGAAAACTGTAATACCTCACTAAAAGCAGGACAGACCATGCAGACATTTTCCACAGCACTAATTTTCTGGTCCAGCAATGCTGCTTTCCTCCTTTTAACTCCTCTAAGCAGCTTTTAAAATTCAGCTGGAATGCACAGAAAGGATATCACCTAATTTGTGATTAAGACTGGGCCTGAATGAAGCAGCCCAGTGTAACCTGAGGTTCTTCTTCCCCTTCACTCTCCTTTTGTTTCATTGACGGAGCACGGTGCTGCCAGGGGCTGTGGTGCTCTTGTCTGAGATCCACCTTGCAGAGCATCACACATTGCACAGGAGGCAGGCAGCAGCTATACCCCAAGCATCAGTACAGCAACTCAACCCAGCCATTAAGATAAGCAGGGTTGCCTAAAGAGACTGTCTGAAAAGCAGTACTGGCCCATGAAGTGGTGTTTGGGAGCAAATGGCCTAGAACTTGCCTGTACTGGATCAATTCTACCTTTCCCTTGCTGCAATTTTACTGTGCAAAATGAGTATTTTAGTCTCATATTTCTAGGAACACATGCCGGTGGCTACTGTTACAATAAAATATGAACACTGCATTGTGGAGAAAATGACCATTAATCCTGTAATGTGCAGTCATTTTTACCAATTCGGCACATTTCTTTAAATAACCAAGTACATGCAGTAGATGGAAATGCATTTAAATAAACTGAAATAGATACAGCATGAATAATTAAAGCTGGCAGGAAAGTGTGCATTGTGAGCTGCTAGTAGAAATAATTACTGATTTGTCTTATTTACAATGGAGCCTGGATGCAGGATCAAAATAGTGCAAGTTAGTGAAAATGTCTTAAGACTGCTCTTATACTAGCACTACTATGTATTTCATCTTGAAAAGTACATCAAATAGGTTTTGGATCTCTACGATGTCTGACTCTGTTCTGCTATTTCAGGGTTACATTACCCAGCACATAAACTCTGTCAAATAGCACTGATTTAAAGAGGAATATAATTCAAACCTGTGCCTAGTACATCAACCTGCAACATCATCTATTAACATTATCAGACAATGTAGAGTCAAGCTTACGATATATCCCCTAAAAACTCAGTGTGTTAAATATCAGAATGCTAAAGGAAAAAGTAGATCATAAAATCAGTGAAAAAAGTACTAAAGTGCTTGTACCTTTAAAATATGCCAGGTTTTAAACAGACTTGTTTAATTAGAAAATAATCTACTTTGAACATGCTGGTTGTTGAATGTTAGGCAGTTCTTGCAAACTGCTTTAGAGCCAAAAAAATCAATAATGAAATATACTTCCGATATAAGGCTGGCAAAACTGTGACTTCAATGTATTAGAAAATGTTGTAGATTTTAAAAAATGCTATTGTAAATTGATTATTTGGCACATGACAGGTTTGGGGAAAAAGTTAACACTTTCTGATTGGCGCACCCCAACAACATACTTGCATCATGATCACTAAATCCAAAATGAACCTGGATGCTAATTAGCTGTGTTTTAGAAGAGGGAAAACAAGCAGTGATCACTCAAATAATTTCAGAGTAGCTGTAGACCAAGGAGTAGTGTCAAATGAAGAAGATCTCCTCAAGGAGCCGGCTCTCCTCCAGCTCATCTGTTCTGCTCCTGGGGCTGCAGGGGCTCTGGCACCAAGAGGAGGACAGCCTGTGGCTCGCACAGCAGGGCGTGTGAGGTTTGTTCCTGTCACACAGTCCTTGGCAGAGCTGTCCTGGAGCTGATACAGGGTTCATAGCTTCCACCAGGTCAAGAAGAGTGGCTTGGTACCTACAGAAATACACAGAGAAAACAGAGCTCTGTTAAGATCACAGCACCATGCAGGAATTGAATCCAGTTTTCCTGCCTCCATAAATCAGACCAGACCTAGTTTTGTTTGACCATGGCCACCAGCACAGAACCAATTTTGCTGTATGGACTCCTGTCTGTAATGACAACACAGAGGTACTGAAAAAGAGGCAAGCAAAGCATGGGTGCTCAGGTTATTTAAGACTGTTTCATCAGCTTTTCCATTTGAGGTGTGTAATGTCTTAGTTGCACTCTGGAGACTGAACACAGACCTCAGAGAGATGACAGCCAAATACACCAAACAAGGCAGACCCACACCAGTAATGGTAAAGTGACTTATACACATGCTGCACTCTTTTTTTTTTTTTTCCCTTTGAATAGACCTCTACACTTGATTTAGTTTCTCAGGGATTTGAAAACAGCAGGAGACTTTATTATTATTGCCACAAACTACATGTGCTTCCTGTAAATCTCTGTGTACTATAGGAAGTCAGTCTGGTGGAAGCACTGAAGGAGTAGAATCTAAGCAAGACAATACAAGATCAACACTTGAGGCACCAAGAGAAAAGGCACAGGTGCAAAGCATCACTCAGACTGTCCTTTAAGTGCAAGTACAGACATGGGGGAAGGTGGTAAGCCAATGTGATCTGGTAATGCTCACTGAATAATGGCAGGTACTTGAGACAGGGACTTTCTATTAATATTCACGGGAGACAAGACTTGATCTAAATACCAGCACAGAATTGATCATTACAATATATTTCCTCCTGTCCAATTTTAAATGTCTTAAACAATATCATTTCCACTGCTTCCCTAGGGACCCTGTTCTCCAGTGATGTTTCAGTGATATGTAAGAGATATCACTCCAGAGTTTTACCCAAAAATCCCTTTGTTCCATGCTGTTGTTAGCACCAACCTGCCTGAATGTTCCCAGCCCTGAAGTGATTCACATATTCAGAGACTTCCATGCACAAAACATTATTCACATTATTCACCCAAATGAAACTACCAACACAGGTGATTGGATCCTTAGGGTATCTCTCTTGTAAGCAAACAGTTCATCTATAGCATGAGGAAACATCTCAAGCTGTTCTCTGCTTTGAGAAAAGCCTCTCTTTTTACTTTTGTGACTGTAAGAACCTAGAAAGACTAAGCAACTAAGACAGCTGGGGGAGGTTTCTCAACTCAGATGGGATGAAAAATCCTTAAGAACAAACAGCTACAGCAGTTTATGGATGCGAGAGATTAGCCGTGGCCCATGTACCTCCTAAAGGCAGACCCCCACCTGTGCTGTCTAACAGCCTTGTGCAGCGGTAGGTAAAAGGTTTTCCTACCCTGAACTAGCCATGCCATGAAAAACACCCTTCTTTATCTCCACAAGTAAGTGCTACATCCCATCCATCATCAGAACACTGTCACAGAATCATTTAGACTGGAAAAGACCTCCAAGACCATCAAGTCCAACCTTTGACTGGTCACTGCCCTGCCAACCAGACCAGAGCACCGGGTGCCATGCGCAGTCATTTCCTGAAAGCCACCAGGGATGGTGACTCCACTACCTTCCTGGGAAGCCCATTCCAGTGCCTGACATGACAAGTTACCTCACCCATGACAAGATAACTCATTGTTATTTCTGAGACACAGAACCACTCCCTCAGCTCAAAGGAGTTAGCAGTGGCACAGATTCATTAAGACCAGTGTTAATGGTGACTACTGAAGTTATGCTATTTCTTTCAATTTTGCTATTTCTTCCAGTCTGATGGCCAGTGTCATTTCTAATACAGTCTGACTTGACATTACTGCCTCGCAGGACTCTCTACTGCTTGACTACAGATTGTTTTATTTTCCTACATATGTGTTACCTTTAATCTCACTCACAATCAAAAAGCTAATTTGCAAATTTCTTTTGCATATTTTAAGCTTGTCTACATGTCTATTATCTAAGTAGAAAAAAATTAGTGTCTCAAAATGGAAAAATACAGGTTTTGTTTCAATTGGATCTTGTTCATGGCTAACCCTAAGCAAACATGATGCCTTTTAGTTACCCTAACCAAAAAGTTCAGAAGGATGTGGAGTTTTGGGTAGCCAAACCAGATCATTTTAAAGAAATCAGTTGTTTGTACTAGCATTCAGAAAGCACCCTTTAAAAACTGAAACTCCTCAAAGATATCTCCAACTTAAAATGGAATGAGCTGCACTGATAGCAAGAACTAGCACACAGATATATCAGATTTTTCACATGGAGAAAATTTAAGACTAGACTCTATATAAATACACACATATGGTTTGAACCCCAAAGAAACCCAGTTAACACACACACTGCTTTCATTAGCCACACCTAAAACTTCTTTTTAGATTAATCTAGTCTAGCATACAAATGCTTATCTCTCTGACGGTAGTGCTATCATAAAATTTCAATTTGTCCAGCAGCCATATGCAATCACAGATTAGGCAGGGGAAACCAAACCAGCCAGTGCATTTACAGCAAATGTGCAGGCCCTAGATTTCAGCACTACCTTCAAGTTCATTTCTTCTGCAAGTTTATCTAAGTTTTACAGCATTTCTGCTATCAGGAAGGCTAAATGATTTGGCAGATTACAAGCACAGCAAATAGCAAAGATTATGTAAAAGACCAGGTGTTGTAAATCAGTCTATTTGACACCATAGTTATATATGCAATAAAGTGAATGAACTCTGCTAACAGAGCACTATCTGATAAAGAGAATGCTCCTTGCAGGTATTTAATGTTTAATCCCAGGATAATGGTTTGCCCGGTTCATCTAAGTAACATCAGACAGCATCTGGCTGGAGGCAACAAAGTACACCTAGAATGGTTTGTAACTTGCAAAGATAATTTTCTCACCATTTATTTGTATCCTAATATTTAAAAAGACACAGTCAGAATGCTTGAATCCAACTTTCTCTAAAACCAAGGTATGTATTCTTTGCATGACTTAAATAAAAACATAAGTAAAAACAAGCTTTATTATTATTACAACACTTAATGGCTTCAGTCAAGTCAAAGTTACAGGATTACCCACCCAAAAGTCAGAATATTTCAAACAGGAAAATTGATTTGGCAAACTTGGCTTGCCAATAGTGAATGCTCTTTTAAAGGAAACTAATGGCCAAGGGTCTCTTTGTTTTGCTACTGTTTCCAGAGGAGAAAAAAATCCCAAACAGTCTGCAGAAGTACCAGCACTGTACATTAAGCTACATACAGAAATTCCTCATGTATAGATGTTCAACCAAGCAACCAAATGTCCCATAAGTGCTGGTGCTTACGCACATTTTCTTTGATAGGTTTTGCCCTCCCAACAGAAGGAAAATGGCATGGGCAACTGTCCCTTTAAGGATGGTGATAATTCAGTCTTTCCTCACTTTTTTGGTACATTTGCCAGTGTGTCAGAAGGTCAGTGAGCAAGGGGAGTGTAACCCAGGTTCTTGTTAATGCATCTCTTTGAGTGGATTAGAATGAAATGTCACATAGTCCAGTGGGTTAAAATATACTCAGGCTCGATGGGAATGCCCAAGTACCTCCCCTGAGTGGGGAGGGGAACTTTCATTCCTCTGGTGTAGGGCCCCAGAAATGAGTCTGGGGGCACTTAGGGAGTCTTTGATAATTTATGATCCCTTCTCAGGGACTGCCTCTCATTTGAGGCAATAATTCTCCATCAGATCTTCCCTGGGGGAAGGGGGCAGTTTAACAGCTGAGGGAGTTATGTAAGAAAGAGCAATTAGCATAGCAAGAAGCACTATCTCACCTCAAAGGATACAGGCTTTGATAGTTCACCTCTTCTGTCTCGTGCAGACTAGCATATGTACTCCCAAAAACTCACCTCCTCCCTTGAGAGATGCAAACCTGGCCTCCGCAAAGCACCCTGGCACCTCCACAAATGGGGAAATGTTATGAGTCATTAATCATTAATAGTCCAGTCTCTCACAGCATCTCCGCAACAGACTGGAAAATAATCTCTCTTTTTTTGACACTTCTCCCATGTATACTTTTTCATCTAACTTTAATGAGCTTTAAAGTCTGCATGCTTCATCATGGGAGAAGAAAATTTGTAAGGTCTACAAGTTTGCATTAGAAGTCTAACTATTTAGACAGATAAAGGTTGGTGAAAGCAATCTTCTAAAGTCTCCAAAAAATTCATCACGAGACAGAACACTAAGAGCTAGTGTACAAAGCAGAAGGAAGGCAGGGCCATAGGCAAGAGAACAGAGATGAGAGTAGGGAGACTAGACCACAGTAAGCTTTGAAACTCTTCTTTCACTGAAGAACTTTCACCTTTGCTTTTATTGTAGAACATAAAACTCTAAATACAGCTCACAGAGCATCACAGAGATGCTCAGTCTGGGAGGCTGGTACAACTGGGATCAAACTGATCAAGCTGGTACAGAACAGAACTGCAACCTGGGTAGCAAAATCTACCCTGGTCAGGTATTGCACAGCACTGTGAAAGCATTCCCTTCATCTCCTCAGCATTACTAAAATACGCTGCTAGAAATTTGTCTCCTCAGCCACTAAAACTCTTTCGGAAATTTTATTAGATACTCTCAGCATTGGTTCTTAATTAAATAAGTATCTAGTAGAGTTTATAAACTCATAATGTAAGAATAGTTTTGTAGTCTATCACTAAGATAACAGGAAACATCATAAACCATTATGATTCAGAACAGATCATTAACCATTCACATTTTAAAAAGGAAAACAAAAATAAACACAAGATGGCACAGACTCAAATCCCTCTTTCCACACTGTGTCTTTTTCGCTGCTCATGCAGCAGGAATACAGCTCTCTGAACACCTACAGGTGAATCTTACTTTGTCCCATGTTTCCAAACTGAACGGGAAGGAAGGCTTTCTCATTTTTATGGTGAACATACAAATAGAACTGATGCTCTGGGAACCATAAGACCGCTTATGCCCAGGATGGTTGGTGAGAAATCACCTGAAACTACTTGGTATTCCTCCTGATAAAACTTTCAGGGCACTCAGAGCTCAGACAGCCCCACAATGTACAGTACCTAAAAAATGGTCAGATTATGCAAGAGTGATGCACAGAACACATAACTGTGTAGGATAATAGAAAGAACAGTGCTCTTGAAGGCCTGCTTGCCTCAACTGGCTGAACAGTGATGTTTATTTATTTAGACATTTGGGATATGCCAATGGATTTTTAATTTTTGTCTATTTCCCATTGCTGGTAAAATATATTATATTTCTTACACATTATCCGATTTTTAAACTACATTATTGTGTTTTCATATCATGCAGTCCCATTTAGCCATTAATATAATTTGTTCCTTCCTGAAAAAAACTAGCACAGCTTCAACAAGTTTGATATTTGGAGGAATGGGAATCTCCTTATGAGGCAAAATAACTAAACTTATTAGAGTCATAAATACTCTGGCAGTAAAATATATGTATATTTCTCTAAACAAGCAGTGTCAGATAATATTTGATCACTATATTTAGAGACATCTTTTCATTTACAGTCTCTGAAAATTTATTCTTCAACCATAAACACGTAGAAAACACATGGACCGTCTCTTTGCAAGGTGATGGCATTTCAACAAAGCATACTGGCAATACAGTTTTGTAGCTGTATAGGCTTCCTTTATTTAACTGTATATACCAGAGGAAATAAAAAGGTTTATTTTTATACTACTGCTTATATTTTCAACATAAAGTTCAAAGTGATTTACTAATGTTACATGAATTGCCTTTGAATTACAGTACAGTATTGTGCCTAAGTACAAAGCCTAACACTATTTAGTATTCCTAAAACACCACCTGCCCCCAAGCACTTTACAAATGCTAAATACAGCTAAAACCACATTCAAGGGGTAGGGAACAGGCCCATTTTACAGAAAATTAAACAGTTTACTGTTACAATAGAGCAAATACCAAATCATTGTTTGACTGGAACAAACAGGGCAAATAAAAGCAGAGAAAAAACAGATGTACATAAGAAGTGGCCTGAGCAGTCAAACTACCTGAAACACGAAGACACCACACTAGTGATACAACCTGGGGTTATATGGAAGAAACAGCTATCATCCACACCCAAGCTCCACAAGTGAAGGGAAGAACTCAACCCAAATTAAAGGGTTCTAAGCACTTCCTGCCATCTTTAGTGTGGCATCCACAATTACAGCATAATGGATGAGAAGTTACCTCTATGGCTTGTCCTTTCAACATCTATGTACCAACCCACTGTCCATAAATTTGCCTAGTGGTTTTTTCCACCTGCAGTTTCCAACACGTCCTGTGACAGCAAGCTCAGGAAGTTCACTGCTGTTGACAGACATACTTTTGTTTTTCTGTTTTAACATCTTGCTAGTTTTGCCTTAAGGGCTGACTGCAGTTAAGTCTCTTTCATATGGTGGAACCTGGTAAAAAACAGCTGCACATTCAATTTATCCACCACCTTCACAATTTTGAACCCCTGATCATTTTCTCAGTCTTTTCCTACCTGAAGTCATTGCTTCTTGGTCTGTCCTTAAACTGCTTCATCCTGTTGATCAAATGAATTGTTCTGTGCACTTCTCCTAGCTTCCACTACAGCTTTCTTGAGAGGCAAAGACCAAACAGAATAAAAACGTGGCTACAGTAAGACCTATGTATCCACCAGCTGTTGAGAAGTTCCAGAAAGGTTTGAACTCTACAAATCCTAACCACCTACTCTAAGTTCAATATCACATAGGCATGGTGTTGATGACTCTTTCCCAGGTAAATTACAGTTTCCTTCTCTCCATTTTGATTCGCCTTTTTGGAGTTGTTAATTACTGACATATTATTGGATTACCTGAAAGAACTTAATATTGAAACACACAAATTTATTAGGTCACTCAGGATATTTTGCTGTTCACTTCTCATCCCAGGTCACTGATGAAGAACCAGCCCAGTGAGTTCCGGGGGAATGCCTCTGCTAACTCTAAAAAATGAACATTAAGTAACTTCGCTTGCTATCATTTAACAACCAGTAAATCCCTAGAAGGAATTGTCCTCCAATGCTACAGAAACTTGATTTCTGTAGCAAATTTTGGTGTGGAACCTTGGCAAAAGACTTTTGAAAATCCACAGGGCTGAGCTGATACCTCAGATTCTTTCTTCCCCACTCCCTGCTCTGTGAGAATAATCCAAGTCTTAACCAGCAGGCTATTTGGCCCAGGAAAACTGAGATGAATATGTCAATGAACATTAGAGTTTGGTTGGGTAGAAAGTGAAAGCTGAGAAAGAGAAGCTGATCTTACAGTCATTTCCTGAAAGGCCACACATCAGGCTAAGGGGCTTGTCTTTCATGTGTGAACTGCACCTTCAGAGACCAAAACACATCCTGAGGGGACATTCCCATGTACTGAATGTCAAGACACCACAACTGAAATAAACTACAACACGGTGAAGGACAATTCATGAAGCTGAAATATCAAGAGAAGGAACAAGATTAAATTAAGAATTAGAGACAAAGGGACTGTGACAGCCTGAGATTCCCATTTTGCTTTCAAACAGGCTGGAACTCAGAGCAGATACTTCACTATGGGATACAGGAGGAGGCAAATTTAACAATGCTATATATGTATTTAAAACAAATCCAGGTGGAGACATACTTCTCACCTGCAACAGGTCTGTATCTTCCAAAAGCATTTCAGAGTTTCTTATTTCTTAAAGAAAAAGATCGGACTGCAGAATATTTCAAAGCAATTAAAAAAAGATCTGAGCCTTTAAAATATATCATACAATGTAAAACAGAATATATTTATACAGTGTCCTCAGCAAGAGCCTCCTGGAGTGCTGTAAAACCCACACCCACATAATAGAGAGCTTACACTATCAGAGACTTTTAGAGAGCTCTCTGAGGCAGTATTCACAGAATCATAACCTAGAGAAGGAAAAGACTTATTAGACCATCCAGCCCTCTCCCTGCTGACAGAACTGCTCCCTATAGTGTGCTTCCTCACATTTGTTGCTAACAATCAGCCTCTCTCTACTCTCCTTGGGAAGCCATTCCACAGCCAAATACATCTCATGCTATCATTACCATTATTACTTATTTATGGGCCACGGTATAACCTAAAGGGCCTTGATCAGGATCAGGGGGACCAACTCTAGTACCACTTGTAAGAGCACTCCTCTCTCCAAAAGAGCACTCAGTCAAAAGAGGTAAGCCAAAGCCCAGTGGGAAACATATAACATACCATTAAGGAGAACAGAATAGTATGGGAAGTGTCACAAATGTCCCATGAATTTTTGCTTCAGAGTTTGGTGGGAGGGAAATGTATGTGTCATGAATAATAATATCTTTCTGATAGTCACCTAAACAAAGAGGATTTTCTTCCTCCAAACTTCACCCTATTAGTTATGGCTAAAGATCATCTCGCATGGTACTGAGAAAGCAGTCTTCTTTTTTTGATGCAAATACACTTTTAAGTATTTAAACAATGTTACATTTTTTCATTCTGCTCTATTCTCATTTATCTGAGCCACAAGTATTTTAATATTCTCTCATAAATCAATACCTCCAGCATTGCAACAGATTTTGCCACTCTCCTTCCATCTTTGACAATTTTTTTCCAGTAAGCAATCACCCAGAAATAAGCACCATATCCCCTAGAGGGGCTGCACAGAAACAGAGAGGAGATCAGCTCCCTCCAGCACCCACACAATGCTTGTCTGTGCACATTCAGCCCTTCTGCCTCTGCTTCCTTGCTCCACAGGTCCCTCCCCTACCTGTAGGTCTTGCAGAGCACTGAATTCAGTGCCTCATTTTCTGGGTTACTAACAATTATCACCAAATCATGTGGAAAGCAGCACTAGAGATAACAGCCCTCGAACAGGAGAATTTGGAGAAAAGCAGCAGAATGGATGACAGTATCACATGAGTGCTAACTGAAATGTGCTGTGCTTGACAGTGTTCTGGGATAAGCCGCCCTCCCCAGCATGGTAAACAGTAGTGAAGAGCTAAAGAGGACTTGGACTTGAAAGAGGCTGAGGACTCTGGTTTGCCCCTGGCCGTTTGCATACCAATCACTGCCAATGCTCTAAAGAACACCAGATCCAGCAACAGCATCTCAAAAAACTTCAGCCCTAAGGCAGGGCTGATAAAGATATTTTTTCCCCCCCAGTTTTTATCCTGGCTTCACCTATGGTAGCATCCAAGCAGCTGTCATTACTGAAGTAAGAATTACTGCTGCTCTCATTCCTCCTTGCTACACAAGCAGGACATTTTCACTTACCTGCTCATCAGAGACCAACACCTGCTTTCCTCACCTTTCTATATTCCCATCTCAATGCTCCCAATCCAGTTATCCCACCTCTTTGCTGCTGGTAACTCAGCCTTTGTTATTTGGACTCAGATCCTGCTGCCCTGTTACCAACCTGCCAAATACAATTCAAAGTTCTGCTTCAGTGTTTTTATCTCTGTGTGTTTTTAGTAGTTAAATAATAACTAACTAACTAAAGACCAAGAATAAGAAACACCACTGATCATTTATTTCAAGGTATGGCTGCGGGCTGCAGCTGAATTGGCATAACTGAGGCTGTAATAATTCTGGAAAAGGGAGGGTGAACGACAACCTGAGTGTTGGGAAGTAAAGAAACCTTTTAAATCAGATCTGCCAGTGACAGAAGAATAATTTAGAATGAAGTTTTAGTACAAAAGAGAGAAATTACAGAACCAGGTAACTACCATAGAGTTTAACAACCACCTTCAGCAATCACTCTGTTTGTATTGTCCTTCTCTCCCCTCCCACACAGCCGTTTCTGTGTCATCAAGTCTGAAAGCTCTTCAGATCAGAAAATGAGCCTTGGTGTATGTACAGCACCTGGGGCCCTGATTCTGCTGTGATATTACATAATAACTTTGCACTTCAGAGCACACTTAGCTTTTATTCCTTTTAAGCACTCTATCATCACAGCACATCTTCAGCAAGATCTTCACTCTTTATTGTTCTGGGCCAAAACTAAGCTGTCATCATCTTTTCTGCCATACTTCATCCCCCTACATCTTCTGCCTTAACAGCCTTTCTTTTCAATTTTTTACTCTTACAAGTTTGTCTCCCCAAGCATCCTTCCCCTCAAAGCAAACTCTAATTCAATGAATCATCTTCAAAATTATGCCTTTGTACTAAAGCCTCTGACAAAGGGTTGCATATGTAAGTCACTGTATAATCCTGCACCTCCTCTCTGCCAGTCTCAGTGCGGCTCCTCAGTTTTGATTTCTTTTGCACTTCTCATCTCTTCTTCCTAGCACATTTTCAGCAAAACTGGGACTACCTCGCCCTACAACTCTGTGGATATAAAATAACTACAAAAAAATTCTGAGGGGCGTGGCTTAGGGGAAAAAGAACCCCACCACATACAGTTTGCTAAGTCTATCACCATTTACATGGATTAGCAACCTGTCTTTTTCGCAAGCTCAGTCCAAATTCCCAGCCTGCCAGATAATAAATCATCTTTTTGCTTCAGTTGTACAGTCATTGGGAGATCTGCATAGTTTTAGGTCAAGAATTTATACCTTTTTTATGATTCCAAAGTTTCTTACCTTGTCATTTAGTTACTGAACTGTGAGCTTTCATTGACTTTCTAACCATTGTGGCAAGAACTGCGAGTAGCTGTGCAAGATTTAAAACCTCACTGAGCAGAGGAGCAAAATCAGACTGCAGTAATTTTAAGTATATATTGGGGTGGAACCATGACCCTGTGGAAGCCAATGGAAGTTCTGCCACCATTTCACTGGGGTTGTCTTTCTTCCCTGCCATTTCTTGTGCTGGGGTGACTAAGTATTGCAAACTCTCTATTATATACCTTGGAAATAAGATGGCTCGGAATGATTGGAAATAGTATTCTACCATTCTGTTTTCCTTTTTATCCCCCCCATTCTGGTTAAATCTTTTACATTCAGTCAATTGCTGTACCTAAACAGCAATTCTTCTTGTGGTTCTGCATGATCCTTCCTCTCCTGCTTGTCAGCTTAATTTCTTCTGCTGTGGCATGGAGTGTGTAATAGCAAATCTAGCACTCAAATTTTTGTTTCTTAATTATCTCTGCCCTGTCAGCTATATCAGGGAAAACAAGTTGGCATTAGACAATTCAGATACAAGTAAACATCCAGTTGTGATAATATAGAGTCCTGCATTACAGTCATTATGGAAAAAGCTGTTTCAGGGAGGCTTAAAAAATTAAATAAGCCCAGCACTTCTAAATGGCTAAAAACCTAAGGATATCTAAATTATTCTTCAATATCTTAATCATCTGGGAGAATCATGATGTTATATAATGGCCATTTTAAATGAAAGGTTTGCTGCTCTGCACGGTTACCACTTCATTTTTAATTGTGAATTAAAGTATAATTTAGGGTGGCTGTATGCCAACTTGACTAGAGAAATTTAGACAGTAACTCTGGTTGAAAGAAGGAGGGAAAAAGCAGTTACATTTCTTTAAGTAATAGAAAATCACTCACCAAGTTGTACTTTAAAACAAAACACTAGAGCTTTAACTCAGCAAACTGACTTGAATTAAACCACAGAAAAAAGTGCTTGCACTGTAAATCTTACAGGGCAGAAGTGATGGTAGGTTATCATTTTGTTTATTAGCATGCACTTTGGAGAGTTCAGGGCAAGTATGGATACGCATTCATTCCATTTTATGCTGCACATTACTGAAAACACATTCCTCATAAATAATTCATAAATGCATTGTCTGAAATTTCAGATTCCAAAAATACAACATCGTTTTCAACTTTATGGTTGCTTGGTCTTCAAAACAGAAACAGACAATTGGATGGATGGACTTCACAAACCTGATAAGAACCCATCAGTCAGAATTACACTCCTGAGGTAAACGCAAACATCTCCCAAGCAAGGCCATGATGATAGATCCTGTGCCTGTGCTAGCAGCCCCGTAGTAGGGAACAGGCAGAAAAAGAGAAAGGGCAAAAGTAACCACATAGTGAGGTGTGGTGGAGAGCTAGTAAGTTGAAATTGGGTAGAAACCCAGGGGAATTTAAATTTAAGGTATACAAACATTCAAAATACAAAGACTGAATATAGCTTGTCTTGCAAAAAGCCCATTCTTCAGACCAGACCGCACTAAAAACTTAAGCTCTGCTTTTTGTTCTCAGCTTTTAACTGGTATCACTTTGTTTATGACATAGTAACTGGCATCATCTTTATGTCAGCTATACTAGCATGAGTGAGGTGAATAGGTTCTTGAACTTCATTTGAAGTCTAATTCCTGCACAGAGCAGAGTGACCACAACACACAAAAGAAACTGAAGTATGCTTCATAAGCTGGAGTGCTTAGGGTTCATATACACAGTGATTTCTGTATCTTGCTGACATTATATATGTAGCTTATACTCAGTTGTTCTTTTATCTTCGTACCACACTCAGAAACTTGACATCAGATAGCAACTGCTTTTCAGCTAGATTTGCATTCACTTGCTCTGTTCTGCTCACCTCCCACTGACAGGCACACACACAATTTTGGGTACCTTATCTAGAGAAACATTTGGTGCCTAGCTCCTTACAGAACAACAGCCCATGATCTCCCTATGCACCAGCTCTTTATATGAACCAATTCCCTCCAATTTGCCTGAGAACAAACATTGCAACTGAGCTCAAATACTTGGCATCCCAATGCACTGACTGCTTGGGTGCAGACCATATGTGAAAAAACAACGCTCTCATAAAAATTGTATTCCAGTACCCAACTGCTGTAAAACTTCTCACTCAGTGCTCCAGCATGGGACTATCTGTCACTCCATTCCATTTCCAGGTGTGCTGAACTCTCTGGGGTAATATTTAAATCAGCTGAGATTTCATACATCAAAGATGAGGATACATAATTCAAGAGGAGACACTGAGATAAAACAGTAGCTGTAAAAAATACGGCGTGTTGGTGGTGCCTGGTTTAGCATGTCAAAGAGGGGCCACTGCTGGCGAGGAGCCGCATGCCGCTGGCACCGGAGCAGGTCGTGTGGCAGAACAGGCACAGCCTCTGTCAGCTTCACAGGGACACAGCCACCAAGCAGGTCTGGCACTGTGCAAGTACCGGGTTGCAAGGCACCCTACAGAACAAAAGAGCAGTGAGGCACGGAGCACAAGGCGCTCAGGCCCGGTGTCCCTTGGCTATAGTCATCACATGCTAACAACCTCTTTCAAAAACTTTACACAGGTGGTAGGTGTCCCACTGAGATAAATTACCTACTTTCAGCTGCTGAACAGATGGGCAGGGAAGTGAAATTTTAGTTTGTTCATTCCCAGCAGTAACTAGCAAAGATGATCTCGGCTGCTGCAGGATTACTTTCCGATAACCACACACCTGCGAACAGTCCATGATTCTGTTAGAAATTACATAAGGTCATTAATACACTACAAAATAAGGCAGGGCACTTAACAGCTCAAGAAAGTGATGCTAAGTCTCTCATTCCCATATTCCTCAGAATATACTCTAGGCTGAGTGAGGCCAGAAAGTGTAGAGAGAGGGACCTCAACAGGCAGGAGAAATGGGCTCACAAGCATCTCACAACCTGCAACAACAGGAAAATGCCTGGTCCTGTACTTGGGGAGGAATAGCCCCAGACACCAGCACATGGCAGGTTTGACTGGCTGGAAAGCAGCTCTGCAGAAGGATCTGGACACTTGTCCTGATAAACAAAAAACCCTGAATAGAAGCCAGCAAAGGCCAGAACTGCTGGAAGGCCAAGGGAGTTGATCTTCCTCTTCAACTCAGCACCAGTGGGACACAGCTGGAGTGCTGTGCCCTGTGCTGGACTCTCCAGTGTAAGAGACATGGACTCAAATGAAGATAATTAAGGCTTTGATGTATCTAACACAAAAGTGAAATGTGACAAAGCTGGGACTGTTCAACATGGAGCAAACGCAGCTCAGAGTGATCTCACCAATGGGTATAAATACTTGATATGGCAAGGAAAGAAGCTGGAGCCAGGCTCTTCCCTGGAGCACCCAGTGAAAGGACAAGAGGTAATGGGCACAAATTGAAATACAGAAATTCCATTCAAATGGAAGTAAAAAAGTTGTCTTGCTATGTAGGTGGTTGAACATTGGCACAGACTGCCCAAAGAGCCTGTTCATCAACACAGACCAAAAGGGCAAAGACTGGCTACCAAGGACTGGATGCTGATCAACCACCCATGCAGTGAAGGCATCATACAAACAGGAAAATTTTAAATACCAATCAATGCCTGCAAACCAGGAATCTCCAGAAACAAATCAAAACATGAACCAAGGACTTCTGCCCAGAAAAGTCTGCAACTCATGAAAACCAGGATTATGGGAAACATGGTAATATATTTGAACAAGTCACTTCAACAAGCAACAACTTATGCTTCACCAAGTCACTTACAACTATTCACATGCAAATATACTGCAGTGTAGCCCAAACCCTGTACATATTTCTTTTCTTTTTAAATAAGATGGTCATAGCCACACTGTAAAAAACTTAACAAAAACCGTTTTAGTATCTTCCCTTTAAGCTTGAAATATTTTCCTGGCAGAAGTCCAGAGCTAACTTTACAGCAAGATCTCTCATAGGAAACAGAACTTTAAAAAAAAAAAAAAAAAAAATACACTACAAAATGAATGTGACCCAGGGACTTACCCTTCTATGCAACAACACGATCAGAGTGCACAGAGACAGTGAAGTCCGCAGGGCGTGAAATTAAAATTTTCACACAGATACAATGAAGTAATGATACAATGTTACAACCTTGGCAAAAAAATCTTCTGGTTTGAGTAAAGTCAATGTCATGTGATGTTACGGTTTGTGCACCGGTAGAAAGAGTCTGCTGCTAAAAAGTTCATAACAAAACAGTAGAGGCAAAAGCAAGAAAACTGTACAGCTAATTACAACAGACCTGTACATTCGAGTGATCCAGACATCCCTTAAGATGCCCATCACAGTTGAATCAGGCTGTCAGTGCAGGCTGATTTAAAAAAACACACTTATCTTTCATGTCTAGAAATCTAGCTGCTGAGAGGCCATTAGGAAATAAGAAAAAGATTGGCAAGGAAGGGGGAAGGAAAAAACAACTCTCTTATGAGGTCAGTTTGTTCCCTAAAAACGAGATAGATATACAGGTTCAAAATTCCAAGCATATGGATAAGAACAGGGATGCACAGAGCAATTAACAGAGTCAAGCAGAAGCTGGGATGAGCAGCAGCTGGAGCACTGTTTAAGTCCTTCTAGGAATTGCTTCACCTGCTACAGTAAAAAGAAAAGGCTGTGCTGGAAGAACACTGGCTCCTAAGCAAGGACAAGGTCATCGGAACAAGAGAGGAGCTTGAAAAATTCCGGGCAGAAGCAGGCACAGGGCCACAGACACTTTAGAAGACCATGCCACATGACAGTGGTCACCTGCAAAGCAAGCAACCTTTGCACTGCAGATACTCCAACACAGTCCCACAGGGATTCACCAGATACTCTGCAGGGAGCAGGAAGCATTTTATTTCTAAGCGTATGGAAAAGTCTCTCATAAATCATAAAGCTGCTTGTACATTAGGATGTTTCACAGAGACCCAACAGACTGACAGTTATGCATGTATTCTATAAAATATATTTACAGGCCTGAATTCTGTGGGGGAAGAATCGGAATTCAGTAATACTGCTCATTTCAAACCACAGTTTTGTGATCACAGGCACAGAAGTTAATGCATGCAAGAACTATTGGCAATGCATTTCCAGTAACCCTTCTGGAAACGTAACAGAGAAAGTCAGTCTAACAGTGCAAAGGTCATTCCTTACAAGACAAGTTTCTCATCCTGCTGATCCAAGACGGTTCCCACAGAGAACCATACAGCCAAATGTGACTTAATAAAAACTTCAAGTCTTCAGCTTATTAATTTTTTTTTAATTTTTCTCATTTCATTCCAGTGATTTCATTAGGTTAGACTTCTTCATCTTTATTATAAAATAATCAGAACTGAAATGTTTCAATAAACTCAATTTCTGTTTTAAGTAGTAAAAGATGATTCAATGCAGATGAAGCAAAAACTAAAGTTAAAAGTACAATGGCATTAGAGGCTTTGATAATATACTTTAAAAGATGTTAAATACATAAATTATACATTAGTACTCTAGAATGTCTTTGTTTTTTATATTAAAAAAAAGAACTGTATCAACAATTCTTTTTTCATAGAATAAAAGAATAGTTTGGGTCAGAAAGGACTTTTAAAGGTCATCCAGTCCAATCCCTTGTAATAAGCAGGGACATCTTAAACTAGGTAATTTTCACTATGTTCTCCAGCAGTATGGAACAAAGCAAAATACTTCAAAACTTACAGGTGGGAAGAAACAAAGGTGAAAAACAACACTTAAGTCACGACCATTAAAACAGAATGCTAACTTAGTACAGGGCAGAAACAAAGATACAATATTATTCTCAGTAAAAGTTTTAGATTTCCATCATATTTCCAAATTATTTCCCTCCCAACACACTCAGATTAAAAGAAATAATTCTTTTTTTCGCCCCTCAGAGGACCATAAACTAAGTACCATCCCAAAACCAACACAAAACAGATCAAAATTGACATACATGGCCCCAGTGTACTGGGGAGCTAGATACATGTTGCATGGAGAAATTTAAATATTAAATATAATCAGTATCTACAATTAAATAAATGGTGAAAAAATCCAGCAAGATACTGTCTTCCTTCTCAAATATCTAGATGTTGAAGAGATAGCTTCAGTGCTCTAGTCATAGCCCATCACAAAGCCAAACTTAACAATGATCAGTAGCATGTTTTTTTGGAAAGGAAATGAGGCTTAGGAAGAGAAAAAAGTCACACCTGCAGTAGAAACTGGTGCACCCAGCATGAATAAAGATCTGTAGACAGAGACTACAACATCACTCTCTGTTTCCTACAACTCTGTATCAGAAAGCTAAAGGGATGTTATCTGTTTCAGGGTTCCCCAAATTAAAGCAAATAAAATAAAAATATATTCAGTTCAGTAGTTCAAAGTTCAATATTCTTTACACAGAAACACCACCATTACTTTCCCCAGACAAATGTGGAAGATAACTTGGCTCTTTCATTACTCTACCCAGGAAAAAACAGGACCAAAATTTTCTGTTATGACGTCCTACTGAACTCATGACAGATATGTAATGTGTTAAGATTGAGACACAAGCCCCGATACTGGTTTTTCCCAATCAGAAATGTCTCAACAAGGATGATAAGAGATAACAGTTATTTAAAAATAGGTAACTATTTAAAAATAATTATTATAATACATATATTAAGAATTACTTTAAAAAGCTTTATGAATTAGAGGAAATGACAATAACAATCTTGAAATATGTGACATTTAGAAATACAATAATGATAAAAGGTCAGGATACAAGCTCACTGCTGGTTTCTGTCTTCATTTACATCATCTGAATGTGCCATCTCACAACTCTGTCTGATGCCCATCAGTTTTTTCAGTTGACAAGACAATAAAGAATTGTTCCCTACTCATTTTCTGCAGGCCACTTTTAATTTTATTAAACTCTGATAGTATCCTAAACTTAGCCACCTCTTTTCCAAGCTGAAGAGTCCTAATTGTGCTGTTTATTCCATAAAAATCTCTCTGACATCTGCAAGCAATCCCAGATGTGACAACCAACACACAGTAACCACTGTTGAGCAAAACTCTGCTACAGCAGTCCACTTCAGAAATGGAAACAATATAAAAATGAAAAAGTTTGTTAAAAATAATAGTCATCCTAGGGCTCCAAAAATGGAGAGTCCACCTATGGATAAAGACCTCAGAGGGATGAAACCTTACCAGTTTACATGAAACGGTAAACTGTCAGCCAGTGCAGTATAAATGAAGAAAATGGAATAAACTGCTAGCTCAAGGGAAGGAAAAGGAAAAAAAAAAAAAAAAAACACAACCAAAAAAAACCACCCACAATATCGAACCCCACAAAGAATTCCAGCCAAAGAATAAGGGTTATTCTGTTGAAAGCATTAGGTCCAATAACAAGTCCCAGTTTTAAGTATATAAAATATAGAAAGTTTAAGTTAAAGCTAGAAGAAAATGAAGTTACAAAAGGAAGAGGATGATAAAGCTACAGCAGAAAAACTCAATGTGAGGACTTATGAAGTTTCTGAAGCTACAGAGGACATGGTGGAAGACCTGTTTGAAGGTGAAATGTCTTGCAAATAAATCACAGAAGAACTCTACATGAATGAACAAAAATGAATTGCTGGGATCAGCTGATACTCGCTCAAACTTCTGAAGGAGCTCAGGTACGAAACAGCTGAACTATTAACTGTAGCTTGTAACTAACTGCCTAAAACTGCTTCAGTTCTGAACAAATGCATGATTTTTTTTTTTAAGTGATCTGTAAAGATGCAGAAATCTACAAATGAAGAGGTCTAATGTTTAGAACAAGCAGATTGATAGAAATTATAATAATGAATTAATAAATTTGACATATTGGCAGAGATTAAATATAAAGTCGTCATTCACTGGGGACCTCTACAAGATTCATAAGATTATTATGCATCTGAACAAGGAAAATATAGTTTATATAGTCTATCTGGAGTTCCAAAAGTCCTCCAGCAAATCTATTACCAAAGACTTAAAAGCTGACATAAACTAAGAGAAAAATCCATTAATGGATAGATAACTGGCTAAAATTCAGGAAATTAAGAGAAAACCTTAAAACTAGTCTGCTATAAAGTGGCCAGAGAGGTCACCAGTGGAGTTCACAGAAATTTGTGAGGGCCTGAACTCTTTAATGCATACACAAGTGGCCTAGAGAAAGGACAAATAAGGAAGAGACATTTGCTGATAATACTACACTATTCATGATAGCTCAAAGAAAAGCTAAATGTCTTTATAGAGGCAGAAAACTAGAATATCACAGAGGCTTAAAGAAGTATGGAAATGGGGCAAATCAGACACTATAAAGCAAAAACTGGTTACTGTCCTTAGGTGACAGAGAGGCAGGAATGTATTTTTGAAGCAGGAAACTCATCAGGTGGAAATAACTATGAAATACCTGAGAAGATAGAGCTGTGTCTGCATGCTGAGACCATCCCCTGGTGCACAGCACATCTGATGGGCAGGGATAGGACAAGACTGGTGCCAGGCCCTGCTAAGACCAAAACTCACTGCAGTACCACAGTCCCCAAGTTTGAGTTACAGGGCGTCACCAGGTAAAACAATTCAAAACAGGACTCTCCAAAGCAGCCAAATTCCATCAGCATGATTTTTATTGAAAATGTTTCTACACCACAAGCTCATGTACTGCTGAAATAGATGCTGCATGCTCACAATCAGGCATATACACACCCTCTCCCAGAGTGGAGGGTTTTACATCTTTGATGCCTAAGCCCTTCAATTCATAGCACAAGCAGTAAAAGTATATTAATTATCAGGGCACCGACCATGCAGCACATAGGTTAACCCTGCATTTGCCTCCAATCCATAATGAAAATATGAATGACAAACAACTTACTTTTAGTTCCACATATTCAGCTACAAGAGAGATAAGGTGTCAGTGTGTGTTACTCCAGGCTTATTTTACAGCTCACAGGGATAATATGTATGACCAAAAGGATATTTAGCTGGTTCTAAAATAAAATAGTACGGGTAACTAGCTCAGTTGTCTCAAGATAAGCAAGACAAATTCCATCCTAACTATATGTTCATCGCAGGTAAACATCATTACTGCATGGGCCAGCCAAGCATGAAGATGTGCTGTGGCAAGATCCTGCCCTAAGGAGTTTACAGCCTGAAAGACCCAGGAAAGTGAAGGAAAGAAGAAAAAGGGGATTTAATAAGCATAAGCAATATGGTAGAAGGATGGCAGAGACATCTTCTGGGACAAAGGCTTCTTAAAGTAAGATCTCAAAAATAAAACAAATCTCCAAAAAACAAGAGGAAATGTCTCAGATGAGAAGAGAAATTACTACAGTGCTACAGCTGCTAAGAGAACCATGAAGACAGGACTCAAGAATGATCTTACCTTGCCAAGCTTTCGAGAAATTGCCATCACAGTAGTTCTAAAAAGTTTTTAGAAGGCAGAACACTCAAGGTATCAGGGCAGGAAAAAGAGACGGTAACTTTTTTTTTTTTTTTTTTGACAAAGGAGTAGAGGAAAGTAGAGAAGAACCTCAAAATATTTTGAGGCTGTTTTCATTGCTGTGATTACTAATGCAAACAGGAATTACATCCAATGAACCAACATTCTCTTAAGATTTGATGTGGTACTTGAGAACCTGCAAATGCACATGGGGAAAAGTTGTAAAAAATAGTAATTAAAATAACAATGAAAATGATGCAAGGAGTTAACTCAGTTTCAAAACATGATTTGTACTCTATTTTCCTTTGCTTATTATTACTTTCAAACTACAGTCAAGTTATTGTCATACCACTGAATGATGGAAACCCTGTCAACTACTTCAAAACTGACACGTTTTCCGTTGCACTGAGCATTCCCAGAAGACATTTCCCCTCATTTTAATACAAAATCCTGTCAGATCCATGGAGCTGAAAAAAAAATACGTGTAAAAGATATGTAGCTGTAATAGACCTCCCCCAACTAGCTGAGTTTGGAATAAAAGATGATCAAAAAAGACTCAAAGATCCAGTGCTAGATTAATGCAAATATCTGCTTGTTTGCAAGTGTACTTTTTGATTAAACTGGCATACATCAAGTACAATTAGAAGGGTTATTTATAACTAAGAAATACATAATTCTGCATTTTAATGAGGGTGACAATTACAGCCAACAGTTGGTAATTAACATTAATCCTTTTGCACTGCAAATCAGAATTTCCCAATATGATTTTCATTGTCTGCAATGGACACACCGAAACTGTTATTGCAAAGTACCTATTAGGTGGGCTGCTTTGACACAAATAGGTGTTCCTGTTACACACAGTAAAGAAAGAAACCAATGATGTGTTAAATTTGATAACCTCAGATGTAAATACAGAATGTCACTTCAAAATTTACTTGTCTACAACACAAAATACAATCAAGGCTTATCATTTTCATGGCTGAACCCAATTCCAAGTTTCCCAAGAGCCAGGCTTCACAGGTGAAATCTGATTTCAACACAAGCTTGAAATCTCCCATTGTTAAATTTGGTTTAGATCCCAGCCCTGGGTTCACATCTGCATTTCCCCCCTGAGACTTCAAAGCCTTTAGTGGTTGCAACCGAACAGAGCAGATAAGGAGGAGCATTTGCCCAGTCGGTATCAGTTTCCACAGCAGAACTCTGGAGCAACTACTAAAGACAGGAATAATCACTACTGAAGGATTTGCAACTGTAGCAAAACCTTATTGCAAATTCTTTCCTTAAGCAGGTTATCAAAAAATTTTGGTCCTCAAACCCACTGAATTTTAAATCTCAATCTTACTGTATTGCTTTAACATATTTCTACTCCTTGAGTAAAAATTTCTCTGAAAAAATAAGTTCCATGTTTATAGAAAATGTTGAACTTATTAAACACTTCTCTTTCTGATATCTGTAATCTTCAAAGAGATGATTTAGATTTGCTATGTGTATCTTTCCAAAAGAGAAGGCATTTCTGTTTTAGCCTCTCAGCTGTTGTCTTTTCTAAGAGAAGCAATAGAAAACTCTTTCCATACTGGTGTTTAATAGGAAAAGAGACGTAGCTGAAATCCTATCTGAGGCAAAGATCACAATGCAGCCAGTAAACGAAGCCTCTAGCACACTGCTGAGGTGTTCACCACCTAGGTCAGGCAACTGGAGGAGGATCAGTGTCAGGTACAGGTAAATGAGAAGGTAGAAAAGGAGAACTGTGAGCAGTAAGCCAAGAAACCTACAATGCACTTCTTACAAAGAGCTGTAAAACTCACATTTATTTTGTAAGTATGGGATAGATGGGTCATTTCTACATACAGAGGTGCCCAACCAAAATCAAGATAAGTGATATTAATGTCCTATGGTCAGTATTATTGAACCTCGAAAGCAATAAAGTATGAGTCGATAAATATTACATTTGCAACATAGTTAACATTCTTCTACTGTCTCTGGCACTTATTACACATTGTAACCGCAAGTCTACAATACATTATTCATATTTGGGGTGTCACTGAGTGATGGATTGCTGTAAGAGAGGCTGTCCTTTAAATAAATCAACAAATAAAAATGCAAATGTTAACATTTTCAGCCACAACTTTTTCCATCTTGAATGGGGAATGAAAATTTCACATTATATCGACAGCCAGCAGAGAGAACAATTAACAACCTACACTGTGAATAAGAGAGATTAATTTGCCAATGTCTGGTTTTATCACTTGCATATGGAACTACATTGGACTTTTTGCGCTGCTGGCTTTCTCAGGGAGTAGGCAAAATTTGTGTCTCCTACCACTTTCAGAAACTAACTCCCCCCCCTACTCCAAACACCCTTTTAATCTCTTTAAATGTTCCTAAGTTAAATCTGGAATGGAAGTTTTCTGCTCCTTTTGAATCTTGAATAGTGTCTGATCCTAAGGGTGAAGAAACAATTCTACTTCTTTGGCAGTGCTTGCTTAGATTCTACAGTCTAAGGAACTTCAAAAATCGTCTTGATATCCATATTTAAGCATCCAAAATGCAAAGATGTGAAAATCAACTACCACATAAGTAAGACAAAAGCTTGAATCTCATCACTGTCGTATTTCCTAACACTCAGCACAACAGATCTACTTTAGACAATTCCAGTGTGCATTATTAAGTATACAATTCTGCACATTATATTTTACATCAGATATTAATTTGCTTAAAAGTCCCTGAGTACACATTCACCTGAGATGTGCTGGGCAATTGGGTAAATAGTTTTGCTTTTAAAATGTCCCTAAACACAGATTTACACAACACAATCTGTTTATAAGAACTCCAGCAGGCCACTGTAGTCTAACAGATAATAATACAGCTCCAATACAGCATTCATATTGCAAGAACTTCTAAATCTCTTCTTTTATTGGCTACAAGAAACTTCCCTCCAAGTCAATGCATTCAGCAAGTATGAAAGCTTTGATCTGAAACTGCAACCAAAAACCACAGACTTAATGATGAAATCTCTGACTATCACACAGTCCCTTAATTTACCTAACTGTTCTTGAATTCGCTTTGTCCAAAGTGAAAAACACTACAGGAGAATAATCTGTTTCCATGGTGAGCAAAACAAACTTTGCCTGTGTCTTTTTAAGTGCTTAATTTCTGCAGTGTTATAGGACTTACTGTGCCAAACTCAACACTACATGGGGAGAACTTGACAATTGCAACAGGGCTGTAATCAAATTAAATGGTGTTTCAGAATGTACAATTTATAACTTCCTTTTTTTTATTCCCCCCGAAATAACTGAATACTTTAATTTAGTGCAGTTTCCCTTCTCTATGCAATACATTTATTTTGCTGAAGTCAGTACTTGAGAATAACTAAGGTAAGATCTAGTTTATGTAAAAATTTCATTACCAAATGAAAGCATCAATATGCCAGTACCTCCCCTGTGCAGCTCCCCTCCAGTTCAGCAGAAACACAGACACTCTCTTCTATGCAAACACCAGTTATGAAAAAATGTAACTGGTCACCCAAAAGGTAATATTTAACACAATCAGATTAATCATGCTTTAGGAACAAACCTATTCTTCCAAATTTGCCTAGCCCCAGTCTTGCCTGGGAATTTTTTTTCACAAATATATTGGCTTTGGTCTAGATAAATAAGCACATGGAGTAGAAGAGCTTTCCAGACCTGCTGCGAACATAATTTCAAGGGCCTCATGCAGGTGTAGACACTTGGCTTAAGAACACTGGATAACCAAACTTGCAGTGTTTGGCCACGCTATGGAAGGCAGCGATAGGCATGCACAGAAGCCTGACAGGTAAACAAATTCACTATTAGCCCAGTACCAGATGCCAGATAAGGAAATGCTGAGGTTTTCTTTTTCTTTCAGAGCTATCACTGAAATCACCTTGTGCACACTCATTTTGCGAGACTAGTCCTTCTACAGGTCCAGCACTAAGGCTCCCAAGGTTTACATCTACCTTCCAGGGACACTTATTTCTTGTTCATGACATGACTCATTCCGAGACAGAGAAGGAAGCAGGACTGCAGCAATTCTTTCTCAAGCAGGAGGTAGCTGTAACACACTGAAGCCTTCAGTTGAGCCCTGCCAAGGCAGGCTATCATGCCAACACATCTTCTACCTGCCATGCCTGCTTACCCAGCCAGCCCTCCCCAGAAGCTGTGCTAGCACCCTGATGCCTCTCGCTGCCAGGGAGCTTCTGTCGCTTTCCAACACCTTCTCTCTGGCAGGCTTTGCATTGCTGCTGCTGCCGAGTGCCAGGGCTTGTGCTAGTTAAAGCTGGCACAAACACGAGTTGAATCTAGTCCTATAAATTTAAATAGTCAAAAGTAATTAGGTTTACATGTACTGCTGAATAAATAAATTTGCTCTTAGGCTAGGGCTTTGTGTTGCAAGTTTCAGATCTGTGCCAGTTGTTGTGGTTAAGCTGTTAACCCCCCCAAATCACAGATCATAATGAACATGCTGACAAACCCTAACTTTAGTGGCACAAAAGCAGCAATAATTCTCAATATTGATTAATTTAGTTAGTTAAACCTGCAGTCTAAGCTTATAACCATTCAGTGATAAATTGAGACTGACCTGCTGCCCAAGCAGGATTTTTGATGAAGGATAGAATCAGCTTCAGGTTTCCCCAGAAATACTTGTCCATTTGCCATTCTTAATTACAGAAGGCCAGGAGTAAGGGAAAGCACAACATGGCTGTTTAATGTAGTTAATAATACCTACAGCACCAATGGTGAGAAAGAAAGGGAGGAAGCATGGGAGAAGGTGCCCAGAAATACAGGATTTTCATCAACTGGTAAAATAATACTTTAAAGATGACAGCTAATCAGACTCTTTTTACTGATCACTTTACCTGGTATGATTTCTAAAAGCATATTTCAACAAATATTTTACTCCCCACTGTGGAAAAGAATAGACTATCAATCCTCTTGAATAAAATTTCTTTTTCTGAGAAGCCTTCATATGATGTGCATAATTATATCTACTCCTCAGTGCTTGAATGGAATCTCAACCTAGCACTATTAGAAAGTATCAAGCAGTATCTTTACACACACTATATCTGCTATGCCTGCCTTGCAAAGGTAACCATTGCTTCTAAGAGAAATGGTTAGGCAACCTTGTGGCTTCTGTTAAACAAACAGCTACTTGTGGGAAAAAACCCAATCTAACTCAGTTCTTAAATCCTCCAAGAATTATCATCCCTTCCATCAGAAGGGAAAAAAAAAGTGTTTCCATAACAAGAAAGTACAAATTTGTCAATATTGATAGTGATTTTTCACCTATTATATATCACAAGTTCTCTCAGAAGATAGGAAAAAACTGCCAGCTGCTGCCAAGAATACATGGATGATATTAAGCATACATTTTCCAAGTCCACTGGGCCAAGAGAAGATTAAATCTGATTCTAGCCCTCTCATCCTGCAAGAAACATTTAACTCTTCTCATGAACAGTTGCACACTCCTGTTATGCCACTGTACTGTTATCTAACTAGTGGTATAAAATAATGTAAGTTCATATTTCAATCTGTTTTGTTGTTGCTAAACTGAAGATTTTATTATGAGAAAATGTGGGGTATGATAAAGAAAAGCAGGGATTGTATGCCGTTCTTCTAGGCTGTTACCACTAGAAATGTAATCCTGCCTAAAGAAGGGGAGTTGTTTTCCGACCTGTAAAGCGTAACAACAATGCTGCTTTCAGTTTTTTCATTTGAACAGAAGTGATAATGCTGCTTTTCCAGTGCATTTAGTGCAGACATATAGTATAATCAGGAATTGCTGACTTAATGTGATTTTGTTGCTTGTCATTAAACATAAAATAACTCTCATACAAAACATTTTAAAAGAAATGCCATTTGATAAAAATGGGAGTGGGGGAGGAGGCAGGCAAATGGCGAGGGATTAAAATCTTCAAGCGAATGTAAAACCTAACAGGGTTAACACTGTCCATTAAAATTATTTACAAAGGTATTTAATGTGTCAGGACTTGGAACATAAAATACTTTCTGTTCAAAATCTAAGTAAAATTAAAATGTTAGAACTTGGCATATTCTTGCTTTTTTTATTCTAACACGCAACTTAAGGCTTACTATAAATGTCAAAAGGATATGGCAGGTTTTAGTTTATATTATTCAGCTTGTGCTAATATGAAACATCATAGAAATTCAGTCACTTCCCTGCATCTGGGAGAATTTGATGGTTGTGTTTGCAGAATCTTAAACCAGAGATTACCTAGCAGCTTACCATGAAGGGTCATGCTGAATCGGTGATGCGGCTGTGGTTGCAGGCACTTTGCTGCTGCCCATCAACCCAGAAGATATGGCTGTATCCTTCCTAAGTCCTGAAGTTGTCCCTGTGGAATGAAGTGAAGACAAGCCAGGCATCAGAAGCTAGAGATTTTGGAATAGATGTTTCTCAAATCTACCTTACTGGGACATTGGGATGAAAAACTGAAACAGTTTTTGAGTGAGAAATATAGACAGAGAAATGACAGAGAGCTCATCAGTTGATAGTCCTGTGCACAGCATCCTTTTCAGGACCATGCAGAATCAAATCTGTAGCATAAGATACACTCTCCAGCCCCCTATTACTGCCCAGAGCTTGACAGACTTGCATGGTTATTATTCCTTAAGTGGCCCACAGGATTCAGCTTGTTTCACAGATGCAGTTCTCATGACATGCTTTAAGATGTTAGTTCTCCAAGTGTAAATATCACTACAATAGTATTTTCATTTAAATAAAATAGAACTGAGAATCCATTGCTTCTTCCCACCTCCAAATAACTCTTGAATTACAAAATAATCTAGGTTTAAAGGTGAAGTTTAGAGGTAATGTAGTTCAATCGTCCATTCAAACAGCATCAAGAGGTTTCAGACACTTATCACATTATGTGCTGAATGTCTCACTGATGCAACCTCTCTGGGAAGCTCCTCTGGTTCCACTGTTTGATCAGCCTCATAGTCAAAAATGTTTCCCGTATAGCTGATCAGAATTTTCTGAGTTGTGACTTTTCCCTCTTGTCTCTTGCATGGCTGATGATGACTTCCAAGAAGGCTCATTCCCTCTTCTCTACACCCTCTCCTAAGGTAGCTAAAGCAAGAAGCAAGATCCATGCTGAGTCATGTCTTCTTACAGCTGAACGCACTCAGCCTTCTCAGCCTCTTGCTTCAGGCCCATGGCTGTCCTGGCTGCCTCTGCCAGACTTCCTACAGTTTTTCAGTGTTGTTTGTCTGTGCACTGTGGAGTCCCAGACTGGACACAGCATTTATGGACACAGTCTCACTGAGCTAACTGGGGTTAAGGGTCATTTCAGCACTCTGATGACCACAGTTGTATGATTATGGCCCAGTAAGAGGTCCATCACACAGGCACATCACTGACTCACTGCTGTCCAGCGGGACAACCCATTCTTTTCTGGCAAGACTGCATTCAGGGTTTTTTCAGTGTCAGCTCAACCCAGCTGAAGGACACTGGCATTTCCCTTTGCTGAACCTAAAAAAGGTTCTGTCAAACAATTTCCCAACATATTAAGGTCCCTTGAATACTGGGCCCTGTTCTCCAGCATACTTACTGCTTCCCCAAGCCTGCAAAATTGCTGAAGGTGCAACCTGTCCTGCTGCCCAGGCTTTTGATGTTAAGCAGCTAACCACGGTGAATTGGATGCCAGCTGGACTGAAGACAACACTTGAAGGCTGGTGGTTCAGCCAACTTTTCGTTTGCTCACCTGAGAACTGAGTTTCATTGATCAGATTTAGTAAGACAAATAGCATACAGGTTAATAAGAGGTAAAGGGAAATAGGAAAATTAGGAGCCATCTGACCTACCACACAAAAACCTGTGGATTTGGACTTTTTTAATCTAACCTAATTAGCTGTGTGCAACCAACATCACTTAACTAGAGTCAATACAGGAAAAACGAAACATATCAGCAAAAACTGAAGTCAAACCAATGTTTAGCTCCTTATGTAACCCTGTGATGACCAAATATTTCTCAGCTCTGTGAACAGAAGCATTATCTATCAGCCATGTTGAAACATGAAGCAACACAAAGTTGTAATTCCAGCTTCAGTGTAAAATATAAAATCTCCAAGGAATTATTTAAAACAATGCATTGATCTAAGATTTATAAAAATATATACAATTCAATAAACCCACATGTTTTAAGATGCATTTTATGGAGACTAACAAAAAAAAGTTATCACCCTGCTATAATAAACTGTGTTTCAGCACCATGCAGTGAAAAAATCTTGCCTAACAAAGAGTTAATTATCAGTGAAGGAAGTCTGGAAATATCATGGGGATATATGCTGATTGTGTGTCCCTGGTAACTTGATATTGTGCCAATTCATGATGAGGAGAGTGGGTACGCATATAAAGACTGGAAGCGTCTTGCTTAAGAGTTTTGACTTTACGATCAAATAAGAGAAATTTAGAAATAATTTTCTGTGAGAGTGGAATGAGGCAGCTGGATTCTAAGGAACTAACGCCAAAGTAATAAAAACCTTGTTAACACAGGAGAAAATATTCAATTGCTAATATGAGAAAAGGCTGGCACACCGTCAACATACTACATCCACAGAAAATGAGACGTATCTCTGCAAAAAAAGACAATATATGGACTCAGAAGTGGCCAACACAGCCTCAAGGGGACTGTTCAAATACCCAAGTTTGAAAATATTACCAGAGCTAGAAACAGAAAACAAGAAAAGGAACTCAGCAGGAATTTACTGAGGCTGTTAGGCTGCACAGACATAAAGCAGAGGCATAAAGAAATCACAAATAAATGTGTATTAAAAAAAAGTTTAAAAATACATCTTGGAAAAGGCATGCAAGTCTTTTGAGGAAAAAGAAACACTCAGGAACAAGCAAATATGTAAAGAAGATTAAATCAATAACATTCCCAAAAATGGCCAAGCTACTACTAATTTTAAAATATATTATGAGAAAAAAAATAAAGAAGGGAAAATTGGCAAGTAGAGGATAATGAAGACCCTGTTGATGTATAATACCTGTCTATATAAAGCTGATGAAAAGAAACTACCAGGGGAAAAAAAAAGATACAAAGTCTTTAGTCTGAAGGATATATATTTCAGGGCTAAAGGGAATTAGTTAATGAATTTATGAAGTGACTGGTAATTATTTATGAAAAGTCATAGAGAACTGGGGTGATACAAATGACAGCAAATTAATTAGATTGCAGGTGTTAGAAGACAGTATGAGACTGGAGACATTGCAGATGATCTAGAGAAGCAAGAAACATGGAAAAAGAATAGACACATTTACCCCTGGAAAAAAGAAAAAGCTCTTCCATAATGTGGTAATTCAAATCCTGACACCAATGGAAAGAACCTGGAGCAGCAAAGAATCACAAAAAAAACCCCTAGATATAAGCTTGCAAGGCAAGCTACGCCCAAAGCAATTATAAATGTCTCCTAAATGGTAATGTTAAGAATATTATTTTCAATTTGGCTAACTTGGTACAAGAATGATTTAAAGTAGATTAAAGAATCATTTGAGAAAAGTCAAATAGCCATATATTTCTGCTTGAAAAACAGACAACTAAAACATTATGAAAGTGGGGAAATACAGCAGTCTGTATTTTAGAAGTGTAAACATTAAGAACGCAGAAATATAGATGAGGCTGGTTCAAGCAGCAATGGAATGAAAGTAAGCAATGGGAAATCTAGGTTGATAATCATAAAAGAAATCTTTATGACTTGAATAATAGTAATATTCATAAGACTTAACATTTATATAGTACTTCACATCTTCAAAGCACTTCACTAATATTAACTAATTGCTCTATTCAATTGTAGGGAAGAGTCTTCCCTCAAGGGAAGAAGTTCCAGAACCTGAATCCCTAAGAAGCTACATCAGAAAAACTACTGAAAAACAAACACTATCTCGAGAAATCAGCCTCTGGAAAAGTACAGGGCTAAAACAAGCTAAAATCATTTTCCTTCTCTGACTTTTTCTTTTGCATATAAAAAGGAAAGTGTGCACACTATACAATATCATGCAGACATTATGTCCAACAAGAAGAAACAAAGGGGAAAATTGTTCTTTCTTTTGTTTCAATGCAGAGGTACTTCAGGAAGCATTCAGTAAAGATTAATACTTTAAACAGAAATGTAGAGAATTGCCCAATATTGCACAGTGCAATGGATCTAAGTTTCCCAGCCCTACAGCAAAATTTTCAAGAGCAAAAAGGAAGAGAAACACACATTTCTGTACTCCAGTGCTTTTTAACTAGACAAGTTGTTAGATTTTAGTACACGTTGACATAGCTGGTGGTGACACCAATAAAAACAATTTACTGCTGAAAGGATCTAAGACTTCAGGATTGCTTCAACTGCTTAAAGTTTTGCTGGTAATACTAAAAAAGTTTGACTAAAAGACACAAACACCTGCTGAAGCACGGACATAAAAAGTAAGGAGCAAGCAGAAACAGAAGTCAAAATCAACAATGAGGGAATAAAAATTGATTTCCTAAGTTGATCCAGTAAGCTTCCACCCTCAAAAGAGAGCAGAAGTGACCCTTTCCACTCCACAAGGTGAAGGGACCATGTTAACAATGCTCTTCTCCCCGTTACTAACCATTGTCAGAGAGAAAGAAAAAGTGTACTTGATAGGAAATCACCATTTTCAAACCCACTGTTGTCACAGCAAGTGAGCAGTCCTGTAGGCAGGAAAACCTTCCACTATTCCAGGATGAGAACAGCTTCCTGATCAATAATTTTAAACCTGATACAAGTGCCTGTGCTGCTCTGGAGAGACACTACTACTGATACAGCCACCATTCCTGGTGGTACAGCAAGCCCAAGGGCTCAGATCAGCACTCGCACTGCACTAAGGAGTGCTTGGATCGAGTCACCAGCCTGGAGAACATGTAAACAGACCAGACTGATCCCAGCATGAGGAAAAAGAAACCTCTGTAGCAATAGGTCAGCATTTGATGCTTGAGAAGTTTTCACCTGAACATGTTTCTGTACACAGCACTGCTGTGTTCCGACCAAAAAGCCACCTTCAGATATGTGGCTAAATGACATTGAGCTTCATGCTTCAAGATATCACCTTGTGGATTTCATTCCCCTTTCTCATACTGCATTGAACCAGAAATCTCAGGTCAGCAGCAGATGGGAATATCCAGCAAAAGCAAGGACAGAGCCAACTAAGTCCAGGCTATCCAGAATTAAAAATCTTGACATTGTACCCTGGTGATCCCCTAAGACACTTTATAAGTATGTGTGTGTGCTTGCTAAAGGAGTCCAAATATATAACAGAAGGAAGCCAATTAAAAAGGTACTAAATACAGAAGACTTCAACTTCAGTGATTAGTGCTAGGTAATTTGCCTTGTGATAAACAACCATTCAAATCAGTAATAGACCTGAGGTTGTTCCACAGCTTGAAAGCATTCCTCTGAACTTTATCAGCTATCACAGCAAGTGCCAATGTTTGTAAGTCAAATTTTGCAATGCAGCTCTACACCATAAAAGCCAGCAATCCCAGAAAGTGCTTGCAAAAGATGCCCACCATCTTCAGAGATCATGCTGACCACTACAATCACTAAATCAGCATAGGTGCAGCTCAGTTGCTATGTGCAATAGCCTGATGCAGCTTGTAACTTCTCCTCAGTCCTACAAGATGAAATGAATGAATGAATGAATGAAGAGGCCAGATTGGATATTTTCCCCTGAATCTATGGAAAATAAATTACTTTTGGGGAGTACCCCAATCTAAGGAACAAAACCCACCATCCAGCTGTGAAAAATTCTTGTTTCATCACTGCAGCATAGAGAAGGAGGGGGGCAGAAGGAAGAGGAAAAGAGAAGAAAAAAAATGATAGCTGAAAAAAACCATAAAAGAAAACCATCAGTGAAAATTGCCCCTGAAACTTTGCAGAATTGTAACGGCTTTCTCTTGCTTAAATTGATTGGTGTAGCAATGTTATAAAATGACTATTAGGATTCATTGTGCACAACAGAAAGTGTGAAATGTCAGCAGATTATACAGCAAAAGTAATGGGTCCTGAACCCCTGTTAGTCAAAAATGATTTTGTTTCAAATTAGAAATTGATTTTTTTGGACACAAGCCCTTTACAGGCTTCCAACTTTCGTAGCTGTGCCTTGGAAGAGATTAACCTCAGCCACTGTTTGGGTCCAGGCTGATGATACCCTTTTGAAAGTTTCTTCACAGGGACTGCTTTTTAATGTTGGTATGGTCTTAACCAATAACACAAGTTATTTGTTCCTTTGAGAACTGCACCACATTTCTTCTCATTTTGCCATTTTCTTTATTTTTATGCTGACATATACGGCAAACTGGCTGACAAGTTAAAATAAAAAAATAAAAAAAAAGCTAGTTCATAACTGAACCAAGGATTATGTTCAAGGCTAAGCAGTGAAACATCCAAGCTGCTTTTGTTCCCAACCTTTTCTCTTTATAAGACAGAAAAGACTGCATCTCTGCTCCTTAAGTGGAGGCACTAAGTTAAGGGCAGGATAGGTTCTAGCAGTACAGACATCCCTGTGTGGTAAAATAGCAGATTATGATGGTGAAGTCATCACTCAAGGAGGAAAAGAATGCAAAGATTACATTTGAAGAGCAAACCCTACTGCACTTATTCTCACTACCTTTTGGGAAAGTTAAAAAAGAAATAATTGAAGGAGTTTTCTGAGATTAATGGGCTACTTTTTTCTCTTTCATCAGGAAGGGTAGACAGGATCTCCACTTGTTATTTAAATTTTTTTTTTAATAAGGAGCTACCACCTTCTCTTAGGTTGTTTCAAAAACCTGCAAAACTTCTTCCTTTAATTGTGCATTTTACTGATATCCTTTTGAACACACCAGCACACTCATGGCCCTGTAATACAGTATGCTTCACCTTACCTTTCCTGGACTTGGTGCCTTCCCTCTTGGTCTGCATTTGAGGGCTTTGTCCATCATCCATGTTTGCACCAAAGCCAACCATTTTCTTCCCTGAACTGTTCCTATGACTGCTCTCTGGTTTTCTGGAGTTTTTGCTCACTGGAGATGTCCTCAGTAAATAATCTTCATATTTCAACACTGGGACACTGGGAGGAAAGAAAGATCATGCTGTTACATGACGCATTTGGCCCTTTAACACTGCACCAAGCTCTCTACCAACTTTTACTCTCCAGAAACATAAACATCATGCTGCTGGTTGAGCTCTTGTTGAATCCATTTTTAATTTTTGAAAGCAGAATGCCTAAGGCTTGAAGAGTTACCAACACACTTTATCAGGAGTCTTTGGTTATCAGCAGCCAGCAGCACCCTGACAACTGCATTTGGAGTTTTGCAGCATTGGACACATTCCCTAAAGCATTAGGTCCTGGATTTCTCAAGTGGTTAGAACAGAACCAGTGGGATGAAGACATGCAAATGCAGATGAAGATGAAGACAGACTTTGTCCAGCACAACAGGCTAAAACTGGTAGAAAGAATAATTTAAAAAATATTCACGTCGCTAGAATAAAGGGGAAACAAAGAAGATTATGTAAAGAGAAATCTGAAATTTTAGTTTGCAAAAGGGAAGCAGATCACAGAATCACATAATCATTTTTATTGGAAAGGCCCTTTGAGATCATCTGAATACAACCACCAAGGCCACTGCTAAACCAAATCCCCAAGTGCCACATCTACATGTTTTTTAAAAGCCTCCAGGGATGGTGAGAAGCTGATTCAAGAAGAAAATGGATGAGAAGAGAGGAAACAAAGAGGTGAAATTGATGAACAGAGGTACTTTTAAACATGATAGAGAATGTATGAGCAAACTGGTGGGAGAGAATCTGGTGCAGAAGTGCAGTACTTTGAGTAAAGTAAGGAAAGAGAAAGTTGATCAGAACCATTATGGTTCAAGATGAACTTCAACACACAATCATAAACACTGCATGGATAGAGGCAGGAAGCAAATCTGGTGATGGGGAGAGCAATCATGACCTCAAGCTTTGCAGATACAGGTATCTCAAAATGTTCTGGGCAGACAGGAGGAAGACCCACATTTCTCTCAGTAACGAAAAGCTACTGCTATCAAATTCTGCTCTCTGGGAAATAACTACTGCTTTAAATGACAATTGCCAACATATGTAAGTCATTAGTCCCTGTCATTAAAGGCTCCTTTATAAAAGAGATTAAAAATATAAAAAAGTATCTTTGTATTATCCACATGAAATAATACAATTCATTCCAAGATTATATTGATCTACTTGCAACCGTGGAAGCAAAAAACAGCTTTCTTAAGTTATTAGAAGATTAAACAAATCTTAACAGCTGGATTCTGTGAACCTAGAGGTCTTTTCCAACCTAAACCATTCTATATTTCTATGATAAATCTTTTTCCTGTTTAAGCACCAATTGTACATTGGCAACCCAAAGACTGTCACTGAGCTTTTATTAGTTAGGATACAGCTTCATGGGAGGCTAAATCACAAGAATCTTTTACCTAAAAGCTTGCACTGACTGAAGTTACTGTAGATCTGAGAAAAAAGCAGGAAATGATAGCTAAATTAGAAGTTTCCCATCAATGTTCTGTATAAGACATTGTTTAATAGGGCCCACTGAGCCTGTTTGACAATTAGTATTACTCCTGTATTATTAATGCAGAACAGTATATAATGGCTTGTGACCTACAATAACTGACTGAAGTGTTGGATATAACTTCTCCAAATAACCTCCATTTACTTTAGGGCTTCTAACTGTGTGACCACTAATAATACTGCAAAGTATTTTTAAAATTTATGGTGAACTAAATTAGTATCTTATTTGAATTATATGAAACTATTAACCTACTAATTCCTGCAACTACAAGAGCTCCAAGAGGTGGTTTTGGATCCTAGCAACTGCTTAAAGAGGCTTAAAGTTGTAATACTTAACCAGATTTCTCTGGTAAAACAGGACCTGATATTCCATTTGCCTGTACTTGGGATGATTAAGAACATTTAAAAAAACAGTGAGGCTGTCATTATTTGGATGCTTTTTGGGTTGTTTAAAGCACATTTTTTTGCAACCTATAGTCCTCATGTGAAGACAGTGACCTTTGCCTTGCAGATAAGGAGGTGATTACTTGACTGGTTCTCCTTCTAAATGCAGTATCCTCTATGGTGCAGTTACCTCTATAATACTGAGTTCTGTTTTAAATACTGCATTGGCAGACACAATTCAAACAGAAACAGACACTAAGAAGAAATTACATAAGCTAAGGTATAATATATAACAAAAGCAAGTGTATTTTCATTTATAACCTTAATAAACAACTACAGCCTCATTGTTTAGTATATAATAGAAGTCAGCTCATGCTAAAGTTTTGCTTAAGTAAGAATAGAGTCTCAAATCTTAAAATGACAGGGGTGCAGACCAAGTAGAGAAAGGGATAATGCAGACAGATAAAAAAATTCAGTAATTAACTATCTACCACAATTAAACAAAGAAAACATAAGGAACATAATTACTCATTCACCTCTGGAATAATTAGTAAAACGAATTATGTGACTATTGCAACACAGAAATTTAAATTCAACATATGGTCAAAAGGAATCAGCTATTTATGTCTGGAGAGATTTAGCAGCAAAACAGGTTCTTGTCTATTTTCAAATTCAACTACCCATCATGTCACTCAAAGGCACCACGGTTAGTAGGACTTCCTGCAGGTCACCACAATATCCAACGAATTTTCACAGCACTCCTTGAAATTGCCCAACAGAGAAGACCATCTAAATAAAGACCTTATTAACCTACCTACCCTACATACCAGGGCAGGAGATGTAGTGTGACCAAAAAAGAAGCAAGTCTCAGCACTGCTGCCTCATTATGAATACCCAAGTACACCATCACCAAAGGAAAACACACCTTGAACAGTCCCTTCCATCCTGTCTGAGCCTCATATCGCGATATCCCCGCTGAGCGCGAATGGCAAATTTTAAATGTCATTCAGGACCCATTGAATATTGCTAGTATTTGCATTCCTTAAAAAGTAGAAAAACATTAACCTTTTGTTTTATTGAATTAAAATGCCATGGAAATGCTGATGTAGTCTTCAGAGACTGAAATACTTTTACAAAGAAGAATAGCTGTCATTTATTAGACACAAAGAACAATTACTTGATAGGATGCTTTCTGACAAAAAGCAGATTGGTATTCTCATCATAGAAAAGGCATTGTAAAAAAACCCGGCACAGACCTCTGAGACTTGAATAATTTAAAGCTGCATTTGGTGCAATTTGAATTTTTCTTTAGGGAGGCAAAGTTAAATACCTTTAATTTGTTCTAATTATTTCAAATTTGCAAGTTAATTATGGCTGATCATTAAATAACAAAAAGGACTATCGTCTCCATAGAGTTTTACCTCCTACCCTCTGCATTACTTAAGCTAGATTTTAGTATGCATGAATTAACTTTCTAAATAATCACACGGTTTGACTAAATGGCTCAGTAAAATGAGCTCTGATCCTCACAATAAGCATTAATGGACATTAGAAAGGCTATTGGGACCCATGTTACTTACATTATAAGTATTTTTAATGGGGTCTTATTTACTAATCTTTATGTACTGTTCAAGTTAGGGCATCATATAGATACATTATTCTGCTTTAATAGAGGAAAGTCAGTTCTTCAAGATACTAAAATAAATGTCCACTTAGAGCCAACTAAATTCATTTTTAAACTAATGCAGGAAAACTCTGATAGAATATAACTTGTTTTAGCTGCTGATCCTGATGAATCAATCCAACATAATGGCAGTCTTGTTCTGCAAATGGAGTTTTGCAGATCTGTTGAATTGCTAAGCAACCCAAGCAGCTCAGGCTCTTGCCAGAGTCATGCTTACTATCAGCATGTGATTTACCTTGCCCACGAGGCTTCCTCTCTTCCCTGCTCCACACCCAGCGTTCAGCTGACTGGGTTCCCAGTCTTCAATCCCAGATTTGGATGCTCACCTTCCACTGAACTCTGATCTTTCCATGCATTTTTCAGTGCACATCAGTGGCATTCAGAGAACAAGACTATGTTGTAACTACTCAGAAACCCGAAACGCGAGGCAATTCATGCCTCCACTATGTATGTTCAACAGATGGCTGCTTTAATGGTACCCTACTGCACTCTGCTGAGGCAAGGGCTTGTGAGTTTAACCATTATCAAACTAACAGATTGCCGTGGTAGGTTAGCTCCAAAAGCAAACATGTTGGAATGTTATTTTCCTGTTCCGTAATTTCTGTTTTAAAAATAAAATAATTAACAGTTCATGTGTGCAATCTGCTGCAATTATATCAGGCCAAGAATGCATAACACTTAATGATGCAAAACTGGTGATAAGTAGACAACCCAAGCAATACGTTTTTGTAGCTGGAACCTGAATTGCCATTTCAGATGCAGTTTGACAAACAGGCTGAAAATTGCTTCCTCCCCTGCCACTTTGGCTGGGACTGTTTTCCAGCCAGATCAGTTTCCAGAGTCAGTTCAGTATAAAGCAGCAGCACTACAAGCACAGGGACAAAAGAGTAGATGCCAGGATCTTCTTTTCAGTAGGGGTCTAAATTTAGATCAGTTCACACCATGCTTGTTATCAAAAAGCACTTTTGAAAACCACCCGTTCCAAAGTGGGGCTGCTTGGGAGGTTGTTTGTCTGCAGAGCAAATAAAAAAAAATATTTCTGGGGAGAAAAGAAGCACCGTTGACTTTGGATGTGTGGATCTGAAAGGCAGTGGTCTGTTCACAACTATCACAACTTTTCCAGTCCCCTCAATTGGAGCTGAGGAGAAACACGTCAGAACGTATGAGCCAAGAGAGCAGCACATAGGAAGAAAAGGGAGATTGATCTACTTGCTGCTGCTTTGTGCAAGGTGCACAAACCCACAGGGGAGCTGAGCAGAGATGCAAGGGAGGTAAGAGAGATGCAGGTGAGGAGGAGAAGCACAGTGTGAACTTTGGTGCAGTCTCTCATCCCTGAATGCCATCACCCTTCCCTTCCTAAAATATGCTTTTTTAGCTTAGCATTTTTTCCTCCATTTAAGAAGCAGGAAAAAGTCCTATTCTAATACAGACCTTGAAGACCATATTCAAGCCCAGAGTGAGATTTCATGAGCCAATTATGAAATCTGGCATTTTGAAGCTTATGTTAGATGCATCAGCATGTTAATGGCACTGCTGGGATCCAGTGAATGTCAATAAGAAACAGCTGCTTTCCTTTCTAGAGAGCATGTGCATTTAAAGCTTTGAGATCACAGAATCAGAGAATAGTTTTGGTTAGAAGGAACCTTTTAAAGGTCCCCTGGTCCAATCACCCTGCAATGAGCAAGGACATCTTCAAATAGAATGGATTGCTCAGAGCCTATCCAAAGTAACCTTGAATGTTTCCAGGGCTGGGGCATCCACCACCATTCTGGGCAACCTGTACCACTGTTTCACCACTCTCACAGTGAAATATTTCTTCATCATATCTAACTTGAATCTGCCAATGAAGATGAAAAGTATGACCACTTGTCCTATAATTGCATACCCTTTTCCAAAGTCTGTCTCTATCTTTCTTAAAAGACCACTTTAACCATTGAAAAGGTGCAGTCAGGTTTCGCCAACACCTCTCCTCCAGCTGTCATCAAGACCACGTCCACCTCCCTTCTCATATATTTTTTAGGCAAAAGGCAGGAGAGCAGGGACAGGTAGGGAAACACTTCAACAGTCAGTGAGAGTTCCGGAACTGAAATATAAATATTATCAAATCTGCTTGTAATAAAAGGATTTTTCATCACAGAAAATAGACAGTGATTGCCTACAATCTACATGTTATTATGCAGACAATATATTGCTGAGCTGTCACGCAGAGATTTCATCTCTTACAGCACTCTTCAGGCTCGATGCCCTTGAATCCAGTAATGCCCATGGCTGTGTCAGGTTTCTCTGTTGTTTTTTGGGCTTTTTCCCCCCTGTTGAGCTGAGCTCTCTCTCTTGAATCTTCTGCATTTAGTTTACTTTTCTCTCATCTTAGAGGAGATACACCGGTACATATGCTAAATTTTTTTCCATATCTAAAGCTGTATCAGGGTACAGCAATCCATAGCACAGCTTCCCCAGACCGCTCTTTCAGGGACCAGTTCTTTCCCCACTCCCTCAGTGGCTGGTGTTCAGATATTTAATTCCACCAGCAAGAACTGAGGCCACATATGCTCTTAATTAGCAATGACCTATTAGATCATACCAGCCATAGGTGAAACCCTAGCCCCACTGAATCAATCAGAATACTGTCTTTATTTTCAATGAAGTCAGGACTTCACTTAATTTACATGGTTAGAGGTCCATTTGTAGCAAGTATTAAGCTAAATTTAACCTAGAATTATATTCATGCTTTCCTTTGAAGCCCTCTCTTTCCTCTGGTTTAAGTTCACTATATTTCAACTCCCTACCAGCACCTTTCCAACATATCTGAGTTTCCCTAATAAACAGCAAAATTACAGCTGTGATTACTTTTCTATCATTTCTGAATTCAAAGAAAATTCTAGCATAAAGGTTTTCAGACAGTCACAGAGAAATGACCACGGGAAACAGACTGGCCAGGCTTTAGCAGGGCAAAATTCTGTGACTGTTTGTTTGGCCTTTCTTACAGAGTGGAGCAAAGCAGCTGTCGTTTCAGCAAACTCTGCTGTCAGCCTTCACAAAAGGAAGTCATGTAAATGTCAAGTCCCAGGTATAAAAACAATCCTTCCAAACAGTGTCTATATATCTGAAAAGCCTGCCTGGCTGTCACCAGTCAAAGCACCACGAGGAATGATGCAAAACCCTGTTTAGGACAAAGTTTTTGAACTAAATCTAAACTTTTTCAGTAGATCAGGCAGCATCACTCTCTCCTTCAGAAGGAGAATCACATGCTCTTCAGCAAAGTGAATGCCAGTCTCAGTGCCTTATCCAGCATCACTAGTGTCTGGCTGAGAGCCAGCCCCAGTCACAAGATACCCATCGAAATGCCATATGCAAGCTATCTCCTGAACAAACATGCCCCAAATTGGATAGTAATTTGGTTGTGATAAAGGCATAGAAGAACAACACATCATCTCTTCTCTGCTTGGCTCATCCAGAGCAAAAGGCTTCACAGTGGATGGGCTGCATTTCAAAACAGGCTGTGGCAGAGATGGGTCTGGGTGCGCAGGTAATCACCTCATGTTTTCCTTTGCTAAGACCATTAGTACACAAGCACTCTCTCCTCTACAGAAGTTACCAGACAGGCTGATAGGTGTTGATAACAGCAGCTTTCAGTAAATGAGCAGCAATTGCAAAAGCCCTTTTTCTGATCATGGATCACATCATGGAACAATAATTTGCTAAGGGTAACTGACAATACAGCAGAGGAGGGACACACTAAGAGTTGAACAATAGATAGAGGGTTTTCAGTATGCTCTACTAGTAATATATTCTGAAAAAATTCCTAATTAGAGAAACAGATATTTAAGACTGAATTTTTTAGTGTAGGCATTAAGAGTTATCACAGAAAATCTGGAGTTTTGGAGGATCAGAAGAGCTGAAAAAGACACAGCAACTACAGTTGCTTCTGTTCATTGACAAAGTTACACTTGATTGACGTTAAGTTTCAACGTTCAAGATACCAGTAGGATAAATTTTCACACCTGGTTTCTAAGTGAGGAAATGAAGGAACAAAATTTCAGATTTCTTTCACAGATAGAAATGAAAATTAATAACCACTAAACTGGGCAGACATATCCCTAACAATACTGAGGTGACTTTCCAGGTCACTGACAGCTCCTCTGATATCAGGGAACATGTCACAGGGAAAGTCTTTCATAAATGCATCAAATTCTATAATAACCACAATTAGAATTTTTATACTTTCTATTCTTCTGAGACTTCAGAATCTGATTTCTCTAACCAGGAACTATTACCACTGAAAACAACAGAGAAGCACCCTTGCAGGACCCATATTTTTCCATGAAATTTCTGTCCTCTTATTTCAATCACCTTTACCTGGACCACAGGATGATTGAATCAAGCATGTTAAGCACAGGTTACTACAGGTTTTTAGGGTTGTAGTCTGTTAGTGCCAAAGTCTTACAAATCTTGGGACTATTGAATCTGAAAGCTGCAGTGCTTTACTTATTCCAAAAAGCCATTTGGCTCCTCTGCCGAATACAAACCTGACATGTGTTTTGATTTTTGAAAAAAACAATCAAATTAGAATTTTGCCAGGTCTTTAACTACAAATGTACACGGCATCCTAAATATTCTCATACTACATCTTTTAAAATGATGCCATACTGTCCCAGATCAGTTAGAAACACACTTCCTGATGCATCTTCACACTTCATTGGCCTTTTTTCCATTATTAAATCACATCTGTGGGACATGGTCACTCTATGATTAAAGAGTATATTAATGATTTACCACTACACTAGTACTCATCCATATTATATTGCTTAGTAAAATGAAAACACTGAGATTGTTTATTGATCTGCTTTAAAAAAAACCCTATAGCTTGAAAAGAAGCAAATAGAGAAGTTGAGACTTTGGACTTTACTCTGATTAGGAGATTACCATGCCCAACAGATGCAGATTTGACAAGATAGCTCCTGGTAAAGATTTAAAATAACAATTTTAACCACTTCAGTTGCCTTAAATTCACTGACGTTACATATTTCACAGGGCATGTGTGATGGCTAGTGACTGTAAAATCAACTATTTATTGCAAAAGCAATACAGACTTAGATGCCTAAATAATGGCATACAACTATAAAAACCATGGCCCTGGGCCTCACAGAAAAAGCAACATATTAAAGATTTCCCTTCAGTGCACATATTTTATGTGAATTTGACAGCACCACCAAATACTGACTCAACCAGGATGTTTAGGGGACAGATTTAACATGTTTTGGCACTTGTATTTAGAAAATATTCAGATATAAAAGAACTGAAAGCAGACAGAAACCACTGCCTCACTAAAAGGCAGTTACCACTGAGATATGTATTGGCATTGCTCTGATGTCCATTATCAAGGGGAAGAACAAAGGGAAGAGATCTTGGGACAAGGCTGTTTGCAGTGAAGCTCTGGGCTGCCAGTTCCCAGCCTCTGGAAACCTTTTTGATCCAGACACAAGTTATTTCTGCCATCTTAGAGCTACCACTATTGATTTTGGGGCATGAAAGTCTACCTTTGCATGCATTTGTTACAACCTGGTGGAAACATTTGCCAAGAGCATAGCCACGAGTGCCACTGTGACACAGTGATGTGGGTTCATGGGTTTGCATTATTTGTGCTGCCAAACCATTTCAGCCCTACTGAGTCCACAGCTGGTATATAAACTTAGCCCATCTCTCAGAGACATGGTTTGCTCAAAAAGGATGCAAAGATGTAAATGGAGATTAAGGAAACACAGAGATAAAAAGAAAAAAGGATTAACTATGCATTGATCAAATAGAAGGGCATGTAGTTATACAAAGAGGTGAAGTCTGGCACTATTGACAGAAGACTGAAGACACTTGCAAATTGTTTTGTTTCAAACTCTTGTGTGTGCTAGAAGCCACACTGAAGTGTTTCTATAAAGAAGAGCTGATGACTTGTCACTGCAGTGGAGTTCTAATGCTTTTCTCTCCAGATCACAATGAAATATTTTGAGTATGGTTTAGATTTTAGGTGGATTTACCAGGCAGAGACCATATTTGTGATCAGTGTGAAGAAACACATTAGTTTGAAACTCACCAAATTAGGATTGAGGGTGGGGAGGGGAAAAGAGAGCTCTTAAAAAACTGAGGATAAAAAAAAGAAGGAAAAGATAAAATGTAAAACAAGAAAGACATTGTCAGAACACACAGATGGAGGCAGAAGTCTCCATGACATGACCCAGTGATTCTAAAAGACAGAAAGAATTAGAGAATGTAGTAGCAGCAAATGGCTGAAAGTTAATCCAACACACAAAAAAACTCTGAGTGCCACATAACTGACAGAGTAAAGAAGAGGTGGTGGCAGAGAAAATAAAATAAGAAACAGCTTTATGACTTTTAACAGAAAACTGGCCCCTGAAGGTGAGTTTAAAAGAAGCAAAGCAGACAAGACCTGAAGAAGCAGCCAAGATACCCATTTGGAAAACTTATTTTGTAGTAGGTGAATGAATACTGAGCAGTCAAAGGAGACTTTAGAGTAGTCAAGGTGCAAGAAGAAGGACTAAAGCAAGGGGTGGTTTTAACTGTTGACACAGAAAAAGGATATTTTGGCTGCAAAGGAGAAGGAAACTGCAATAGCTGTCAGCAGCCCAGATGCATGCAGAGAAGGAGAATGATCTTGAGGTTATGAATCTGAGTGGCATGAAGGATGTGGCATTATCAAAATCAGAAGTGAAGACAGATTCAGTAGAAAAAAGTAAGGAGTTCTGTTTTGGCCAGATTAGGAATGATCTGAAGGCAAAACAACTGGGATTATGTGTCAGGGAGGCAGTCAGATATGCAAGACTAGATGGAACAGAGCAGAAGGTTTAAGAGTTATTGGCAGGGAGATGATAGCCAAATCCGTGTAACAGGATGTTGTCATCCAGCAGGTACAGAAATCTCCAGTCAAATCAAGGAGTGACTAAATCCCTTCCCTGCCACCTCACAGAGGTTCCTACCTTGTTTCAAATGAAATTATCTAAAATAGTGCTGCAAAAACATGCATAAAAAAAAGCGACTTTCCATAAAATCTAAAGATCATACTGTTTCTAAAACTAGGGCAACCACTTAAATGAAAGTTAACCTGAACAATAACTTTAGCTAAACTTCAGGTCGCATGCATTTAATATAATGAGATGAGGAATATGAAAAGGCCATTCATAATGGAATTCATTGAGTTAGGAATGCCATGCTTAGCTGCCTTATAACATATAATTAATGATCCTATAAAAATCCAGCAGTACGAACTCTCCTGGCTGCCTGCAGAACTCTTCTTTATGCTGGGTAGGGCAAGCAAGCCTCTGCTTCCACAAATACTGCCCTTTGAGAAGCTCAAAAGCTTTTTTCCCCCTGTTCCATCAGGGACCACAGTGCCATTTCCATGACGTGCTGAGCTTTGAACCATTACCCAAATCAGACTATAGCATTTGGCAAGCCAGTACACATCTGTCACGATACACTGGTTAGTGGTCAAATGTTAAAGAAAAAGTCATTAAATCTCTTCCATTGCTTCTAATACCCCACCTTCCTCCAGATTATTTATAATCCCCACTAAACCCACCCTCTGTTTATAGTCTTCTAACACAACAGTGAAATACATACTGCCTGAAAATCTGTGTTGCCTTATACCACTCCCAACCATTTGGTACAACAAAAGACGTTCTTTCTCCATCAAAAGGCCTGATCCCTCCTGAAGCATTGCTGCTCAAATTCAAGGTTAAAGGATTAAGGCCTGAAGCACTGGGTACCAGAGGAAATGAAGCCAAATATCGAAAGAAACACAAAAATCAATCCCCTTCACTGCAGGAGCAGTGTGAAGAACAAATCAGCTGGGCTGAATCTAAAATTTTCTCTGCGTGACTCTCAAAAATTAGCACTTTTATAAATATAATGGGTAGTCTGCAAAGCCTCAGCACCTGTGCAAAGCCACAAAGTTCAACTCAATACATCAGTATGGTCTGGGAAGTTTTATGCCAGAATAATTCAGTGACAAATACACAAAGTCCTCTTCAGAGAGAGCAAGAGCTGGGAAGTGAGTGAGAGCATGTGTGTTGTTATCTTTATATGTAGTCCACAAATCTGCAAGTGGCAGAACCTAATATTTACTAAAGTTTGCCTTTTGCTTCAATTCTGTAACTGCTGAAGTGCAGCCAAGGTCACAGGAGGGATGGGGAGTGGGTTTTAGCTTAGTATAGCTGTGATCATGGGCAGAACAGCAGGGTACAGAGGATTTCTTGCTTAACTTTGTAATACCAGTAGCTTTTGTTCTTAGTCCTGCCCCATCAGTTCTGATATAAGCTTTAAATGGCATGAAAGTTGTGTGGGTGGGTTTAAAATTTCCTGATTCAAAACTACCTTCCAGAACATTTTGCTTTATGAGGTTTTTCTTAACTTTTCCAACTGATAAATTTCTGGGATATAAGAATGTCTAGATTAAACAAAATACTCTCTTCATCCAAGATTACACATAAAAATAAAAAGTAACAAAACAGTATGTCTGAAAAAGTAATCCACTCCAATATATAAAAATAGAATTCAGGTTTTCAAAATTCAATTCAGGCAGTAAACTAACAGTGCCTACATTTTCCCATAAAGGAGGCATCTGCAAATGACTTGCAAAAATGTCTCTCACTGTCTGCAAGTGTTGGCAAGGAACAAACTCCTTCAGGAGATGCATGCATTTCACATATTTCAACTCAAAGAAAAAATTCTCCAAGCATTTTCAGTTTCGATGTGGGATATTACCAAACCAAACCCGTGCAGAACACTGGCAGGAAACACAAGTTTTGTGAAAATACCAAACTACTTGTGTTTTAACAAGCCTGTTTTCACCAAATGCCCTCCTAAGCTTAGCAGTGTTTCTAAAGCCTGAGTGTCTGTGCTTTTTGAAGACCTCACCTACAGGCTGAGTGTATCTGCCTATGGAAACCACTTATGGCATTTCCTACTTACATCTTATACCTCTAGTCACTCAGTAGGCTTCCTGCTCAAGGTTATTTTGGACTGCAATGGGAATGATGTAATACTGCTGTGTGCAGCAGACGTGACCATGAGAACAGAATCAGCATAATTCAGGTAAATGTTAGATAGGCAGCTTGAAATCACTGTTGCAGTTGAAAGTAAGCCTGAAAATTAGATTAGTGAAGGAACCAGGTCAGCAGAAATGAACTCCACTCTCTCCAGTCTGATAAGGATCACTGCCTACCCTAACAAAAAAACCCCAACATTAAATGCATGCATAGGTATATGCAAAAAATTGCCACACAGTCCCCTTTATGCTTTTAGTAACCTCATCAGAACAAAAACCTTCGCCCCTTACAAGAAAACCTACTACCTTCAGAGTCTGCACGTGGCACTAATGAAGCAGAAATGCATGTCTAACTCTGACTGTACTCTCCCATACGTCACAGCAGACTCCAGCAGCCATCTGTTGGAAGGATGCTGTGCCTATATATAGCCAGACATCACCACGAGAGAAAGAAAATCTCATATCTGCACCTAATTCAGCGTGTGCACTATTGGCAGATCTGCAAGCACCGTTTTTTTTTTACCGGCCAAACAAGTGTTCGCTCCACAAATATCCTATCTAAAAATGATACAAACTTCAATGTAAAATTATCTGGAACAAGAAAGTAACTTGGTCGTTAAAAGGAGCACTAACAGGTGGGAAAGTAGCTTCCAGATACACAGATTTTATGGGCCATTTGCAAGCACAGTTGATTTCATCCCAATTTAATGTGCCAGTCTGCCAAAACGGCAAATAAAAAAAATTCCAAAAATCCTAACAAACTGTATTCAGTACATTCCTAAAAGTTGGCCAAGTCCTGTATAGATACACCTCAAGAAACCAAGGACAACTCAGAGATGACCTGAAAGCTGGGAGTCTTGGACAATGAGCCAGTTGCAGCCCTGGTGAGAGTTTCTCCTTCAGAGGCTCAGGACTTGGACACACCTTAGGACCTGGGAGGTGACATGCAGGAATGAAGAACTGAAAAGAAAACTCCTCATAGGAAACCAAATGGGTGCTGCCATTGTTTTTCAATTCTTTTCTCCTCAAAAACAGGAGTAATGGGGCTAGCAAAAGTCAAACCAGCAGTAGCAGAGCCATGCAATTGCATGTGATTTTTATTTTCTATTTAAAGTATTTGGAGGGGGGAACTGAGTGAACAAACCCGGATATGCCTGGGACAGCAGGGGGAGCTGCAAGTCTGCGTTCCTCTGCAGGTCTATTTAATTGCATTGAATATTTGGACAAAAGCACACAAGTGTGCTTGCACATCACCACAGAAAGATGCCTGCATGTCTAACAAGCCTCAGAAAAGAGAGTTCATAACAAATCATTAAGCAAGGAGCAAGAGATAATTGTCACCTTCTTTCACTAGATAATAAAAATAGTTACATCATAAACAACAAAATCTTTTAAAAGACCCCTGAAAGCACTCCCTTCTGGAAATATCACCATAGCAATGAACATCCAAGTACAGGGGAAGTACCGCTGAATCCTGTGTTTGATATTTTCGAGTAACTAAAAATACAAACTGGCAAAAATACGCATGGGTGATGTAGAATGAGGCACACAAACATAAAGAGCCTTCAATGAAATTAAAGGTGGCAAATTCCTCCTGCAAATCTTTAATACACCAAGAAAAAATCCTTTCACCAGGTAGCATACACTGAACAAGTGCTGGCAGATAACTGTAAACACATCTGATAGCTGCTGTATCCAACAATTCCTATTTAGAATGCTTTGCACAGGTTTGTGTAGAGGCTCAGTGGCAGAATTGTGTGAAATCCGAGGCAAAGATGCCCATTAGAGAGGAGGCAATAAAGAGCCACACTAGCAGAGCCTTATAGGAAACCTAAGACTCAGAAAAGCAGGGAATCTTGAATGTTAAGATTCAGGCATACAGCAGTGCTCTGGGGAGGGGTGCTTGCAAAGTGAAAAACTGTGTCTCCTCAAGCTGGTGCCATTAAATACATCTTATTTCCATGCCATTCAGATCAAAGTTAAGATTAAACGAAGGAGGGAAGAGTTTTAAAATTCCTTTCCCAGATGCAGATGTCAGGAGCACACACAAAAGCAGGTGCTGGGTGTATTGATCCTACTGAATACGCATGGAGTGGGTACTTGAGCATGTACCAAGCATCTGTGTCTGGGAGATGGAAAGCACTTTGTAAAAGGCTGTTTTATGCTAAACAAATGCATCAGGTTATGTTTTTATTTTGAATATTTTAAAGCATCTTGCACATTGGGGCAGACTTGAAAAGAAATTATACAGACAACTTGCCATTAATTGCACAGGCTACCCTCTCCACAGCTGCAAATTGTCTGTGGGCTCACTTAGGAGCACTCCAAGATACTGAAAACCATCCTCAATTAAACCTGCTCTGACTGCTGAACCTGAGAGAAATGGAGATCCTGAATCCGAAGGTAGTTCAGGTCCCAAATGCTGGCACAGCTGCAGCTAGGTAAAGGGACAGGCACGTTTTTTCTCAACATCAGGGAAGGCACAAATCCAACACAGCAAATACCTACCAGAACAGGTATCCAAACAGGCTGAGATGGACAATGACAAAAAAAACAGCTTAATAGCACATGTAGAAGAGACAACAAGACAGGTACCCTTTGAAAATCTGGCTATAGTTTGAAGTAGCCCCTGAGATCAAAGTTTTCATTTTCTCTAACAGACTATGAGGAAACTGTATCAGAAATCAAACTCTGCACTGTATTTGCTTGTGGAATCTTTTCTGCTTTCTTCAATGAGGGAAAAAATTAATCCCTACAGGAGATGACAAGATGCCTTTTAAACTACAAACCTCATTTCTGACTACAATTACCTTTCAATAGTCTGGCACAGCTGCATGCTCCTATTTGCTTTTTTTTTCATTAAGGGTTCCTTCATTATTTGTACCCATCCTATAGCATTTACGCCTGGCAGTGATGCACATTCCCTTGTCTACAATTCTTCCTACAGATAGTAGAGGATAAATTGCAATTAGATTTTTGTAATCATAGATAATTAACTCAAAATGAGCTGTTAATTATATAAAAAAACTAATCTTTTTTCAGTTATTGATTATATTATTTATTTTAGTTCTCACTTCAGCAAGTTTTGTATTTTAAAGGTATTTCACCATTTACTTTAAAACACCAGGATACTTTTAAAGCAAGCTTTGCTTATTTGAAGATTGACATCAAGCTCTATGCTGTGAGATTTGCTAGAAGAGCTCTCATGTATGAACTGGAAGTCAGAGAGGGCTGATTTTCCATTAGTGTTCTGCTGGCATTTGCTGTAACAAGAACTGTTTGATAGGTCAATTAAAAAGCAAACACCACCACCACAAAAAAAAAAAAAAAAAAAAAAGAGCCTCAGATCATAAAAAAACCCAAAACAAACTAAAAAATAAAAATGCAGGGAAAAAAAACCACCAAAAGAGACAGTTAAAAAAAGAATGTATGTCTACCAGCTCTTCCTCTTTTCTAAGACATGGCCACACACTCACACACTCACACACTCTCCCTCTCTGTACTGAAGAAAACATCACTTACATATTCAAATGCATAAAAGAGATAAATGGACTTGTCTTCTACAGCCTCTTTAAGCCTTACATTAGAGTAAATTATTTAGGGACCATTCATCTGGTAACCTTTGCAAAACTGAAGATGGCATATAAGAAGAAAAACTTCCAAGTGTTTTGCTGCCAAACTTTGTAACCAGCTGGCATGGCACCTTGAGACTGCTCAAACACACAATAACTTTGAAAAATTACAGTAAATTTAACCAGGGGAATGTAGAGAGAGTGGGGAACCTTTTGAAATCTGCAACTCTCATTCTGTTAACAGCACAGGTTTTCTTCATTTTCCCTGTTAGGATATGTAGATATTTGCAGGTTTTTGGTAAACTGTTGCCAAGAAGCTCTGCAGATGTTCTAGGTTACATTTTTCCTCCAAGGGGCTTAATGCTGCTGCATCTTAAACATGTCATGACTCTCCATCTTTTTTGCTACAGTGATAATACTTTGATCACTTCAGTTTGTGTGAAAATGAAAGAAAAAAGCATCCGAATACAACAAAGATATGCCAGTAACCCACAGCAGCCAAACACCTGGTTAAGCAGTGAAGTATTCCAAGGAAACTAACAACTCCTGCTGTTCTGGAGAAAAAAAGGCTTATCCCCTTTCAGTGAAAAAGGATTTCAGAAAGAAAAATAAAATTAGTATAACAAAATTAAAAAATAAGAAAAAATAAGGTATTGGACTCTTAGTTTATAAATACATTATCAGTTCTTCCAGTATTCTCAAAACAGAGAAGTTTATTACTTTGAGGTATTCTCTTGTCACTAAATAAGGAGTCATTCAAAGCACAGCTGCTCATTTTGTCCACCATTCTTTGGTCAAAAGAACACCACAGCACAGAACAAGAAGCTGTTACTTTCTGAGAAAAGGAGAAAACTTTGCCAGTTTTTATTTGTTACTTTCCTAATAAGCCTGAATCTTCTTCCAGTGTTAACTTGAATGCCACAGGGTAGGACAGAAGGAAAGTACAATAGTGTACTGACTGAAGTTTTAAATAGCAAGCAGGATGGAGATAAAGTGCTAAATATTGGCTTAACTCTGATTCCAGTTATTGCAGTGGTGGTTTGCCCTGATCACACTGAAGTAGCGGTGCAATGAGAGGTATTTAAAAAACAAGTAACTGTCACCAACCGTGGAAGATCTATCTTAGAGTTAAAGGATAATGTATTATTTACATCAGGTCCAAATAAAGACTAAAGAGATGTTCTGATCTTAATTTAAAAAGTAACAAGCAGTACCTAGAACAAAGAACTAAAACTAAGATTTTGTGAAAACTCCATTTTGCATTGGGCTAAGAGGTGGCACACAAAACCTGAAGCCTCTTCAGGAAGTCACCTAAACTTTGAGTAATAACAGGTCAGCATAACTATTGAGTTGACTCATAAAACACAGCAGCCAATGAATTCTACCCTTCCTGCAGAAGAAAAGCTCTTAATCTGAAACAAACACATGAACAAATACACTTGGCAGGCAACAGCACACTGTCAAGAAGATATACTGACCCTGTGAAGCACTTAGAAGTGAAGAGAGAAATTACCTTAGCTCCATGCTGCTGCCATTCATCATCAGAGCAAGATCTCTGGGTGCTTCAGCAATGGGCACATCTTCTAAGCCAGGTACATGGCCTCTAATCCTGGAAAAGACAAGTTAGTTGCTTCTGCAGCTGGTCAAATCACACCAGGAACTTGCCACTAAAAGGTGACTACAAACAGGGCACTTTTACACATTAAATGGTTTCACAATTATCTTCACACTTTCAAATATAGTTTTGTATTGGAAAGCTGGTTCAGACCCAGTGCCTTTGCTTCTAAGGGTTACCACTGAGACAACCTTAGCCAGTGTAACTCAGTTGAGTGCTAGCATTTCAGCATTGGAAAGGGAAAACAATTGGGAAAAATCTGCAGTCTTTTCATTACAGAAACAGAAAAGTTTCATTTACAGATCACAGCACCAGCGCTCAAAGGCACCATGCATAAGCTGCATAGAACAGAATTTGTATAACACGGTTGTGTGTCCTCAAACTATGGGCCCACAAATGATGCTCCATTTTTAACAGATCACTCCACCTTCTTCTTTCTCTCCAACAAAGACAGAAAAGCCAAGATAAGGTATTTATTTTTTACTTGATTAAAATTCCTGTTTCCAAGCTTTGCTTTTACTGGGCAGCTCCAGTGAGGCTTGAACCAGGAGGAGCCACTGAACTGCACAGACACACACCATTTTTGATAGCTGAGCAACTATTTCACACAGAGAGTAGCTGCAAACTGAAAGTACTACGGTCACATGAGGCTAAGTAGAGAAATGTGGAAAATTAAAAGCAGTTATGATGCAGTGTGGCTGAAAAAAGGATCAACTCACACTTCAGATAAAAGATTAGAAAACTTTGTTGCCAATAACAGCAAATGGTCAAACCCCTTATTTGTCATGGACCATGACCAGCACTCCACCCAGGCAGAAGGACAGTCAAAAATAAACACTATCTGGAAAATAATTTTTCTTGTCTCGTTTTTTTATGCTGTATGATGTTCTAACTCAGAACCTCCCGACAGTGAAGCAAAGGGTATTTAAGCTTAGCTAAACAAATTTTTATTGTTAGCAGTATATAATATTACTCTCTCTGTTATCAAGTGCAAAATGAATTATATATTTGGAACTGAAACAGAACTGTGATGCCCAAAAGATTTGCTTCTAAATATCAAACATTTAATTCTAAATATACTGAAATATCTTTAAGAGAAAACACATTATATTCTAGTTATTTCCTTAGAGAGAATATGGCAAATCTGACTTCACATGCACCTGTGAAAAGAGATCACAAAAATACAAAATCCTCAGATTGGTAAATAAGATTTTTTTTTCATATAATTATTTTTATTTTTATTTAACTAAAGCTCTGTACACCATAAAGGGCTTTTTTCAGAAAAAAAAGTAGCTATAATAGATATAATGGTACTAACAACCACATCATTACAGATATTCAAGGTACATTTTTTTCTGAACTTACGCCTCTAAACCTGAAAAATTTCCATTAGAAAAAAAATGCAGCAAAAAACTCAGTTTGTATGTCCTTCATATCTACTTGTTTTTCATTAGAGGAATGCATGCATAGAATTAAGGTATTTGATGATTAAGAATCCATCTGTTCCTACTTAATTCTCACCTGAAGTCATAATCCTTTGTTAGCAACCTCAAGTCATTTTCAACACACACATTTGTGATTTCCTCTAAGACAGGTACTTTTAAAGCCATATAAACACATTATTTTCTATGTAAACAACAATCCAAGAAGACAAATAAAGGGCAACCTAGATTACAGTACTCTCTTTTACAGTCTGAAAAATAACCAGGGGGCTGAAATGAAGAAGGGAAAGTGATGTATTCCTCCATGTTGGTTATAGTACATGGATGTAGGCAATGGGTCATCTAATGCAGACTCTCATGGGGTGCTGTCAGCAGCTGTCATGTATAGAAGTATCCATCCCTGTGACACACTCTTATCACCTCTTCCAAAAGACTGCAGTTTTTCCCTATTGTTTTTCCTTTCTAATGCTGAAATGCTAGTACTCAGCTGAGCTGCAATGGCTTATTAAACCCATTTCCATTCACTGTTCCATCATACCAAAAAACCAGTTGTTCTCTCTTTCTCAAAGATTCTATTTACATTGTCAGAAAAGCGTTACCTTCTGCAACAAACTCACAGGCCTTTCAAGTCATATATCACATTTCCATGGCTGCTCCATCTCCCTTCAAGTTTTAAGCACATAATGTGCCTCTGTCTTGGCATTCTCCCTTTTCACTAACATCACTGGAAAGAAAATGTCTTGGCTACTCTGTGCTCCCTTCCTCTTCCATAAATATATGGGGGAAAAACATATATTCCATATATAAAAAGATATATATACACACATATATATGTGTGTGTGTGTGTATATATGTAATGATCTTCATCTTTTCTGTGAAACACATTCCTTCCAGTCCCAACCTAGGTGGGTGCAACACTTCAAAACTGACCTTTCCAAGGAAAGAAGGGAGAATGCCACATTTATGTCATCCACGCTCACACTGCTCTCTTGCCAAATGTCTGTATTCCTTTCAAGTGCCTGCACAAATATCAACTTCTCATTTTCTTCTACTGCTTCTCTTTTCCAACCTAGTCTTTTAGCAGTGTTTTTCTTCTGCCTTTCTTTCTACCACATACTGTTTTCCTCTGCTGCTTTCCACAGCTGTCATGCTGCTTCCCAACAGTATACACTAACAAACTAAAGTCTCCTCTGCTCTGAATCACTCTTAGAAATTGTGCCATAAGCCTTGCCTGTCTTGTTTTATTCTATCTATTGTTGCCTTGTTCTGTTCTTCCACTTAAATCAACTATTGCCCATGTTCTTATTAGAAATTTTAGAATTTTTTTTTCAATTGTAAGTCTCAAAATCACCTGTTATAATCCATATGCGATTGGTGTAGTTGCTGCTGTTTTAGGAGCAGTTTTGCTTCTTGCTTAATCAATAAATGTTGGAGTCGCTCCTTTTCAATCTCCAGCTCTATTTTTTGAAGAAGCAGCTTCTGCCTTCTTTCTTCATACAACCTTTTAGCCAGCTCTGTTTCCTTAGGGCCTGAGTCTGTGCTGTGATTCAGCCTAGAACCCTGACAGTGCCTGGAATGATCACAGGTCTTGTGAACTGTCCCAGAGTGTTTTCTAAGTACCTGGCTGACATAGCAGCTCTCTTCCATGCTCCCTGAGCTCTCCACATGCCTCCAGGCACAGCCATGACTCACTTGCTGAGGGCATGTGCTCTGAAATTCACTTGCCCTCTGGTCCATCTCCTGAGCTTGCTTTACATGGTGAGGGCTCCTCTGCTTGGCTGGGGAAATCACATTGTTGCACTTTCTGTGCAAGTCGTTTCCCATTGGATACTCCTTCAGACACTCCTGATGGTTGTAACGCATTTCAGTCCTGTAGTTGTGGTTATTCCTGCAAGGCTGAGACAACGCAACACGGGCTGGGCTTCCAGCCTTCTGTGCTCTACTGTTCTTATGCAGAGCCCAAGGTCCAACACCCAAGTAGGAGCTGTCCAGACCCAAAGAGTGCTGCTGGCACAAGCTCTTCTTACTGGATACCTGCAACATGAGAAACAATTTCCTGTAAATTACTAAAATTCATCTTTGTTCACCAATTTCCCTTGGTAAATCTGTTCTCTTCAAAACAGAGCTGCTGGTCCATGTTGATGGACAAACAGCCAACCCCAACAAAATGTTTACCACAACACAGACACAAATGTGCTATCAAATCTACATTTCATTTCATCTACATAAGTGTGATAAATGTAAAACTACTGTCTGCAGGATCCTCAGCATAAAATGAGTCACTTCAGAGTATCAAGTAGTTGTGAGCATCTAGGGTTACATAAAATCAACCTGAAGAGTGGCAAAAAACATTAAATGTTAAGGTTTGAAAATGTTTAATTTTGAATACCAAGCCAAAAAATCCATTCAGCCACTATAAATACTCTTTGATTGGCTATTACACAGCAGGAGATTTGATGTAAAACATTTCACCTTGCACTGAATGGTATATTACTTACCGCTGGAAATTTGATGGGAGTTTTTGAAATATCTTTACAGAAACACAGATAAAAACCAACTACTTTCTGTAAAAAATGGTTGTACATCAAAAGCTGTCATTTAAATACAAAACATGTATAAATACAGCTATAAATATAAGTGATTTTTCAATTAAGCAGGGCAAGTGATTATAGTCTGATAAAACTCTGAAGAAAACAAGCAACTGTAACTCACATTTGTCAACCCAGTACAAGCAAATTCTAGCGGTTTTGTTACAGTCATGGATATTATGTAATAGACATCACAATCCTAGTTACATCCTGGAGTATCTTTGCACTAAGACTCATCTAGGCAGTTATGCATTTGAGCTTTTATGAACATCATAACAGCAGTGTATCAGGCACACACATTTCTTTTGCTAGAATTGTGCATTAATTTCAATAACAAACTGAATTTAAGCTCCTCCAGCCTTTGGGACCTTCCACACAGATATGGGACTTTTTAATTACAGAAGCCAGATTTGTTAAAGATAGCAAAAACACTGCAGTGTAAGTGGTTTAGCAGGGAACTTTGGAATCCACTGATGAAAAAAAAAAGGTATTATTTCCCCTCTGGGAATGCTTACAATAGATAGGTATTGTGCACATGGAGTGCAAGATAGTCAGCCAGACCCAAACCACTCGAATTTAGGAGTGCAAGCAAGCGTCCAGCAATGATTAGGAGAGAGATATAATATAAATCTATGCAGCATTTATATGTATAATTTAGATTCTTTTTTTAATAAATAAACAAAATACCAAATATACTCTGCTGCCCTTCAAGACAACCAATTACAAGTTTCTTGTAGACTTCACAGAATGTAAATTAATGTGGATTAGCACCTGAATACTGATATTTTATTATTTCCAGTTTTGTGCATACAAATATATCCTCTCTCCCATGTGATTGAAAGCCAAGGATGTCATGTTTTACCCCAAAGGGCTCAGTGAGTTGGAGGCATTTGCATTAATGTCAGTGCTAAATGTCTGAGGAAAGTCTGGTGCTTGGACTGGGTGAAAAGTGCAGGACACTAAAATATTTTAAAGTCAGAGGGGCTGGCAGGGCAACCGAGCAGAAATGCAACATGCTGCCAAAAAGACAGAGTTTTGTTATTTATTATTTGCAGCATGCCATCCTTGTTGGCAATATTTTCCAGACAAATAAAGGCTACAGAGCCCTTTTAATCTGAATTAGGCAATACAGGAAAGGACGATGCAGTCTCTCATTTCCCACATCACCTGATTCTGCTTATAGAGCATTTAGGACACCCACAAAAAGAGGTTTTCAAGGTGGAGGGTTCTCCAGTCCCCATGGACAGCAGAAGGTCTCAGATCTGAAGATATTCTTAGAGCATCCTATCAGGGCTGGCAGTGTAGGGTGGTCACAGAAAGCAAACACCTGTCTTTCTGTAGCCCATAAATAGTAGTGAAAAAGAACACGCATAAAAAAAGGAAAGGCAAAAGATAAAACATCTGAGAACACCACCTTTATTTTAGCAGTCTGCTGACTGAAGAGACAAGAGAATGTTAAGAAATCTAAGCACATGAATGAAGATTTTACAAAATAATCATCAGGTTTAAGAATAAAGGTCCACATTGCAAATTAACTTCATGGCTGAGACTCTATTACGAGTCCCTGAAGGCCCTAAAAGAGAGGTACCAGTTAGCATTTGTTGACCTTGGCCGCCATTAAGTCTGCCCTGATGGTCTCAGAAATGGCATTGACATTTAAAGACTTCATAACAAGGCAGAGAAACTTTAATGTTATTTCACAGATACAATATGTTTGCAGGGGGGAAAATTCTCATTAATGTCACTGAATATGAGTGGGATTTTCTTATTCCTTTAGAAGGAGGAGGTCATGTTAGGCAGAAGACTGAGTTCCAACATGCCTTTGATGGCTACTCAGTATTTTGCAGGGTCTAACTCCAAAGAAAAAATTAACTATTGAGAGTCAGAAACTTGTCAACAACTTTTTTTAGTAATTTGTGGGTTTTCTGCTAAAGCCATAATTGAAAATACAGCTGGATGGCAGATATTGCAGGGAAAATGGACTGACATTTACACTTCTGAGGGATGAAAAGAGACTGGTGTGTGACATGAAAGATCTGCAAAATACAGGCCAGGTAAAGGGGAAAAGTAGAGGAAAGAAGACCCACTTACTTCTGTGAGTCTAAAGACACACAAACATAAGGAATCAGGTAATTTTACAAGATGAGTTTAAGAAAGATATTGCCTACGGGACGCATGGAAACCATGACGGGCCATGGTGGAACAGCTGTGCTTGCTCCTCCATGGAGCTCTTCCAGGCTTGCTGTGCCATATTTGAAGTTACAAGTTCCTTTAACTGAGGCTTAAACAAACTCAGACTGCTCCTTGTAAGGTAAGGAGTTAATAAAACTTGATCAGATGTGAAACTCTTGTGAAACAAGGAGATACTAAAAATGGTTTTAATAATCTTTACAAGGATTTGAAGATGGAGACACGTGTGGAAGTCTACAAAGTCTTTACTGCAACCCCAGTAATTTTTGCTCAGGGATTCAGCGCAGAGCTTAAACAAACATCCAGTCCTTAAAACTTCCTATGAACAGACAAACAGTGCATCAGTTTTATGCATGCAGCATTATGATCTCTGCAATTTGTTCTTAAATGCAACTTGTGTGCTTTGCAGTTCTAATTCACAGCACTGGCAGAGGAAGCACGGTTACAGACTGACTCCAGGGCTCAAAGGGCTTTGTACTGCAAGGGATGAACTAGTAACAAAGCATATCTTTACAATACCAGCACAAGCAAGGTCTGGACAGATTTCATTACATGTACAAACATGTTTAAGAAACAGCCCAAAATTATTACCTTGAGAAGTCCTGCATTCTGAGGAACAAAAGCTGGCATCCCAGTAAAATACAATGCTGTTCGGGTGCAGAGCAAAATTGCTAGAGATGCTAACAGCATTAAGAGTTTAGTTCATAGCACCCAGGTTTGTAGGTTTTAGAGGAAATATGCCTGAACACAGGCAAAAGAGATGATGAAATAATAAATTCTCAGTTGTATCTTGAGGACATTTCTCAAACTTGGATTTTCAGCTCAGGAGTTTCTTTTGATGGGGTAGAAAGAGTGGAAGGAACATGTTGATTCATAACTAGTCCCTTTTGCTGATCTAAGTGGGGACGCTGAAGGAAACCAAGAAGAATGAACAGAAGCAGCAACCAGTGGAGAAATACAGAGATTTAAAGTTATTTAAAGATGACGCAGAGACACACAGAAACACCTTCAAGAGCACCACCGGCACATATTTAAGTTTCATCACCAGTGTAGTTGCTCTTTGGACATGACCAGCAAAATTTATTAGGAAAAATTTGTTCACTGGAAGCATTGTGAAGTCCTGGCACAGGCTGTCCAGGGCAGTGGTGGAATCACCAAACCTGGAGGTATTTAGGAGACATGCAGATGTGTTGTTTAGTGATGAGTTTTAGTGGTGGGCTTGGCAGTGCTGGGTTAATGGTTGGACTCAGAGGTGGTTTCCAACCTAAATAATTCTGTGACCCCATCAGTGACCCAGATGACACTCTCACTAAGGTATACAACCTAAACCTGGAACTCAGTCACCACTCTGAATGGACCACTCTGAATGGTGGATATATGGGTCTCATCTGAATAAAGCTTGGCTGTGGGTTTCAGGTCTATCAACAGCATAAGCACTTGTTTTTGTCAGCAAAATGAGGAGGATGTGTTGTAAATAAACTCAGATAGGATACTGGAGCAACAGAAATGCTGTTTTTAACAATTACATCAAATTATAGGACTATTTGAAGTATGTTATTAGTGATTAAGGAGTTATTCTTTCCAAGATTCTGTAAGAATTTATCAGGGAGAATGAAAAAGCATAAAGATTTTAAAGTATATTAGTAGGATCTACTGAATACTATAATTTTTTTTTTATTTAACTCATACAATCCTTTGTTAAAATCTGTACCATAAATAACCCAATATCAGTTATTACAAACTGCCATGTAATAGCACAGCAACTGTCTCTGTCACTACCTAAGATAAATACAGTAGATAACTCCTAAGGTAAGCCGACTATTTTTCAAGCAAGAAACAAAGCACTATTTTCTGAAGAAATTATGTATAGCTGTGATTGCCACATTCCACTGAATAAAACAAGTGGTCTCAAATGAAAAATACCATGAATGACAGTCACCAACCTGTATTTTTCCTGTAGAAATCTACTGAACTAAACATACAGAACAGGCATAGCTAAAAAAAAGGTAGTATCACATCACAAAAAAGTGAATCTATAGCTGCTGGCTGACAGCAGAGGAACACCTCCTATGTTTGTGCTGCCTTCAGTATTTTTTCTCCTCTTTGTTAAGAGGGTTTGAGCTGGCATGCCAGGTGCACAAAAAACCTGCATTCAAAGTAGCATGTGAGCATTTGCTGGCGCTCAGCTTTAAGTGTATATTTTGCATTCATAAACATGCCACCCTTCTTCTTCCAGCTACCCAAACACTGTTGATAATTGCTAACAAAGGCTCCCATTTCAGATCAGCAGACTGGTTTTACACTGCCTGATAAGGCAGTTAATAATACAGTGCTCCAAGAAAACTAAAGAGAGGTGTCTGCGTGCCAAGTCTTGGAAGTCACTGTGAGCAAAATGTCCATTAAACCCACACAGTACCCACACGTGGCAGTGCAATCCCTGGCCACTAAATTTAAGCAAACATGTTTGCTTTTCAAAACAAAAATGTATAATTCCTGTTTGCACTACAGAAACATACCACTACACTAATCTTGACAGTACCAGGTCCAACTATTAAGATTCAATGTGCTGCCAACATTATAAAAATAATAATAAAAAAATCCCCATCTTCTGACTTCAGTTTTTTACTTCTGCCCTTTATTTTACTGAAGAATCAGTAGTTCAAGACCTAGATAAATATTTCAAAAACTATACTATTTGTGAGCAGAGCAGGTCACTACCATTTCCCAGTGCATTTGGAGTTCATGTGAAATAAGGGCAAAAGAGTGATGAGCTGCATTTTTAACATGGGCATATACAGAATAGTTGTCTAGCTGATAGAGAATGTGTAATGCAACATCTGCACCGTATGCCTTGCCAAAGCCCATCCCAAATAAATGTAGTGCATTCTCCCTAGTGCAATTAACTCTTGTACTCTGGCAGGTTGTGCTAGAAGATCATCAAGGTAGATTACCTTCCAGCATATGAACTAAATACTTACAGGTGTTATATCATCAGTTATTACTTACAAACTTCTGCATTTAACAAGACATCCAGGCAAATGAATGATCTAATTTATGAATTATTTATAAGAATTTCACAGCATGCTCCTGGCGTCATCCATGGCCTTTTCCAGGTCATATGACACCAATTAGAGCTGAATTTTAAATTATTCAATAACCTGAACTCTCTTGTCATTTAACATATAGATATCAATGCAGTAAACAAGTTAAGTCTAATGGGCCCTGGAGGTTTGCGTTCCTCCACCCATCAGCAGCAGAGGCTGTATGCTACCACTGGAATAGAAAATAATAGAATGCAGCAGTCAAAAACATTTGCAAGGTTTTAATAAGTTATTTTGCCTCCCTTAGGGGTTTTTGTGTAACTTACAAGCCCTGAATCTAAAACATATTAAAGTCCTTAGCTATGTGCTTTCAAAACAAAATTAGGACATAGCAAAAGAGCAAGTCTGACACTAACCCTAATTTAGGTCCTTAATTTGAAATGTAGTGGAAATTATGGAGTAAGCAAGATTTACTGTGCACAACTCATTACCTTCAGGCTCTCCTACATTAGATCCAAAAATAGCCCCTCTCCCAACACAGATACACCTGCCTATAAAGATAAGGCTACACAGAGGGAAATGGAAATGTTAATTTAACAGCTATCAGTTGACAGTGCACTGCTGAAGTGCATCTCATATTCCTCACCATTTGGATGGCAAACAGACTTTCACCATTCTTCTGTCCCAACAGCACTGGAGACACTAGTGATGTAGAAACCCATCAAGATTTGGGTACTTGCTTCAAGACATCACACTTTAGAGAGGTTTAAGGTTGCACCACATCATAAAAAAAAAAGTGAATGTAACAGCCTCTGAAGCACAGATGCAATAAAAGATATCTTAAAACTATCATTTTCCATAATGACTACAAGGAGGACCAGAAGATATCAACAACAAAGATGATGAGATGAACAGCACCATTAGATATTTTATTGTGCCTCAGTGTGAAGTCTGCAGGAAATGCATGGCAAGCATGCCGTGTCCTGGCTCCAAATCTCATGAGCCTGTGAGCACCACCCCCTATTCACTGCTGATCTACCCTGAGAAGTCCAAGTCATATGGTAGAAAACTTCTGAGATTGGGAGTTCTCAATACAAGCCTAAACTCTGCCTAGCACCATCAGTCTTATTTTTATACTACCTGTGCCTCGGCTTTCTGAAGGTTGCTAAACTAAACCCCAGACCCACACCTCCAGATGGTCACTTGCAGACCCCTGTCTTGGAGGACCCAGCAACCTAACTCATCTGCACACATACTTCCTTTGCCCACTGCTTTGCAAGGATTAAAAAGTCTCCTGACATCTATCCAACACCAAAAGGAAAAGATAGAAAGGGAGATGCTCAGCTTATCCATTTAAACACTATAGCAAGAAGTTCTCTAGCTACTGCTGTCAAGATAAATGCCAAAAAAATTACGTTGAGAAAACATCATGCCAAATAAGTAAAAACACACATATCCAAAATGTCTAGCCAGATTAGCAAGAATAAGGATTTAGATAAAGCACACAACATTGGATTTTCTGTTCCCTGACCTTATCATAGGAGGGTGCTGCAACAGAGTTCTCCGTGATTTTTTAAACTTTTTTAACTTTTTAAGAAAAATAGCAGAGAGGGGGGAAAAAGACAACTGCCTAATCTCTCAGCACACATTTTAAGAACACACAAAAAGAGCTATAAGGGATTTTATTTTGGTTGGCAGCCAGATTTAACTTCATTGCTACACTGGGCAGCATTTGATTATTTCACATTAAGGGTAGTAACATGTTGGATGATAAGAGGGAAGTTCATATTGGTTTTCATTAAAGAGTAATATCCACCATGTATTTGGTTTTTCAATGTAACTTTTTCAAAGTTATTTTAAAAAGCAAACAGTTTTCCACTTGGAATCACAAGTTTAGCATATCACAGGCTACACATGTTCCCAGCTATTCCCAGTCTCTTTAGAATTCAATCAACTTTTGCTCCAAAGTCATGCTTTCATAGCTCCAGTCACAAAACAAAAGGGCAAATATACTGTGACCCTTCTAAATAGCTCTGATTACTGTGATCAAACAGAAGCCAGATACTGATGTGGAGAAGAAGGTGCAGAGTTTGATGTGTGAAGATTACTGCAGAAGTAGACACTGAATCAGCATTTGCCAACATGCACCTCACCATGACAGCCAATATCACCTTTCCCTTGTATTTGCAGTAGGGATAATTCTGGTACCCACTGGCTAAGGATGAATTGTACGTAACAGCCACTGTTCACTCTGAAAATTACAGAAAGTTTTACTTCCTTCAGGTGTCTCCTACAGCGTCCCCGGGGTTTGGAGAACGGCTTTAAAATATTTTTGCTACACAAAGAAAGGAATAGATGACATCTAGGAATTAAAAGCATGTTCAGAAGTAGGGACAGTGTTTTGGGACAAGAAGGGAAAAAAACCCCACAAAACAACTAGAAAGTTATTTAAATAATAAAGAAATCCCACACATGCAAAAACCAGAAAATCTTTTGATTTTAAGAGTGGGAAGGTGTGCCTAAGCAAGCGCTTTCTGTCAGGAGTGTCCTTGCACTAAAAGCTAGACAGCATTTAGATTCTGCTAATGATCCCATCTGTGCGAAATAATTCATAAAAAGTAAACAGTAATTTTCATATGCCTGCCCTTTTGATCTTACATTTGTAGGGAGTATCCTGAGGCTAGCCATTGGCGCCCTCATGGCTCTGGCTGATTGACCTCTAATCTGCCCCTCAAGTAACGATCATGCCAAGGAATGACAACAAGAGTTGCAGACATTTCAGTGCAATCCCATTAAAGACAGACTGACTCACTTCATCTTGGCAAAGAAGTTTCACACAAGAAATAAAAGCTTTTTAGAAGGTTTCTTTTATTTTGTAATTATGCTGTTCTTCAGAACAAAGACTGGAACAACACTAATGCACCAGGACCTGACTGGTACACAGCTTTACATTAACTGGCCAAATGCTGGTGCAAGACACAGTTATGTGGTAAATAATCTTGGTAGCAGAAAATTGAGAGTGTCTTCTAAAAGAATCAAGTTAGAACCATAGTACTTGACCTCTCAACATTTCAAAAAAGTACAGATACCATTTATAAGATAGCAGCTGTCCAAGTGACTGTTCACATCTCATCAGCCACACAAGGCTGTGAGCTTTGAGATCCCAGCCTGTGTGGTTTACCCCATTCTAAAACCCTTAGTAAATGCAAGAGGGGTCCTTATGTCTCTCTCACTGGGTATGAAGCTAAGAGAGGAAACAACCAGTCCAGAGCAGCTGACATCCAGAAACTCACTGTCGTGCCAAAACTTGCTATCATGACAAGGTGAATAATTGATTGAAATAAGGGAGTGAAGAAAACTACAAATTAACCTGCTGGAATCCAAAGAAATGGGAGCACAGAATATTTCCTATATTAGAGTAATACTGAAAAGGCATGCGTGCTCCCAACACACTGCAACAATGCAATGGAGAGATAAATGAACATTGGTGGTAGCATTAGAGCTGACACCAAAGTGCTTAGAACACTAAGTTGTATCTGAATGGTGGCACAACTCCATCATGGGCATATGTATTGCATATATATTATGCTTCCACTTCCTGCTTCAGTCTTTTCGCACTTCATATCCCTGTTCTTCTCAGATTCTCTTGCCTTAGCAAGAAGTCAGCATCTCAATTTACAGTTATGTAAGAAAAGCACTCTGAAAATTGAAAGGATTTGAACTTTTTTGACTAAGAACATATGTAGCTGGAAGTTTTGTGCAAACTACAACCAGTCCTGAAGAAGTTACACCTAAGCATGACACCTCATGGTCTTGTTACCTAATCTGACAGCCTCTGCATTGGACACAAGTCCCTGGGACCTCTGAGCAACACTGGCAAATGATCTCATAGGATTCTGGAAGGCTCAGCTTGCTGAACATAAAAATTCAAGGTTCTCTTGGCATACAGGCTGTGATTTCAGTGAGAGATTAAATGTTTTCTCTTTGGCAGGCTTGCAGTATGTCAAACAGGTACATAAATTAACTAACGAAAGACTGCACGCAAAGTTGAACCAAGGAATAGGAACAGGCATGGAGAAAATAGCAATCTCTCATTCCCAGGGTAAGCTAGCTATTGCCTTTTGAAGCTCACCACCAAGATGCTGCCTCTACAACATTCCCACCACACTTGAAACGCCAGAATGGATGTCCCAGCACACACTCCATGTATGGCTGAAGCTTCTTAAGAGCTGAGGGCATTCTGAAGTGGGTTTAGCACTGTTGGAGGTGGCAACCGCTGACAGAGGGAAATGACCTCTGATATATCAAGCTACAAAGATCAACTTCCTCTTGACCTATGGAAATGGATCTTTTACAGTCTTTCTTAACACCATAAAGTATAGCAATATTGTCACAGCTATTATTTGCATAAAATGGTGCTAGATGCGTTGTAGAGCAGTTTGACAGTCCAGCCTAATGGGTCTCAGCTGCAGAATATTGATATAAAGGCTCTTCTATAGTAACCATAGGCCATTAGGTTGTCTGAATGGACATCCATCACTACCAGCTTGTGTGAAGAAGAACATTAAGTTAAAAAGGCATGACCAAGAATAAATTGAAAGGCCCTTCACTACTCCAGGGCAGCAGTGACTTTGTGAAGCAATCGCTTTCACTCTGTGGCACTGCAGTCTGGACAGACAGACAAAGTAAAACCATCCACAGGTTTATTAAAGTGAGTTCAGTTTCATAAAACTCTCAAAGTCTCAGCAATTGCAAGAGCCAGAGGAAAGGACATCCTTGCACAAAGATGGGCCTTGGTCACAGGCACACAAAAATATGCAAAGTAATTAAGTATGTGATCACAGTCTTACATTAATAGTTAGTAAAACATTGTGCCCTGCTTACAAGCTGCCAGACAGGGACATGGAAGGAAAGTTTCCAGCCGTGAACCCCTACATTACAGTCCTTTCAAGTTGCAGATGTGGACCTTCCTTTCAATAGAGAACCATTATTTTGTTGTGTCGTGCCAATTTAAGAGCTCTATTGTGATAAGCAGGCACTCCATACCTCTTTTGTGCCATTTCCAGACAGTATCCTAATAGGCATACATACAAAAAAGAAAAATCTCTTCCCCATATGAAAGCAATTAATGTAGTCTATAAAAGACAAATGAAATTTGACCTTAATTTTTTTTTCCCAGGGTAAACCATAGAAGTTTGTGGTTTTTATATTTTACCTTTCCTCTGGTTTATCCTTCCCTGCTTTGTGAACTCAATCTGTACAGTAAGTCTGTCTGCACAAATGCTGAAACATGATGCAGAAAGCAGAGACAGGCCATGATGCCAAAGGTATAAATTTTTGAAGTTCTGACAAAATTCTAATGCACAGTTGAACCCTCTATCTGGGTTCCCAGGCCACTTCTTTGGATAGAGTTAGTTAATAAATGTATTCTGATTACCAGACTTAAGCCTTTCTTATTCCATTTGAAAGAGCTGCACTTCAGCTCTCCTCCTTAAACTCTGGATTCAACAAAGAATAGTAACGCTTTGAGGCTGAAAATCTCTAAAACCACTCAGTGCCAACTTTAACAGGAGCAGAATTAGGTCAACAGTAAAATTCACTCCCTCCAGGAACAGAGTTTGAACCATCCAGTTGAGCAGAGAAGAAATTCTCACCACATGTTTTCATATCTGTAAAGTCCCTTGGGATTTGTAAACAGTAAAAAAGAAATTTTTTTTAATTTCCAAATATTGTTGTAGAGCAGAAAGTGCTATCCTACTGGAGAAGTAAAAAAACAGATTGAGCATCCCTCATAGTTACATATTAAATAAGTACATCTTTTGAAGTGTCACAAACTTGATGGGGGAAAAGACATGAAGTCGCAAGTACTCAGAAGAACTGAGTGGGAGGGGAAAAAAAAGGAAGAAAGGAAAAGAATCAAGAAGAAACCCAAATCACATTGGTTCAGTCAGGTATTTAAAATGGATTTTCTTTAATTAGCTGAACTGTAATACAAATTAAAACTGAATTTCTTATTCATAGCATATTCATTGGAGGGGAGGGGATGCAGCTGGCTATTTCCAGAGCAGTTCAATCTAGTCCAGTTCTGCAGGACTGAACAGGAGCCAGTTTCCGTCCTTCTCAAAAAGACCAAAAAGCAACTTGGCAGCAGAAAGTCTGACTGCAAGCTCCATCTCAGAAATACTTATTAAGCACGACAAACCTGTGGCAATTGTGACTAAACTCATTAAAATCACTACAGATTATTTAAAGTCTTCATGCCTGACATTCAAGTCCTTTATTATGCTTTAAATGTCCAGGAAAAAAGCTGTAGACACAGGGCAGAAATGAGAGCCTTAACACCACAGCAGATCGCTACGTGATGAGCAAAATGAGTCTGGTCCCACACCGTATCTTTGGCATGAAATGTTAAACTGAATTGATTACAGAATTTCCCCTTGGTTTTGAAATATTTTGCTTTCTGATGGCAGAACTGTTGATGATACAAATGCCCAAGCCCAGCTTTCAGGTCTGGATAATGACCAGAAGCAAAGTAATCAGATCTCTTGGATCAGTGTCTGTCTCATGATATGAGATAAGATTAATAGTTTCATGCTGATTTGCCATTTCCTAGAGTAGTGTTAAATTACAAATTTACAGGGGGGTGGGAGGGGATGTGTACCATATGAAACTCTCAGAAAAGGGCAAAACCAAAGCACAGTTATCATAAGATAAAACCATAAAACAATCACAGCCCTTGGGGGACCAAAAGCTCTGTGCACTCTGTGCAACCTCTCATGTGTCAGATCATCACAGGGTGCCTGGTTATTTCATGATAAGATTATCTAATGTTAATCTCACCACTAGAATTGCCTGCAATAAAAATGTTACAAACTTTCTAATTTTAATTACTGGGTTCCTGAAGATAACTACTTCAATTCTGTTTGAGGGAAAAAAAAAAAAAAAAACCCTAAAAACACTCCCCATGCTTTCTCTGAAGCTGGGAGTACTTCAAAAACCAAAACTGGATTTGATGATTTCCCATGTCTTTATTTCTGTGATTATTAACTCCTTTCTTCCCTTCTATTTTCACCCAGTCACCATGACACAGGACAGTGAGTGCCTATATGAAAATACAGTTTCTTCCATTTAATTTCACAAACTACATCAAAAAAGTGCCAAATACCTCAAAAGATAAATAGAATGCACCTATAAGTAAGCATTCTTGAAATAATGCAGAAGGGGAAACTGTTCATAATTAAAAATTGTCAATGTGATGACCTTGGCATCAGGTAGTAGAAGTGGTAACCCTGACTGTAACAACTCCAACAGCAGAAGCATACGAGCTAATTCCCTGGAGAGGATTTCCGTGGAGCAATCTCTTCAGAACCCACCACTAACTTACTGATAGACAATCTCAGGCATTAGTTACATTAACTGGTATTGTAACACATGCACACACACACACACCCCCTCCTTGCATCATAATTCTTATACCAGCAAAGCTTTTATAGCAAATATCTCCCTCCCACTACCCCAATGCCCAGCAGCTAATGACTGCAGAGCCATAAATGCCATTTACTGTCATAGGACTTCAAACTACAGACAAGAACTTCCAAAAGGAGATACTGAGCAAAATTCCTTTAGGGAATTAGTTTCTGGGGGCAATAGGTTTCCTCAGGAACACAATATTAAATAGGAGAAAAAAACCCAAGCCTAAGGAGTCAGAAAAATTCAAGAAGCTTCCATTGTATCAACTTGATCTGGTCCAAAACCACCTTGTCACTGGGGACCCTTGTTAACTCCTTAACAGTCCACAGTTTGGGTCTGATGCTACATTTTTCATCAAACCTTATTATTTTTGAATGAAGGACTTCATCCTACAACAAAACAACTTTCTCACAAGAGCTGCAACCAGGTAAAGTCAAATAAATGCGTCCTAATCACACTGCCTTTGGATAATATTCTACTGGATGCTATGTAATTTTCTGTAGATGAAAGTAGCAAATAAGAACATTTGAAGCAATTTTAAAAATAGATTTGTCATTTTACTCACTGGTATGATACAATTTGCTTATACATCAGATATTTTATATATGCATACATAATCTATTATCTGCCTTTTCCTTGTGCCTTTAGCATAAAAATGGTTAGAGAAAAATCTAGATGTGTATTTCTCCTGAGTTCAACAGTTCCTGCTGTTTGTTTCTCACCTGAAGTCATAATCCTGTCTTTGACATCATAATCATTTGCACAGCCACCAATTGAGATGTCACTAACGGAGGATTATGGCCAGGTGGGGAATAAGCAGCAGGAGCAGTTGAACTCTTAAGAAACAAAAATCTTGTTTTCATGTAAATGTCCTTCATAATAGAGAACAAAAGAACAAAGGGAGAAAGCTACAATGGAGAGAAAAATACAAGAAGCCAGATTGTTTCTAAATACATGATCTCCCTGAAGTTTCCTCTGAGGAGTCAGCTGCCAATTAACAACTGCACAAATCATTACAAAAATAAAACAAAACTTGACATCTCATGATTGAATTCCCCCCACTACACATATACAGTTTTTTACTTAACATGAAATCAGCAGAAACACAAGGCACTTTGAGAGAACTTGTAACCTTTAGAGGTATTTATATATTCCTGGCAATAACTAAGCACTCTTCTACTTGGTCTACAGATGAAGACACTGAGGTCAAAGAATACACAGGACCTCTCTGAATCTCAGTCACAAACAGATTGCTGAAGATATTAGGTATTATAAAATTCAGAGGTGAAGTGGCACAAATTTTGGAGGAACAGAAAACTCATAGCTCCAGTTGCAGTCCAACTACTTTAGTTTACTAGTTCCAAGGAGTTAAAAGCATTACGAACAATTTTTATATTTTAAAAATTTTTATATTTTAAAAAGTCATTCATAAATTAATCTGTCTGAAATTGATAGCTAGAATCAATCTGAATGTCAATATAAAGTCATTGGGAAAAAAATTAAATCAAAACTGCAACCCAGACCTAAAACAGCAGTAACTTTATATGTAAAGAGAAATCCAATCAGCTACACTAATACTGCTCACTTTGTAAGGTTGCTGCAAAAACATCTACTAGGAATAATCCTGCTTTGATTTTCTTATTTTATTCAGGTTTGGGTAAGCAGTGCTAAACTGAAAAATGCTTAAATTGTCATGTTCTTAGCACTGCTGCTATACCCTTATCAAGAAAATCAGTGTTTCTGCACAAGTCCAATTAAAAAAACCAAGAAATTCATTTCCAAAAAAGAAAAAAAAAGCACTGCTTCACACACTTCTATTCTGCCTCACTATATGATGATGATGCCGAATATATGCCATTAAATGTGACAGCACAGATAGCCTACAGCTCAAACAATTGAATCATCTGCCTGTATTCTATTCCCAGAGAATCTTCTGGACATATCCTGTGCAGATCTTGTCACAGCACAGCAGATGTGGCAGCTCATTCCCTCAGCACTAGTGCAGAGTAGGAACCTTAGCATGAAAACTATGCCTTCTCTCCTCTTATTTTGCAGTCTCCAATTTGTGGTGCTGAAGCATCAGGACTGTTTCAACTTCATTTGAATTGTCCAAATAGCCTGCCTGTAAACAGAAGTGTCATTTGAAAAAGGAGTAATTCAGTAGAAAAAACTTTTTGACTTTGCCACTAATCATTTTGTATTTTAGAGCTAACTCCCTCTTTCCTCCAAATCTGAAATGAGTGCAAGCAGGACTATAAACAGCATTGCAGCTTTTAGGCACTATCAAGCATGAGAGCAGATTGCTAAAAACACAGACCAGTCTGGGTATCTGTACAAGACAATTGCACTTGAAAAAAATAGAAGTAGCATATATGAAATCTAACCATGACTTCTAGCAAAGGAGTTGCTGAATAACCCTAAGATCACTTAGGATTTTACACTTGATGGACAAATCTCTCAATATCCTAACTAGCTTTTAAACAAACTGTTAATTGCTCTCAAGTTGTATTTACCTTTGAAATCTGCCATTTCTTTTTCAGATCTCAAAAGAAGTTTGACTACCCAGAAGCTTATTAATTTTCCCAGTCTTATCAGTCTTGTTTAACAAAAAATAGTAAGCCTACCTAGAAATCTTGTCCCATATTTGCTATTATACCTATCCTGTATTTTTAAAATAGAAGTTATATTCATCCACAGTATTCTAATCATCTTTAAACCTGTCGCTTTAAGAGTCCAGATGGTAAAAGAATCTTTTTCTCCTGTACAAATTTATGTATTATGTATTAATAAGGCTCAAATTCTATATTCAGAAAGCAGATATGGATATTTATGAATAACTCAAAGAAAATTGCTTTACAGAAAATACATTTAAATTCCTCCCTTCATTTTTTATAAAGGATGACGGGTAGTTTGTTACACTAATAATCACTTGGAACATGCAAAGGGATGTTTCACTATATTCCTGTATCTTACTGGTGGCAGTTACCATACTGACAAAACTTTTTCTATTCATACCTAAAGAAGTAGACATACAAGAAAATGGTCAAGTTAAGAGCAGGTGAAAGTCATAGTTTTACCTTACCTGTACTGGAGCTTCTAGTGGGAAAATGGTACTTTTTAAAAATTTTCACACATGTACTGAAAGCAACAGTTCAATCATCTTGGAAAGAGTAACACTGTGTTCATATTGAATCTTTACTTCTAGGTGGAGGGAACTGAGGGTGGAATCAATTCTACACTAAATACACATTCAAACCCTGTATTTCCTAAGACCTTTGCAAGATGAGTAGCACCCATGCTGAGAACTGCCTACTGAGAATTCCAAGACTCAGCCTTTAGATAACATATGGCAGCAATGGATAATGGACACTCTAGGAAGCGGCAGATAAAAAAATGCCAGTTAAAATATTTCAACAGCAAGGAGGCAACAAGCCTTTCAGAATGAAAAAAATCTCCTCTTAGAAATAAATCAAACAAGTACAGCACACTTTGTTCAAGGCAAATAGAACAGAGGATGCAAAACCATGCATTTGAAACCAAGGACTGAAGACCAGTACAGTCACACCTCTACACAGTCTGAAAGTAGCAGCATTTCATTCCTAGAGGCCATTGGTGTCTGCTGTTAAAGTGAAAAGTCTGGTAGGTAACAGTGTAACTGATGTGCCTCCCAGCCAAAAATCCTTACTGCCACAAAACTGAGTGCTAAGCAGAGCTTTAAATAAAGTTTGGAAGCAAAATGTTCTCAAACATTAGCCTGTGATTTCTGAAATTAGAGGTCAACTCTATTACCCCTTGATGCTTGACTTCTGAAATTCCTTAAAATATGGCACTTACTTCCCATTTTCAGGAACGCACCTCATGCAGTCAAGCATATGGAGTCAATAAAGGTGTCTCTTCATCTGCCATCTGAAGCTTTATTTTTCTTACTTATGAACTGCAACTGGTTTTAGTAATAGCAATCCCTGCACACATTTGAAATGCACTTCCATTTTCCACATTGCAGAGCTATATGGCTTAGTAAATACATGCAATTTAGGTTCAAAACCATAGCTCCAGGCACTACATATCGAGAATTTGATATTACTGAAAATTAATGCCTTTTTTGCATAGGCTTGAGCAATAAATTAAAAAGCTATGTCTTATATGTATCAACTGGGATTTTCTTAGCCTTCATTTTTAAAAAGAATCATGTATACAGAGTTGCATTTTGGTTTCTTCTCTGGGCTTTTAATAAGAGAATATGAATTTATTTCAATTCATCAAAAGCAACTAACCAGAACTCTCAGAGTCCCGTATTTTGTACTGAAATTTGTAGGTGTTCAACTGTATCAATATCAACCTCTGAATTCAATTCTCCAACTGAAAAAAAAAAATTGGCACCTGCATGTACAGTACTCATGCCACTACCCAAGTAGGATAATCAAAGTAATAGTCATAATTTCTTTCAGCACAGAAAAATGCAGTCCCCATATCAGAGCTGAGAGGAAAATAAATGAGGTTATGATAATTGCCGGAAGGGTGGCACCAGGACCAAATAACACTTTGATGCTGTTCTCTCCTAGAGAGCCCTATTTCATCCTGAAATCTCCATTCTCCCATGCACATGGAGTAGAGAAAAAGCCATGGGTATTAATGAATGCATATTGAAGGTGCCTGAGAAAGAGGACAAGAGTCTTGCTCTCTGCTTGCTAACAACCTCACTTCTTCCATGGCTTTCTTTTTGCCATCCCAGGCTGACCAGGGACCAAGGTGTGAATGCTGGAGTAAGCCATAGCTTAGAGACTCTCCAAATTAAAGGTACAGTAGAAGTGGCTCAAGAGATGGCCAAGGAAGGGCCAACAACTGCTGGTCTTTGCTCCTGCTCACCCCAGTATAGAAGGGAGAGCCTGGAGATAATTTAACAGAGCTGGATAGAATGCCAGGACAGACTTGTGGGATAGAAAGCTTAATCATGAAATAAGCAAGCTGCGTCAAAAAACACTTGAAACAAACATCTCAGGCAGAACTCATTTGGGAGAAGCCTTTCATTTCTGCCATACATAAACCATAAAGAAGACAGAATTGGAAATAAAGCTTTTTCTTCCTGTGTGTCTCACTTGCTTCACTCAGAATATGCCTCTGCTCTAAATTCAGATTTAAACTTGGGGATGTCATGCTTCAGAAAGTAAAACTAATGTGGAAAAGATGAAAAAGAACTTTCAACATGCAATCTAATACTCTTTTTACCTTCAAAGTAAAGATGGAAGCATCAACTCAATAAAACAATGGTAAGAGGAATCTGTTAGCTTATTTCCCTGTGAATCTTAGGAGTTCACATGCATTGTTAGGGACTATACCACATGGTTTCACAAATTCCACTGATTTTAAAATATATTATTTCATAAAACACACAAAAATAATTATATAAATTGCAAGAATTTTAAAAGAAGTATCACCTTCCAATTCACAAGAGTAATAAGTGAGACAGGCTGCTCACTTATAAAAGGGAGATCTAGAAAATTATAAACATTTTAATTACGACAATTTTAACTCATTAATATCTGAAAGGAACATATACAACTTGTACACAAGTAAAGTTCAAACAAAAGTTCTGGATTTTTTTGGTGAGATTTTTTAAACCTTCAGTCTACAAAGTCCATAGTAATGTATTTTGCTTGTGTTTTTCCAGCAGTGGGATCTCCCTGGAACTGGAGCAGTGCCAGAACCGTCCATTTCCACAAGGCTTGGTATCAGCAGGGCAAACCTTTCTAAAGACACTTTTTGAAGGTAACTTTCAAAGTCTTTCCTACATCACAAATATACTAAATGCACCAAAATATAATTTTCTCTAAACAAAATGGTATTCATCAAATCTTCAACCTATTATCCCACATTCTCTTTTGGAACAGACATGTCGATAGAACAGCATCGTCAATCAATCCGATAGATTTTGAGTGTATCCGCAATGAATCTACTCTGCAATAAATTGGCTTGAGTCATTTGAAAACTCCTATCTTAATGTTAGGAGAAGAAAAATTATTATTTTGATCTACTCCTCCTCCCCATAAAGCACCTTGGGCAAGGGCTAACCGTTAAAAAGAAAAATAACCAACAGCTGTATTACAGCAATAAAGCCTAAAGAAAAAGGACTGATCAATCCAGAGGAGAAAATATAAAAGACATCATTCTATATAAAATACACACAAAGATTTTAACTCAAAAGTTTTCAACTGTGTCAAATGTGTTACAGTAATTAAACAAGCAGAGAGGGTGCCAAAGCTGTAGGTAGTTAGAACACCCACGTATTTCCCCCTTTTTAATCTTTCTGTAGTTTACTAAAGCATTTAAATGTGTATCCTCTCACAAACACAGCTCTATTAAGGTACTTAAGAAGAGCACCACAGGCAATGATGACCCATAAACCTGTATGTGGATTCCTCTGCTAGTGTCTACAGCACCACAAAAGGAGAGCCAGGATTCTCTCCTCCTTCCTTGCATTAGGCTGGAACTTGCAATTCCTTTTCAGAAATTATGCCCATTACACTTCCTCCTCAATGCATGTTGCATTTACTTCTCTTGGATGAATCCCTATGTACAGCTATGTTGTACTGCATCTCAGACTCCTATCAGCTCACCTTAAAAGACTGTTTTCCTTCATGAAATGGTTGGACCTGAAAAAACATAATTTGCTACAGTTTCTCAAATGGCACTGAGGAATTGCTTAGTTCAAATTAAAAAGAAAGAAGAAGGTTCATCAGAAGGCAGTTTCTGCCACCCATGTAAAATACATTTCTGACATTTGAGCAATGTAGTAGTTTGGAAAGGTGCTGAGGAGCTGCGTGCTCCCAACTTTCAACAATTTCAAAGAGTCAAGAACACTCAGTATTAGCAGTACTGATACTCAAGCCCATGTCAAAATACTTTATCATTTACTATACTGATACTCAGCCATGTCAAATCACTTTATCTGAACATATATTTAAATATGTAAAGTAAGCTACACATATAACCAAAAACTGCACAGAACAGAATTAAGAGAGCCAGTTTCCCAAGGCAAAGGATCAACTGCAAGGGAGTAGCAAATCACCCTTCCAAGAAGAATGTCCTTCAGAAAAATCCCAAAACAGTATTCCCTTATAACTGAATGCACACAAACCTATTTCAAATCCTTCTGATACTGTAATATCACCCTAAAAAGTTTTCCCAAAGTAACTTTTAGACTGATTTATCATTCTGTTCAAATCAATTCTCTTCAATGCATTGCACTAAGGAAGACTAGCTGAGATACGGCTGGCATCAATGATAGCACCATGAAAACTGAAAGATTACCTCTAAAAGGGTTTGAGAAGAAAATGCTCAACACTGTATTTCACATTACAGAGTCTGAAAGAGAACATGTTGTTTATAATGCTTTCTCAAAGTACTACAATTAAAAAAATTAAGATATATTAAGATACAGAGAGCAATTTATAACACCAGTGATCTGGGTAAATGACAAACATTTAAAAAGCAAAACATAATGCACTAACGGGTTAATACCAAATAACAGGCAACTGTTATATGGGCTACTAAAAATAGGTGTGAAATGATGAAATGGGATATAAGGGCTGTAAAAATGCCTTGTGATAGCAAGCCACAAAAGAAGCGTTCCATGAGAAGCAATGGAAACAAACTTTCATGCTATTTAGACTGGACAAAAATGTTTAAAAGAAGATCTAGAAGGAGAAAAATCCTACAGTGAGAGCAAGGAGTCAAAGATGAAAATTTTGGTTTCACACATAGAGGGAGAATGCAAGGGTAAGATCAATTGTAATACCGGAAATTTGAGAGAAGCCCAGAACACCCTAGGTGGGAGACGGTGAGAGAAGGAAAGACTAGAGAAGTTCTTTGTCCCTAATATTTCTGATATTTACAGCATTTTTCCAATGCAATGAAAGCAAGCAACAATTTCCAAGCAGAATTAACAAGCACACAGAAAGGCAATAAATATGGGTTTAAAATGGAACATCTAATAAGAAAAGAAAGTCTTTCTCTTTTCTGCAAATGGAGGATAATGACAATTTAAATAAAAAAAACCATAGAAACCATATTCATAATATACGGTTTCTGCAGGCTACAAAAATCATTGCGAGGTGCTGTATACTGCAGAGTTTTATGACATTTTTTGGCTGAGTTGATGATTAGGAGATTACATAAGCTGTTTATTACTTGCTGCAGCCTATGGAGCGCAAAAAAATGAACTGGTCATTTAATTTACACTAAATTTGTCCCAGATAGCAGAAAAAAAGCAAAGCAACTCACTGAAGACAGAGCAAGCATTAAAATGCTGCAACTGAGAAAACAGCACGATTTTCCAATATTGCGTTGTACAAAGAAGAGAAGTAGTTTGGTAAAAGACAATTAATATAAAAAAAGCTCTTGAACTCTGCCTGGACCCATGGATTAATGCCTAGCAACAGAAATGTGTGCATGTGTATTCACTTGCACGCGTGCATGAGCATAATGGTTGCGGATGGACAAGGGAAGAGCTCGAGAATAATGACACAGGGCAAGGGAGGAAAAGAACGGCAATTCAGTCTTCATGTTTCCCCAAAGTCTCAACTAGAACTAATCAAAATGAATTCATCTGAATGTCTGTGATGGCCAAGGATTTAGTCACACACAGTCTGGCTGTCCAAATGAATGGTGAGGAAAGGGCTCACATCAATCAACTTCATCTGAGAAGATTGGCACAACTTCAATAGGGATTGACAGAGTTCAGTTGTCTGCCAGACTGATGAGCCAAGCACAAAGCTGAAAATGTTCTGACTATTCATAATGACATTGCAGTCTAGGGCCTTTGATTAATTAATTCAGGAACTAAAGTATTCAGTTACTGTAAGAAGAATATTCGAGGTAGCTGCCTCTCACCCTTTAGCGTATGTGAAACCCTACTGCTCTGCACTTGGGCCTGCACTGGTGCCATTACTGGAATACCTTTGGCTGCTGCTATGCCTGGTCTATTCTACACTCCAGTTCTTCCCTTCCCTCAAACAATTTACTTTCCTACAAAATAAATAAAGCCTTGCAAATGCTCAGCGCCTTGCCTTTGAGAGATTTTGCTAAATGAGCCTTCTTCAAGCCACAAAAGAAACATTTGTCTTAATTGTTACTAATAATGTTATCTTTCAGCCCTCTCCGAAAATCTCTGACCAACAGCAGGGCCCTCGCCAGGCACTGCTAAAAATGTCGCTAGGTAGCATTATACATGCAGGCAATTAACAGCTTAGAAAAAGAAGGTTGATCATTTTATTGCATTATTGTTCAGACAGAAGAAAATTCATTTTCATTAAGATAAGACCTTTCTACTCATTCTCAGCCCTAAATCTGGTTAGACGAAGGCAAGGTGTCTGCTATATTAATGTATTCCAATTAAACACAATTGGGTAACATAAATAGGAAACTTGAACAAGTTGTATTGAAGTTAGGGAGTGCTGCTACACTTTCTTGGGCATGCAGTCAGTCACACTGACGGTGTTTAATGGAAACCTTGAAGGATAAAAGACATTATACTGAAGTCAGATTGAAAAAAATCCCTGTACTCAGCTCTCCCCAGCCTAAATTACTCACCAATATTGTCCATGTATTTGTACAGAGTAACCCATACAGACTCAGTCTGTAGTTACCCTTTCTTTCTTTCCAGTATGCATCACTTTTCTGTTTAGCAATGGTGTTTTCTGCAGCATGATATTTCCCTGAAGTAAGCATCTGCACTGAAAATATCTTAAAGGGAAGCAACAAGCTTGACATAAAGAGTAGGAGTGAGATCCCAGAAAAACAGCAGCAAGGAAAAAAACCAAGGATCAAAGTTGGGAGAGTTTATTCATTGACCTTATTTCTCCAGTATTCACTTTGCACCCACTGTGCATTTATGCATTTATTTTTTGAAGCTCCATTTGTTCAAAAATAATACTTGCATGCCTTTTGCTGGAACAAAGTCAATCATCAAGACTGTGGGCCATATAAATGAAGAAATATAGCTAGAGTAATATATGCAGCTTTAAGAGGAAAGTGAAGAGGCATTTCCTTAGTTTTCATGCCTATTTAAGTAATGTTTTTGTTCTAGAATAAGTCTCACCTGGCGGAAGACCATTAAGCTACAACACATAGAGGATTCACAATGCACAGCCATGAAGGGCCCTTACAGGCCACATACAATGAACCCCTAATGGAAATACACCTGGTAAAAAGGATGCAGTAAACTCACAAGATTCATTAACTACACCCTTCCCCAAACTACAAATTGTAAGGGACACACAAAGACTACATGGTCTATTATAATCCAAAAGCTGTATTTATAGGCTTGTGGCTGTTCAGAGCTTTCAATTTAGATTCAGCTTTTAATTTAGATTCAAAACTCCAGTTTTGCTCCTGTAGTGAGTAATATATTCCATATAAAGACTATTTTGTCCTTCTTAGCACTGGGAAATATTACCTTTAGGAAATTTTGGCTTAATTCAAGTGATTTGGCTGCATTTCTCCCTTCCCTCATTCCATTTCAATATAATTCAACTTCATCTGAAAAGTCCAGGGAAGCCCATAGGTAGAGAACAATGTAATGATCTGTTGCAAAGCAGCAACTGGTAAAGAACTTCTTACTTCCTCTTAACTTTTAATCAAGCACTCTGCAGTAGTTTCTTGTATGAAATAAGATTTGTTATGCCAGTACCTAATTCTGAAAATCAGCTTAAAAATCAATTATAAGCAGAGCAACAGTTATTTCAAAGCTGAAGGACAAGACACTCAGGGAAACAAGAAGTCTGTTACTTTAAACTGAGTTACTGAGATCCAGAGAGTCTTGATGAAAATGAGACCATCTATTACTAAAGCAAAGCCATCCCACCAAAAATGTCTATAAACACAACTGTAGTAATTTTGTTTCAGCCATATGTAAGGTGACACCTTCAACTACACTGTTAACAGCTGACATGGAGTAGGGACTTTTAAAATCTTTACTCCCTCCTTCTATCCTGTTGTCACTTCTGTGCACTTCAGCCTCCCTGGCCCTTGGCACAGTCACCTCTATGAAAACCACAGAAGTACTGCAAATTGACTAACAAGATTAGCAAATCCACACTTGACTTGTTCAATAAGGTGTTGATGCATGCAGATATATTTGCCGAAATTATTTTGTCTAGGAGCCATCAAATCTCGTGGGAGCCCCTTCTATTTTTGGTCCCTAATCCCTAAACTTTTCTAACCAGCATATAAGACAAAAAAAAAAGAAAAAAATTTAAAAAAAAAAAAAAAAAGGAGCTGAAAAGGAAGGCGAGGAGATAATGATGCCCTCCATGAAGGCAGCCGATCAGGAGTGCCTCTCCCAGCCCCTGCACATACAGTCAGTGCCAGCTGTAGGCCAATTAAACCCAGCCGCTCGCAGCTGTTCACAGAAATGACTAACACAAAAGAAATTCGCACTTCAGAACTGCAATATTTAAAAGCTTTGAGGTGGAACCAAGAAAGATAAAAGCCCGAATTAAGTTTATTGCCACCTTGTGCTTCACTCTAATGTAGGTTTTGAACAGGGCCTCCCATTGGTATTAAAACTTGGATGAACATCTGCATTTAAAATACAGGAAACTAAGCACGTGAAGTGCTTTTAAAACGCCAGTTGCCATAGTGGATGGGGGCTTTAGTATATATTCATTTATTATTATAGTTGTACAGCAATATGGTAAAATATATTTGCCAAGTGGGCAATACAAGCTCAACTCTAAGTCAACATAATATGCTAGATTGCTTAGATTTTCATAAATATTTTTGGTGCTTATTTTCCCTAAACATAACTCTCATTTCCCAAAATAACAATTTCTTTAATTTTTAATGAGAACAAAACCATGGCAAGATCTTATCATGCTCTCTTACGTTCAGATTAAAAACCACAAGAGGGGAGAAAAAGGGAAAAAGAGGCAGCCCCCTGACAACTCTCCATGTTCTCTTAAGTGGTTGAGTGACAGAACTATCCGATAAGTGAATTCTTTCCCTCTCTCTACAGAGCAGCAGGCAAAGTATCTGTAAAATGAATTTCTCTTTGTGGTCCTATACCAAAAATAAGTATACAAATTAACATCCAAATGTCTTTAATTCCCATGATATGTCTATTAAGCAGCAATTCTCCATAAGGCTGTTTAGCTATCCAAACAGCAGCCTAAAATTATTATCTCTATAAGCTTTCCATAACTTATCACTGAGTTCCTATGAAAAGCCATTAATTTTGGCCTCTCTCTATCTTGGTCTCGCAGGAAATATTCTGCAAAGGGATGTAATAAAAATGTGATTTCTGCCACCATTTCATTAAAATTCCCTGTTAAATTTCTATCTGAACAGTGTACATAATATAAAAAAACTCAAAGCTCTTATTAATGGTGCTGTTCCTTATGATATGGACTTTAAAAAATAATGAAGACCATTTCTTACTTGTAAGAATATTGTTCATTTTTCATTCCTATTAAAATTTAATCTGGAAGTTGTTTAAAAATGTTTAAGTTTCATTACATTTCAACATCTTAAGAAAGGGAAAGAGCTAGCAAGCTCATGAGCAGGAATGTTGTCACTCATCTGTCTCTTCCACTGATATCTCAACAGTAAATCACTCAACCCATCCATGACTCAAGATACCCATCTACAACACTTTACTACATACCCATCTCACAAAAGCACTGTGAGGCAATGTTTGCTGAAGATCTTCAGCTCCATGGGTGGAGGATGTTAAGAGAAGAGGAGCAAACTGCTTTCTCCACAGTATCTCTGAAGTTTTGGGAGAGAGTTTTTTGAGGTTTTTATTGGGGTTTTTGGTCTGGTTTATTTTGTTTTGATTTGATTTTTGGAGGTTAGTGGGTATTTATATAGGAATTAAGCAAGCTGAAATCAATGCAAAAAATTGCAGGCAATACACAACAAATAACACATTAAAAGCAACCAAGTGTTCAATATGGAAGCATTCTTAGCAAACACTACTGAGACACAAGCCCAGACTGCCTTTCGGAAACTGGATAATCAACTTGTGTCCAGTGTTAGTCTGGCTCTCAAAAGTGGAAACCAGGCAGCTGTTCCCCACAGCAACAGCAGTTTACTTCACATTTTAAAAGTCTTCCACAAGGAATGAGTGGTCTGACTTTCAATGGTCTTATTTCTGTCTCCTTACCTGTAAATACTTGGTGGTAAGACACAGTTCCACCCACCTGGATTGATGTGCTGCAAGGCCACATCCCTGCACTCAATGCCATTCAACTCAACCATCCCAAGTCAAGGGAACAAGACACTGTTCTGCCACAACACTGAGTTAAATGAAGTGACAGTCACCCACCAAGAAAACTAAAATGAAACTACCAGAACTAGGGCATGCGTCTCTTTACAAACACTGTGCTTAAGCACTTTCTACAATCAGGTCTTTTATTCGGGGGTTTAATTTTAGACATCTAAGTATAAAAATTCTGGCCCATACATTTAATGGAAGCATGAGATTGCCAAGCTGAGAATGTTATATCTAATTTTAGTTTTTCTTTGCGCATTTGTTTTTTCACACAATTTCTGCAACTGAATAGGAAAATATCTGTGATATTTTCTGGACTGCATTCACAATACTTAATTTAGTCGTTGCATGTGGTGTAGTTACAAAGCCTACTCCAGTGTGTTGGAGCTTTTTCATTACTGACAGTGAGACCAAAATTTAATTCTAAGCAGTTGAAGTATTTTCTGGGGAATTTTATTTTAATGCTGAAAAGATTTCTATTAAAACTAATGTTAATATATTGTGATCTGCACACATTCTAAATTAGAAATTATAAGTTTGCTGAAAGTCTTCCTTTTAGATCTCTGTGCAACTATCACCTGGATCTCTGTGCTACAGGCAAATTTTTGAATTTTCTTCCTCACAGAGATGGGCTCGTAACAGGGATATATTGATTTAAGCTAGTTTCATTACTACTAATGCTCTGCTAAATTTTAAAGACAATGCAATATTGAACAGAATAATGTGTTCTATTAATAAGCATGCTATTGAAATACTGAACAGATTTATTGCATTTGGATGTTCAAATAAACACTAAGATCTTTTTATATATATCATCTCCTGCCTAAAAAGATGACTGAAATGGGATTTGATTTAAAAAACAATAATAAAAGCAACAAAAAATTGTTTGAATAATTAAGCAATGGAGTTTAATCAAAAATAATATTCTCTACTCAGACATGTGTGGGCCTTGTTTGAAGTAGTACTTATTCCTTATTCACATAGATAAAAAGGACCTCTAAAGGCACTGGCTGCAGCAAAAGTTTGAGAAAATAAGTTTAAAAGGAGATTTAAGGTCTGTTTTGTAAATGAAATAAAGCAAAGATGGCAAAACTTTAAGTTCACACTGCACAGCGCCTGGCTCTTGCACACATACTTAAGCTGGCTCTGGAGCCAGAAGTTAAGTATCCATGTCAGTGCAGTATCTGCTTGAGCCTGCTAATTAAGCTTGCTGAGAAGAACTAATTACTGATGCAGCTCTACTGCTTCTGGGAGCTGAGCTAATACCACTATGAGGTACGACATATCAGCCTGTTTGGGGGGTACCTGACCAAAACAGGGCACAAGCATGCCCTCAAGTAATTCATTTCTGATAACAAACAACAAATAAAGATCCTGTTTCTTCACCAGTGACCCAGCATGTGATCTCCCACAGGCCCTCTCCTCCATGCCTCATCTGCCACATAAAGAAAATGCTCCTGCAAGACTGCCTGAGCAGGGAAGGACTTACTGAAAGACAGGAAAATAAGCACCTTCTGAGCACCAGCATAACTGCAGCCAAGGGTCTGCACACACTGAAATCTTCTTCATTAACTCTGCTACAAAGCATCCTCATTTCCTGCATTCTCGACTGCCACAAATATTGTACTAAGTGCTCAGGTTAAAAGAGAACACTTTAAGCCATTTTCCAGCGCAAATTTGAGCTGCCATATAACATTCGCTTCCTATCTTGCTCTAACAGTTCTCCATAAGAATATTGCTAAAATTACATGGGAATCCAAGCTGAGGGGGAAAAAGCAAGATTGCAATCAGAATAGCAAGCCCTGCTTGGGGTAACAACAACTGCTGGTTACTACCACTATAAGATAACAGTGAGGCAGGCACAGAGCACCACTGTGCTCCCAGCAAGCACAGGGCAATATGCTCTGTGGATATCCTTGCCTTTCCATCTCTGCTATCACCACTACATATTTTTCTTTCATTTCTCTGTTGCTTGCACCCCAAATCATAAACCGGACAGGAAGTCTGTTTTATTTACACGTGCAGCGCCTTCCTTAATTACTCCAAGACTGATGACAGTGGCCCCTCCATTTTCCCACACCTCTGCAGTGACACAAATAAAGCAGAAAATCCAAATCTTGTTTCTAGTTTACTACAGCAGTACACAAAACCTGACAGCTCCCTTGGCTGTCAGTATGTATTTCTGGGCTCAGGACCCTGTTGCCCAGAATACCACCAGACTGCCCAGTAAAGAGCCCATACACAGATGTGGGCATCAAGCTGTGCTTCTGCAAAATTGCAGGATGGGCCAGAAATCCCTACCCTCCTTTAGTATTCATGTTATACCAAAAAGAATGGAGCTTGAGCTTCTAAACACTAACATAATAAAAACAACCACACTAATTCTTTATAATCTGCTATTTTTGCTTGCACATGCTGCCTGGCCTACAAAAGGTTATGCATATAAAATTGTTAGGTTACAGTTATTATCTTGTTAGAAAGAACACTTTAAGAGCATTTGAGGAATGAAAGGGCTTTTTTGTATTAATATTTCAGTAAAACTACAAGTGTGTAGTACTTGCTTCTGATGTATAAAAAACTAATTTCAATTCAGTAATGCAGCATAACTGCAACACCAAATCCCAACTTGCCTCTAAAATCTTAGATATAAAATTAGGCCACAGTCAGAACCTAACCCAATCTTTACTAGTTCAGTAGAGATCTTCCACTTCCTAAACAAGCTCTCTAATCATGGCTATGTCAAAATCTCTGCCTGTCAGATATTAAATCTTTATAACCCCAATACTGATTAAGTGTATTTTAAAATGCTTCCAACAATTATTGTTATTACAGAGGACCTCTCATTGACCTGTGCTGCATACTTTCTACTGTTCTTCCAATCATTTTATTCTCTACCCACATTCTCTCTACAGCTTACCACAAAAGCATAAAAGCCTTTTTTTAATTAAATGATCTCATCTTTGATGGGCAGCTGAACTCGGCAAACTGAAGACAACTGCTGTGTAGCAAAGGCACATACTTACTCTTACTTATAGAGTAAATTACAGAGTTTCTTCTAAGTTTGTGAGAAATATCAACTCTGGATATCCACAAAACCCTCTCACCATGCACTTACAGATATTCTTCACAATGCCTATCTGAGAAGATTACCCTCTCAAGAAACAATAACCTGGATGAATTCTTCTTCTGGGAGTATCTACTGAGATAGCATTATCAGTTCACAAGTATCAACAGAGCATAGCTATGTCATCTCCCTGTTTCTACCCTTTGTCTTTTACTCATTCTGCTCTTACATTCTCATTTCACCCATTTACTGTTAATCTCCAGGTAATAACTTCTGTAACAAACTAGTTACAATACGTGCTTTAGATAAACATTATGTAAACATCATAAGTCTTCTGATTATCTTCAATCATTCTTAATCTATATTGGCTTACCAAGTAAAGTATTTGTGAACTACTATGAGCTCTCTTCTCAATTATGTCCTAAAACAAGCTTTAAAAACTAAGTTCATAAAAGAAATAAGGATTGAGTACCTCAGGTCTCTCTAACATACAGTCTTCAGCGAATCACTCAAGATCCTTCCATGCATTCTTCTTCAAAGGATACACCCAGTCCAGCTGACATGCTTCAAGATTACTTCCCATGCCCCTAACCTTTTCAAAGTTATTTATAAGTTATATATGACTGAAACAATGATGAAATGAACCTTACCAAGTGAGCAATTAGCTCACTTCCTAGCCAACACCTGTACCTGGTGCCAATCCTTTGGTTTCCATGAGCAGGCACAGTTTGGGCACATTACTGCACCCTCAGTTTAATTAAACGTGAAAACCTGTGTGTTACCCGGTGTTCTGGGCCTTATTTAGGACCAAAATGAGAAGCGGCGCTCAGAAATAGCAACCTGAAGAGTCTAACAAAACCCTGCTAGTATTTAAATGTTTGCCATTCTGCATGAACACTTCTTATGGCTATTTTATCTCAAAAACAGAAAATAGACAAGAGACTTGATTCTATTGGACAACAGACCACTCTTACGACAGCCCAACTGTTCTTATTTCAATAGAGGACTTTGGTACAAAGGGAGTAATGCCATTATGAATCATGACAGTGCTTTGTTCTTGTGGTTTGCAAGCACAGAACTTGAAAAGCTTTACAAGTGCTGGTGGGAAGCACTGTTGACCTCACTGTACAAATAGTGAGCTTAGGCACAGAAAGCTGAAGTAATTATCCAAAGGTCACAGAGCAAATCAGTAGCAGATGCAGGACAAGGAGCCACTTACACTCACTCCCAAATTCTGCCGTCCTCCCTCGCTTCCCCCCCACTCCAAGGAAATTATAAGCGTAAATCAATAACTGAGGTCACCAAAAACTTTCTGCATGCTGACTGCATTTAGGTCACCCTCAAAGAAAGCTATGACAAAAGAGAAGGTGCTTAATGAATTTTTCAGTGGTCCTTACACAAGGATGCAGCAATCCAGGAGGAGGTGAGAAGACACTCACTCTGGAAGCCCTGTAACAAGGCTGCAGTGACAAATCATTACTCCCAGAACACTGCTCAAGGAAATGTAATGCTGCCATCTTCCAAATGCTGGGTTATAAAACCTTTCACACATACAACATTTAAAACTGTGAATTACACCTGAGAATGTATCCAAACTTCTAACAGTATCAAGTCATGATAATGGTTATCTGTTTATAGGTCAGAAGGGCAGTAAATTATTGCAATAGAAAGTAGTAAAGCCACATTGTATCCAGTTGTGCTGTTTAACAGGTGATAGTGAAAAGTAGGTGATGCATGGAAACTTCAAGTTTTTACAGCTCCTGCCTCAATCTATATTCACTTATATAAAGATGTCACATTTTTAAACATTTAAAAGTCAAATTGTCTGGAGAATAGATTCATATAAAATTTATTTTCAGAAACTGATATTTAGCCTAATGCTATCAGAGTTGATTGCTCTTACGTATAAGCTTTATTCAAGTTTCTACAGGTTTGAAAATACAAAGACTGACATTTCAGATCCCATACTCAAGTGTGTCATTAACCAGAAATTGAAACGGGAACATTTCCACTTTCTCAGAAATACTCAGTTTGTTAGGGTGGTAAGTGCATTAACTGTTTTTCAGTTTTTGTGAAGCTACTAAATATGACTCTATTTCAACACAGACAGGAAGGGGGAGTCACAATGGCAAAAGAAAAATCTTGAATTGGTTCCTTACCCAGCACAATATGCCCTGAGAATTAAATAGTTTCAAAGCTCTGCCAAAATAGATATTTGTAAGTGGCTAATAGCAGAAATGTTTTATTCTGTTTATGTCAAAGACACGTTTGTCAGGCACTGGACAGCCAGACAAATCAGGGTCTAATTAGTTCAGTCAATTCCCCCAGTTTTATCCTTTCAGTCTACACTGAGTTATTAAAGCATCAGAAATAAAATGCTACTGAGACAGCAATAAGGGAAATAAGATGTCAGAACTCTATTAACAATGGCATTTTCAGGAACCAATGTAAATAGAAAATCAAATTTATGCAAGAAATATATATCAGTAAGTAATACTTAATTTAATCATGCTGCATTTATCTTCAAAGCAGCTTTCATATCCAACTGATTTTAAAAAAAATGCTTCAACACATCAACACGGCGACTTCTTTGGAACAGTGACCATCATTCAGATTCAAATTCAGTTGCCTACCTAATACAAGAGGATATTGGTCTCCAATCCAAATACTACAGTTATACAAATAACAGTATGTGAGTAATAATTTATTCCACCCTCGACATTTAGCCAGCTCAGAAAGAACGTGTGACAGTTAAGCAGTTGCAAGATAAAAAGAACCGGAAAATGCCACATTCAACTGAAATGACAGGAAATATTTAGGTAGACAGAATGTAATAAATTTGGCAGACTTATGGGAGTTTAATTGCCCCTTTGTGGAAAGAGATAAATAAATGTAAAAACTGTAAGTGTGAGGACCAGTTCCTGGGAGGAACAGCTTTCCATTAGAGATGTCTAAATCTTCATTACTTGAATATGACCATCAGAGAAAGCAAATTTTCCTGACCCACAATGGTGATGGTTATGCTGGCAGCAGCAGCTCCCAGCTCTGCACCTGGCACCAGGGGAACAGTGGCCTCCTGCCCCAGAGGCTTGTCACATGTACTCACAACTTACTGACCTTGCAACAGTTCACATCTGCTAGCACACACATTGAGATCTTTCCTACTTCAAACAGCACCTGCTACCCAAATAACTGAGCCTTAATGCACCCAGATGTCCCCAGGATGAACTTTCTTCCTGCCCCCTACCACTGTGAAATAGTGCATTTTACTGTGATGGCTGGCAAGTTCCACGTTAGCTCTCACTCAAGTCATCCTGTCCATCAAACCATGATATGGAAAGATTCCTCACTAACACAGAGAGAAAAAAAATTTGTGATTACATCCAAAGTAAGAAAAGGTTTCTCCTAGGCTTCTGATAAATTAAAAAATTACCAGCCCTCCACCTTACAGTGTTTCTGACATTTTGAAGTGTTTTCTTAATATCCTTAAACTTTTTATTTCATGTTCATTTCAACAGAAGATTTAACCGCTTAATTCAACCTTTTAACTTGCTTCTATTTGGGAAAATAAGTGTTAAAAGGGGATAATGAACATCTCTAGTTTTGCCCAGATCTGTTTGACAGCCATTTGCTCCCATACAGAAATGCTGACTTATGGGTCTAAAAGGTAGAAGCCAAATTAAAAGTAATCTTCAAAATATGTATTAATTTTAAGAGAAGAGATTAGTTCAACATGTAAAGAGCCTTATTAGGCTCCGAAAATCAACAAGCCAGACCAGAAAAAAACATGCTGCTGCTTATTACTTAGGGTTGTGCATTTCACATGCAGTGTTGATCATTTTAGTGATGATCGCATCTAATCATTCAGGAAAAAGTAAACGGAATAAAAAATAACAAGGACTTCAGAAAGAAGATGCCCAGATTCATCTAAACTGAATCATCTGCTGGATTTGGGTAACTTCCTGCAAGTGCCTCACAGTTTCACTCTTGCCATGTACACAGGGACCGAAGACTGACTGACATTGCTGTCACTCATCAGTAGAAAGAAGGAACTAGGGAGTAACTTCCCAACATGTACATGTCCACTAAGTTACATGGTCTGACTGAAAGCACTGAAAGGGAAAAGCTGCAAGTTTTCCAATACTTTTTATCAAGCAAATCTGTAGTCCTCTACATTTACTTCTTCTTAAATAAGCACACTATTACAACCACAGTGTTTTCAATAAACTTACAACAGAATTAATATAACAGAATATATATATTATACATATATTCTGTTATAACAGAATTAATCCTTAAATATACTGATACTAAGAACGGAGAGGGGTGTGTCTATATAATAGAGGACTCTAGTGTCTGCTTGCATTTTACTCACAGAAGCACATACTGTCCATTTCAGATGATGTGATTCTTTTTACTTCTGATGAATAAACACTTCCATGAAATGGATCATATAATATGTGAATCTGTCTTGTATCATACACCAATGGAGGGAGGAGTTTTCCCTATGTTGAGTACTTTTATTTTCTAACCCAGCACAAGCAAGAAGACTGATTTTTTTAAGAATTAACTTATGTGTGGAGAAGTCCCAGGCTAACTGAGCTCTCCTTACATTATTTTACAACTAGACCTACAATTCAACTTTGCATTTACACAGCATTTTAAATTCAATGAGCTTACATTCTTTAACAAACACTGGGCATCATCTCCTATTTAAAGAGCAACAAACTAATCCAGAAAGCAATTAAATAATTTGATAGAAATACAGTAACAGAACAGAATTCGATCCCAATTCATCTACTTGCCAGCCCTCACCTACCTGGGTAGACCACAGTAGCAATCCCAGCTGCACACTTGTATGTAGAATTTTCATAGTCAGTACAAGTAATGAAGAATATTAATCAAAATTTCTCATGTCCCTTTAATGATATTTCCATGGAAAAACTGAAAAACAATGGCCTAAATATTTAAAGACCTTTTTAAATGTGTGTCTGAACCCTCACTTCTGCAAGTAAAAACGACTGCCTCCAGACCTACTCCTGGCTCTGATTTTACCTGAAGCTTGGAATCTACAGTAAGGGCGTAAGATAATGCTTCAAAAGGCTAACATCAGCTGATTAACCAGAATGTTCAAGTTATAAATAAATAAATAATCCTGGGACTTATTTCTATGTTAAGGTTTAGAAAAAATTGGACATACTATAGTCACACAACCAACCAGATTATTATATTCAAAGCTTGATTACATATATATCAGTTCAACTGGGAATGCTGAACTTGTGCTGATGTTTCAGCCACAGGTTTTTGTGTTCAACAAGTGCTAAACATGGGTTTGCTAAAAAGGAGGTAACTTACAAGTCAGTCTGCGTATTCATTCAAATGATGTTTGCACATGCACCCAGGAACCCAGGAAGCATCCAGATGGCTTTCTGCACTGTCAGTGCTGGTCAGAAGCAAGTCTTTCCCACACGTATGCTGACACCAGAATGCCACTGTGCATCCCAGGTCCTCTACCCCTCTCAACCTCAAAACCTCCAGGGACCCCAAGAATTGTGCTCACACTTAATGCAGAAGTTACAGCTAAACGCAATCATTCCATCTTCTTCAACCCCATACCTAAATGTGCACACTCATTACATAAGGGACACACTCAAATACACCCAAACCACAAATGACAAGGAGTCCCAGAGCTGATAAAGTTCTGAAGGATAAGTATTCAAAAAGAAGCCACATTAACTGCAGAATGTTGCACTTCATGTGAGGGGCATAAGGATCTCTGGAAAAGAAATGGTCTCCACAGCTGTCACTTAACATTCAGATGAGTGACTTCAGCTGCTCACAGGGAACTTACCTTTGCAGTCCTGTGCTCTCACTTAATGAGACAAGTTCTCCATTAAAATTTTCTGTCTCATTTTCTGTAACCATGAACATAAATGGCTCCTGACTAAAATTATGTTCTCAATATGACTGTGAATTAAAGCTTATCTGCTCAGGTTTAAAAGTGACAGCCTGCAAGAGTAGGTCCTTGACCTAGTCACAGAAGAGACCAAGGTTCTTAGAATCACACAACCATTTAGGTTGGAAAAGACTTCTAAGATCACAAAGTCCCACCATTAATCCAGCACTACCTGCTCACCACTAAACCATGTCCCCAGCTGCTGCATCTACACATCTTCTAAATGCTTGCAGGGATGGTGACTCCACCACTTCCCTGGGCAGCCTGTTCTAATGACTGACCGCTCTTTCACGAAAGAAATTTTTTCTCATATCCAACTTAAACCTGTCCTGGCACAACTTGAGGTCATTTCCTCTTGTCCTGTCACTTGTTAAATGGAAGAAGAGACTGACCCACACCTGACTACACCCTCCTTTCAGGTCACTGCAGAGTGTGAGAAGGTCCTTCCTGAGTCTCCCTTCCTCCAGGCTGAGTCCCTGCAGCTGCCTCAGCCCCTCCTCCCACACTTGTGCTTCAGACCCTTCCCCAGCTCCGTTTCCTTCTCTGGACACGCTCCAGCACCTCAGTGTCCTTCTTGCTGTGAGGAAACAAAGCTGAACACAAGATTCCAGCTGTGGCCTCACCAGTGCCCCCAGCACAGGGGGATGGCCACTGCCCTGCTCCTGCTGGCCACACCATTGCTGACACAAGCCCGGTGCCATTGGCCTTCTTGGCCACCTGGGCACACTCCAGCTCGTGTCCAGCCACTGAAAACCAGCACCTCCAGGTCCTTTCCCATTCAGCAGCTCTCCAGCCACGCTGTCCCAGCCTGGAGCTGCAGGGGGTTGCTGTGTCCCAAGGGCAGGACCCAGCACTTGGCCTTGTTGAATTTCACACAACTGGCCCTGGCCCGTGGATCCAGCCTGTGCAGATCCCTCTGCAGAACCTTCCTGCCCTCCAGCAGATCAGCACTCACACCCAGCTTGGTGTTGTCCTCAAACTGACTAAAGGAGCTCTTGATTCCCTCACTCAGATCATCGATAAAGATAAAAAACAGTACAGTACAGAGCCCCAGTACAGAGCCCTGGGGGACACCACTAGGGACCAGCTGCCTGCTGTAAGTAATTCCATCCACCAGCACTCTCTGGGCCAGGCCAGCAGCCAGTTATTTTTCCCCAGTCAGCAGTGCACCCATCCAAGCTATGAATAACCAGTTTCTTCAGGAGAATGTTGCAGAAGACAGAGTCAAAAGCTTTACAAAATTACAGGTAGACACCAGCTCCAGCCTAATCCACCAAGCAGGTCTTCTTCGTGAAAACTCTTCTGAAGTTTTAGAGCAGAGACATTAATCAGATGCATCGTACAACTAAGGTACTGATGTTCATGACTCAGCTCCAGAGAGTAAAAAGGTGTTTTTGAAATTACACACCAGAAAACAGATGACATCCTGAATGTTCTTCTGGTCTGCTCCAGTCAGTAGAATTGCTACCACTTATGGAGAACAGATGAGGAAAGATTTAACATGGAATTAAATGCATCTATTAAAGATTAATGAGAAATTACCTTATTTAAAGGCAGAGATCAACTTCAAGGTAATCCAGACTTCCAAGAGAGGTCAGAGGATATAATTTGCTTTCCCGTACTCTGAATCTTAGTAAGTAACTCTGTCAGCCTGAGAGCCCATGCATATATGTGGGTAGCTTTGAATACTTATGTTTCAGATTGACCATTTTCTTGCATAGACATGAGAAACTCACGTATCCCTTTTGCCATTGATGGCACTGTGAAACATCTTTGGCACATGATAGCACTGAATGTCTACATGATTTGTTTCTACCCACGTTCCAAAATCTGAAATTATACAAACAAGGCTTCAAAATAAAGAGCAATGCATGTTACTGTAACTTAGAGGAACATGCCAGACATTATCTAGAATTTGCCATAAATAGACAGCAACCAAAAATTGTTATGCAATGATATTTAATGCATTCACTGGATCAGAGACAGGCAATCACACTGCTATAAACTAAAAATCACATGCAACTTGTATGTAGACGGGTAGTAAATGCTGTAGATGCTTGGTCTGTGCTCATGCCACCTCACCCGTTACACTCTGCTTATATAAGGAGATGAGTGCAGCTGTCTCAAGAAATTTGTCCTATGGTGGATAAAATCCTGGAAGGAGACGCCTTACAAATTTCAAATGGCAAACTGTGCATCAGAAGAACTTTAAGTTCAAACTTTTTTGCAGCTCAAAATGAAAGACTCAAGCTAAATCTTAGGGTATTCAGAACTAACTCGAAGAGATATTTCTGCAGGCAATCATCCTGGTACAGACAGATAACAAATTCCCACCTTCTTAGCTGAAAGAAAATTACACCCTCGGCTCTCATGAAAAATCTTTCTGCCATACAAAGACCAACCTTTAGTGCCCTGAACTGATAATCACCTGGCTTTCATTAAATAAAGACACTTCTAATTAAACAACCTGATCAACACACAAAAATGTGTGCTTTGCAGGCAAGAAATGGCAAGCAATTAATCTTTCAATACAGTAATCACTTATATCACACTATCTGTAATCTACAGTGATGAATAAAGGTATTTAGATTATGAAATCCTAGAAGTGTTACTGACTGTATTCATTTCAACAGCAAGATACGGCAACTCAAAGTGTTTGCATTTTCAGAAACAGGATTCCAATCCAAACTGGATTGGCCCAGAAACATTTTCACTTTTTACCAAAATTTGTTCTCACAGGATGATGTCCCTCTTGAAAGGCTGGTGAAGAGAGAATACACAACAGTCAAAGAAAAATTCAAGATGGATGGGAACAGTGCTAGTTATCTGGTCTTCATCACACCAAAACAAGGCAAGCTTCAAAGTACATTAGGTTCCTAGTTCAGCTGGGATTTGAAAGCGTATAGGGTTGATCTTCCTGAAGTTCAGGAATGTAATGTGAATCACAACATGAAGGATCACAACATGCCACACTTGGAGGAATCAGACAAGCCTAGGAACTGGGAACTGGTGAATTAAGGATATAAGTACATGAGAAACTGATTTTCAAGAGTCTCAAGTTCTGCAAAAGGCTAAATACTGCTGAATCTAAGGGCATGTGCATAGGTCAAATGGACTATACAACAGCAGTGACAGCATATGGCTAGGCAGCTGGTATGCTTACACTCCTAATGACTGCCAGGTAAACAGGTAACTCTACAAAGTGATGGATAGAAGAGAAGTTTCCTTCCTCAAGGCCCGTTGCATAACACAAAATCTTTGACAGCAAGTGCATTCATATGCAGCCTTGAATCCACTGAAGAAACCCTTACTCCCAGTTCAAAATGAGAGGATGCTGGTGAGTAGGGCCACAATTCACTCTCCCAAGAGCCACTACAATGTTAGACTGGAGAAATTGCAATACCAGATCTAAGAGTTTGCAAAGTGCTTCTCAAGGACAGGTAGTTCTGCTGCAAATTTGAATTTTCATGTAAATTCAGAGGTGATGTTTCACAAGTGTAACAGTATCATCAGAAGCCTACAAAGCCGAGAGTATGTTTTGATCTCAGAGAATGGAAAGGAAGGCACTGTCTTCTTTTCAGATTTATCCTCCAATAGAAAAATATACACCAGGCATGACTTTTCACCCAAGGAAAAGATTTCCATAGGACGGACAGTTTTTAAAGCTAAATGGATGAAACTGAAAGAGGCATATTTAAAGAAAACAAAAGGAAAATGAAAATATCAAAAAGGAGTGTAGAGACAAGGCTGATTAAAGACCGTAGAACAAAGAGATGGTGAACTGGCACAGATCTCAGTTAAGCAGTGAACTGAGTGAGCTGAAAGTGCTTATCACCAGGAATACAGTGTCATTCACATCAAGAAAACAGAATGGGCAAGTCAAACAGCTCTACTGTGGCACACATTCCAGGAGATTGAGTGTGGGTGGAATTCTGCTGTGAATGCTAGCAATGCACAGGTATTGCAGTACCGGCATTTCCTTTTTGCTTAAATATTTATATCCATCTGCATTCCTGTTCAGTGTTAACATTTTTTAGAAAAGACAGGTAAATTAACTATGACCTAGTATCGTAGAGGTAAAAGGAAAAAAACATTATTTTTCTTCATGCTATTACAGGGTAGTCTATTCCAGACCACCCTATGTTTCAAATATCACTGCTAATCACTTTGAACACCCATGAAAGAGCACCTGAAACCTGACATTCTCAGTAAAAAAAAAAAAAAAAATACCAGAAAGAATGAGAATAAAAACACTATCTCATTTTTACAGATAAGAGAGGCACAGAGAGAGATCAGAGGATTTGCAGAAAGCAACGCGGGTAAGGCAAGGCTATTCCTGACAGTTACTCATGCAAAAACTGTCTCTGTCTGGCCTTGCAAAATTATTCCAATACCCTTGAGTCTCTAGTCAAATTAGTTCTTTATTTATTATCCCAGTTTTCAAGTATCTTTCAGATGGGCTCATTCATTGTTCCCCTACAGCTGGGTAAACAGACAAAGTCAATTCTATGATGAAGGTTTACCTTATAGCATTCAAAACCCTTCGCATAGGTGGGATTTTTTTTCTTTCTTTAAGCAAGCTAAGAATGTCTTTAAAGGTGACCTGTGCTGAAAAAATATGGAACTGGGGAAGTTTGGGGACAATCACAAAGGAAAGGCTTCTGAAGATTGGTACGTTTCAGTATCTTTCTCAAAGGAAAAAATTAGTAAAACAAATAAGTACTGTTTGAAAATTTAGTATGTAATCATCCTTACTAAGGCAAAAAAATGGACAAGACTCTTAGTTACCAGTATCAAAAGAAAGTAAGGCTTATTAGTTTTTGCAGATAAAGGCTTTTTTCAGACTTTACTGTGAAGTGATACAACTACATTCAACAATTTTTAAGAAGTGATTAAAGAGAAATAGCAACATAATAAAAAAAGGGTTTTTTTAAAAAAGGCCTTCCCAAAAATCAGCTTTGTTAGGATTTTACCATATGCCCAAAGCAGACCATGTCTTTCAGGATGCTTGCATGGAATAATACCTTGTTCCTTGTGAGGGCCACTGGCAAATCCTACAAGAGGGGGCAGACATCAGAATACAGAGGGAGAGGGGAGATGATACACCATTGAAAATAAATTCTTGATATTCCTTTCCATCTATAATCCCACTTCATACCCATGCTGCTTCTACGCAAGGAAGAACTGAAGCTTCACACACACACCAGAATCGTTGTGAACCAAGGGAATTAGCAGATGTGTTCATAATCTTCCACAAAGACACAAACGCTGCCAGCTGTACTTGTAAATTCAAAGATTAACATTAATAAGCAGTGCTAAGACTACAGGTATTATCTTTCCTTAAGGTGATACAGCTCAAGAACCCCGATTCCGCAGAAATTCAGCTGTCCATCCAACTTTTGTGCCTCAAGTCCTACCCTATACTGCAGAACATCTACAGATTCATCAGCCAGAACGTGCCAAATCAAACTGGAGTCTTGCCACTGTTTGAGATGGCAGTGAAGTAGCAAGCATATAAACTAGGTCAGACATGATTACCTAGAACAAGGGCAATTTTCTTCACATGTCTGTGTAAAGCTTCTGAAAATGGAAAAGACTGAATGTTTGGGTGCTGCAGAGGATACAGCCAAAAACTATTTTTGATAGAAAAGTTTAACTACATTTTACTATGAATGATATTTTCTATTAACAGCAAGGCAGAAGCCTATTTTTCAGTAGAGCTCTTCCTTTACCAAAGTGCTATCTCTCCGTATCTGAGTCAACTTTAGTGACCACTTTAATATTCACTCTACAATTAATGCTTCTTTTTATGGGCTGGTAGAAGGTAAACCAATTTCAGTTCGGCTTCTAGGTATTGAATTTATTATAAAAAGTTATGTACTTAAAACTCCTATAATGAAACCAGAGGCATCATGAGATATTAACCTAGAGTTAATGCTGAGAAGGCCAGTTTGAATAATTCAATTCATGTCACCTTAAGTATCTTTTCAAATAGAATTAACTTTATCTCACAAAAAAAGGAAGTTCCATGTTCCAGTTACTGATTATTGACTCTATGAGAGTTCTGACTTAAATCATCTTACCACCATCTTACCAGCCATTTTATTTCACTACTACCAGGATGCTTCTTTACATTTTGAGGGCTGACTTTCATTATAAAGAAGCAATATTAGCTAAGAGGAAAAGGTTTCAGAGTTACTGCTATTGTTTGGTGATAATAAGCCAGACAAAAATAAAAGTCAGCACCCAAGCATCTGCATTACTTCAGTACAACTACAAACCAGGGCTGCATTTCAGCCCCATGCACACAGCTACTGCAGTCATTTACATCCTATAGAACTCCACCTCTTTTTACAACAATGCCATCGAGGTTTGGTAAGCTGCTGTTCTCTTGACCTGTTAATTGTTTTATTCTTACAGAAAACCCAGCATTTGAACACTGAAAGAAGATGTTTCCAAATACCTATCTAAGGCCAGGGGAAAGTGACAGCTCACGATCCAAATTATTGTACAGTAAGAATGAGGGAGACGGGCAGGTGAAAAGCAGAAGCAGGAGGCGTTAAGATACAGGTGCAGCGCTAGAATTACTCCAAACTAACAAGCAAGAAAAAGGGGGGGGGGGGAATGAACAGAAACAAGAAAGAACATCTCAAAACAGGCAGAACAAAGAAGTGCTTCATTATGGAGTACAGCTGCGCAGTCCAATGTTTCTGCAAGAGACAGGAAAAATCAGAACAACATCGTACATCAAAACACAGAGACCCCAGTAAGATCAGCAGTGTCCTGTAATGGGAAATGCTGATTATGTCCCCTAGACAGTTCTACGAAGAGAAAACTATGTGGCAAGCTACCTATCTTGATTTAAACCCAGACATATCCAAGATTCCCTTAACCCAGAGAAAATCAAATGGAAAGGAAAAGATTTCAAATGGATTTGGATTCAAACAAAACTCACAAAGACTTCCATTATCCTAACATTTCAATAAAATTGCTCTTGTCAAAGTCCACCTTAAAACAGAAAGGGAGAGGACAAAAGCTTCAGTGGGGCAGAAGGAACTGGCATGGGCATTATTTGGAGCAAGAGGAAAGTGTTCTGGTTCTGTCCACTTCCAATTCCTCCCTCTTAGAAATCCCTCCCTGCTGTGCTCCCCTTCTGCAGACCCTATCAGGCAGACAGAACAATGCTAGCCTGAACTACTGTGTTAACTCAACACCCAAAGAGAACCAAAAACACTCAAAGAGAGACCCATAAGGACTTTAAGAGCTCACAGCTCAGGTATTAAAAGATGTATGAAAATAACACGCAAGTCCCATGAAGAAGCAGCCCAGTGGCCCTTCGTGGGTTTCAAAAGCTACCCCATGAAGGACTGCATGAGAGAAAGAATGGACAGAGTGAGGCAGCCCTGCTCACCTCTTCATAGTTTCTAAACTGTGAGGAGGAACATAGCACAAAGGGCTTGTTTGGGTGAAAAATGGTAACAATTTATAAAGCCAAATGCAAAGAACAAGAAAATTGAAAAGAAAGGCTAGAAACATCAGAAACATTTTGCATGCTATAAAAAAAAACAGTTGAAGCATGTTTTGACAGGTTTTTATCTATGCCTACAATGCTTTGCACACAAGAAGAGGACTAGGGTAATTTCAGACCTGCTAGGCTGGAGCTGTAGAGTATGTAAGCATAAATGAAATGTCAAGGCAAACCTCGATATAATATCTGAATTTGCATTTGTGGGCAAAAGTACCTGTAAGTATAGAGAAAAGAAATAATGGAACCAAAGATGAGCTTGATAGAACTTTGCACATGAAACCAGAAAACAATTTTAAAGAAGTTTCTGTGTATACACTGATAGAGCGATTGGAAAGACAGAAGAACAAGAGAAGATGAACGTGGATTGTTGAAATAATTTGATAGTCAGTGGGCTGAAGGTTTCCTATTATCTGGTTCCATGACTTTGTCCTGTAGATGCTGATGTGATGACACTGGATCCCTCAATACTAAGGGCTAACCTAGTATAGGATAAATGTATTTGAAGTTGAAAGGCTAGAAATTAAACCTTCAAGAGCAAAAACTGAAAGAAGGATTGCCATCACTCAAAACACAGCTACCACAGTGCCTTTGGACTACATGGACTACTCTGGACTATTTTCCATGGAGATTCCCAGCAATTTGCATGCCGTACAAGCAGCAACACAGACATCATCCATTCTGGGAAGATATTCTTGTTTTGAATTGAATGCCATCACAAAAATGGAGGGCAGATATAACCACAAAATAACCACAAAAGAATTAAAATGAAATGTTTATAAAAGGTTAAAAGCCTGACAAATAGCTCAATGTCCAACAATGTTGGACCAAAAAAAAAAGCTAAAAAAAACCCTAAAAAACAAATCATCAGGACAAAAAAAACCCCATTCCTGATGCCAACGAAGTCACAGAGTATTGCTACCTGCTTCCTGAGAGAATTAGAAGATTCCTTCCTGCACAGTCTCCAGTCTCCTGAGAAGCTGGATCTGCCTGTATAATTCTCACAGCAGGGAACCACTGAGATGCCAGAATCCGACCTCCTTTTGGATACCCTGTGCTGATGACTTTACTTCTAGCCCTGTTATAAATAAGCCTTTAAGACTGTTCCAGCAGAAGAGGGGATCAAGGGCATAACCTCTACAAAAAGGCATGGTCTTAGGCAGGATGGGTTCTGGAGATTTATCTGCAGATGGAAGCTGCTACCAGGGAACAGCAAGCAAGGACATGGGGTTGAGCACTTGCATAGACAGTCTTCTCTTCCAGGGTATAATCTGCCATCAGCAGGGATGCAAACCGAGCACCTAGCTACCAAGGGAAAATCTCAAGCAACCACGTTCTCAAGGCTTTGGGCACCTACATACAAGAAACATTTTACCACTTAATTTAACACATATCCCTAGTCAACATTTTCTGGTTTTAACTGCATATAGAACTACAGGTCTTCTATAAATAGCTCAAATCAGATGAGATGCTTTACAGACTTGAGAAAGCTCTTATTGACCAAATGCATCATCTCTAATGCCCTTTTCAATCATCAAAAGCCACAGTGAAAATGTGAAAGGCTATATCTACAGCGACTGCAATTATTTTCCTGTTTAAATAAACATAACAGCATCTTAACTTTTTCCTTGGCAAAGGTGTGGTTTCCCATGATTCCTACTCCATTACAACATGGTCAATTAACTTCACCTTCTACTGACCCAAAACCTGTCAAGATTTTTCTCTTTGTTTTCCTGCAATCCATATATTAAGGCAAGGACTCATGGGAAACCAATCACAAAACAGTATTCAACACCATATGACGTAAGATAATACACTCACAGTCTCAAAAAGATGTTTTGACTAGATAATTTAAATAAAAAAGAGAAGGCAAAAAAAGAGCTTACCTTCTGCTCCTTTTCCTTGGCAGCACCGAGTTCAGAAAGGGAGTGTGATAGTTTTTCTTGCTGCTCAGCTAGGTACTTCTGATAAAGACTCAAAAGTTCTTGGCATTCTCTGTACTGCTGCTGCAGAGGTGAGACATCAGAAGTTAAGGGAAAAACACTCTTTAGCGAACAGTTATAGCCAAATATATACCAACTTACTCTGTGTAAATCTGATTTAGATCCATAACGGTTCAATTTAAAAACAGATACCGTCTGTTTGAGTAGCACCTAATGATGATAAATCTGCCTAGAGATGAATGTTCAAGTACAACCTTCTTCTTTACTCAGAGTGGAAAAAGAAGAATTGCATGAAATTCTTTTACCACTGGAAAAAGGACAGCAGCAGGAGGCAGGTGACGACATTGTTTCAGCTGGAACAGCTACAATCCTCTTATTAGTATTCAGCAAAGCCAGCCATTACCAATGTTTATTTATAAATAAATAAATAGCTAGCCAAGTAAGTAAATAGTCCATTTTTAAGCACAGACATCAATTCACAAGCCCACATACCCAAATCCAATCTCTTTGCTTGAGCGCCAATGGCTCAAAACCCCACAGCCACAGATGCAGTGCTACAGGCCTTTTACAGACCAGCAATAATTTTTGGACAGTAATCTGGAGAAGCAGCAACTGTGGTGTTTGCAAGGATATTAGCAACAGTGTCCTGCCTAGCTTGCAGCATTGAAATTCCAACAGGAGATAAATCTGCTCTTCACCTGTCATTGTGTAATTCCCTCCCTTGCTCATGTAGCATGGTAAACCATTTATGCTCCCCTCTCTCCCCCCTCAGTTTTAATTATGCATGCAGATGGGATAAGGGCTCGCTGTCCAAAGAGATTACTCTGAATAAATACTTTAATAACAAGTCACTGCAATTAAGGTAGGGAACAAAAACTTCTTCAATCTTTAAAATGGTGTTGAGTTACAGATTTCCTTAACATTTTTATGATCTAATCATTGCTTCTGGGCAAATTCATGTTGCAATCACTTTTGCCAATCATGGCTGCATAAATAACTCACTGCTTTGTTATTCCCTGTTATGACCCTAAGGGGTTTTTTTTGGTTCGGTTTTGTTGCCTTCCCTCTCTCCCCCGCTCCTTTCTTCTTATTCTTTTGCAGGAAGGGTGGCCTTGCCAGGGCTTCATTTTTGTTGTTGTTTGGTTAGTTTGCTTTCCTTTAAATAAAAGGCTACCGAGAGAATAAGCAAAACATTTTAGGAAGGAATGGAAGGTTAATAAACCCCAATGCTGAAATCAATCAGGAGAGCTCTCATAACACCTTTGCTCAGAACCTGGAAATATGGGAGGGTACAAACAATGGTCTTAACAAGCTAATTGCTTTCCAGAGCCAGCCTGCCTGAAGCTGGAGCTGTTTTACATTTCAGTTCATTTCGTCAGAGAGCACCAAAAGGCTGAAGTGATTTGTGGTGGTCTCAGGAGTCTCTGCCAGCTATGATGTATATAAAAGGAATTTTTTATTCCAGTTGTAACCATAGGCAGTAATGTTTATAGTAGGTGAACATATTAGCCTGGACGCAGGGCATGAATTTTACTCCAGCAAAAGCCAGTTCATTTATACAGCCTAAGAGTTAAATGTCGGTATTTGAAGACAAATTATAGGGAAATTCATTTAAACCCATGTTATGTGGCAGAATATAAAAACAGACAGTCCTATCTATCTTTATCAATTTTTTACAGACCTCTTAATTCACTTTGCTTCCAGCAACCCTTTCCCCACAAAACAGATTTTGCCCTCTCCTCCCTCCAGCGAGCACACTGCTGGCACCACAAACGAGCACCCTAAACAGCCTTGGGGCACACGAGTGATGGCCAGGCAGCCATCCTCACTCTTGCCACAGTCTTAGTATCAGTCCTGCTGGAAAGCCAGGCAAGACTGCCTGCATTCCCAGGCCCCATTTGTGTTTTACAGGCTGCGGAGCCCTCACAATACACACAATGCCACCACCTCCTGCATGTGGCTGCCAAATTCATTTAAAATACAGTTTAAAACAGGACAAGCAAAATTAACATCAGCAAAGTATGCAAGCAAATCCTGATTGTCCTAAGGCCAGTTATGGGATCATGAGTGGGCAATGGCTCACGTGAGGTTGAATGGTGGCCTAGATGTCCCTGAAATTCTTGTGAGATTTGGTCAGCCACAGTAAAACTCACTGTATTAGAAGATTAAAACCTTGTTCACTCACACAATCACTCTACATTAAGCATTATTACAGCCACCACAGCGTAAGAGTTTAAAGCCCTGCTTTGCTTACTTAAGTAAACATGAAGCTTCCAATATGAAAAAAGAGTTCACTTGTTTGAAACACATAGCTGAAATTATGGCAATTCTCAAAAATGTGCTGGTACATTTACTGTAGAATATCTTCTTAAGAAAAAAAAAAGCCTTAATATTAGATCTTACTCTCTCGTTCTATTGAATTTTTTGCTAAAAGCAGCAATATTATCTCCTTTTTTTCTCCTACAAATTAGCCAGATAATACACAACACTGACACAAAAATATTTAAGTCATTCAGATATAACAAAATCATGCATTAACTAAGGCAATACAGGCTTTGGACAGACATGCACATTATAACTATTTTCATAATCTGCTTTTAAAAAAATGTAAGGTTAAAAAAATCAGTAAAGGAGAAGTCCTACAGATTTTCATTCAAAAAAAAAAAAAAAAAAAGTAATATACCTAAACAGACATATTTGGTAATTCTTCATGTGTTCAGGAGCACAAATATTGAATTTGCAAGATGTTAGTTACCTGGGAGAAGTGGTACTTGGCATTTCACTAAAAGGTAGTTTTATGTCCAAGAAATATTCATTTGAATGCATTAGAGAAAGACTTTTTATGCAGTTTATTAGTAAAGTATAGAGGTTGTTTGTGGAGGGGGGGGAACAAAAAAAAATTAGAAATGCAAAGGATTTCAATAGCCACATTTACATGTAATACTGCAAGTGCTACATATTTTATAGAATAAATTAGTTAATTTTTTTCACTGAATGTAAGTCAAAGAATTAAGAGCTCATTTATGGCTCTTATGAGATAATAACCCCAGTGGAGATAGTTGGCTTTGAGAGGAGGGGCTGCCAGCACACAGTGGCAACAGACACACTTACAGAAGCCAGGAATGGATGTCCAGGGAGCCAGGCAGGGAACAAAGAGCTTTTCCTTGGGGTGAAACTCCACAAGAAGGCACAGCCAACCTAATGTTCAACTGCTTCCAAAGATAATCTCCCAGTCACTACTTCCATCCACACCAGCTCTGCTGCCCCCTAGATCTCTCACTCCAGGCCTGAGCAAACTGTCCCAGCAAGGCTAAAGGACAACCAGGCACAAGATCTGGCATGAGGCATGCAGAGGGAGTGGGGCTGGGAGCAGTGGACACCTCTTCCAGCAACAGTCACCTGTCTGGGTGTGTTTATCCACCTTACCAAGTACCAACCCCTTCCTTCAGTTCCACTCTTAATCCTCAGGCTATTAAGTCTGCTCCATTAAGGCTACCTCATATTAAGGCTACCTCAACTACTCACAGCTTGCTCCTTGCTGAAATACTGTCAGCCTCCCACAGGCTGAAGTAGAAAAAAAGAAAACCTACAGTTTCTGCTTCCCCAGAAACTGGGAGGAGAAAGGCCAGTCTCTAGCACACCCACTGATTCCCTTCACTGTTCTCAGTCCTCTGTTTCCACTGGCACTTTGAGTAGAAGTGAAGCCCAGCTTAAAATCTGTAATGTTTTAGTTCAGAGCATTCAGCATCTACCTAAGAAGCTCTCGAATTCTACACATCAGCCTCTACATGCTTGTGCAAGCAATGTTCATGCTACAGCAATTCAAACAACTACTGGTCTCTTCAGGTCCAGGTTTCCAAATGAAGCCAACATCAGGTTGATCCATGAGGATTATTTACCAGAATTCTGCTTTTCTTATATCACTTTTTGTAAGAGGGAAAAAGGGAACCAAATCAGAAGATAGAGAATCTTCTCCTTGGAAAGAAGATTCCTTTGGGGGGCCTTTATAATTTAAGAAGAAATGTTTCATTTTATCTCACTTTGTTAAAAGAAAAAAAGTAAATTTAAAGAAGATTCCAACCACAGCAAACTGAGTCTGGAAAAAAATTTTCTAGAAGCTACTAGCAAGAGAAGAGAACACAGCTAATGAGATTCTTTGCAATCAATCTAATAACAAAGGCCTTCCTGTATTTTCAGAATCTTTGCAAGAACTCACCACCTAGTGACACCTTCCTCACTGGTTTGCCAATAGCATTTTTGGGACAGGCAGCAGCTCTATTGTTCCCTTTTTACACATGGGAAAACTGTGTCACAGGGAGTCTTTGGGCATGTGTGAGCTCACAGCTGCAGCCCAGCAGCCCCACACTCCTCAAGCCAGCTCCAGGACATGTGTCTTGCAGCTGCAGGGTAAACTAGCACAGCTCAGGCACAGCACTAACAGACCAGATTCATCTTGCGCCTGATTAGCTCAGAGTCTGAGTTTGCCTGCATTCACCCATGCAGAAAAGCCCTAATAGACCTCCCAAGCATCAAACAAGATGCCCAGTGATGACTCATTCCTGTAGTCCCTGACTGTAGCTTCAGCTTGGACTGTCCTTTCACTCAGGGCTTCATTCTCTGATCCATAGCCATAATGGAACACAGGAGCTGAATCTCCATCGTCAGTCACCAGATGCTGCAGTCCCATCAGCCCCCATATCCAATGGAAGACTCTCTAGAGACTCAGAGCTATTACAGAGATATGCAAAGATGAATAAAGCAATCAAAGGAAAGAAAAAGTCAAACACACACAAATTGGATTGGAATTTAAATCAGACAGCATTAACTTGAACTCTGTGGTAGAGATACAAGAAACTTTCTGTGATGTGATACAGAAAGTTTTTTGACACGTGCACTCACGACCAAGTAGCCACAAAGCACTGGTCTTTTTAAATTCCTGCTTAAGGACATGCAGCTAGAAACCTGACTAGCTATCATCGTGTTTCCAGTTTCAGCAGACTCAACTCTTTTCACTGCCTCAGGTAGTCCATTGAAAACAAATGCTGTGACAAAAACTAGACCAGGAAGGAGATGCTGAAGAAATGCCACTGACAGTGGGTGGACAAAGCTACACTAAGCTCTGAGAGGTCTTCAGTCTCCCAAGAAAAATCTCCTCAGATAAATTGCAGGCAGACCTGAGCTTCTCTGCATGCTCCCCAAGCAAGTGTGTGTGCCAGACCCATTCAAGGAGCCGTGCACAGTCCCAGCAGCACAGCATCAAGCACCACATGCCTGATCTAACTTACCTTACTTTGATGTTTTTGTGGGGTTTGTCTGGGGGTTGGGTTTTTTCTGGCAGCAACAGCAACACAACACTACTTCCAAAATGCCTCTGGCCCATGCCTGGCATGTGAAGAATGTCACAGCAAGCTCACAGCTGTTTAACAGACACACCACTGCATCAATAGCTGCGGCACCATGCACTACTACAACATTTACTGTACAGTTAGTAGCCCAAAAACTACTTTAAAGAATGCTGCAAGAGTAAGAAAGCATTTCACCAAACTAAGGCAAAGGCTAAGACCGATGCAGCTGGGTCTCCAAAGAGTGCTATCCCTGTAACTACAACTAAGGATCAAGCTACATCTAAGCACTTTGGTTCCTAAGGGAACCAAATTTATATAGAGTCTGCAGAGCCCCAAAGACCCACAATAGACCAATGGCAAATTCCACTACAAGTGTGTTCAGCTTGAAGTGGACCCACACTTTTTTTCATGCATCACCCAAGCATATATTTTTTACACTATTCTGACACATAAAGCAATGGGGTTTATTTTCTGCCTTAATATTTTGCATATCAATAGGAGAGAGATACCATGCCTTTTGGGAAAGAAGCAATATGTATGTCATTCTGATTTCCACCTGCAGGCTTTTTTATCCCTAACCAAAGAAAGGATTAAAATAATGCAGCTTCAACTACTTACATATGAAAAGTCATATGAATAAAAATAAACTGCTGGTATTAATGAATTAACATCTAAAAGGAACACTTTAAAATATAAACTAAGATATTCTAAGCTCTTTCCTTTAGCATTTAACAATTACATACTTCATTGGAAGCTGACCCATATTTAATTTTAAAATATTACTTGGATTTAATACATACAGTCCTGTGCTTTAACAATTTCATCTAAGAGCAATAGGACTGCATTTTAGAAATCAGACTATCCAGACACGGATCAAAGTCAACCCTAACATGTTTCTTCTGCCTTAAAATTAAGAGAAATAAAATAAGTGGTTTGACTCTATGTGAATCATTGTTCTGAGAAAGGGTAGAGACTAGTAACTTCTATGAAGGTTTATTATCTAAACTTGAAGTTGCTGCAAAGACTGAAGGTAATAAAACGTTTTATGAACAACTTCACTTTGCTCGTTCTTATATAACTGAGTTTATGTGGACTCCCTGGCACAGTGATGCTAAGAACCTGTAGGGAACTTTCTGCACATCCACTTTTCAATGTATTAAAGAAATCATCTGGCGAGAGTCTGAACCTTATGAGCCTTCAATTCAAAACACAATTTCCTTCTGATCCAAATGCCTTAGGAAGCAGAATTCTGAAAACACTATAAAGAAGCAAGTCACATACAATAAGTCAGAGTGATCTCCAATCTGAAGCCCAACAGTTACATTTTAATTTACACTTGAATATTTTAATGTTGTTATCCAGTCAGTAAATTAACTCAAGATGCAAGAATAAAAGGGGAAGATGCACAGGGAAAAAGGTCACAAGGTCCACAAAAGTTAAGAACTTCACTTCTGTTCGACGCATCAGCATTATGTTGTTGAAAGCCACAGCTCTCATATAAAGGAATTGCTTAATACATTCCCATTCTGTTTGAAGGGAAATTAAATTTACATTCTTTGGGAATATGGTATTGTAATTAGTTCATGACTTGATTACACTTTGAAGTGAGCTGAGACTGCATATGGTGCATACAAATTAGTTAAGTTATGGTTACCTACCTACAGAAAAGCTACTGAGTTAAGAAAATTAAGGACAAAGCCAGGGCAGCCCTTTGGAGCTTTCAAGAAGCACACAAAAAACATCAAATCCCAATCTAGCCTCTGGACTCCCAGATGTCAGGTGTGAACAGAAACAAAAAACAGTTTCCTAAACAGCTGAAGAGTTGTTTTCAAAAAGTAATCTTTCCATTTCCACCTATAGCACCTGTAGAGCCACTGTTAAAACTGATGCCAAAGAAAAAGCAATTAAAAATACAAGATTTCCTACTCTGGTAAAATTCACCACTATTGATTTATCCTAGTACTTGTAGTTTTCTAATTTCTTTTATAGACAGCCTGAATCTTATATTATCTACCAAGATACTCTGTTCCACGCAGATGATGAAATTCCCAAGTTCACTTTAACACTCTGGAAAATATTGAGATGCACAACGCAAATATAGTGCATCTAAAATTGGCCAAAGAAGAAGATAGCCCATATGATTTGATGAGAGCAAGGAAAGCATTTAAACCTAAAACTAATTCCCAATATAGCAGATGAACTCAGAGAAGTCTCTAACATACTTTCAAAATGCAAAAGCAGTTTAGGGTACAGGATTTGATCCTACATATTGATATGCACAGGATATGCCAATCAAACTGGACAGCTTATCTGCCATGTTCTCTGGTTCAAAGGTGGGTAAGGACAAAAATATCACACACCATCGTATGCCAGCAGATGTGCCTGGATCGATAAATGCAAATACCATCTCAGAGCTCGCATTTTCTATTCCAAGTGGAAAGCACATCTCTAGCCTTATCTTCATTAATACAAACAAAAGAATACTTACAAGCAAAGAAAAAAAATAAATCGAAGATTTATTTTACAGGCTGGCTCTGTTAACAACTTTCTCTTAGTGAAAAGGAAGGAAGAACATAACACACAAAAGATAAATTATGCTGCTACATATACTGCCAAAAATATGCATTCTCATAATAATGAACATAGGGGATCTAATGAGAGGAAAAACTAAGAACCTGAATACACAAAATACAAACCACACAGATCATTAACAAGATACTGATCCTGGCATGGGCCATGAAAATTTCTACTTTTAGCTTAAGAACTGCAATGGCAGGAAATTTTCCTCACTGGCAAGAAGGAATTTGTTCAGAACATACTTGTTCCTTTCAGGGGAGCTCTGCCAATGACTATAGTGACTTTCAGAATTTAAAGACTTCCTTTGGCATTTGCTTAAACAGCACAGCTACCCAGCCTCTTCCACTGGAAACTGTGAAGGAACTTGTTACTTATGTATTTGTCTACCCGCCAGTAAATGCACCATGCATTTTTTATGGAAGAAAGGAGCCTGGAGATTCAGACATACACAATTTCTGTGCGAAACAGTCCCAGCACCTGAGAACAACTCCACACATTTCATCACGTACGAGAGAAAATAATCACAACCTGCGCTGTGTGAGAACACAAAGCCAAAAGGAGGCATTGTACCTACCACCATCCACACAGAACCAGCGCTATTTTTCCTTCTACATATTTAGAGCGCAAAATTAAACAAATAAAAGGAACACTGCATAATTTAGCTTTCATTTTGTATCAAATTGCTCATAATTGTAACCATAAAATGATAATATTGTGCCATATGTGCATCTGCAGAGCCGGCAGTGGCGCTGACCGGCCCCGGCCGCGCCAAAAGTGGGGCTGTGGCGCCACCGTGTGCCCGCTCCGGGTATTGCCGCTGCCCGGCCCGCGCTGCGCACCCGGGCGAACGCTCGGGGCTCATTTTCTTACCGAAAACCATCGCTTTGCAACCTGAAAATGCGCCGTGCAATCCTCCTGCTACTCTTCTTCCTCAAATCACACTCTGCCCCACCCGCAGAGGGAGTCACGGGTTTATGTGAAACACCTATCGCTGGGAACGTTTGCTGTTTTAGTTGCAGGTCTCTATGAGAATTAAAAATTTTTTTGCAGTAGCCACAGTTACCGTTTACACAAAGCCATTTGTCATCTCAGTACTACTCAGTATTAAAACAGACATGTTCCTTACTCTAATTTGACAATGGAGCTCCTGGCAGAAGCCCGAGGAGAGATAAGGTGGGAATTGAAGTATCTGAGAAAGGATGGTCAGGCTCTTATGTTTAGACACAGTAGAAGTTATTTAACAGGATAAATGTGAGCTCGGAGTCAGAAGCGTGGAGAAAAGAGGACGAAGAGGCAAAAGAGAAATGGAATGTAAAAGCTGAACTTACTGAGAGGAGAGCTACAGCACCTCCATCTCAATTAAAGAACATGCATAGTAAATCAAAAAGGTGTCTGCTTTGCAGGGAATGAGAATGTAAGATCACAAAACATCAACCTGTCTTGTAACTAAGCTAATCAGGTTTGGTCTTGGTTACTATCAGAATGGGATCACCGGAGAATACACAACGGTATCTGTCTTGTTGCTTCCTTGCAGGAAACAATCAATCATCGCTTTTAATTTTATGTATTTGATGTCTCTCACTGAACCTTTTCCTTGCCCTTAAACAGGAATATTGTTGATGGAGAAAGGCAGTCTCCTTCAGCCCAGCTCCCACCACCTTCAAAATGAGAAAGTCCTAGTTTGGGTCCTTACTGGAAAGGAAACCTAGATGCTAGGGAAAGTGTTTGATTGCTGCTTCCTAACACGGTTGCCACTCTGTATCTTCCACAGTGGGCATCAGGCTTGGGTATTTAAACTTTCTTATTTCCTCTTTTTAAACCAGAACATAATCAGACAGCACCATGCACATTTTAATCTGACTATTGGCAAATGGTGCAAGAGGCAAGATGAAAATCTGTAAATGTTGCTGGACAAAAATAGAAAAAAAGAAATACCAGTGAACCAAGGAATCTTGCCCTTCTTATGGAACTGTCCTCAGCACTATAGCTAGAAGAGCACCAAATGTAAAAATCACAGATCATTCTAGATAATTTTTTTTCCTTTAAAACTATTGCTATTTTGACAGTCTTTCTAACCTTGTTAGAACACAATCTGTTTGCATGATGTAGATGAGAGAAACACAGTGCTTCTTTTCCTAAGATACAGTTGAGGTCAAAACAGACTCCATACCAGCCCACTAATATTAAGGGAGGTGTCCTCAAACCTAAAAAAGGGAAAATATTACATGATGGAGTGCTGGAAAGATCTTTTCCACCACGTGCTGTACACATCTTTAATGTGGTAAGGACTTCAAAATGACAAAGATCCCAGAGAGCTGGTCCTTTCTTGTGAAATCTGGCTTTAAACCTGCCAAACTCAGAAGCACTGGCTTTACTCAACTGAGGCCAGTGAAGGAAATATTTAATAACAGCCTCATTATAAGGTTCATTGTTGTAGGACTATTTAATATACAAGATTAACACATCTTATCTTCCACTTTCACTCAAACCTATTATACCCCTCATTAATACATGCACATTTCTACATCATTTACAGCACTCAGGAATCAAATATTACTGCCTGAAACAGGGTGTGTTCAACTGCTCTTTCTGGTGACAGGCTCTTTTTGCAGTAACAGTACTCAAAAATAAGCCTCACAACTCAAAATTAGAGACACAGATAGGTAAACAGAGCTGCCTAAGACTGAGAGAAATATAAAATAAAAATTATTTGTTTTGCCAACACTCTGGATTTCATTTTTTGATTTTGGTTCCCTTACACCCAGACCATTCAAATATTTTAAGACAGGAAACTTCTGCTTTCCTAGTCTAATGAATAACGGTATCCTTTGCTCCTGGCAATTTGAGATGTAGAAGTATGTAAAGTGACCCACAGCCCCTCAGATTAAGAGGCCTTTTCAAAGTCTTCAGATGTGGATGATCAGTGAAGAACAGGAAGCTGTAAGGTAAGAACAGTACGACACTTCCCCAGATTACATTCCATTGTGTCCACAGACATAGCAGAGCAGGCCAGAACAATGTACCTTAAAATTATATGAAGGGGAGGAAAAAATACCCACTGGTATGTTCACAGGAGACCAAAGGCTACAGGTTGGCCCCTATTCTTACATGAACTGTTACGAGTTTGCAAGCATCCCAGGACAGAGAAAACGCACTTGTCCCAGCAAGCGAGCAGATCTAGGTGCCTACAAGCCCTCCTGTGTTCCCCTAAGCTGTGGAACTGCTCTCCACAGGAGGCTGCAAATGTTTATAGGGATTCACCTAAACAAATTCCCGAAAACAACACCACCACCACTACCATCTAATGTTATCAAACACAGAGAAACATTCTGACTGCAGCTTTTATTTACACGTTTCTGGACACTGTGAGACTTTGGGGGTTAAGTATTATCCTGGCCTTATGCTTTGCAACATGCTTTTGGCCTCTGACAGTATTGTAACACTACATTTTAATACAGTACATATGTTTTATATTTTAATCATACTACAGCTAGTAAGTTAAACATACTAAAACATTCTAAGAAGAGTGAAGATACCTCTTCTCCAATCATCTGAGGAGAATTGCTACCCCCGTGTACATTGTTAGAAAGCATGTTTACAAAATTCCCTTTCCCTCACACTTTCTGAAGTCACCCTATGGTAACAAAAAGGTTTTCAAATCAAATGGTTAATACTTATTGAACAGAAAGGAAATGAATGACCTGGAATGATTCTCCTGAGAAGTACTGATAGCAAAGACTTAACTTCCACGGGCCAAATGTATAGCTCCTAGGATTTTTTTTTACTGTTCTTGGAGATAAAGATGTTTACTCTGGCTGATTCATTTCGTATCAGAAAATGGAATTTGCTGGGACAGGCCAGAGTGACCCATTTAGACTAAACTTCAGGCTTTTTGGAATTGTCCATGCTTTCAGGTAAAAACAGTCATGAGGTTTTGGAAGTTGCTACCCCTTGCAAGAAAAAACACTCATCCCTAAATCCTCAAATTTATTACCACTAAAGAATAGCTGACATCCTGGAGGTCTTCTTGGCTTCTTACGAAGAACATACCAAGGTGTACAGCTGATGTGTATGGACACAGAAGTCCAAGGTATTGGTGGGGAAAAGAGAAAACCTCTTCCCCATAGCTATGACTTTTTTTTCCCTCCCACTACAGTTCTCCATTCATCTTAGAGAAACATTGCTATGTGTTAGCCTTGAGGGTATCAGTGCTGGAGGGCTGTTACTCCTGAAGACAGGAATTCTTGAATCTAAACTCAAAAGTGCTCATCAGAAGAAAAAATAGCTGAAAAGAGTTTGCATAAAGACAGTTACTGGCAGCAAGAAAATGATACTTTCAGATATAGCCCTCTCACAGGATTAATATTTGAGTAAGCAAATAGTTCTTTGGCAAATTCTTTACTTATTGCAATGCAGTCAGAATCACAGTGAGATGATTCCATGCATACAGCAACCGCTGATAATACAGGGATCACCACGGATGCTTAGAAGGGCTTAGTCAACTCAAGAATGGAATAGGCCTTCTTGTCAAATACATTCCCGTGGTTATAATAAATTTTTGAGCCAAACCAAATACAACATAAGGAAATGAGAAAAAAAAAAGGTTTTATATAACAGGGGCCTAGAAAAATCAGAGAAATTAGGGATATTTTCCAGACAACATGTGATCAAGGTAACCTGCACACCAAGCTTTATGGGAATGCCCATTTCCTGCCAACAAGAAGAAAAGGAAAATTATGGTATGTGAATACCTTGCAAGGACCCTGGACTAGTATGACTGGTTTTCAAGAAAAAGACCACAATACAATTAAACAAATAAATAAATACAGACAGCTACCTTCCTCACAGAAGTTCAAAACAGAAGACAAATAAAGGGCACAAAAGCACTGAACATTTACTCAGATTTTCTCATTCATAAACACCATGGAGACTATGGAGCCCTCAAAGACTTAACTTCTTTAGTGCAGGATTAATTTAGAAGCCAAAACTGCGGCAGAGCTGCTCAGTACCTCTCCTTAATTTCAACAGGTCAAGGAAACATCCATACCTTTTCCATCTCAAATGGAAACTTATTCCTGTACTAATAGCCAGAAGCCTTCCTCATTGCAGTATCTCAACAGCTCATGGGTTATCAACAGACTTACTGCCATCATCCCTATATGTTCAGTCTGCAGGGAAGGTCACAGTTGATAGGGGGGAAGCTGAGATACAGACAAGGTATGTGATTTACAGGACCTCACAGAAGTAAGAAAACCCAGGTGTATCAGACCTGAGAGTGCCTCCACAGCAGCCTGCAGCACCATTCTGTCAGCCCCATTCTCTGAATTGTTGCACTCCATGCTGCTGATGTGGCTTTCTGGGCAGCCTCCCTAACAGTCCAATCCCTACTTAAACCAGGAAAAAAGGGATGTGCACTTTTTTTCAGAAGTAAGACATTTCAAATATTCTTGCCTTCCCCTCCCAAGGATTAAGGTGAGAAAGAACTGAAGCAAAATACAGACAAAAATTAAAGCAGTAACTGTACCATAACACATCTGCCTCTGAAGCAAGAAGGAGCAGACAGCACCAAAACATCTTCAGATCTGACAGGTTGCTCTGCTACCAATCTGCACAAGCAGGTGAGACATGTCACCCCATGACAAGTATCAGAAATAAAGGAGCCTAATGCAACTTCTAGTGCTTTATAAGATTTCTCTCTACTGTGCGAATGGAGACAACAAGCAGTTCTAACAAAACATGAGGAGATTTTTCTCCCCTGAGCTGCAAAGCTTTAAAATTAGCACTTTGTCTATGCTTGTTCTTTTAATGTCTGCATTTATTAAGGAGCAAAACAACCATGCATCTGAAATGCCAGAGAAATATGGATCCATAAATAATGCCACATTCCTATTCACACCTAATCTAAATATTTATGTAGTAGTTTACCAGCAAAAGATGCAAACTATTCTTTAAATGCTACATTGTATTAAAGGTTAACCACGTGACATGTTTTACTACAAAGCTCTGAATTATGTTTAACACAAATTTTTATTTTCAGTGAAAGTCCTGGTGTTCAAATGGATGGACAGGGACAAGCAGTTTTGGTCACCTCTAAAAGACGAATGCTGAAGTTCGGACTTCTTCAGTATTTTTTCAGTCCACATAGCCATAGGCCATGCAACTCAGCAGCATACTGACTGGGAGAGGAAGAGCCACCTCCTTCACAACTAGAAGAGCTAGAAATAGCTCCATCAGGGAGGCCTGATGCTTACAGCAGGCCTGTTGGTGCAGAGTTTCACTTAGATACGCAGCCCCTACTGGAATCAGGGCCAAATCAAAAGGGCTGCGCATGCACCCCTGAGGGAAATGTTAAATGGAATAGCAGAACTGCCCCCAGTACAAGCATGTGCCCTCAAATTTCACAGCTGCTTGACGCAACCTCACCTCAACAGTGAGGTAACAGCTCTCTGCCCAGTACCTTATACAGGAATTCATGATCCACTCCTCACTCAGTCCTACAAAACCCAGCTTCGCTCTCACTTCATGTCCTGCTACAGTCATCATGACATATTTATGGCCATAACTGTTCCTTTTGGTTCCTCCTTCAGCTCTCACCTTCATGCCTTCTGTTCCTAAAACCTTTCATATTAGACATAGTTTCCAACTTATCTTCTATCTTCTCTCTTACACAAGGCTTTCTTTAGAAATATTACTTTGCTGACTTCGTTTCCAATTCTCTTGATCTCTACGTGATCTTCCACATAGAACACTTTCTTCATGTCATCACTTTCCTCAGACGCAAGACCTTTGAAGCTCACTGCAGACTCAGCCATGCAGGAACTGATACAAAGATTTTCCTGTGTATTCCGTTTTCATGAACAGAGCCTCTTCCATTTACATTACACTGAGAGAGATGCACTCTTGTGTGACTTTTTGAGCCTATAATGTGCCACCGTTTTCAAGGCTGTAAAACATAGGGGTAAAAAAAAACCCTACACTTAAGTTTAAGTAGTATTCCGGGAGCTAAATATCTTCCAATTTGTAGTATAAGAAGAAAATGAACACTACTGTCAATATGACACCTCCTAAACTGAAACTCTCATGAGAAAAGACATTCCCCAGGTCTAAGCACAAGGTATTCACAAATAAACATTATGACCCATTTTAAATGTCCGACTTCTTCACATCTCCTTTGTGATTGTTAAAGCAGAATCCTCTAATTCAACAGCAGAAAAGGCTCCCATTTTCCAGAAAGAGCTAGTCAGGCACAGCAACAAGAGATGTAGTAATGTTCCCTGCTTCAGCAAGAGATGAAGTGCAGACTTACTGACAAAATCTGCATTTTTGGTTCTCATGTGCTCTGCCTGAATAAGCTCACCAATCTGAGGCAACACTTTCAGACACTGGTATTTTGAACACCACCAGTCTCTGGGACTATCCTTTTTTCTGCACCTCAGTGTATTTAGATCGAAGAAACCTTGGCAAAAAAACCCAGAGGAAGCTGGAAGCATAAATGTTCATTCTTAAGTTGCAGTAAAATCTTTCATTTCAATGATATACAGAAGTACTTGGAATGTATTACAGCTGATAAATGCAGAAATGAGGTATAGAATACTACTGAAAATAGACCTTATTTGTATGCACGCCATACAAATATGTTAAAATACGTAGTTAAATATGCTGTTGGAGTTAAGTAGCTTTCATAGAAGAGAATCATTGCAATTATCAGTGGTAATAGCAAATCCTCTCTGATACAGATGTTTACTTCCTGTTCTAAGAACTAGGGCAGGAAACAGCTATGTTAAAAATATTTGTATAGCACCAGCCATAGTGTTCCTATTTGTTACAGCTAAGTGTACAACCTGTAACAAAAATAGACATTTTTTTCTTCCTCCCCCTCCGGCATAACTTAATATATTTAAAACCTTTAGTCAACAACCAAATGCCTGCTACCATATTTTGGTACAAGCTGTCTCTAACTACAGTCCTATCTCTTCAGTTAACAACTGGAACACAGAATTAGTCATCTCTAGAAAACAGCATTAGCTTTTCATCACAAAAAGCTCAATTAAAGCCCATTTGAGAGAAGCAGAGCCACTTCTTTATTGCGTTTTTTCTTTTCCCTGCCTCTTGATAGCCAGGCTGAACCTAAATATCATTAACTGCTGTGAAGGCTAATATGCAAAGCCTAAGTACAGACCTGACTACGGCGAGTGCCTCTCTCAGTTCTGATGCACAGGGCAGGGAAAGAAGTCATCCACATACAGACACAGTTTCTTCCCCAGGCCCATGTTTACTTCTTGCCAATTTCTTTCATAAAATGGGAGAGGTGTAACTATCTATTCAATTTTTTAAATTTCACCGTGTGCCTTCTGTTTCTTAGAACATGGCAAATACTGTCTCTACACTATATCCCTAGTACTTAGAATGCAAAACACTTTATGACACTTCTAGCTCTGGGAGAAGAGAAAATGAAGCATGAAATAAGAAATATACTAGCAGAACAATATTCATTGACACTGGTGAATTTGTATACTGCTGCATTGGGAAAGTATTAGTGTTTGGGGTTTTAGGCTTTTTTTTTAATATGTTTGCCCAGCTTGTCTGATGTCAATGGTATGTCTGCCCTTGCAGCTTTTCCACGTAACATGCAACCAAGACGCCAAATCCATCAAGTTATGCTCAAATCTGGCAGATTTATATATTCTCATTTAAATGACAACTATTTTTAAGCTAAACTATGTAATTATCCTCACAGTTCTTCATAAACCCCCTAGTCCTGAAAAAATATGATCACATTTGTTGAAGAGTCTGAGCCCAAACACAGAACTTGAAATCTTTTCTCTCCTAGCAAGAGTCTAGAACTAGTAATAATATTTTCTTTCCTAGCAAGGGTCAAGACAACAGATTCACAAACAATAAAGCCATAAGCACAGAACAAAACACATAAAAAAACATCTTGGCTGACCAAAAACTGACTTTGGTTGAAAAAATGTTTTACAAATTATTCCTTATTTCTTGTAGCTTGTACTGTAATTGAAAGAAAATGGCACCAAAAGAAGAAAAAAAAAATCACATTCTTCAAGTCCATTATGTATCAGCAATATTCAATTTAACATGCACTAATTCGGTCAGCCTCACACTGTTATTAGATAATCTGTCCTTGCACTGTTTTTAATACGCAAAAGTTAAAACTCCTGCATAAATAAACAAAGGCAGTCACAGAACTCTAAAATTTGTCACCTCCAACAAGTAAGAATTGGGCAAACAATAATTGGAAGAAAATGCATTGCAAAAACAGAATAAAGAATCAAAACTGCTTTTCAGAGCAGACTTCTGAACCTCAGTCCCAGAAAAGCAGTGATGAGAATCAGCTGTCTACAGCATATCCTCGTCTGGCGTGTGGCAGGAAAGGTATGCCAGCCTCCACACCAGCACACCAGAGAAAATGTACAGAGACTGACACTTCTGCAGCAGGTATCAAAGCAGAAGCAGATTTATGTATATCAGGCTAGTCAATACAAAAATGGATCATATCTCAGCCACCTAGTGCCTCATGCCAGGAATTCAAACAGTCTGAAAAGCCTTTCTTTTGGAAAACAACTGGTACAACCCCCTTCAAATGCCACTTGTACTGCAGCCACCTTCCTCACAGCTCAGGGAAAATTTCCCTCTTATTCTACTTTTAATGGAAAAACCGTCCATGTACTGTAGGAAGGCACAAGACAGATCAGCACATCTTTTGGGTGCACTAGTTAGAAATTTGGCTGAAGTCATTATAGCTAACTGACAAAGGCTGAAATATTTTACTAGTGATTTGCTGGAATTATACATCAGATTCATACTAATGTAATAGGCAACTTGGAATATGCAGCCCTGATTTACCAGGAATTCTCTCATGAGGAATTATTTAAAGTAAAGAAGGTACAAACTAAGTGACAAAAAGCAAAGATAAATGTCACAGCACTCATTACCAGCAGGCCCAATGTAATAATGACTGGGCCATAGCCACAGCGCTGGTTATTTATAATGCAAACACATAACAGATATGTAAAAAACACTTTGTGTACCTCCTCTTTTTTATTTTCTTCCAGTGTCTTGGGGAAGGACCATTCCCACCAGTTTCACTTCTCTTCAAATCTGCCTGGACTCTTTTTGAAGGGAGAAGCTGGTATTTCATGGTTTCTAAACCATTTTCAAAGTCTACCACTTTGGTCTCAATATATTTTCAAAGAACAAAAGGAACTACCCCAACTACCTTATACACGCAAAAAACTCACCCATAGTTGTAATTGTACAACATAGAATACCAAAAGAATTTTCTCATATTTTGCAGCCAATTTAGTTATAGACCACCACAGATGGACAGTTGTTTTTTTTAATTCCATTTTCTTAAGGCAGGAGGGATGCAAAACTGTCAGGAGAGGCAGTAAACACAAAAGATGACTTTCAACATCCAGAGTAGACTATGATATGCAGCTAATGCTTTTTTTATTTTCATTCCAAAAACTGATGGGGTCTTACTTACAAGAGACAGGATTGGTGGGAAAAAAAAAAAAAAAAAAAAAAAGGTGCTTAATGTATTCTTTGCATTAAGGATAATATGAATTTGGTACAAGTGTCTTGTACTTCCTGCTATCTGAATGAAGTCATTGACTAAGAACCCCAAAATAATCTCATGACACAAACACCGCACACCACTCATCACAGCTGAGATGCTGACATTTGCTGCAGGGCCGGTACTGCTGCACTGAACTCAGGCACATAATCCACCTCTTTTCTAATTTAACTAGAATCTGTTCTAGTCCGTACAAGAACTACAATCTTAACTGCAGAATATGTATATTTTTCCCTTGATTGCGTCTACTTGTTCTTTCAAGGGCATTACCATTAGGAACAAACACTTCTCCATCCTCTCTCCCCCTGAAAGCAGAGTGAAAATAATCCTATCAAGGGAAACTTATTACTGTTTCCAAATTGCGCCTGGCTCTCAGCAGGCACACTCTCCAGGCAACAGTTTTGCCGCTACATTATAACTAATTTTTTTTTTTTTTCCACATGACATTTTGTACTGTAAGTAGGTAGAGTAAGGACAGATATATGTGGTTTGGGATAAGAAAGAACCTTCTTGAGCCAAGCAAAAAAGCAGCATCTCCTCTCACTCTGCACCCTCCTGCAAAGAAATTTTGTTCTCACTCCTCGGAACGATTTCTCAGCACGTTGCACCATGCCCAAAAACAGACCCTTTCACAAATTAACGCTGCAAGAGACAGATGAAACCTGTAGTTTGTTCAAATTTGGAGCTCCTGGCTGCAGAGGATAATGAAGAAATAAAAGGAAAGAGGGGAAGAAGGAGAACAAAAGAAAGCCCAAAGCCATCATTTGATTCCCAGTACCTGGACACGGCACTCGCTGTCCAACGCTGCCACCTGGTGGCCACACAGAGCGGCGACACAGCTGCGGCTCTGACCAAGGCGACTCGGGAGTGTCACCCCCACTGTCCCTTCCACAGCTACCAACTCCTGGATCATCACTCCGGAAACAGAAAAAACCCCTCTCCGCTTCCTGTTCCCTTTGTCTTTATGGCTTTCTGCAATCCTTCCAAACAGATTCACCAGAACACTTTAAATAAACTGTTCCCAAGGGAAAAAAGGGGAAAAAAAAATTCAAACCAAGACACATTCAATGGAATTAAATGTAGTGCATTTGATTTTTAGTGAGTAGATAAAGAGCAATTTTTAAATTAATTCAAACTAAATCCACTAAAGGGTGCTTCAAGATCAATGAACAAAAATGCCTCAAAGTTACAGGCCATTCTTCCAGACAAAGGGAAACTTACCCAAACACATAACAAGGAATTTACCTATAACTTTAGCTTTTTAAACAGAGCACCGACAAACACACAAGTCTTAATGACAGAGCCACACGGCATTTAGGAGGATGAGACAACTATCTGAATCAAGAGAAAAAAAACATCATATCTTAACTAATTCTTCTGAGTAACATAATCAGGGGAACTAGATACTTCTTTGGGAACAGGACAGAGACAAGAATTGTACAGTAACAAGAGAGAGCTGTGCATGCCAGAACACCACTTCAAAATCAGACTGAAGAGAGGTCAGGAGCTAGATCCCAGCCTTTAATCTGCAAATGTAAGAACAGCAACTCTCAACCTACCTAAAAGAAAGGTTATACACTGCCATTCTCTCACCCACTAACCCCTACAGCCCAGCTCCTTCTTGGGAGACTCTTAGCTTAAGAGCAGGTTCAGCTGAGAGGTATTATTTAAACACATCACACTCACCTGGACATTACCCTCTTCTGCATTTCACAGCCTCCCAAAGGCATTTAACCAGCCACATCAATGTCCTTTCCCACCACATGCTCTAATACTCCTAACCTGAATAATGTTCTAGCTCCTCACCACATCTCCTCCTGCACCAGGGAGGACCCCTTCACACACCAAGCAAAGGCATTTCTGAAAAGTTGGACCATTCCTCTTGATTCCAGAACCCAGGTGTGCAACCCTCACAGATTCACAGCATCCATACCCTTCCTGCTCATGGGAGTGAGAAACAAAAGCCTACAAAACCCACAGCAGGTTAATGTTTTAGGGAAATGTACTACAGGCTTGACATGAAACAAGGACTTTGTTAGAAGACAGCAAAGCAGCATCCCAGGCTTATTCTCCAGATGGTGCATAGCTCCAACTTCTCACTTTTTGCACAGCACCTTTTCATGTCAAATACAACACAATTGTATGATACTTGCTTAAAAATCCTTTTGGCCATCAGGGAGTAACACTTCAGAACAGAAGTCCAAACAAGTAATAAGAACTGTGCCATAGCTGAAGTATCAAATTAGAAAAAAATACTGATGCAATCATTTCTACAGGCACATATATTGTCAGGAATGACAAAGCTTTGAAGCCATGAAATCCTCTTTGAAGCTTGGCTCCAAGCAACTATCACTCTTTAAGTTTCAACTATTCTAGATTACAATTTTAAGTGAAAGGGCCCGGCAAGCCTGAAGCACTTGGAATTAAATAAATAAATGAATAAATTTTTGAAAATACTGAAACTGTGATTTAGCGCCCACTTAAAAAAATATAAGTAAGATGACTTATGTCAGGCTTCTTTCTTTAATTGTATGGGGAAAGACTTCACAAAGTACATGCAGATATTTCTAAATAATTTCAATATTGCAGCTATGGATGGCCACACTGGTGCAGCTCAGGCCTTTCTAATTCTGATTTCTTTTTCTTCTGACTAGAAAATATAATTATCAGATTTTGATATTTCTTCTCGTAATTCTCCAAAAGTAGGCTGACCTTGGACATGGAAAGTCTTCCTTTGGTTAAGTGAAACAGAACACTTTCCTTATGAACTTGCTGCATCCTTAAATACAGCACACAGTCCCTGCATCTTCATTCTGGTGCCTTTTTGTTTCCAAAAATGTCACAAGTCAGGAGGACAATCAAAATCAAATCACTTTTCCCTCAGCAGGTCTCCATAACACATTCAGCTTGCTGTGTTTTCTGTTGTTTTAAATCTGTAATGTCCTCTTCAATTTGTAAATTTTTAATTGGAACCACAAGACATGCAATTGTTCTCCCATTTCTGTAACTCTTGGGAACCTCATACCACTATTGTCTTGTTATTGAGCATTTTACTCCATAGGCTCTGCCAGTTTGCTACTATTTTCACCACCTTTTTCTTTTTTTGTCTCTACATTCAGATTTCTACCTTCCTATCCACATCTTTACTAGAAAGTCAGATGCAGGTAAACTTTTATCACTGTCCACTCCCTGCATCACTGGCTAAGTACCTACTGCCTTAGAAATTCAGATGCAGAACAGAAAGATTGTACCTGCTCCAAATAATTCACACTTGAATACAATCTTTGCAGTAAACTTTGCACCTTATTTCTTTCCTTATCATGATCATAAAACAACTGCTGGAGTTTGTATTTTCTCTGAATGAGATTCCCCAAACACATCCAGAATTCAGTCAGCCTTCGGAATTCATTATTTTAGTTTGATCTAATGCTCAATCTTGATTGTGTCAGTGTCTCAGCTGTCATTTCTTGGCTTCTCCACCTCTTCCTATCACTTCAGTACTTTACTTCTCTGCCTTGCTATCCACAATGTTTTCAGCCTTTACTCCCATTGTTCTCTGTACTTCAAAGAGCACCTGTATCTGCTTTCAAAGATGTTCTGCATAGGCATTAACATCAGATTGCCCTCATGACTAATGCTTACCCTACAATCTCATCTATTAAGTTTCCATTTTTAATTATCTTGATTTGCAAGATATTTGGATGGCAAGTATCCTAGTAAAAACACTGTAAATGCACATGCCTAATACAAAAGCATAAATACAGCTCTAAGCAAATCACATTTGAACCAAACAAATTGAGGCTGCAAAAGTAAAACACCAGCACTTTGAGATAAGTTTTGGCTGAAACAGGGGAGTAGACCAGACATCTCCAGTGTGCCATGTTCAGCATGGCTCACACGGCTGCAATAAGCAGCGAGCAGTGCTCCAGCAGAATATTCCAATCGGCTTTCAAAATAAATCTCAAGCAGGGGGTGTAATAATCAAGTTGGTAAACTCAATTTGAACATGAAGCATATTGATTTCTTCTGTGGCTAATCACCATCGTGATTCTAAATTATAAAGATCCGAAATTCTCTTCTCCCTGAATGCATACAGTAAATTGCAAACCAACAACAGCCCACAGAGCTGTAATTGCTATCCTGACAGGATAAAAACGCCTACTCGTCCTATTGTTTTTTTGAGTCCATCTCCTCTCTCCCCTTTTCCTCTGCCTTTTATTTTATCTGTTTTTTCGCCACAAATGTGAACTTTGGGGACAGAAAAATGAAGAGCTTTTTCCAGGTGTTTCCCACAGAAGGTAGTGCTTCATTCAATGCCCCAAAAACCTGCCCTTTCCAGAAGTAACACACTGCATATTATCAGGTCAGTCACAGACTCATAGAATGGTTTGGGTTAGAAGAGGATCCCAAAGATTACCTAACTCCAACCCCCTAACATGGGCATGGACCCCTTCCACTTGATCAGATTGCTCAGAGCCACATCAAACCCAGCTTTAGACACTTCCAAGGATGGGGCATCCACAGCTTCCCTGAACAGCCTGTGACTATGCCTGGCCAACCTCAAAGTAAAGAATTTAATAGCTAATCTATGAAACCTATACTTTCAGTTTGAAGCCATTTGCCCTTGTCCTGCCACTACAGGCCCTTGTAAATGGTCTTGCCTCATCTTTCATCTAAGTTCACAGTCAATAAACATGACTCATGAGTCTCACATATTACAGTGTTACTTCTCTATAACCTGTGCTTCATTCAACTGAGTATTTACATGCATTCTGTTAATCCCACCCCTCTGTTGGTTTTTGGTTTGTTTCTTTCAAAGCACAGACATCCCATTTCAAGTTACTCCTAAAATACAAATTTCACCCAAGTTCTGCAACACTTAACTAATCCATGAAGATAGGCAACTCTCTAGTATCCCAGAAGGCAAATGAACTAATGTGTATGTCTCAAACATCAATAACCAGATGGCCATGGAGCCAACCAAGGATTGTTGGTAATAACAGACAAGGATTGCTGGTAATAATCAAGGATAGCTGGTATTAACACACCATGAGAAAAAAACAGGATGTGGCTGGAGAAGGAGGCATACAGGGATAGGGCAGCACATTTCTGCAACAGACATCCTTGTCCTGGCTCCTGGAGATCAGCACAACACAACACAGCACAAGTGTAGGAATGAGGTCAAGACGCAGGCATGGGCTGTAGGGAGATGCTGAGACAACCAAATACCCTGAAGCCTCCAACTCATTTCCAGACAGATTTGGAAGAACTGACTGCACACAACTGCAAAATTACATTAGAAATTTACCCCCAGTGCAGGAAAACTAGTCTATAAAAAGGTACCCCCAAAAAGCCCAGGACCCCATGTATGCACCTCAGGACCCTGCACACCCCATCAGCTGCATCAGCGATGGAGCCAGGATCTGTCCGGTGATCTCTCTCTCTCTCTTTCTTCCTCCCCCTCTTTAATTCATATCTCTCTCCCTCTTTCTTCCATTTCACCTTACCCCTTTATCCTAAACCCATTGCCATGTGCTTTTAGCAAGCCAAGGACTGACATACCACTTTTCATGCCAAGTGTCTAATTTATTAATATAACTTTGTGATTGTTTGCAGACCCTCTGACTCCTGTTGTTCCTTTCAACCATGAGCATCTACAAATCTTGGGTGCTCCCTTCCCCTTAAGAGTGGGACATTCACAAACACCAGAGATATGAAAGGAAATTCAAACTCCTACCTGTAAGATCTATCATAAATATCATTAACCAGTCTGGGGTATTTTGGGGTATATATAATCTTCCGTCCACAGATTTCACTTTCAGTATGTTCAATAACCCTGAAGGACTTAGAATTTACAAGCCTGAAATGTTTAACGCTTTACACTATACTATACAACTCGGATTCTTTTTCACAACTGTTTTACTCTGTTTTTTTGCCATATGCTTTTTAATACTACCATATGCTTATCTACTTCTACTGTCTTGGTTCCCAGAAGAGCGTATCTGTTTCATAAGGGTAATGCCTCATGGGGTTAATGTTTGTATTATCTGATGTAGAAAAACATGGGTAATCTCAACTAAGTGTGTCTGACAAGACACCCATGAAAAAAAGCCTTGCACATCTTTGTGGGGATTACTGCAATACAAAGCTGAACCCTGTTTGAAGACAGTATCTCTGAGTAAAGTACAGAAAGGTCTCAACCACAGGGTGGAATGAACAGCAGAATTTTCCTTTTTGATTTTCTAAGAGATAGCATTATACAAAGCAATAATGTTGACGCTGTTAATTCAGAAAAGAATCTGCCACCTTCAGAGATCAGGACACACAATATGGGCAATTAAGTTTTAACTGAGATTTGGCTAAAAGTAAGCATGGATGCAAATTAAGGTACTATAAGGTCCTGAACTATGACCTTCATCTTTAATAATTAGACAAAGAATCATAAAGATCACTTTCTGGTAAAGAGCTGTCTGAAAATTACAGGAGGAACAAGTTTTAAATATCACACCTTCACTTATTTTCTGCATAATCATCTGCAAGAGAAGGTAATGATGGAAAGTATGGAATGTCTTTTTGAAGAAGGGTAAGATACCACTCAGTGTTTATTCTCCACATTTACCACCAGAGAGCTTACATCACCCTCTATTAACCTCAAAACTAATATTTAAGCATAACTGACTACTTTAGACAAAATCAAGAGAGGAGGAAAACAGCTCATTTGAAAAGAACATGCTGCCTCTAGCATAGAATACAGCATTCTTGTGCAATCAGAGTAGATGATAACTCTGGCAAAATAACTGTACTTTTAACCAGGGCAACAGAAGCATTTTTCCTCCCAGGTAATCCCTCACCACTGGCACTTTACCAATTCTGTAAGAATAACCTACGCAGAAAGGCTTAGAGCACAGTAGCTGTCCACTCTCCAGCATCTCTCACTGCTCAGAGAACAATCTTTCCTCCTCATCCTTTCTGCTCTTTGCATATTCAGCTGCATATTCCTTTTCAAAACAAGACTGGTTGTAATTTTAGCAACTTCGAAGACTTAAGTAGGAAGATACAGCTTAGGCATGAAGTACCAGAGGGTTGCCATTACTTGAAAGGAGTCTGTTAGATGCCATTATCCCCTGCATTTGCACAGATGAGTTGCTAATGAGAGAATTCAGGCATATTTTCATTTGAACTCTAAAATGTCCTTAAAAAGCTCTAATTCTGTGCCAGAAATTTCATCCTCATGGGTTTAAGCAAAAACAAAGAGGAATTCATTTGCATTCTCTACACAAACAATTTTTAGCCAGCAGAAGGCCATACCCTGATGTCAAGGAAAGAGGACTATTTTGTTCATATCACTCTTTATCCACAACTGTCTGCCTGCTCATGTGAGGGCCACACCAACTTAATAATTCTAAAGTTTTGATATAATAAAGAAATCCTGCTGATAATTTGCATTTAGCTTTAAAAGAGAATTCACATTTCCCATACCTTTCACTGTACCCAAAATCACTACATCTCTCCATCTGCCAAACTGAGGCTTCTTCATTTTAGAAGTGTTCCATTAGATCCCTAAAATTTAGGTCTTTTGTTAGGCCTGGATCTCACCAGGCTGGATGTCTGTCTGCCAACGGCAGTTCCCCCCTGAGAGGTAAGTAAGGAAAAGTGCCCTAGCATCATGCACTTGATCAGTTCTCCCACTACATAATTACAGCTAGAACAGAAATCTGTGCACCTCCCACTAACCATGCAGGCTGGGTCACAAACCTCTCCACAGGCATACAAGTCTTTTCTTTCTTTCCCTGAGCAGGTGGGAAGGAAGCAATATTTCCTAATCATTGCAAGGATACAAAACAAACAAAAGTTACAAAAGCATACTCCAAATATTTTGAAGATGGGTGTATTGTTCCAGAAAAGTCATTGGACATGGTTTGAATGCATACATACATACATTCCTCATACAGACAGCCACCAATCAACAAAAAACTCTCTTAATAGAGGGAACAAAAATGCAATGATTAAAACAAAAGGAAGGGCTGCTCTTGGACACTCTGTAGTAACTTAATTTAAGGAAAGTTATCAAGGATCTCTAGACAGAAACCAGAAAAGCCATCAGGTTCCTCTATGATTTAAAATTACTCCTCCTGGAAAAGGAAAGTTTCAACATACAAGCATTAAGATATTTTCTCTGATGTAAATCCCTCCACCTACTCAAGGACCATATTGCCAAAGGTGACAGATACCATATTGCACTCACTGTATCTCCACTAGACAATAAATTAAGTTTGCAATATAAAGTTGTTCAAGAACAAGATAAAATAGCAGCAGCCACACATCCAAACAGATACTTAACATGGAAATGGCAAAAGGCACTGTTTCAATTTACACCACTTGATTTTGTAGAAACCCTAAAGCTGTCTAAGGAATTAATGTCCGTGTGCAGACAAATGGAAAATGCCTAAATGTTCCAGGAGGAGATTAAGACTGAGTCTGAAATGAAAATATAGGAAGACAAAGGCAGCAGTAACTTGCAAGACCCTTTGTCAGATAGGTTCTTGCAAGTAACAAAATGACAGTTTGACATAAGCAGGTTTAATACCAAATCTTAAGGAAAGGGACTTCAAAAACAGTATTGGATGGGGAATCTGAAGTTCCCTTCCTCTGTAAGCAAAAGGGTGTTTTTGCAGACTACTGCAGGCTGTCCTAATTGGCAGTAGATCTCATCTTCACACGTTTCTGAATGAAGTCCTAGTCCTTCTGCCTTCAGTGAAAGCCAAAGTTTTCTCCCAGAGTTTTACTGTGAAAACTCAGAAATTAAGACCAAAAAAAAAAAAAATCAAAGGAAAACATAAGCAGCAGAATTAAGACATCTGAATTTTAAACATAGTCTTATTACAACCTTCCTTTAATATGTTGAACAAATTCTCATATTTCTGCTTCATTTTCTTCATTTTTATGAAGATGAGATGGCAGCAATATATTTTTACTCACAGAATGAGGACAGAATTAAGAGCACTTGCAAACCACTGATCTCCCAGAACGAAAGGACCTAGATTAGCACACCACATTATATCAATCCTTAGAACAAGCTGATTTTAAGTAAGCAGCATTATGTAAATTAGTTACAGAAAGAAATTAGAAGAAGATTCAAAAGGTTTGAGTAAATATAAAGTTTAGTACAAATATATATACCCATTGGCTCCATAAACACATTTTCTATTTCCACACACAAAATGGAAGCTACTGCATTTCCTAATTATATTGCAAAAGAAGATGACCATTCCATGAAGTCCCAACTACATTATTTCAATTCAGTAACCCTGCATGTTGTCATAAAGCCTGAAACATTTATATAGAGGGACATATACAACACGTCACCTTTCTAATTTTATAAACACTGAAAGAAAAAAGCTATGATACATGCAAATCCAAGTTTCAGGCTATTTTTAGAATTGACTGCAAAGTACAAAAATCACCTGAAATTTCCCATGTCCTCAACAACACTATCCCTCTTCCTGGAAAACATAAGTGTAATTTTGCTATTCATAAGACATAGTTCATGCAGAATTCAACACAATGCTGTTACAAGCTCAACAATTCTTAGAATTGCCAGAGTTTGTGTACTCTCAAGGTAGATTGCATACTGATATGTCCAGAAAGTAAAGTATTCATCAGGTTGTTTTTATGGTTTGTCCTTTGACAAAGGAAAAAGTTGCATGGGAAAGAATATAAAATACTAGGTACAGCTTAATATCCATAATTTCATGTTTATGCATGCTTATCCAGATCACAAAAATAAAGTGATAGCAAAAAATAAATCAGTTTGACCTGCATAACCGGGGCATAGCTGAGAAAAGGTCTATTTTCAGGATGGTCCCATGGAAATTATTAAAACTAGTTACAGAAATTAAAGATGTGTGAAGGTGCCTTTCTAGGATGACAAGCCTAGAATTATTGCCTAGACAAGCAATAATGACAAGCCTAGAATTATAGTTTTAGAACAGAAATTCTTCTATATTCTCAAGCATTTCTGTGAGATGCACTAAAGTGGTCTTTCAGGACACTGAATACCTTCTCTGTGGCTCCTATGACAATATTGTAAGGGTTGTCAACACCACTGAAATATATCAAAATCTAAGGCAAAATAAATGCAAACATTTTAATTCATCATTACAGTTCACAAGAAGAAAGTAATAAGCAGCAAGGCATGCAAAAATCGGAGCTCAGTACAAACATTACTCGAGCCACACCACATATTCTGCATGACCTACAACACAATTTACTAAAATCAGTAAAATAAAACCATGTATAACTGGAAAAGCCAATACTTCAAAAATCTACAATGAACTTATTAAAACCTCATATGCAAAAACCCCACTAAAAGCTACTGTAAAATTCCTAGACTGGTTTCACTAACAACTCCCCCACACTTGGGGTATTTTGGCTCATGTTGCTGCATATTAAGGTGAACAAGCAACTACTCATGCTCCTTCTCACATCTCTCATCAGCTGTAATTAACATATCCATACTTCATGTATCCTGTCTCAAATTTTCACATGTTCTCTTAAAAGAAATTTTAACTCCTAGGACTTCTAATAGAAGTAATGGCAACCTGGGAAATATAAGCCGTAATTCCTCCCCTGTCCTTTCTGCCTTTATATTCAGGAGACTGGCTGGCTCCTTAAACTGGGAACCTTGACTTAAACAAGGAGCAATGCATGCAATGAAGCTGTATAAATCAAAGCCATCTCCATTTCTGTGCATGTGCCATAGCCATAACTGAATGCAGCACTCTTCCAGAGGGCATAGAAATCTTTCAAATACCACCAAAAATCGTACAAGTTAAACTTTTGCACTTTTTAACAGGAACAGCTGCAAATATGCTTCAGACTGGCATTTAAAGAAAACCTAAAATGCCAATTTGAAATGTGTCTCTTCTTTTTCCCCAACTGAAAACTCAAGCAAGTTTACTTTTAAAGACAGAACTTGTGTCTCTCCTCATACATTCACTCCCACTTTCTGACCTCTACCCCTCCCATCACAAAACCCAGAATTCCATTTATGATCCACACAAATTCAAGACATGGAATTCATGAGGCTGACTAACAGAGAAAGGACACCTTTAAAAGAAGAAAAAGTTGTATTTGGCATAACAGCTCCTCAGCCCATGACTGCTGGTTTCACCTTCTCATCATGAATTGCTAACACAATGCAAATAAAAATACACACACCACTGCAAACTGACAATATTTTGTTCACACGTGCACACAATTAAACAGAAACAACATAGTTACTAGAACATGAACCTCTGTCACAGATTGTCTTCTAAATTAATAACATTAATTTTAAATGTTTATTATGGTAGTCCTGTAATATGACTTGAAATAGATCCCTACACATCTATTAACAAGTGAATAGAAGTGTCTTCTATGACTATAATGTTTATTATAGGATCTCAGTTCTGGTCAAACAAAACCTCTAGACTGAATTTTTTGCCTCATTAGGAAAAGATAAACCTATTTTGCTTATGAAGGACAGATCTGTCATTTGAATGAACTTTTGTAATACAAGCATGGAAGCTAGGGAAATATAAAATAGCATGAGAACTGCATTACATTCACATAAAGGGTAGTTTAATAATTCAAGGTTTATTTGGAGGTTTGTTTGCAACTGTAGGAAAGGTCAGACCTCATATGAATTAGGTATTAAGGTTTGCACATAAAGTCTAAGGTAAGGATAAGTAGAAAGGCTTGTTTGCCATGCAGTTGCTCAGTGCTGTTGAGAGCTAAAATTTTTAAAACCAACGCAGTGATAACAGCATGGATTACTGAAAGGATTCTGCATAGAGACCAGCACACATGCATCAAGAGTTCAACTGAAAATCACAAAATCCGTTAACACACAGATTGTGGGAAGTTTTACTGTTTTAAGAGACATGTGGCTTTGAGTTACACTTAACATCTTTATTTTAAATTTCTTATTGCTCTTCCTTGCACTTCAAGGATTTAATACAAGACAGACTTTCATGCTTTTGCATTAAACACTTCCCGCATTGTTTAGTGGCAGTCAGATACAACAAATTGTTAAGTTTGGACCTGGCCTGTGCTGTTCAGAAAAGAACTCATTACACCAATAAGCATCTACTTTGGGCATCCATAACTGGATGCAGACATAGATATATCCAAGAAGATGCATAAATGCATATATCCTGCTGCTCTGGGACTGCTAGCTAAGTATTTGAACACATACCTGTGCATATTAAAATATGCACGTTTTCACATTAAATAAGCTCAAACCAACTCTCTTATCAAAACACTTCCTCAAAGACAGTGGGACACTAAAAATACTCAGTCTAATAGGAGCAGGAACAAAGACATAACTTACTAGCAGTTAACAGAAAACAAAAATATTCCACAGCTGCAGAAAATACAAAAACCATGTTTCAGGAAAAGCAAACTTTGGCCTTGTACAGAAATGCTTCCAAATCACCTACACTACCTTGGAAGAAAGCAAACACAGAGATTTGTAAGCTTGAGGAATAATTATTTCTGTTCTTCTAACCCAAGCTTCACTGATCAAATTCACAGAAGTCTTAGTAAAATGAAAGAAATTTAATTTTATTCAATCCTTTTTGCCTCTTGATCTAAAAAACAGAAGTGACTGCTCCTCCTGCAAACCTCTACATCCTCTCTGTATCATCCTCAAGGGTCTCCTGGTAGGAATGGCAGCACCATAAGCTAGCAGAAGGGACCACAGCACAGACTGCATCAGGCAGGTCAGCTGCAGGTAGGAACACCTTGACCATCTGCAGTATTTCCACCCCTTTTTCAGATGTGAGGGGGGAGCAGAGGACCCCTACACTGGCTCAGCCAACAGCCAGGCTGCAGAACAGGTGCTTTCAGAACAGAGTCACATCAATGCAGTCCAAATGCAGCACAGGGCAGGCATCATCTGTGCAAGCTGCACATCCATCAGGAAGGACTTAACCAGTCTGCACCTACTTTAAGCAAGAAGCTGCAATTATTTTATCCTATGGTTTCCTTTACCTACATGCACTTTCACATCATCACGATTTTGTTCTGCAGTTTAAACATGATTCATACCCTCAATTTAACTTTGATTCATAGTTTCTAATAACATCAGTCCATTGTCCAAACACTGCAAGGGGATATTAAACAAGCTTAGACGGTCTGGGGAATTTGCCCACCAACATTAAACACAGGATAATTGGTTGCCATAATATTGTTTTAGATAGCAGCTTCAGATAAACAAACTATAACTGTAATGTCCCTGCTCTGAACCAAGAAAATAAAAAATAAATTCAACAACTGTTGGACAATATTGCAAAACCTTGTATTATTAAAACACATAAATGGTTATAGCTTATTCCAAAGAATTGTTGCCCAATTTCAAATTATATAAGAGCAGAAAAACAATCACAAATAAAAATTTTTGAGTTTTATGAGTGGGTAATGCCCAATGTGAGGCTCTATTGTCTTTGTCCAGACTCTATAAGCTAGCTTACTAGCTGCAAAACGACACCCTCAGGAGTTTAGGTTAAATTGTCACTCATTTGGAAATGTAGGCATCTGGTAATACACACACACAAACACATACAATAAAATTAAACTATGCCTAATAGGTACCTAAGTTAGTTTTGAACTCTTATTAATGATACCCTTCTCTGTAGAGCAGAGAACACCCTAAAAATGAAGTGCTGAGCAGATGGCTTTTTTAAAGTGTGATTTAAATATGTGGCACATGCATGACATGTGCCTTTCCTTGATTTTCCAGACACTAATTGTTAAATAAGACTTCTGAAGTACGCATAAATGCATGGAATTCAATAATCAGTCAAGTATTTAGACACAAAAGAGAAGTCAGCAGAATTTTATGGATAGACAAAAATTAACTTACCAAAACTAGAGTATATTCTGTGTTAAAAACATAGTCAGCACTATGAAAAAAATGTTAGAATGATACAAGTGCTTGTGCACATACACAGAGACATAAAGGAAACGGTTCCCATTTTCACACCTAAAAGCATAAATATCCCTTAGAATTGTACCATTTCCCTTATGAGAGCTAAGTATTAACAGGCAGGTTTTTTTATGAGAACTGTTTTCTCCCATCTATAGGGGATCTGCCTCTTTGCCCCAACAGCCTGATACCTCTTTTTTACGGTCTGTATTGAATACTCTTTTCCCTTTCATCCACCTCTGTATCTTGGGTTTGCCAGTCCTTTTTCTTTGCCAGTGCTCCTCATTCCTAGCAGCTTCCCCAGCACAGTGTCATCACTATTTTTGGAATATACATTCCTGCACACACTGATTCCAAATACAGCAAGAATACATACTCCATACTTGCATATATATCATTAGGAGACTTCTAGGACCTTATCCTGTCAAACCTTATTAAAGTGACATTTTTAAGGCTGACATTCCATTTTCTCCAAGATTGTTTTGAGAAGACATTTAGTAGAAACCTCCCCCCATTGAGGATTTTAATCAAGAGAGAAAATTAGGAAAAAGTTAAGTCTGCTATCTAGGAAAAAGATCTATTAGGTCTTGTCTGGACTAGAGAAATGTATTCTTCTCTAAGAATCAATTTAGTCTTTGCAATGCACTTGTAAAATGTCACACGTTCACACACAGAAAGCATTGCAGATCCTGTTAAAACTAGTTTCATTAACTCTAAATGCTATTTCAGTCGGGCTGAATTAATGGCAGCTAAGTTAAAGGTTTACTGGCATTGTAGTTAATGCTGATCAAAGAAGATACCCATCACCTTCTCCACAATATTCTCATGGCCCTTTGAAATCTGTCCAACTTCACCATTTCTGAGACCCCTACCACAAATCTGTGGGATGGAACTGCAGTACATTTCACAAAGCACAACTGAGGACAGAGGAAACCGGTGACAGCTCAAAAATCTTATCAGCAGTGGACACTGCAGAGCTTAATTTGCTGAGTGAGAAACAATTCAAATTTCTAGACAAAGGCTTACAGCTACGGCAAAGCCTCCGAATCAGAATGAAAATCTAAACTTAAATTCAGGCTATCTGTACAAAGAACTAGCAGCCAGAGAGAAAGACAGATAGCGATCCATCCTCTGCTGGAAAAGAAAAGTATGCCTAGAGATCTCTTTCAGTTGGGTTTTTTTTTTTTTCTAATATATACTGCTAACAACACCAACTTTCCACTGAAATCACTTTTCAAACAAAGGAAGAAAACAAACATGTTGAAATTTAAGAAAATCCTCCCTTTTTTCAAAGAAGACAGTATTTTCATTTTGCATCAGATGTTTGATTGCTTGTCAAAGTTTCATCACAAATTGTAACATTTTGCTCATTATTAAAACATTATTTTTTTCATCAGTAGCTGAAAGTCTAATTGTGTTACTGATTCAGTATTGATACACCATGCATGTAGCAATGAGAGACTGACACAGTTTCAAAAAACAAATAAATCACTTCCATTATGTCAGAGCACAATCATCAGAACAGCAGGATCACAACATCACAACCAACTCACTATGTCATGAAGGAACATAAAACCAAAACATAGCATCTTTGAATTTGTTTGAAATAAATTTTAGTGAAACAAAATTGCATCTTGAAGTATTAACAATGCCTGCAAAATAGAAATTTAAAATGCTGATCAGCTCTACATGAAAAAAATTGTTGCTTGTCTTTAATTCACTTAATTTTCAATGTCTGTTTAAGAACAACTATTATATAATCCAAAAGGCTGATGGAGGAGATTTCTATTCCTAATCTAAGAAATAACTGAAAAATAAAGAATAAAATATATAAGATGCTCTAAGTTGTTTTCTTTTCTAGACAAGATCCATCATAATAAAATGGTAGAATCAATTAACAACAATTTCCTAGCACTGCACCAAGGCTGTCTAACTACTATAAATTCTGTTGTAATTTTTGCATATAACAGTTTATTTCACCAAACCACTGTCTGTTCAAAGCTCTAAGAACTGTGGGAGACTCCTCTTGTAAATGAATCTTAATCAAAATTTGTTTTGAGCATTGCTGTTTTCCAAGACTCCTAATGAGTCCTTTGCACAGAGCAAGGCATACAGCATTCAACATTCTGCAGGACAAACTGCAGCAACACTGGCATTGTGGCAATAGAGGCTAAATCTCTATTAAACTTACAGAACAAGGGGCCAACTGAGTTTTAAATAAGACAAAGCACCACATGGCTATACTAGGAGTGTCATGTCTGTCAGCACGTCTGTTCCCAGTTGACCAGGGTTCCAACAGATGATTTGGTATGCAAGTTCATTACTGAATCTGTCCACACTCTGTACCTTTCATACTGGAGTTCTGTCAGGCCAATGAAAACAACCTGACAAACATCCTGCAGTGAGACACCATCCCTCCATGTATCTGTTTTATTAATGTGTATTCAGAGCAGCTTAACGTACGAAAATGTTACAGTGAATTATTCTCCTGTAACCAGAGACTTATCTTGGCACTAGGCTTAATACTACATTTGATTCTCAAATTGGCTTTGTAAACATGAAACTGTTATGTCCATAGTCCGTAACAAAAAAAAGTGTTTTGATGATGATTGTTCTGGTATAAAAGTTTACAAGCATGGAAAAACTACTGTCCATTACCCAGCTGACTTTAGAAGATTGACTCTGCTTGAGATAAAACTGAGATCAAAGAACCCTAATCCCAAAGATGAACAAAAAATTTTAACAAATTCAGGGGAAATGTATCTAATACAATAAATCAGTACTACTAACTCAGTTTCTCCATTCTTTGTATATTCGTTACTACACAATTGACAAAAAACAGAAGATGAGCAGGGAAAAAAAAAGAAATACTGTGTGCATTCACATAAATTTATAGCTGAGTCTCCTCAGAAGAGAACGATTCCATGAGCTGCACTTATGATTTATTTGTGACTGGCTGCTGCACTCCTTTCTGCACATGCCCATGTTAGAGGCACACAAGGGGCTCTCTGAACACGTCAGCTACAGGCCCACTCAAAACATTAGATCAGAGATGCCACTGGGATCAAGGTGGGCAAGGCAAACATTGCCAAGGGTGAGAGGCAGGATTGAGCAAATGGACCTCCAGCACTTCTCTCCAAGGAGTTCACTACAACTTAGACCAAATGGGCACCATGTGGGTCATCACATACAATTATTATTTAGGAAGGATACCAGAAAGTCCCAGAGAGAACATATCCAGAAGCAGGATGTTTTCAGAATGTATGGAGTAGAAACTCCAAGACAGCATCCCTAGTTCTCTTCATGTGATGTAACAGTGTGACTGGAGTCCACAAGGTAGCTGTCCTCCAGTGCAGCTACCCAAAGAAACAATGGTGCTTCACATCATTATGTGCCTTCCCTTGAAAATTACTGCCTCCTCCTACATCCATACTGTTCCTGACTAAAAACAATCTTCAATGACAAGCAGACATGAAAAAATAATGTTAAATTCCAAAATATACAAAATATGACACGAAGTAACACAAACTGAATCAACTTAGAGCAAATACATAACATCACCCTTTCAAAATACACAGCATTGAAAAATAGATTCACATTAAGGAACACACTTCAAAGACAGACTAATTATCTTCCAGGAAAATTTGGAGAATATACTGAGCAGAAAGCCTCTTTCCTACGGAATGACGATTCACATCATCTAGCAAGCAGATCCAAAGAGTGAAAAGGAGTTTATGTATAATCTCATATACTTTTCATGAGCCTTATAAACTTCTGGCAGATTTAGTAATCTTCCATAAGTCTCCAGATTTCACAAGTCCTATTAAAATAAAATTCCTGACATTGAAAAAAAAAAAAAAGGAAGTAGAAGAACACCTTAAGCAATGCAGTATGGACAGAGGGGAGAGCGAGGGGAAAGAACCAGTCTTTATTACAGCTCACAAACACATTTTGGGTTGCACTTGAGGCCAAAAGATATAAAAGAGACCAAATACCACTGGTTCAGCATGCCCGTAGTAATTTTATGTCAAAACTACAAAAAACAGTGCAAACCTCCTGCAATTCAAGTTACCCACACTTCACATAATTTCAAGGACCAGCAGAAAATAATTACTCATTCAGTAAGATATTAATTGCAGAGCTCTCCTTTCATATTTTTTCTATGAAATATGAGACAAGAATCTATTTTAGTGTCTACAAAGAGCAACAGATATGGCAATGGTAAAAAGTAGTATATCATCCAAAAGAGGGACAGATGAAGATAAAGATGGAGCCCAAATAAACACCCAAGGACAGCATTTAGCAAGTCTGAATTAATAAACAGTTGTTCTGTAATTTCTGTCAGAATTATTTCAGCCATGTTTATTTCCTCATGCACAATGAAAACTCACAACATGAAAAGCAAATAAAATATAAATCTGTTGCTGATTTAAGTCCCAAACCTCTGATTACTTTATTATTGCTATTTAAAAGGTAAAAGTCAAAATGCTGGGAAGTAAACCCTGACTTTACTGCGGGCAGCACCATTCACAGTTCTGAGACACCACTAGCTACTAAGTTAATGCAAATCCAGCTACAGGATGCCTTTTTTCCAAAACTTTAAACCACTCACAACAGAACAATGTCCCTGAGCAACAAGCAAAAGAATACCCACAGTGATGTGTCCCTGGCTGATGAAAAAGCAAGGCTGAACAGAATTCCTAATGGGAAGAATTGAGAAGACACCTTTGCCATGGGGGAAGTCAAAAGGCCTAAAGTCACATTGTAATTTGTCTGCTCAGTCATCTCAGTTACTTTAGTGGACCAACAGTTAATTGCAACATACATGTACATTTAATCTGACCTTTGGGGACTTCCTATAACACCAATCAAAAATTTTTCTATCCAGCTATGCAAAGATGAACTTCATCAAGACAACTTCTATAGGCAAGAAAAAGCAAACAAATCCCAATTAGTCCACACTGTTGTTCTGACTTTGCTAAGCTTTCTGACCTTTCAGTCATACAATCCTTCCCAGCCTTGTTCCATTTCACTCAGATTTCTAGTCTGTTCTAATCCAGAAGCCAAGACTTCCTATCATTCATACAACAACAAGCGAAACTTCTCTCACTTTGTCCTCTCTTTTCCCTTTGAGAGAGGGAATGTCTACTGCTCTAATCCCATCTACATAAACATGAAAGAGAGGAAGATCTATTTAAGCAAAACACTGGAACAAGAACAAGCATGTTTAAGCTAGCTGTGACAGTGTCTAGCCTGGAAATTAGGAGGTGTCATAAAAAAAAATAGAAGCTCTTCTACAACGCTGATCCTTAAAAACAGGAGAGAACTAACAAATGAACCAAGGCAAATATTTACAGCTTTAGGAACAGAAATGTGTTAAGAGGATTGTTTGAAAGAGCCAGAAGGTTCCTGATAGTCATCTGTTCCCTGCAGATGAGCCAGGAGAGTCTGCAATGCATTCAATATCCAGTCAGAACAATGCAATTATATTGTTGTTAAAATCTTTGCACTGTCCTGTGGTTGGTTCCAGAAAGAGAAGTGTAACTTAGGAACATGAACCATGCCAAAACAAGAAAAGTTCAATATAAACAGTTCATTAAAATCAACTAGAAATTACAGGTTGTGTGTGCATCAGAGCAGACGGACCCAGGAAATACCCAGATGGCTTTCTGGGGAAACAACAAGCCTTTCTGGGTTACTAAATCTAGCCCCTCACTACCGGAGACAATACCAGGCAATCCTTCCCATAATCAAACCCAGTCCTATATAGGTGAGTTCATTTGCTCCCATCACTTCTCTCTGCAGATAATTAGAAACATAGTCCTTGTTTTTAATTTCTCTCCATTCACAGGAAAAATTTATGCAGTAGATTTATTAGCAGGTTAAAGCAAAGAGCAATGGCAAGTTAAATATGCTTATTTGCACTGAAACAGAGCAATAAAGCCTCGCAAGACTTGTCCAGTTACCTGAAGTGACAGCTGGACATTAAAAGCTCTGCTCACTCAAGTCTTACTCTGCACCATTAAGAGATGTTGAGTAACATCTTTAAAATCAAAGGATCTTTCATCAATGTGTCCAGCAATATTTACAGAAACCCAAAACTTCTCCCTGAAGATAATAAAATATGAAGAAATCCACACTGGAAGAGTTAATGTATTATAAAGACTGTTAAATGCTTTGCTTGCATTTTTACATAATTATGAAAATTCTATTCTCTGAAGGAACTACTTGAAAGCAACACACTTACTTCAGTATCCTGTTCTCTGGATGTAAACAAAATTAGACCTGCAAATCTTTGTGACCATAATACATTTTCTTTACCTCTTCTTTTATTTTTGCATTTTGGAATAAACCATATTCCAATCCTCTCCTTGATTCTTCCTACACAATTTCGAAGTGTCACAGCTGAATGTGCACAAACATGCCAAAAACAACCTCTACATGAAGATTACTAAATGCCCAAATTGCACTCTAAAAATTCATTTAGAGAACTTCAGAAGACAGCAAGATGCCACTTTATTGTCAAATTCCAAGCTGAGTTTACTAGGTGCGGGAAAAAAGCATTTTTACTAAGAAGGACTTAAAATATGCAGAAGTCAAATGACTAACCATCACAATGGCATTTTCACGTTTCCAAACAGTGACACCAAGAAATTCAGATGGAAAACATGTAGCTTCATGCATCAAAACATGTGCCAATCCACCAGAAACTAAATTGTACAGGGATAAGAAAAAGCCTGGCTGTCTGCAAACTACTGAAAGAAAAGAAGCATTGCTAAATCAATCATATTTGAACCTTCTTGAAGGTAGATGAACCCAGCAGCCAAGAAGAGTCTTGACCTGGGTACTAAATTTAAGCTTAATCATGACTTGGTGGGTTAAAATTATAGATTAGGATGCCATTACAGCATGCACTCCTCCCTTGCTGCATCTGCACTGGCACCTGGGCAAGACCCAGTCACTGTAAACAACACCACACTTTGGTCTCCTGGTTCATTCAGCCAGGACATTTTGAGAAAGTTTTGACAGCCACAATTGTTTTATTCCATTTTATTCTCACTACTTGGGATATACATCCTTCAGCTGACTCATTTTTTAAATCACTTCAGTACTTAAACTGTCACACTCAACGCATAATCTGACACCACAGAGTCATAGTTTGAATATTTCAGTTCTATCACTTTTAATTCTGTACCAGTAAATCATATTTTATTTAAAGGTAAAATGTTAATCTTCTGATGCCAAAAATCATCATATGTTACCTTTTTATGGTCGCATATTAAAATAAGGACACTTGCCAATTACCTAGAGTCTTCTTTTCAGGATTTAAATGAGACATTGACAAGAGGTCAGCTCAGACTCTCTGCAGTACAACAATCTGCTCTGCATGCCAGAGGTGCACTCTTTAAATTTCCCAGTACTTCACAGTTGAAATGAGCAGTCTACATTGGTGTCCATTTGCTAGTCTACATTGGTGTGTCCATATTTAATTCTGAGTAAAAGGTGTACCAAAAAGCACTGGGCTCCAAATTGCTTGCTATAAAATAGTTGCCCTATTGCAAGCTCAAAACTCTAACAGAAATCCTTCAAAACTCCTATGGCTCTCTCTGACATAATGAAAGCAAATATTTTGTTGTTGTTTTAATATTGGTACTTCTCATGACTTAAAACACACCTCTACAGACACCACCAGAATGAGGTCTTAGGCTGCAAGCATTTCCCAGCAGGGATTTTTGTCTCCATACTTGTCTGCAAAGCAACTAGCAAACTGTTAATCATCTATAATTAAAGACCCCATAAGCCCAGAACCCATCAGAGTATATCTCCAGTTTGCTCACGTGGCCCTTTATGCATAAAATATGCCTTTTCATTTCACTCCAAGTGCCTTTTTCTACTTGGCCGCCTCCTACCAACCTTCTTTTAAGACATGACTAAGAAAGGCATTCTTTAACATATTTTTTTTATAAAACAATGAAAACAACAAACCTGTGTAATATACTTCTCTCAGTCTTTTCGTTGACCCTAAAGTTTAAGGTTTTATTTAAAATTTTCAGTGTGTCTATGAAATGCCATAACTGAGCAACCTGCTTACATTTAACCTTCATATCACACAAAGGCTGGCAAGCAGTACCACAAGTTTCTAAACAGATGAGTAGGAAAGAAAACAGCAGAATTGCCCAATCCACATCTGGCAAGTGAGGAAAAGTAGAGAACTGAGCTGGAGATCCACTGGATTTCCAGGCCCATTCACACAGGTCATGTCTGGCTCATAAGCAACACACTCTGTATCTCAGTTGTTCCTTCTTCCTGTGACCATGATTGCATACTGCAGGCTGCACACACCTCCTCTACCTTTAGCACTCTGCTTGCAATAGTAAGCAAGTCATCTCGAGATAAATTCATACAGAACCAAATGGAACATACTAATTTCATTTTTAAATGGAAGAAAATGTGGTTTTGGTGGTGGTGCTTATTATGTTTATTTATTTTTATTCCATAGTTTCCACATTCAGACCTACAATCATTGGTAATGTTGCTCAGGTTTCTGATGTTCTACTTTCAGTTTTGACTTCAGTAGAAGCATCAAAGCTCTTTCATACAAAAAAAAAAATCAGCACTCAGCTGGCAAGAGCTCATATACATCTGCCTGTCTGCAAATATTTTAAGATTAAAAACCTGACAATGTACAAGTCAAAATGCACTTCTGCTGACAGAGCCTAGCAGGTGAAACTGCTCCCTCCCTTAACCTTCTTTACAGCCATGTTCTGCTGCCAGGTAAGCCAATAAATGGACCACTGCCTGACCAGGCAGCTTGCTCTATGAAACTCCATACCTTACACAGGTGGCAAGCTCAAGGCTACAATTTTTATTTTAAAATAATTGCCTTGAATTTTAGAAGACTCTTCCTCCATCAGGCAGAGGACACTCTCCCACTGTTCGCAATGAAGGTATTTGTTATTACAGCATTTGAAAGTGACTAACAGGGGTGAAAGCTAAGTTTCATTTCTTACAGATTCTTTAGAATGAAGCAAACTATATCTAAAAAGTGCAGATATGCTTTTTTATGTCTTTTGCAGTTCAGGGGAGGGGGGAGGGAAAAGCATCACTGATTTGTATATTAAAGTGCAAGCATCTGTCCTACTGATGACATTCTAGGGAAGCACATTAGCATAAAATTTAACGATGTCAAATAAGTGGATGTGAAATAGGGACTGCGTAAAGACACTATTTCCAAGCCTGACAGAAACATCACTGTTTAGAAATGCAAATGATACCATTATGTTCAATAATTATATGAAAATATGAACAGTTCAGCATGTTTTCCAGCCCTGATGGCGGTTAATGGGATGTACGCTTATGTAAATAACTACTATTAAAGCTAATGCTGAAAAAAACTAATAAATTCATACTAAAGCAACTGATTTAGTACGCTTTTAAACCCCAGCAGTGCTCACTTATTAGAAAGGAGTGCATTCTTATGTTTAGAACTCATTACTGTTACAAGTCACTGCAACTCCATCAATTACCATGCATTAATGAAAATGGGACACATACAAAAAAAAAATTATTGCCTCTCAGCAGTTTTCTTTAAAGACAAAATATAGGGGTATTACCATCACTGGGCCTTGAGGGGAACTTATCAGCAGCATAATCCTTATTACTACAACTTAGTACTCCCTGTTCTATAAACCCTGGGGTATTTTTTGTCCCAAGAAGGGGATGACCTTTATGTAAATCTCTTGCCATATGCGCAATGAAAGTGACCATACTGCCATCAGTAAAAGCTTATCATTTCCACAGTTAAAAATGTATTTAAATAAACACATACATACTAGAATCTGAACTGAAAACTGTAAATGTGAAATGAAAACTACTACAACTCCTGAAACTAGACCAAAGAAAGTGTAATGCCAATAGAACTAAGGATAAAAGGTATATGTGGAAGCCTTCAATGAAGTTCTTGCATCTGGATAAATTCCATCCAGTTTTAGACTTACACTTTTAATAACCTCCCAGAGAGCTATGGAATTAAGACTTTAAGGGTGCTATTCATTCCTCTTTGGATGTTTTTTCTGACTCCTCAGTATTACTCAAAATTCTTAGTCCTCGTTAAACATCACAACTGATAGACGAAACAAAACCAAGAGTACTGTTACAGTAATGAATTCCTAAGGAAATTACAAGCTGAGATTGACTGAATGTCTATAACTCTACAACAAACCCACTTTCATTTTTTAAGTAGTCTATGGAAATGAGATATTAGTGTAATATCCACTAGATCCTAAGAAGTTTAGCAAGGCTAAAAATGCATTATATTAGTTTGCATTGACTGACAGTTTAAAATTAAGGCTGGATTTGAACAACCTCACAAGAGACTATGGACAAAGAACTGATGCCAAATAGAGAAGATTAACATAGGACAGTCACCTGTGCAGTCTCACCTGCTGTAAAACAAGATGGCATTTTGCTACGGGAGGGCACAGATTTCCAACTCTTGCCTACAAGAACACTGTCACTAAGGACCATTCAATCCTACATCAATGGAAAGGGGTTAAGAAACAGATGCTGTTTTCATCATGCTCGAACAGTGACAAAGTTCTTACAGGCCAATGTCCACCGTAAAAGCCAACATTAAATTAATGCTATTCTTAAGTGCAATGTACTCCCCACAGCACAAGGCAAAAATAAAGTCTAGCCCAGCCTGAAAAACCTCCAATCTAAAAGCAGGCAGCAAAACTAGGCTTTCAGAAGGCTAGCAGCTCGCAGAATACAACAGCAAACACATGATGATAGTCACTGTGACAAATGTTTGATGGGAGAGAGATGGAAGGAAAAAACCCCACAAAACTATCTGATTGCTTTCACTAAATCTCTGTTGAAAGAGAGGTATGAAGTGTTTTGCTATCTAGACCATTAAAACTATTTCATGAGTGAAGGCCACTCTAAAAACAGGAAGACAAATTTGCTACTGATTAATAATAAAGCCATTCATTTTATTCTTCAAATCTAAAGTAATTACAAGCTAGAGCATGGCAAATGGATTTAGAAGAAGCCATTACGTCAGAAGAATCCTTTAAAGAAGAAGAGTAATTTAAAAGACTGAACTGAATAATGAACTCTCCTGAACAACAATTATTATGAGATTGATTTATTGAAAGTGTATTTAATTATGCAAGAAATGTTTAAACTTTCCAAAATAGTGCAGGAAGACAGAGAAACCAATAGCAGAGTCAGCTCTACGTCCTCATTATAGTTGAGAAGCTGAAGCAGATGGAGAATTCATTTAGTTTAGAAGGGTAAAGTACATCAATTTCTCTGAATCCACATTTCTAGTCAATTTGTTACAGTACCAGCTTCAACAATTAATGATCTCATTTTCCCATTTGTGCCTCCTTTTAAAAGAACTCAGTCTTTGTTTCCAAATGAGCAAAATGTCATAAAGAAAAAATGTAACTCTAACATCACTTTGAAAGCTCACATGCCTAAAGCCAAATGTTTCAGCAATAACCACAAAACCAGTGGTCAAATTCAGTCAGATAAATAGCCGGGTCAGTTTAAATATCTGCAAAGAGCAGAAAGATCTGTCTTTCACCTGAGACACTTAAACTGACCAGCCTGACTCCTACAGAGAATTTTTTTTACCTGAACTACTTCACTTTTTTTTCTTAAAATACCTAATACTGATGTATGAGATTGCCATGGCCAAAGGTGCATCTCCAATGACAGGTTTCTCCTGTTTACTTTAGACAGGAGCAGCCCATCATCATATCCAGTTCTGTCATGCCCATAAGACAGTTAATATAGATAATATCATAAATCTGTGCTTCAGATACCCAGAGCTTGGGGACAGGCTGTCTGGGAAGCATAGAGCTACCCTCAGGTATCCACAATCTGGCAGGGCAGAACTCCAGCTCTTACTCAGTTTCAAAATCATCAAGTCTCTAGTACAAGGTACAGATCACCGCGATGTAAAAACATCATGAAACATGGGAGATGAGAGAATGCTACTAGCCCTCAACACTCACCTCAGGGGAACTCCAAAATTCTATACAAGAGCTGATGGGGGAACTTCTTCACTTCAGTCAGACACACACAGAACACTATTCCACCCTTGGTATAAAACACAGAGCAAATATGCTTCTCCCATTCCACAGCTGTATTTCTATGCTGACAGTACCATCTCACAGAGAATCCTACATCACTCAGTGCAGAGGTTTAGGGCAAAAAGCCTATCCAGCTCACATTCTACAGAGGCTGTTGTTGACTGCTTAGATGCTGCCTGATGATTCTGGGTATTTTCATATCATAGACAGTGTTGCTAGATTGTGCTACAAGGCACTAACTAGGATTAAGCACAGAAAATTTCAAATTAATCTCCAGCCATTGATCCATTTGAATACTCAATATTACAATATGTTTCACCTTGTTTTAGTTTAAAAGTTCATGAAAAATTCAAAATATCTTATTTACCCAGTAGTCCTTGACTGATTCTTCTACATTTCAGTTCGTAAATACATACATTATTTAACCAATACTGCAGTTACAGAATAGCATATAAATATTCAGGGACTTTTTAATAAGTGCAGCTTTTTTTCAACACAATGGTTGCTTAGAAACATTTACTAGTAGGACACCTGAAATAACAGTAAGAGAAACACCTTCAAAGAGTAACGTACTTGGATAAAATGGAAGAAAGGAGCAAAATACTAATTCTCCATTCTCCTCACACACCTTCAAACAAATTATGATGCACAAGAAGATATATAGTATGCATTCACATATGAAAAATAGAAAGGGAAAAGACTTTAAATGATAAGCTGAGGGAGCCAAGTTAAAAAATAAAAGAAAAATAATGACGGTCATTTCAAACCCTCAGTTCATAACTTGTCAGAAACTATACCATCAGGAACAGACTTAGCCAAAGTTAATCTCTAAAATTGTTACTGAGTTTTAAATAAATAGCTTGACTTTAAAAGCACAAGTTTCCTGCAAACAGCAAATTTCCCTTTATATAGAAATTTTCTTCTTCCCTTTTTTTTTTTCGGGGGGTAGGGGTGGGGGCACAGCAAGGCAGGGACCCATTTTCTTATATAGATGCTAAACAGCAGTGTTAATATCCGTGCCCCACCTCCCCCTGACACTGTGCTGTCACTTTGAGTGCAGACTGTCCCCTTGCCAACAGCAGCCCCAGGGAGGCACACACACATGAACCTGCCACACAGGACACTGGGACCACACATCCAACAAAGCACATGGCCAAAGCCCTTCTGTGCAAGACCACCTTTGTTCCCTCATCTGTGATGACAGCTTGGTGGGTCTGATTAAAAAAGAAAAGGAAGCAGAAGTGTTCATATTTTCAGAAGATCAGATTTAACATTATATAGAAAATAAGGCAGAACCAGCAAGTAAAATCTGTATTCTGATATCTCCTTCTTCTACCATTTTGTTCTTTGCATTAAGCAAGCCAGTAACTCTTTTTCTTCTGAAAAATACTACTAATTTTATATTAACACATTAAGATAGGAAAAGGAGAAAATATGTAAGTGGCCCTAATTTATGTATGCAAGACTTATGTAATGAACAGTACTATGGCAAAACTAAAAGCATTTTATTAAAGTCTCTAGATAATACTTACAAAGCTCATTATTCTTCCAGCAAATTAATATTCTATGTCTCACTAACACTATAAGCAAATGAACTGTTTTAGTTAAATTAATATTCATGTTAACTGCATGTAAAACCAACTAATTAAGTAGTTCTATAATATTAAAGACATATGTAAACAGAGTCTGTGATCAATTTTAAGACTAACCAAGTAAATCATACAGGATTTGTTGTGTGAATTTGGCTGGGTCTTCAGCAACTTGGTCTACTGGAAGGTATCCCTGTCCAAGAGTTGGACCTAGATGATATTTCAGGGTCAAACCATTTTGTAACTATGTTCAGCCAGAAAATAATTCCAAAAAAAAGTAACGCAGGTGCATTCTAAATATAAACCAAAAGAGCAGCATAGTTCAGTTGACTAGTTTAAATCTACAAAAAAAAAAAAGTTTGTAATAAACAGAATCTCTTCTTTCCTTTATCTGCCTAGTCTTTGTCTATATAATAATTGAAACAGAGCTCAGAATTCAATGAACAATTTTTTAAATTTTCTTTAATAAGCTTCCTCTTCACCTATTAGTAAGTCTTTACAGAAATGTTACAGCTGCTTTTTCTTCTTCATTTATGCAACTGCATCAAATTTACATGAAAAAAACCCTAATGGTGATAACAAGAAAAGCTAAAGACCACAACATAATTTCTTTGAGCTATGAACTATCAGTAGTATTCGTTTCTTAATAATCTCATTATAATTTTTTCCTAAGACATATATCATGACAGTACTGGGACATCTCACAAAGGATATTTTCCTGATTGTTAAAATAAATTATATTTGGGACCTAATTAATAATAGGTGCCTGAAAATACATCAGGGAAAAAAAAAAAAAAGGAAAGCCAAAAGCTTTTCTATTAGTAGCTCCTAGCAAAAGAGGAAAAAGATGCAGCACAAGTAGTCTAAGTGCGTAACATGGTGGATACTGCTCATCCCTTACTGTGAAAATGTAAATGAAATAACACAAATAAGAACAAGGAAGTTGCAAGTCATACTCTCCAAAGCCAATTCCAGAATCTAGACTGCCACTAGAAGCAGTTTAGTCACCATACAGCAGCAAAGAGAACGCAAATACTAAAAGTAGATACTGCAGAAGACACCACAGGAGGTGACACATGGCAATTCTCAAATGAGCTTAGTCCCAAATTCTATTTCAAAAGTTTAGAGGGTGCTTGAATATCCTAAACAGACACATCCCTGCTTGCATCAGCTGTCTTACAATTGTCTGACTGATCCTAGGTCACCTGCCACCATCTCAGCTCTTATTAACCCTAATTGATTATCCCAAACATTTCTGAAGCCATCAGTTAGAGGCTTTTGTTACTTTCACATCACCCACGTCCAGCCCGACCTCCTTTTCCAAGTCTTTCTTTCCAGACACGTTCTAGATCTCACTTTCCCAATACACACACCATTTACATTTTTCCTCTTTATCTTTTGTGTAAACTTCATTTTTAGAAAGTGATATTTTTGCCCACCACTTTATCATCTCCATAGTTGTAAGATGCTTTCATTGGGGAGGGTATCAAAAGAGTGTGAGCAGCTGTTACTGGATTATCCAGTTCAGCCCAGATGGGCAAATTTTGGTAAGAACAGCAAAAGATGTCATTCCAGCATACATACCTGAACACCACTAAGAGCTACATCTTCTAACAGCAGCACTAGAACTTTCCAATTTATTATAAGCAAAAGAGTTTATTACAAACAAAACAAAGTTTTGATCCTCTTTTGGTTTTGAAACATTTTGTTTGAAACACTTTGGATCAAGTTTCTTTTGAAAGTAGAAACAACTACTTTTGAAAGTTGGAACAACTACTTTTGACCAAATTGCAAGATAATATGATAGGCCTAAATACTTCTTTAGGAAGAAGGTGTAGACCAACTGACTACTTGAAATCCCTAATTTTCCTTAATTCTGTGATACTAAGTATTTGGCAACTCTGGCAATAGGCTGGACTATTTATGGTTCACAGCATGCTCATCACTGTTTTCTCCTTTAACAGCACACCCTAGTACTAAGTACTCAATTTTCAAAGTTTCACCTGCCAAGGAAGGGTAGAATTGGGTAGAGTTCTAATTCTGCATGAAATTTTAGGTGTTGTTCCCTACCCAGACAGCACTGAGCACTTCCAAAGTAAAGGTGAGCTTGGGCTGCAGACAGATGCTGTTTCCCAAATGCTAGTACGATACTCGAAGTTTTGTAGTGAGATCATTGCATACCACCCATCTCCCTTCCCCCAAAGCTTCTGTCACAGAGGGGTCTTCACAGCTTCGCAGGGGTAGAAAAATCAACCACAACAAAATAAGGATGGATTTTCCTCAAAATAGGGATTTCAAGCACCAAACAGTATTTCTCCTGCAAGAATCTCAAGGAAAAAAAAAAAAAAAAACCAACAAAATACATGCTGCTGAAAACAACCCACACAGTCCCCATGCTAAGCATACTAAACCCTTACCAAGCTGAAAGTGCACTTTGCTGGATAGCTGCATTTATATCAGAAGCACCAATTTATTACTGCAGGGTACTTTTAAATACTGCAGCAAAGAAAGTTATCTTACATCGAATAAATTAGCTATGTGGGGCAAAAAAAAGGTAAAATTTGATTTTAACAGACTTGAATTTTTTTTCTTATGGTATTATATCCCTGATACCTTATTTGCAAGTGGACACTATAATCCAGAAGAAATTAAAGAATTTCAAGTTGCTGTAGTTGAATACAGCCATAACCTGTATTCAACCTCAGCAAGTCATTTCTACTATTTCTTCTCTCTGCAACAAGTTTTAAAAAATTAGGTGATCAGAGTTACATTGAAGATCTTGAATCATTCATGTATGATAGGCAAGTATTGCAGCAGTTAAAATTACATTGTTTTAAATTATAACCTTGTTTTATATATCTAGGTTTTACAGAGTTTTATGAAGTGTAAAATTGCATGCATTAACCTTCTGCCATGTCTACCAGACTTCTGGAAAAGTATTCATGCTTTTGCAATCTATTTCTGGTAAAGAAACAAAAAGGAAAGGGAAAAAACCCCAAAAAACGAAACAAAAAAAAAACAAGCATGTCTACTTTTCACTAGCCAAATAAACTTCATGTGAATTAGTGAAAGCTTTGTGTGGATAAATAACAAAAAATCAGGAACATGCATCGCACCCACATTCATGAGCTGACTGAGTACACAAGATGTAATATACAATAAAATACTGGCTTCAGTGAAATCAATGTCAAAGAGCTGTTGTCACATCTAATGGCTCTTGAAATACATCAAATATAATATTTTCCAGTAACAGTTCACAGCCAGCTCAGTTTGTTGATTTGTATATTATTTAGGACAAACAGACAAATTTTCTCCCAGAAAAATAAGTGCCACTGTGCTACAAGGGATGTTCTAAGTCATCAAGGGCAATGCTCTCCTGACAGAGACCACCCATCACTGAATGCCTTTCCTAAGCTAAGCAAGCTCCATCATAAAGAAGTACTGTTTTGCTACACATCCCAGTGCTAAACCATTAAATAGGATTGCCAGAATTTTCAAGAACTCTCCTCTAAATTCATGTTTAAGTTCCTGAATTATCTCTATTTCTGTTTCAACACTGGCCAATAGCTTTAACAGCCTCTTTTTGTCACTAACTTCACTTTTAACTTGAACAAGGGATGGCTCAGGACTGAAAACTGTACTGCACACTGGGCTCCATCATGCTTTTTAAAACAACATTACTACCGTCCCTATCGGCAATGCAGCTCCCAAGGAATCACACACCATTTGCTCTTCCTGCAGCTGCAGTCCTGTCTCTTCGCTATCCCACTGCAGCCAATCCTTAGCCCTCTAAGAAATTTAACAACAAAGCATCAATATCAGAGATTTGGAAGAGAAATGAACATGAGAATTTTGTAAAGGTCTGTTACATTTCAGAAAGAAAAATATCAATTCCTGCAATAGTCACTTTGCATGTGATACTCCAGGACTGGGACTAAGCATAGACAGCTTAAAGAAATGCAAGTCACAGTCATCAAGAAAAGAGAATCTGCTGTTTTTACATACAAACAAAAAAACCCTACACCAAACAAAAAATCTAAGCTAGCTAAACCTCCTAGCACATATATTTAATTTGTATCCATTTAGTGTAGATTCCCTTTCTCTGGACATGAAGAGAAATGGAATACCATGCAAGTTTTAGACCTAAATTATGACCACCTAACAGAATTTTTAAAAAATATCTATAATCATACTTTAATGTGTAAATTCCTTATTGTCATTTTTTTAGTTGACAAATATCTATTTCATAGCAAAACAACATCATAGGAACAGCTGGATGGCAGTTTAAGCTCAAATGAACCAGTGTCACATGCTGACAAGTCATCTCTCTGATTGCTTTTGAATGGCAGCACAGGCAGATTTATTCTATGCCATAAATTAGAACAATTATTTCTCTGTACTTCACTTTTTATTTCAGTGAGCCATTGCACATATTTTTAAAGGATATCTTCCCTTTCCTTGATGATAAGTTCATTCTGCTCCTCTAGCTGTCTGATCTTCTTCTCAAACGATTCCTGTTCAGCTTTCAGCCGTTCTTCCGTCACCTCTTTTTCTTCACTTACCCTGAAAAGAATTTGAGAAAAATAAATTACATGCCCATAACTGCAGTGCCTGGCTTCCAACTCCTCCACCCCTTTGCAGGTAAATGGCTAACATCCTCTCCACCCCTAAACAGGTTAGTTCCTAACAATGTTTATAATACATTACACAGGAAAATGCATATGACTTTATGCAATACTTTTTTTTTTTCCAAAAACACTGGTCTCAGTAGAGTACATGCACATTAATGGGCAGCATGGAGGAACAAAGTTAGGGCCTGAACCCACAATTAGGTTTGTCCAGTCTGATTCTCTGCAGCCATAAGGAAGATTCACAGGAATACTTACAAACCTAGGACATGAAGACAGAAAACTCAGATGTGAGAATTTAGCTGACATGACAGGAAGAAAATTCTGGAAAACTCTTCTGTTTCTTAATCTATAAACTAATTCTTCTTTCACTTTTACTGGTCAAATAGAAGTCCAGGAAAGAATAATTTTTTCTTGTTAGCTTTCTCCAAACAAAACAGTTTGTTCTTTTATGAGGATCTTCAAATATCAAGCTGCAGGCGTAAATTTTCCTTTCTGTCTGGGGCATGGCACCCTGTATCTTGCTGCTCAGTGTAAATAATTGGATCAAGATTAAAAGATGACAATGTGAGAAAGGCTTGCAATGATCATTTATTCTGCACCTCAAGAGCAGGCTATAAAAACAATTATTCTGGTATCACGTAGGCAAGAAGATCATTATGCACAGATGATCCTGTAACTATGCTAAAAAATGTGGCTTGGAAATCATGGTTCTATAAAAGCTCCACAAAAATATTAAGTAATGAGCTTAGACTAATAAATATTATTGCTCTGCACTTAGGCAATTTCTGCTGCTGAAGGCTCTTAAAGTTCAGTCTTTTATGATGATGAAATAGCTGCCACAACACAGGTGACAGGAGACCAAAGCAATACAACTTTTAGAAAACTCCAATTTTAACTTCCTTAAAGTGGAACAAGCTTATAGGAAGACAAAAGAGGAGGGGGGAAAATGAAATATATATATGTAAGTATTAGACTAAGCCTTCCACTCATTCCATTAGACGAATATTCTGAACAGAATGTTTCATTCAAGGACTGAGCCATACATTTGATGTCATTGTTCCCCTTAAGAGGGCACAGATTTGTTTTGATCTTCCAGTGGAAAAGTCATAAATACCACAACTAGGTCATTCCCCTGGAGTGAATTATAGACAAGCAGTATTCCCCAACTCCAAGATCAACCCACAGCCCTTCCCATATCAGCTCAAGCAGACTGCATGAAGTTGAAAATGATAATACTGAAACTCATACTTTTTCTCTACAAACCTAGAGGGAGACAGACAACAGATACTGGATAATAAAATTCTTTAAATTAGGGCAGTTTGAAAGCTTGGCTCAAACTATTAATTGTAAAGTTTCTAATGTACAGGAAAAAAAAAAAAGACACGGATTAAATGCAGAAGCATTCCATTAGTCAAGTGCACAAGGTCTCACTTACAACCTCGGGCCCAGCCTGGGAAGGTGCGATGAGTTCAACCTGCTCCTAGGCACCTTCCCCTCCACTCACAGGCTGTCAAAAGGGTTGTGCACATAGCATTAAAGAAACATTGCAACGGGAACTACCTGCATAAATTCTGGAACCAAACCAACACCTCTGCACTCCTTAGCTAAGCAGGCAACAAACTTTTGAGGAATATCCACCACACATCCTTGCAGTAACAGCCACAGCACATTTGCCACAAGCGGCAGATAAAGGCTTTCAAATCCATCCATGGCCCATTTGTTTCCTCTGAGTCCAGTGCAACCACCTAAATGACTACAGCATGTATGACCTTCCTTCACATAATCAGTGAAAGATGCAAAAACAAAAAAAGTTAATTAGAAAACCACAATGAAGAACACAATGACCACGTGGATGAAAGACAGGAGAGAAACAAGAGCAGGGCAGGCGATTGGAAAGAGAAAACAAGTATCATCTCCATCATTCTATGAAAGGAAGGAAGATTGCTCAGTAACTTGCAAGAGTGATGCTGCATGAGGAAAGAGTTTTGGGCAACAAACGTTCGGCTATGCTGGCACCCAATAACACTAAAATTGAACAACAGTATAAGAAAAAAAGGTATGAAAGAAGAGAGCACTAGAAAAATCAGATGAAATCTAGCAGGCTTTACTCATCTCTAGATTCTGCGATTTCTTGCTTATATCAGTGTGCATCACATTCACGTGCTGTGTTTGTATTTAAGACATATCACAGCAAGCTGTCACACTCCCAGACACATGAATATATTGTGCCACATATCTTACACAGTAAATGACTGAGAACAGTAAGTGATCTCAGAAGAAATGTGGCAGTATGTGTTTATGTATCACAAAGCAGGAGACAGCCCATAAAGGGCAGTCAAGATACAAAAGACGGTTACTCACAGGAGGTGGCAAAAGGAAGTTAGAGAAAAGGAATACAAGAATCTCATCAGATTATGCTGGATTTATGCCAGTTACTATAAATAGACTCAGTGAGTTGCTGGGTTTTTTTTAATAAACTTATTTCTTTGCCTTCTGGCAGTAAAGAACAGATGATTTTTAGCAGAACTATGGAGGACTTCACTGATACTGTATAAAAACATTACAAGGCTCATATAATGCTCCTCAAAAGTATTTTCACTCTCTGTTCACCCACTTGGGTCAGAAAAGAGCAGTGAAAGAATGAAGACACAACTACAAAGGGCTCAACTGCTCCACTGAGGAACATGCTGATAACCAGCTCTATTGTTCTTGCTTCTAGGATCAAACAGACAACTGACAGCTGAGAGCAAAGATGATGAATCTGTGGAACTATTCCTTCCATTTACTGTCTGCAATATTTTCTTGCATTCAATTCACATTCACCTACCTTGTGCCATAGGACATGCACCATCTTTGCTCAAGATTTGCTTTAAATGCAACAGTTCAAAGCCTATATAATTCTAGATGTATTTAAATAAATAATTTTATTTTACAGGAGCCTTTTTAGAAAAACTCGTAATGCAAATATATTGACAAAAAGCCCTCCTAGGATATCCACCTTAATGTTAAAATTAATTCCTCATTCACCGGTTCCAATTATTATTGTGTGCTCCCAGGTCCACTGCTGATACTAGTATTTCTGTCTAATCAAAAGAAGGAATTGATCAACGAGTTTGCTGATGACACTGACTCATTCCACTGAGTAAGCAGGACTGATGCTCTCCAGGTGGAATTTTTGAAGCACTGCACAAGTCAACAGCACTTCAAGTTTTATTTGTTTAATGAAAAACTGACATACACAAGAAAGAGCCATGATAACATTCACATCAACACTACACTAGGGACCGAACTCAGCTCTTTCTGACTGAAGACAGAGTTGGATAAGCAAATCAAAAATAGCATATTCTGTTTTTTAAAATTTAAAAAAATGAGCTTTTACCAAGAAAAATCTGAAATGCAATAAGAACACTGCAGCTCAGCTAGTTAAGACAGAAGACAAACTAAACAAAAAACAGCTATAGACACTGGGAACTTCACTGATCAGCCCTACACTCCTCGGGAACACTTGTCTTTTAATAAACACCGATATGGTATTAGTCTGCCAACTGGCTAGCAAAGATTAAAAAAGTTTAGTCACCATTCTTGAAAACTACAAGTTTTAAATTCCAGGTAAAGAATGGCATCTGGAACAGGGAAGACCACCATGGAGGGGCGGGGGAGAGGGGGAGGAAAGAAAGAAACAGAATTTTTGTCTGAGGATCAGGGTTCACAAACCTGATAAATTTTACTCAAGCATTATATGCAGTTTATACACATTAGAAAAAAACAAATTAAAAAAAAAAACCTGCTATGGGCCCAAAACCTAATTGAAATTGCTACACAATGGATAAATTTAACGATATGCAACCTGCAAAATACAAAACTAGATTTCACAGCATTAATTTATAGCTACAAATTACTTTTTAAGCACAGAAAGTAAGTGTGATTGGTGATACAATAATCCTGGGCATGCTTTACCTATCAACACAAAGTAATTTCCAGACAAGCTTAGGGATATCTCATTTGCAGTCTCACTGCCTGACCAATTAAGAAAACTGCAGCACAAAATTGCCCCTGAAGTAACACACAGAAAAAGGAGAAAAGATTTTGATTTTAAAGCCAGGTAACAATTTGGTTAAATATAAAGTAGTGTAATCCAGGAGAGACAGCAACACAAGAGGCCAAACACATATGATTTGTAATACAAAACACGGGCAAGTATTCCTTCAAAGAGCTTAACGACTGGAAGAAAAACAGCAAATATACACTATAGCAGCTTTACTGAAACCTCTTCAATGGTTTCCAGTTCTGTAACCAAATTAACGTTCTGTTCTGACACCCATTTTCACCTTTTGTTAGAAAATTTCAATTTCAGTTGGTCAATTTAAGCTTCCTATCAAAGTCATTAGAAAAGACTAGTATCCCAGATTGCTAGCACCCAGCAAAGGGTTTAGGAATCCAGGGTCTTAGGTAGAGGGAAGCATTTTCTCAGTATGGGATAATAGGCTGTCTGAAGGCTGTTTTAGTAGCTGCCAATTACAAGTCATTCTGGGCATGCCAGTATCGTAGCCAGAACACTAATATAATAGCAAAAACCATCTTGTATCTCATTTGCAAAAGGGAAATCACTCCCTCTCATAGGTGCAGAAGGGTGTTATGATACCTTTTGACCTAAATTACTTTTGAAGATTTGTTTGCAAAGACAACAGGAAGTCAGCTTTCTCCAAGTTTATCTTATTCAAAGAAAGAAAGAATGCAAAATAGTTAGATACCAATTTTTGCCACTAAAAATAAAATTTAAATTTTCATGAACCATTCTATATCACTTAGTCAATGCTTCTGTTCACTCAAAAAAAAAGGCAACCTCCATATGTGAGCTATACAGGCATTTGTCATCAGGGGAGAAGTATTTATGATGTAAATGCCATACTAGGAGCACCAAAGTCACAGAACTATGGCTATATACCAGTTAGGAGTGAAGTGAATCTTGCAAACACACATACATTCACTCTCTCTGCTATGGAGTTATGATCCTCTCTATTTAACCAAAGGCGAAGAAAGATCTCTCAAAATCTGCCTACCACTCAAAGTATTTGACTCTAGAATACTTCATAATCAGTCTCAGTGTGGCGTCTATCAAGTCCTTAATGTTCAGCAGCCAACTGCCTACGTCCCAGCAGGCCCCACGCTGCTCCTTCTCAGAAGAGGCTAATGTGTCCTGACACTGGCAGCGAGTGCAAACATAAGAATCCTTCTGTGTCTTCACCATGTCACTGCTCATTTCATTACATAAGCTGATGACTGCTTCAGGAGCAGCCTGCAGGAATAAAAGCTCAGAGAGAGTCCTCTTTGCCTCTTTGAAAGGACTTTGCTTATAGGGAGAGACAAAACTTGCTCTTACTGTGCCATTTTCACCACCACGCCAAGAGGACCTTACTGAAAACATGAAGGTGCCACACTGGTTGTCTTAGAAAATAATGACTGATCACACTCAAGAATACTCCACTTACCCACAAAGCACTTTGGCATTCATGGGCATGACTCATTCTTCTCAGAAATTCCTCTACAAAAGCAATTTTAAAAGAATCTGCTGACACAATAAATTAAAAAGCTCAAATTTGCAACATTCAAGTATTTTAAACTCTGGCTCCAGTCTGCCACTCGCATTTCACTTTAAAAGGATACATTCAAAGAAGGGCAAGATAATGGTTAGATTTACAGCTAGCAGCACAGATCAAAAATTACAATTATTTAGCCTAGAAAGGAGAATTAGAAAGGATACAGCTGAGTCCTTTCTTTAGACCCTGTCTCAAAATCCAACTCCATACAATTCCGAACAGCTAAGGTAATGTCAGCCGCTGGAATCCCCAGCAGGAGATCTTTATAGCCCAGAAGCTCTTCTTTTTTTTTTTTTTTTTTTTTTTTTTCCCAGAGAAAATGATATTAATGTAGCTAGCATCAGAATTTACTCATACCAATACAAAGTCTGACACTTCAGCAATTTAAGAAAAGCACTGGCACACACACCTTCAATGTTTGAAAGTGCAGTGGGATTGAGAGTTGGAGGAACAGAAGTAAAAAATACAAATAAAAGTACAAGAGAGCTCTCTCCTTCAGTAGTCACAGAAGCTGGGGAAAGACCACTACCCTGAACTGATCAAGCAAGACCTGGCTGAAATTAAAGCCCCAGAAGTCATTCATCTTTTGTAACACAAACAGAATTTTATCACTTTAAGAGAGCTTTCATGCAGCTACTTACTGACCAATCTATTTCTCTTCACCATCCGGCAACAAATGTGCATGAATTAGCTTCAACTACTATTCATAAATTGTAGCAAAATAAGGAACAGTGAGGTACAGCCCAAGTGAGAACTTTATTATTCCAAGTATTTACTGCAGGACAGTGTTCCTGTAAAACTTTCAACATTCTGCTGCTTCTTTTTCTTCTCCAAAGTAGCAAAGAATGTTCTACTGCTTGTAAAAACTCTCTATCATTGCACAACTAAGGATGAAAATTATGGAGAGTTTTAAAAAAGTGACGAGGTGAGCGGAATTAAAGTTCAACTCCCCTATTACTCTGCAAAGGACTTTTAATTACATCCAATAAAAATATGATTAGGTTTAAAAATAAAAGAGAACTAAGTATAAAATAATAGTGTTCCACTAATTTTACTTTTCAAAATTAATGTTGCTGCACCTTCTATTTTTCTTCAAAGAAATGTCAGGCAGAAATATCAAACTGTCCTCAGGGAAAAATCACAGCATCTGAGATTTAAGAAGAATCCCATGCTCGAATGAATTACTGTGCTACTATTCACTAGGGAGCAGTGTATTATGAGGAACAATGTAATAAAAGGCTTTTTTTAATATTAGAATATACCTCTATATATCAACAGTGGCAACAGTGTCCGAATAGCTCCAATGTCTGACAATTTGTAACCAGGCTTCCCACCAATCTACTCTTTATGACAGTCTTAACTATACATTTTCTAACACAGGGCATGATAAAATAGAGTTGCAAGCATGAAGAACTTCAGAAATTACTAAAATACTGTATGGTAAGAAATCCTGTATTAGTACAAATTATTAGCAGGTAAAATGGTCCACTGGATAGGGATAATCAGAGAGAAAATATTCCTAGCTGCACCAGAGAGTTATTGCATGACCTTGAGCAAGTAACTTAATTTCTCTAATTTTCCAAATTTTCCTATATAAAATGAAAAAGGACAGCAATGCTTGCCAATTATTGCACAGACATAAGGAATCTATGTCAAAAAGCATTTAATTATTAACAGTAATTATTAAAAATAACTCCTAGCCCAAAGGGCCTGGGATCATCTCACAAGAGCTTCCCCACTGATATGGCAAAGCCTGCCAAAGGCCCATTTGCTCCTCTTCATTTTTACAGCCACTCTGTAAGAATCCAGAGATCGAGGTGTTAGGGACAAAGAGCAGGACAAAAATCTCCTCACTTTAATTCAACTTCTTTTTTACCTCCTTTACCTTTGAGACTGTAACTAGCACTGGAATGAAACTTAGAAAAAGACTTCTGCTAAAGCTGAGAAACTTGCACTATTTCTACATCTCTTTTCAAGGAATAGGTAGAATCTGAAGAAATTAAGGGAAGCAAGAAGAAGTTTGGCTAGATAAGTAAAAATTACACAGGCAAATCATTACCAACATGTTTCAGCCACAAGATCAGCAATGCACCTTTAACATGGCCTTCCATATAAAAACTTACCTCTGCCAAATAATAAGCACTACAAAGTTTCATATCCACGAAGTCTGTCATTTCCAAAAGCAGAATGTGTTTACTTATAGCACTTGATACACACAACAAACAAAATCCTAGCCCTGTCATTGGGTTATTATACATGATGTAGTCCTGGTCATGAAATTTTGGCCTCTGCTCTAAATATATATTTAGGGGCTCAGGCAGCAAGGAAAAACCAACCAGGCTGCTTCATACTTTTTCCAGCAAGAGAAATTACCTTGTGCAAATATTCAGGTTTTTAAAGCAGTTCTACATTGCTTGATGTTAATTAGAGAAACGACTCTCTTTAACTTAATGCATTTTCAGGTGATGCTTCTTCTTACCTGGCAAGTTCTTTAATTAAGTTCGCAATGCGTCTCTTGTCCTCAGGACACAAATCCTTTAAAGAAGCACTCTTCATTCCTCCTTCATTAGTGCCCTGAAAATTTAAAGTTACATTTTAGAATGTACTGTTTAAAAGAAAACAAATATTTCATAAGCTATTAAAAGCATTTCAAGACCTAATAATTAGAAGCTGAAAGTAGATCAATTCCAACTGGAAATAAAATTCATATATTTTAAAATGTAAGTACATTTCAATTAAACAAATTACCAAATTTTGAAGAATTATTTTAAGAGATTTGTAATTCAAATGCAAGCTGCTAGCTTCAATACTAAAACACGGTGGGTAAAGTTTTAGGACATGCACTATTCCTTGATTCATACTAGATAAAGAGGAGTAGGTTCTCATGACTTGGAAATCTAGTGCAGCAATATCCAAATCCAACTTCAAACTTTATCATATTAGGATAATAATGTAGGGAGTAAGGAAAAAAAAACATGCGCCTTAGCATTGATGACCAAAGCATACAAAACAGCAAAATATTGTTAGCAGAGAGTACATCCCTTATTTCATTTTTCTAACACAGACAAAAAGCACACACACCTTCACATGTGGCTACTGTTTCGTTTTAATGGCTTATTTGCTTATTTTGTAAATATATACTATATTTATGAATACATATATAACGAATTTTTTTTCGCATATATATATATATATATATATATATATATATATATATATATATATATATACACTCTACTACGAAATATATGCTGCTTTCGTAAATAACACTTGTCAAAAGAAGTCTGTAGCAGGGCCGAGCACTTCAGATCTTTCGCGCATTCCCGAGAACGCACTTTCCACGTGTGCCCACCAGAGGGCACTCTGCTGCCCGGCATTCCCGACTTCGGCCGTTTCCACACAGGAAACGGTTCCAAACTGGTTTTATTCACCAAAAATTCCTGTGATCGGGTTTTCAGTTCTGCAGCGCTAGTGGTAAGCCCGAAACACGAACCCGAAAATAAATGCAGCAGTAAGAGCCACGCTGCTCTGTTCAGGATTTTGGCAAGTTTAAGTATGTCCACTCCATCTGAAGGAGTTTCAGTTTAAACTTTTACAAACCCCTCCAAGTGCATGCAGTGCTTTACATCAGAAAAAAGAACGCCAGATACCCTGCAGTTTGGCCAAGTCAACACAATAGTGCAGAAAAGAATACAAAGCCAACACAGAGCTTCTCTCATTATCAGCAACAGCAGCTGATCTACACACACCAGAGAGGAAGTGACCCCTTTCCTTCTTAGCTAATTAAACAGCATCTTAAACACAATTAAAGAATAATGTCCACTACAAAGAGAGGTGATGTTTTCACACAGGCTCATGTTATACCTGCATGACCCTTCATTTTAACTTCGGTGTACTCTTCTCAGGGGCGAGGGGGGAAAGCAATTTCACAAGGCGAATTTCAGCACTTTTCAAGGGGAATTTGATTTCACAGTTTTCTTCCCAAATATATGTCACTTAAAGAGAGAATGTCTAACTTGACTGAATTCAACTAAACACATGGTTGAAGGAATATCACTTTGCATGCTAAAAATGTGTGACTCTTTTTTTTAGCAGACAGATGATGGAACTTCTTTAAGAAAAGTGAAAAGTTACAGTTCTCAAAAAAGAGAATGAAGCTTGATCACATTAGTGAAGGGGATTTTAACGGAAGGTCTCAAAAACTACTACCCAAACCGATGTACGTACTGTCAGACAAACCTCTGTGGGATGAAGAGGAAAACTAGTTTTTTCTATCACCCACAAGTATGCGAAGATGCTACACAAGAAATTCTCAGAGGCAGACTTGTACCATAACACACATCAAAATGAAGCTGTGGATAATGCACAGCAACAGTTCGACCATCTAAAGAAGACCACAAAGGAGGTGGAGGCCAAGACTGTCTCCTTTTCCCAGATGTCTCTCCTTTCTACACAGTTCAGCATAGGAGACAATTTTGGAACTCAGTATGGGGAAGATACTCTCCACACCTTGGAAGGTGATAACTGCATGGCAAAATCATACAGAATCACATAAAGGACCACAGCAGCTCACCTACTCCAGCCTAGAGTAGTTTACTCAGAATTATGTCCAGGCCAGGCTGGATGAGACTCTGAGCAGCCTGCACGAGTGGAAGGTGTCCCTGCCCATGGCAAGGGGGTTGGACTGGATGATCTTCAGGGTCTCATTCAACACAAATCATTCTATGACTCTATGCCATACTAAAGCCATCAGCTCTCCCCTACACATGTACACAATGCTTTGCAGAAAGTTGTGAGTTGTGAGTTCTTATTCAATAACGGGTAAAAACATGTGTTCTGTTTGTTTCAAGTATTCAGGGCTTATCTTCAGAGTACAAGGTTTCTGTAAGAATTTGGCAAGGCAAGCAAAAAACACAAGGTTTAAAAAGACAAAAATGAAACATAGCTTTGAACACATCTTGTTGTCAATAATACAAAAGCACGAGCCACCAATTAAGATTTCACTTAGCAGGAATTATTTTTAAGAAATGAGTACACTAAAACCCATTTATACAATGGCTTTCACAAAAAAGGAGTAAAAACTCTCTAGACAACAAGTAATGCAATCAATGCACCATTCAACAAAACAGATTTTAATGTGGCATATGAAGGCATCTGTGAGGCAGCAGGCTTGTAGATACTTATGAAGAGATGCTTCTACATAAAGACTCTGCATAATGGGGGCTATTTGTGGAATTTATCTGCATGCCACTTAACAACATCATTTGCAAAGTAGAGGTACATACCAGCCTCTAAAAGCAAGTACCAATAAACAGAAAAATGGAAATATACAAGTCCAGGAAAAGCCCTAAAAATTAATACCAGTTTAATAACTAGTCATGTGTCATGCTGAAGGATTCGAAGGGCAATGACACTGTCAAAGCAACAAGAATTGAGCAACCTGTCTTCACATCACAGTTTTGAACCTACATGTCTGGCACACAGCAGTTACTCAACACACAGAAGGCAGAGAAGGACATGTTAGATGAAGAACAAGATTTAACTGCATGATAATAAAACAGCAATGCAGAAGCAGTCAAAGGTTTTAGATCCTGCCTGCAAGTGGGAAGATGTCAAACCTCCAAACCACCAAAGTGATTTACAGGCTGGGCCAAGATGACTGCTAGGCAAGAGACTCAACAGTACTCAACTTACAGAGTCGTTGTACTACACAAACCAAGTTAGAAAAACGGCATCTCTCAACAGATTTCTAAACATCACAGCATCTGTCACAATACAGAATAACCTTCCAAAGGAAGCCCCACTGCTTTGGAATTTCTAATGCAAGGAACTGTAGAAACACATCACCTAGTCTCACAGGAGGAGACCACAAAATTCAAAGCAGCTGACATCAACTGACAAAGCTACTTCTACTGCTCAAATGCATTTTGAACTTTTACTATCAAAACCAAAAAGTGATTTTACCCTTCTAACATGAACAGGCACAGCAAAAAGGTCCCTGAAATGAGTTTTTACTCACGTAATTTTTAAATGAGATGACTAGAGCAATGAAAATGAATACACAGAACAAAACTTCTTTCATGTTTACGTAGTAAAGTATACGTTAGGCACTACCCAGGGCTACATGCACTGGCTCTGTAAAAATCCACACATAGAAATATAAATAATCTGTTTTACATAGTCCCACTTACACACTACTTACATAAATTAGCACATTCAGCCTTTGTTCTCTTCAGGTGATAATTTCTGCTAGAAAGCCACCATGTAAAGCAGGCAAAAAGCATAAGAGACTGTAAAAATAACTACTCTAAAACTGTTTAAGCGTTTTCAATCTAAGAATTTTCAGCTGTTTTTTCTAATATGTGCACTCTTGAGAACAAGAAAAGTTTGCTTTTACTGACCTGCTGCCCTGTGCCTCTATCAGGATCCATGGAAACAGAAGCAACAGCTACAGGCACTTTCAGCTCTGTTTGACTTGTTTGATATTTTGGCAAACACCTTGTTCTTAAATTTCCTTTTGTAGACACTCCTATAAATGAAAGACAAGCAGAACATGCAGATTATAAAGTGAAAAGTGGCCCCATTTTTGCCTTAGTAGATCTTTTTTTGAAAAGAATGAGTACCGCAGGAATAGGTCTGCAGCTCCCCCAGCCTCTCACTCCATACAAAATTTCATTAAGATGAATGCATCAGCAGAAAAAGAGGTGCATGCCACTGAAGCACACCCAACCACAATGAATATTTCGTAAATTCTGAAATGCACATTATGTCTTCAGACTGAAGTTCAGTACAAATAAGCTGCATTTGAGTAAGATGCAAAAGCATAAAATTGAGCTTTTGCTTTGATACCCAAAGACAGGAAGGAACCAACCAGCAGTAAAGCTGTTAAAAGCATCACTCATATAATAAAATACCACTTTTTCTGTTACACAGCAAACCTACTGATGCTCAGGCTGTTTGTTCCTTTCAGGACCAGGCAAATGAGTAAGGCAACACTGCAGTGCACACTCCACAGATCATCTGTCAAACACTTCCTGCCATAATTAGAATTAGATCACCACTACAAACGGTAAGAACATGAAAGCACTGAAAATCCTGATGCTGCAATTACGAAGTGCCAACACTGACACTAACACTAAAACCTCCCAGGGCCAGATTAAAGCCCATAGCTACTTGGTACTGCCTCAAGGTTTAATTTTTGACTATTCAGAAATGCAAAAAGTTTTGAACAAAAAATATTAACTTCATACTAGCAGATCAATTACAAATATTTGGGTAATTAATTTCAGAATTGTACCAGAATTCAAGTGAAAGAACTAAATTATAAACTCTTAATATCTCCATGCTTGCGCACAAGCGAAAACAATGGTCCTGAAATTCTCTTCCACAGAAGTGGCAGAAAACTTCCCACAGTGAATCAATTTCTATCATTTAGGATCATTGCTTTCTTTCCAGAGCCCTGAGAAAAACAATCCAACATCACCTGGCTTAAAAATCTCTGCATGTGTTTTGTAGCTCAACAGAGATGTTTGGCCAGTAGTTTTGAAGGGTACCCCAAACCTAAAGAGTACAATTCCTCAAAACTTATAACTGCTGGGTGACACACGCACAATTTCAGTCTAGAGTTAACCATCCCCGGATACGTTTCCAGGACCTTGTGTCATTTTAAGAGCTGTGTTTGAAAACAATTAAGAGAATTCTGAAGGGGAACTAAGAACATTCATCTTTCATCTGAGTGCATACACAAGTATGCACTCAGTAAATCAAGGTCAAAAGAACTAACAAAAAAAATGCTTTATCTGTACACAATGAATCTTCATTTCAATTGATATCTTCAAAATTTACAAAAGACCTAACACCTCTAATGCTTCAACATTCCTTGGAGACCACATTAAAAATTCAGCTTGCCTTATAAATTGGATAAAGCCACACTGTACCTGCAACAGAAACAACTCCCCTGGAACTATTCATCTTATACAGTATGCTTATCTAAGCAGCAGAACATAAATCCTCTGCTATAATCATGTATGTCCCATTACAACTTATGATGACTCGCTACCTTACACACACTTATGTACACAAACCACACACCTGAAAAGATATTGCAAATTTTATCATCCACAGGAGAAAAACCTTTGTTTATGTAAATTAGAAGGTCATACCTGAAACAGGTACAAGTGGATCTTCTTCATCAGAAGCTGCATGTGGCTTTGTTAAAGGAAATAAAAAGAGTGTAAGCTTAGCTCTTTAAACAGGAACAGAAAAGAAGTATTTGGTCTCTTAATATTGCATAGCTGTTGATAAGAAAACAGTCAACATTTTGGGAGCAAGAAAAGCAAGGAAAACTTGGTTAAAAAAAAACCCACAAAGATTGCTAAAACAAAAGGCCTTACTCCTTCTTCACTGTGCATTAACTTTCAGCCTGTAAAGATTATCTCAGAGGTCACCTTTGCTAAAGATCCCAGGGACCAGCTCCAGTTACAAGAGCAATTACTAAGATAATGAACTAATAATATTTATTTAAATTTAAATAGTTTATATGGAACATCTTGATGTGTAGGGAAAGCAAATTCTGAAACAGTGTTTATTGATATTGCAATGAAATCCATTCTGGGCGATACATTCTGAGAAACATAAATGAGGATAAATGCAAAAGGTTTCAAACTGGTCATTCTCATCTGATCATCACATGATGAGTAATACATAAAAGCTTGAGGACTGATTTTCTTCTTTAAGAAGTTACAAGAACTTTCAAATATCCCAGAGGTTTAACTATTGAATTACCTGACCACAGAAAACACTATAAAATCAGAAACAACAGGGCACCATATTATTTGTGCTATTAGCAGTCGCTGTGACTGCTAGCAGTCGCTGAACTTGAATCCCTGCCTCCTAAAAGCCTCTAAAAATAGGACTCAGTATAATTAAGGGAAGGGTGTAAATCATACTGTGTTCCTTAAAGGAGCAGTTTCATTTAGCTGAACATAAAGATTGTCATTCCCACATAAATAACTAACATACTTGTGACTTAATCCCGGCCAGCAACTCAGTACCACAGAGCCACTCCCTATCCACTTCCCTGCCCCAAGTGGGGAGGAAAAACAGAGAGAAACAGTAAACATCATGGGTAGAGATAAGAAAAGCTTAATAAGTGAAACAAAATAAAATAAAATAGGATAATAATACTAACTGCGACATTAAGGGCAGAGGAAGAGAGAATTAAAACCCGAAAGAAACTAGTGATGCACAGTACAGCTGCTCACTGAGCAATGCCCAGTTCCTTTCCCCAGCAGGAACTGGCAACTCCCAGCCAACACTCCCTCGTTTATGTACTGGACATGATGTTCTGGTATGGAATCTCCCTTTGGCCAGTTCAAGTCAGTTCTCCTGGACATGATCCCTCCCAGCTTCTTCTGCATCTGCTCTCTGGCACAGCATGGGTCACCCAAGTCCATGTTTTTGGGTAAGCACTGCTGAGCAACATCCAAAACATCAGTGTGTTACAAGCATTTTCCTCATGCTAAATACAAAACACAGCATACCAAGTACAAGGAAAAGAATTAACTCTATTCCAGCTGAAACTAGGGCAATACTAAAGTAGAAAAAAAAAGCACAGGGCACAAAATTCTCCTCCACTATCTTTTTTTTATACCCCTTTACTTTCCTCAGCTTTCTATGGTTGGCCAATTAACTCAATTATCTAATTTCTGTACTGTTAACAGACAAATGCATTTAAGGTTTTTCAGCTGCATTCACACAATAAAGTAAAATTGTGAAAATATTTCAATGATCCTATACAAACTCTTGCCTTAATTAAAATTTGATTCTGATAGCACCATCTCAAAAACTTAATTTAGTACATTACCACAGAGTGGAGAAAATTTGGAAAAGTCTGGGAGTTTTCCCCTGTGGACAGCAACTTCAATCAACACCTGCTGTCCATCACACAACTGGTACTTGTCACACTGGAAGGGCCTGATCACAGGCTCACTTAATCTTGTTCATGCACTTTATCACTTGTAAACAATTATCACTCATCAGCCTCACACCAGTTTAAAAACACATTCAGTGAGTACTGCTGTCAAAGCCAGCTCTCTCTACAAACACTGAGAGCATTTCTGTTCTCACATGTGAGCTGCAGCCTGCCACCTCCAGCTGCCAGAACACACTCCATAGCACGAACGGGGCGAGGAAGCTGAACAAACTCCATGAGGAAGGCACTGTGCGTACCCTCTTTTCAAAAAGCACCAGGATGGATCAAAAGTCCAAGTCTGGATCACAGCCCAGCCCAAACAGCTGTGTCAGCACAGCCACAACAGCAAGCTGCAGGGTACTGAGAAGTGTATGTTCAGCTCACACTGCTTCAGGAAACACCAAAGCTTCAGCACAGGCAGTTCCTACTCAACTGACATACAGTTAATCTGCATGTCAACACATGGCTATAGGAAATAAAACGATCTGCCTAAACAACATCCTGCTTTTAGAGTGTGCCTCTGGTATTGCCAGCTGTTGTGGATAAATTCCTAGTAGCAGGATGCAAAGACTAGTCAAAGTTGTCACTATTACTCCCCCCAGCTACCAGGACGACTCTCCTGGTGAAGCTTTGCAGCCCAGTGTATTAGAACAACTCAAATCTAGAGCAGGCTACTTCAATCAGCTGGACTGAAAATCACAGTGACTCAGAGGCTGATTCATAAGCAATGCCCTTGCCTCAGAGTAGCAGACTGGGACAGCACCAGCATCAACCTTTTAACACTAACCCACTGCCATGTGCCTTGCTAGACTGCCAGTAAGGCAGGTGTAGTATTAAAAGCCTTGAACCACCACAGCTAAAGGTCAGTGCAACAGCAGAGAGAGGCACTGCAGAAACTCAGCACCTGGGTCCAGCTCACCTATACAGCCTGCCTTCCTGTGCTGAGCCAATTCAACAAGGATGGAGAGAACTTCAGTTTTCCAAAGGTATTAAACCAATCTACCTAATTCCCCACCCCGCTCCTCTTTTTTTGAAAGCATACACTACCATTACTTCTAAATTATGCCATGTACTTTTCTAAGAATTTAAACTTTTCCAAGACCAGAGGCAACACTGCCTATTCATCAAAACATGTAGAATGGAAATGGCTGTCAGAAAGAACTTAATTCCTTGGAATATCATGATGCATGAGGCCACTGCTGGGCTCAATAAAACATATTTAGTCACAGGAAACAACCTGTTCCCTGATAAAAATAGACTGTCAGTGTAATTGCATGAACACTTTCACAACCAAGCAGAGTAGTGACAGTGGCAATAAATCTGACATGTGCCACACACCTTCATCCCATTCACACCACAGAAAAAGTGGTAGGCAATCTTTTTTTACTTTACTCAGACGGAAAATCATAACGACATGCTCCCTAAACAGGCCATGGGATGGTTGTCCTGTTTCACTTGCACATTGTCCCAGGGAATGTGCAAACAAAAATAAAAGAGCACAGACACATCCTCTTCTTTCCAATTTCTTCCACTTGATGCTGAAATCCCACTCTCAGTCTGACTAACAGAAATGCTTCAAACCCCTCATAACTGGAACTAAATTGTCAGCTTCTAAATTTCCACCAGGCCAGACTGTCAGTTCTACCCCAATGACTTCAAGTCACTCAGCCCCCAACCCAGCCACACAAGCCCAAACACCAACGGCAGCTCTTGGCTCTCTGAGCCACACAAGCACATCTCTCCACAACCAGGCTTGTACAGGCTGAGCTCCCAACACCACAGCCACCACCCACACCATCTACATGTCCAGCCCCACGTAGTCTCCCAAAACAGGAGCCTGCAGGTCCTCTGCAGATGAAGCCACCCCAACCTCACACTCATCCCTCACAGACAGAGCCCTCCAAGTCCCACACAGGCTCACCCAAAATGCTGTGCTTGTAGTCAAGCTTAGGTGCCAGTCACAAAAGACACATCTCTTCCCTGCTCAGCTTCTAGCCTCAGTTTCAAAGAATCACAGAAGCAATAAGGTTGGGAAAGACCTCCAAGATCATCGAGTCCAACCTATGACTGGACACTGAGAGCCAGGTCCAGTCTTTCCTTAAACACCTCCAGGGACAGTGACTCCACCACCTCCCTGGGCAGCCCATTCCAATGCCAATCCAATCACCCTCTGTGTGAACAAATGCTTTCTAATGTTCAACCAAAATCTCTCCTGGAGCAGCTTCAGACTGTGTCCTCTTGTCCTGTCACTTGTCACCTGGGAGAAGAGCCCGACCGCCACCCGGCCACAACCAGTCTCCAGTCAGGCAGTAGTAGAGTGCGACAGGGTCACTCCTGAGCCTCCTTTTCTCCGGGCTGTTCAACCTCATTCTCTCCATTGATTCCCTGACAAGTTCCCATAAGCTGAACGCAATTTCCCCATTTCCTGTATATTTACTTGCCCCGGGATTTCACAGCTGGGTCACACTGAAGAGGACTCACGACCCTCCCCTCTCTCCCAGGTCACTTTTGCTTTGAAATCCTGCGTACCTCTACAAACAGGCACACACCCAATCCGTCTCCCCAGGCCAAGCCCCCTCCACACTCGCCAGCGGAGCCCTCACATAGCCACTACCACGGCCACAGAACCCCACCCGACCCAAAGCGCCGTATCGGTTCCACGCCAAACCCCCCGACAGGCCGCCCCGCACGCCCCTGGCGGCCCCTCCCGCCACTGTCCCCTCACACCGACCCCAGGCAAGGATACAGCCCCGGCCTCGGCGAGCACTCCCACCCACACCGGCGGCCGCCGCCGCCATCTTGAAACAGCCGCCACTCCCCGCATACCCCCGCCGCCCCCCCGACTCTCGCCGCCCATTGGCTGTCTGCGCCGGAGGCACGCCAGGGGTGCGAGGCATGCCGGGAATCGTGGTCCTCTGAGCGTCGGTGGCCGCCATGGGCCGACGAGGGCACCGCCTGGAAGAACTATTATTCCCAGCGTGCCCTGCGGCTACGGGGCAGTAGGAAGGCCAGAAGGGCATTGTTCTCTGTCGGGCTGGGCTGAGGCAGGAGGGTCCCGCGGAGGATGGAGGAAAAACTCCCCACCGGCATCAAGCCCTACCTGGACAAGCTCACCTTGGGCGTCACAAGGATACTGGGTGAGTGGCGCTGAGCTACAGCCCCACGGGGCGGGGGCAGGCCGGGAGCGGGGGGAGCCACCCGTTTGTCACAGCCCCTGCTGTGAATCGCGCAGCTGAGCAGCCTGTGCACACACACAGACACATCCTTGTTTCTGGAAGCAACGGCAGGAATCCTGAATCTCCCGACTTTAAGAGTTCCATAAACACCAGAGAAGGAGAAGGTGGTGTTTTATGAAAAAACATGGAATCATTGAATGTTAAAAGGTGGGAAGAGACCGCAAAGATCATCCAGTCCCAACCCTGACGCCATGGGCAGGTTGCTCAAGGGCTTATCCAGCCTGGCCTTGAACTCTGCCAGGGATGGACATCCCCAGCTTCTCTGGGCAAACCGGCCAGTGTCTCACCACCTTCAAAATAAAAATTTTCTTCCTAATACCCAACCCAAATTTCCCCTCTTTCAATTTGTATCCATTACTCCTTGTCCTCTCACTTACAGTTCATAATGAAGAGTCCCTCTCCAGCTTCCCTGTAGGTCCCCTCCAGATACTGCAATGTTCCTGTGAGGTCTCCACACAATCTTCCTGTGTAAATCATGCCTAAATTTGATCCTCTTTGTTAATGTGGGGTCAGCAGGAAGCTGATTCCCATGCTGAGGGAACTGAAGGGGAGTTCAGCATGGTGCAGTGTTCTGATAGAAGGCCAATTTGTGAATCTGCTCGGGATCAGGTCCCCATAAATAGTTGCCCTGCAGCTCATTCCCACACTGAGATTTGTTCCGCAAAATTCCCTGCTTGTCATTTCCAGGTTTTGCTCAGATATTGAGCCTTCTTTCATCCCCTCAGCTCCCTCTGAATTCAGCAGGACTGCGAGGCATCCAAAAGAGCATTCTCAGACAAAACTTAACTCATATCAGTGGAATCACAAGGATTTGTGCAAGTATTTTTGTGTGCAAAGGATTTCAGCATTAGACCTTTGATACCTCAGCAGCACAGAGCACAGGGCTGTCTTTATTTGTAAGGTTGAAAAGCCATACATCTATCCCAAAACATGTGAAACAGGATTAAAAGTTGCAGTCTTGGAATTTCTTCCTGGGAATTTTAGAGCCAGAAGTGAGCTCTGTTATTATCTCACCCCAGAGCAGCATTGCAGGACAGGGAGTTTCACCTGGTAACCTCAATGTATCTATAGTGGCACATGGGTTTGGATAGCTGCTCAGACAGATGAGATTAAAAGATCAGGGTTAAATTCTTTCTCTGAGCTTCAGTGAGGACAGGATTTCACCCTCAATCTCTGATCAGTGTTGTCATAGTGAGTTATTATTGGACTTCTTGAGGTGGGAGATGGGTGGATTTTTTCCTGTTTGTTTGTTTTGTTAGTTTTGAGGTCAGGATAATGTTATCTCTACTCTGTGAGTGAAACTGATGGTCATCATCATAGCAAAAGCTTCTTTGAAGTATCTCTTTTTAAAAAATAGGACTAGCCCTGCCCACATTTTCACCACCCTCAGGTGTGTGAGAGCTTTGAGATGTGAGCTGTGTCCAAATGTTGTGTTGCCATATAAACTGTTTTGGGTAGGTGTGTTGTCTGCACCAGCACGACTTGGCAATGCAGATATGGCTCTGAAAGTCCTGCAGCATCCTTTTCACATGAAAGGTGTTTCCTGGTCTGTGTTTTCTGCTTTTTCACTCTGTGTCTCTGACAACTTGAATTGTGCAATACAAGAATGTCCATCACAGTGATGTTTTACTCCGCTTCTTTTCTCTGTCTCTCCACACCTTCTGGGATTTTGGCACATTTTTTCCAGTGAAGTAGTCCAAGGCATTTCATCTGTGCCACCAAATTAATTAGAATTGCTTAGCTAATTGGGAAACATTACCAGTCTGTTCAGTGCTCGTTTCTTTCAAATAACAAAGGCTGTCTCATTCAGAATGACGCCTTGCTCTGTATTTATTACTACTAGAAACTATCTCACTTTAAATCTTTTGGAAAGTCTCATGAAGTCACTTGATGTTTTCTGCCTAACATAAAGTACAATCAGTCATTGTTTTGTTGGATTGGGGTTTTTTTTAACTTTAGTCTCTGTGGAAGTCCCTACAAGAAGAGATGTTTCTCACAGGCATTATACCTTGAAGGGAAAAAAGGTAGAGATCTTTCCCATTGCCAGTATTCATTTTGCTGAAGTTCTGTGAGTAATAGAAAATTCCTGAAAGATTTATTATTCATAATTAAGTCAGAGTGGAAGATGTTAGCTCTTCTAGACTGCCCAAGACAGAACCATACTTCACTGTTAGCACTTTCTAGTAGATAAGAATGTAACTATTAAAACATTTTAAAATTACGCTGAGAGTTTAGCCAACTTACAGGCAGTATTAGCAGTACTGTAAAGACTGAAAATCCTGTGATTTCCTGCTGCAGCTTTGTGTCACACCACTACACTGACTGTTTCTGATTAATGCTGCAAAGCATTTTTGGGAGCTTCTAAATGAAATGTCCTAAAAATAGGGCAGAGTTTACTATGATCTTTATTCAGATTAATTTATGGGGTGTAGTCTGAAGAAGTTAAGCTTTATCATGCATCTAGGTACCACTAAAGTGGCTTCTTCATTTCTTCCATCTGGAAGGAAAAGCAACTCATTGCAGAGTTTACCCAAATGTTCAATGGCGCTCCTGTCCATACCTAGGCACATCTGTTAAACATGGTCTTCAGTTTACCCACAGTATATTTTTAATATTATATTTGGGCTTTTAAGATGGAATTTCTCTTTCTTTTGATCTTGAATTTGGTTCAGACCTCTTTAGAAGTTGCATTCTCTCATTCCTAGACATCTTCTTGACTGATATGAAATTTAATCTTCTGTCATCCCAGCCAAGATATTGTGCATGATGAATTAAACATCCCTGCTGTTTTCTTTGATCACAGAAATAACAATTACTCTGTTATTATAATCTCCTCAACTTGTCATAAGGTTTGCATAGCTTAGATGGAAAAGACCAGTTAGGTAATTGATTCCACTCTCTTGTTCAGACAGCTTCTGTTTGAGCAAGAGACAGATCACCCTGCTTTGGACCCACCTACCAGAAGTCAAACTTGGTGAAACATCAGAGTCTTCTGTATGTTTGGGTTCCCCCTTGGCCAGACAAATTTACCTATGTGACCAACTATGATTTTTTTTTAATGTCTTTAACATGGAGTTGGTTTATCAGATGCCATGCTTTATCTTTCAGTTCTCTAACGATGTAACCATCAATGTTTCGAACTGAAGTGGAGGTTTCCTGAAACGGAGTGCCACTCTTCCACCCACAGAACAGACAAGGACAATGCTATTGATAGAATTAAAAGCCTGGCATTGAAGATAAAAAAAAAACCAAAGCTCTCTAGTGCCTGTTTTCCTGTCTGGTGCACTGTGTATGTTTTACCAGAAAGCAATTGTAATGTGTGTGACTGCTTTAGGGGCCAATACTTTCACAGCAGAGCCAGTCTTGAAAGCCTTGCATAGTTAACACTGCTATTCCATGGCCCTGTCTGCTGGGCTTGTAGTTCCCACAACATTTTAATAGTCTCTCTGGACTTGATCCAAAGAGAATTATCTCAGTGGGAATTATTTCAGTTGGCTGTGGATGACATAAAACATTATAAAATAGTAATTGTAAAGGAGTCTATCTGCTATCACACACCTGAAAGTACCATGTGGCTTAGTATCTTACATTGATATAGCATTCTTTCCCATAAAATATTCAGAATATTTTTATAGATTTATATGAGTTCAATGCTTGTAGCAAATTTTTATGTGTCCAGCTGAGGTTCCAGAGAACTGATGTTTGCTCATGCAGATCCCTTCAGCAGGATCAGGTTTCTGTGTCTGTCCAAACCCACTGAATCCAGAGATGAAGTGTGCCTGCCCTTGTGGAATTGGGTTGTTAGCAGTTCACAGGAGCACTGCACTGCATCTTGTCCCTAGGTGAGGATATCCTACCCAACAAAAACCATAGGGCATGCTTACAAATAAAGATTCATTCCCCATAAGAGTTTGCCTCAAAACCCATCACTGATTTTTTTTTTCATTTTCCATAAAACTTCTGCAAAAGATGACTCCTTGAAGACAAATTGTGCGTGCTTACATCGTAGAATCATGGAATGGTTTGAGTTGGAAGGGACCTTAATGATTGTCTTGTTCTAACCCCTCCCACCCTGGGCAGGAATGCCACCCACTAAATTAGTGTATGTCTAGATATATCATGATATGTGCATATATGCACATTTTTATATGTATTAAAAAATCAAAGGATAACATTTAGTGCAGCACTAGACATCCTCATGCCAAGACATGCAAAGTACAGTTACAGACAAAAGAAAGTGACTGCTCAGTCACTAGCACAACACTTGCAATCATTAATGCCTTTTCCCTGGCTGTCACTCATTAATTTGCAAAATTGCCTGTCTCACAGTGTTGGTGTCACCCATGCCAGCTGCAAACATTCTCCTCTTTTCCTTTCAGAGACTTCCCCAGGAGTTGCTGAAGTGACTTTTGTGGAAAAGGAGCCAGCTGAACGCCACGCAATCGTCTCTTGGGAACAAGTGAGTATTTTCCTGACAAAACTGCAGTGAGGTCAGTTTGAATGTGTCGCAGCCCATGGAGAATGTCAAATGCAATGGCAACCTTGTGTTTATGAGACAGCTTGTTACCAGGTTTGATGTACAGTGCAGTCTAAACAGGTGTTGTTGGGTTTTTCTTAATCAGGTGTCACTCTTTCAGGCTGTCACATGCACCTGATATGTTAGAGAAACATCATCAGTGTGGATACATTCAGCATGACGGCTCTAAAAAGAAACCACATAACTGTAGTAGGCAGCTACAGTGGTGACTCAGTGGGGAGCAAACAGTTTTCTGACTCAGGTCTGAAAACATTTTCCATCTCCCTTTCAAACAACACGAAGCAGTGCTTTCTTAGCCATGGCCATTAAAGGTAAAGGCCTCAGGCTGGCAAATAACACTACCCAGTTTGTTCCAGTTATCTTTTTCTCATTTTAGTCTCAGCCATTTGCTTCAATTTCTCATATCCCTTTCTTTCACCTCTTTGGCTACCCAGCCTAATCTTTTGGCTAGGGCGTGTCCCATTGCATGTTCTAGAAGACTATGAAGGACACGTGCTACCTTCACTCTGCTTTATTTGATCCTACTGCATCAGTCTGTGTGATCAGAGGGCTCCTGAAAACTGTTGTGTGACTCTTGGCTTTTTTGCTCCATTTTTGGAATATACCTATCTTCATAAATCCCATGGCCACGGTTGAGTAACTGCTTGGTAGGTGTTGCTTGTGTAGGGATGGGACAGTAGAAGCAATCTGGCCTTTGGAAAGGGACATGGCAGAGAATGGAGTTGAGTGAATCATCCTTCCTCTGTTCTAACCCTGGCTGTGGCCTAAAGCAGCTGCTCCAAGAGACTGCTCTTGTTACCACTGCATAAAATACCTTCCCCTTTGGCACCTTGCCATTTACTGCTTTTCCTAAACAGTGATGAAAAATCTTACACTACTTTTGGTAATGCCCTATTCCAATTAGTGACATTTACTAAGAACATATATTCATATATATATATATATATATATATATATATATATGTATATATATATATATTCCAGTTTGGAATGTATGTGGTGTAAACCTGTGTGTTACTTACTGAAGCTTGTCCAGAAGTCAGCAGTTGTGGTCAGGGAGAAATGTCCTGTTTTTCAGGTTTGTATAAACCAATCCCTGGTCTCCTGTAGCTGTTGTTCAGGTATTGGGTTAACTGAGCTGGAAGGTTTGAGGCACCATGACTGTAAGACAGCTCAGGTCTGGGAACACAGAGTGATATTTGCCCATTCTTCTCTTGAGTGGAGAGTACTGCTTCTCCTCAACATGGTGCTCATTCCTCTCATTTTCGGGTGCTGCTTCTCCTCTAAACTAAAACTGAGCTATTCTTATAAAGCCAAACAAAGCTATTATTTCAAAACTGAGCTATTCTTATAAAGCCAAACAAATGCTGTACCTGAAGCACTTCATTCAAGAGAAGCCGAAAAAAAATTTCAGTTCCCACCCTCCCCCCAACAGTCAGCAATCAACTAACTCAATTGTGGAAGTAAATGAGTACAGTTGAGTTGGACTTCTAATAGTGATGGACTGGCTGTCTATTTCTTTGGTTTTGGTTCTCATTGCATTGACAAATTAAAGCTCTCTTCTCAAATAGAAAGGTAACTGGATTTTTTTTCCTTTTTTTTCCCCTTGAGCTCTGTAGATGAAGGTAAATCTAACCCAGTCTACACAGTTGCAGGACAAAACGTCCTGCCGTGATGATTAAGTACAATGCACTCAACAATTCATAAAGCTGTTCCAGGATGAACTTGTACCTGATTTTTCCTGAAGCTTACCTTTCTTGAATTTGAATACGTGCTGGTTTTTTAATCAGATTTATGGCCACTAGGTGGCAATACTTATGCACATAATCATTTCTCCATGGCTGAGATTTTTAACAAGATTTTGTCAGAGTATATTTTTAACTTTACATCCTTTGTTATGAAACTATTTGCAAACTATTTGCAACTATTTTTCTGGGATGTAGGAAAAACTGATGAAACTGTTCCCAAAACTACATTATTTTTCCCACAACAAGTTCTCTCTCTATTGAGACTCACCAAATAAAAGCTTTATTATTTAGATTATTGTTTAATGGAATCAATTTTTCCAGTCCTGTTTCAGTTTTGCAAGGAAAGATTATTTTACTGAGAAAAAAAAATCCAGGTGTTCAGGAGCTCTTAAAAGAAAATCAACCTTTTAAAAATTATTAACATTTTATTCATGCTGGGTATATGCATTTTTTGTTTCCATCAGCCATGTTTTCTAAATTGTGCTGTGCCATGTTTGTACTACTATGTAACTGGATACTGCTGTGGTTTAAAATCTCACCTTGCTGAGATTAAAATAATCTTTAAAATCTTTAGCTTGTTGAATGTCTCTTAGCTGCCTTGAAGCTTTGCAGGGGAAGCTGAGCTTCATGACAGGAGTTAGTGCAGTAAGGCTGTAAGAGAGAAGAAGAGATTTTTCCCAATGCAGAAAGAGCTGCTAAGTGTTACATGTCAGGAAATCAAGCTTGAAATTGCTCCTGAAGAATTTATTGGAAATCAGCACGCACACAAAAATGTTTAAGGTGTATGATTGCCAAGTGTATTTACATGGGTAAAGCATTGCTTCCCCTAAAATTGTAAGCAGTTCATTATATTTTAAAAGACTGATTTTTCATTATTTCCTCATATTTAAACCTACTAAGATGTTACCTTTTCCCCAAGAAAGAGAGACAAGAAGTACAAGAGGGAGTAGAGACAGAGTTACCTGGTCACCAGAAAACCAGTGCTAATAAATATATCATCCTAAGAAACCTTTCCCACTCCTAAAATTAGGCTGGCAATGGCCCTACTCCCTCCTTATGCAATTTTTAGAAATAGGTGTTACACTAAAATACTGCTAGGAGGCACTCTGGTGCAGTGTCTGAATCACATTTTCTTTTTTGTGTCAGCTAGAAGAAAAATGAGTCAGTCACATCACTGTTTTGGTTTTAAAAAAATAAGAAATTGCATTTTTGTTAGAGGGACACAGAGGTACCTGAGACCATTTTTTGTTGTCCTTCTCACTTGCTACTTGGGAGAAAAGCCTGACCTACACCTGGCTTTCAGGGACTCTCAGTACCTTTCATGTGTTAGAAAGTGAGAAGGTCTCCCTCAACCTCCTCTTCTCCAGTCTGAACACCCCCAGCTGCCTCAGCCCCTCCTCCCACACTTGTGCTTCAGACCCTTCCCCAGCTCCGTTTCCTTCTCTGGACACACTCCAGCACCTCAGTGTCCTTCTTGCTGTGAGGAAACAAAGCTGAACACAAGATTCCAGCTGTGGCCTCACCAGTGCCCCCAGCACAGGGGGATGGCCACTGTCCTGCTCCTGCTGGCCACACCATTGCTGACACAAGCCCGGTGCCATTGGCCTTCTTGGCCACCTGGGCACACTCCAGCTCGTGTCCAGCCACTGAAAACCAGCACCTCCAGGTCCTTTCCCATTCAGCAGCTCTCCAGCCACGCTGTCCCAGCCTGGAGCTGCAGGGGGTTGCTGTGTCCCAAGGGCAGGACCCAGCACTTGGCCTTGTTGAACCTCACACAATTGGCCCTGGCCCGTGGATCCAGCCTGTGCAGATCCCTCTGCAGAGCCTTCCTGCCCTCCAGCAGATCAGCACTCACACCCAGCTTAGTGTTGTCCTCAAACTGACTAAAGGAGCTCTTGATTCCCTCACTTGGATCATCAATAAAGATAAAAAACAGTACAGTACAGAGCCCCAGTACAGAGCCCTGGGGGACACCACTAGGGACCAGCTGCCTGCTGTAAGTAATTCCATCCACCAGCACTCTCTGGGCCAGGCCAGCAGCCAGGCTTTAACTCAGAGAACAGAGCATCTAAGCCACAAGCACCTGGTGTCTCCAGGAGAATTCTATGGGATACAGTGTTAAAGACTTTTCTAAAGTCCAGGAAGTCAACATTTCTGGACTTTCCCTTGTCAGCTAAGAGGGTCATGGTGTTACAGAAGGGGATCGGGTCGGGCAGTTATGCCTTTGACAAACCCATGCTGCCTGGCATTATCCCCTGGATCTCCTGGAGGTGCCATGTGATGGCACATGAGCTTCCCCAGCACCGAGGTCAGGCTGACAGGCCTGTAGTTTCCTGGTTCCTCACTTGAGCCCTTGCACACAAACCAGGAACCTCCTAAGTTTCTCCCTCTCTACTATGTAGTGTTTCCAGCACACACCTGGAATGTCATCCTCCTTGCTTCTGAAGCATGTCTCTTTTTGAGTCCAAGTATGCACACAGGGTGCTCACCTTCAACAGTCCTTCTTGGCATCCTTGTCCTCCCTTAATATTAGCCAAGCCTCCCATCTCTGATCCCCATGAGCGCAGGATATACCTACCTTGAGCTTGCCTTGTGGCTGTGATGTGGGAGAGATGGGGAAGGGGATCCAGCAGAGCCAGTGCATGTGGAAAGCTATGTTTCTTCAAGTTGCATGATGGGGAACAGGCTGGAGGACTTCTGGGAGGTAAATAGTGTTTCTTACACAGTGCTCCCCCTCTTGTTAAGCTTTGTAACGTATTGAAAAACTGGCTGCACAACAATATCCTCAAGAGAACTTTGAAATCCTGTTCTCTGCAGCAGGGAATCGAGTCTATTCTAGCCCCAGAAAATCAAGGTGATCTCCCAGAAGCCCCCCAGGTCAGATTTATTAAAGGTACAAGAAGAACATTTCAGTATGTTACATAAATTAGCATCAACATTCACTGACAGCTCGGACAAACCAGCTATAAAACTGTAGGACATTAAGGAGAGAGAAGGGTGGCTACTGATATGGTCTAATTCTTGGAAGCCCTGAGAAGTGACATGAATACTTTCCTTCTCTCCCCAGAAGCTGGGTAAAACTCATTCATGTTTTTAGAGAAGTCTCTCTAGAGCTATATGTTTTGATTGCTTTCTGTTTCTTTAGTATATTTGCTTGAGAGGCATTGTTTCAACAGTGTTTCAAGTGGATTGCCATATATCAGGGTTCTTAGCTTTGGATCCATGTCTAATCAGGTCCTGGCTGCAAAAATCAGATTCTTATATTTTTCTCTGTACTCAATAGACTGTGCTTTCTTGTGTGACTATTTTGAGATATTACAGAGAACAAAGAAAAGGAATAGACCTCATACACCATATTAAGCACTTGGGATATTTTGTTTTATGAGCTGATGAGTATAACCAGATAACTGGAATGAAAACAGCTGTTTGCCCGGGCTGTGGTTAAGCCAAGTCTGACATGTTATTTAGAAGCAGTGTATTTTATGGGGCTGGAGAACACAACCCTGAGATCTACCAGTTGAGCAAGAAGAACACAGAGTTTGATAAGCTGTTTTTAATATATAGTGTCTTGTTTCTCTGAGTGCTGTCAGAAGATTACTGTTCTGATGTCATATGGTCATGTGACTAAGCATAATATGACAGCTCAATCAATCCTTTCCATCAGATGGAGAAATGGGTGGTAATGAAGTTTTCTATTTACAGGCCTTTTCCTATAGACCCAGACCTGCTCTGGTACTGCATTTTTTTACCCATATATTTTGCATCAGCACGGTTGAGAGAATCCTGAAATAAATTCAGAGAGTGGCCATCTAGAGAAACATGCACATGTTGATATTTTACAACAGAAGGATTCAGAGCATAAAACCTATTCAGGTGTGATTTTTCCTCTTGTCTTAGCTATATTTGCTAAATTGGGCTGTGCCTGAGTTGTAGCAAGATTTATCTGGATACTACAGTGGAAGTTTTAAAACCTTAGATTTTATCATCCTAGTGGATCTGGTTCTCCTGCTTGAAGAAGAAAACCCACTGAAGCCAGGAGACCCATTCACATATGTGTTTTTACTGCTGCAGTGAATTAATTGAAATTAGGGGATTTGAAATGTAGTCAAAGTATTATGTAAACTTTTCTATTCTGCTTAGACTTTATAGCAGGTCTGTCATACTTTCTTTCTTCATAGGTTTAGCCATAGTCACTGTGCTTACAGGTACAGCTTGAAACTGGAAGTGATGAAAGCACAGCATGAAATTATAAATATTTAGGACTGAGGAGAACCACAGAAGAAGGTGTGTTTGTTAAAGGCATTTGAAGAACTTCAGATATGTTCAAGTGGTTTACTAATCACCTTAAACTTACCACCAGGTCCTCAGCCATCAGCAGACTCTTGTCATAGGATGGTAAATTCTTCTCAAAATGGCCTCTGCAGTGTCAGGTTATCTGCTTTAAGATGTGTGGATCCTGAAGATTTTCTCTATCTGAATTAAGAGAGCTCTGAGCTAGTGACCAGGCTGCTTGATGAAGCAAGTAAGGTGACCTGCCCCATTGCAAGCTGCAAAGCCATTGTGTCTGAGACTCTCAGCAGCAGTCAATCAACATTAATGGATGTGCTTTAAAAGTAAATTAACAAGCACAAGGTTGTGGGTGGATTAGGGGCTCCTACATAGTGTGTACACCCCAGTTTAGGCAACAGAGACTGTAACAACCCAAATAAAGTGTCTGTGAATAAGGCTTTAACAGGCAGAAAGGCTGTTCTGGTCCTAGGGTAGGGAGGGCATGTGAACTGGATGAGACCAGCACCTTGCCTTGCTCAGCCAGCAGCTGATGACTAGAGGCCAGCATTGCAGCTGGATTCACAATTGGCAGGTTGTTATTGCTGGATAGATTGGATGAGATTAACATCTCATCTCTTGAGATGTTAAAAAATTCATGCCCCAAGTGAAGCAGGGATATTTGAACTGCATGTACATCTTCCTTTTCCTTAGGTACTGGTTACTAGAATATTCTGTCTTTATTTAATGAAACTTTTCCACAAGGAGAGTGGTGCAACTCTTGGACAAGTCAACATGCGCATATTGTGGAAGCTCCATCATGGGACACACTCCTGAGTTTTGAGGTCGGATTCTTTTGGAGTCCTGAATGTGACTATTTTAAATTTGAACTCACTGGCATCAATCTGTTTTTTTTCTCTAAAACTGTTACAAATAGACCAACAGGTAATAACTCCTTTAGTCATGCTTGCTGCTTGTGTTATTAAAACTGGCGGGTTTCCATTTTGTTTAATATTATGTACTTGACACTTCAGCAAGAGCAGAGGGTCACTGGTCTGCAGCCAGTCCTGTCCCCAGGAGCAGGGTCTACAAATGCTTATAGTTCTTTGAGCTTCTTTTTGTTTTGAGGATTAAGCCTTTATCCTTCCATCCTTCTATTTGCAGCTTAACTGAAGAGTCTAAGTTAAGAAAGACTCCTTCCACAACCAAAATAAGTATAGGAGAAGTTTTCTGGTTCCTAGAAACTCGAGCTCACTGGGGTTGCTTCTTTCACTGGTGGCTCAAAAGGAAGCAGGCTTAGGAGCCCCAGCCATGCACTGAAGTTTGGAGGGATGAAGCCAGACCAGCAGATTTGTGAGTCTGGCTTTGCATGTACTTGTACACATAGTTTTTTGTTAAGTGAAACATCAAATCTACTTGAGTATGTGGCACATTTGAGTCTATACTTCTTACACCTACTTGGAGCTGAAATCCCTCAGAAGAAGAGAGTCATTGTGCTAATAATATACATGATTCAGTGGAACAGGTAAGTTTAGTCTGATTGCACTTAAAACCCTCCTCTTTTAAGCCGTATATATGAAAAAGCTGATTGTTGTGATTTATGTGAGTTTGGAGTGGCTGCTAATCTCAAATGGTAATATGATGTCTTAGTTTGGGAACAATGCTGTAATAATTTTGTGATGACTAACTGCTTATTGTGAAATTTTCCCAAGCTACCTTTGTTACGACTAGTAGAGTCCCAAGAAATACAGAGTTTTTTTCTCAAGGCTTTAGAATGAGATATTTGAACTGATTTGAGTCACCTTGGAGTTAAGCAAGAAACTTGGTGGCAAATATTTCTGTATCCATTTTCAGTTGTTCTTAGAATTTGAGACATGTTCTGCATTTCCCCATTACACTTTGATTGTAATTTGCAGAAAAACTCCTGTATATTACCTGAGGATTTAAAGAATTTCTATCTGATGACTGATGGCTTCCAGATGACCTGGAGTGTGAAGACTGATGGTGAGTCCCTGTGTTCCCCTCCACTGACAACCTCAATTAATTGCAGCCAGTCTTTCCTTTGCAGAACCTCTTTAATTGCAAACTTACTTTCTGCCCAATCAATACACATCTCTCAGGGCAAAATCTATTGCTTGCATATTCTGGTATCCCACAGAAGAGGTGCAAACACTCTTTCTTTCTGTCAAGAAACTTAATTATTCATGACATAAATTTTATTCTGTAATACACTGGCCATCTGTTGACACTCAGATTTAGGTGTGTCATTTAAACCTCATACCTAACCAACTCCCTCTGTAGTTCATGCAGAGAGAAACAGCTGTAGCTATTTATCTAATCATAAATCAGTAGGAAGAGTCACCCTCTGATAATATTTCTTTCTCATTGAAATGTGTATGTACATGTTGGAGCCTGATTCTGCTTTCCACCAGCTAAAGTCCAAGCTTCATTTTCTATCCTTGTTCAGGAAAAATCAAGTAGTTTTTCACTCTGTGGCTGTTATCCTGGCTCTCATTGCCTTCACACAGGGTTCTCCATTTGGGCTGAGGACACTGATCACTTCTGGAGATGGGTGTCAAATGCAGGGTCTTCCTCAGGAAGTGAAATTTCAGAGACAGTTTACATCAGTGCTTTAGCACCTGCGTGACTCCCATCATGTTTCAAGTGGGATTTATGACCTCTGAGGAGTCTTGTTTTCAGGGCTCACAAGTGCACGGAGACCAAGGCTGCTGGTACAGCTGTCTTGTTTGAGCAAACATCCAGCAGTGTCTTCTGAGACCCATCACACTGGCACGTGGCTGAAAAGAGTGCTTGCTGCCTTGATGTCTGGTAACAGTCTGAGTCCTCAGGAGGACAAGTCCAGTAGGATTCTTTCAGGAGCACCCACATGTTGATGCACTGATAAAATCCTCTGTGGAAGTGGGAACCAAGAGGATGTACCCTGAACAGGTACATGGAGTGAAAGAGGACAAGCTGCCCAGTAAGCTGTGAATGTATGGGGTGGTTTCAGATAGGAAGGGCAGTAGCAGGGAAAAGTGCTTTGAGGAAGAGGCTGTAGCTGAAATCCTGTAGCCAGGATTTTTAATTTTTCACAGGACTGAGCTAACAGCTGCAGCACAGTCCTTGCCAGCAGTGTAATTCCATTACCTTTATAGCTCTGAGATGGTGTTGCATCACATGTAAGTGGGAGTCTGTGTTTGAAAAAGCCTCATTTCTGCTCTTGTAGAGTCTTACCTAAGTTAAATGTCCAGATCTGCTGGGTATAACCATTCTTCACCCCACAGAGGTTGGTGTCTGGAGGAAAATAAATGCCTCCCAATGCTTTCCTGACACTGGATGTGATTAATGATTGGTTTTGTTGCAGATACCCCGAAGCCCCTGGGCTCCATGGTGATTAACAGTGTCTCGAAACTGTGTCGGCTTGGGGGTTCCTCTATGTACACTCTACCTAGTGCTCCGACTCTCACTGACCTGGAAGATGACACAGATGAGGAAGGTAAGGCACTGTTAACAAGCTAGAAAACCTGCTCTGTCTCATCCCTTTTGTTCTAATTATGTTAGAATACAGCACAAAATATGTGGACCAAACCACTGTCCACCAGGTTGCTCAGAGCTCCATCCAGCATAGCCTTAAATACTTCCAGGGTTGGGAGTATCCACAATTTCTCCAGGCAGCCTGTGCCATTGCCACATCACCCTCACAGTAAATAATTTTTTCCTAATATCTAATGTAAATCTGCCTTCTGTCAGTGTGAACCCACTCCCCTTATCCTGTCACTTCATATCCTTGTGAAAAGTCCCTCCATCTTTCTTGTAGCCTCCCTTACAGGTACTAGAAGGCCACAATTAGGTCACCCTGAAGCCTTCTCTTTTCCAGACTGAACAAACCCAATTCTCTTAGCACCTCAGCTATCCCACATGGCAGGGAAATTGGAACAAGATGATCTTAAATGTCCCTTCCATTCTACAATACAGCAATAGAAAAGATCACTCCAGGTAGATGGGGATTGCTTGGTCTAGCAACCTGCTCTAGAGAACGGTGTCCCTGTCCATGTCAGGGCAGTTGGAGCAAGATGATCTTCAAGGTCCATTTCCAACCCAAACCATTCTGTGATTCTGTGACTCTCTGTCTCCTGGGCTGGATCTATTATGTCTCTTCTTAGTTCCCTACAGCCTTGGCTGTAAGGTAGATCTGTATGCTGCAAATGTAGTGCAGATTAGTGTTATCTGCATCCTCTTTTAGCAGCCCGTTCTGCCTTTTCCCTGTTTAAACTTTCACCTGAGCCTTGCCCCAGTGATTCAGCTTCCAAAATTTTTGTGTGCTTAAGGTGCTAAAAGAACAAAAGATAACAGGTTTTGTTTTGGTAGTGAAAAGACAGCTGGAATTGGTATGTACATATAACTATGAAGCTACCCTGCCTAAAAATGCTGAGAATGCTGCTATTTGGAGAGAATAAAAAAGAAAAAGAAAGCCCATTCATTTTGTCAGAGCTCTCACGTCCAGCTGGAAAAATCAAGAGGATAAGAATACAGCCAGGTGTCACACCAATTTCATAAAAGAATGCTATTTGTTTTCAATCTTGTCTCTGCATCTCTATAAGTTCTTCTAGCTTCGAAGTGTGGCTGAAAGTAGTTTTTACATTCCAGTTTGGCTGCAGTCCTGATCTTCTAGAAATGCTCAGTGATGGTTGAGGGTCTTGAGGAAGAGTCAGATGTGGTTGTTGAGAAGGATGCTGATGTCACACTGGAATGTATGGATAAATATATATCTCTGCAATTTCATTGAAGTCTTGTCACAAGAGAAAAAGAATAAATTGTTCTCCCTGTCCTCCTTAGATAAAAATTAATCAGGACAGAAAAAGGAATCATATATACAACAGAAATAATGGGTTTCAATTGTAGCAGGGAAGATTCGGGATCCATGAGGAAAACTTCTAAGAGTTAAGTGATGGATTTGGGTTGAATACCTAGAGATTGTGCCTGTGCCTTCTCTAACACTGGAGAACTTAAAGAAAAGATTAGACAAACCTCAGGGGTGACATCTGTAAACCTTGACTCGCTTAATGCCAGGGAGGAAATAGAAGTCAGCTTATCTATTTTCAGCCATCTTGATTTACTAAAATATGAATATCAATCTAATGTCAATATCCAACTGAGATGGACAAAAACTCTCTAACATTTTAAAGTTAGAAAGGGTATGTTTATTGCATCAGCCGGGCAGCACATGGGATAACTCCCTAATGCGCTCCGCAAAAATCACAGGTCTTACAAAGCCCTTTTATTTACAGAAGTCTTGAATACACAAAATATGAATGCATATTCATATCCCTGTCACTTCCTCTGCTCCGCTTAGTATGCTAATTGGCAAAAAGGCTATTAAGCATGCGTTGTTTTCTTCCCTGAAATGAGTCAGGGGTCCATTTTGGGGAGGTGTCTCCAAAATGAGGAAGTAAAATAAGTCTTCCTCGTTCTGACCTTTTTACCTTTTCAATGCATACGTGACAAATGAATCCTTGTAGCTTTCCTGTGTTCAATGGATTCCTCAAGTATGGGAAGTCTGCAACTGTTTTTGTGTCCTTGAAATCTGTTTATCACATTCTGTTTTTCATGATAAGCACAGCTACCCAAACATAAAGTTGACAAGCAATGAGTTACTAGATCCTGGATATCTTATCTAAGATCCGGCTACTGTTAACTATGAACAAAGCTTATTTATCTACTTCCGCTAACTCAGCAACCTCTAATTTAACAATCATCTTAACTTTCCTAAAATTCTTAATTCTTCAAAATTAATGTCTCAATTTGATTTTGACTCTGTGGTTTGTTTTCCTAACGGAGATGAAAATTTTTCTCACTCTTTTGGGTTTCCTTTGCTTGATTTTATTTTAAACTTAGGGAACTTAATAATTTCCAAGAAGTATAAATGTAATAGGTTGATTCAGTTCTTCATCATCTGATTTATTAATGTATAAAACAGACTCTTTGCAACTGAGTCACATTCAGTTTTCCAAACATGTTTCATAATTTTTTTCCCTTGGTTTCAGGTAATGGAGACAAACCAGAGAAGCCACACTTTGATTCTCGTAGTCTTATCTTTGAATTAGACCCGTGCAATGGGAATGGGAAAGTCTGTCTTGTTTATAAGCATGCTGAGCCAGGTAAGACTGAAAAAAGAAAAGTTAGCTATCTCTTCTTGTGGATTGTATCTGGAGGCCGCACATGGAGAGTTATCTTGTATTTCTGATCTTCTTTGCAATTTTTAAGTGAAACTTTTACTGGTATGTCCCGTCTCCACTGAAGTCAGGAGCTAAATCTTAACTAGATCTAACATGATCACTCCTTTTAGTGTTGGAGTCAGAGTTATAACTTACAATTTCTGTGTGCATAGAAGCAGGGAAGTATTCACATGTGACCTACAGACAGTTGAGTTGAAATAATACAGAGCTCCACTAATCTGGTTACTCGCATGTCTTGGAACAAAGCCTTTACATTTTGATGAGAAAGGGTATAACTCTGCTTAGAAACAAAAAGTAGGTGGCAAAAAAAGATGAGATAGAATTAGACTGAGTCTTCCCCCTTGTGCACAGATGCTGGGTCTCCAGGTGCTAACTAGGCCAAAATGTGGCAGGAAGGGTTAATGGGGAGGGTGAGAAATGGGAGCTGAGCTGTTCTTTTTGACAGAGATAACTGTTATCAGTGAGAGAGTAGTGAAACACCCAAGGCACTTGTAAAATAGTTGTCATCTGACACAGTGCACAGGTCATGTATGTGTGTTTACTGTGTAGGGTTGTGCAATTGCAATATACAGATTCTTAAGAAAAATCTTGGGTTATTATCTTGTCCCTTTCATTTTTTATGACTACAACTACCATGGCAGGAAGTTCTTGGCCTCTTGCCTCCCCATGTTAGTGATTTCAGCACATGCAGTGGATAACCTGGGCAAGGGAAGGGAGCTTTGGTTACAGGTGTCAATGTCAACAATGTCTGTTTAAATGACAGTGTTCAGCATCTCAATCTCCCAAGAAAAAAACTTCTTTTTATGCTACAAAGGATGTCACCACCAGAGAAATACTTGATCACTGTGGAAAGATTTTGCAAATTGTGTTTTTGTTGGCAGCACATACTACCATGACATCCAGACTCTGGACTATTCAGTAATCCAGATCACTGACAATTGAGTTAGTTGCTTTTTACTTTGTGGGGCGGATAAATGTTTGCCATAATTGTACTTTGAACATATACTACAAAGTTGCTGATGTCCAAGAATGTTCCATCTAGCATGTCACTCCCAGGTTGTGAAGGAACAGCATTGTATTCATTGTCCAGCATACAGCCAGTCAATACCCCATGCAGTGGGTGAACACTGGATGATGAGTAGGACACAAAAGTTTATAGTAAATAGGACTAAATAGTAAATAATCATTACATCAGGCTGACAGCTGGTCACTAGTGGAGTTCTGCAGGGCTCCATCTTGGGCCCAGTGCTCTTCAGTGTCTTCATGAACAGCTTGGACACAGGACTGGAAGGGTTACTAAGTTTGTCCATTATACTGAAGTGGGAGGAGTTGATGTCTCTCTCGAAGGCCCTGCAAAGTGACTTCAACAAATTAGAGAGATGTGCAATCACCAACCATATGAAGTTTAACAAAGACAAGTTCTGGATTCTGCACCTGGGCTGGAACAAGCCTGGAGGTACATAAAACAGCCATCTGATGAGTGTGTTGTGTCTCCCACCTTACAATGGCCAGGGGTTATCTTAATACTGCAAAGCAACATTGTAATTTATGCTTGTTTTATTCTAGTGGTCTCCCCAGACACAGAGATCTGGTTCCTGGACAGAGCTCTGTATTGGCATTTCCTCACCAAAACCTTCACAGCCTACTACCGCCTGCTCATCACCCACCTGGGTCTCCCACAGTGGCAGTATGCCTTCACCAGCTATGGGGTCAGCCCCCAGGCCAAGGTAGGACAACAGAGTCCAGCCTGTCAGTATTTTGCATAAGTATAGACTGGAAAAACATCTTCCTACCTTTTGGCAAGCTGTCTGTCTGCTCAGGGGGGCCTCCCAGGTGAGCCACAGAAGGGACCACAAGTTTTTTCCATGTAACATGCTAGTAGTCATTTGTTTCACAGTAATTTGAATTTACTAATATTGTGTTAGCCCTGCTTTTCTCTCAGCAGTTGGGGCTTCATAAAAATTATGCCCTAAAAAGGGCAATTTAAAGTCCTAGAGGTATTAAAAAAACCTCTACATAAAGTCTTGTGAGCATTCCAGTTGCTTATTATTGTTATTAAAATTACTATTCTGCCATGCCAAAATCCTGCTATTAGAGGCTTCTGCTGTTCTTCTGTTTTTGACTGGGCCTTCAGCCCTATCCCTGCCTCCATCCTGTAGGAACTGACGGAATGGAACTGAGGGAATGGAACTGATGATCCTACTGAACACAGCTCATAAGTCAGCACAGTGTCAGTGCACCTTGGCAAGTCCTGTTGGGACTTGAGTGTCCTGCACTTCACCCAGACACAAGAGCTGTTCTTACCAGCATGAGATTCCCTGGTCCTTTGTGCACACCAGAATTACTAAAATCACTCCTGACTTCCCATCAAACAGTGGCTGTAGAATTTGGTTCTTCTCAGTCCCTTATGTCTTCCCTGTTACACTGCATTGGACTTTATCAGTCAAAGTTGTGTACATGGCACTGTGCTCTGCCTTTCTGTAACTTTCCTGCTATAAATAGTTTATTATGTTCAGTATATTTGCAAACCTTAAGAGGAATCATTCATATATTCCCTAATCATTTGCAGCCCCTGTTGGTTAAAATCTTCCTAGTTTGTTAACCATTATCATTTTTAAAAGTTTTCAAGGGGATATATTAAAGCTGTTTTAAACTAAGCAGTATATTAATAGATGATTATCTGTATTTTCATATTGAACTTCTGTATGTCCTGCTCAACCCTTTGCTGATGGTTTCACTGTGATTTGAAATACCTTAACTACTATCGTTTTATTTCCTGATTTTGTTAATGGAAAAATAGAAAATCAGAAATAGAAACAATAAGACAAACAAACACAAAATTCTTTGTGTAAGAAGTTTAAAAAATTCATTATTTTATGTGTGAAGAGAGGGAAGAAGGTTACATTTTGAGAAATTCAACTAGTTGGTTTTCAGTTTATAAGCACATTTAAATTCCAAATGTTTTCTTAATCCTTTCTGTTTATCTGAATCTAAATAAATGTCACTTCGTTTCATCCCCTCCTTTTGCTTTTCCTCCTGTGGTGTAAATCAGGATTCGCTCTTGACAGGAGTCACTGCAGGAAAGGTGGTGTTAGGATTGTGTCTGGTTCTCCTCTTCCCTGTCTGGAATGCAGTTCCAGGACTGGGGCTGTAGCCATGCCTTGTGTATCCTTATCACAAGCACTTTTCCAAGTCCTGTAAACTGCAAACTGATAAGTGGCATAGGATTAAGCTCAAGTCTTGGGGAAGATGGGGAGCAAGGTGGAATTGTCTAACTGCAGTTTGAATTTAACCTGTTCCTTCCCCACCATCCTGCCTTTCAGCAATGGTTTAACATGTATAAACCCATAACCATCAACACAGCCCTCCTGTCTGAAGAAGCTGATTCCTTTGTGAACAAGCTGGACCCCAATAAGGTATTTAAAAGCAAGAACAAAACTCCAGTGCTCAAGAAGAAACAACCTTCCCAGCCACCAGGCTCCCAAAAGAGTCACACAAGCATGGCCTCTGCCAAGACATCCTCACTAGCTGGGAATTCTTCAAGGAAGTGAGCCTGCTAGACAACATTTGCAATAAGCTTTGATGTTTTTTGCTGCAGAGTCTCTGTGGTACAGAGCAAGTTCCCTGTGCATGAAGAGATGTGCCCATGGAAAACACGTTGCAGTACTTGCATGAAATATATCCGCGATGTCGATGTAGTTCCTGGAGGCTCTTTAAAAAAATTGATACAGCAATTTTATTCCCTTCTGCTACTTGCAGCATGTACTTTTCAGAGGGCATGAAGAAACCTTTGATGTCACTGCTCCATAAGGAAGCTTTTTTTCCTGCACAACTGCAACAGTGAAATGAAAGTAAATGTAATTCACTGTAACTTTAACAGACCAATGCTGAGGTAGAGGGTGTGAAGATGTTTCTGCCATGTCCTTTGAAAGAAAATTGTCCTGATCTTGCATGCTGTGGGAGCAGGCTGGAACCCACTGAACACAGAAGTATCTTTCACTCCAGATAGAATCAAATTCTGCACTTCCCTGTGCTTCATCCAACTTCTGCTCTGAGATTCATGGTACAATGGGACTTGTGACTTCCATGTCTCTGCATTAGCCTAGCCTACAGCCCAGACGACTTTTTGGTCTTTGTGCTGTATCTTTTCAGATGGTGATATGATTTGCAATAATCCTGAAGCCAGAAGCCGCAAGATCCTTTGTTACCTCCCTTTGTGAGAACTGCTGAGCAGAGAGTCAATGGTGTTGAGTCCCATCAGCCAGGAGGACTCCTTGGTTTGTCACACATTCATTTGCAAAGCTGACCGTTGAAACAGACACTTTTCAGTTGGGCAGGATCTCACCAGGGGCCACTGAGATCCTACAGCCTTAGAAGCCCCTGATGCTGTTTTCTATACTGTAAGTTTTCAGGTTAGAACTGCACTTTAACCCATTCACTGCTGGTTTTCAGTTACTCCTGCTTATTTCCATTACTTTTCTATGCTATTCTGTCTTCCAAATACACTGGAATCATGGTAGCACCCAACATATTTTGTGCCTGAATATGGAAATCAAAATCACTGTCTTCAAGTAAGCATTGACTATTTAAACAGCATCATCTCTAATTTTTGAAAAACTACCACATAATTACACAAGACAAACCTACCTCACAGGGATGTTGTGAGGCTTTCATGAGTATTTGTATGGCCTTCAGAAAGATGAAGCCATTCTGTAAGTGCTTAATAGTATTTTAATAAATATTTGAATATTTTCCTCCAAAGTGATTGGATATTTGAAGATGCTTTGGAGAGCACATGGACATGGAATGCAAAGATGTATGGCAAGAGCAGTGTTCAGGATGGATTGTTTGGGGTGTTTTCTAATGCAGTAGAGAATCTCTCACTGAGAAGGGATGGTTTACAGTGCTTTTAGCTTATCCCTCTTGAGCTACTCAGAAATTCCCAGTTTATTTCACACAGGCCAGAAGACTGAACTTTGTGGCAGCTGTTCTACTTCTGGCCTGCAGTCACTGTACAAAATCTCTGCAGCCATCAGCCACTGCTCAGGTATATTTTGCTGCTTCCAGCACTGCCAAGGGCCCACCTTCAAATGCCATTGCTCCATTGCCTAGCAGCCACTCTCTGCCACCCCCAGATGACAAGAAATCCTCTAATGCACCCTCTCAAGCCCATGGGCATCTTGAGACAGGTGAAGATCTATTCTAGCTGCTCTACTGACATAAAGTGACCTCTAATGAGAAAGCACACATCAGTACTTCCTACCCAACCCCATCTCAGCTATGCTTTTAATATTGGGATGGGAATGACCATTAAAGCCAGTAAATGTCCTTTTCTGGAATTCTGTGCAGTAGTGATGTTCTGTCACTTCCTGCTCTTGGAGAACTCTGTGTTGTTTATCCATGGCACCCAGCCCTGGGACTGCAGTTATGTGCTTGACATACATACCACACTTGCTTAAGCACTTTCTAGAAAAGTTAAGACTGTTGTCACCCTCGTGGGAACAGGCAGCTTCTGATAGTGTTCTGCCTTTAATCCAGTGACACCTCCAACTTGTAAGACTGTTACAGGCCCACTTCCTCATTCAGATGGAGATAGCAGAATTCCTGCAGCAGCGGAGCAACATCTGCATTTCTCATGCATTCAGAGTAGGAAAAAAGTTTGTGGGGGGCAGTTTGTTCAAGTTTTTGGAGACACTGTCACAGAAGTTCTCTGACTTCTTTTCTGTGGTGGTAGTTGGTGTAGCTCAAATCTAGAGTGTCAGTACAAACACGGTTCTTTGCTGCCAGCGTGTTCCGGCAGAACTGCGCCAGGATTCAGGAGACCCTGTAGTTTAGTTTAGTAATTTTTTAATGCTTCCTGAATGTTCAGATGAAAAAACATAGAAAAACAAACATAAAAAAACAAACAACCCAACAGGTTTATGTTTCTATTTTAGACTGTTGTTCTTCTCTCTTCTGTGCTGTTCCAAACTAGGTATGCAGATATGCAAATGAAGCAAGCCTAGGCCCCTGGTCCATCACTGTAGTGTCTGTCTTTTACCAAAGAATATTCCAGATCAGAATTTATGTGTTAACTGACTTAATCATGTTGTATCTGCCACTGTTGATGCCTGTATTTTGATTTATATGAATATATCCTTATCTGGAGACTTTTAGCTCTGCTTTGCTTTTCTTCAGAATATAATAATTGTTTGAGGGTTGAGTTTTGTTTTGGGGTTGTTTTTTTTGGTTTTTTTTTTTGGGTTTTAGGTAGGTTTTTTTTTTGTAAATTTTTACACAGGGTGTTTGAATAATTCCTTCAGGTCACAGCCAGGTCTAGTCCTACATAGGTCTTCTCAATATCTCAGATGCCAAGTTTATCTGTGTAAGCAGAGTAGGTTTACTGAAATCTAGTTCCTCATCTGTGCACCTGAATGGTGCACAAACAGATGTGCCCTTCACATGTGTCATCACAGCACATGTCCATCACAGTCTGGAAGTTTCCATGCCTGCCTGTTCTTTCTCGTGTTCAGTTTCACAGCTAGGTTGGTTGTGAAAATCAATGCAGAGTTTGTAGATGAAAACACCAAAAAGACTCCCCAGAATTGGAGCTGTGACTGGGACCCACCACCAGGAATGGTCACCCCTAAAATGAAACACAGAAGAGGCAGCTGGTGAGGCAGACTGGAACCGCTGCCCTGCCACCACATCCTGCAGGGGCAGGAATGAGCTGTGTGAGCAGAGGAATCTGTCCAACTTCAGGCATTAAGCCTACAGTTGACGTAGACAAATTCAGTGTCCCCCCCACATAACTGCTGGAGGGAAGGTCATTTTCCCCATCAGCATGGAAAGGGCTCCACACTGCAGGTTTCTTGTTCTCCAAAATAAATGGGCTGTGTGGTCTTGATGAGTGGGACTCTCAGACAGACATAGGCATTTTGCCTCCCCATTTCCAATAAAATCTGTGACTCCTCTACCAAGTTCTCAAATATATTTTCTAGGAATGTAAGGAATATGGGCATCTGGGACAGGAGACTCTGGTAATGATCTCACCATAGGAAAAGCCATAACATGACACTATCTTACTAGATAGAGGAAGGCAAGGTTTCATGTCCAAATTCAGACTCTAAATTTAGGAGACTTGTTCAGCAATGCACCTGCATTCAGGTGAGCTGAATTCTGTCTCTCTGCTCACTGCAAAAACCAGCTGGATCTCCAGTGAACAGGCAGACAGTTTGGTGTCCAAACTGAGATATCTCCATGTCAAGGTGAATCCCATGCTGGAGAATAAGTGTACTCCAAATTTTGTGTACATGATGCACAAGGCTCCTGTAGACACATCCCTCACAGTCTGCAGTGATAACCATCACTTGGTCCAAAGAAAAAAGGCTTCATGACACATTTTATCTTGTGCTTATCCCCTCCCCTGGCAAGCTGAGCAGGGTAAGAGTAAAACAGGTCACTCACGTGAAGACGGCCATTCCCCAGCCAGCAATTGCTGTGAATATCCGGGGGGGCAGGTCCCTGGAGGGGTTTATGGCATAGCCTGTGTTCAGCCCCATTCCCAGACCAATGCCCAGGACCAGCATACCCGTGAGCATGGGCTGAGCACATTTGATGGCTGCGTTGTTTTTCTCGTCATGGATGACTAGAACACCCAGGATCAGCATAACTGTTGCTGTAAACTGCGGGAACAGAAAAGGGAGAAGAACAGGTCAGGAGGGAGAATGGGGAAGATTGAAAGATATTGCTCAACAGAGCAGAAGAGACTTCCCAGAATGAAAGAGCAGATGAGATTCATGGTCTGATCAAAGCCCAGATATTACTCCCTCCTCACAGGTGGACTGAAGAAAATTCTTTTCTCAGCAAAAACCTCATCACAAAGACTGATACAAACTTCTCAGCAATGTCATCTCTCTCTATCTTTCAAGTCAGGGAAATGGGTTATTTTAAGTACATTCTGTCTAATAAGAGCAGAGCCATAACAAACTGCTCACAAAACAAACCTGATCATCCCTAGAGGAAGTGATGTTTTGTACAGCCTGTATGCAGATATCAGATTCTCACCTGGGAAACTGAATTCCTCATCAGTGACTACATAGCTGGCATTTGTAGATTTGCAGTGCCCAGGACTTCAAGAAAGCATAGTTTTGGTAGAGGTGATGACACCTCTCTCTTTCTGCTTCAGAAAATGCAGCTGAAGAGACTTGGACTGCTTGCACAGACACCAGTAAAACCAGAAACTGCAGCTTTTGACAAGGCACTGTCACTCTTATTTGCTTTCTTGTGCATCAAGGACACTGGTCCACAGAAGGCTGAGGGGATCCCCTCCCCACCTCTAGGCTCTTCTACCATCCTTTTCATCATGCCCAGGCAGGAGTTTTTATCAGCTCAGAATCCAAATCACAGGCTTCCAAAGATTTGCATTCAAGTGAATCTTCCTTCTCTGGTGGCTCAGTGACCCACATCCCATGAAGAATCCCTTTCCTATTTCTGGGCATCTGGACACTGTACTGTAAGCTGGGAATCCACTGCACAGAGTCTCAATGGATCTGTTCAAGCACAGAGTTCAGTCCAGGCTGTACTTATGTGGAGACAGTCCCAGGCTCTCTGTGCTGGGGAGGGGCAGCCAGCACAGCTGCCAAGGAGCATGGAGAGGGTGTGGAATCCAATAAGGGAAGGAATAGTTCAGCCCAGAACCCAGAGGAGATGGCTATTGATATAACTCAGCTTCTCACTCCTTACTGCTTGCATGGCATATAGGGAGGGTGTCTGGAGAGGCCCTGGACCAAGCTGTGGAGTAGCCTACATGTATTAGGCTCCGGGCAGAACCCTTTAGGCTTGTCCAGCCACCAAGATGTTACCTTTCAGATGCCTGCCTGAATGCTGAGCTCCTTGGGAAAAGAGGTTGTGGTTGTGTCTGTGCATGTAGGGCTGTGGGGACCTGTAGCAGCCCTGCAGCAACACCTGTAGCCACCCACCTTCTCCTGGCACATCACAGCCATTCCCACTGACCTCTGTGAAGAAGGCTCCCTGCAAGGATACATTGGGAGCAGGGTACGTAGAGAAGATCATCGCTGTGGCTTTTGGTCCTGACACTGTAAAGTTCCCATTGCTGTAGTCATAGATAGCATCTAGGAGAAGTGGGAATTATGGAAGTTAGCACAGCATTCATCCCACAGGACACACACACAGCTCCACCCATTGCAGCCAGCACAGACATCAGGGAGAAGGGAGGCAGTGGAAGATGTGATGGACGTGACACACTCCTCGCAGACCATGATCTCACTGATAATTGTTACCCACACACTTTGGTGTGCAGTCACTTCCTTACACCTACCAGTTCCCTATCCCTGCTCCAGGAACCTGGGGTAGCCTGGGTGGTCTGGATGCATTGGAGGCCTCCAACCCTCTGCCCTTCAGAGACATGCTAGAGACAATGGGTGGTGGGTCCTCTGCTCACAGCTCCAAACCCCAAATGGCTGCAAACCTCTGTTCCACAGAGCAGCAGAGTCCCCCCACGCTCCAGCAGCACCTAATACCTGGTAGTTCACATAAATAAAGGCCCTGCAGACCTGGAAACAAAATGCTGACAAAATGCAGCTCCTGCCCTTCTGCTGAAGACAGGTCTTGGAAGTGGGAATGCCCTGAGTAAAAGGAGCTGCGTTCTCCAGGATGTGTGTATCCTTCCCAGAGGAATATCTGGGACCTTCTCTGAACTTGAGCTGTGGTCTGTCCCACAAGCCAGGAGCTTGCCCTCCTCACCCAGAAATCATGCTGGGTACTGCAAAATGACATATTTTGACAACACTGTGGGTTGACTGAAATTATGCCTACAGCAACCTCTGTGATAAAAGACACAGCCCTACCATAGTAGAGAGCAAAGACGGTGGCTGCTGCTATAAAGGAGCCCAGGAACTGGCCGATTATATAAGCTACAACCGTTGTCCAGGAGATGTTTCCTAAAACACATTGTGTAATGGTGATGGCAGCATTCAGATGAGCTCCTGCAAAATCACAGAAAAAAGAGGCCTCAGCACTGATGCAGCTCTTTCGGAGCATGTGACATGGTGGATGCCCCATCCCTAGAAACATTCAAGGCCAGGTTGGACAGGGCTCTGAGTAACCTGCTCTAGTTAATGTTTCTGCTCATTGCAGGGCAGTTGGACTGGATGAACTTAAAAAGGTCTCTTCCAACCCAAACTAATCTTTGGTTCTATGCCCCATGACCTGCAGTAATCACCCAAAGAGACCCAGAACAACGAGAATCTCTCAGGTCAGGATTTTACTCCTGCACAGACACAAAATGATCCTTTCTTTCTCTACAGCTGAATGATGCTGGTAAAAGAGCTCCTAGCTTGTCTTCTGAGAATTCTGTAGACAGGCTGCATCCAGAGACTGGATCATCTCACCTGTCAGATAAACCTCTCTTGGGATGGCATGAGTTTCGCTATGACTTTGTCAATTAGCTTCTCCCTAATGAGCTTAAAAAGAGACCATACTTCAGCACAATTTAAGTAGCTACTGGTAGATGAGGACCTGTGTTTTGATGGAACACTTTCTGTGGAGGAGGCTGGAATCACAATGGTGCTTTTGAAAACTAAGTGGGTCTGGATCTCATGCCCTTGATGCAAACCATACGTGTTCTCCAGGCCTCCTGTTCCCAGGATTCTAAAGAAAATATTTACTTTTCCTGCCTGATAGGTATAAACTTTGAGGGTCAGTAAATGTTCCAGCCTTCATGACCATCTTCTGCTCCAGAATCCAAAAGGGGTAAGATGCAGACACCCATCATTTCATCAAAGTGCAGGACAGAGTGAAGTGGAAGTGCATGTACCAACAGCTACAGTCCAGCAATCACAACTGGAATGGGGGCAGATTGCTTCTTAGACCCTCTGCTCTTATGTAGGTATGGCTAGTCATTTCAGAGACCACAAAAGCATCTTGTGACACAGATGAAGCCAAATTACTATGTCAGGAAGGTGTGAAATTTGTTTTGTAACCATATTATTGCTGGCTGAGCTGAGATCCCTTCTGCACTGCCCTCTGCCCTTAACAGATCAACTCCTTCTCAAAAGTCACTTGGGACTGTAGGGCCTGCTTTCCTCAGTCTGCTTTCCCCAAGGTGTTTCCACCAGCTCCAAAAGGACAAGAAAATCAAGAGCTGACTGCTCCTGACTGCTCACATGGAAAATTTTTCATTTCCAAGCCAACCCCAGGTTTGGATCTCTGTCTACTCCAACAGTTTAAGGGCAAGGAGTTGCTTTAATTTTCTACCCATTAGGGCCCTTAATGTTTTCTCTTGGTGCAAATGAATGCAGAAATTGCAGAAGGCAAAGGTAATGCTCTTGTCATGTGAGTGATGCCACCTCATGGCCCCGAAACACCACTTCCCAAGTTCATGTGGGGTATCTGTTCATGGGTGTGTGTGATAAGGAGAAAATTTGTATACCATTCCTTTTGCAACATCAGCAGTAAGCTGTCCTTCACAATAAATTATTTACTTCCCCATGGGTCGTATCAGCAGCAGGTTTTGGGAGCTCCCTGTCTCCTTGGGCCATGTTGGCATGTCCCAAATGGGGGAGCTGCTGAAACCTGGCTCTGCTGGCCAAAACAGAAGGGACTGGCCGAACCTCCTCCCCTCTCCCTGTCCCACTTGCCCTGTCACAGCTCAGAATACAAGTTTGGGGTCAGTATTCTGTATGTATGCTGCGCATGCCTTGTCCCTAGCCTCTCCTGCTTTTCTTCCCTGAGGACTCTAGGACTGCTATTTTAGGTGAGGGCACTGCCCATGCCATAACACACCCCTCCACACCCCACTCCTCCTGTCCCTAATGCACATGGCCTTTATGGGACATGGATATGTCCCATGCCTGGTAGTGCTGCTCACCAGATACTCCTCCAGCCGCATAGATGCCCAAGGTAACGCCAATGCCAAATGCCATATTGATGCTCAGATATTGACCACTGTTTCCTTTTCCCAATACCACTTGTGCCACAGAGGACAAGCCAAAAACCTGTGTAAAAAGAAAGAGAGAAAGGAGTGTTAGAAGTATTCTTGTTGCTGTGGTAGACTGAGCTTCTTCGCTATGTTTTCTGCAAAAATAATGAGCTCCCAAAGACAGGAAGTCTCTACGGTGTCAGAAGACAAAGAACAGCCTTGCCCTGCAAAAACTGAAGTGATACCTGAGATTGGTGCCCACCAAACCAAATTAGGCACTGTCATTATGGGGAGACAAACTCCAAACACTCGCACCAAGAGCTGGGGCTCAGTGGGGGTCATTCACTCAGCCACAGTACAGGTGTCTCTGCCTTAAACCAGAGACATGAACTGAGGGAGCATCACCGTGGACTACTGGGAGACAACATCCAAGGTGGATGGATGGAAGGAAAGTATGCAAATTCTTACTGTCCTTCTTTTCCTGGTGTGCAATTTATTGACTAAATATGTAGTTTGGGCAGCACACAGCTATTTGCCAAACTCACCTCTAATTTTGGTAACATTCGAGCAAAAGACAAGAAAGGAAATTCCGGTTTAACTTTTCCATTCAACACATATATTTTCAGTTTGGAAACAGCCAAAGTTTTAGTGGGGTTTTTTAGTGGCTAAAGGAGAACCAGGGGAAAAAACTAGAGGTAAACACTCTGCAGCAGGAAAACACATATTCAAGACATTGCTCTGTCCTGAAAGAGAGAATTCTATTTCATGCTTTTGATATGGTAAGAGTGGAAAAATCAGTTCTTTGCATGCTCTTACACTGAAATCTAGAGAAGGACAAGGCGTCTCTTGAGGTTTCTGCCTCGCAAACCACTAAGGGTTTGCAAAGTGTATCCTATTCCTTGGACTGCATCGATGTTTATCCAAGGTGACATGTCTTTCAAAGACAAGAAAGTCAATATGTTCTCCAGTACATAAACTTCTGCTTTGGCTTGTACTATTCAACTGTGATTTTTTTTTCTGGCTTCTCTGCCTGGATCCAGATTTTATCTCGTGTGTCTGCTTCCCCTCATTGCTTTCAGACATCACCCAAATCCCCTGTTCCCCAGAAAGGCTGCTCTTCTTATCGCTCGTGTAGACACAAACCACACTCTGTGCTCTGTGCAGAGCTACAGCCCCCACAGTGTGAGCCCTTCTCAGTCTGCCTCAGCAAAAGCCCCCAGAAACAGTTCATGATGTCCCCTTAACATCTGCAAATAACACAAATTCTGTCTCTGATTTTTCCATCTCTCTTTTTCATCTATGATTTTTCCAAAGCCAGATACAAAAGACAACAAATATGTAAGGCACAAGTTCTGCAGGAGAGGACACAGGTGCAGAGAGAGGGTTGCAGGGGAGGAGACATGATTGTGCATAAACAGCACTATTCTGAAAAAAAGCACAAGATACAACACAGAATCTGTTTTTCAACACAGAGCCAAACTTCTCTTTCCTTCCTGTATCCTCCCAAAACACCATTTATTTCAGTTTCTTCTTTCCTAGTCCTTGTGCTAGTCCTAGTGCTTTCCTAGTCCTAGTCCTTGTGCTGCTTAGTCCTGCTGCCTGGTTCCTCTTACCAACACTTCCTGTCCATTAAACTAAGAGGCCCTGGGGTGAGTGTTATCATCCAAATAACAGCCATTCAGGCATCCTGGGGGTGCATCCAGAACACCGCCTGTTGCACTGAGAGCCAAGGGGCTGCTGGAAGAGTTGGGTGCTCTATGCTTTGTTCTGATGCTGGATGCTGTTTGTCTTCAGCCCTTGATGGGGCCCATATGCAGTGCCCTCGTTTTCTCTCTTCCCTCACATGGATCAGTGAAGGAGAATCCAGTGTGAGCTGCAGGCTGCAAAATCTGCCTCGAGCTGTCAGAGTGCAGAGTAAATTCTCCACCTCATTCTGCTTCCCAGACAGGACAACCCTGAAGTTGTTCTTTATCACCTGGGAAGTTCTACCACCAAATAACAGATAATGGAAAAAGCAAAAGTGTTTGCTAAGCTGCTGCAGAGGAGTCATAGATGTTTGTACTCTGACTTACTAATGGTGCAAACCTACCTGGGAGTGAAATTCAAAGAGCTGGATGTGCAAAATCACATGATAAAAAGCAACCATGCTCTGTACAGGCAGTTGTTGCCCTTGGAAAGGAGCACCTTTCTTGGTACAGAAAGCTGTGTCAGAAGGTCCCTATGCTTACACAAATCTTTATTTCTTCCTCTTTAAATCTCCAAGTACAAGTTATTTAGGTTATGCCCAGCCTTTGCATGCCAGCCTCTGTCCAGTCTAAAGTGTCTCTTCCCAGCTAAGTCCAGGTGTGGCAAATTGGCACAGATGGCTACTGGGCCTTTTCAGAGGGAGGATCTCATTCTGCCCTGTTGATCAAACACTCAAAATCTCTGGTCCTAGTGGGTACTTAACCCCCACCAGCCCCAAAGTGACTGCAAAACCTTCCTAATCCTCTACCCAAACATTTCTGAAGCAGCCCAGGAGCTCAAACCCACTTAATTATTTCTTTGTGAAACAGATCCCTAAGGCAAGGGGGCAGTTTATGTATGATTTATATAAGCACTGTTCGATTGGCAGCAAGAAAATCAAAAGTGAAATCCTGGCATGCTTCACACCCTGTAATTACGGTTCCTAGTGGTAGATTGTGGTTCTGGAGAAATTCTCTGGGAAGTTCATTACCCTGGCAACCCCGAGGGGAAGATGGATGAATGCTATTTTCATTTTGCAGCAGCTATCAGTGATAGGAGAGTCTGGGTCTGTTCTCCAGACTAGTTCAAACCCCCCCACAACTACACCACACCTCTGGCACAGCAGTAGGAAAAGCCTCCATTCACTGTATGGGACCTTCTACAAGCATTGTAGACACTACTCTTTGATTTCATTCCCAAGCTCTTCCTCAATTTTCTCCTAGGAGAGAACTGAAAGAGCAACATGTCCAGAAAGGGCAGTGGAGCTAGGGAAGGGTCCACAGGAGCACAGGCTTCTTAGGAGCAGCTGCAGGAACTGGGGATGTTCAGTCTGGAGAAAAGGAGGCTCAGGGAGGACCTGATCACTCTCTCCAGCCCCTTGACAGGAGAGTCTTGGCAGGAGGGCTGGTCTCTTCTCTCATGTAATAAGTGTCAGGGCAAAAGGAAATGGCCTCAAATTGTGCCAGGGGAGGATTAGATTGGATATTAGGAAAAATCTGTTCCCCAGCAGGGTTGCCAATCATTGGAACAGGCTGCCCAGGGAAGTGTGGGGTTTACAGATATTACATAATGCCTTGGCGGCATTTAAAAGACATGTAGATGTGGCACTTAGGGACATGGTTTAGTGGTGGCCTCCACAATGCCAGGTTAATGCTTGAACTCTTAAAGGTCTTTCCCAACCTAAATAATTCTGTGATATTTTAATTCTATCCCAGCACCCACCTCCCTTTCCCTGCATTACTTTTTTGCTCCAGAAGGTTTTTGGCAGAAGGTCTGCCTGCTGGGAAACTGCCACCCCACCAAAGCAGAGGGGTGAGCAGCAGCAACCAACCACTGGGTAACAGTGAGGATGTGGTAGGAAACCACTGACCTCACAAATCGCTGCCTTAAATGGCTGCACACACACACATACACATGCACAGGCACAGACTCCTCCTTACCATGACGATGAATGTTCCCAGTGCTTCTGCCAGCATCTCCCTTATGGCAGTGTTACGAATCCTGAACACCTTCTTAGTCTTCTCCAACATTGTCTTCCCCGCCTCCTTAAAGCTGCCTGCACGCTCCTGTTGTGACGGCACACTTCACTGCACTGAGCCAGGTTACCCTTTGAAACTTGGCACCCTCTCTTCACCCCCAGACACCTTCTCTCCTTTGGTTAACCATGAACAAGCCAATAAAGCAGCAGCTAGCTTCAAAGTTTTTCCCCCCACTTCCCTCCCTCCCCCAGATGCCATCCTATAAAAGCTGTATGGTAGGAATGCAATATTTCTGTTATGAGGGCATTGGTGACACTGTGCCTCTGCCCAGGAGAGCCTAAACCCAGAACAGTAGAGCAGTCAAAAGCCTTGATGTGCTCCTGAAGCCTGTTTTTCTCCTTAACCTTTTCTACAGGAACTGAAGAGGAATTTTGGCTCGGCTCTGCATTGTAACCCATTGACTGGTGGTTCAGTACTGGTTTTTTTAAACAGATTGGATTGAGACTGTTTGCCTGTGCAAGACTATTGGATGCATCTTCTGCAGCAAGGATGCTCTGCCTGGAGCTGGTGTGCTCTGCTGTCTGCAGCTGGGAAGAGCACGGTGCACTGTTTCAGGTGGAATATTTGCTCCTGTTGAATGCACCTGTGCATTCTGCAGGTGCCTTCACACTCAACGGAGAGCCTTGCCACCAGCCACCCTGTCTGTCCTCTCATACAGGGCAAGGAGAAACCAACCCCAGCAAGGAGAGGTGGCCCAAGAGATCTTCAGTCTTACCTGGCTGCCAGAGCAGAACCATTGTTGTCCTGATTCCTCCTCCATCTCCTCATTCCCTCTGCCTATCTCCCTGCTCACCAGGTGCTCTTACCTTTCCACAGTGAAAAGGTTTTAATACCTTTGATTAATCACGGAAAAACTTACATCCACTGAACACTCAAGACCTTTTCCCTCAAGTCTTTTCTGGTTATTTGCTGGTTTTCTTTGCCTTCCTTTCAACCTGCTGAAGCTTCTCAGTGTGGCTCTGGAGGGGACAGCTCTGCAGAGGTGTCAGCAGCTGCCCTGATGGGGACATGGTGCTCTGCTCATGCTGCCCCTGGCCTTGCCTCCCTATCCTCTACTGCACGGCAAAAGTTCATGAGCTTTTCTTTCACCCACAGGGCACTCAGCAGCTGTATGGAAGAACCTGGAAAGCTGATTCTCCTCTCTGCTCCATAGATCATTGTATGTCTTGTGGCAGGGAGAGTTTTATGTACTGGGGTAATCCCTCCTCCAGCAACAGATTAGCTATTGACCTCAGTGAACACCTGGCTAAATATGCAGTAAATTACTGGTCTGTTTCTGATACTGAGGATCATTTAAGTATGATGGATGATAACCGTGTTGCTTGCAAGGGTGTTTCTACAGCATATTTCTAGGTGGGAAGGTTTCTGTCCTGTGGGTCTGTGACCTATGCTGTAGCACAGAATAAACCTTTCTAGGTCACTTCATTCTCTGCCATGCAAATGTTTATTGGTGGAGCACAAACTGTGGGTCCTGGAGCAGCAGGTTGGGGTGGTGACAAGACCCTCAAGTTTCTTCTGCTCATGGTGATTTCCAGCTGACTTTACATGTCACCTGAGATCCTTGTGTCTCCATGTGCTGGAGATCTCACAGCCTTTGTCTGATGGACAAGGTATCAGTGGGTCAGTAACACCCACAACTGGACCTACAACTTTGTTTTTTCTCATAGATCTCAGGGAGCCTTCCAAGTGGATTCCTTCCCTTTGGGCAAACAGTGAAGCTGCTGTGTATCTGATAGGCTTTGTCTCCTGCATTCAGGCATCAATTGTAGGCATCACAATATTCTGATTCAGGCTGAAAAACAGGTACTTTCTGGAAATACTGGGTTTCTGTGGACTTGCACTCTCCTCAAGGAAAAATGCAATCCCAGTTTGCAATAGAAATCTTTGGTTTGGTGATAATATTTTTATCATAATTCCCAATATTACCACCAAACTCTGTAAAACTCCAGCATGTTTCTAGATGCTTGTCTTTAATACAGGTCATTCCACAAGATGGCACTGAGACATTAATTTCTCCCCTTAAGATGTTCAGAAGGGCTTCTCTGTTGGCTGCTGAAAATTGAGAATCCTTTAATTTTGGGGTTCTGATGGTCATTTTTAGACATTAAAGTGTTCAAGGACTGTAAAAATAACGAAGCCATCACCTATCTAAAGCTCATGTAGGTCAGAGCACCTCTGCTCTGCAAGTACATAAACCCAAAATGTGTGAGCCTGAGTTTATAACAAGCAGAGAAAAATAGGCAGCTCCAAAGGGCAATTCTTCCTCACCTAAAATAAGCATCGGAGGCCTGACCTATGAGCCATGCTAGACACTGGCACTTTCCCTCCCATATCTGCACACAGACATGGAGTGATGGGCTCCAAGATGCATCCCCACAACTGCCAGGTGGGCTGGACTGCCACTTCTCCCTGCATCCAGACATGATGATCTTGAGCAAGTGCAAGCCAAGTGAGTCAGCCAAGGGCTGGATTGCAAATATCTGCTGGTTTCCCAACAGCAACCTGCTCATACTTGCTCAGTTTCACTTACCCGCAGGGCTGACGAGGATCTCTGGGGTCACTAAATACCGTCCCCTACTGACACAGGCAGCCGCACCATGGTGACCTGGCCACTCTGCATTTTAGTGGCAGACAATTGTTGCCCAGCTCCTTCTGTTGTACCCTGTTACCAGAATTTCCTGCTCTGAAGATTAGACACTTTCCTGTGATTTCCAGCCAAATTCTCAAAGCCATTTGTCCATGTGCAGCATTAGCCCATCAGAGTCATGAGTCAACTTACTTCTTGCAGGTGCTATCGCTTAGTGATCCTATAAGGCTTGTTAGAAGAGCATTGGCTGCTCATGCTTAGCTCCATGCCACCTCCTGATGTTTGCTTTGATACCCTTACAGGTTGAAACTTCACTCAGCAGTGGTCTGACAATGATTTTGCCACGTTTTCCACTTCACATTAAGCAGCCAACTGCTAAACCAAACCCACTTTTCTCTCCAAGACAGGTGTGCTTTTAGCACTACTAATATAAGTCTCAGTTTACAAAGGAAATTTTTGGCACTAACAGTTCAGGTGTTGATACCCATGGTAATAAAGAACCAGGAGAAAAATGCCCCTGGGTCCTACAAGAGCAGCCCTGGGAAGAATGAGTACCCAGGCATTCCAGGGCATTCGGCAAGGAATAACTTTTCTGACTCAATTTGACAGTGCACATGCTTCCTCTGCACCTAGGAGCTCATTTATCTCTTAATTGGGCAAATCAGCAGGTGGAACACTGCCACTCCATTCACTTCAGCCTTGCTGGTGAAGCATTTTCTCCCCAGAGGCCAAGAGGAGCCTAAGCAGACAGCTGAGCAGAAGAGTTGCTCACCATGGGCAAGAACAGCTTGTTCCTCAATCTGACCAAAGGAACAGGGCACTAAAATATCTCCAGTGCCTTTCAGGAAGCAAGACCCAGTCAGAGGGATCATAACAGCACCGGTATGACCTTTGCTGTCCAGGACAGACCCTGTTTGATATAACCTGGAGCACCTGCTCCCTATGGTCTCATGTTCCACACTCATGGTCTGTCTCCTTCTCTTCTCTATGGATGGCAGGCACCACTTAAGCAAGTCTCACACATCCTATGTGTCTCTCAACAGATGTCTTTGCTCTCTGTACCACCACCCTCCTCTCCATTCCCAGGACACTGGCCTCCACAGTGTTTCAGCTCACCCATTGTCCCTTGCCCTGAAGCTGGCCAAAATTCATCACCTGTGCATGCTTCTCTTTCCTGATACTCGGCCTGCTCCAGTAATACTGGCCAGAAGAGGGAGGTGGAGGGCCATATGGAAACACGTCGTCGCTGTTCATGGGTGGGGTCCTGCCTTCGGCAGAGTTCTGCCCTGACCCACGCCGGGCTGCTACAGCTACAGGGCTACTCAGACAGAGGTAATCTATGAGATAATGCTGCCAGCAGTAGCAGAATTACTTGGCTTTGTTTATCTTTAGGGGCAGAGCAGGACTCTGTGTGATGGGGTTGCCAGGGGTGGCCCTGGCCTCATTGTTGGGCAACAGAGTGGAACCCTCCTGGTCACCAGGAACCCATCCACCCCATGCTGGGCCACAGTCCTCCACACTCCTCCTCCCTTTGTGTGACTTATCAGACAGCATGAAGTCACTCTTAAATGTAGCAAAGTGTGATGGTTTTTTGAGGCACCCACCAGCTTTGATCTGTGAAAAGCCCTGGAAAATCTCCACCACCCATAAATATTTAACAGAGAGTGAAATGGAGGCACAGGAGTAGATCAGGTCATAGAATCACAGAATGTCAAGGATTAGAAGGGATTTTAAAGAACAGCCAGCCCCAATCCACCCTTGCCATGGACAGGGACCTCTCCCACTAGACCAGGTTGCTCAGGGTCCTATCCAACCTGGCCTTTAATGCTGACAGGGATGGGGCATCCACAGCTGCCCTGGACAACTTCTTCCAGTATCTCACCATCTTCACAGTATTTTTCCTAATATCTAGTTTACATTTCCCCTCTTTCAGTTCATACCTATTATTCCCTGTCCTATCGCTACAGCTCCTTACAAAAGGTCCCCCTCTGGCTTCCATGTGGGCCCCGTCAGGTACTGGAAAGTTCCTATGAGGTCTCCACACAACATTCTCTTCCCCAGGATGAACAGCCACAACATTTTCTTTGTAGAGAAAGTGCTTCAGTCTTCTCAGCAACTTAGTGGTCCCCTCTGAACTTTCTCTAGCAGTTCCATGCCTTTCTTATGTTTAGGGCACCAGAACTGTAGGCAGCAGAGGTCCCACAAAGTACCGTGGGATTTCCAAGAGGGTCATGCTGGCTCCTCACCTGCCATCATCCCTAATTTCCATTACCATCTTGTTCTCCTGACCTGCTCAGGGCCGTGTTCCCTCTCTACCCCTCTAGGTGAGAGCAGCTGCCTGCCTGTGCTGGGACTCTGCTGTGGGGTTGCACAGGCCCAGGCAGGGAGTAGTAGACTCTGTGGGTTCAAGTGCTCTCTCTGAGCCTTGAGCCACCTCCTCTGGTCTGCTTTCAATCCACAGTTAAAGTGAAAGCCAGGGAAGCTATGAGCTCACAGGACATCATCACTCTGGAGAAAGGAGCAGTCAGTCATTCTCCTAGAGGAGCACAAACACCCACATTCTGAAAGGAGAGATTAAAGAGAAAAGCTGTAGGCTGGGGGAGGAGACACTGGTCAGGTAAAAGAGGTTTTGAAGTTGCAGAGCATGGTGAAGCCAGCACACTGCTCTGAACATTTCCCTGCCTCTGACTGTACCCAGCGACAGCACAGGGTGGCTGTGTCCCGCTGGCCATTTTGCAATGAGTTGGCTCTAACAAACAATGCTACTGACAAAACCCCTTATACTTCATCCCATACTGTCTTTTCTGCCTCATCCTTTCCCCAGGCACTCCAGTCTGGAGTGCAGGATGTTCTGCAAAACACACCAGCCCAGCATCCTCCTGAGCAGCACCAAAAAGCACAAGCTTGTGCTGACATTCACAAAGGGCAAAAGCAGAGCAGGGCCTGCTGACAGTCACACAGCCATGCCTGCTCCCTCTGCTGCTGAACAAGCAGAGCAAGGCTGAGCCAGTAGTTCTTCACAGCTACCAGGTGCTTAAGGGTGTACTGCATCCATACATTCCACCCATAGAAGTTATGCCTGTAAGCCTTTCAAGAGATTATGCTAGACCCATAGGCAGACCATAGAATCACAGAATCATGGAACGTTTTAGCTTGAAGGGGCCTTAAACACCACCTCATTCCAACTCCCTGCTATAGGCAGGGACACCTTCCACTAGACCAAGTTGCTCATCCAACCTGACCTTGAACAATTCCACGGATGGAACAGCCACAGCTTCTCTGAGCAACCTGTGCCAGGGCCTCATGACCCTGACAGAATTTATTCTTAATATCTAATCTAAACCTGCCCTACTCCAGTTTAAAGCCACTGCCCCTTGCCCTATCATTTCAGGCCCTTGTAAAAAGTCCATCTTTTCTGCAGTCTGTTACCCAGACATTTTACAGGGTGAGGAACCAACTGGTGACACTAATCATTGCCCATATGTGTAACCAGTGAATTACCCAGCTATCTCCCCAGAACACGACTGTGCTCTCCCATATCACACCTGCCAGGGGCTGTCTGAACGCCATACAGCATCTGGCATGCCTCACATCAGTGCTGAGCAGTGCCTGCCCCGTGGGATTTGTCTCTCCACAGGGGAGGGAAAGGCCAGGACGTAGACGGCTGGGTCAGCTTTCCCAGCGCCAGCCCACCCCAGCCCGGAGGGCTGCTGCTGCTGGCGCGGACGTGAAGGCATCCAAAGGAAACCCCGATAAGCTCCCAGTATCTCAGCTGTGGGGAGATGCCACACATTCCTTGCAGACATGCCCACAAATTCCCTCAGACACTGCCCAGCCTCTCCTGGAGCTCCAAGGATCCCCACAGGCATTTCAGTGCAAGTAGAAGTTTCCTCCAGCATCACCTAGTCCCCACGACCATCATGATCCCTCAGCTCCTTTTGCCTCTTGTGCTGTTTTGAGACACATGAAAGTGGGGCCAGGTGTGGATCTGGATTGCTTCCTGTCCATTCCCATTCTTTCAGTTCCTGCATGTAAAGACATTGACCCAGAGGAACGCGGAGAAGCTGAAAATCCATCTGTTGATGGGCCCTGAAAATGAGCCAGTTTTCCTAGCTCATGTAGTTTCCCAGTACAAGTCCTGGATGACACAAGTGGCAGCTTCATGAATTGTCCCATAGTAAGCACAGCACTGACATGCAGTTTATTTCCCTAAGCACAGGACACCGCATATCAGTCACCACTAACAGTGAAGACATCCCTAACCCATGGCAATTACTAAATTTTGTCACTGTCTTTTTTGTCCCTGTGTTTTTTTTTACACAGACACTCAAATGTACACATCCCCATTAGCCATTTCCTAGTGAAGAAGTAACTGCTACACACCACCTTCTGAATTTTGACTTCACAGGAACCTCATTATCAAATCAAATTATCAATATATAGTCTTATGAGAATGGCAGAGGATCTGTCCGTCACTTCTGACAGAAAATAGTTGCAGCTCTCAGGAACTACCTGGGGTGTATTTGCACAGGATGTGATGGGTGTCTGACCACAGCACAGCCCCCAGGCTCTGCCATGAGATACAAACCATAAGAGGCCTGTGGAGATATGGGTAGTGATTTGGCACCTCAATTGTTCATACATGTTCCAAACTGCAGTATTAGGCACAGCAGGTGCCTGTCTGGACCTCACACCTACAGCAGCAGCCAGCGAAGAATCTGGTGGGAAATACGTGACTGTTGCAATGAATTTGCTCAGACTAAGCTCAAACTGTTGCTTATGCACTAGGCTATGTAATGAATGTTTAAAAGTCCTTGAGAAAGGATGATGAAGATCTTAAAAAGACATCTAAAGATAGACTAAATTTATGAAGGTAAAAATTCACCCATGGCTATTAAACATGAACACCCCTCTATCACAAGTGGTCCCTGAACTGTGAATCATTGAAGATTGTAAAATAGTTCTGGGGAAGTACATTTGTTCTGTTCACACACTCGTCTCATGTCACACTCTCATAGATCTTCTTCACGGGTCCAGCCCGCCCCAGTGACCACTGCCTGGCTACCTGAGCTGTCCAGTGGAATGGGATGTCGTCCACTGCTTCAGTACTTAAGTCATAGGAACAGAAGACTAACAGAGTTTACTAGTTGCTGTTTTGAATTGCTCACATATGAGATGACATGAAAATGGTAAAAATATATTCCTGACTCTACTGTTCACCAGTGTAAGACCTGACCATCCACTCTCCTCCCTGCCCATTTCCCCATCTCCAGGGGGTGGCCAAAACACGTGGTTCAGATGCAGCCTGTCGTGGGCAGAGGAGACATCTGCACCTGCACACAGCATGTTGTGTGATCTTTGCTAAAACACCTGCCCCAGCTGAGTGCAGGAAGTGCCATCAGCTGCTGGGTCATCCTTCTCATTATTCTTTTCTCCACTGTGCAGTGCAGATAGTGATCTCTTCCAGTTCCAGGACAGCCAAGGCCATCCACTTCACCACTGGTGATGTCAGTGGTCAGAGGGACAAGTGGGAGCGTCCTTCATACCCGCAACAGGACAAGCCAGCAGAGCAACTCCTCAGCTCACCAGAACACTTACTATAATGCCTACAGCAATGCAGCAATTCGATGGCATTTTAGATACAGCAAAAGCTTTAGTTGAGGGATATCTATTGCACTGTGGTGGAGCTTCCTTTCTCTTTCCCTTCAGGAGCTGGAGGAAGCCACATCATCTGCGTCATTTAAAAGCAGACTTGAAGCAAAAGGCACTTGAAAATTCACCATGGGGAACGACCAAGCTCAGGGCAGTAAATAACTGACTTTGTCTTGTTCATCTCATATTTTATGACCTTTTCTGTTTGTACAGTGCTTCACAGGAGAAGGCAAGCTAGCAGAGCACCTGCCTCCCTCTGTCCCTGTGGAAGCACCATCTCCCCTCCTTTCTCTTCTGCTCAGCTCCACAGGTTGGTAGGTTTGGATGCTACACCACCACACTGCAGTCACACAATACTGTCAGCAAGGGCCTGGGGGAGAAAAATGCTGCCAGAGCCCTGGGAGCATTGCAGGACCCCTGGCCACACTCCCTCCTCTGTGCCTGGGGTGAGAGCTTGCACCCTCCTCCCTCCTGGTCAGCCCAGGCCCTGATCCACATGGGAGCTGTAGCGGATTGTCAGGGAAACGTCAGAGCAGAATCTCACTTCCTTGCAAGTGCCGTGGGGTTTGCCATGGGCCATCCTGGAAATTTAGGACATGAACAAGATCCTCTGGCCTCACATGACCTCTTTTAAAGCCTGCATTAGCAATCACATTAGAAGCAGCAAAGGGGAAATTTTACAATCAGCAATTGTGTGGGACACAGTACATTGTTTGAAGACATGGAGTGGTATGGGTGAACAGAGATGTCTGATTTCACCATGGTCTCCTTGGGCTGCAGCTGGACTCTCAAAGCATGGAGGAGTTCAGAAGCTTTGGATAAGTTCCCATTAGCTGTTATTTCTGTCATACTATTGCCCCATATTTTTTGGACTCTGACTTATTTGGAAGCACTGCCAAAATAATCCATCACAGTGCCTTGTACCCATAGGCAATAGCCTGATGGAAGACATCATGCCCTGATCAACATCTGCACAGAGCAAGATATAATCCAGGAGTGACAAAAACATGTTATGTTCTAGGTTGTCAGCACTGAGGGAAAAAACGTGTTCATAATTTGCATTTGTTTATTCACACTTGCTAACAGGATAGCAAGACTGAGCAACACAGAGCAACTGAGATTGATTAATGAATCCTGATCATCTTTAAGCTCTCAACAGACTGACTCTAATCCATAACCCAGGGTCAAAGTCTACATTATTCTGAGTTTTTTATCAGCTAATTCAACACCCATCTACTTAGTAAGATAATGTCCTAAAAGACCTGAAGAAAGCATTCCTGATACCTTCAATTTCTTCCTGCTTGCTGACAACCTATAATTGTGAAGAAAACTGCAAATCCTGTGGAAAAGTCCTACAGTGTCAGCTGGTGGTTGACTTGGATGACCACATATAAGGAAAACGGTGCTCCCATGGGCAGTATCCTACCCAGCCTGTCTGGAAAGAGTTTATCCCTCACAGATGCTGTCAGCAGTTGCTGCAGCACCGAGAGGTTTAATCAGAGGTTTCCCCGTCAAGTGCTGACCCGTTTTGCTGGATCTGTCCTGCTCAGCTTTCAGCACATGATAGGATCATAAGCCAAGGCAAACGTAAGCAAAGGATAGAAACAGAGGATAGAGATCTCCACTACGCAATTACACACATAACGATGTTATGTTATGCACAAAGGTGCGTGAAATATGTTTAGGAAAAAAAAAAAAAATCTGCATAGATAGGAGAGTTGCTCATAGTCCAGGATGTTATCAGATCTGGGAAAATGCCATGTGAATGAGTCACTGGAACATCAGTCAATTGCTGTTTACAGAAAATGCCACAAAATTGGCTGTTGTAGTCCCACTCCTGCATATGTATTTCCTTTTCATAGTTTCTATAAATGATTGACTGAAATGTGCTATGGACTGCTCTCTTGCATTATAGTTACCTCCCTAGTACCTTGCACCAGTCCAATCCCTCTTCTCTTTCAGTAAAACATATTTTAATGAAGTATCTTTTTCAGATGATGATTAGAGAGCAAAGGCCCTTGGAAAAACTGTTTTGCATATTCCTGCCATAGTAGCTCTCCAACTAACCTGCCAGCAAGGTTGTGTTGCAGTCTTACGCCAAGGAGAGACACCAAATGTGACTGATCCAGCAAGTTTATATATGCCCCATTCCTTCAGGAGCTGCTGTTCACTATCTCACTTCCCCAGCATCTAGCACCTGAAAAATTCAAAAGCTGGTGATCTGCAAGTCAGGACTCTGTCACAGAAAGCCTGTAAATCAGAGATGGTGCCTTCAGCCCCAGCTAGAAGCCAACATCCAGACAGCAGAGATCCCACAGCACTGGTAGCACCCTCAACACAGAAGTCTTGTCTGGATCTCTGCTGTAGGATGGGTCCCTGCCCTGAGCCCTGTGCTGGGCTGGCCTCAGACAGGCAAGGACCTTCACAGCAGGACAGCTTCTGGCTTAGCACCTATTCCAACCACTCCAAATGGGCAGGGGTAAAAACAGAGGAATCAAGGGGGGAAGGGGGGAAACAAGAAGGACTGTCTAAAGAAAAACTGGGAATCAGGGGGGCCCTGTGCCCAGACTCGGTGTGGTATGGTTTGTGCAGCAAAACACATCAATGCCTGGATAAGCCTGGGCTATGCTGGACTCTCTGTGAATCCTGGGCTGCTGTGAGCTGCCACCACATTTCCAGAGAGCAGCACAAATCACCTCCACTCCCTGTTTGCAAAGGTCTTGGTAGCAGGAGACCAAATTGTCTAAAAGAGCCTGCAGCTTCAGGTTTGAGGCTGCCCTTAGTGTTTTGAGAGTATTGAACTCTATCTTCCTCTGTAGGAGGAAAGGTCTGTGTGGGGGCAGCCACTCTGAGGAGCAAACCTTCCTATTGCTAAAATCCACCACAAGCCTCCCTGACTGCTGGTGTACCTCCATTAGCTTAAAAGGAGAGCTCTACATGTGTGTCTGCACGTGTGCCTTTGTGAAAAAGCGAGGGACAGACTGACTTGCTGCAATGAGCATTTCAAACAAAACAGTATAATTACACATATTTTCTCCCATGAGCAGGACGGGAGCTCAGCATGTAACATCTGTTGCTTAATGCATTCCTAGATAGCACACAGATATTATGCTGATAAGCACCGCTTAAGAACCAAGATAGCAAAGAACAGAGAGTAATGATTGTAGTTACATAGAGAACAGGTCAGATCTTAGTGTGACTTTAAAGTAACCTTGTTTCCACCCTTCCATTTATCATAATGAAAGTAATGCATATAGCAGTGAAGAATTTTAATAGCATTTTAGAAGCAATAATAGCTTCAGAAAGATGACTTTCATTACATGGCTGTACAGCTGTCCCTGGAGACTGTAGAGGGCCACATCACATGCCATTTATATCCTGAACTGAAAAAATATCCTTTGGAATGAAATAAATGAAATAATGGATGGTGCTGTTTGAGGATCTAGACTAGACCAAAATTTACACCTGCTTCAGATCTTTGGCCTTCCCCAGAGCACAACTTACCATGTGAAAGGCATGACCAAAATCAAGAGGTGCCAACCCCATGCTTTCCACACGCTGGCCTCTTCCAGTGCACCATGACAGTGCTTCCCATGCTGGGCTAGTCCCTTATTGCCAGCGCCAAGAGGTGGCAGCAGCACCCCTGCCTGCCTTCGGGAAGCCACTCCTGTTAGGGACTGCCCGGGAGAAGCACTGACACCCCGGGGAAAAGCAAGCACACACCCACCCACTCAGACAACCTCAGTATCTCTAAGATGACCACCAGCTGCAGCAGGCCTAGCGCTGTAGACAGTCATAATATAAGGCATGTGATGATGTATCAAAAAATATAAAAAAAACCCCAAAATTTAAAAATTTTTGCATCTCGCTAATTTTTTCAAGTTAATAAAGAGGAGGGAAACTACTTCTGGGATTGAAAAGAGTCCTGAGACTCTTCTCATTATTCCTAAGGGAAGCTTGACAGCATTGCCCATTACAAAAACCTTTGCAGAAATATCAGCTGCTTTGACTGTCTCCAGCCACCTCAGAGACTAAAGGTTGGAAACAATTCACAGTTGTCAGTAAAAGAAGAAAGAAAAGATAAACAAACATGGTCCTTCTCTCAGACACAATACAACCTCAACATAACAAACACACAATGGAAAAAAGGATGAGGAGAGCCAGCAATAGACAAAAGCTCCTTACATCCTGGGACAAAAAAACCACAGCCCACCAGTTCTCATCCCACCTGCAATGGTGAGACTTTCACCTGAGCACATCAACAAAGGTGTGTTACTAAGCAGGGTCCTGTCACCTCGTCTTATGTGGATTCTTGTGTTTGGGGGTGTCCTCCTGCACAAACAAAATTAGGATGCAAAAACATTTGGAGGTCTGCCTCTGTCAAAGCATTGATATAGCCCAGTAAATATAATTCTTGAAACTGCTGGTGAAAGACACAAGCTTTGACATCCAGGCTTATCTTGACCTGGGCTGGTGTTCGTTTACATTAACAATTGCCAGTGGTCAAATAACTTCTGTATAACCAGTTCTGGCTTTATCTCTGTGTTACCATATAGGGTAAAATGGCAAGCATAGGTAGTCACTGCATAACAAGAAATAGCCCTTTAAGTTAATTGAGGCTGGGGAAAGCTGTTGTGCAACTTTTAAACTTTACCTGGAAACTACTAGGAAGGAGAAAGAGTGTAATCAGGAAAAAAAAAAATAAAAATAAAAATAAAAATGAAAATAGCCCCAAACAGACTGCAGGCCTGAGGAGCAAAGAGCACCACCGTGAATTTTGTGCTTGTCCTGGTGAGACAAGCTGAGAGAAGGACCATGTTTGTCCTGGTGACAACTCAGGACACTGATGACTCACAGAGATAAGCCACCACCACCTCTCTGCTTGAGAAGGCTGGTGCCACCAGCCACAAAACTCAGGGACATCAGAAGGTGAGGATAGCACTGGGGAGGACGATTAGATATTGCCATTTTTTCTTGTAGCAGTTTTAAGAGCATTACAACTAATAAGGATTTTTCTGTATTAATCTGGATTATAAATCTTAGTATCATTGCAACTGGACTAATAATAAATTTATTATCTCTTAAGTTAATATTTTTATAAAACTTTTGGCTCTGTATGAATATAATGTATTCATTTTGTCACATAACAACATTTTAAGCATAGCATGACAGAAGCTGTCAGAAACCCAAGCTGATTGCCAGGCACTAGTGGAGCAAAGCTGAGAAAACCTCTCCAGACAGTGGCTTCAAAGACAGGAGTGAACCCTGCACAAACTTTTTCCCTCAAAACCCATTCAGTCTGTTGAACTGTTTGAAGATGCACAGGACAACTGTTAATCTCACAACAAGAGTTGCAGCTATTTGAGATGCTCCTGCTGGGAATTTTTGAACAAATTTCATAAACAAGTATCAAGTATCGCCTATCCCCAGCTTGTGACCACATGGTAGCCAACCCCCACATCTTCTTGGACTGTCAGTTCAGCCCTTCATTTATCCAAACTGATCTTTTCCACAAACTCTTGCATCTCTCAACTCTCAAAGAGTTGTGAGCTGAAATTACAAATAAGAGTGGGATCACTTACACCTAGGCTCACCGTCTTTGACCCACCTACAATTGTTGCAGGTTTAGAGTCACATAATTCTGACCAAAGAGCTTCATCTGAGGCTAGAAACACATTTCCAACAAGAGCCACAGCTTGGAAAGGAAGAGAGAAGCATGCTTCTCACTCCCATCCTCATTAGGTTATCCTAAGATATTTTTCTGACCAATTTTCTGCTCCAACCTTGCAACCTCCCTGTCTGTGACAGGGGCAGACTGAGCATCACTGAAACCAGCTGAAAAGCCAAAAACTGAAATCGTCTCCCAAAATCACTGCACCATACAGTCAGAGGCAAAGACCACAGTGACAATATCACCTGTGCAAGGATCCCAGCTGATAAGTAGTAATAGAGACAAGAAAAGCCTGAAGTGATGCTTGTTAGAAGCTGTGGAGTCTTGAATGGATATGGATTTTATTGTCAAGCTGACCCAGCAAAGTTACTTAGTTTAAACTTTCCTATGCCAAACTTCAACTGAAATAAATTTTTACCCAAGAAAAGTGTTCATTCTGAGAGCATTTCACATAGACATAGGAAAACTATAGAGATAGATATTCGTAGATAGAAATTCGTAGTGTGGGAATATGAAGCTTTTCAACTGCTGAGGCTTTAAAAATATAATAATGTCAGCCTTCTCCACTTCATGAGCTGACTCCTCACTGTTTGGAGAGTACAGTGTTCTTCACTGACATGAGCTCACAACAGCCAACCAAGTGTTTCTCATAAGACATTATTCGAGAATGAAAAGTGTCACCTGGATTGCAGTTTAATGTTTAAGGTTTTTGAGGGGGTTTCTTCCCATGGCTTACTGTCATTTCTACCATATGTAGCGGTTTCTAAAGTTTGTCCTGATTTCCCAAGGACAAAGAGAAAACAATACCAGCCTCTCCTTTTTAAAATGGGTGGAGGGGAATGGGAATATGGGGGGGAAGGAAATGTAGGAAAGGTATCTTTGTTAGAGGCTAGGCACAGTCAGACTGCAAAGAAATGGAGGCATCCTGCTGGTTTCAGACTAATTTTCTGTGGAGCAATCGTATTAGTCAAGAAAGATGTGAAGACTCAGAGGTTTCTACCTATTTCCACACATGAAATTTAAAACCTAAACTTTAAAAAAAAACCAAACTTGTAATAAAACTGTGAGATTTGGCCAAAAACTACCCTAGCCCCAACAGATGAATCAGGCTTTAACAGTTTCCAAGGTCTTTCCCAGTCACAATAGTACATTGCAACATGAGAAAATAATTTTCAGGTTTTCTGGAAATATCTCCTCATTCTTACCACATATCCTACCAAGAAGTCTCAGATGATGAGACTCTTTTGGTCAGCAGCTGCATCCAAACCTGTGTTATTTGATTAAGCTGAGGGCTGTGCAAAGCAGCCAGCAACACAAGACAACTATTTGTTGGAAGAGATGACTCACTGGCTTTACTGGCAACAACGAAGAGAACGCAATGTCCCCTTCCCACTGGATGTACTATCCTCTTGCCTTTATATCCTGCTCATGGCTCCCACCAGTCTGATCCACAGTGACCAAGAGGCCTGAGGATTGCAAGGAAAATTCTCTTGCTGTGCAGGGAATAGAACCATATGCCTTCTGCTGGCATGCTGCTCCTCAGGGGGAAATAAGTGGAACCTCACAAGGGTGTGCAGCAGCATCTGTGCAGACATAGATGAAGCAAATTAAGGAAAATAATTTTGCAGCTGTCCAGTATCCAGAGCTGGAGCAGATTTCTCAAACTAATCACCTGCCATTCAGGCACTAAAGAAGCAGCCAGATATTCAAAGTAGCTGTGCATCCAATGCCAAGAAGGGTCAAAAAGTTGGCCTTTCAAAAGGTGTCTGCTGTCCTCTTGCTAATCTCTTAGTTTGCAGTGCATGTGGGTAAGCAGTGATTCCAATGGAAGTCAGAGACAGCAACAAAAGGAATTGTGGGATCACCTCCAATAGTGGAGGAGGCATTTACAGCCCCTTTGCGGAAGTCAGCTTCCTCCCCTGCCTCCACTCTTCTTGTAAATCCATTACAGGTCCTGCCAAATGGCAGCTTTTCCCCTTCCATGGCTTTTCCCTGTGGCCTATGACCGCTCTTGGCACGGCACTGCCTGCACCAAATGCAGCGTCCAAGAATCCCGTGCTGATGTAGCTGCTAAAGACATGAGAATTGTATCTGGAAATGATGAAGAGAAAATTATTCCTGTGGGGAAAAGACACTGTTAAAAATAAGTTGTTCTGTGACCAACGGAGTTAATAAGGTAACCTTTCCTACAGTTCCCTTTCCAACCTCCTCCACCCTGATACTGCAGCTCCTTCCAGAATCTGCTACTAGTTTGGCTGGAGATTTGGGTCTTGTGCTGTGGCTGGCTAGGAGCAGTATCTGAATTGCTTTGTTACCCAGGACATAAGTGCTCCTTCGTCAACAGTATGTATATTGTGCAGAACTCTGCCTCTGGCTTGTGTGGAAGGAGCAAGGAGCAGCAACCACTCAGATCTTTCTGCTCTATCCAGCTGCCAGTTTTCCAAAAACTGTGAGCAAATTAAAATCTTGCACATCTCTAACTAGATGAAAAGTATGGTAGAAATCATACTTTTGGGAAAAGAGGAAACAAATAGAGGGAAAAAGTAAATGCAACACCTAGTTTCCCTAGGTAATTTGGTTTTAAAATACTGACAAATGACAGTACTATGAACTTTACACACCAATTTAGTACCGGACAACCTGCAGTATCAATTAGGGATACAGTGGAAGTGTGAGGTTATGCTTGCTGCAACCTCTGAAAGATTTTCAGGTCTCATTAAAGTCACTTGCAAGCTAATTTTATGCAAGTGTCAGTGATTGTCAGAAAGGCCAGAGAGGGAAAGGGAGAAAGAGAAAAGAAATGCACTAATAAAACCTGCCAAGAGATTACCATCCCCACCAGAGGTGTTGTGTGACCCCATCAAAAGGCCACCCTGTCCCCCAAAAAATCTGGTTTTCCTTGCTGACAATTTTCTGGAGAAGCTGCAGAGAAAAACAATTGCAACTTGCAGCACTGAAAAAGAGTGCAGTATCTGGTGATTTCTGAGATTTCTCCATCTCTGTTTTTCTGAGGTGATGTGGTTTTTTCCTGAAATATTGGACCTTTATCTTTGAAAAGCAACTCTGAAATGCTGAAAAAGGAGATAGCCAAAATTCTGTTAGAAAGCTCCACCCTCTGCATCTGCTGCAGTTACCAGTTTTTACCGTGTCTTTTGCTGTGCTGATCCAGGGGACAATCAGGAAAAGCAGAATAAGAATAAGGAAGGGACCTTTAGCACTATTAGCACGTGGCATCAAGACCTGCAAACTGCCAAGTCCACAGCAGAAAATATTCTCTCTGGCAGGCTGATCTTTTGTTTCAAATTTTGATTTTTTTCTGATTTTAACATGTATTTGCCCCTTCTTGTGAATTTTTTCCAGTTATTTCACTGATTTTTATTTCTGTCACTGTAGCCTGCCTACATAACAGCTAAGATATTACTAGCCCAGTTTACAGCATTAAAGCTCAATTTATATTTTTGAATTTTCTCAGGTCTTGATGAAGAAATCCAGCCATTATTGAAACACAAAAGCCAACAACGCAGAGAAAAAAGGTGACTCTGGTGCCAGCTTATGTCTTCCTAAAGAATTCTTCTTGAGAAAGGTGTACTCCTTCTTAGAGGTTAGGAAACTGCAACATGAACCTTCCCACAGAGTTGTCAACAATAACAAAAGAAAAACATATTTTCAGGAAGAAAATCTGTTTTTTCTCTTTGTTGCCTCTCTCAGAGGTTTCCTGCCCATTATTTCCCCATGATGAGCTGCCAGCCAGCTCTCATTTTAATCAGAAAACATAAGCCAGCATAAATGCCTGTATTTAAAACCAGCCTGCCTTTCTCTGACACTTTTCTGTGGGTTGTGTTGAGGCATGAGAGAGCTGAAAAGCTGAGCAGTTTTGGGTTTAGAGGTTTTATGGCAGCGCAGCTCAGCCAGGGAGGGTTTGCTCCCAAGCCAGGACTTGGTTAACAGAATATCTAGATGCAGGGGAAGGAAGAGCCTGTGACAGAAATAGCTGCAAGGCTCCAGCATGTCCCACAGACCACCAAGCAGACACTATCTTCCTCTAAATATCCAAAAAGGGTGGGTGAGCAGTTCCTCATGTGCTGCAGATGGGCTGCTGAGAGAGGAACTGCCACAACCAATGCAGATGGAGGTATGGGAGAGTAAGGATGTATACCAGGAATGTGCGTCACGGAGTCCAGTAACTTCTGATCCCCCCGAGTCCTTCCCCTTCTCCTGCTCAGGACTGTCCTAAAGAGCTTGAAGGTCTCCCTCTGCACGGTCTGAGTCACCATTCTTGTTGTTTAACTAGCCATGAAACACCAAAATTTCTTCATGAAAAAGGATTGAGAAAGACATATGCCAGATGCACAGCTTGGTTTTGGTCCAGACTGTCTGGATTTTCTGCAGGGGCTCAAACTCAACTATGAAGATGCAAACAGGGAGTTTCCTCAGCTGCCTCTGACAGCTTACCCCTCAACCTTTCCCATCAGGCAAAGGGAACAGAGCCCACAAGCAGGAGTTTCTACACAAAACTGGAAGAAAGAGAAGCTGGAAATGGGTAATTATAGTGGCTAATTACTTGATAACACTTTCATTATGTTGGTCAGTGACCAGGTCTGCTTGCCAGATACAGTAGAAGTAGACATGGCACTCCATTTTATGGTTTAGTGGGTGTGGTGGTGTTCAGTTCAAAAGGTGGACTTGATGGTCTTGAAGGGCTTTTCCAGACTTTATGAATCTGTGATTTGTAATTCTATGTGTTTTTTATTTCCCACAGGTCCTTAATGTCCTAAGCACCATGTGCATTCAGTCTGGGGCCATTCATGGCTCATGGTACTTGTTAGCAGTTTTGGCAGCTTATAGCGACTCTAGCATCATGATCATCACTTCCTGTAATATGAAGGATCTCATAGCATTGTAATTAATTTATTACAGTGCCCCTTTTGCCATCATGAAAACAATGACAATTTCATCTCCCATTTCAGGAGAAAAACAGTTTCCCAAGCTCATGTCTGCAAATTTCCTGAGTGAACCATAGAGGTTTGAGAGCACAAGACAGATAAATAAAGCCACAGCTACAGTCCTACACCAACCAGTCTGAGTTACACTTTTCAAAAACTTCCATCCAGCAAAGCTGTGTGTCAGGCCACTGTCACTGTATGTGAGTACTCAGTCATGGCCTCTGCAACATAATAAAGAAAAAGAAGGAGGAAATTGAACTAATTGAAACAACTTAAACCCATCCTTTTACAGACAGATTGTGTGGGAACTTAACCACTTATGTAAAGCCTGATTTGTTAAGCATACCCTGAGCCTCTCACTAATTCTATAGCTCAGCATCCTGCAACGCTATCTGCTACAACTCCCACCCCTCCAGAGCTCCTGCACTGAGTCCAGCTTTCCAATCAGACTTTTTACACAGGCTGTGACAAGCTACTTCCCAAATTGCATCAGCCTCTCTGAATCCAACCAGCCCTATGAGACGGGTCCTCATCTGGGCCCCACAAAGTGTTTTGTAGTTTCCTAGAACTGTAACCTCACAACTCCCTTTAGCCTGCACAGAGCCTAAATACCCACAACCAGCTCCTCCTTTGGAAATAATCTGCCAGTGGTTTTCAGGTTTTTCTGTAGCAGGCCACACCATTTGCAGCAGAATCCTGCTTGGAGTGTGTGGAGAGTTTGATATTCCCTACCAGATTCTTCTGAGGATAAAATCTGAATCCATTACTGCACAACAAAAGTTTGTGGGTAAGATGCTCAAGAGTTTATTCCCTGGAGATGAAACCTGACATGAGGTGTGAAGGTGTGACCATGGGATACAGTGAACTGTGCAAAAAACTTTCACTTTCCTGCTGTCTGTGACATCTGAAACCAAACTACTGTGTCAGCAGTGGCAGCACCCAAATGTGCAGCCACCTGCACATCAGCTCTTGCCCTAATAACTGGTAAGCCTTACAAGTATGCTTGAAGTGATTTCTTAGGTGATTCCAAGTTGGGTGCAGGGATAAATTCTGTTTTCATTCACTCATTATACATGAGAGAACTCAGTGATCCTAGAGGTCTTTTCCAATCTAAATAATTCTCTGATCCTAAGACAGTCTGCCATAGTTCAGATGTGTATAGGGAGGGAGAGGTGCTTCTTCCATATCTCAGCAATAGAAGTAGGTACAAAAGGCTGTTCTTCACATTTGCAACCCAGAGAAGGGAAAATATTGTGAAAATTTGGGAACAGCAGGTTTTCATCCAGTAGAGGTGCCCAAGGAGTTAGGAGGTGAAACCATGTAGGCTTCGACACAAGGTTATCCTACTCCTGACCTGTGGAGCATTTGCTCTCTGTGCTACACAGTTTTAAGGTAAAATGTGTTCTCCAAGGAAAATACATCACTCTGGACCTGGGATCATTCCCACCCAACACTTTGTGTCTGGGGTGGAGGTGCCTCTGCCAGTGGTGGATCTCACAGTGCAAATGGGAATGTGTAGTTCAATTAGAAGCTGATCTCCAAGAACAGTGTTGACTGAGCCATCCTGGGAGTTTAACATATGTTCAGATGCAGACCCTTTGCTAAAGCCCAGATTTGGTCAGATTGCTCAAGACCCACCTATCCTTTCCCAAAAGAGGTGGGAAAAATTATGTCTCTGGTATGCAGCAGGACACATGTCCCTGTCTGCAATAAGGCCTTCTTGTTCACTCCCTGTTTGTCTTCATTTTGCCTTTGAAGAAGTGTGAGCCTCAAAATGCCCACTGAACCTGCTAGCCCAACGTACTGAAAAAACTTCCTTATGGGAAACATAGTAATTATATTAAACTAAAATTTAAACATGGAAACAATTTTGCATTCCTCTGCAAACACAAACCCAGACCAAGCTTTGGTCGGATAAACTGGATCCTGTTGTTCTGAGCCCCAGGTGTGAAACAGCTGGAGACAGGAATGCTTCCCAAAATGTGTGAAAAAAAGAGAAAAAACATTCCCAGCCAGATATGCTGGGAAGAAGGAGCCAAGGGGTTTTAGTATCTGATAAAAACTGCTTTGCATGTTGCATGGCTGCACAGAGATGTAGCCCCTTTCCATGACTTCTCCTGCTCTGCTCCTTTCCAGTCCACCCACCGAGCTCAGGGCTGTGTCCCCACCTTCCCTCTACCCTACAAAATCACCAGCCTGTTGCGAAAAATTCCTGCATGTCCATCTTTCTGTTTCAGATCTGCTATGAGTTTTCTGTCTGCCACCAGGCTTTCTGGCTAGCTCAGCATTTTGGGAAAGAGCCAAAACTTCAGAGGAGAGAGAGGGAATGGCAGGACATGGTCAATTTTCCACTCTCTGGGAAGCCAGGACAGTGGTCTGAGCCCTCTTGGCTGTACAAAATGGGAGATAAAGGCTGTTGTTGACATAGTGGGTGTTGAGGGTGAGGAAGGCAGCTCCAGCCATGCAGAGCTGTTAGTGGCAGTGTCTCTGGTGGCTGAAGTATCTGCAAGATCTAAGGGAGGATCTAGTATTTACATGTCTGCATGTGTGCGTCTGTGTGGGAGTAGGGTTTGTATATATTATAACGAGAAACTGAAATGGAAACAACCCATTTTGGTGTCTAAGGCCTGGCTCAGAGCCCATTAAAATCAGCAGGAGTCATTCCACTTACAGTGGTGGGTTTTGGCCACAGCTCTCCTTGCCCTTCCCCAACATGCTTATAACCTCAAGGGCTGCTTCTTGCTGCATATCCTCAATTTAAACCTGTGAGCAGTGGGGCTTCCCATGTTTCCCAGAGCTTTACAGGGGATCTCTGGACATTCCTCCACCTCTGCTGTCATACCCTGCAGTTACTGGGAGGCAAGTGCTGCTCATTCATCTCTCCTTGCTTACGATACCAAGATGCCACTCTGTGATTTGGTTTAATAAACTGGCGTCACCAGGTGGTTTTTTTCCATCTTTTGTGTTGCTTTTATCTGAACACACTTCAGCATCATCTCCCTCCTCAGAAGCCAGAAGTTGAGATCAGAAAGGCTCACCATCCTATCACCTTCATCCAGTCTATCACGTTTCTCCCAGCTCTGCCTGAACTGTTTTTAACCTGTCTGCATCCATTTCTGAAAGGTCTTCATTTTAGGTTTCAGACATCAAATGCTGATGAACCTTTGGTCTAATGGCTACATTCTGTGCACAGTGATGGTGTTGCTTTCTCTCCTTTGGTTTTGTCAGGTTATTGCTGCACTCCCATGTATAAAAGAACCCTTTAAGATATTATAAATTCCACATAAGTGTGGTAATAGCCTGTAAACAAGGCACATCCCTGCCTTTTTTTCCAGTAAAATCACAGATTTATGCTCCTGAAGACTTTCACATTAAGGCATTTTATTTCATGTTTTCCATTTGTAACAACATTTTAAAATGTGGATGGTGGAACAGGACCAAGCACAAGTGTATCAGTCATAAAGATGCAGGGTTGTTTCCACTCGTCGCTCCATCATTTATGCAGCCACAGATTGCAACAGCTTTGTTTGCCACAACATTGAGTTAGAGGTCAAAATTAAGCTGCTTCTACTTTCTGCACCAAAAACCCTCATCTCAAATATTGCTATCTGCTCTCCCCCTTGTCCTTCCCGAAATACCACCCCAGCACCATGGCTCTCTGGATACGTATCACCCAAGTCTTGACCAGGCTGAACAGATCCATTCAGTTTTTCTATCCCGATAACATCAAAGGTTGGAGTGGAATGAGCAGAAAGCAAAGGGTCGAGCCATCGAAGCAGATCAAGATCTGCCACAGGGGTGCCATGGACAATAATGTAATGTTCCACGTGAGAATGCAGGAGATGTGTTCAGGGATAATGTACTTACACAGATAGAGAAATTTTTTTAATTCCAGGATTTTATCAGATCTGGAAGAATGCTGAATGAGTGGGTCGCTGCATTATCAGTGTATGGCTACACCATGAAGAGGGAGCTGTGTTCCTTCTCTAACATCCACACTGTAATTGTACAGCCTCTGCAAATAATTAACTGAGTTTAACCAGACTCTTTTCCCTGCATTAAATCTGTATTATCGGATCACTCCCTACCTCAAAAATTAATTTTCACTCTCAGACCCACACCCCTTTATAATAATAGATAACATGACATTTTATCCCAAATAATTTGGTGGGAATACTAGAAAGAAAGGCATTTCAACCTGTTTGGGAGGAAGGGAAAGTGTGGGGAGACAAAAGCTGCAAGAACATTCAGTGCCCATGCTGCAAGTTATAAGCTGATTATGTATACATTCATGCATACGCATGTAGGCGTAGTCATCTCACTACTGCCACATGTTGTGGTCTGGTTTCAGCAGCCAAGGCTTTCCTAGCACTGAACTCGGAGATAAAATTGCATTGCTTGATCGCTGGAACTCCGTGCCCAAAATGTGTGCTTGCCCTGTTGAGCTGGGGCTTTTAGGGGCAGACACAACCATGAATTTTGCTTAATAGTCCTGTAGTCTGCTCCAAACTGGGCCATTTGTCTGGGAGCAGACATACATGGATATGTTGTAGTTTGCTAACACCCCTCCACTCTATACCTCAGCATCTCCATCCTTTAGCTCACAGCCTGTACTAACTCCCAGGTATGGCAGTGCTGCCTGATAAGGTGTTTTTCTTCAGGTGCATTTGTGTGATTACAACCCATGAGGCAAGGGGTGGCTGGGGCAGAATAGCCAGGGGGTGGAAAATGTAGAAATGGGAAGGCTATACAAGCTGTGGGTGTAGTTCAGTCAACAGAAAGGAAATAAGCATTGAGCTGAAATTTCCCATTAGTTGGACTCCCAGCAGTCTGTCACCATGGAAAGCTACCTTAATTAAAAGTTCCCAACAAAAGCATTTATTCCAGATAATCATGAAACTTAAGACTAAATGGGAGAACGTCTGGTAAGGCAACTTCTTGCCAGGTGCAGTTTGCTTACTGCAGTGTCTTATACTCTGAAGCAAATACAATTTGTGGCCCAGAGCCAGAAGCAGCCCTTTGAGGTGAGGGACTCCTCCTACTTGGACAAACAGGATACAAGGGCTGGAAAAAGGGTAAAGTGACATTTCTACTTGAACCTCTCAGGGACTCATCTCGAGTCCTTTTTAGAGCCTGGAAAAGTGGCTTTGTAAGTTGCCACTTATAGTGAGATAGTGGACGTAGGCTCTAGAGCTGGCTTGAGAGCACCCACTTCCTGTGAAGGGTTTGAAAACTTCTCACAGTCCCATATGGGCGCAGTATGGACAAAGAACTGAGAGAATGCAACACAAAACCAACTACAATTGAACTGATGAAGGTTTAAATGAGATTAAATCAATGAGGAAACAAAAGAAGTGTAAGTGCTGTCTTTATTCTGTGAAAATATAAAAGAAGAGCTAATCTGAAAATAAAATCCCCATGCAGAAGAAGCTACAGCAAAAAGGACTAAGTTGCAAACCACTGCTGGGGTTTGCTGTGGGTTTTGCTCAACCCAGCACTAGTGAGAGTCAGAAAAGTACCTTCTCCAAGATGAATCCTGATAGGACAGGAAGGAAGGTCATGTGTGGAGGGGCAACCCCAGCGCTGTACACCACACTGTACATTGCAGAAGCTGGTCTGCATTGGAACCGTTTCAACTTTATGTCCATCATCCCCAGGCTGTTTTTTCCATCTCCCACCATACTGCATTCAGAAATGGTGGTGCAACCCTTCATGGCAGCTTTCAGAGACAGTCCACCTGTGCAGGGGAAATACAAGAAATACATGCCATGTATCAGGGGATCCATCCCCAACATTAATCCCATCCTGGCCAGTGCAGTCCCCACTTCCAAGCTAAGAACTGCCCATTTATTACATCCAGTTGGTTCCAGCACTGTCTGTTCCCATCCCATGAAGAAAGCTGAAGAAACAGCTTGGTTGACTTGAAATACGGTGATTTAAGGTTTCTCTTCTTTCCTTCTGCTAAATAAAGATGACTTTTAAAAATTCTAAGCATTTAAAGTTAAAAGTGAAAATGTCCTAAGTAGTTCTTTCTCATGTTTAAATATTCTTCTGTCCAAACTTTGGCTTCCTAAAGAAACCAAGGCTGTGTAACAGTACGCCAGGTATTCATTGTCTCCTTTTCTCTCTGACCCTCTCATGACATTCAAACTGGATGACTTTCTCTCAGTCAGGTCTGACATGAAGTTGAGAAGTCTCAATGACAATACAGCCTGAGCCATTTATTAAGAGGAATTCATTCTTGAAGGCTTTATAGGATTTTAGTCAAATCAAGAGAGAAACCTACTGACAGGTCCACTGAAGCCTGAACTTGTCTTTTGCCATCACTGGAGCATTTACAAGAGGAGACTTGAGCAGGTGCTGAGGGCCTAACTTCCCATTCTGATATTCTTGCTCCTGTTGCTTGCTTTTGCTGATGCTGTTCATGTGTCTCTGCTGTGCAGGTTATGGAGGTCTGGAATACTTTGTTGGACAATTTTATCTCAAATACAAATAACATGTAAAGGCACTTCATTAGTTCCTCACCTTCCTGTGCTCCCCTACACTGCTGCTTTCTCTGCACAGATTACCACACTGCACAGGCCTTCTCCACTCACAGTGGCTGATCAATCAAGTTAAGACAAGCTGGGAGGATTTTTTATTTCAGTCATACAATGAATTAATTTTGCCACTCTATTTTCATTGCTGTGACTATGAAAATTCTTATTTTCCTTCATGTTGTCTCTGCGAAACATGATCTAATTCAGGGTTTGGACAGCACATTAATAAAGTCTATAGGAAGGACCTTCAGGCATCACAACATCACCTAGCAATATTATCAACTCAAATAAACTTCATCCATAACTGTATGCAAGGTGGTTGTTTTTCAGTCTGCTCCTATGGCTGGTGTTGCTGCCCTTTATTTCCATGGGTTTTTTCCTGCCTGCTGGAGCACAGGTGTGTCCATAGCCATGACAGGTGGAAGACTTTTACCTGCAGCAGGGGTGGAAGGAAAGTGACTAGAAAAATTGCTGAAAATTACTTTCCTCTCTTTAATTACAGGACCTGAGGTAGGGAAAAGATTTCTGATGGAGCTGTTCAAAGGCTGCACTTCGAGGCAGGGGACCTGTCCCCGGTTTTCCTCATGCAGAAGCACCACTGCCACAGTGTCTTGTCCCGAGTGACTGCTATTACCCCATGGAAAAGCAATGTTTCTGCAAAGCTCCATCTGAACCTCCACTGAGCTGGATACTGGCTTAAATCCAGACTCACACTTATACATCCTAGCTAGGCCAGCAGGTTCAGGGGTTTGGTCAAGTTTGTTACACGCTCATGTACCAGATTGCCCCCAGAAACCAGTTCCACTCCTGATCTCAATTATGCCATGTTATGAAGAATTCCAGCAGTTATCCATGCATGACTGGGAAGAAGGAAAGGAAAACAGCGTCTGCCCTTTGATCAGCTTGAAGTTTTCAGTTTTCAGCTTTAAGTTCCTTGTATCTTCCTCTTCTTTTATTTCACACCTTTTGCCCATTTTTATCTTAGTAGTGCTTTATCTTAGACTAGTTTCTCCCATTTTACCAAGAAGATGAAAAACAGCCCCAAATAATAGGCAGTTACCAGCATTCATTAACCCAGCAAGGTCAACACATTGGTCTTCAGATCCAGTGCAGTTTACAACTTCATTACCGCACTGAAAGGAGTCCACGCTGTAGCAGGCAGGACACTGGTATCCATTGGGCACATCATTATCTGGTGGCACTGGAATGAAAGACATGGGCTATAGCTGGTTTCAGTATGGGAATGAGAGGAATAACACAGTTGATGGCTTAGCCTGGAAGGCCTCACCATGGGATGGATCAGACAGAGAGGGGATGGGCTGTAAGGAAAATAAATAGTTTACATGACACAGAGGTGGTCTGACAGTCATCGCCCGTGCAGCAAACCAAATGGCTCTTTGCTTTCACTTTCCCATAGTTCACGGTGACAGGACCAAGGTGGCAGACGTGGGATGGCAGGCAGGACTTGATGGATGAAGAGATGGCCATCCCCCCTGTTATGAAGCAGAAGGCAGTGCCAAGTCATTCAACACAAAGTAATTCCCTTCCCCTCCAGTTAGATCATGTACCAACTTCTAGGCAGCTGTCCCAGGGCCTAAGGGGGAACCCTGAGCCCCCCAAGAAACATCACCAGTGAGCCAGGACACTGCAGAGATTATGGTGTGGCACATGCCTCTGACCCATAGCACAGGCTTGCTCAGCTTGTGTAAATTCTGCAGAGTGCACAGTCCATCACAGCCACAAACATCCTGACACTGGCAAGTCTGGTCTACCCCGTCAGGCAAGCCCAAAAGGTGTAAAGGGGAGCAGAACAGCTAACTTGAGTCTGCTGAAGTGCTTGAAGGATGAAGGGTGGGTGCAGCAGCAGAAGGCAGGCACTGGAGCTGCCAGCACCAAAGCTGCTAGGATATGAGCCAGACTTCAGTTTAAAAGGCAACAATCACATCACTAAGGCTGGGCAATGACTAAGGCCATGCCTCTAACACAACTGAGTGTCCAGCTGTGCCAGGGCTCAGCACTTGCTTTGACTTATCAGCCACAGGGACATGGTTACTGGTTGACATTTCCTCTGAGGACATTCTGAAAGAGTTGGGGTTGTTCAGCCTGGAGAAGGGCAGGCTCCTCTAGTGACCTCATAGCAACTTCCAGTGCCTAAAGAAGCTACAAGGGAGCTGGAAAGAGGCTTTTGACAAGGACATGAACAAATAGGGCTAGAGAGAATGGCTTCAGACTGAAAGTGGATAGATTAAGATTAGATATTAAGAAGAAATTCTTGACAGTGAGGGTGGTAAGACACTGGAACAAGTTGCCTGGGGAAGCTATGGATGTCTCCTATCTCTGGCAGTGTTCAAGGCCAGGTTGGTTGGGGCTCTAAGCAACCTGGTCTAGTGGAAGGTCTCCCTGTCCAGGGCAGGGGGTTTGAAACTAGATGATCTTCAATATTTCTTCCAACCTAAACTGATTGATGATGATGATGATTACAATGATAAGGTGATAGCTCAGCCCTGGTGGCACTGCATGACTGCATGGTGTCCCCATCCCTGCTTAAGGAGGGGCAAGCTTCTCTCTCCACTCATCACTGGTGCATCCCCAGTGCTAGGTGTCAGCACCTTAGTGTAAATCATGGTTCAGTCTCTCAACTTCCTGACTCAACTACTCACCGTCACTACAATTAAAAGCCAGTGTCTCCTCCCACTATGAGGTTTTGGTCCTTCCCTCCACAACTAAGAACCAAACCCTCCCAGCAGAAAACTGCTTCTCGAAATAGAAAAATAAAGAGCTTTTCCTATCCCAGACTATCCTGATCTCTGGGTCATCTGTCAGTAAAAGGAAAATTAAGAGGTTATCCAAGGATGGACCATACCACCAGTGACAGAAGTGGGGAGAGAGACAAGTCCCCAAGCCAGCCCCACTCTGAAAGCCACACTGGCTTAGAGGATGTCTCACCTATTAGGACTTCATGCAGAATAATGCCACAAGTGTCTTCACCACCAGTGCAGGTTTTCATGGGGCCAGAGCAGCTTTTTCCCATGCTGTGACATATTTCACACTGAAGGCAGGTCCCTGGGGAAAGGAGGACACATTCCTGAGCAGCAGTCATAAGGGATCTCACTTCCTCTTTCACTGATGATTAATTTCAGCACTGATCAGCACATTTCACATTTCTCTTCCCTTCTATTTCATTGTGCAATCTATGTTGGGCTTTTCCAGAGCTGCTGATGACAGCAGCCCTACAAAACCCCTTCATCCTGGAAGACACTCAGGTGTCCCTGGATTCACAGACCCCAAATTCTCTCTTCATAGAGAATAAGGGCACCTGAGTGGCTGGGGAACAAGAACTGCCAGCAGGTACTGGCTATACTCTATACAAACTGCAGCCTTTCTCTGTAAGCATTATCTCTTTGTATATCTCTTTGTAGGCATTAGGGGAAACCACTTCACCAAATACCTGCTGCAACACTTTAAGCAGACCAGAATATCAATACTCATCGGGAAACACTTAGAAAGGAATAGCATGTATTTCAACAGAGAGCAAACAGGATCTCTTCCATGACACACACCCACAAAAGTCCAGCATGTAGATTAACAGGTCCAGGGCATGTGTCACTTCCCTAAACCCAGGTGCCAGCTAAGGCACTTTGCAGCAGTCGTGGCATCTGCTGTGACCCAAGACCTACAAGACAGCTGTGCTTTTCTGGAGCAGAGCTGAAGGACAGCTGAGATGACATTATGTCCAAAATGTCACACAACCCTGGACATGAGTAAAATAAATGAGCCTGGAGATCGATTCAGCTTACCAAAAGTCTGGCTGCCTCAGGGTAACTTGAGTCACTCTGATGGCTATATCACCAGTGGCTATATCACCAGTGAGCACTACAGAAAATCAGACTGTGAGCTCACGATGTAAATGCCAACACCCTCATCTGCACTTTGGCTCATAGGACCAAAGATCCTCCAAGACTGGTCACCCTCACTCCTCTGCAGTGCAAATTCCCCAAAATGAGGGGGGTTCATGGCTTAGATGGCAGCAATTGCCTAACACACAAAGTACTCTATTCCCAAACCTCCTTCATGTCTCACAACCCCAAAGGTCCCAGTGAAAAACTCACCTGGGTCCAGAAAAGCCAGGAGGAAGCTGAGTCCAAAAGATACTCTCATGCTGTTGGGATGTAAGCACAGAGCTGCTAAGTCTTGCCCAACAAAGCACTGTGTGCCACAAGGGCTTTATAAACTGGATGGAAAGGGGGTGTTTTAGGGAAGTAGAGGTTGGGCAAGTTTTCTGAACAATATATACTGCTGAGCATTAACACCAGTGTTGGCTTTTTTGTTTAAAGCACAGGTTTTGCCTTTTTCTTCATATAAGTGATGCTGTTTGGTTTTCCCCTGTTTAGAGTGTGCATCCTGTGGGGTAAGACTGGCTTTCCTGGTGATACCAGGTATATCTCTGGTAAACACTTTGAACAATGTTCAGCCTCCACCATCCATATGGATGATGGAGAGGAAACCATTTGAAAAGCCCTGGTGTGGTCTCACTGTTAGGCCCAAAGAAACAAAGTATAGCAAGGAGCAGCCAGGAAATACCTCTGTGGTTGAGTTTTTGATTTCTCATTTCCCATTTTATCATTCCCATCATAGAGTCCAGAGCTCTCATGCCCAGAGTACAGCGGGAAAGCAGCAGTGCTAAAGCAGTGAACTTCCTCTCCAAGCTAGAGTGCAGCTTCAGTTTGCAAAGTGACTGCCAAAGCACAGCTTGGAGCAGGCTTAGTCAAGGTTTCTCAGGGTTGAATACGTCAGAGCAGTAAAGCCAGTACTCCAGGGTTTGGGTTTTTATACAAAACACTTGGCGGTTGATAAGGAAGTCTTCTATCGTCCTTCTAAGATTTAAATTAAACCAAGTCAGCAGAGAGAAAGCATCAATGTGGTTGCAAGACAGCCTGGTCACAGATTAGGTAAGGTTATAGCAGTTTTCCATGTCCTGGCATCGCATGATGGGCTAATGACAAGCGGCAGTGACCAACTTGCCATTGGCACACAGGTTCCCTGCCTCATGTGCAGGTTTTATCACGATGTGCTGCCTCATTAAAACCATACCCTACTCTGAAGATATCCTCTTGTCCTGCACCGTATTGGACATAGACCCGCCAGGACTTTTTGAATTGACAGACAGAAAGAATTGAAGTGCCCTCATGCCCCCTTCCCATTTGAGACTAACCTCTTCAAAGGACAGGTGTCTTTTGACATTTCCCAATATATTGAGTAGTCCAGTGGGACCACTTCTTAGCTAAGCCCACGGTGCTATAAGAATGGGAATCACACTAGATAAGAGCCTTGGTCCCACATTGTCCATAAAGCTGATATCACAAGGAAACCAGGGAGAATTATATCTTCACCCTGAAATTCTGTTTCAGCTCAGAAATGGTCTTCATGCTGCAGTAGATATATTAAAATGGAATCAAAGTCCTGACTGCAGCCTGTTCAGTATTAAAATTAATTTCTTGCTGGTCTTAAACCTCACAAACAATAAAATCATGTCCCCAGGCAGGCAGGGGTACCTAGATTAGGGTGATTCTGCCATTTGACTAAATATGGGACTGCAGATACATAGAGGAAGATGAGAAGATGTGACTGTCTTGGTGTTTTAATTTCGTGCTCTTTCATTTAAGATGATTAGTGAAGTGTTTGGGGGCTTTCCCTGAACATGACCACACTAGTCTCACTGAATCATATAGAACTCACCTGTTTCCCACCTCTCATGGAGGGAGAGTGTGAAGCTGCAGCCTTTTCATCTGCTGTTTTAGAGATGAAACCAAGCATAGCAAGGGGAAGGCACAATCTGTAGCAATAAGAGACCTGGAAAATAAGACTTATTAGAGAAGGTGAAAACAACAAAGGTACTCAGGGGACACCCAGTCACATCATATAGGTCTACAGAAAAACAGGGCTGGATAGGAAAAACTATAATGAGGGGTTTACATTAGGTATTGGGGGAATTTTCAAATAGTAACATTAGTGAAGATTTGCCTGGGAAGGTGTGGATCCTCCATCCTGGGTGGCTTGGAAAAACAGACTAGACCAGTATTTGTTAGGGGATTATATAAGTTGATAGGATCCTGCTCCAGGAATGAGAGATGAATTATATGCTCTCTCTTGAGATTCCTGCTAAATTGGTTCTATATTTTAATTTCATGGTGTGCATGAAGTGCCTGTCTTCTGCAGCATGTCCATGTTTCACGCTGCATCCTTCAGGAGAGAAGGATAACATGACAGTCACACTCTTCAGGGAGGCGAGACAGAGACTGGGGAGGTCAGAGAAATCTGTGAGACAAGGAAAGTTAAAAATCCAACCCTGAAAACACCATTGGTAGGAAGGGGAGATGAAAAGAGATAAAATTAAAAGGAAGATCATTCTATGATCAGCAGAAGAAAGATATCCATCTAGATGTATGGCTTACATAGATGCTAGAGCACCTAAAAAAATATATGTGAATTTGTCCTGCAGAGTTGTAGCAGAAAATTCCAGAGGGTTTCATAAAATCAGAGACTTGTTTAGGTTGGAAAAGACCTTTAAAAACATTGAATCCAGCCATCAACCCAACAGTGTCAAGCCTACCAATAAACCATGTTCCTAAATGAAATATCTACATATCTTTTAAATACCTTCAGGGATGGTGACACCACAACTTCCCTGGGCAGCCTCTCCCAGTGCTTGGCCACCCTTTCTTTGAAGGAATTTTTTAATGTCCAATATAAATCTCTCATGGCACAACCTAATGCTATTTTCTCTCATTCTAAGAGCCCAAATATAAAGGTATGGCTTCAAAGCATGAAAATAATATATCAGATGTACATCACAGCTGAAGAACCCAGGTCAGAAAGCTTTGAAAAAAAAAAAAAAGTGACAAAAGTGTATGAAAAAGTAAAGGTTAGAAAGAACTGAGGTGTACAGTTCCTGTAGGAGATACATGAGGAAAGCCTTGCACAGTCCTAACTGGCATTCAAAGGGAGGGTTCCTAAGGGAAAATTACAATGTTGGCTTTAAAAAAGAAGAAGTGAGGTCAGAGCTAAGGATAAACCCTCTGATGGTGAGATCAGCTGGGGCCAAGAGAAGCACCCTTTTCCTGTGATGAAACACTTGAGAAGGAACCAGAAGGACAGGCTGCGCCTGGGTGAAGGGTGAATCCAGCAGAGCCCTGGAACCAGGCAAGCACACAGTGGCTGCCAGCCCTCATCCCTCACAGTCACTGCAGCACTGTGACAAGGGCTCTCCTCCTAGGAGCCCAAAGCCAGCAAAGTCCTTTCTGCAATGGCAGACAAATTGATGGTCAGGATGAAGCCCTGTACACAAGGCTGGGGTACTCAGCTGCATCCAAAGAGTCACCCAGAGTATTGGCAGCCACAACAGGGATGTCACCCCTTACCCACATTACCAGGACATAGATCCTGAAAAAGGCTGGAGGGACTGTCACCATAGCCATTTTTAACTACAATGTGTCTCCTTTACTTCATCTCTTTAGAAGACAGTCCTAACTTCCCAGCCTCACTGGGCTAACATTTGGGCTATGCTAACATGGGGCTGTCTGTGATTTCAGGACCTTGTACATCTCCAACAGCTCTAATACCTCCAGTGAAAGAACATACCTAAGTAATACCTCCAGTAAAAGAGCAGTGTTCCAAAAGCCCAAGCACAGGTTTTGTGGGAGCAGTTGAGCAAAAGTGTCTCCTTACCTCCACTTAACCATGATACAAGAAGACAGAACCACAATGTGTTATGATATTTCAACAGTGAAATCATCCAGCCCATAAAAAAAGCTACAGAAGACTCAAATCCACCCATTTTCTGAGCTGATTCCTAGTTCTCCAGAACAAAGACTGGCACAAACTACCAGTCTAGTTAACCAGGCAAGGAAACATAACACAGCAACTCTAACCACTCCATGCAGGAGTTAGTGCATCTGTCCCATAGGGTGAGAGCAGCAGGAGTCTCACCATGTGCTTGCTGACTATGGGCTGAGGAAGTTTTCACAGAATCACAAAATGGTTTGGGTTGAAAGGGGCCTTAAGGACCATCTAGTTCCAAGCCCGTCTCATCTTCCACTAGACCAGGTCAATTTGACAGTCATTTGTCTTAGCTGTGATTGCATAAATAAATAAACCAGCCAAGTGGTAGGTCAGTGTAAATCTAATTGCCACTCCTGATATGGAGCTTCCCAAGGTACCCCCTCAGCTGTGCTCCCCCCAGTGCTTCACCAAATACCTCTAGGCCAGAAAGGAGGGAATTTTATTGCCTCTCCCCACACACTGCTGATGTGCGGTCAATGCGGTCTCAAAGACAGGACCTGGGGAGGTAAGGCTGGAGGCATCCAGATGCTTCAAGGGAGCAAAGTCACACCCATGGCTCCATGGGAGTCAGAGAACCAAGAGTTTGTCAGCAAGGAAATTACTATGTGTCTGGAAGAGCAGCATTCCTATAATAGGGTGCCAATTTTCACGTGTTATTTTCCCATGCAGAATTTACATGGCATGGTGCCGATGCCAGGTCCCAGGTGGCTGCACTGAGTCCTCTCCTTGCACTTCTCCCCAGACAGGGGCTCCTTCTCTCTTCCAGCCAGTACTGGATCTGCCTTTCTTAAAAATACCCTTCAGGGTTCACTTTCCAGCCAGCCAGGTCAGTCCTTTAAGGTGAGAGTTCCTGTTAGCAAAGAATTTGTGAAAAAGGGAAGAGAAATTGAAGACTAGAAATAATATAAATGTAATAACATAAAACTGCTGCTTAAATGCTTTCTTCTGTGGCTAAAAATATGGTAGTTTACCTGTTATTGCACCTGTGCAGCAGCACTCCTGAGAAAATACACAGAATCAAATTGCTGAATACTATCAAATCATGAAACTTCCTCTTTCAAGAGATCAAGACATTTAAAGGACTGCAAGGGATATTTTATTTTACCTTTGACACTATGCCATTTATGCCATTAACATTGATGAATTGTTGGCACGCTGGCCAGTAGTTACCTTTTCAGCTGGAATAATTGCCAGGGAATCCTGCTCCTTTTCAAATATCCTGAAGGAAGATAAATTTGCACACACTAGTGTTTTCAATGAACTCCCTGTTCCAGCATGAGTCATCAGCAATGCCATCTTTGAGCATTCATAAAAACAGCACGGGCTTAGTCCCTTGGTGGATGATGCAGAAAGTACATCCTTATTAGATTTTCACAATTCTTGTCAGACATTCATATTTCAACCTTCTCTTCGATGAACTTCTCCAACGTGCAACTTTACCAGCAGCAGAGCTCATTCCCTGAGAGAGTTCCAGTCTGGCAGCTGAGGCAGACCAGTTTACCAGTTTTAACTGGTACATCAAGGCAAAGTTAATGCTGCATGGTCTGGTATCAAAAAAACCCAATGAATACATAAGATGAACTCTTTTAATACAATATTAATATCCACACATTATATTTATTGTTCATGGCAGTGGTTAGGAATCTCGAAATGGAATAGAAAGTCAGTGTTTCAGCAATCATGTCTAAGTGGGCTCTCAAGTAACCTGGATCTGCTCTAGTCCCTTGAAAAAGTGGCCTGACCCCAAGCCCCTGGCAATTTGATTTAATGTGTTTAGTTGGCTTTGTTTTTTCCTGCTTTCTGCACAAAAAGTCTCCCATATAGCTGGAGCTGATGATGAAGATCCCAGGTCCTGGGAAGGAAACGGACAAGTGGCAGCCTCCTACATCCCACTGGAATTTCTGAAAGAATTAGTGAAAACAATGGGAACCTATAAAGTTCTTTTAAAAGCCTAATTTTGTGGGGGGGAATAAAGGAGCTAGCCAAAGACAACCTGGTGATAAGGCATTGACAGACTGTAGGTGCTAAGCTGATCTGGGGGATTTTGGAAAACAAAGATCAATTCAGCCATTCATCTACTCCTTTTCTCTTGCTATCCACTGCAGTAGAGCAGTGCGAAAGCATCTGCACACGTCTGGCATGGAAAGCCTCCTTAAAACAGACTACATACTTGGAAACAGGAGATGTGAATTGGCAAAGGCATTAATTTTTGCCCTGGATTGCATTTTTTGTGAAAAATATCACTCTATCAGTTTTCCACCCTCTCTTTGTCTTCAGTCAATTACTAACCAAGTCCCACCGACAGGACAAAAGATTTTATCATGAAAAGCAGGAGTCACAGGTAAGTCCTGCCTTGGAAATGGACAGATGCAGCCAAATCAAGAAAAAAAAAAGTAAATTGTTACCACTAGGCTTGAGATAAAAGGCTATGGTGTGGCTACAAACTCTCCACATGGTCCGAAATATTTGAAAGCAGACATTTCTTTGAACCTTTACACAGATGCAGACTGTCTGTTTACACTGGAGATCTTTGAAGTGTGAAGATCCAGACAACCTCATTTACCACTTTTTCTTAAGCTGAAGTGATCTGAAACTGACTGAACCCTCCTTGCAACTTCTGGCATTCCATCTCTTAGTAGTGTGATGTTACTCCACCGATGCCATCCTTTTCTGTTGCAGGATTTTTCCTGAGTGTGCACACATCATCCCCAGTGAGCCCAGGTGTTATGTGCTTTTCAGCGTCAGTTTCTGTCTGCTCTTTCCAGGCCTTTAGTGTGAAGCATAACACATTGCATAAGGAAGAACCTGGAAACCCATGCCCTGCAGCACATGGAGATATGACCCCAGCTTTCCAAATTATGCTCATCTTTCCCATCCCTTTCCAGTCCAACATTATTCATTGGGTGATAAGCATCATAAAATAAAGGTATTTCCAAATGAGTGTGATAGATAGTGTTAAGAAGATCATGTTTGCTGAAAGTCTGCATTGGTCTGGGCATTTTTTAATCATCAGTCACTGTCAGAAAGCAAAATCTGTCATTGGACTTGTCAGATTGTTCTTTTATTCTCTCACACATTCACAAGGAAACGCATCCATTGCTCAAGGCAAGGCAGGCCTCCAGGCAAAACAACTCTTTGACAAGTTGTAGTACTGTGGATATTTCAAACTGAAAGAGAGTAGGTTTAGATAAGATATTACAAAAAAAAAAAAAATCTTTACTGTGAGGGTGGTGAGGCACTGGAACAGGTTGTCCAGAGAATCTGTGGAAGCCCATGACTGCAAGAATTCAGGACTAGACTGGATGAAGCTCTGAGCAACCTCTAAGGTCCCTTTAACCCAAACAATTCTGTGATTCTTCGTTCAAATATTACAGCAAACATCAGAAAAATATCCAGAAATGGCAAACAGTCAATTACAGGGGTAGACATCCAAGCAAAACTCCAGAGCACTCAGCATAGAGGTGCCTGGCATAGCTCAGCAGCAGCTGAAGAGCTTGTGACACAGCACCGTGTGGAGACATGGGTTCAGGTCCCATGAGCAGGCTGGGTATGGGGTGCCATGCTGGCCTCCAAGATCCAGAGCAAAAGGATCTGACCAGTGTGGAATAGAGGTTCTCACACAGCTACCTCCCACCTGGTTTCACCAGTGTTGGGAGAGCTCTGAAACCAGTGTCATATGCTGTTGGCCCATGTCCAGAGCTGTGCATGCCACAAGACAAATGACCTTGATATTGCACAGATTGGAAAGAAGAAGGTAGAAAGTGCCAAGTCACCTGAATGGCCTTGCCAGGGATAATCAAACTTTTCCATGACTTGTGCCTCGAAACCTGTGATCAGTTTTAGGCCTCACATTACAATAAAGACACTGAAGTGCTAGAGCATTTCCAGAGAAGAGAGCAGAGAAGGGCAGGGTCTGGAGCTCAAGTTGGACGAGGGAGCTGGGGTTGTTTAGTCTGGAGACAAGGGGGCTCAGGGGAGACCTTCTCCCTCTATACAACTCCCTGACAGGAGGGTGTTGCCAGGTTGGGTCAATCTCTTCTCCCAAGCAACCAGTTACAGGAAAAGAAGAAATTGCCTCAAGTCATGTCAGGAGGGGTTTAGATTAGATACAGGAAAAGTTTTTTCACTGAAAAGCATTGTAAAGCCCTGAAACAGGCTGCCCGGGGAAGTGCTGGAGTCATCATACCACAGGTGTTCAAAAAACATGTGTATGTGGCACCTGAGGGCATGGTTTGGTGATGAATGTGTGGTGGTGGTGGTGGGTTGAAAGTTGGAATTATGATCCCAAAAGCATATGGACCAGGATTTCTCACTCACTAACAAACAGCTCAGTTGTGGGGATAAAAAAAACATTCTGGCAAGGAGCTCTCTCCAGGATAATGTATCATAATGAATACATTTTCACAGATAGGCCTTCACTCTGCTATACTAACCAAAAAGTCACTGGTTTCAGCAAGTCAGGAGATCCGGCTACAGATACCCTGGCTATATGAAATTAAAATTTTACAACAGGAATATCCCCAGTAAAAAGTTTCTTAACTTATCAATGACATATATGCAAACAAAATCCCCCCCAAATCTGGTCTGTAATCAGTCTGCCCTGTTACTTCAAGCATGGGATGTTACAAATATAGCTGATAGGGATGATATACTGACAAATGGCTGGTGTTTGTGTGTCTTTTAGGCCCCAAGTAATCATCTGGGAAACCACAAGATTTTAATGAGCCTGCCCCAGAGGCATTAGGTTTTATGGAAACAGATTAAAAGAATTTTACATAACAACTTAATCATGCAGTATAATGCATTTTTTTAAATGCCATATAGATAAGACATGGGAAATTCCAACCCCAGTGATATGAAATGTATGGAAATGATAATCAGGTGGATATAGAATGAAAATGAAAACAAATGTGAAAGAAGAAAGGCAGATATTTAAAACAGGGATTATAAGATTATTAAAAGACTAGGGCAGTTACATATAAGAGAAAAATCCCTAATGTAATATTTTTCAAGAAAGTTTTTGTCATCTTTATTTTTTAACTTTTGCATGGGCATAGAGGAAAAGGTTAAGGAGTACAGCCTGGTTCCAGATCTCTGTATGGTCTTAAGGAGGACTTGAAAACGTCTGTATCTCAATATGAGGAATGCCAGAACTACATTCCCTGGTTCATGGAAAACCTCATTATGAGGGTCACCTCACTCTAGATTCCAGGGCAAAAAAGGTTGCAAACACAGATGAAAATGAAGGTGAACCTGGGGCTTTGAGAAAGACACACTCTTCTTATCACATATCCCAAGACCATACAAATAAATGAAGCATAGAGTGCACACCCCACCACTGGAATCTGGACTTCCAAACCCTGTGAGTTTTGTGGGTGAAGATCAGTTTTGAGGCACAAAGTGTTGAAGACAGGATGGGACCCCAAGCAGAGTCACTGATGTAGTGCTCAGATCTGCGGAATGCTGCCTTCACAAGGCCATGTGAAGCTGCTCCTAGGGGTCTGCTGCAGCTCCTGTGTCAGGCCCGACACTCACACAGGGATTTTTCACATACTGTGGAGCGTTTCAAATGCTGCCTAAATGCATTTGGTTGCCCAGACTGCAGTCTTAGCCTGCAAGTTCAACCCCACCTGAGGAGGTGAGGTATTGCACTACCCCTACAATTTTCCCCATATCAGGTGATCCAAAGCTATAAAACCCACAGATTAATGAGACACTCTGATAGTGCTTTGCATGACGCAATTCCTAGGGAAATTTAAGTGCAACAGATCAAGTTATGCTAGCACTGTGTGTGTGCATAGAAAGAGGCAACACCAGGTCCTAAATCCCTCAGCAAAGAGACCTAAACTCAGGTGTGGTGGTGCATCCCCCCGCCTTTTCCAGGTCGCGCTGCAGCTGAGAAATGCTCACTGGGCCTTGGCCGTGGCAAACAGCAGCTGGGCTCAGCTCTTCTTGAGCTTATTAGAAACAGACTGCTCCCAGGAGCTGCTGCAGTCTAACAAGCTCCTGTTTTCTTTACGAACAGCTTTGGAAATTATATTTCTTCCCTGAATAGCAGAAACATCCCTGTTCTCACACTTTCAAAGAAAGTGCCGACCTGAACTGCGGCTGGGATGAAACACTCTTATGACTAAAGCCCAGTGTCCTGTGACGCTATAAGAAATGGTCCAAAATGAGACCCTTGGAGCTCTCCTGAGCCCTAGCAGTCTGTGACCAGCAATCTCCCTCTGAGACGAACCTCTCAGAGCCAGCCAACTCTCATGTTTGCTGTACTCAGAGAATTGCTGGATGACAATGAATCCTAGGCCAACTACCCTAAGCCTCAGGGCCCAACCCTTGGACCACTGGAGAGGTGCAAAGGCATACAAAATGAGTATTTCCCTACCTTAGAGGGGAATCTTTCGCAAGTACCTTCCTTGTACTGACTCTTTGCCTGTGTGAATGCTCCTGTGCACAAGCTACAGCAAATCTGAGAGAAATGCTCCTTTCTTAGATGTTTAAGTATCTTAGATATCTAAGTTAGGCCTCTAAGCAAGGTAAAGTCATAAGTTATAAGCTAAGTTAAATGCTGCTAAGTGTTTTTTCTTTTGCTAAAATGCTAAATTTAACTTCAAAGTTATAAGTTAGGTTAAACACTGTTAAGAGTTATTCCTCTGTTAAATTGTTATGTTTAAATTATAAGATAAGTTTAAGGTATAAATTATCGTTAAGTTGTAAATTAAGCCTAAGTCCTGTTGAGTGCTGTTAAGATTTTAGGCCATATTCCTTTTTAACCTTGCCCTCGCTCTCCTTTTGTCACACACACACACACACACACACACACACACACACACACACACAGATAGTTCTTGGCTCATTTCTGTTTTGATTGGCTGGATTTTTGATTCTTTAAGTGATTTCAAACATCCGTGTGTAACAACAAGTGAGCTAAGTGAGTTCTTCATGGTCTCTTGGACAGCATGAATACCCTTCCAAAAGTGACCCTGCAAAGGACCTGCTGCTTGTACTTGCATCACTCATTCCCCACGACAGTCCCACCATGGTGACAACCCCATGTGGCAAGGTTGGAGACATCACCAACTCTGAAAGCAAAGTGCAGGTGAGGCAAGACATAGAATCATGTGGGGGTAGCTCCAGCTACTCTGATCTCTTGTTATACCACCTGTTGCTAAGGGAATAGCTTTTGTGCTTCACATGGGTTTGCAGCCATCAAGATCTGCAATTTATGAGGCAGAAAATCACTGTGGAATACGTCTTGACCTGCCTTTTGTCTGTGCCAAGGAATAGATTTTTTTCCTGCCATACTGGCCTGTCAGAGAGAAATTGTTCTTTGGTATGGAGCTGGGGAAGCAGAAAACTATTGCCCTCTCCCTCTGCATCCAAGGGGCTCCTAGTGACAGAAAAAGAAGCTGTAGCCATGTGAAGCAAAGCCGTGGTGCAACTTAAGTTTACGCTGCTGACAGAAATGTATTCCAAGGATTAACTCTGATCTGGCAGGCTTTGTTTTGGATCAGACCCAGCACAGACTGTACAGTGCTGTCTCTAGGTCAAATCAGGTGTCATTTGACTGCACTAAGCCCTTATAGTATCTCACTATGACAGTTAAACCAAGATCACATCTTCCCTCTCCTGTATTGTCTGCTCTGTGTGTCCTTCTTTCTCCTTCTCCTTCTCCTTCTCCTTCTCCTTCTCCTTCTCCTTCTCCTTCTCCTTCTCCTTCTCCTTCTCCTTCTCCTTCTCCATTTCTTCCTCTTTCTTCTCCCTTATGCCACTGCTAGTGGTCTTGTGGTCCCCTGAAAAGGCAGTCCATGGAGCAGATCTAACAGTCATACAGCAATGAAAAGGGCAATGTATTTGGGCCATGCTGCCATGCTGGCAGGGACAGAGAGGACAAGGTTGCCCACATTTATCTTGGCTGACACTGGCAGGGAATGACACTCCAGCTTTGTACATGTATTTGGTCAGGCACATATAAAAACATATCTGTTGCCTAAAGTCTGTTTACGAATCTTGGCTAATTGAATTTAAATTTATTCAGGACTCAAACTCTGTTTTCATCAAAATCTGTGTTGTAACATGATCCAGAAGCACAGAGACCTGGTACAGAGGGTTAGGGAAGCACAATCCCCTCTTTCTGTCACACAGTCCCTGACTTTTTTTGCTGGGACCTTTTGCAGGATCTCAGGTTCAGTTTCAGGGATGTGAGCCCACCTCCACCACGGACTGAAAAACTCAGTGGACCTCCTGCAAAGGAAGCTAAAAAATTAATTCCTTATCACATGGAGCTTAACTGACATCACTCAATGCTTGGAAACTCAAATATGCCATAGGTCTCTTATGACATCCCCACTCCAGGAATGATCTGGTAACTCCCATTTCTTAGACCTTCCTTTGCCCCAGGCTGTCCAGATCCTGGCTTGCTGTAGATTCCAAGCTAAGAGCATGACACTTAAGCTTGTCACGAATAATACTATGTGCCTGTAACATGGGATCCCGTACTGTGCTGGGCTGATATTTATACCGAAAGAGCAAAGGTTCTTTCTTCTCCTTTTGCTCTGCACTATGGGTCCATCATGTCATGGTCAAAGAAAACGTGTTCCTCTTATGGACTGCAGACAGAGGTTCCATGAGGGGGATGAAAAAAATCTGCCTAAACCAAAGCCATGATTAAACCAGAGTAATCCTGGACAATAAGCCAGTGCCTGCTTATCCAAAATGCCTTTGGCCTCAAAGGAAATGGCTGTCTAATTAATATCAGCAGAATTAGCATGTGCATGATTTGTATGTGGTCTCTGCCAAGGTTACAGTTGGCAAGAGCAGACTTTGCCAAGAGCAGCCTGCTGGCAAAGTCCTACATTTTTCACTGCCTTGAAGCATATCTTCCCCCATTTCAGGTAGTCTCCTACACCTGTGGTCTGCTCCTGCCAGTTCAGAAGTCCCCACCCATGGGGCACAATAATCCCTTCAGAGTCAGCCTCTGAATCCACTAGGAAAGAAAGTTGAGTCCCTTATGCAATATCTAACCAGCACTTTAAGCCAGGGAAGGTTTTTGTCCCCATTTCAGCCTGGAGCATGGATGCATGACACAACTAGCCCAGAACTTTAACAAGACATCACCAAGATGAATCATTACTACTAAGTTATGTGATTACTTAACAATCTGTATACATAACTGGATGAAATGAGCTTTCTCTCCTGTCTTCTTTCTCCTTTGTCCAATCTTCCCAATTAACTTCATCTACTGAAGCCAAGATCCTTTCAATAGCTCCAGCTTGCCAGGGAGAGCTGCCCCAGCTTGCTATTTGAATTATAACACACCCTCTAGAAAAGTCTCTGGCTCAGAATTCACCTAAGTGAGAATATCCCTTAAGTGCATAACAAGAAAAGCACAGTTGGGTGAGTAATTGATTCCATTCAGATTGAAATGGAAAAATCTTGTTGGGTCCTACTCTCTCGGTTTTCTCCTTCTGTACTTGCTCAGACTGCAGCAGGTCTGTTTTCAGGTATCAGAGATGAATTGAAGGCTCTGGGCTATCTTCCCTGCTGAGGTGCTGGCTCAGGAACACCACCTGGGATTCACAAGCAGCTGTCCCCTTAATGGTAAAAGAGAGTTGGGAGAGGGAATCACAGGGCTGCACAGGTGAAAAGGACATTGGGGGTTGGAACTAAATGACCTTTGAAGTCTCCTTCAATCCAAAAAATTCCATGATTCTATGATGGGAGAGGGACTGTTTATAAGATCATGTAGTGCAGGAAAATGGGGGCTGGCTTCAAATTGAAAGAGGGCAGGTTTAGATCAGATATTAGGAGAAAAATCTTTATTGTGAAGGTAGTGAGACACTGGCACAAGTTGTTCAGGGAAGCTGTGGATGTCCCATTCCTCAAGTGTTCAAGGCCATGTTGGATGGGGCTCTGAACAACCTGGTCTAGTGGAAGGCATCACTGCCCACAACAGGGGGGTTGAACCAAGACAATCTTTAAGGTCCCTTCCAACCCAAACCATTCTATGATTCTGTGATTCTTCTTCCTGGGGCTTTCTCTGAAGGTCTGTTTTGCAGTTCAGACACTCAAAATTTGACTGTAAAATGTAATATTGAGATTATTAACCCCCAAGACAGAGCACAATTTTTTGAAAGGACACTTGGAGGCAGACCACCAGAAGCCAGGTGCCTCCCAGAGGAGGAAACAGAAGGATCTCACCACCCCAAGGAAGTTGAGATCTCTAGATTTTTATTCAGGAGAGGAGTGGCAGTGGTGCAATTTTTCACAACTAAGATAGGTGGAGGTAAGCTGCACCCCTCTGTGTCTCCATGCAAGGATGGCCACCTGATATAGAGCAGATGTTTCTTGTCCTGCTTTGACCCATCTGGGGCTGTAGGATCTCCAAGAATTTTTTTGCTAGGTGCACATGCAGCACCTGGCACAGAGGATCCTGGAGCCCAGCAAACTTGTCAGTCTACTAAGGAGACAATAAATTCAGCAGATAGAATCTCAAAAAACATAGAGTAGAGAAAGAAGTCTCTGCCAGGGCAGGAAACTTTTCTTCTTCTTCTTCAGCAAAACCGACCAATTTCAGTTTGCTTCATGTGTGGGGAGGAAAGACTGTGCAAAAGAGAACAAGAAAGGAGCAAGTGTCAGCTTAGCCATGTCTAAACCAGACAGGCTTTCTTGTCCCTCTGGCCTGCCTGTCTCCAGCTATCCTAGCAATAAGTCTGGTTTTCCTTTGCAGATGGCATGTTTGAATACTGGACACAGATGGACACAGGATGTAAATGGTCTCAGCTCTGAATGCACAGTGTACACCAACCACCACATTACAAGAGTTGTGTGCTCACAGTACTGCTGCTCTTCCACCAGTGGTGGCAAATAGAATGCCTTCCTTTTTCCATAGAAGGGACAGCAAGTGCATAGAAACAAAGGTCCATGGTGCATATAATGCCTACTAACAAGGTTTGAAGAAAACATGAGATTTGTTAAGAGTTTTGCAGAACGAATTTTGGCACCCCTCATGGCACCACCCCCAATGTAATCCTTCATGACATCACCCTTCTAGAAGAAGCACAACCCAAGGTGTCTTTCCATATGTTCAGGCTGGTGCAGCTGAAAGTGGGAAATTGGCTCAGGACTTCCTGAGGCAAGGGAGGAGGACTTTTCCCCAAACATTGATTTTCAATGGATTTCCATCTCTGTTTCTTAATGTGCTTTTTGTGCACTCTTGATTCCCACCAGTTATTCACCCCAGGGCAATCACTTGAGTGTTGCCACTCTATTAAATATGAATTGAATTAGGCAGGAGGCAATTATCTATGTTGGAACTTTCTCAGGGTATCGGAGCTGAGATCCTCAGCAATATCTGATGAGATATTTACAGACCACAAGCAATGCAGTCATTATTTAAAATTATGGCGTTTCCCACACTGCTTCTTAATATGTTTTTGGGACACTGGGCTTCAGAGTAAGTCAAAGAAAAGAGTTAAATCACACCTCTCTATCATAAAGCACTAGAATTTTCCTTTGAGATCTCTTTGAGTGCAAGTCTACTGCTATGGCTTTTTTATTCTCAGGTGGCTGGAAAACAGTGCTTTGACATGAGCCATGTTTTGTGTGCAAATTGAGCACTGACATTGCTGAGTCCATGGGAAGGGTCCATCAACAGTGCAGGTACTGATGATGGATATTCCTGCCCTACCCTGACCTGACTGTGATATCTTACCATATTCACAGAACCACAGAATATTCTGAGTTGGAAGGCACCCACAGGGATCACCAAGTCCAACTCCTGTTGTTAATGTCAGACTGATTATGAGCCAACTATGTGATCCCATTGCAAACTGGGCAAACCTCATGTTGATCTATGTTATGGCCTTTTGGGGCAGGCAGAGCAAGGGAATTACAATCTCCACTGCTGAGTCTCCAGTTCAACAGGGCTACCAAGAAACTGGAGGAGCAGAGGAGGGCTACCAGGACCAGGAAACAGAACAGGTGTCCTAGAAACAGAGTCTAGGGAGCTGGCATCAGTCTGGTGAAGCGGAGTCTGAAGGGGAAATCTAATAGGAGCCAAAAAATAGTGGAACTACAGTGGTGGAGCTGTTCTCAGCAGGCACAGTTGATATAAGAAGGAGTAACAAAATTAACTCTGGGAGGTCTGCAGTGGACTTGAGGAAAAACCTTTCAGCTGGTGTTGCAAAAGCTAACTAGATGTCCAGCATTGGATGCAAAAATAGTCAATGACCTATATGTCAAATCACATTCAAAAGAGCCAGGGGGATTTAAGGATTGCACAATTTATTGAATGCAATATGTCAGGGTTTCTTGGTTTGCTGATGATAATACAGAGCAATTACACATAGCACCAACAGTACAATTGCAATCACAAGCTTAATACCCCATGTCAACACTCATACAGCTGAGGACACAGGGCTTACCAAAAGGTGTCTGTTCCAGGGAGGGTGAAGACAACAAACCTGTCAACCTGTCCCTGCAATTCCATGTCCAATTCTGATCCTGTGGTTAGATGCAGCACTGGGGTATTTTTTTATACCTTGTTAACCATTATTGTGCAAAGGGCTGTGGTTGGGACTGTGGTGAAATCTTCCATTCTTTGCAGGCGTGTTGTATAGAATATTTCTTCATAGGAGATGTACTTGATATTTGTGGGTATGGGGTAGAAGAACGAGACCATACAGCCTATGCCTCATTCCATGATCCTGTGCACCAATACCATGGTGACAAAAACCGCAAGACCTCCATCTGCTTTCTATGTTTCCATGGCAGATTAAGCTTTGCATTTTCTACGCTAATTTACAGGTACAACAGCTGGGATGGAGCACCAGCCCTGGGTCTGGTCACCAGAGTTACCTCCACCCTTGGAACACAGGCAAATCAATGTATGTTAAGTGGCCAGCCTTGTAAAGTGCTGGGGATAGCCCAGCTAGTCCAAGCAGAAGACTGAAGTGCAGCTTTCTGAAGATGTCTTCATGCAAAGCTTCTGGAGGTACAGTCTTCCATCAGCTTTGCCAACTTTTTGTGTGGGCACAGAGAGGTTCAGTGAGTTGTTTTAGTTGAAAAATAAGCCAGAAAATTACGATCTGTTTCAGGCAGATACATTCTAGATGTTCCTATGCCAGCCTGAGAGCTGTGATGAGTGGTCAGCAGCAGCCAGTCTCTGAGTTGCCGCCACTACCAACAAAATGAACCATTGGTAACCTAAAATAGCCTCTGCTTCATAGTAATTTGTATTTGGGGATTAACACAGCTTTTTGGCTTGCTAACGGAGATGGATTCATGCCCATGTTGCATACAAACAAGAGATTGCAGCCTTCTAGGTCAGGGACCAGTTGCAGCCAAATCATCCTTGACTCACTGGTTGTCAGACCCAGTTCAGAATGTAATGAGCCTCGTGTGCAAGTGCATGTAGGAGAACAAAAGTCCTGCCTCACCTTACGATAAAAAATCAGTGTAAGTAATTTCAAAGGCAACAGACCTCCTAATCAAGTCAGTTATGAAAGAGCTCGTTTGTGGGAAGAGGAGGCAAGATTTGAATCTGAACAGAACTTCACAGTGAGTTTTGGTACAAAAGAAAGATAAATACTGAAATGTTCATTTGCTTCCATGAAGAACAATTTAAGGCTGCATAGCTTGTCTAAGAAAAGCATGCTAGGATAGGTAGAGAAAGAGGTCCTGGGCTGGCTGTGTGGTGCACAGTGAGAGGTAATGCAGGCCAGCCATAGGATGACTAATACAATATATGCTTTTCTCTTATTTGTCTCTTCTTCCAACACACTAAGCTCTTCTGGTTCATTTGCTGTCACATACAAATTCTTTGTTTAGTTTTGTTTAGCTTGACTGACATTGCAGTTCTTGAGAATCAGTGGGTGTGATAATGCTCTCTCCTGCTCATGATAGTGCAGTACTTCAGGAAACAATAGGATTAGAACCTGTACGTCACTCACATGCATGGACCACACCGGGGACAGGTAATGGAAAGGGCATTTCCAGGAAAAGATGGCTTTTCCAGGAAAGTTCTTTGCAGTGCAGCAGGAGTGGGAAGAGCCTCTGAGTTCCCTTATGAAGGCTGTTCTGTGCGTCTTACAGTGTCTGTGACCTGCAGTGACTCTGGCTCCATCTGGAATATCACCAAGGTACAAAATGTGTGTTTCTTGTCTCACACTTTCTTCAGCTTAAGCCAGTTTCTATTCTTTTTCCCTTCTTTTGAATAATAGCATTGACTAACCAAGGGATAGTGGATAATTTTTAAGTGTTGTGGATTCGTGTTACAAATATCTATACAGATGGGACAGACTGAGAACACACAATCATTGCAAATCCCCACAATTTCCTAAATTCTAATATCTTAGTTGCTTCTGTTCACATGCACGTAGTCAAGAGTGAACCAAGAGGGAAAGGAGAATCAGCAATCCTGAATTCTCATCATATCCCACACCTGCTACCAGACCAAAAGCATAAGCCAACAGCAGCAAAGCTGCATTATGCAGCGTTAAAAATGGCTCCAGAAATATTTCTCCAAGCTGGATTTCTAAGAAACAAGTGCCTGAAGTAGGGTAGGAGGAACAAAAGTCACTGGTGAGCAAATGGTGCCTCACAAGTTCAGCAAAGCCTTTGCATGGCAGTTCCCATTCTGACTGCACTTTCAAGGAACTTGACAAGGATCAAGGCAAGGACTCAGCACAATGCTGGAAGGATTCATCAGACACTGGGTTGATGGGGTGCTATATCACCAGCATGTGTGAGCATTTCCTTCAGTTGGTCAAATCCTGCATGGGATTCCATCAGTGGTAACCACAAAGGGTTTCAGTCCCAATCCAGATAGTCCGGGTGTCCTGTGTTGCCTGCTGGTTTTCAAATAGGTGTTTTTATCTTTTATCCCATGCTCCTCATTCTTGAGGGATTTTTCCTTGTCCCTCATCTTCTGACACCCCCTCTGTATTCAAACCATCATTGTTCAGGCTGATCCTTAGGGTCTCACTTCCTTCTTCTGCCCCCTGGCTCTTCATCCAGCTGCTGTTCTTGTCTGGCATCAACTATAACCACTATGAACTAGCATATGACCTCAAGTGAGGCACAGGGGAGTCCATGTCCACAATTATGTCACGTTTCTCTATTATGGCAACAAAGAGGAGGAGGAGGTGGGGAAGCAATGCATAAAACAATATAAAACTATTCTAGGAAAACAGGCACTGGAGGAATACAAAAGCCTCCTTGTTTGTAGGGCCAACATCTAATGGTACAGTCAGTCACTGTTCTTATTTAATTTGCTTTTCAGTCAAATATGTTTTTCTTAGGAAATGCTCTCCAGGGACAGTCACTTTAGGGAAACTATAATCTGATGGCTTTCAGGTCAGGTCCTCAGAGCCCCCAACAAAGTCATGCTGGGAGGAGAAACCCTGCCTCAAACACCGACAAGGCTGGAAGACACAACATGAGTCATCCCATAGCCGTCTCTAATACAGGGTCTGCATGTCATGTTTAGTTTCTACAAGCCGCTGAAACCATAGCAACTGATAGATAAGAGAGACCCTGGAGCCAGACCTGCTCTTATAGGAAAGGCAAAGAATAAGAAGAGAGATCAGGTAAAAAAACCCAGAAAAAAGTGGAAGGGGAAGGGGATGATAGTGCTGAGGAATATATTTGACACAGGCAGGTTGGTGTGCAAGCTGCAAGTTGAGCTCTGGAGAGCAGGAGACAGAGGCTGAGCCCCAAGCAAGAGGATGTGAACTGCTGTCCCTTTGCATAACAGAGGGCACAGGGTCCTGCAGCCTGAGCAGGGGACTGGGCATTCAGAGACACACCAGGAGCCAGTGACTCCAGGCTTTCCCCACACTTAGACTGGGAGGGTATAAAAGCCCAGGGATTTCTCTGTTGAGGTTTCTCATCAGAGGCAATAGCTCAAGCTGTTATTCTGTTATTGCACCATGATTGAATTATTTTAGGGATCAAGATGCCTGAAACTCTGCTTCTGTGGGAAACCTGGGATCAAGCCAGTTAGCAAACCCGGTCTGACTGTGTGAATCATGTAGGTGGGAAGGGGCCTCAGGTTAAGGGGTGCGAGTATGATGTCCAGAGTGGCTCCTGGATGGCTGGGCAAGGAAGTTTCCTTAACAAGAGTTGTCCCCCTACATCAGAAAAACAGAATAGACTGTTTTTTGTTGGAAGGAACCTACAGCAATCATCAACTTGCTCATGGTGCACTCCTGCATCCAGATTGTTGATAAATATATTGAAGTGGCCCTGGAATTGACCCCTGGGGAAAACCACTGGTGACTGACTGCCAGCCAGATGAGGACCCATTCATTACCACTCTTTAAGTGATACCTTTAGCCAGTTCCTCACCCAGCACACCATGAACCTGCTTATCCCACAGCTGGACACTTGTGAGGGACAGTATCAAAAGCCTTCCTAAAATCCAGAAAAACTACATCCACTCAGTGTGTGATCTTATCATAGAAGGATATCAAATTAGTTAAACAGGACATTCTCTTGGTGAACCCCTGTGGACTGTGTCTGATGATTATGTTTTTCTTTAAAATCCCCACTGAACCGTGGCTACAACTGCCACACAGTAACTAACTATAGGCATTGTTGTGTTCCCCATTCCAGAACTTCTCTTCTTGTTAGAGACTTAAAAAGCCTTGTGGCCAAATTAGCCTTTGAACTGTGGGCTTGTGGGACACACCTGAGTGTGTTGCAAAATCCCTAGAGCAGGAAATCACAGGTTTCATGCCTTGGGCAGAGAGACTGAACACCCTGGAGTTGCATCCAGGAATGGGATAAGAAATGTGGAATAAAATAACCACACCACTCCCCCAATAAAAGTATTTTTCTGTTATAAATGTAGCTCAGAAATATAAGTGGTTTATGCTCCTGGCTTTTATATCCTGGCAACTGCAGTGCAGTAATACTTACCATGCATTACTGTAAATAGGATCAAAATTTGAGGCTTACATTACCCCAGCTGCACTCACATCACTGGGAGAAAAATCCCAGGAGAGCAGCCCGTCAACTACACAGCTCCAAGCCCCTCTAATGAGCATCCCAGTACAGCTCGGATAAAGAACCAGCCCTGGAAGAAAAGCACCTTCTTTCCCTACTCTGGGGCTTTGAGTTCACTTTAACCTCCCCAAAGAGCTGGCCCCTTCCCAGCAGGATCTGTAGCACCCTGATGACTTGACTGTGTTTGCCTCATATCTGGAGAGTATCCATGTGATTCATCCACAGTTCCTCCAGGGCCTTGAAGCTTTGATCCTTGTCCTCGTTGCTCATTTTTGTTTTCTCACACGAGAGAAAATAACAAAGATTACTGACAGCAAGATGAGGAGTCTGCTCCATGGTCACCAAGTGCCAAGGGTACAAGCCCAGACATTTGACAGGACTGGCTGGTTGGCAGCGGGTGCAATGTTCTGCTGGGATCTAACACCAAGCAGCTTCCATGAACCAACTCTGCTCCCTAGAGCAGTGCACATTTTCCCTCAAAATCAGAGAAACCGACATAATTGCCTCCCTAGAAATGAGTAACAGCACAGAATGACAGATATTTTATCAGTTGACTTACAGCAATGAGTCAAGTTTTGGTGTTTGGGCCTGGTTTGTCCAATGACATACTGAAACAGACAGAAGGCTTTAGCCTCTCTTTTCCTTTTCCTTTTTTATATATTTTAATATATATTTTTTCAGACATGGGAAAACAAGCAAGAACTGAGCTTCAGCAGTCAGCAGCTGAATGTGGAAGGGGCTCTATCTAACTAGAAGGGGGTTTTATTTAGAATAACCTGCTTAGCCAAAACAGGCTTTTCTATCTAAAAAGCACAGTCACCTTTGTGCTGATTTTATTTTAAACAGAAGTTTTCAAAACAAAGATTGTTTTCCAAGTTAAAAAAAAAAATTGAAAATAATTTACATATATATTTATCTCAACTCTGGGATCCTGTTATCACAGGTGACTGCTTCCCTTCTTCCAATCCTTGGAGGCTGTCATAGTTTAACTCTCATGCTTACAAATGTCTTCTCAACAGGGTCATAACAATATTAAATTTCTCCATCCACCCAGAGACATTTATAGAACTGTAGGAATTCTTCACTCCTGCTGTATCAGCCCTTCTCCCATTTTTGCCCACAATGGGCTGAGTGCTTCAAAGGTATCAGGGGAGCAGAGAGATGCTCTCCAGTGCAGGCAAGGCACACACTCACCCTCTTGCACACCCCTATTGCATGATCACATAGCCCTGGTCTCCTGGGGAAACCAGACAGAAGGGGATAATAATTTCATTGGATGTCTCCAAGAGTAAAATTATCCCCTGCAGGAGAGAAGACTCCTTGTGTGGGTAGATTTCCCTGCCTGCAGAGCACTCATATGCTAAAAACAAGAGAAGAAGAATACCACATGGCTCTGGATCCAAGGCAGAGGTGAAGCTTGTTTTGAAGATGAGAGCTTGTTAGTACACAGATCGCTCTGGAAGATTTTTTCTGGGTTTCCTTTGAAGAAGCTAAACAAAACCTCACAGGAAAAAAAATAGTGAGAATTTTCTGTTTATCTACCTGGTGTACAGCTGATGGGACAGGGTACAGCCAAGAGCAAATCTGCAACACAAACTGTCCCCCAGAGACACCACTCTGTCCCCTTCATGGAATATCTGTGATGCCAGAAGGGAGAAAAATAGGAGACCAAACTACCAGCAAGGACGTACACCATTAAAGAAGACCGACACACATTTTTCAGTCATTTCCTTGTTCATGCTTCCTCCTGTCTTTGAAGTGGGGTTTCTAAGGGATGTGCTTAATGATGCTCCCAGACATGCAAGAGAAAGTAGAGTAAGGAAGTAAGAATGAAATGAAACATGTTAAAGGAGAAGCCTCTGCCTGAGCATTGTCACACCTTTCAAGGAGCTGCACACAGATGACCTGAGACTTTTAACTGCTGAGACTAGAGTCCCACTCCAGTGAGATATATGTATGCAAAAAGGGTTAAAAATATAAGAAAATATGCCCAAGTGGTGCCAACTGACACCACCTGAAATGCAGGTACATGATAAATAGCCTAGAGACAAAGTCTTAATTAAAGCATTTTTCTGAAAATCAAAACTGAACTCAAAAGGGAGGGGCTATATGCTGTCTTAGTGTATTCTCATTTTGCTGTTCAAGTTCTAAGAAAAGAAAATTTTATACACCATTCTCACATCAAATAAATAGTGCATCACCAAGCCAGTTCATTGATGACAGAATCCTGAAAATCAACAAAAAATTAATTGGGATTGGGATCTTACTCTACTGATGATGCTGTCAATTCTGGTGACAACCACAGCATGGGTAAGTGGCAAAATAAAAAGAAAGAATGATCCAAAGTGGTGGAAAAGTAATAAATTTGGAAAGGAAAAAAAAATTACAAAGAGTATACAGGGTTCAAATTCCAAATTCTTGACTCTCATTTTTTGTTGTGAATCAGATAAAGCATATGATCTTACTGTGACAAAGGTAGTAAAGGAATTAGATCTTATTGTTCCAATCATACTAGTTGTTCTTAATTTCAGGTGTTACGTGGAAGTTAACAGTGAACTTGGCAGATTACAAACTATTTTACCTTGTGAAAAAATGGACCCAATACCATCTACAGTCCCTCTCCCCACCACAATGAATTCAATTTTGACTCTGCTAATAAGAGAGGAGTTGATCCCACAAATATCTGAAATTGGACAATATGCTCTTAAACACTTAGGGACAGTAGGTACTATTTAATCCCTCATAATCACTGAAACAGGCAGAACTGATGACACAAGTTGGTGTTCCTATAGTCAAACTGACCTGTACACCATTCCTACACACATCCTATGTGGGATGGTGAGCGTGGCTACAGGAGCAAACCTTTGCCCACTTGAGATGAACAAAAAGAGATGCAGCTGGTACTAGAGGGACAGGATTGAGACTCTTAGACAGTATATATGCTGATGCACGTGTGCATAAATTGAGCATAACCACGAGTGACTCAAGGAATTTGGAACATCCAATGTGGTCCTCTCTGTTAGCATTAGGGTCTAAGCAATGGCTTAGGTCTGATACACGACCTCAGTGGGAAAAATCAGGGAAGGAGACCAGCATTTGACTGTAGATCAACTGCTTTTGCTGTTGCAGTGGTCTTGCAATAGTCCAAGGAATGTTTCACTTGGCTTTTGCTGCATCCAAGGTCAACTTGTTACTGAGAGTCACCGTGTACATAAAATCTTGGAGAATAATCACATAATTTGAAGTGTTTCATGACCTGTGTTCAGAATGTGAGCAGGAATTCTTCAAGGGAGGACTGTTGAGATATATTAGCTGTTTAGCTTAAACAAGTAAGTTTCAAATAGAATGAGCCACAGAGTTATAGTGTTGTGTGATATACAATGTGGTTTTCTTAGGTTTACTTGCTTAGCATGAGTAGCTGGATTTGTTGAAGCCATAGTCTGGACTTTCACCTAGATAAGTCCGTGGCTAAGAGTTAATTTTCTTAGTAATTTTCCTAGTAGCTGGTACAGTAATGGGTTTTGCCTTTAGTGTAAGAACAACATTGATGACACACTGATGTTTTGGTTGTTGCTAAGTAATGTTTATCCTAAACCCAGGACTTTTTCAGTTTCCAGTGTTCTGCCAGTGGGCAGGTACATTAGAAGCACAAGCCAGGGCGTCACCTGAAGGAACTCTGGTCCCAGGCTCATGCAGTGCCCCAGGCAAGGCCATGGAATGGTACATATGGAGCAAAAGCTGGAACAGACAAGCACCAGAGGATGGAAACTCACCTTACTCTGTCCCTTCTTCCACCTCCACCATGGAAAATTCCCTGGTTGCCTCTGCGCAGTGAAACCCATATGGAGGTAGACTTCAATAGGAGGGGAAGAGGACGGAGGAGGGAAAGATTTAAACAGATTTTCCCAAGGTTTGGCTGAAATGTCTGAGTGATTGCACTGGCTGGGAGGTGAGGAAGCTCTGAAGACCCTCTCTGAGAGGAAGGTTCAGGCATAGCAAGAAGGGAAGCCTGGTAAAGGTCAGAGACCTTGGAGAGAGGGAAAGGGGAGCAGGTGGAGGAACAGAGCTGGGAGGGTACATGGGGTAGCACACAGGCTGTGACCCTGAATTCCTGCCATGGCTCTTTCTTCTACTGACCACCTCCTGGCCTAAATTTCTCAAGGGAAGAGCTCAGTTCCCACATGTTTAGGGCATAGGTGACCATAAAGCTGTGTTACCTTGGCTCAGGAAAAGGCTCTCTCATTATCCCTGCTCCCTTTGTATGTTACTTTCCTCCCAGGGGCTGACAGAGATGCAAATGTTTCCTCCTCAAAAATGAAAGGAAGAAGCCATGCAGAGACCAAGCCCCAAAGGGAAATAATAAACAAACCCATGACAGCATCACCTCTTTGATAAAATGCTGGGAAGATTTTATGAAGGCTCTTCAGAGAAATGCGGCTGGCTGCTAGCCTGGAGCAAGAGCTCTCAGATTCCTTGTGCCCCCAGATTCACAACTTGCTTTATCAAGGCTTGTCCTTCACCCCTGCCTCCATCACTCACAAGTATAAATGGTGTTGGGCAGGGGGACTCTGCCACCGAAGGGGAGGAAGAATGCCTTAATGAAAGAGAGGAACAGGACAAAACCTGGAAGACAAATTAATCTAAGAGACACCAAAATGCAGCCGAGGCACATAAAAGGGCTGAGTGGAGAAGAGGTCATGGGAAGGGAAAATACCAAGACACTTAACCAAAATGATTGAATAGCAAATCTGTGCACAGGCTGTCTCCTTTGGGAGAACGACATTATCATCTTCAGCATGCACCTTCTCCCTGCCTGCCCAGGGGCAGGGTGGTGCTGCTCTGTCTCTCACTCTCTCTCTCTCTACTTTAAAGACACCCAAAGGCCTGTGCCCAGACCAGCAAAGGGTCTCAGGCGTGGGAAAGCTCTGCATCGCCACTCCTTGCTTCCAGACACCTGGCATGCACACTGCAGGAGACATGCAAGTGCCCTATGGCACAAACAGGGAGATCCACCCTTCCCAAAACCAGTTCCCATCTCCTGAGACCAAGGGCAGTCCTTGAGATTTTCCATCCTGTGTTATTATTCTCTTGGTTATACATACAAAATACATGTATACATACTTTTTTTTCCTGGGTCTACAGTTCAGGATAGACCCAAGCACCCTGGTTTTAAGCTAATTGTTTCATTCTGGCCACTCTCATTGAGCATGGAATTCAAGGTTTAAAAGTCACTGAACTGAAATCAAGCGGAACTATTGCTGCCACCACTCCTTCAGAGTCATAGTCTGTCTTGCTTTGCTGCTTTCTGTCACCAGGATTTTCCTGCTAGTAATCCCAGTCCCAAAAGCAGGGAGGGCAGAAGACCACATTACCTACACCTTGTATTGCAGGCAGTGGCAGTCAGGGTCACACAGCCCTTCACAGCCCCACTTAGCTTATGAATCTCAGAAGGACTGGTACAAAAGCCAGCTTTTTCTGGCCAGGGATCCTATCCTGGTTGTGGAGTCTTCCTCACTGCAGATATTCCAGAATCATCTGGAGACAATCCTGTGAAATGGGTTGTAAGATAACCCTGCTTGAGCAGAGACACTGGAGCAGATGGCCCAGCCAGTGGTCCCTTCCAACTTGACTCATCTTGGAGTCAGTGATCCTTCAAATATGCTGGAGCAGCAGCATCACTGCTCCTAGATTTCAGGGAGTAGCTGAGCTAGGATTTATTGGAATGTGGCTCTCCTGTGGACCTGTATGTCTGTCCCACTGGCTCAGAGGAAGCTTATCAGCATGGTTTCTCCTCTCCCATGATCGCGTTTCCTCCTGGAAGGCCAATAGAGCTGTAAATACTTCCTGAGTGAGCACAAAGTAAATGAAAATACTCAGGCAACTATTTGCCTGGAGATTCCTAAAGCAATGCAGCAAGAAAGGGAAAGCAAAGTTAAAGGGCAACAGAAATTCTGCCCTTCTGTGCTGGGCAGAGTTCAGAGGTTCCAAGACAGCCCAAAAGGTTTAAGTGAAAATGTAATTGTTTCAGGGTCCAAGCTGGCACCAGTCAAATCACAAAATACAGCTATTACAAGTTGTCCCTGTGACTCATACCTGAGAGGTGAGTGTTATGCAGTATTAGCCTTTAGCATTTGTGCTCTGGGTTTGTGGCTCCTGGCCAGGGACAGGGTACAGTCTTAATAAGAGCCTGTCATATGAAATGACATGTTTGTGTGACTGACACCTGAGTGTGCTCGGTTCAGATAGGACAAGGAAACCAGTATATCTCTTTGACTCAAACTACATTTCTTTTAGCTCTGGTGTCTCAGGCTGAGCCTTAGCTGCTATATCTGGCAGGGAACATCCACATGGGACCATTTACCACTGAAAGCAGCCAGAAACCTCACATCTGGGGTATTCCCTGACAGGTTCTTCAGGAAGGTGTTCCTGTACTCCCAAATACAATTTAAAACAGTTGAAGATCTCTTGGGACAAGCTAAACCTGCCTGGCAGGAAAGTTGTCTTCTGGCGAGAAAATTATAAAAAAAAGAGTATTAATTATAAGACAACATCAGTGTTTCTCCTTCGGATAGTGAATGAGATTGCCCCTCCCCGTATAAACCAACAGACTCCTTTCGGTTACTATGTAAATGCAGTGTTACTCCAGCTCCTCAAGAGAGCTGGTTTCAATGAAGTCTGTCACAAACCAAACCCAGAGCGTTTGGGAGTTCAAGAGATGCCTCATCCATGTGGTTTTTGCTGCTCCCTGTTGAAGCATTCCTAAAGAGGGTAGGGAGGTGTAAGTGGCTGTTGTGGGTGACTGGGTGCAGTGGCAGGCAGACCTTTCATCTGTTCCCTGTGCCACTCCTATGCCTCCGTGGAAATGGGTGCACTAACACAAAGGCAGTGGAACTGTGGAGATTTGTGGAGTTTCTGCCTCTACACAGGCCATAGTTTCCAGGGGGGAATTCCACTCCAGTTCAGTGATCTCCAGGACTTGACCCAGTTGCACACACATAAGACACTTAAAGCTATCTGCATGGGGTTTGGACATGTGACATGGGGCCCGCAGGAGATCTCAGCCCCTCTGGAGTAGCAGCTAGAGCCAGGCAGGATGACCCAGGGCATCTCAAATGGTTCCTGACCCCTGCACCTAGGCAACTGATTTGAGCCCATAGTTCAGTCAATGAAGAAATGTAGTTCTCCTTTTCACGTGGTCTCAGGGGAAGTTCCTGTAGTCACTTGCCAGTTGGAGCAGAGTCGTAGGCTTCCAGACTTCTCTCAGCTGCTCTTTGTCCCTCTTGCACTGTGCTTGTCTCATGCTGCAGAGCTCAGATAGCTTCTGCACCTGCCTTCTCTGATGGGTTTTCCAACACGCTTACATAGTCACCCTTACACGCTCAGGTCCCCACAGACAACACAAAATCTTCTCAGTGTTCCACCATTCTTGTCTGGAGTCTGGAGACACCATCACCTCTCTCCTCTGTCTGGAAGGACAACTATCATCCCAGTATCAGGAATGTTCATCCCTATGGTATGTTTCTTAAACTCAGCTGTTCATCAGGGTAGGCACAGGGCTGGGCTGCAGTGTCTGATGTCTGCTCAGCACTTGGAGTGCTGTGAAAGAAACAGACACAGAGAGAGCTCTGGCAATGTGTCACTTCGTGGCCCTGTTGCTCAGAGATAGAGGAGACTCTCTTATCTCATGTTTCCACCAGGGACAGTGATGAATTTAAAGAGCTAGTGACGTTCCAGACACTGAGAAGTGGGTAAATGCAGAATGTCCCAAATTAGATGAGAGTAGATCCTACCCACAGATGTATAGCTGCTCTATACACAGTACTTTTCAAGGAGCAAAAGAGGTTTTAGGACAACAAGATGTGACCAGAGCCTCAACTATCTCTCTATCCCACCCTATTCTTGGGCATGATGAATTTTACAGGACTCAGGGATGTGTTTTCCCTCCTGAAGATAGTTAAATGGGAGGACACTGGAAGTTATAACATCTAAGGAGTTATACTTGAGTCTCACATCTTATATCCAGATAGCAGATTTTTGGCCCTCACCAGAGAGTAACACATGAGAGGGACCAAGTCATAACCCAACACCCAAGCAACTGCTTGTGGGAATCCGTGGCACTGGCTGCTGGGCAAGCAGGAGCAGCAGGAAATTTATTCTTAGCTGTCCTGGAGGCAGGGGGAAGGTCTCATCCCAAAGTCCAGGCCCTTGGGCCAGGGTGGTTACCTTCATTCAAAGGGAGCCTGTTCCCTCTTATGCCACCAGCTGCAAAGCCAGGTGTCACACAGCCATGCAGGTCCTGTGAGCCAGCTAGCCTGGGCCAGACTCATGGACTGAGATGCAGATGAGCTGTGTCCATGCTTCAAGTGAAAGATTTTATGTGATGGACATTTTAGACAATGTTTCTCACATCTCAAAAGGTTTAATTAAGCTGGCTTCTGGCCAGCAGCAGAAATTAATACAATGCAAGTGGATATCCTGGGGACAAGGGAGAGCAGGACATTTGGTAAATGGAAACTGGGCAAATTCCCTGAAAAGGGCTAAGGCAATCAGTGATCCTGCAACCAACAAAACCACCATCTCAGGCAGCATATTTCTTACAGTTTCAGAGGTGTATCCTGGTTAGAAATCTTTAGCCTGAGAGCATGTTCTCCTTGTCTCCCTCCCATTTACTTATTGTCTCTTCTTCACAAAGGTGTAGGGGATGTGGAGAAGGAAAGACAGTAAGCAGATGATCTGTCAATGCTCATCTGCTTTGAGAACATGTGGAAACCTGCCCTGGTACAGCCCCACCACAGCTGCCTGGAGGGGCTTAGCAAATGCAACCAGCTCCTGCATCCCCAGCACACACCACTACCAAATGGAGAGTTGAAACTCAGTTTGAGATGAAAGGGCTGCAAAAAGGGAGACTGTGCTGTTCTTCCATCCACACTACAGTGCCAAGCACCCTTTGATTCATGCTCCCACAAGGTGAAACAGAGCAGGGTTTGAAAGAAATCAGCATTGCTGCTGCCATTTTACAGATGGAATAGAGCAAACAGACGTAGAAGACCTTTCCAAGATATACCAAAAATGTCAAAACACCTGCAGCAATAATCTTAGACCAGACAAAAGCCTAGAGGAACTGAATATATGGCTGCTTTCATCTTCCATTTTGAATTTTATAGGTTTTATGGTCAAAAGGGATCAAATGATCAAATCCTGTCAAATTGACCTCCTGTATTGGAGAAGTCTGGGAATTTCCTCCAGTGAGACTTGCAATTTGCAGTTTAACTGAAAGAACTTTTTGCAAGACAGCCAGTCTTAATTTGAAAACCTTACACAATAGAGAATCCACAACACCTTTTAGCATTCTGTTCCAACAAAAAATTACTCTCCCTGTCAAGAATGAATAGTTTAAATTGTAGATTTATTTCTTCCTACAAAGCATATTTCAATAGCTTGACAGCTGGAGTTCATCTGACCTAAAACCCAGATTACTCTATTTTGCCAGATGAGTCTTACCTCTCCAGTGAGGCACTACAGCATGATTCATTGCCTTTATAATTTAGGTATGGTGAAAAAAAAAAAAAAAAAGTTTGGATTTGTATGGGTCTGCCAGGTGAATAACACCCAGAAGGTCTCTAAAGGCAGCTAAATTGAAAACAAGCAGAACCACAACTTGCAGCAATTTAAGGGTGTTTGCTGCCAGGGAAAACACCTTTCCCTTCCCACAGTTTAATAACACTTCTGGAGCTCTTGAAATATGGTATACCAAACTGTGCTGTGCACTGCCCTCCTTACATGGCTAGCAAAGAGCAAAGACAGAATCACATCTCCTACGGACCAGATCCTTCTGGGGTCTGTGTTCTCCATAGCCCTCCATCCAGTGATGGCAGGCAATGCCTGCCCCTTTTCTCATGTTGATGGATCTACTCAGCAGTGCTTGGTGCTTCTCCAACAGCAAAGCTAAAGCTTAACAGAGTGGTTAAACAGAAATTTTAACCTGAAATTGATATGACATTTTATTGCCATTTTAATAAGGGTAATAATGCATCATTGATGCATGAGTAAGGCAGGGATATAGTAAAAGTTGATTAGTACATGCCAGGCAAAAGCAAAAGTAATCTGGTAAGTAATCTAAAAACAACAAAAACCACAAACAAAGGGGAAAAAAACAAACAAACCAGAACCCATACTACACCTTGAATCAAAAGTCTTAAGATCTGCAGCAAGAACTTTCACATATTGATCAAGATAGTTGAAGATACAAAGTGGTGGAAGAGTAGAAAAAGAGACAGTCCTGAAGGGAAATGAGAATTGAATTCTGCAGCTGTGTTAGTTGATCCCAGCAATATACACGGCTGCTACATAGAGTTTGAGGGATAAACTTCCATGCTAGAAATTTAAAAAACAATGTGCTGTCTGCACATAGAGTAAATCAAACAAACCTGAGAAATTTCTTCCCAAAAGCCATTTGATTTCTAGCTGATGAATTGCAGGAAACCACATTCATGAAGACCTCAATGAATTCTTCAGTATGGCATCATGTGGGAAGTGAGGAGTTATTTTAAGGCAGCACAATTAATACAGGAAAAATACAGCAGTACACACACCAGCCAAAGAGCAACAAGAATTTTATTTATAGGTAAGTTGTTGTCTAATTCTGTGAGCACTGTGTTCAGGTCTATTGTACTTTTCCTTGCCTGACATAGCTACAGAAAAAGAAAATTGACTCATGTAATATGCCAAATGGGGCTGGACAGTAGATGAAGCCAGAGTAGGTTTACACATTCAGAACTATGTTAAGTGAAAGAAAAGGGAATTTAAATTGTACAAAGGGTGAAGGACAAATATTTACCCAGTGGTTCTTTTGCCTTAAGACTAAGATGCCTGACAGCAGGACAATCTCACCCCCAGCCCATACCTTGGTCACTATACTGAACACAGCTACTCCATCTCCACCACATGCCTCAAAATCACACTCCAAAAGGGAAAGGCGCAAAACACAAATGGAGCATGTAGATGTACTGCCTGAAAGGGTTAATTCCCCTTTGCTCAGGCTGAAGAGGAAAAGGGCTTGAGGAAGCTATTGCTATAGATGACTTCCTTTTCATGGTGAAGTTTGCTGACAGCTGCTTAAAAATACAACAAACACTAGCATTTTACAGTGTGAGTATCAACATTTTATTTTTTTAAAAAGAAAAAAAAGAATACATTGTTTTAGTGACTGGAATGTGTACAAAGATCCATTTTTCAATGAATTCACACATTAAAGAAATAGGTTTTGAACAAGTCTCTCTAATGCATGGGACTTACAAATTCTTGCACAACCAATAATGCTTTTTTTTCAAATACTTTGTAATAATATGGCGTTGGGAGAGCCAGAGATCCCCTGAGATGCCAGTACTGCTAGTACAGGAGGTGCCTGACCTCAGTCCCTCAGCCATGAGTACCAGGGATATCCCAGTTATTCTGCAAGGTAGAAAAGGAGGAGCTCCAAAAACCACAATGCCATAATCCAAGACAATCCCAGGAAAACCTAAAATTATCTCAAAGCTGATAGAGAATCAGCAGTTCCCATACATCTCTATATGAACTCATCCCAACCTCGGTATTTAGTAACAGCTTTAAGGAGTATATTTATATATAAATCTACTAAAAAAAAAAAAAAAAAAAAGAAACCCAACAACACCACTGTAAAATTTACGTGAACACACGCAACTTAAGCAACACTGTGTTTCCATTGGATCTTGGCTATTAGCTGCTTGCAGTTTATATACAAAGCTGATTAATTAGAAAGGCTGCTTCTGGGAGCCAAGCTTTCTGTCTAGGTTAGCCCTGGTTAGAATAAGGGTTTCCTACATGTGATCTGCTAGAAGTTGGTAATACTAAAATTTTTGATTGGAACACCAGGGTGTACTTGTTTGTAAACATTTTGTCTTACTATTAAATGAAAATCCAATGCTTTCTTACTCACTGCACTGACATTATGGATCAGCTGACTGATACAATATCTAGGAATTCATAAGAGATATGAAAGTTTGGCTAATAAAAATCCTCTAGACTAGTTAATTCCTGGTGTCAAGGTACTAACTTTAGAGTAACATCAAGCAGAATTTGATCCACAGAATCACAGGCAAATTTCCTCCAGGATGTAGGAGTTTCCAATCCATGCCAGCAAAACAATTTAAGTTTTGCATGATCCCCATTCTACAGATTGGAACACAGGTTTAAAGGGAAGCAGTTTGCCAAGGTCACAGGCAATGTCAGCAACATAGCTCAAAAGAGCCTCAAATTCCTGAACACCTGATTTGTGTTGACAACAATGCCCACTTCTCTCCTGACTCCTACAGCCCTCAATCCCCTTTTATTAGGAAAAGATTACATGATACTGTATTTGGAGGAAGGCTCACAGGGAAATGTCAAAAGCAAATGTGTCAGGGATATACAAAAAAGAAAAAAAATTACTAGATAGGTAAAAAACTCTTCCTGTTGTTCTTGAAGCTCTTCTTAGCTTCTCCTTTTTGCCAGCTGCAGTCCTGAGTAATGAATACCTGCCAGATCTAGGTGGCAGCTTCCTCAGACCCTCTCCTTGTGCTTCACATTAGCCAGCTTGACTGTTTCCTGCTCGGAGGCAGGTGGAGAAGGCTCATCGTGACATCCAATTGTCAGCTGATAGACAATCACTCCTGCAACTGCCCCAAGGAAAGGAGCGACAACTGGAACCCACCACCAGTGGGATGGCTTACCAACCCTGGAAAACAAAAAGAAAGCAGACAAGGTAAGAACTGCAGCCTAAGCACTGGGATATTTGCACTTGGATCTGGAGCCATGCAAGATCTGACCCTCTGCAGCCCTCACCACCCACTTGCACAGGACAGTAGCACCTGCACGTCTGCTGAGCTTCCACAGCAGAAGTTGCCACACACACGCACAAACACTTTAAATCCCAGTGACAAGCAATTCAGAACAGCTACTTTTAGGATTTCCAAGATTATGTCTCCACCAAGAAAGAAGAGAAGCATTTGTTGTGCCTACGCTAGGTACCTTCAATTCCCTCCCACTGCTTGCAGGAAAGCAAGCCTTGATAACATATATGGCTCTCTTAATTGTCTCCAAAAATAACAAATACTTCTCATTTTCTACCATTTAAAAATCATTATGTGCTTGTGTTCAAGGTGCAACTGAAATTCTCATGGATGCTCTTAGATTTCCTCTTTGATAGCAAAGTTATGTCATTTGCTCTCACCACTGGAAGCTGCCCAGCTTCCACAATTTCTTAAGAAGCCAAAAAGCAGACAGTGTCTTTTAGGAACATTTAGACAATCCAAAGATACCTCGTGGCTGCCAAGACTCTTTATAGTGCCAGAGCTACCATCTATTTGGATTCATAATTTATTTCCCCTTGATGCACAAGGTTTTCATCAGCAAGCACTTACCGGAACACCTCCATGCCCCAGCCAGCAATGGCTGTGAAAAGACGAGGCCCAAAGTCCCTGGCAGGGTTGACAGCATAGCCAGAGTTGAAGCCCATGGAGGTTCCAATAACGAGGACTACAAAACCAACTGTGAAAGCCTCCAGCCCGGTGGGGACGGGGTTGTTGAAGGGATCAACAATAGCCAAGACACAAACAATCAGGGAGGCAGTCCCAATGAACTGGAGAGGGATGGGGAAGGAAAACAAGAATTTAATACAGATTAGTCTTCTAACCAAGTTATTTAACTCCTCTGGGATGTAATTCTCTTAAATGGAAGAGGTGCACAAAGTCATCCCATGACACTATCAGACCACAGCAGCCATGGGAATAAAAGAGTAGAGCATGCTCCTCTCTTGAGATTATGCCAGCCAGAACCTCAATCAAACTTGCATCTTTCTCCCTACCCCCAGAGGAGTTATGAATAGCTATTTAAGCAGACAGAAAAGCTGGAAACATCTTTCTAAACCTCCTTTCCGCATGCCATGGCTGGGTAGAAGCTGTTCCTTTTGTGGTTGATGACAAGTTTAGGAGACAGTCACATTCAACAGCAACCACCACCCCATACCCAGGTGACCTCTGGACTGTGCCACAACCACAATACTAGAGTGAGAGTGAGGAAGAGTGAGAGGTGAGATCATTCCTCACACTATGGCTTTTCAGGGACTATGACAAATGGCATTCTTTTCTCTGGTGTCCTGACCAGTGTTGTACCACTTTTAATGCCTTGGCACAAGCCTTCTGACTGTAAGGTCCTTTCTGCCCCTGCTCTTCCCATGGGCGAGTGAATTACCTGTGTTAACTCCAAAAATCCTTTCTGGATATTTTATCTTTAAATTGCAATTAATTTTCTAACTAAAGATGAGGCCCAGACCCACCCAAAAGATTCCTCTTCAAATACACTTTCATCCTCCCAGCACCCTCTTACCTGGTCAAAGAAGCCATTCACAACATTCAGATGCTCAGATGGGTAGGTGGCAAAAATACCAGCAGTGGCATTCTTTCCTATAACAGTGAGCTGATTATTGTCAAAAGCCCAGATAGCGTCTAGAGGTAGAAAAGGAGAAAAAAAAATCATTTGCTGTAGAGCAAAAACTTATTTGGAAAACTTAGTGCATCAACCGCCACAGCTTTTTACCAGTCAGGCTCAGAGGCAGATGGCATTAGTCCCTGGTCCCAACAATTATTTGCCAGGCATCAAGAAAGAGAGTCAAGAAGTAAACACTAAGGTGACTCCAACTCTCTCCCCAAGGTAACCAAATGCCTGTGGTATCAGTCTTGGTGAAGATATGACACAGATATGGATCAGCAAACAGGATTTGGGATGTTTTTTCACTTTTTTTTAGTTACAATTCCCAAGGTTGTCTTTGGAGCCACCAGTGCCTTGCCTACCACTGTGTAGAAGCTGGATAACTAACTTAGGATGGTCTATCTTTCCTTCATGGTGAGTAGAGACAAAACCAGACACCTCTGAATGTAGATTTTCCATGGGTTACGTAGCTAAAATGGGGTTAAATCCCTTCTGAAGAGGAGGCCTCAATCCACCAACTGGAAAGGTAATTGGTGTTGAACTGTGGCCCTGATGTTTACTGAGAGGAAGGTAAACATCCTTCCTTGCTTCTTCCTAAAGTGAAAAGTAGTTCCAGCCAGTGCTGGGGTGGCAGCTTCCTCCTCCAGCTGGAAAAAACAGTGACCCAGATGCTCCACTCAGCTACAGGGAACATCACTCCTATTGCCAGAAACAATTGGGAGGCAAAGTCTGAGTCCAAATGTCACGCTTGATATTAGAAGAACAGCAAGGGACAGCAAAATAGTTCTTGCCCCCTGTGATGATGAAAAGCACACAGGAGAAATAGAGGTATGAGGAACTGGATTTGTAAGGTGCTTTCCAAGGTATGGAACCACTCTGATAAAAGCAGCAAAGTCTGCTAGAGGTCACATTATCTGGAAGCTAACACGAGACAATCCATTTGACATCACAGTGTAGACTTCATTTTTTAAGCCAAGAATGACAAAATGGTTCTGGAACAGTGAACAGATTTAAAACCTTCATCACTGCTAGTGTTTCACTGACTTTTCTAGAAGACCAGTAGATACAAAAGAGCCCATCCAGAGGTCTAGTGTTCATTACTCAAGGGCAAAGACTTGCACTTTGACAGTGCTGGTTGGCCTTCAGATTGCTTTGAGGAGGCTTGAGCCCATCATCATGAGAATGGGAAAGCCATCCCAGAAACACGGTAAGGAGGTTTCTTGGATCTCTGCACTGCAGGTGCTCCCCTCTGATATGGAAACCTCCCTCCAGGCAGTGAGTCACAAACGCAGTAGTCTCACCTCAAAAAAGACACAAGGTTTCCAAACTTACCGTAGTACAGCCCAAAGACTATGCCAGCTCCAAGGAAAGCCCCCAGGGTTTGTGCAAGGGCATAAATTGGTAGCTTGATCCAGGGCTCCCGGGCCAGTAAGCACATGGCAAAAGTGACAGCTGGGTTCAGGTGTCCACCTGCAGAGAGGTGGGTGGTTAGTGTATTTTTATGGGCAGAATGTAGGTCCCAGAGTTGTGCCAAGGGACACTAGCTTCCATACCAGTGCCACACAGGAAAAGTAGGCCTACACAATAGCTGACACAAGTGAAACTCTGCCTACATGGAGCCACACGTACCTGATACCTGTCCTGCGATCAAAATGCCGAGCGTCACAGCGAAGCCAAAGGCCAGGTTGACAGTCAGGAAACCTCCATGAGTCCCTCTGCTGAGAATGATCTGGGCAACAGAGCCACAGCCAAAGAGCTAGGAGGAGAAAAATAGATTGAAATTACCCTCTCTGTTTCACATCAGGGCCAGCTGCTGACCAGTGCCTGCAATTGCTCTCCTTACACCTTCATGGGCCATCATAGCCCACTCACAACTCAAAACCTTCACAGCTTCTATCTTTGGTCAAAGTATCTATGCATTATCTCTAGAGATGGGAGTGAAGAAAAGGCACTTTCTTCTCAGGATGGACTGAAAACAGGGATAAAATAAAAAGCAAGATGGATCTACAGGAGTCTGAAATTCTTTGTCCAAACATCTAATTTTAAGATGCCAGGTGAGAAGGATGAGCCAGATATCGTCCTGGTCTGAGATATTCACAGTATAACTATGTTGATGAGGGATGTGGGTAACATTGTGTTAAAAAGACTCATAATTGTTTGACACAGTAGCACATAGATTGGTAGGGAACAATTCTGCTAATGCCTGGAAATACAGTCATGACTGAAGAAGGCCACATTCAGCCTGACATTCATGGAATTCTCTTTCCAGGCTCCATCAGGAAAAGTCTATATTCAAAAGAGTCCGCCAGCTGAGCCAGTGTTGTCCTTCTGTCCAAGATCAGGGGTGTAGCAAACCAAACACTCTGGCAGAAAAAAGCTGCTTGTTTTGGGTAATAAAATGCTTCCCTTGTAGGTAAGGAAGGTCTCACTTAAATATGTTCACTCCAACTGGAAAATCCTTCTCTTCCCAACTGCACCTAAAAGCCCTCATCCCTATGCTCACCCTTAACAACTCAAACCAGTTTCTCCCAGCAATTCAGTTCAACAGTCATCCAGCTGCAGGCTTTCTATCTTGGCAAGTCTTTCCACTATGCAACATGTAATTTAAAGAGCTCTAAACCTGATCATCTGTATGCTTGTATCTCCCACTGGCTTCTCCTGAACAGACCCTTGGTGTTTTATCACTTGGAATTACCACATTGGCAGGTACTGAGAGAATCCTTAAACTAGGACAGAGATTACAGCCTGCTCATGAGATGCTCAAATCTAGGGGTCAAGGCATGACTTATTTCTTCTGACCACATACCCATAACTACGCCCCCACAAAGACTTTCTACTTCCGTGAACTCCATCATCCCAGAATTACTCAATTGCCACAGAAGTGGTATCAACTCCTACAGGATAAGCCACCAAATAGGCACTGAGGTGGCTGCATTTGCTGTTGTCTATTCTCCAGCCAACACCAGACATGCCCATTGAGCAACACACGGTCCAAATCGGAGGCAAAGACAAAACACACATAACTCATCCCCTCCCATACCCTTGACAACTGAAGAATTGCTAACAAAGCAAATGGTGCACTCAGCTTGCTTGGAAAAGAGCAGCCAGGTAGGCTGCAGGCTGATTCATGAGGTGGACACTCCGTAAATAGGTGCCTGCCTCTAGACAAGGAACCAGGTGGCCAACACAAGGGCCTTGTATAAAAAGAATAAAGGAACCTGTTGAACTCGTCGGTGAGGGAGGGATAGCCAGCACTGCTCTCTACTGGGTGCAGTCAGAACAGCCCCTACAATGTCCTTACCAAGCTGGCAGAGGAGACTCCAAGACAAAGGCAGAAAAGATTTGTTTATTGGCAACAAACTGAAACAGCTATGTCCAAACCACCAAGGGAAGCAGAGCTCCAATTGAGCAAATAAGTACAGGCTAATGGCCAGGGTGAATCTTGTTTCTCCCTTTCTCCAAACACGCCCCACCAATCTTTGTAAAGATTTCAGCGAGTACATGGCCATGGTGTTTGCCTCTCAAAGGCCACACAGTACATCAGTCTGACCAGGCAGCGGACAAGCACACAAAACCTGAGTTTGGTGGAGTTTACCCACCATGATCCCTAGTGATGAAGGTATTTGTGTTATTCACTCTGTAAGAATTGGCAGTTCTGCAGGTGGATGGTGGTTGGCACGTTATACACATACCTTTTGGCTGCAGAAACCACAGAGTAAAATTTTCCCACCTCCACCTCCTTGATCACCCACAAAGTCTTCCCTTGAGCTGGAGTAATGCCAGGTCTGCCATTTCTCAAGAGGTTATCTCAAGAAGTCATTCCCCATCCTCCTCTCCTCCACTCTCCACCTGGCAGTAGCTCTACAGCTTTTCCTCAGAAGGGAGTCTATGGGCCATGCAAAAACACCCTGAAGCCACTCCACAGGACCATTACAACTGTTTATCAGATGAGCCGTGAGCACTATTTGGCTTAATTCAGCGTAACAGTAGAAAACTTAACTCTCAACAGATAAAAAGAGCGCAGTGATGCTTAGGGACAGGTTTGAACTTTGATATGCATGTGTTCAGTTCCATCCTGTACCAGTGGAGTCCACTAAACACAAACATGCAGTGTCATGCATGACATCCCTCCATGGCATTTGACTTTAAGGAACCAGTTCAAGTCATGCTTACCAAGACTTTTGTGGCAAGTACCTTGACACTACAGAGGTTTGTTGTTGTAGTAGCTAATACAATTTTTAATCACACCACCTTCACTTCTGCTCTTTGCTAGTTTTCCTTCCAATTCCTCTTCCCAGGTCAGATGAGACCAGAGAACCTCAACTTTCATTTTTTAGTGAACAAAACAAAACGTTTGTCCACTGCTCACAGAGAGCTGCTCAGGAGCAGCTAGCTTGGGTTGAAAGGCAAGAAAGGTCAAATAAAAGTAATTCAGCATTTTCCCCAGTTTTTTTTAGTCCATGCAATGTATTTAAGAGTTCTTAGGCAATATTGTACCACTGTAGTCAGGAACAGTGGTGTACACCTAAGGGGGAGATCACACCCTATTCTTTTGATTTTAATAACCTGCCTCCCACAGCATTTTGTTTTGTGGTTTTGTTTTTCATTTGCATTCGCTGGGTTTTTGTTTTGCTTTTTCATTTGTTTGTCTTTGGTTTTGTGGGGGAGTTGTATTTTGGTTCTGTTTTTGTGTACAAAAACCACTTCTGGAAGAATATCCAGCCAACAGAAACCCAGGCTAGCACCTCCCATGACAGTAGGTGCAGCAGTCAACTGCTACATACCCACGATACTAGCCAAGTTCAAAAGTGGTTTTAAAGTGCTAATAAAATACTTGCAATAAAGCATCACTCCAATGTGTTAAACCTGCTCTCCAAGGAATTGAAGTCAATCCACCCATTAACCAGGTTAATGGAAGCCGGCTCCCTAATTTCATCTTACTGACTCTAGCAAACCTAACAGAGAGGCTTCTTACTGCTCAGAGGGTGATTCAACTTCTTGCACTGTGAAAAAGGGCTAAATCTTTGTTCTGCAGGAATGGGTTCAATTGTGGCAGGGCTGGCAGACTCCAGAGGGGAGAAGAACCCCCCTGTACAAAGGAGGCACCAGCCAGAAGCAGCAGGAAATAACAGGAAAAGGTAGCACATTGCAGGAGATACCTCACACCGAGGAAACCTTGAGCTCCCAGTGTTCAGGGCATGTTTGTAGACTGAGCAGCTGGCTTTGTCACTCAAGATAAAAACACCCTGTCTCAAACACTCAAGATAAAAACACACTGTCTCAATGTCTGAACACATGAAAGCCCAGTAGCCAGTAAGGGCTGGTAGGAAAGAACCATGGAGTTTAAAAAGTTGCAATAGCTCAGGAAGAAACAAGGCTACCAAAGGCAGCCTATTTAGGCAGACCTTGTGGAAAACAGCTTCACATGTGAAGCTTCATACATGGTGCTCAGAACTCCTCTGAAAAAGAGACAGGTTTCTTTCCTTTCTTGTCTCCTTTCTTTGCCAAAGCTTTTTTACACCTTCAAGTGCAACACAAAAGGCCTGAGTGCATTTGCTCTTCAACTTCAGACAGACTGGTCTCTAAATGTAGGTGTGAAAGCTTCGCTGGCATAGACTAGGAGGAGTGCAATTACCTGAATTACAGGTCTTCCACCAGCAAATAAACCGGGGATTAGGCAAGAAGCCTGCTGTAAATCTACCCTAATCACCCTGGTGGATGGGAAAGACTGGTCAACCCTTCACGTCCTTTTGTTAATGGGGAAGATGCCAGAAGGGCAGTCAAATAATAATGAGTCTGCTTTGAAGGAAAGACCCGGAGATACTGACAGATTATTTTAAGTTTTGGACACACAGAGGGTACCATTCTTCATAGGGAGAAGGCAGGGAGCAAGAGCAGCATGCAGGGATCTTGAACTCCACAGCTCACTTGGCAGGATAGCCTCCATCAGCCAAAAAGACAATGCAAGGAGCACTATCCTTTATGCTTTTCCTCAAAGCACCTCTCAAACAACCAGGCTGGTCATCATTCTCAATTTGCAAAGCAAGGAGAAACCTTAGACCCCTCAGCCCAGTTTTTTGTCCAGCACAGCTGGAGGCAGCCTGTACAGAAGCAGCCCTGCAGGAAGGGCAGCAGCAGATGGTCTGTTATGTTACAGCTCTTTGTGCACCACCCACTGAACCAGAGCCAAGGCAGGGCTGCAGGGCTGGAGAGATGAGAGATTCTGAGCAAAACTGTGCTCCGCATACATTGAGTGCTACAAAAAAAAAAAAAAAAAAAAAAAAAAAAAAAAAAAAAAAAAAAAAAAAAAAATTGCACAAAGCTGGAGCCATGAGCCTCCCTCAGCTCTAGAAACCTAAGCAAACTTCAGCAGAGGACATGGGCATTAGAGATGGAATTCACTGGTTTAGGTTGTTCATACATGCACAGAAAGAAAAACATTTATTCTGATGTCCCCTGCTATTGTTCAGATCAAGAAGTTATAGCTGTTAGAAAGACCAGTAGGTCTGATGGGGGTTTGGTCACAAGGTTGGGCACTCCTGGGGAAAAACTGCCTTCCCACCAAGGGAAACTCTTAGTGCCTGAACTGTCCTGTTTGTAGGAAGGAGAAGTGTGCTGCTCCTGGAAAGCGACAGCAAGGAGGGACAGCTTTGGACAGTTAGTGAAAAGCTTCAACCTCTTCTGGTGGAAGGCTTGAGGGAAAGCCCAGCACTGCCACTTCCCATGTCCCCATAACCAGCAGCACCGGACCCATCAGGTTCTTCCTTTCAAGGAAGAATCAGCAGCACTCAACATGCTTACAAGCAAGGGATTTTCACTCCCTTTTACAGACTAGCAAAGCATTAACAATGAAAATAACTTTTTTTTTTTTTAATTACATTTTCCAAATGTGACAAGCTGGGTTTAAGCAAACCACTCCAAATCAAACAGCAACTGTGGAAACTACTGTGCTGCCCCAGACAGTTGTGGGATGAGCAGCAACTTTAAATTGCCAACACCTAAGTGGGGCTCCCCTTGCTGTGGTCATCTCATGAGGTGAAGCTCCCCTTGCTTTAGTCATCCAAACCACTTTACCATTTTTGTTTCTGTGGTCCACAGCACCGTCATAACCCAAAAAGCTACCACTTAGCCACAAAGTCAAGGCAGCCCCAACTGCAAAGCAATTAGGAGTTGTTTTGTTCTTTCTTTGTGCCTCTACAGCAGTGATTCACAGTGAGTCTCACTCAGAAATCAGTCATAATCCGCACAATATTTCTCCTGCAAATGTAAAAGACAAACTGAGCAAGCTTTGGTATTTACAGCTAGCAGAGCAAGGCAAACAGACTGAGCCTTAAGAGAGGCACAGAGTCCCACCATGGAAATCCGGCTTTAGTGGGTTGCTACAGTAATAACACAAACAGCAAGGGACTGGGAAAATGCCTTTGGCATTTGTAGTGCTTAAGGATTGCCAGCAAGTGGTGCTTCCAACACAGGTATAAAGCTCAAGCCTAAAGTGCTACTCAGAAAGTGAATTTTAAAGAGGGGAAATGCCAATTTAATTATCAAAGGAAATGTATGTAGAATCAGCATTACTATTTTTGTAACAATAGAGACACCACCCAGAAACTAAATAAAAGTTTTGCAATGTGCTCTGCACAGCAAAAGTGGTTTGCAAGTAGACTGCAACTTGCCTTGGCGTTCTTCAGGGCTTGGCTGCCTTAGCTGGATTATTTTTCTTATCTTAAAAAAAAAAAAAAAAAAAAAAGAAGTGGCACTATTCTAACAGTCCTTTCCAGCTCTATGATTCTACCTTCACAATCTCTTTTAAAAAATGAGAAAAATAAAATCAAGCACTAGGTTCATTCTTACAGGCAGCAAGACTATGTAGGGATCTGCAATAGCTTTTGCCTAGAAGAGTTTAAGAGAGCTGCAGTCATTATGCAAGTGAAAGGAAGGAGGGAAGAAGCTGAAGCAGTGCCAATATCCACAGTGGGACAAGTTTTACATTACACAGTGAAATTTAAAGTAGGCTGCAAACTTTAAACCTTCTCCTTCCCTTGGGGCTCAGGAAGTTGATTTCAGTGTGAATGCTTAAATCCATCCCTGACAATATTCTGTTCAATCATATTTGTGTTTAGTCAACTCCATCTCCCATGAAGAAAATTTTCATGGATTCAGGTCTTTCCTCAGACATTTTACTGTGAAGACCAAACAAGATATTTACTGGGGTACAATGCATCTAAACGCACACACAGCTCAACCTGCTGGCAGGGTGGGCAGCAGGGACTTTTGCAAAGTACAAAATGACAATTTCTGTCCTGGGAGAAAATCCAATTCAAACAACAGTCCAGGTCAACTGAAAGGGGAAGGAATTCACCTTCAAGACCCTTTCTAGTTAATGTAGGTGATAGTGATATAATAAAAAGATGAAAGGGATTCAGGGTGGTAATAAAGAAAAAACTGTAAGTTACCCTTCATTAAGATGAATAGACTGAGACAGCATGAAGTTGGAAAGGGATTGACTGGCTTGAGTATTGCAAGCTTGCAATCCTGGAACCCATTTCCCTCTGGTGTAGCGTGTTTTGGACTTCTGACTGTGTGAGAGCATTCGCAGAGTTTGGGACTTTTCCTTTCCTCTCACAAGCCCACCCCAACTTCTCCCACATGGATACAGAATGCCCACAGTGCTCTGCCCACTGCAGAGCTGCTGCAGGAGATCCTAAGTGAGTTTGCAAGTCCTACAAGATGGAGTTGAGTGTGCCACTAAAACCAGTTCAGGAACTCCTGAACTCAGTAAAGGCTCAGCCTGTAAATTTCGACACACACCCACACGCTGAAACAGAGTATGTTTGACGCTCCTGAGGACAAGGTGTGTGCTGCCCACTTCTGCCAATGCAGTGTCCAGCGTGGCTGATGGGTGCCCAATATCACTGCCGTTTTGGAGGCTGCTTATGATTTTGGACCAAACCCTTCCTCAACCTCTGAGCAGATCCCAATTCCTCTCTGCCTGGAGAGGCAAGGTGTAAGGAAAAGTAGTTGCTGTTGTGCCAACTGTCACAGTCAGAGGATGGACTAATGGAATTTGGATCGTGAGACCTTCTGAAAGCTCAGATCCAAATGGCTAAAGGTTTGTCTTGTTTCTCAGCAATATTGGCTTTGCTATCAGGAGGCATTAGTCCACCTTACAAGACTTACCTTGTTTCAATTCTGAGACTAACAGCAGCGACATCAGTGATTAATAGACAGCAATCTTCTAACTGTTAATCACTTTCCTATCACCTTCTACCCACCTTAATTCCAAATAACCCTTCTTGGAAAAATCAACAGGACTTGTTTGCAATTCACCAAAGCTGGGTTGCTCTGACAATAAAGCCATCGCACCATACCAAGTTGCTTTCTTTAAGACTAGTAGCATTTTACACAGTCTTAGCAGAGTCCCCTAAGCTGCTACAGAAGATTCAGAAATCCTCTGTTCATCATCAAAAAAAATCTTATTTATGAAAGCATATAATTGTGTCAGTCTTTTTGTGTTGTTCCCCAGGTGCTGCATCAAGCATTCCTCTGCCTTCAACTCTTCCATTTCTTAGATTTCTCTCCAAGCAGTTCAGCCACCAGTTACAAAGAGGTGTAAACCCACAGTCACTCCACTGAAACCTTCGGGATTGCTCTGGATTTACACCACCTCAGAGGAACTTGTACCTGCAGATATTCACTGTGTAAACTCCAGCTCATTTCTGCCTCAATATATATGCATCAAACTCATGGCAAACTGGGCAGTCCTGCATTTTCAGATGCAGATGCTCTAAGCCAGATATCCCTGTCACCGTTTTTCTACACCAGTGTTCACTCCACACAGCTCATACACAACTTTCCTAGCTGTTCATATGTGCCTTCAACTTTAAAGCAAATTGCAGTCCCTCAAAACATTTGCAACTTCAGGCATTAGACACACATTTATCCTGTATTATCCCTTACATTCCACCCCTTTGGAAAATGAGCACTGAAACAGGCAGAAGGGTTTTATCTCCATTGGCCACTGAAAAACACACTGACTGATAGCAAGCACCAGGTCCAGCTGGCTGTCAGCACGAGCTGCCATGGTGTCGTGCAGCCCCCCCGCTGACAAGCCCCTGGGGAATCAGCAGCTGACACCAAAAGGAACTGCAAGAGTTTAAATTCTGGCTACTACTTCTTGATGGGATGCCTGGGGAAAGCAAAGTGAAACAAAAAAATAAAAAAAGCCTTCACTTCCTCCTCCGGTGATAGCACTTGCAGTATTTCAGAGCCAAGAAAATATTCCAGGGCAGACAGAAAGGAAGTTTTACATGATCTCTAGCAAAATACTTGCTGCTTTTACAGAGATGTTTTGCTCCCTACCCTTCCCAGATACATAGAAGCTTCCACACACCCAACAAGCTCTTCAGAGCCCACATTTTGCAAGAAACCCAATATCCACCATTAAGCAATATGCATTATTTTTTTCCCTGCGCACAGGGACTGTTCTCCAGACCCCTTTGCACCAGAGCACCAGAGTTGGGCTCATTCCCAATGCAAACCCTGGCAGCAATGCAGCCCCTTCACCAGGACAATTTTCCCCAAACCCACAGGTTAGAGAGCATCTCCACACTACAACCCGCACTCACCACCAGGATCAGTGTTCCCAAACACTCAGCCAGTGCTTGCCGCACTAATTTGTTTCTGATCCTCAGGTGCTCCTCAATGGTAGCAAGAACGTCCTTTTGCCGCCCCATAGCAGTAGAGGTGCTTCTCAAGTGGTGTCAGGGAAAAAGCAGCAGCTGACAAAGCCTCAGCAAAGTTTCTTCTCCAGCACAGCTGCCTTTGCTTATAAATAAGTTCATCGATGCCTGACACACCTCCTGGGTAACCACACCCCTTCCACCCTCTCTTCAAACCCAACTTTTTTTTCCTGCTTTTCAGCACGAGACAGCGTGGGAGGTTTTTTCATTTTCCTTATTGCTTGCATAGGTGAGCAAAATATTCAGGAGCTTCATAAGAAGAAGGAATTAAATGTGGCCTGCTGAAGCCGCTGCTGTTTTCATCACCACCTAAAATGCAGGGCCATATCTGCCCTTCTCCAGCTTCAGTTAGATGCATAGACTGAGCAGTGCCTTACCCATTTTGTGTGAGCGTGGTACCCTGTGTTCAGATTTCCTTCCCTCCCAAGCTCTTGCAGGATGGCAAAGTGGTTCATGCAGATGTGTGTTCCTGTGCTGATTCAGAGGCTGTAGGTGCTTTGACAGAAAAACTGTGAGGCAGAAGGGTTTGAACCCCAACAACTAAGTCTAAGGCTTTCCTGAGCTCCGGCAGTTACCTAGCTGAACCTGGAACTGTGAGCAAGACCAAGTCTCTTTCCATGGAAATCTACATTTGGGTCCAAATTCTTTTGTGTCGTTACAAGTTATGTCACCCTCACAGAGCTTTGGGAGAGCCCTTGCAGCCCAGTCCCCCCTGAAAGCTGTAAAGAAAAGACATGAGACCCCCCCCCATTGCAGAGCCAATCCCCATCACAGGACCTCAGTGAGGAGCCCACAGACTTACCAAGCCACACAGGAAACAACCCTTGCTGCCTTTTCATCGTCAGTAACATTCTGTATCACTCTAGGACTATTCCACAAGATGGCCTGGATGAAAACAGTCCCAGTCTGTACCATCTGAGGTGACGACTGCTAAATGGACATGTGCAGCTCATGGCATCTGGTTTTTGTTAAATGAGTAGTAAAAATTCCCTAGGCTTCTTGACTCACCAGGCTTCTTGACTGAATTTGCAGGACTGAAAGGAACCCCTTTCCTTGATTTGTTCCCCTGCCTTCTCTGCAAAGCCACAGATGTCCAGCTTTTCCTCTTCCCCTTATTTAACTAGCAACTTTCCTGTGGAAAAACCAGAGCTTTTAGTACAGTGGTGAATGGGCCTTTATTTTGTACAGAAACTGCAGCCAACACGAGAAGCAGTCAGGAATGTGGCTAAGAAAGCAATAATGTGTGAGGAATCAAATACAGGGAAACACTCAAGTCCAAACATAATTACAGGAGCAGGAAACTTCCCTCGTTATTTTGTGCTCAAGCCCAGTCTGCAACTGCCAGCATCAATAGGGTCCTCTGAACCACAGTGAGTGCTCCCTCACCCCCATGCATGCTTGCTGCAGCTGGGATTTGCAAACGAGTACTCAAGACGCCCATTTTCAACCTTCTTCCCTCATTATCTTGCAGTGCATCACCAGAGCCATGGAAGCTCCTCATTTCCTCCTGCACTCCTGTCTCCTTTATATTCTGCCCTATCCTTTTACCCTGATGCTTTATCAAAGTTATCAAAGCTGGAAATTAAGCTGTATGTTGGGTTTTTTACCCTTTTGGCAGTTCCCAAGCTAAAACACATGGCCACCAGTGTGCAGTCGATGTGTTCTGTGGTGTAGTTTTATTGAGATTTACTTAGACTAGTTCCCATTCCTTCCCTGGTGGTGAGGACAGGGCCATCAGACCAGAGAGAGAAAGGTGAGGAGCAAAAAGCATGTGGGGTTGTGATGTTCTCCAAGCAAGTAGGAACATTTCTTCTGTCTCCAGCATCTGAGGCCCTCTGTTACAACTTGAGGGTACAGGCATTTCCTCACAAACAGGGAGAGGAGGGGATATGTTGAGGTTCCAAGGTTGATGGTACGTCTTGGTTTTAACTGGAATAATTAATCTCCTTCTTAATAGTGATTTGGATTCAGTTGAGAATGATGTTGATAACACACTGATGTTTCTTTTCAGCTGTTTCTCAGCAGTGCTTGCCCTAACTCAAGCACTGGTCAGTTTCCCATGCTCTGCCAGGGAGCAGGTGCACAAAAAACCAGGAGGGAGCACGGCCAGGAGAGCTGACCCAAATCGGCCAAAGGGATATTCCATGCCATAGAATACCATGTCCAGTGCATAAACTGGGGGGAATTGGCTGATCACTGCTGGGAAACAGGCTGGGCATTTCTCAGTGGGTGGTGAGCAATGGTGTTATCACATGCCTTTCTTGAGTTTTATTGTCTTCCTTTCTTCATTGTCATTGTTATTACTAGTAGTAGTGTATTTTATTTTATTTCAATTATTAAACTATTCTTATCTCAGCCCACAAGATTTTTACCATTGCCTTCCCCGCTGGGGGTGGGCAGGGGGCAGCGCATGGTACTTTGTCACTGGTTGGAGTTGAACCACAACATGGTAAAAGATGGTGAGAAGACCAGTATCAAAGCTGGTGCTTGGAGAAGTCTAGACACAGGCAAGCCTGAGGATCTGGGGTGCGGTGGGTGCTCCGACACCAGCTCTGTGCTTGACTCACTGCCTGACCCCAAGCAAATCCTTCACCTTTCCACACCCCAGCTTCTCCATCAGTAAATTGGAGAGTGATATCAGATTCCCTTCTTGGGGCGTTGCGAGGGTGAATCACTGCAGCCCAAGATCCAATGACTTAAAATGAGCAATGGGAAGTTATGCAATTGCTTTCCCAACAGGGAGCCGTGTTATTATCTAGGAAGGAGCTTGGGGAAAGGACAGTGACGCAACGCTAGAAGAAGCGGGACATCCTTTCAGAAGCCAAAACTAATCAAAGTGTGGGCAAGGCCTGAAAGACCCCAGTGCTGGAGCTTCTCTGTGCCAATACAGGAATTGCTGTGCTACACCAATCTGCAGAATTTAGGGACACATAATCTAAACAGAAATCATTTAAAGATGTCCTTGAGCAGCAACAGATTTCCAAGAAAGCCCATCTCCTACAATAACTGGGGATCAGGGTACTTGTACTCATCCTGGTGGTTAGAATAAATCCATGGGATGGTACAAATAAACAAGGTAGGATGTAGCAGTTAATAATGAGACAAGACCTCAGAGCTGATGGGCTCTCCTAGAGTTGGGTGGACATGGAAAGACACCCATGCCTTTAGGGTTGCCTTGCATGGACATCCAAAGAAGCTCTTTCACAGCACAAAGCCCCAAAGAAGGGAAATTTCCAAAACTCTGTCACAAAAAACTCATGCTTGACTTCCTGGTGGTTTTGCCAGAGCTATTGAAGTGCAAGCAAGGGATTTCTCATGTCAATCACAGCGTGATTAAAATATCAGGTATTTAGGTACCTAGAATTAACTGCCCCTATCAATCTGTACAGTGTCAAAAATCAAGGCAGTGTAACACTCCAGTTTATGGAATCTGCTGGTTGCCCAGAGGAAACTCCAGGAGAAGAGAAAACTCAATTCAGCAGGGAAGTCAGAGACAACATTGTTATGTCGTGCTCCTGCCATAAATCTCAAACTTTTCTTCCAGTATCTTATAGGACCAACAAATACAGCTGTAAGTTGGAATTATCCAGGATTTGAACCTACGCCTTTTGATCCTGGTCTAACAGAACACTTCTCTATAACATTTGTCACTTTCTTATTCCCTTCCTTTCTCTCCAGCAGAACCATGCAATGTACCTCAATAAACTCACTGTGGCTCTGGCTGTTATTTCTAGACAAGATCCAAAACTAACACCCAGGTTGCAAGTGTTCTGTTTGTGTTTCAGCCTTGCCACTTGGCTCTGTCCCTCATCACTACATGCCAGGGAAAAGATACAGGTGAAATTATAAAGGAAGAACCAATTCCTGGCTGCTCCCATTCAGCTGTTTTCCTACTGGCTATAGTGGCACAAAATAAATTCAGGCTTGTAAACTTCTTGGCTTCTGCAGAGTTCTGAAACACCCCCCAGCAATGTATTTTTTCCTATTAAAATCCAAGTTTAACAAAGTAACAAGACTTAAGTAAGTGAATGGATAAACCCAGGATGGTGCGTTGCACAGCTTGTCCAAGCCAAATCTATTCACTCATCCCAGGATGGATGGTGCAATCCAATAAGGAGAAAAGTGTGAATCACTCAAATCTGTAATGAATCACTCATTGCACTGATGGCAGGGTCACCTGGTGCATAAGCCATTATGCCAAGAGAGGTCACTGTGCCAAGGCATGGCAGGATTCAGCCTCATGAAATCTCCCTTTGGAAGATACCTCTAACTATCTTCTTCCCAAGATCTACTTGATGGAGCAGTATGGTGATACTTTCATTAGATTTCATTAAAAATAAAAATTACAGCTTGCCTAGCAAGGCAGGTTAGGAAGTGGGTGGGTAGGAAGTTTATAAGCTTTCTAAACCATTCTAGCTGGAGGGGTTAAGCACAGAGATTTCAACATCCTGCCTTGAATCTCCAGATTTCCAGAGGCAGGTGTTTATTTCATGTCTGGGTCTGCTTTGCCCTCCAAACCTGAGTTAGAAAAATGAAGATATTTCTCCAGGAAAGAGTGATAACCCACACAGCTGAGTATTTTTTATGACACCTGGTTTTGGAGAAACTTAAGATGAAACTGCAATCCTAATTTAGGTTCCTGGAGCACTAAAGAGTGGTTGGAACCTGGCAAACTGGGTTTGGACTTGAGTTACTATATAGTTATAGGAATAATATTTTAAATTTCATGAAAATAGCTCTTCATGAAGCCCACTGATTGGCACCAAGTGAAGGAAAGAGTATCCTGACATAAATCTATGCCAAATGTAATTCAGAAGTATCTCATACGGATGGATCCCTCAGAGCTATATTGGGCATGGACCTACAACCTGTGCCCCTGGAGGTTCCTTGTCATGTCTAGTTTCCTCCTCACCTGAAAGCTTGTCCTAATTTACAGGAATAAACAATGTACATCACGTATCATTCCTGTAGAGATGCCATTTTCCACTCTCAGCACTTGCACGCCAGAATAACTACTCCACACTGGAAAACCACCAACTGCTCCAGAAGAAAGCTTTTTAATAACACATCTGAAGGGAAAGCTATTACAAACAGCTCTCCTGAAATAGGGTTTTGGCAGGGTGTTCTCTGATAAACTGCTCTGTGTAGACAGCCGTTCTTCTGAGAGCTGCAGAGCCAGTCCTGACCTGGAGACACTGCTGCTGTTGTGCACCACAGCAGGAGAGTTCAAAGACCACGAAGGCAGAAGGCACAGAAATGGTGTGAAGCTCCATCAGCCCGAAGTGTGAGTCAGGAGCAATAACAAGAACTTTCCCTACCAGGTGAGGACATGTCCCAGAATGGAAAGTGTGCCTGCTCTTCAACCTAACCACAGCTAGAGGTGTTCCTCAGCACAGAAACAATTACCTTAAGAGCAAAAGAACCCACCTAGATGTAATTTTAGATGTGTATTCCATGAGATCACTTTAGGAGCGTCTCTTTGTTGGACTACAAAGGAAGACTAAAGCGATTATCCCAGGTGGAGACAGCTACATGTAACTGGTGTAACCCACCCAGTCTCTAAGGGGGTGCAGACCTGCAAGATACAGAGATGTTTCTACCACAGATGGGGTGAGGTATTTGCAATAGGAGCAGGGAAACTTTAAAAACTGTTCCACAATTCACAGCAGGGTCTCTCTCTGCAATGCCACTTAAATTCCAGTTCATCCTTGCTCAAGAAAGGTGAATTAAAAGCATAAAAGGTGCAAAGGAATGTCAGAACAACAAACGGGTGAATGGAGTCTCACCAGTCCAGTGTGGGCCAAAAGTGTTCAAATAAGGTAACGTAGTGACCCCAAGACCAAGACATAATGCTCTCAGCAGGTACATTAGGAAGAAAAAGAAGTGTTTGTGTTGGCACAAGTGCAACTAGGGATGACAATGTTAGCTGCAACTGGCAACTAGCTGTTGACAATGTTAGGCTAAAGCATAGAAACCATAGGAGCATGGATATTCAGTGCTTTCCAATTCAAGTAACATGTTTTTCCTTCTCAGGAGATACAAAGGCAAAAAGTATCAGAGGGTTAAATCTGAAAGGAAGTGTGGCATCCCTCTTTTTCCCTAATTCTGTACCCCTAAATCTCACTTGGGTCTCTCATAGTCTCTGCAGGAGATTTCCTTCTAGCCTTTACCCTCAGAGAAGAGAACTGGGCTCCTGAACTGTAAAAGCACTTTGGAGCAAACCACATGCCCTGCCTCTTGTGTCTTCAGGGCTGTTGAAGGACTGTAACTACCAGTCCACCTGGACACTCCCTAAATCCACCTCTGCAAAAGCAAAGTAAGTTGTCTACAATTGTTTCAAGCAAGAGCAGAGTCTGCTGTCCTCTTTGGGACATTAATGCCTCCAGCTGATTTTAAATCAGCCTGAATCCTCGGGAAATTTCCATACTGACCTATTTTTTTTTCTCTGGGTAGTTTAAGTATTAAACATCATCCTTTAGCAAATAAGCATTAAGGAACTGCATTGTAATGGGCATTTCTGAGATTCCATAATGAAACAGGGATTTGGCATGGACAAGCCACCTGAGACGAGTGCCTGCGGCTGTGGAGATAAAAGGGCTGTAAACAGAAGGGCTGGGCTGGCTGTGCAGTGGATGCAACACCCAGAGGAGACTCAGTCAGGCACCCACCTCCTGATCCACCAGAAGAGCCCCTCTCCCAAAGAAAGGGATAATGTCCTTTAACTAACAGGCATCAGCAGGCATGGTACATGAGCAGGCTTGAGGCAATAGCTTTTAATCTGGTTCTGGAGTCTTCAAGGAAGTCTTGATCTCATGGGAGGAGAAAAGCAGAGAACTTGAAAGCCACTGTGGTTAAGAGCCACTCTCTTTTCCTCACTCCCCAAGCATGAAGTTACAATGGTTGACAAAACCTGTGGCTGACCTGGAATATCTCAAAGAGCCAACATTTCCTTATGAAAATGTCCTGACCTCTTTTTCTTGACCTGTCCAGAAGGAATTAATATGGGGATTTACACACAGAAAACCCCAAGAAGAGTCAGCAAAAGCAGATTCCAAATTAGGATCCAGGAGATATCCAGAATTTCAGTTCTAAACTAGGAGCACTGAAACAGGGCTAATCTTGTGCCTGGGAATACATCCTTTAGTTGTGTGAGGACACAGGAAGTCCAAGCCCCAGTCTGCTTCAAGGTTCAGGGCTAGGTAGTTTTTGAGCTTGACAAGCCCACAGTTGAATCAAAGTGGTTTGTGGAAGCAGAAAGCAATATATGGCAGAGGCAATCCCACCCCATACAGGCAGTCAAAGTTCTCCTTGTACCCCTTAGTTCCAAGGGCAGGGCTGGGTATTGAGAAGAACCAGGCCAGAAGCCACAGGATCTGCCCGTCCTGGCACAGGATGGGGGGTCAGGGATGAGAAGCTGGCAGAAGAGAACACAAGCTTTCCTTTGAGCCACCAGTGCCTTAGGAGTCAGTGCTGGCAGCAGCTTCCAGTCCCAGCCACCTCTTCCTGGGGTCAGGCACTCTTTTTCCCTTAGGCAAGGAAGACCCCATCCCTGTCAGCTGCCAGCATCCAGTCAGAGCAGGATGAGACCTAAAAGGAGCACCAGGTGGAGGCAAGCACTGGGTGTTCTGAAGTGACAAATAGGACATCCTCTCCCTCCTCCACCCACAGAGAGCTGTTGTGTCTTTATCTCCTGGGATGCAGAGGCGGTGGATTCCATTGTCCTTGCAGTACGTATCTCCCAGTAAATCCCACCAGTAGAGTCCCATCCCTACCACAGCTCCTTTTCACTTCCAGACTAGAGAAGAAGGAGTAATGGGAAGGAGCAGCAGTCAGCCAGGGAGCTCAAAAAAAACAGAGAGGAGATTACCCCTACCCGGGCTGCAGCAGACTGAAATCTTCCCATCACAAGCACTTTGTGACATCAAGTTTGCAGGGCAGCAGGAGAAGGGGAATGCAGCCAAGGCATCAAAATGCTCATGCTGTAGCTGGGTGTCTTGCCACACATCCCACTTGGGAAATCATTTCCCAGAAAAAGCTGTCAATGAAAGTCTGTTGTTTTCAACTGGGGCTTCCCAGAAGGGAGTTCTGGATCCTCTGGGAACAGACTCTCCTGCTTTACCTGTTAACTACACATTGATGTACCCATTCTTCAGCTCCAGGGCGGGGGGTATTGAACCCTCCAGCCTGTCATGGGAAGTGCAGGTGATGGATCTCTGACATGCTCCCTGTTTCCTGAGCCTGGCACTCAGACATCGCACCCACCACATCCTGCAGGAAGCCCAGAGACCTGAATCAGACATGAGTCGGGCAGCTGGAGTCAGCAAATTGGATACCTACTACTGAAAAGTGAGATAAGATCTCTAACACTCATCCTGCTTGCAGCTTGGGGAGGATCTATTGCAGGCACCCAGCTGGGGCATCCTCTCAGCCTTGCAAAACCCTTATGAAGAGGTACCAACCCTGGCTCCGCACATGCTCTCCCACCCTTCCCATGATGAACACACTCAGCTGGCAGAAATGACGATGCACAGAGAGAGGGAGTGGAGCTTGGCATGGCTGTCGTTCTGCTCATTCATTCTTCCCCCTGGCACATCAAGTCAGTGATGAGGAGGGAAGGGTAAAAGGGCTAGAGAAAAGCTGGTGGGATATCTCAGTGTGGACCACTAAAGAGGAATAAGGCATGCCAGTAATTTGTGGCAGTTTTCCATATGAGGTGTGCTAGGAAGACTTGGTCCTGGTGGCTCCCACAGAAATCACAGGAAGTCTGAAGTTGAGGCCATTATTTACCTATACAGGAAACTTCTTTGCCTTGCTTCTCATCTAGGAAAGCAAAGGTGTGTGAGAGGGGAAGGAGAGGCAGCGGTCTTCCTCGGGTGGGTTTTGACATCTCAGCACTTCTGAGATCCCTGACAGGCACGAGCTATGCCTCCCACTCTCCCACTACTGGAACAGCTGGCTCCATAGCAGGAAGCAGAGCGCACTGCATCTCTTCCAGTGGGCATCCCTGATGCCCTGTGGAAGCAGCAGCAAGGTGCAAGGCTGGTGGCTGAGCTCAGCAGGCCTCCAAGCATGAGAGGCCCAGAGTCTGCTCATGTGGAGAGCCAGCAATAACTGCTGGGTTTTCAGCCAAGGACAATGGGCTCTGAGCAGCCCACAAGGATCCAAGTCCAGGGCATGAAAGAAGGCAAAGTTGTAGCAAAGAAAATTGCATTGGTGGTGGCGTGACCTGCTTCTGGGACTACAGCCCTTAGCTGCAGTGTCTCATATTGTTCCCAGGGTTTGTCACAGCAGTAATCCTGCTCCTTCAGAAACAGGCCAAAACTGCTCATCTCAGTGAAGTGACAAGAGGTCTTCAGCAGTGTGTACTCATGTACAAATGATGCTGCCCACACTGGAGAGGCAAGGCATATCAGATCAGGCATATCTATCATAAAAATATCAAATGGGGGATTAAAACACATGTCCTATCCTTTAGCAATCCTTTACACCACTGGTGTCCCAGAAGAGAGGTGCATCCTCTCAGGCTAAAGAACCTGGTGAGTTGTGTCAAGTTGGACCACAGCAAGCCTGGGAAGCAGGGCAAATTGTTAGTAATAACTCTTGCCAGGGCCTCATATTGAAAAAAGAATTAACTTTTGCTCTCTGAAACAGAGTTTCATCAGTCTGGGAGGAACACTGCTCTCCCGATACCAGCCCAATGTTGTTTTGTTTTTTTTTTTTGTTACCTCTTACTGTAAGGTGCCTCAGAGAGATTTCTGGAATGTACACTGCCCTTAGGGTGACTCTGGGCCATGAAACTCTAGACTAGCTTGTGGACCTCTGTGGTAAAGGATCACTTCTTTTATTATTACTTCCCGCTGCTGGAGCTGTTGAACTCAGGTCACTGCTCTGTCTTTCATCACTATCATTTTTGCCGCTTGGTAAACAGGCAACTTTCCGTCCTGTTTCTGGGACAATGCATCCTGCAATGGATGAGCTCCAAGCTAACACCTCAAGGTTACTGTTGATTTGGTAACAAAAAATGCCAGGATAAATCTTCCATGCGTGTAAACTGAGATATCTTCAGCTTTCAGCAGTAGAGAATTTGGCCCCTAAAACTTGATTGCCCTGGGTGCTGGGATGCTCCCCTGCTTGCCTTCTGCACCATTGGTCTGTGAGCAACACTACTGGTGGTTTAGACACGTTTGGGCTCTGCCCTAGCATGTGTGAGAGCCCTGACCACTGCCTGGGATTATACTTGAGATATTGCCTGCTTTGACATCACCCAAGATGAAAGAAAGCAGAGATATGTGTGTACCAAAGCTGGCTACAAACCTGAGCTGCAATAATATACAAAGACCCCTGCTGAGGAGTCTGCATGAACGCAAGACACTTTTCTTAGTGCTGGATGTCCAACAGTAATGATGTTCTGGCTCTGCATTCCCATCTCCCACTGGGATTGCCAAATCCACCAGTGTCTAATTGCAAGAGCTGGACAGCCCTGCAAAGTGCCTGGCCACATTATTCAGTTTTTGAAAGGCCATGGCAAGGAGAAGGTTCTCACTGAAATGTCCATCCAGCTCACTGGCATTGCTTATGTGAGGGAGAGGAGAGGAGAGGAGAGGAGAGGAGAGGAGAGGAGAGGAGAGGAGAGGAGAGGAGAGGAGAGGAGAGGAGAGGAGAGGAGAGGAGAGGAGAGGAGAGGAGAGGAGAGGAGAGGAGAGGAGAGGAGAGGAGAGGAGAGGAGAGGAGAGGAGAGGAGAGGAGAGGAGAGGAGAGGAGAGGAGAGGAGAGGAGAGGAGAGGAGAGGAGAGGAGAGGAGAGGAGAGGAGAGGAGAGGAGAGGAGAGGAGAGGAGAGGAGAGGAGAGGAGAGGAGAGGAGAGGAGAGGAGAGGAGAGGAGAGGAGAGGAGAGAACTTCACATGGCAGCAGATCAACAAGACAGGAATATCCACACCCAGCCCTGATGAGTACAGGGCTGTGGGGTTTCAGATGTTTTTGCAATTTTGAAAGAAGTTTAAAAGTTAAAGACAGTGAAGACAGCACCAGGAAATTCACCCAAGGGCTAAAGCAAATAACACTTCACAGGAAGAAGCTCAGAGTTCAGCATGTTCAGCTTTTCAGAGAGAAGATGGAGAAGCAGCTTGATTATAGGGTACGATACCACTGTGAGGAGAAAAATACAAGGTCTTTAATTTCCAGGAGAAAGGCTTGTTAAGACAAATGTGTTTTAGCCTTGAGCCAGGCAAATACAAATGAGAAGCCCAGGCATGGGGATTTGCCCTTACCCAGTGCAGTGCTGACTCTCCTGTGGGCTGGGGGCTCAGCACAGGGGTGTCCCTTGGGGGAGAAGGAGGACACCAGTACTGAGAGCTAGAATATTTCGGCTGCCCTCCTATTGCAGGCGCTGCTGCTTTAGAGCATGCTCCATCAAGCCCCTCTTTGAAAGAGCATACACTCGAGTAGAAGGGGAGAGACAGGAGCAGAAGTGATTTACTAGCCTGAGGCTCAGCCAGGCCGAGACTGTGCTGCACTAGTCATGTAGTGTGGCATCCTTGAGCTCCAGGGAACCGGAGCCAAGCCAGAATAATTAATTGTGCAACACCTTTATGACTGGGAAACCTGCCTCCCTGTCCCTTAATACCATGGCAGTGCCCAGGGGCAAGTAATCTCTTGCTGATTGCAGAGCTGCTGTGGCAGGAGCAGGGTCCCAAGGTGGGTGACAGTCGCTGCCACAAGGCAGGGCAGGGACAGTTCCCATTGCCCCTGTGTGAAGGGCAGGATGCATTTGCAGAGCCATTCATTGGTATGGGAGACACTTCTCCAGTCTCTCAAGGGAATGAGAAATGTGCTTTAACACCTTGTCCAAGCCCAAAACAAGAATTTCAACTACACCAGCAGGTCTAGCTGATTTTCTTCTTTATCATCTCTGTTGCAGGCTCCTACAGTCATCTTCCATTCATCCTCCCTTCCCCCTTCACACCATGTGTGTGTCATGGGACACAGCCAGGCTGCCCACACCAGGAGGATGCAGCCATACAAACACTCTCCCACACAGTGCCCCAGGCACAGCCGGTGCCCAGCGCTGGCACAGACGCACCCAGCGCGCACGTCATGCCAGGCACTGCCCTCCTCCTCCCCTGCCTGGTGCAGGGCTACCAGCCCCCAAGCCCTGAGTGGGCAGGGGCAGGGCAGGAGCAGAGCCCAGGGCTGGGCAGGGAGCAGTGGGTGTCACTGGCAGCTGAGCTGTGCCTGCACCACCAGGGTGGGACTGGGATGCGCTGGGCTCTCCTGTGCTGTGGTGTTCCGCAGACACCTGAGGGCCCTGTCTCAAACCAAGCACATTTGGTCAAAGGGGCCAGGGGTGTTTTTGGCCGTGAGGTTAAAACATGTGCCTGCACAAGCTCTTGTGCTGTGCCTCATTGGCACAGCTGCCAGCGCAGCCTGTTGCTCTGCTCCCAAGCTTGCCCAGAGCATTGCCAAACTGGCACTGCTGGGGTTGGATGTTTTCTCACCTGCTGTTTACCTCAAATATATATTTATTTCAAGCACTTCCATAAGTTGGCTAGTAACAAATTTATGCTTTTACCCACCTTAAAATCATAGTTGTAAAGGCCCTGGTGGTCCTGCCTTGCATCTGAGACTGGAGAAATGGTTGGGAGACAGAGTTGAAAGTAGGCAAGTGCTTTGACCCACCAGTGAGAACTTCCAGTGTGGTCCAAGTGCAGTTCAGGTGGCCCCAGCAGAGACTGGACAACTTTTTGCTGACAAAACATCTCTGAAATTTTGGAAGTCATTCACCTCTTATCTGAAATTTCTGCAGCTCACAGAGAGGACAAGATCACTCACCACTTCTTCCCCACAGAGGAAATGGATCTGTTCCCTCATGTTCACAGAAGCAAAGGAGCCCAGAATGGGTGAGGCTGGACCACAGTGGGTCTTATGGTCCAACCTCCCTGCTCAAGTAGGGTCACTTCGTACTGATAGCTTCTGGTGGCCCCATGGCAGAAAGTGTGTACCAGAAGTGAAAACCAGAGACTGACAACATCCCCTGACCATGGTTTTCTCTGTGAGATGATATCTGGGTAGAAGGATTATCTGAGAGGTAACAATCCCAGATCAGGGCAGAGGCGGGAGGTAACAACATTATAACACTACTCATGAAAGAACTGGGCATGTGGATGGAACCTCTGGTGTTTAGAGATGAAGACAAGCATGGAGATGGAAAGAAAAGGGTCTGGGAGAGTGTTTGGGGTATGATGCCATGGAAAGCCATTCTTGGAGAGACCACCTCATGGTTTCCCAGAGAGAAACCCAGACAGGAAGGTGGTAGAACCCAGAGGTGGCTGGACCTGCTGACAGAGACTGGCAGCCTGTGGAGGTCATGAGAAGGGACAGGAGACAAATGAGAGAGCCACAGAGAGACCTGATATCAGGGACACAGCATTTGCAACAGGGAAAGGGAGGAGGCATGTGTGGAGCTGATAAGGACTCGAGAGAAGTTGCAGAGGGACTGGGGCCAGTGAGCTGTGTGCAGAGTCAATTTAAACAAGAACTTAAGCTGAGAGTTAAGACAGCAGATAAAGGACCTGAGGTTAAGAGAGGGAGAGGGGGAATGTCTCTGCAGAAAGGCAAAGAAAAAGGCATGTAACTTAGGGCTGAAGGCCTGTGAGCCTTGAACAAAGTAGAAGGACATCGGGAAGGGCAAAAAAAAAACTGGGGTGGACAGGAGAAGATGCTCAAAAAAAGAATGAATACAGGGAAATGAGTGTGTATCAACCATGATACACATGCTCTGCCATGAGACCCAAAAGATCTACAAGTCTCACCCCTGTCCTCTGCTGTCAGCAAATACCCATATAAAACCTTCAGGCAAAACATGTTTCAATCCCACTTTGTAATGAGATGGGGGACTCCCACCAATTGGTCACCCCAGAGTCTCTCTGTTCCAGCTGGTGGAAGAGGAGGAGCTGTAATGAATAATGAGAACTGAGTAAGGTTTTGATCAGTTGGGTGGCTTTTTTCAACCACAGAGAAATGCTCCAGACATGTGCAGTTAAAGAATTGTGTTAAAGCTTCTAAGTCCGGCCCTCCACCAAGAAAAGCCAGCCTGAAGTTCACCCACACAGTCTTGGGTTTAAAAGCACCCTGAGTTTACACATTAATAACCCCCACTAGATCTCCTTTGGGATTTTAAACAGGCAGTTTCTCACCCGATGAACAGACCTTGTATCTTCTGTTTCCCTCCTACTGCTCCTCACCTGTCTTCAAACACTTCAATTCCACTCCAAAGGACAACATCATGACCTCAGCTTTCCCAGGCCTTTCACAGCCCCTCCAGTTGGAGAAGTTCCTTCAACTCCCTTCACTCCTTGGGAAGGGAGCATGACAGGGGAGCATCACTCCCTCTTCAGTTGAGCCCAGAATAGATACATATAGGTGCCCCCAGGTGATGTGCCCATGTCCACTGTATCAGAGGACCCAGTGCTGTGCATGCAAAACCAGCTGAACATCCAGCAGTGACCGCTGATGGTGCAGACCAGCAACGTAAAGAGATGTTAACTCAGCCCCCTTGGAAGAGGCCAGTCATGGAAATCACTGAGGTCAAATAAAGCATAGGTCACATAAAACACCAGGAGGAAGAAGCCAGAGCCTGACCACCGCAGTTCAATTCCCTGGTATATGCCTCTGGTCTGGTTGGGACCACCAAGATGCTGGAAAAGAGAGAATATCTACTCAGGTAGGTCTTGTGGGTGCTCAGCTACGAAGTGTGGGGACACTTGGCTACCCCTCACACCATTGTCACGTAGAGCTCCTCTAACTGGGAAAGACATAAACACAAGCAAGAAGTTAAATATAATTGCTTGGCATTACAGGAAACTTGGACCATGACTGAAGATGTTGAGGTAACAGTGTCTGACTTGGTTTTAAATCCTGCTGGTCATACTGATTTCTACAGAGCCAGCACTGGAGTGAGAAGGATACTGGAGGGGACACCTCCTAGGCAGCAAGACCTAGGGATGATAACAGGGGTCTGAGAGCTCTGAGGGGAGCAGTGAATCCTGCAGTGAACCTGTTCCTATTGCACAGCTGTGACATCAGCAGGCAAATAGAGATGTTTTCCAAAGTTCCTAAATAACTTAGGCCTGTTAAAGTAGGAGGTAAACAGGAACTGGAAGCAACAGAGTGTTTAGACTCTTCACCCAGAGAACAGTAAAGATTTTTCAGAGGGTGCTCAGATCAATTTATTCAGTGTCTGGGCATTGGGCTACCTATTTAGAGAAAGGCTTGGATGCAGTGAAACACATGCTGGGCATTCACTGCCAACACAGGCCATAAAACCGGACGTTTGGGGCATGATTTATCTAAAACAAGAAGGTCTCAGAGATGCCCTGAGGTACCTAAACTAGTCAGGAGATGTGACATGGGACCTTCAGGAGACCCTTGTCTTTCCAAAAGTCAGCTGGAGGTCAGGAGGAGCATCCAGATCATTTAGGAAACGGAATCAAGCACCTGATGTGAGACACTGGTGTGAGTTTGGAAACCCCACACAAAGTCTAGACACATCTCCCTTTACCCAAATGCTTTGGTCTGTGTCTGGCGTCTAGCTGGCCAACAGTGCTTTTGCAAGGACTTTATAACCTAAGTAATTTGGATAGCTTGGTAAATGTTTTCTGGGCAACTGAAAAAACGTGTCTTAAATATCAGACCAGGTCCAGACAAGGTCTGTTGTATTGTGTTTTTATATCTTTGTAACAGTTCTGTAATGGTTTGCCCCCTCACCCCCCATTTTCTCCCAATGGTTCCACCCTGAGCTCTCCCGCCCCTCATCCAATGCCAGCCCTCCTTGGTGCCTTGTCCATCACACAGCTCCTAATCCCACCCTCCCAAATTTTTCCACCTTGGGCATCGAGTGAGTGGACAAAGGCCAGGGGTCCCTCCCTTAACCTTCCCCCATTGGCTTGTGTTTCTGTCTGTCCCTCTGCCTTCCACTCCCCCGAAGTCCCCCACTGGGCGGTGGGCATCCTTCTCCCTCGTCTCCGCCCCGGTACTTAAGGTGATTGTGAGAGCCATGTGACTCACTATCGGCCGCAGGAACACGGAAGGCAGGGGTCCTCGGAGCTTACAATAAACCTGAGACCTTTCCCCGGCCGTGAGCCGGCTACCTCATTACCTCTCGGACGCCGCCTCTCCTCCATACGAGGCAGACAGCGAAGCGCTCTGTCTTAGCCGCTCCTCGAATCTGCCATGAGACGCAGGGTGTTCCCTGCTGCTGGCCGTGCCTCCGCCGGGCAGGCGAAGCCAGGGGGCTTCAGAGGGAGCACAGCGGCAGGTTTGGCGCCCACGTGGGAGCTGAGGACATCGCCAGACCCCAGGAAGGAGACAGCAGGACGTGCTGTTGGATTTATTCTGCAGCGGCGTTTGGACTCCGTGTCATGGCCGGCAAACTACCCCAGGAGTAGCAAACTCCTTTTTGGTGGGTAACGCTCCTAGGGAAGGAGCTGGTAGCCACGGGGCACCACGTGGTCAGTTCCATGAGGAGAATACAACGCAGGATTTTTCCTTTCCTGCTGCCAGCCTCGGAGCGGTGAGTATCTTTTCTCCCTCCTTTGTTCTCCCTCTCCGTGTAGTGGGGAGCTTTCTTGGCCTGCTTTTCTCTGGTACTCTCTTTCCCTTCCTGTTTCTGGGAAGAGAGTGAACCTTTTCCCTCTCTTGAGGATTTTCGCTACTACAGTAGCTGGTATTTTGCTGCACAGCACCTTTTAGCAGGCGGCCAGCAGCAGGAGTTTCTCTTTTCCTTTTGTTTTTTTTCCCCGAGTATCGTGTTTTTAAGAGACAGATTTAACATCAGCCACGATGGGGTGTTCGGCTTTCTGTTTCGCATAAGGGAGTCTATTACCAAGTTGTGGGTGTCCTTTCTAGGAATGGGTTTCAGTGTTAAAAAGTTTGTTCACTGGCTGTTCCTGCATTTTTCTGATGTTTCGGCCGACCAAATTAATAATTTGGAGTTTTGGGATCTAGTGCATAGTGAGCTGTTGCGGCTAGGAGATTCCTCCCTTTTTGGGTTCACTTTCCTAGCCATGAAAATTAAAAATATTTTCAGAGCCTCTTCTGAAATGCAGGAACAGCCACACAGGAGCAAACCTGACCCCAGTTCTCCTCATCTTGACCCTTTTACCTCTCACATCTGCCCCAAACCGGGAATTCTAAAGGGAACAGCCCATCAAAAGCTGCAGGGGTGTCTTTGTCCCCCTGTTTCCCCACAGAATCCCCGAGACCCCCGCCTGAGCAGTCCTGGCCAGACTGGGACCTTTCCTGTCCCCCCGCTTCTCCGTGTTGTTCAGCCCCATCCCAAAAGTCCACTGTTGGTTTTAGTACCTCAGAAGAAGTTGCCTCTGAGGCACAAGATGGCGGACGCCTCGTGGCGGGCCCTGCCACGTGGCCTTCTTCCTCCCATGATCCTTTGCCCGCCCGTCGCCCTAACCCTTTCCTGGCTCCTCCCCTCTTTCCAGCGTCCCACCTTCCCTTCCAGCTCCTCCCATCTCCCCTAAACCACACACACACCCCCCCCCAGCTCTGCCGCTCTGGGATATGCCAGTCATGTCTCTCTCTCCGTGTCCTAGCCACACCCCCCCCCCCCCCCCGACGTCATCCTTTTTTCCCACGGTTCCATGACCCCTCCCCCAGTTCCCATGCTCCAGCTTCCAGGCCGGGGGGGGGGGGCCGGTGAACCAGAGCCCTGATTCTATCCCCGCTCTCGCCGCTGCTCCGGTCACCTATATCCCTGGGAAGAGCGGGGGGGCACCCCGGCCCCAATGGTCCCCAGTTAATTACCAGATCAAAAAAGAGCTCTGCAAAGCTCAAAAGTTTCGGTAGGGAGAGTGACTATTTCAAGGGATTGTTGAGGGTCCCGCTGTCGGGAAATGGTTTAACTCCTGCGGATCTCCGTGCCCTTTTCTCGTGCTTGCTATCCTCATCAGAGTTTTCAGTATGGGAAGCAGCATGGGAAAAGGAAGCACGGTCCGCTTTAACAACACTATGGGAGCAGGATATATCGATAGATGGGAACGAGTTGTTGACCATTGATCACCTTTGCGGGCAGGGGGAATGGGAGGAGGGGGAAAAACAAGCCACAAAAATACCTAAGGAGGGTCTCCGGGAGAGCGTGAAGGCGGCGGAAAAGGCGTTTTTCGGGATGCGACCAGATGTCCCCATTGATAATTATCTGTTTATAACTCAGTTTCCCTCTCAGTCTTTTCTTAAATTCGTTTACCGTCTTAGCAGGGCGGTGGACCTTCGAGTACAGAACCCGGGAGCGCGGCAGGGAATCCTTATGGAGATCGCTCGGCAAAATGCCAACGAAAAGTGTAAAGCTGCAATCCTGAGCCTGCCCCTCGACCCACCGCCGACCCTGCAGTCCATGTTAGAAGTGTGTGCGAGGAAAGTCACAATTACATCCACGGATCAACACCACCAACAGAGGGAACTGAGGAGGGTGGCAGCCGTTGGCTTCCCTGACCTGCCATCCAGCAGCCAGCCACCACGCATTTCACGGATATTCAAGAGACCTCCCCCAGGAGACCCGTGGTGTCATCTTTGCAGGGATCCAGGGCATTGGATGCCCAACTGTCCGTTGAGGCAACAGTTTCTTAACTTCTGGAAGGCCCAACAAAAACAAAAGGTTGCCTCTGAAGAAGGGCAATCAAAAAACTAAAATCTAAGCGCAGCCCCTCCCTGCACGATGATAGAAATGGGGTGGGGACGAAAACATCTGCGGGGATGGGGGGGAACCAAACATTAACATTGCTTCTTCACAACCAAGACCTGTTTTAACCACTGATACTCAAAATGTGCCTTTCAGGTTGGCTCCGACAGAGCCCCTCCATCTTCGTAATACTAAGTGGCATTTTGTGTCAGTGAACCCCAAGGAACCTGGTACTTGGGGAAACAACCGTAGTAAGTATGTCATCCTTGGGGACACCAAACACACACCTTTAGATATTCACTTTCTCCCGGGTCTTGTGACACCAGACCCGGGGAAACTCATCCTTTGGCTGCATTGTGCTCACCCACCAGTGTTCCTGCCTTAAAGGCCAAGTCATCGCCCAGGCCATGCCAGTGCCTAAGCCTTTGTGGAGCCAGGGACGGAGGAAAAACACATAGCATACCATCGCCTGGACTCAGGTACTGGGGGCCGAAAAACCAAAGATCTCATGCAGGTTAGACTTGGGGGAGGAGTGCAAAACCTTTGTTGGACTCCTAGACACGGGGGCAGATGTGACTGTCGTTCCCTCCCGGCAATGGCCGTCACACTGGGAGTTGCAGGACATGGCTGGTCATGTACAAGGTGTTGAGGACATTCATTTAGCAAAACAGTCAAGGAGTGTCATCCAAATTGAGGGGCCGAATGGGCAATTAGCTTCTATACGCCCATTCGTTTTAGATTATACAGAACCCTTGTGGGAGAGAGACCTAATGGCCAAGTGGGGGTCAGAATTGACATCCCAGAGACCCCCCCAGGTTTTTCGGGCAGCGGTCACTGAAAAGAGCGCTACCCAGAAACTCAATTGAAAAACAGATTCTCCTGTCTGGGTAGAACAGTGGCCGCTTAATAAACAAAAATTAAAAGCGCTCGAGGAGCTTGTGGACGAGCAGCTAAAAAAGGGGAATATCCAGGAAACCACATCTCCTTGGAATTCCCCCGTCTTTGTAATTAAAAAACCAGGCAAAGACGAATGGCAGCTCCTCCACGATCTCCGTCAAATTAACAGCATAATAAAAGACATGGGCTCTCTCCAGCCAGGGATGCCATCCCCAGCGATGCCCCCCCCAAAATTGGAATTTGGCCGTGATTAACATTAAGAACTGGTTTTTTTTCAAATTCCCCTTCACCCTGACTGTGCCCCACGCTTCGCATTCTCGGTTCCCACCATTAACCAAGAAGCCCCAAGGAAGAGATACCACTGGAAGGTTCTTCCTCTGGGAATTAAAAACAGCCCTTGTATTTGCCAGTGGTAAGTCTCTTCCTTGCTGTCCCCAGTCCGTGCAGCCATGAAGGATGCCATCATCCTTCATTATATGGACGACATCCTAGTGTGTGCCCCAAATGAAGACATACTTACCCATGCGCTTGACCTGACAGTCAATTCTTTAGTTGTTGCAGGGTTTGAGTTCTGTGAAGACAAGGTTCAGAGGATGCCACCTTGGAAGTACCTGGGCCTGGAGATTGGGAAGCAGACCATTGCTCTGCAAAAATTAGCCATCAAGAATAACATCAGAACTTAGGCTGATGTCCAGCAACTGTGTGGCTCTTTAAACCGGGTGAGGCCTTGGCTGGGTATTTCCACCGAAGACCTAGCCCCCCTTTTCAATTTATTGAAAGGAGGAGAGGGGCCTAGTTCTCCTAGGACCCTTACCCAGGAAGCGAGGGCCACACTGGAGAAAGTACAGGACATGATGTCTGCCAGGCAGGCCCACCGTTGCCAGCCAAGCCTGCCCTTCAAATTCATAATTCTTGGTAAGCTACCACACCTCCACGGGGTCATCTTCCAATGGGAGGTCACCCAAGTAGGGAAGAAGGACCAGGACCGGAGGGACCCACTCTTAATCATAGAGTGGGTTGTCCTCAGTCACAACAGGTCCAAAAGGATGACACGGCCACGAGAGCTGGTGGCAGAACTGATCTGGAAAGCAAGGGTCCAGATCAGGGAGTTAGCAGGGTGTGACTTTGACTGCATCCACATTCCATTAAAATTAAAATCAGGCCATCTATCCAAAGCGATGTTAGAACATCTGCTTCAGGAAAACGAAGCACTGCAATTTGCATTGGACAGCTACACTGGTCAAATTTCAATCCATTGACCAGCCCACAACTTGGACGTCCAACTTAACATTGACGCTAAAATACATCCAGAGCAAAACACCTCTAAAGGCACTGACAGTGTTTACAGACGCATCAGGAGCATCTCACAAGTCAGTCGTGACCTGGAAAGATCCTCAGACTCAGCAGTGGGAGGCAGATGCTGCTGAGGTGGAAGGATCACTTCAGGTAGCTGAGTTGGCTGCTGTTGTCAGAGCTTTTGAGAGGTTCTCTGAACCGTTTAATTTGGTCACAGATTCGGCCTATGTAGCAGGTGTAGTGTCCAGAGCAGAGAATGCAATCTTGCAGGAAGTCTCCAACATTGCATTGTATGAGTTGCTCTCGAAACTGGTAAAATTAATCTCCCAACAAGAGCAACCGTTTTATGTGATGCATGTCAGGTCACACACAGACCTGCCAGGGTTCATCACCAAGGGTAATTGAAGAGCTGATGCCCTTGCAGCATCTGTACAGATGGCCCCACTTCCAAATGTGTTCAGTCAGGCCAAAATCAGTCACCAGCTCTTCTAACAAAATGCACTTGGCCTAGTTCATCAATTTCACATCACTCGAGAACAGGCCAGAGCGATTGTGGCCACATGTCCCAGCTGCCAACAAAATTCTCTCCCTTCTTGAGCTCAGGGACAAAAACCCTAGGGGTTTAAGAAGCTGTGAGGTGTGGCAAATGGATGTGACTCACATCCAGTCAGTTGGCAGATTTAAATATGTCCATGTCTCAGTAGATACTTTCTCTAGTGCAGTCTGTGCTTCAGCCCACACAGGAGAGAAGGTTTCTGACACCAAAAAACACCTGGTGCAGGCCTTCTCCGTGCTGGGCATCCCCAAAGTCATCAAAACAGACAACGGCCTAGCGTACAAGTCAAAGGAGTTCCGGAGCTTCCTGCAATGATGGGGAATAGAGCACAAAACTGGCATCCCCTATTCCCCAACAGGCCAGGCTGTGGTGGAGAGGACCCACCAGAGCCTAAAAAGGGTTCTGCATCAACAGCAACAGGCAGTGAAGGTGGAGTCCCCTCAAGTACAGTTGTCTAAAGCACTGTTTACCATCAGTTTCTTAAACTGCACATAGGAGAGCTTGAATCCACCTATTACCAGGCATTTTCTGGAAAGCAGTCAAACCAGCCTAAAGGCTCGTCCACCTGTCTTTGTAAAGAACCCAGAAACATGGGAGAGGGAGAGACCCTATGAAATTAAAACCTGGGGCAGGGGATATGCCTGCGTGTCCACCCCCTCAGGTTTGAAGTGGGTCCCCTCCAAGTGGGTGAAACCTCAGGTTCCCAAAGTATCCAGGTCCGGGACCACAGCACAGGTAGCCAGCGCTTGCTGGAGAAGGAAGAGACGTCACACCTTTTTTGCCATCAGTGTCTTCAAGATGAGGCTGCAGCAGACCTCGGGTTCTAGAAGTGCCAAGGCATGGCAAACCCTGCTGACAGATGTTAGACCTGCCTGATCCTGGTATTTCTTTCCACCTCAGTTTTCTCTTTGCACAATAAAACCTTATCTACCTCATGTGGGCTATGCAGTGATGACTAATTAATGTTAGTGAACTGCTTTCAGATCATCCAATTCAAAGACATAGATAATTGCAAAATATTAATTACTGTTTACTTAATATCATGAAGCCAGTAGCAAACCCAGCTGCTTATTTTCCTCAGCCATGACTCAGAAGGAGGATGATGGCTGATGGAGATAGAGGTGCAGGGTCCAGTTAGTCCTGTACAGTGTCACACGTGTATGTCTGTGTGCATTTGTGTGTGCATGTGCTAAGGCACCTGACACAGCAGGGACCAGGCCAAAGCAGGCCATACTCATGACAAAGCCATGCAATCTGAAACACTGGGGAGGTGAGCAAGAGCTCACCTTGCCAAAGACCCAGATGGGAAAACATGTCCAGCAATGATTCATGTGTTTGAAAATGATGCGCATGAGAGACCATGTGTCACAGAGAATTAGAAGAGTAAAAGCTGTAATGAATTACTGTCAATGACTAAAAAAATTGTGCTTGAAAACCTCATTGTCAAAGAACCCAAACCCTGCTTGAGGGGCAAAAGAGAAAGGGAGAACAATACCCAGGAATGGAGAGCTTGGCAGACAAATGGAGAGGAAGCTGAGCTTAATGTTTTGTCACACTTTGTCAAACCCCTGCAGGGAGATTGAAAGTTTTGGATCAAGCTTTGAATGAGCTGGTGGGCAGAAAACTGGAGCAGGATAGGCATTCCATGAACAAGAGCCACATAGATGATCTCCTCTGGTTAACAGCTCAGGGCTGACCATGTTGATTAAGCAAAAGGGGTTGATTCTATTGGAAAAGCTACAATTCCAGCTAACCTCCAGTAGAGAGGCTTAGGAAGGACTCTGCAGAGTGGTTAGGGGCACTGAGTTTGGTGCAGCTTGCTGAGGTCTCAGAGGGATGAAGGGTTCACACTGCTGGATCTAGGGGAACTTTACATGGCAAGGAGCAGTGAAGAGAGGAGGGCAAAACCTGGAGGAACACAAGTTTTGGGAAAATGAGAGCAGAGGTTGGGTTTGGGGAATCCATGCCATGCATGATGAACTTAAAATTACGAAGTTTTTCAGGCATTTACAGGTGTCTTCAAATTACCATCTGACCTTAGAAGACCTACCAAATCCCCTAGGAATTTTAGTATCCTTAAACATCTCAAATTGCAGCCTGGCATTTCCATTGACATGCAAAATTGTCTTCCCTGTGGTGACTGAGTGTCCTGCTTGGCCACTTGCAGAGCATCAGGAGCCTCTGGGCCACAGTGACTTGCTCTGCAGGTGAGTTCAGAGCCAGGTGTGTCCACTGTCAGCAACCAGAACAGCTCTACCACTCACACACCCATGGAAATACACACACTGGATAAACTCCCCTAAGTAGGTCCTTAGAACTACAAGAATGGTTGAGCTACAGAAGCAGGATCTGTAAGTCCAAGCACATTTGTTTTCAGGGGTCTTTAGTTAAGTAGTGAGTGACACACCAGTCCAAGGAGGTTATCCAAATTGATGCTGCTCAATGAGGTGAAATATGGGGCAGCTGATGTGCCATGAGACAAGAGTCAGAGCAGGAATGTGTATTGGTCAATGGCAGCAGCCAGCAGCTCCCTTCACATGGAGAAATATCAGCAGGACAAAGTTGGCTTATGCCCAAAGTCCATGGGGTCCTCAAGCTGTTCACTCTCTGCCACCCAGAGCCCAAAATCAAACAAGCCTAATATAAAATGTGCAGTGATGCAACATCCTCTACATGCTGCAGAGCAGAGCCAGAGGACTCCCTAGAACCCACGTTTTGGGGTCTGGAGGTGGTAATGCAGCAGTCCTATATTTCGGCCACCATTCACCAGGATAGAGAACCAATCTGAAAGCAGCCATCAAACATTTTTGCTGGTGACTTGCAACTTCTGCCTAATTCCCCAAGAGAGATGTACAGCAAGCAGCTTCCATCAGAAAATCACTGCTGTTCTCAGAGATACAGTGACATAATGACTGTTCCCCTCCAATCCTGGTGTCATGATCTAGCTCCTGATTATATCCTCATCTAGAATAAAGAGGTCTAGCCTAAGAAAATGCACTTAAGCTTCAGGTTGTCTTTGAGATATGATCAGTCTGGAAGGCCTAAGTCTGATGGGGAAGTCTCCTTATGCTGCAGATGAAAGTTCAGAGCAGTCAAGAGTGCTTGCCCAAAACTACTCAGAAAGTCAGGAGCCCAAAAGTCTTTTGTCTGACACCTGAGCCACCACACTGATAGCTCTAAGTGTATTATGCCCATTCTCTTTATGAATTGCTTTCCAACAACTCCTGGCTGTGGTGGAGTCGATTTGTGCAGCCTGAACATCACAACATGTCCTGCTGATTCCTGAGTGCTCTTGGGAGCATTCTTTGCTCTTGGTCACAGCCTTGCTTTTGGGAGCAATATCCTTCCTTGTTGCTTTCAATCATCCCTTTGAGATTCTGCTAAGGCTTTTGCACTGTCAGGCTCTTGCACTTCAACCATTCAGAGAGAACAAACAAGTTAAATATAGACTTGTTTTTCAGAAGAATGATTTTACAGCCCTTTCTGCTCCTATCCCTCAAGTTCCTAGAACCATGTATTTCCAAAAGATCTCCAACAACCAGCTTTTAAACGCTTAAAAACCATATCTGGGCCCAGATCTACAAAAATGAACCACATTTACTGGGTTGCCTTCTTACAAAAAGCAGATTCTTACCTTTGTGATAAGTGCACTTAACATCTTGGACTAAAAATTGTAGTCTTAAAAGGCAGATTTTATTACCACAGCCTCTTGACAGAGCTGTTCCATAGCCAAGAATTAATGTGGGTTATATCCACATTGTAACACTAGCTTGATCATCAGACCTAAACCAACAGATTTAATGGCTTCAGAATAAATAGGACTAAACTGCTAACCAGAAATAAATTATTAAAAGGCAGGTGTTGTGCCTCACTCTAGACCTGGAGTCTGATTGTATGCTGTCTCTTCTGCCTGCAGGTCCTATGAGGAGACACCAGTAGCCATAAACACCATTGACTCCGGGGTGTTGAACTTGAGGTTATGTCAGGGATCTTTAAAGGCAGGAACTTTCCTGGTCCCTGATGAAGGGAGAGTCAAAAAGCATATTTCAAACATCCAATCTGTCTTTTGTTGTCCAAGAAGAAGCATAAATAAATAAATTATGAGTAACAGCATCTTCCTGTTTTTGCATCTTTAGCTAAGGGGAGGTAGATTTCCATCTGAGCAACTCCACCCCGTCTACATCTATTGTCTTTGTCCTGGCTCCCACACTCACTAATTTTACATCCTCTCACACTTTCTACAGCATTGTATCTCCTTCCTTGGCCCTCTGTGTGTGGAACAACTGACCTCTCTTCATAGCAGAGAAACCAAATACTCCAGTTGCCCTTGCAAGGGCACCCACCAGAATAAAGGTGTCACTAGTGCTAGTTTCAGTCCTAATAGGGGACCTGCTTTTACCTCTGTTCCCCAACACAGATCTACTCGTGGCCAGACCAGACCTAGACACATTTTATCAAAACACATCTGCAAACTGTCCTAGACTCCTTCATAAGCTGGAATCTTGCAAAAATCTGAAGCCCTGACATGGATCTCTGCTCTAGTTGGTTTCATAACACAGTGAAAGTTGTAAGGCAGATGCATACCACAATGAGGAAAAGAGAAGGGAAATGCAAGAGGATTTGTGAAGGTGAAGCCACTTAGCCCTCATCTTCCACCATCTATCAGACCCCACAACTTCCTCCTCTCTGAGATTCCTACTGACTCTGATCAAGACTTCACATTGGAAAATGCCTTTGTGTCAGAAGGGACAGGACTGACAGCTGCCCTCGGGGTACCAGGTAGAAACACTCCCTTGTGTTCTGCAGGTAGGAGGAGGCCAGAGCAGAAAAGATAATGTGTGGAGGTTTTTTTCCCAGTTCAAACTCCAGCAGCTCTTCCCACCACACTTGTACTGCTGAATCCTGTATGGCAGTAATGGAATAAGAACAGTGGTTTCCAAAAAGAAGATTTGAAATATGGATCATAGGTTTCAACAAAAGGAATAATCAGCAAACATGGGGAATTCTCCTTAGGGAAAAAAATCTAAATCAGTAATGCAAGTGCAAGAGAGCCTATGTGCTACCAGCGGACATTGTGGATGTGTTTACTCATCACAAGAGACCAATTAGTTCATAGGAAGGCATTGCTGCCAATCAACTAATGTAATAATTAACTATATGCAAAAGACTAATTCATTTCAAATGTGATAAAAAGAGTTTGCTTAACCTAGCCATGAAGGTGTTTAAACTCACCCGTTTAATTTCATAATCAGGACAGGCTCAAACAGAAGAAGCGAGTCAGTTACTATGTTTCATCTGACAGGTAATAATTTCTTATGATGTGTTGACTTAATTCTCTTGCAATCACATGAACATGCCCTTAATTAAGCACACAAAGGCAATCTGTCCTGACGAGCAGGGGAGAGGAAGTACAGTGAGAGATGACAATGACAGCATCAGACACAGGCTGGTAACCTGGGAATCAGAAAGGAATTTTATAACAAATGGAAATGCTATCCTGTGAGGAACAATGATCATGACAGTAAGGCCTGGAAAGACAAGGATAAACTCAGATAGGCTGAAGAACCTGTAAGGGTTAGAAACTAGTAGGATATATGAGGGGCTCTACAGAAAATGTTCTTGAATTACACTGGAAGTAAGTGGAAGACAAAGAAATGCAGACCTACTCTCAGAAGGAAATGAGGACACACAGCAAGTGGTCCTGGGTGCATGAGGAGGAATGTGGCCAATGGTCAATGGCGTTGATGCTCCCCCTCTGCTATGGCATGGTGAGGCTATATGTCAAGTGCTTCATTCACTTCTGGGCTTCCCAGCTAAAGAAAGACATGGAAGTACTGGAGAGAATCCAGTGAAAGGCTACAAAGATGGTGAGGGGACTGAGGCACCTCTCTTCTTATGAGGAACAGCTGAGGGGGCTGGACTTGTTTAGCCTGAAGAAGATGTTTACATCTCTCAGTATTTACAAATACCTTAAGGACACCTAAAGGTGTCAGAGGATGAGGCCAGGCCCCTTCCAGTGGTGGGATGAGTGTGTGACTGAATGAAAGCTCGTACATCCCATACTGTGCTCCAGATGTAGGAAAAGGTTAAACTGGGACATATTATCAACAACAGAAAATGTTAAGAAGGGCTGGGACAAGGGTCCAGAATGGAATAAACACAGGCTGAAGCCCAGTGGGCAGAATTTAATAAATCAGGGGTACTTAAGGAAACAGTCAGAGACACTTCAAACCCATTAGTAATTATCTTTGAGAACTCTTGGCATTCTCATAGGACAAGTGAAAGGTAAACACAACATCTATCTTTAAAATGCAGGCCCAGGAGGACACAGGGAATCCCAGCTCAATCAAGTCACCTTCTGTGCTGGGAAGGACTCCTGCTTTCCCTGTTGACTAATCCATTTTTAAGTGCTGGGAACGTAATGAGGTGATTGGTGCAGGTAAGATGGTTTGTTGAGGAGAAAACACATCAAAACAAACCTGCCTCCTGGCAGATCATCTTGTGGTCTAGGAGGAGGTGGGAGATGAAGTACCACTCTTGTCATTCTCCAGCATGAAATCATAATACGAAATCAGGAGAGTACAGCTGCAGTTCTGGTTAAAAGTAATTTGTTACTGGAAACTTTCTTCTGCAAAGTGTGCTCTCAAGTACAGGAATATCTCAGAAGGATGAACAGAGGGGCCAGGCTTGAGCTTCATTTTGGTCTGTACTTTTACTGATTCTAAGGCAGAAAAAAAAGGAGACTTATAGTAAGTCTGGGAAGGCTCCAGAAAACAGGCTCAGGAAGAATGCAAATTACTTTATTAAAGCAAACTAAAAGTCTGTAGTGCCATGGGGGAAAAGGTGGCTATCATGTGGTCAGTAAGGACAGGAGAGCCAGAACTAGGTCATGAGAAGTAATTATTTTACTTTTTCCATTGCTGATAGAGCTGGAGCTAGAATCCAGCATCCAACATCCAACTGCCCTTACAAACCAGAGGGAGTCAGGACAAGAGAAGTGTTGGACGTTTCCAGAGGAGAGTTTTGGTGTGAGTTCAACCTGTCTGAGGCACAGCTCCCAGCTGAAAGAAACCCAGCATGAAGACCACAAGCAGTGCACACAGCAGGGACCTGGGGGCAGAGTTGGGCAGCCACATAAGCCTAAGAGAATGAGAGTCTTGCAGGAATCGCCACGGGGCTGGTCCCAGGATTTTTGGAGCCCCAGATCCAGCAAGTGCAGGTAAGACTGATCCCTTTTCCTAAGCCCACCCCAAGGTTTCATGCTCACTTTCTTTGGGGTCTTTGCAAGCTTAGGGGAAAACAGCACTGTGTGTACAAGCCTTTGCTTGGCTTTTCCCCACACAAACCTGGGCTTCAGGGTGTCCTCCAGCCAGTACCCATCTATAGCATGAGCCTTTCTCCCTGTGCTTGGGCAAAATAAACCCAAGGAGTGGGAGGCATTGGCTGGGAACAGAAAGAGAACAACGGGGGCTGGTGGAAAACCCACAGGAGCAAGACAAGTAGGGTAAAGGTAAACCCTCTCAGTCCAGTTCCCTGACTAATGCCCTGGGTGGCACAAGGCAGGTGAGTCAGCAAGGAGGGAGGGAAGCAGCACTCCTCTGCTCGAGCTAACCACAGGGTCCCTGGCCCCCTTGACCCTCTAGTTCTGCTGCCAAACCCTACTGGGCACACCTGGCACTCAGGACAGCCTGCTTGCAGGTATTTACCCCCTCCCCAGCACAGTGTCACCTCACCTCGTTCTCAGTCACTGAACACCTAAGGGACCCCATCAAATCATGACATGAAAGCATTATTCATCAGCAGCTGGGAGAAAGGGAAGCTGAGGTTTACTTTCACAGGGAATTAAATATTTTTTACTCCATTCCCTGCCCTAGGGGATGTCTCTGCAGCTGACAGTGAGTAGGATTGTTGGGGTCGGGTTGGCAAGACCCCAACAGTGTGAAAGTCCTTTTTCCCTAGCCCAGCAGCCAAAGAAAAGGTCTGGAATGTGTAAAGCTGAGTTTTCAAGGTTGTTTATTTCTTCTTATCTAAAATATTTTCTCTCTGACCTGCCAAGGCCCACTTAATACAGAAGCCATGGCAGTCTGCCACAAGCCCTGGGTGTCTCCCACATTATATACTCAAAATTACGTGTACCATGTTTACAGTTCCCCTACCAATACCTAAAATCTATGTTGGACAGTGTGTCCCTATCCTAGACCAATAGAAAAGTGTCACTATCACACCAAGACATGGAGGACAAGGAGAAGGAAGAAAAGGCCAGGGCATGCCCAGATTCCTCCATATTGTACCCCTGAATTACATTCTAAAAAACCCCAGAATTCTACTTTTTCACCCTGTGTCAATACCCTTATTACACTACTCAAACCCTTTTGGTTTGTAATTCCTCATATAAAGTTGGCAACCTCTCCCATGGGTTAAAATCGAAGCCACAGGTGTTTTTGACTTGTTGTCAAGGTCCCTGAGCCCCCTGCCAGGGTCTTGAGTCATCCAGAGCAGCCAAAGGGATGCTCTGGACTCCGACATAGGATAAGCAGGACCATCACAAAGGAATCACATCTTCCTAAATTTGAAGGATGCTTTCCCAGGTTAGCAATTCTCACCAGTCATGTTGGGCTGCTGCCACAACAGTTTGAAGGGATTCAGGTGGGCATGCAGGCAAAGAATGGATTCACACCAACATTTAGGGTCAAGCCTAGTGCCATCTGTCCACAACTTGAGCCATGTGAGTCACCCACCACTTCTCCACTTCTTTTACACAGCCTGCCCCCAAGCTGCTCCCCCACATCACTTACTGGTACATCAGAGTCCTTTGGAGATGGGTTCATCTTTCAGCAAAGCCCTCTCAGCCACAACAGGGCATTCAGCACAGAGCTATACAGTTTGCTCTGCCCCTGCTCATGAGGTGGAAGCAGTCAGTACCTCATCTCCATTACTCCTCACTCTTCCCCCAGTGTGCAAGCAGAGCTAGAGCAGGACATCTGCTCCACAGCTCCCTGCACCTGAGTTTGGACCTTCCTTCCTCATATTGCCTAAAAGCAGATGGGTTTTTTTTGTTAAACTGGAAGAGAAAAATCATTCCAACCCACCCATTTAGCATGGATGCTGGAATCTCTTCCAAGTATTGAGCTAATCAGACCCCCCCCTAACTTTTTCCCTGTTCCCCTTGCCCAGACCAACATCTCTCTCCATGTCCTGCACAGAGGCAGGACTTGGTGCTGCCAGCCCCAGAGTTCCCAGCAAACTGCTAATCACACACACACACACACACACACACACACTCACTCACTCCATCAACACACCCAAATCCACACTCAGCCCTCTCAATTCTTTCTGCACAGAGACCCTTCCACTGCTCACACTTCCCAGAGGAGCCACAGCACCTTGTCTCCAGCTCAGTCCTACAGAAAGTGGCTCAATGAGGTTCCCTGAGAAGTCCCACCTTGACGGCACTGGGTCCACCAGGCCTGACACTCCCTGGGTCTCTGATGTTAAGACCTGGTGCTCTGGCTGATTCTCTTAAGACCTGTCTGTGCCCAGCTCAGAGGTACACACATGCTTGGGCACTGCTGGGAAAGGGTTAAAACCCCAGCCCTTGGATGTTGGAGGAGAATTTTGGAAACCACAAGGAATTCAAGCTGCTTTGTAGCAGGGTGTACAAGGAAACCCAGAGAACCACAGGCAGTTAGCTGTGTGGTTTAGGAAACTCTCAGCTAATTGCCACCTCCCGTCTGAGGTGGTGCTGGACTGTGTTGTAATTTAGATGTAAAACAAGATCAAGACATTCACCTGAACTCGATCAAGCCAGAAAATAGAATTTACATACAACTTATAAACTTGCTTTACAGAGGACGTTGTAAAACCAGAGACCCTCTGGTCCAAAAGGCAAGGAAACAATTAATGTCTTCTTATGGGAAAGCAAGTCCTGCGCATACAAGACATCAGATTTAGTGTAGACCCAACACATGCATGAGGAAAGCAATGTTTGTGAGGTATTTATATTATTCAATGAGAAATTATTGTGCAAGAAATACTATATATCTTGTTGGCTGAGAGCAAAGATGTAGGAGGGTGTTATTAGAGCCATTAGGGATGTTAGATATCTCATAAAAACATAAGCCTAAATTCTGCTTGAGAAAGATGCTGGTTTGAGAAATATGTTGCTTAGAGAAAGGCAGCAGTGTAAGTACAGACAAAAGGCATTGCAGATTTTGTGAAGTATGGAAAGTTTGTTCCTATGGAGGCACTTTCTATCCCCCAAACATCTCAAGCTGATAGATGTCTCAAAAATTTTCTGTGGATGTTGGTTATCTTTCTGATTCAAGACTCTAACTAGCCTAGGTTATTCCTTAGCTGATTGTGATGACAAAACTCGTTGAAGAAGTTTACTGCAGATTTTCTTCACCTTAAACAAACCTCTGTGCAATTACTCATTCACTCCTTTTTTTGTATAAGTCTGGGAGAGTTTATGTTTAATATGCCAAATTCCCATGCTGTTAGCATGGCAACTCACAAAATAGAGAGTATTTGCAAGAATCAGGAAATATTTGTTTGGCAGCACATAGACAAGCTCCTTACAAAATTCAGAAAGACCAGAAGGATATTAGGAAGAAAAGGATAGTGGGATTTTTTAAAATAAATTAAGCGTCAAGTCTTATTTCAAGGACTAATATAATTAAAAACAGTTTTCATGCTGGAGGACTTTTATACACATAACAAAGTTTGACCAGTTTATTTGGAACAAAATCTTTGCTTCTGCAAGACCCTGAATAACCTAAAATGGCATCTCACAGGTTGAAATTCATTCCGATAATTTCTCTACTTTAAAACAGGAGAAGCAAAAATACTTTTTCTAAGAACAGAAAACTCCCCAAAGCTATAAGCTGAAAATTTCAACATATGAACTCCACAAGAACACTGACTCATTGCAAGGACACAGAGGCAACACAAACAGCCTGCTTCAGATCCAGACAAGTATAAAATAATTGCATTTTCTTTCTTATTTGGGTCTTTGAAAAGAAGTGATCATAAAAAAACCTCTGAACTGAACATGTAAATGTGTCCTCTATCCTCATCTCTCAGCACTCATCACACCCTCTCTGTAAACAACCTCAGCAAGACAAATAACTGAAATAAAAGAGTTTATCACATGGCACGATTGCCAGACTCAGCAAAGTTTTAGCAAAATGACATATCAGAGGCTTCTGTGTTCTGGGTGAGGCAAAGCATTTAAAACACTACCCACAAATCAGACTGTCACCTTCATAGATGTTAATGGACTTCTAAAACATTCTCATTAATTCGGCATATCCCTGTTAATCTCACGATTGGGACATTTTCCTCAAGATGAAACACAAACAAAATTACAATGAGAAAGAAACCGAGTAGGATTTGGTTGTGCTTTAGCTAGCTACTGAGGTCTCAAGGCAAGTCTTTAGATGACTTATTCTGAATAATAGGCTTAGAAGACTTACTTGATTTCATAGAGCTTATTGATACCACCTGTGCTTGTCCATTCAGCCTGTGAGTTTTATCCTGGACATGCCCATAAGGATTCTCCAACAAGGGAATGGTGAAGCCTCCTATCTACTGCTGATGCTTAGTATCTTTTACTAATTTGGGCAAAAGAAGGAGCCCACTTAGAGCTGTAATGCCTGCAAGGCCTTTCTGCAAAGGGGTTGAAGATAACATGAAACATGCTTCGTTGTCTGCTTACTTTAACATCCTAAAAAATACCTTTGTCCCAAAAAACCTTGGGCAAAAACATGCAGGAAACCTGCTGGAGTGGAAAGTGCATCTCCACAAACCACAGTTAAAAGACAGCATGTTAGGAAAAACAAGGCAGTACATGTCAGTGGCCTGAGTGGTGCCCATGCTGAGGTGAGATGCTGGAAGCTAAAGTGGGTCAATGAGTTATTGCATTCCAGAGACAATGGCTGCCCCACTTCTAAACCGTGCCCTGAATTACCAAAGCCTTCTGACACATCAGTCCAGGGTTTCAGAGACAAGATTTTAAAACTGCAAATGAGCTGCAATTAATGGAACTGGAATAGAACCAAAATAGCAAGACAAAAGAAAACCCCTGCCCTTGCACTGAAATTACAGAGAACCTGGATCCACCCAGGTGAAGTGCAAATATCTCACCTCAACTGGATCATCCTCATTGAATCCCTGTCCTCAAAACACTTTCCAACTCCATCATCTCTTCCACTCTTTCTTCTACCTTTCAGTGAGACCTCTCAGAAGCATGGCCTCTCTAAAAAAAGTACACATACTGCAAGGCTTTATCCAGTTCCCAACCATACTCTGTGATTTTGTGATTCAGTGATCTCTCCTTGCTAGCAAATAGAACAGGTATTATAGTGAGTAACTGCGGCTTTTGCTTTCTTCAAGCCACTGCAAGTATTTTTAGAGGAATCAGATCCTTGTCAAACAACAGCAGTAGCATCACAGCCAAGCTTCCTGGAATTACCTTTTGTCTTGCTGCTACCAGGTAAAATTCAAGATAGTGCAGATTAGCAGAGAGGTGGATGACATTCAGGATGTTTGTCAGCATTGTGAAAAGTTAGGATCAAATCTGAGGCCACTGTATTTGCCTCCCAGAATCAACATGCCAGGTTTGTGATGCAGAATCATAGAAAAATGGAGCTGGGGATGTCTGCCTAGCAATTAATAGATACCTGAGGCTGGATTAGTGGATTAGTATTGCTCAATATACTTTTACTAATCCAGAAAAGGAAGTGAGCAGTTAGGTGACAACTCGATCATCACTCACACCCTTCTCAACTGTGTTTATGACTATATTAAATAGCAATGACCATAAATTAACACTAGTTAGTTACACAACTGTAGAGAACTGGGATGCAGAGTGACCTGGAGAGAGCCAAGAAGGGGTCAGCCCTAACCTTGTGATTACAGACAGATGTTTATCGAGCCTGTTCTTTGAGATTCCCATGCTGGGAATAGCAAGCCTACCCAGATCACACATTCCAGCCCCTAGAGATCCCACTATCCCTAGGACTTCCTCCATTGTAATTGTTACAATGCATTCTCCTAACTTTCTACCTCCCCAACCAAGAGAACCGGTTCTTCCTTCTATTTTATGCATTTGAAAGTTGGCATTGGGCCCCTTTCTCTCTTCTCTGTGAAACAGGAGTCTCTCACTTCAGTGTTGGGCCCTAAGTTCTTTTGCAAGGACAGAACTTTTTAGAGATATTATATCTGTAGACAGCCCTAAAGCATATAGAAACTTGCTTTTCTTATCCACCTTTTCCAGACCATGTACAAATATACCAGAAGACAATAGGTCACAGTCTGGAACACCTCTGGTCCAGACCCTGGTCCCAGCCATGGATCATGCTCCCCAGCCCTCCAGTCACATCTGTTGCATTCCTCTGAACCCTCTCCCACTGGTACACAACCTTCCCGAAGGGCAGTGCCCAGAACTGGTCATATTACTGCCATGTAGGCATGATTCACACTAAAAAATCATTGAAACTATTTCATGCGTCCTACAAACAATGCCATTGTTTATACATCCCAGGGATTATTAAATTTTCCTTTCTTTTTTGCAACACCATGACTCTGTTGACTTATGGTCAGCTGATAACTGCTCCAGCCACCTGCAAAGCCCTTTCTGTAGAGCTGCTGCCTCCCCAGGTGACTGCCTCTCCCTTGTTTGTACAAAGGACTATTCCTGCATCCACACAAAAATCTGCGCCATCCTCCTTGAAATATATCCCTTCTCTCTCATCAGAGCTGACAAATACAGTGAACAAAGAGCTGATAGGGTTTGGCACATCACAGTGAGCAAGGAGGGACAGCATGTGGTCTGTAACATTAGAAAAAAACTCCATATTGCAAACTGAAAAATAAAATATTTTAATTATTCAAAAGAGGCTTAGTTCAACCTCTCTGCTGAGAGACCTGACCACCACAGTAGTCAACTCACTGGCAACATCTGTTCCACCAGTGATCAGCTATATTGTTCATTTTTTAATCAAAAATCTCTGCTTCCAACCGAGTTCTCCCAACCCTTTCAGGTTCCTTGTTGATGTTCTGCAAGACGCAGCCCAAAGAGCACATCTCTCAAACCAGTCTGGACAAATGAGGGTGGGATTGCAATGCTAGCACCACACAGCTCTGGTTACCATGGGTGAACAGGGAAGTTCAGGCAGGGATTCCCAGAACCAAAAGTGAAAATTGTGGTTTCCCCTGGTCCGGAGCCATACCCAGCACAAGCTGCTTCCCCACAAAAGCCTCCTCCTGATGCAAAATCCGCTTGCACATCACATTTCATCTATGGAGGGAAGCGAATCAGTGAGCTCCCAGCAAGGTAGAGCTTTAACATCTACCTGAGGCTTTACGGCCCAGGTATAAAAAGCAGGTCGTGGCATCTCTCAAACAACAGTGACCAGGAAACCCATCAGAGTGCTCCTGGCCTTTCATATGCACCTCTGCCAAAGCTGAAATTCAAAGCAAAATAGCAGCGAGGAACAGGAAGATGGATGAAAGGGAAGTCAAGAGTTTTCTATAATATGTATGCTTTTTCATTTTTTTTATCAAAAAAAATAAAGTCTGGAGGATTTTGCTTCATAACTTTACTTTGAAATGTCCCATGGGCCAGAGGTGTGTGAGGTGTCTCATACAGGGTGGCCTTACAGACCCTTCTCCCCAGGGGGGCCAGAACACCCCACATCTACAGGCGGTAAGGATAAGCCAAGAAGATCCATGAAGAATCTGGTAATGCCCATCTCACAGAAATTGTCCTCTTTAATTTCTGTTCATGCTAAAGAAAATTTTAACAGGCATCAAGAACCTCAGGTAGTTCAGATCACAGATGAAGACAAAGAAAGGGTCCATCAGGTTTTCTGCGTATCCTCCTCCCTTAGTATCAGGATCTCCTAATCAGTATAACCTCCCTTACTAATTAGACTTCAACTGACAAGATGAGAGCGTTGAGGCAGTTCAGTGTGGAGGAGAGAAGACTCTGAGGAGACTTTCCAGTACCTAGAGGGGCTTCAAGAGAGCTGGAGAGGGATTTTTAACAAGGACATGGAGAAATAAGATAAGGAGGAATGGATATAAACTGACAGATGGCAGGTTTAGATTAGATATTCGGAATTCTTGTCTGTGAGAGTGGTTGGGAAGTGACACAGATTACCCAGATAAGCTGTGAATTCTCCATCCCTGGAAGTGTTCAAGGCCAGGCTAGGTGGGATGACAATAGCTGGTTCACTGATGGCAGCAGTGTTGATATTAATCACTTGAATTTCTGTATCAGGTGGACCTTTGAGCAACCTGGTCTAGTGAAAGGTATCCCTCTAAAGTCTCTTCCAACCCAAACCATTATATGATTCTATGACTGAGGAGTGAGTGCTTTAGCACCCAAGAGCCCTACAGCCTTCCCTGCTGTAGTTTATTGTGTAGGACACTGTTCACACACCTGGCAGTGCAGTCAGCCTCCCAGCTCACACACAGCCAGGTATCAGGTTCTCTTGCCATTGCGAAATACTTGTAGTTTAAAGTACACAAAAGAATGTAAAATCCTGAGTTTTTCCACAAGCTTCTGTAGCATGAAAGAGCATGGCAAGGGCCCCAGGGCTCAGTGAGGTGGATGGGGCAGCCCCACCTCACCAGGCTGTGCAAATCATGCCAGGCCAGAGCCATGCTCACACCACATCCCTGGCAATCTCAGCAAGAACAACCCAACCTCTCTCATAACAGGAGGGGAGGAAGGCTGGAGAGGGTTGATGAGAGTACCTGTGAGGCCCTGGGATGCCACATCACCCCTGTTTGACCATCCCCTGGGAGAACTCATGCACTGACCACACAATGAGCCAGCAGTGACACTGAGCCAGAGACAGAAGGCCCCACAGTTATTTTTCTTTCTTTTGGCATCTCCGGAGGTTGTTTCCAGCCCATTAGCTGTCTATCACTGCCAAGGTGTGGATGATTCCACTCCTGGGGCAGAGATGAGGCCTCATTGATGGATTAACCACCTCAATAGGCAACATGAATGGCAGGCATGATTTGTGCACTCAGCTGCCAGGAGAAATTGGATTTTAATCTCATGCTAATATGGATCATATCCTCAGCTCACAGCCTGAATCACATCCTCATCTCACATTCCTGACCCACCTTCTAGCACAATCCAGCCTCATTGGCAAGGAAATGGTGAGGACTATTTCAAGCACATCGGGTACAGCAAAGGGGGAGCTGTGCCTGAGAGTCCCATTATAACTGGTGGAACATGGGTGCAGCTAAGCCCCCATTAAACCTGGCCCACAGAAGCAAAATCTTAAGCCCTGCCTTCTTTCTTTTTAAGGAGTTTGGAGAGACCTTTCTGGAGATAGATATGGACAAAGAGCCACCAACCACAGCTACATACATTTGCTTTTCTGGCCCCCTAAAAACACACTCCCTCAGAAACAGCAAACCCATCCACATAACAGGAATCAGGTCTGGTCCTTGATTTGGTGAGTGGCCTGCAAATAAATTACATAAGAAATCTCTGATTACATAAAGTGCATTGCACAATGCATTATATAAAGCTCAGGTCATGGCTTAATCAACCAGCACTCAGCTCTCTTACATCAAGAAAAAATAATCTGAGGAGCAGCAAGGAAGGAGGAGGAAGAGGAGGCTGCTTTCCATCTCTTGAAGATTCTGGTGTGCACATGGCACACATGCCCACTGAGCACACCTCCATCCCCAAGCCAGCCCAAAAGGAGCAGCTTCCAGCCAAACCCTAGCTTTTGGCTCAAAGGCCACCTGGAGGGAATCTGAACAGGGCAGGAGATTTATGCATCCCTCAGAAAACAGACCCATAATCACAACCACCTCACCAATAATCTTATCTGGGTCTAATGGGATTGCCCAGAGGCACAGGGTGTCCATCAACCACTGTAATGCACCTTGGACGAGAGAAATGAGAAACTCCTCATGAATGCATTGATCAAAAAGGCCTGGTTTCCTTTTCTGACACTTACTGATTTCAAATCAGCAGAAAATAGCCAAGGGAAATGTTTCAATCTTGACAGTGACAGAGGAAGTTTCACAGCAGCAGATGGAATCCAAAACAAACCGGGAATTCTGGGCTGAATCTGGTGGTAGATGTACCCCTAAGATACATAACAGAAGCCAAAGGTCCCACTTCTCTGCCCTAATATACAGGTTTTTCATAAAAAAGAATTTGGGTCTTATAGTTTTAAAGCCCGAGAATGACATTAAATTAGTCACAGGATTTCCAGTCAATCCACCACAAGGCTGGCAGGTGGGACCTGCTCCTTCTCTTGGAAGACTTTGCTCTTAGAGAACCCTGAGGCTACCTGTGGCTTTAATGCAGCTCTTTCAATCAGTTTCAACAGGTCTTGTAGAGGCTTTTGAGTATGCAAGCACTTCAGGGTAAGAAATAGCTGCAAAACTTCCCACCATGTCTTGCAGAATCAGATCGAATCAGCAGGGGCGTCAGTGAAAATCGTTTTAACTACTGCAGGTTTTCAGTGATAATAGCGTCCATTAAATAGGAAAAGCAATAAATCTATAGGGAACATATGCTGAAAATAAATGGTGAGATTTCAGCCATGCTTTGAAGTAGCATGGAATGACCCAAAGGCAAAGAAGTGCTGGGAACTGCTTGTCCATTGTTCCAGACAGGCAGAGAACTTTTGTGTACCAGCAGAGAGGCAGAAAGTTGCAAGAACAGAAGGGTCCTCTTTGATGGTTGATTTTGCAGCTGGGCTGTTTTATGAGGTGAAATTCTGAAAGGAGAGATGAGGATGCAGGAAACAGCAAGGGCAGTGCAGAGAAATCCTCACGGGATATTTCTGAGCCTTGGAGGTAGATGGTTTCTAATAGCTCTTCCCACGAGAATGACCATAAAGGAACCTAAGAGGAGATAGGATTTTGTGTTCTGTCCCTTTCCCCTTTGGTCACAGGAGCACCAGCTGTCACCAGGGGATACAAGAGGTGGGCCAATTGGATGGCATACAGATGGAGGGGTGTTACACCTCCCTGGCACTTCCCAACACAGCTCTCAGCACATTTAGGGGAAAAAAGCAACAAAACAAACCAGAATTTTGCCATGTGTAATAAAATCCAAAGGGAAATCATGAGAGGCAAGAAGGGAGCCAGAGCACATTCCCTGTGACGAGCCGTTCCCAGGGAAGGAATTCCCACCGTGTCTTCTGCAGAAAAGAATGAGTCAAGGAGAAGCTACCACTGACACGACGGGGCATGCAGGTGTACACAGGGAGACAGCTTTCCTCCTTTGGTGATGGCAGTGGAGAGCATTACTCAGGAGACCTTTCTTGCAGCCAAGATCTCCACAGGTGAGATCAAACAGCTCTTCAGGAGTCAAGGATTCTGCAGACACATCAACATACTGAAGCCTGGATGTGGCATTAGGAGAAATTCAAACACTTAGAGCCTGCCTGAGCCCAAAAGCCATGGCAATAGCAATGGGGTTTGGGTTGGAGGAAGAGGATAAGGAGCTGCTCCTAGCTACTCCTTCCACCTGTCCTCCTTTTCTTCCAAAAATGGTGTTATCTAGGGGTTATTCAGTACACAAAGGCTCTCTGTGCCAAGGCTAGATTTCTGAGTCACTAGATGAAAAGCAAACCTATGCTACCAAGGAGATAATGCCTGTAATGCAAGAGTGAGAGGGCTCTTGCACAAGGCTCTAGGTCCCTGATGATCACTGCCCCCCACCTGGCCAAAAGCTGTGGGCTTTAATGCTCCATGTAAAATTCCCTGGGTAGACACAAGATGCCAACCCATGGGCCGCTCAGTTTGGCTACACCTCCTGTTTGTCCAGCTGTGAAACTGGTTCTGCAGCGTGACCAGGGAAACCTGGCCCCGGCGATGCCTGCACCAAATCCTCCCTTTGTGTGAAACAGCATTGAACAGATGCCTCCAGTCAAGCTCTCTCTAAAGTGTCTCTGCCACCCACACCTCTGTCCCACACAAACTGTGTGTTCAGGGGATCCCAAATAATCCCCAGCACAAAGAGACTCTGCACTGTGGCCTAGGGAGATATTCACTCACAGAGTTCTCAGTAAGATCAGGCTTTGCAGCTTGTATTAACATCAAAGCCAAGTGAAAGAAAACAGAATTTGACCACAAGGTATCCTAGTTGGTTCTGGCAACCTTTAGTTACAGTCAGGCAGTCCAGAATCATGTTTGATGCACAGGCTGATGGCTCATAGGGCTTTTTGTCACTGTGGGTTGTAGCACAGGATTGCTCTGATGCAAAAGGGAGGTGAGATCCTATGGCTGCAGAGCAGCCCTCCGTGGGCCATGCAGCACCAAGGAATTTCCAGGTCAGGGAATGCATGGGGATGAATACACTTTTCACCAACGAATGAGGCTCAGAGAACTCTGTTTAATCTCAGAGTCAAACCATGTACCAAAGCCAAGTCACAGAAAACACAAATGGCACGATTCTGGCCAAGAAACAGCTGTGTTTGTACAAGGTAGGCACTGCTCAGTTAGGGTTCCTGGCAGCACACTGGTCCATGGGGCAAACCCTCAAAGTTTTGTCAGGCCTCAGATAAAGTGCAGGGGAGTCAGCACTGACCTTCTTCAGCCTGTGGTCTTCACCCAACGACCAGGGGACTGCATACTCAAATCCCTTCTCTCCCCCAAGAAATGAGACACAGAACTGAAGTGATTGACCCCCAGGCTAACAGCCCCTGTGAGTGTCAGACAGACACTGGTGAGATATGCATATCTCCCTGTTGGAAAGCTCCCTCACTTTGCACAAAACAATCTGAAAGAGAACACACAGATCACTTCCATCATGGGCATGGCAGAGGGCTTTCAGCAGGAGAGCTGTCAAGAGCCCTTCACCTCAGTGCCTTCCCACTTAAGCATACATGAAAGGCTTGTGTTCTGGCCTCTGTTGTGGGAAAGGAACCAGACCTGGATCTCCTGAAACCACAGGACAGAGAGGTGAAAAGGTAGAAAATAGGAAGACAGCCAGGAAAGGAAGCCAGCAGTAAGCACACAGACCAGGACTGCATACCTTGCCCTGGCTGGAACAAAAAGGGATAGAAATTGTGGGTATTTGGCTTAAAGAGCTGTATTCTCAGCCTGCAGTATTTTGGGAAGGTGGAGGATTCCCCTGCTGTGCAGTGTACAGAGTCCAGGAGAGTAAATACCTTGTTTCTAGGTGGGAAAATCCACTGGGGTTAGAGGTGCTGTCCCACAGCAGTTGCCTTCCCCAGGCATCCCAGGGGAGCACCATCACCTGCATGTGACCAGATGCCTCCCAGAAGCCCCACAGTAAAGTCCACCCCTCCCCAGGCTCTATCATGATAAAGAACCTGGCTCTTCCTCCTCTTGTTTTTGGTGTCTAATGCCTGGCTAAGGAATGGCAATGGAAAGTGATACATGTATATAGAGTGAGACAAGTAGCAGAGACATTCAGAGCGATAGCTACCACTGGACTTAATTATACAGGCATCATTGTATATTTTTGGCCACAATAAAATATTTGCCAGCATTTTTCTGTCATATTTGTTAGTCGCCATGAAACTTAAGGTGTTTTCAGGGTCTGATAGATATGCACTAGATCAGACACAGCATGAAGCTGTGACAGAAACTATCCATACCATGGGAAGGGAGGGATCCCAAGTGACTTGCACTGAGGAAGAGCTGGTCTGCCGGGCTCAACTCAGCCAGCAGACCTCTGATTTTTGTGACGCTCTGCTGCTCAAAAGCTCTATCTTAGAAGAGATCCATTGCTCGAGGGAGACCCTTAGCAAACCAAGTTGCATGTCAGGTTTTGGCCAGAGCAGAAGCAGCAATGTTGACCCAGAGCTCAGGTGAGAAGTGCTGTAGAGCCAGTCTGGTGGTGCTCTGTGCATGGCTTGAGATAGAGAAGGCTTTTCTGCACCAATTCCCTTGCTGCTTTCCATCTAAAGCATGGGAGAAACAGCAGCACAGTGCTGAGGGTAGGAGGAAGCAGGTTGTCAGGCAGCTCAGTAAGTGGGCCTCTTCTTTGTGATCCTTTTCAAATTCTTTTCAGCCTTTTAACTTTTTAATTCTATTGCTTATCTGCTGGGAGAGCTTTGGGGCACTACTTGCTGCCCAGCCACCTCCTTATCTTCCTATTTATGACCTCTTTGTTCAAGGGCAATAAAACAATTCAAGGCAAGGGAAGCTGACATGTTGAAGGCACAGACAGAGTACAGACCATGGAAGTAATAATATGGGAACACTCACCTTCTTGTCCTTGGGTCACCCAAACACACCTTGCACCTTCAGCTGTTGCTGCGTACTCTCCTCTCTCTGCTTGTGGGGGTTGGCTCCATCTCACATCAAGATCAGTGATTAAAGCAGGGAATGAATAAATACAGTAAATTGAGAAAGATCAGCTTATCAGGCCAAGTGCAAATGCTACAGAGTCATCCAGAAAGCATCCTGTGCAAACAGGAACTGATAGAGATCCTCTTCCAAGAGCTGAGCTTGTTAATAACTGATGGATCCCTTGGCCAAAACCACCTCCTGCATATCTGGGTGTGAGCTCTGCTATCTGCTGCTGCATTGTGCACAGCCCAGATCTCTCCTGGGCCAAGGGCAATTCTCAAATTGGAGAGAATGGAAGCATCAACAGGGGCAGATCTGTTGTCCTCATTGGCCCATCCTGTCAGGAGGCATTTCAGGATGAAAGTGAGGGAAGAAACATGCCTTTTTATCTCGTCACATTCTTGTGTATGGAAGGGAATAACTGAATCCCTGTGGCAAGTTCTGCGTAGCAGAGCAAGCCCAGCTGCAGAACCTCACACTGCAGCCCACATAAACATCACCTTGGGAAGATCTCTTGGGAGTCACAGCACAAAACAGCTCTGTGCCTGGCAACAACTACAAGAGTGGAAAAAAGCCCTCACTATGGAGCCTGGGCCTCAAGGCACTGTAACGCAGTAAGTCTCACCAACTCATTTCCCTATGCTGGGGAGGCTGCACCGTGGGAAGCCACCTGAATCCTCTCATAGGAAGTGCTATGATGGGGAGGACGCTCAGCGAATCAGGTGGTACCACACCTCACCTGCACTGCACAGGCCATTGTTGAAAAAAAGGCTATCTTAGGAACTCTCGAGGAGGGGTAATGAGGCAAGACAGTAGCAGGATGAAGCAACGACTTGGGCAGCAAAAGACATGAGCCAGAAAACCTGCTCTTGGGTAAGATTTTTTAGTCCAGGCCAGATCACCCCTCTTTATCCCATTCCTGTCATTATTGCTGCTGATCTTTCAGCGCAAACTCTGACATCCAAAGACCTGCAAGGCAGATAGACAGTAACTATCAAAGCTGACCACTGGCAGCACTCAGGCTGAAGAGCTCCACACCCTGTGTGTCTGCTTTGCATCACCAGCTTGTGGTAGCAGAGGGGCTACAGGAGTGGCTTCTCTGAGAAGCTTCTGGAAGCTTCCCCCACATCTGGCAGAGCCAATGCCAGGCAGTTCCAGGGTGGACCCAGCACTGGCCAAGGCTGGGCCAGTCAGAAATGACAGTAATGCCTTTGTGATAACATACTTAAGAAGGAAAAAAAAGTTGTTGTGCAGATTGTGCATCCAGAGAAGAGCGGGGTGAGAACACATGCGAGGAGCAGCCCTGCAGACAGCCAGGGCAGTGCAGAAGGAGGGGCAGGAGCTGCTCCAGGCTCTGGAGCTCAGATTCCCCTGCAGCCCCTGGAGCAGCCCATGGTGAGGCAGCTGTGCCCCTGCAGCCCAGGGAGGACCTGGGGGAGCAGAGATCCACCTGGAGCCCTGGGGAGCCCAGGCTGGAGCAGGGGGATGCCTGACAGAGTGCTGTGACCTCATGGGAAACCTGTGCTGGAGCAGGATCCTGACAGCACCTGAAGACCTGTGGAGAGAGGAGCCCAGGCTGGAGCAGGTCTGCTGGCAGAACTCCCCCATGGGGGACCCACACTGGAGCAGTCTGTTCCTGAAGGACTGCAGCCATGGAAGACTGAGCCACAGCCATGGGATGGACTCACATTAGAGATGTTTGTGGAGAACTGTCTCCTGTGGGAAGGTGTGGTGTTATATTTTAGTTAAATGGTATGCTCTGTCTCACCCCTCGAAAATGTATGGTTTATTCCAAGCCTGTGATCCTCCCCTGCAGTATCCTGTGCCTGTAATCCCATTGGCCCAACCTGTTCTGTGCCCACTTTGAATCTCCCTGTTCAGTGTGCCGGGGGGACATTTCTCTCTCTCTCTTCGCTGGCTGTCATGGCCGGTGCCCGCTCAGCCCCTCTCTCCCTCCCGTTTCCTCCCTCACTCCCCTTTCCCCCCTCTCCCTCAGAAACCATGCTGCCTCCCGGGGGTAGCACCCCCAATAAACCCTCATCTCATGAGCACCCTCAGAAGCCGTGTGGAGTCTCCTTGCCTCCTGCTGCCACCAGCCAACTCACAGCCTAGGGGGGCACTGCCGGGGTTCCCCCGCCCGATACGCGCGCTACAGGAAGGTCCCCAGGCTGGAGCAGGGGCAGGACTCCTCTCAGGAGCAGCAGCAGGAACAATGTGTGATGAACTCACCATAATCCCCATTCCAGTCTCCCTGTGGCACTGGGAGGAGGTAGAGCTGGGAAGGGGGGGGGGGGTGGGTGGAAAGTGGTTTTAAGATTTATTTTACTTCTCATTATTCTTCTCTGATTTTGATCAGTAATAAATTCAATTAACATTTTCAGTTTGAGTCTGTTTTGCCCATGACAGTATTTGATGAATGATCTCTCTGGGTCCTTATCTCGGCAAACAAACTTTTGTTATATTTTCTCTTGTCCAGCTAAGCAGTGACAGAGCAGCTTTGATGGATGCCTGGCATCCAGCCAGGGTCAACCCACCAGCTCCTGCAGTTCCCAGCCTAAGCCTGGCTATCTTCATGGCTAGGATTTGGTGAGCCCCTTGGCAAGGAAGTAGTGTGCTCACCACCTCAGAAAGACACCCAAAGAGCTTTTGCTGGTCAGGGTCTGCCTGTGGATATTCACAGCTCTGAGGGATGGCCCAACAAACCCTGACTCCCTGCCTTTGTTCCTTTAGGATTCTGTACTTTTCCCTGCTGCTGTCATCTTGACCATCCCATCTCTGTCCGCAGTCTTTCCTTTCCCAGCGCAGCAATTTCTCACAGCACATGGGCAGGGTATGGCAGGACCACAGCTGGGACTTCAGCCTCAGGGAGGTGGGGCCTGGGAGCAGAGGATTACCCAGTAATGGAGTTACAGAGAGATGGGGTGAGGGTGGAGAGGACGGGTAGGAGGGATGGCTTCCCCATGCCTTTTCCTTGAGCTCTTCCACCTCACACAGAAAATTAAAAAAAAAAAAAAAAATAGTCCCTTGAGCCACAAAACGCATAATAGTGAGTGCAGCTCCATCATGAGTCATCTCTGCTTTGAGACAGGACAGGAGGGCTGAAGTTTCCCACAACTTGAACACAGAGGACAGTCTGGCATTGGCACTCCATATCAGGGGAGCATCTCCCACAGGGTCAGAGACACACAGCCCAAGCCAAAGCTCAGCCTGAGAGTAGCAAACATCATGATACATGGTTCTCAGCTGCTTGTCTGATGTGACATTCAGCAGGATCCCTTCCAAGCCTTGTGGAAGCTGTCCCTGCCTGTGGTAGATCACCTGGGAAACAACATGATCTTGCAGGTCCTTCTAATTAAAATATTCTGTTTGAAATCCCAGCTTAATGGAGTCAGGTTAAATTTCCCTGCAGAGCCAGTGTATAGAGAGCACAGCCAGTACCTGACTAACCACTGGAGATGGGATTTGTTACTGCTGAAATCCCAGGATGAACACAGGAACTTCTCACACTGGTGCCACAATCCCACTGGAAAGACTAAAGGCAAATCTACGCTTGGATCATCCTGTGTGCTTTATGCTGCCATAGAGAGAGCAGCATGAGAAGCTTCCACCTGCTTTGACCTTTCCCACATATCCCTGTGTGTCCCTGGAGATGCAACACGGCACAGAAGCAGCACTAGGGATGACAGTGCTTGTGGGATGCTCTAGATTCAGGATCCCAGCTCGAGCCTCTCCCCTCCCACCCCAGAACCCGACGGTGGTCACCCAGCCACCCTAGGACATGTGTGGGAAGGTCAATGCTGCCCTCCAGCCTTCCCAGCTGGTTTGCCAGATGCATGAGCTGAAGGCATAAACTGAACAAGTAGAGCTTGTGCAGGGACTTTCCCTCTGAGGGTTTTTTTAGCCCTTTTTGGGGTAACACAGGTTCAGGCTGCCCTAGTGGGCAGTGCAAGGGTAACCCCAAGCCTGAGGGTTTCACTATATATGGATACACTGTTGAAGAAAGCATGGAGGCAGCTTGGGCAAAGCAGAGGGCAGTGCAAGCCCTATGCTCCTCTCAGTGCTACATCCATGCCTATCTACCTCCCAGGTTAGCTATTTTTGTTGACAGTGAACACAGCCAGGTCCTGTCTTCTCAAGAACTCTGTGTGGGTGATCCCCAAACAGACTTCAGATTCTCTGGCATCAGTTGTAACATTCCTGCTGTGCACACTGAGCTCTGCCTCAGCAATGCTCAAAACGTCAGAAAAACAAATTTTTGCTCTCAGGATCTCCAGAGAGCTGCTCTGGTAGTGAACTCACCTTTGTTGTCTACAGCAACTCCCAAAGGAGGCTGTGTTGATCTTTTTCCTAGGAGATCAACACCTTCTGGAGGGGAGCAGCGCATGCACTGGCACTGCTGTCCACCCTGACTCACTCTGATACCCGTTTGCCCCAGGGGTACCAGTTCCAGCCATAAATCCCAGCCTGAGTGAGGCCTGCCAGCACATTTGGCCTGGCCAAAATTCCTGCAGAAAAGCTAATACTAATAAATGAAGGTTTGCTGGAAGTGTTGGCATGAACCAGCAGGATGTTGCTGAGCTTTGCACCGAAACCTACCAACAGTGTCGTGGTTCCAGATGAAACTCAAGACACGCGAGTCCTCCAGCCAAGTTTCGCCACTGGGTTTCAGTGTCACCCTCAGCAGCAGGAGCCAGCCACCACTGCAGGACACCGGGATACTGGGCTGGGCTAGGAGCACAGCCAGATCCCCAGCACATCCAAGGCTGGAGCAGAAGTCTGGTTCAGGAGGCAGAGGGGTACTGGTCTCTCCTGTACCCACAATGACAGGGTTCTCTGGCAGCCTGCAGGTTCTGGATTTCATCTCACTCCCCAAAATGTGGTAGGGAGGCAACCCAGTCCTCTCACACCAGGGACACAGGAGAGGGACATGTGAGTGGCACCTGGCTCACAAGCCACACAATGCAGCTGGGACCTGGGTGGGCAGCCCACGCACCTCCACCACCAGCCTGACTTGCTGCAGTGATTACTGGACCTCAGGCAGCCTCCATGCTGAGTGACCTCTCCATCCCTCTCAGCAGCACTGCCACTGGGAGCCGCAAGCCGAAAGCCTCCTCTAGCCTCTCCATCTCTCATCCTGCATCTCCAAAACTGCAGCTTGTGGATTCAGGGCTACTGCTTGCTACTGAGCAAGCTGTTTTCTCCAATTATCACCACCAATAGATTTTTGGCCATGCAGACAAGCCACCCCCTACTTCCAGGGGCAATAGGTTTGTGGGGGAAATCCCTCCAGTCAGGCAGGGCTTTTCTGTCCTCATCACAGGAGGGATGGCAGCTTTGCAGCATCCCATTTCCATGGAGCTGCCTCCCACAGGAAAGGTGTAGGAGAGGCCTTAAAGAAGTGTGTTACAGGCTGATAGTTTATCTTGGACCACTCCTGAGCACTGGCAATCCCTCAACCCTTGGAAGAAAACTCTCTTGGCTGCTTTGTACATTACTGTTCAAGCACAGCAGCAGACACATGGAAATATTTTCATGCTCCAGGACATGTCTTGCTGGAAGTGGGAGAAAGAGTGGCTGGATTCATGTCCCTGCTTCCAGCACTGCTGGTGACTTGTCCTGTGACTTGGGTCCCATTGTTCCACAAACCACACTGCGTCGAGCTGAGATGGGAAGATAAAGGCAGCCACATTCCCACACTGCCAGACCATGGCTATCAGGAATTTTTATAGCACTTTACACATACAGGTGGTAAAGATTGCAGCCTTAAAACAGAACTGACACATTGGCCCCCCAGCCTGGCTCTGGGTAGGTGAGGGAACAGCTGCTGCACTGGGGAAATGGTGTAAACCCAACCAGGAGCACAGATCTGGAGAAGGCCAATGCTTTTCCCCATGGTGGCTGCACCAGTGACATAGCCCCACCTTGGGATGAACACCACATCACTGGGGTGAGCAGGGGGTGCCAAATGCAATTTTGGATGCTGCATTGGTTGATGGCTGAGATCCATGTCCATGGTATGGAAAAGAGCAGGGGAAGGAATCCTGCAAGTCCATATGGCTGCGTATCAGCACGCCAGCCATCCTCCTGCCTTGCACAACAGGGACAGGCTTCCCTTCTTTCCAGGATCATTCCCAGACCCATGGTTGTGATGCCCCACCCATTCCCTGCCCAGACCCCATGTTTACCCTGAAACTCCCTCCCCATGTGCCGCTCACACCCTCCATGTCTCACCCTACCTGCCTCCAACCGTTGGTGCTCCAGGGCAGGGAAAGTATCTCATTGCCTCCTTTTGATGGGCTGTGGCAAATTGCTGGTGCTAAACAAATTGCAGTTCCTGCCAAAAATCATCACTGTCGTGGGGCAGGAGCTGGAAGCATTACTCACCCGGGGAATTGTATTTGCCTCTGTCAAAAAGGGCTGGGGGCAGCAGCTGCCTCGCTCGCTCTCTGCTACAGGCCGGTGGTGACATGGCACAGGCCACCAGTCTCCCAGCTACATATTCCAAGGAAAGGCATGTAATTCCCCAAGTCCTCACCACCCTCCAACAAGTACCCAAAAAGGTGAAGGAAAAGCACACATATATAAATATCAGGTATGGGGCAGGCATAATGCAGGGCAATACCTTGCCCTGTAACCATGCAAAGGAGGGATATGAAGTATACTTTGAAGGGCATAAGGGAAAGGAAATGTCCTTGGGATGGGACCGCCTGGGGAAGAGGTCCTGGTGCTGTGGCAGCAGGAAGAATATTGACCATCTACAGCCCCAGGCTGTACTGGGAGGGAGCATGGGATTTGGTTGCCAATTATTCCACCTGGCTGGGCCTTTAGCAAAGATAATCCCCACTGACAAGATCTAACAGCAAGGGCTGGCTTAGCCCTGCTCTCTGGATACCCCTTGCACCATGCAGTCCTGTCCTGTGAGCCCTGATCCCACTAGATGGAGGAAAGGCATCACACATCCCCTCTGATCTTCCTTTGGTTTGGGGAATAGCCTTGTTTTGGAACAAGGTCTGCTGATCCCTGGTATCCTTACAGAGCTAGCTTCCCACCTGCAATACATAGTCCCTCATCCCTTCCCTGTAACATTGTTAGGGTCTCCCATCATGCAGAAGGACATGGCTACCCCATGGCAGCATCTCCAGCCCACAGCCATGGTCTTGCCCTGCATTAAAACAAAGCAGGTCAGCATTCCACCAAACCAAGCCTGGCTACCATGTGTGTTCACAGAATCACAGAATAAGCTGAGTTGGAAGGGGCCCAAAAGGATCATCGAGTCTAGCTCCTGACCCTGCACAGAACCACCCCAAGAGTCACACCACGTGCCCAAGAGCATTACCCACACACTTGAACTCTGTCAGGCTTGGTGCTGTGACCATGTTCCTGGGGAGACTGTTCCAGTGCCCAACCACCCTCTGGGTGAAGAACCTTTTGCTGATATCCAACCTAAACCTCCCTGACACAACTTCAGGCCATTCTCTCGGGTCCTGTCACTGGTCACAGAGCAGAGATCAGTACCTCTGCTCCTCATGAGGAAGTTGTAAGTCTGATGAGGTCTCCCCTCAGTCTCCTCCAGGCTGAACAGGCCAAGTGATCTCAGCCACTCCTCATACAGCTTCCCCTCAAGGCCCTTCATCATCCTTGCTGCCCTCCTTTGGATTCTCTCTAGTAGCTTTATATTGTTGCCCCAAAACTGCACCCCGGTGCAGAGCAGAGCAGGACAATCTGCTCCCTTGCCCAGCTGGCCTGATGTCCCCAGGACAGGGATGTCCCTTCTGGCTGCCAGGGCACTGCTGACTCATGTCCAGCTTCTCATCAATCAGGACCCCCATGGTCCCTTTCCCTGGCATTGCTTTCCACATCTCATTCCCCAGTCTGTCTGTCCCATGTCCCAACCCTGTATCCAGGGTTGTCCCGTGGTGCAGAATCCAGCACTTTCCCTTGTCGAATTCCATGTGGCTGGTGATTGCCCAGACCTCTAATTTGTCGAGGTCTCTCTCAGGGCCTCCCTGCCTTAGAGGGAGTCAACAGCTCCTCTCACTTTTGCATCACCTTTGAACTTGCTCCAGTTCTGCATCCAGGTAATTTATGAAGATGTTGAAGAGCAGAGTGCCATGGATGGAGCCCTAAGTAGTCTCACTAGTGACAAGTCCCCAGTCTGATGTCATCCCAGCCACTATAATCCTTAGTACCTGACCTGTCAGCCAGTTGTTCTCCCATCCCATGATGTCTTTATCCAGCTGTGGGATGGACATTTTGTCCAGAAGAATACAGTGAGATACAGTATTGAAAGACCTACTGAAATCCATGAAGATTACATCAACTGGCTTCCCTTGGTAATTAGGCAGGGGAGAGACAGAAAATTACAAACTTAAAGCCTAGTGGGGCCACTACTGTAGTTTGCCCCTCAAGGCAAATAAATCAATCACTAAAGGCTAATAAATCAATACAGTACCAGCTTCCTGCCACACCCTTTTCTGGCACCTTCCTTAGACTTCCCATGCATGTCCAGGAGCAACATTAACAGGAACAGTCTGTCTGGCACCTTCAGCAGTGCAGGAGTCACCAGCACAAGGCACAAGTGTTTCTCTGCAGGCTCACTGCCAACACAAGCTCCCAGCACTTTCGTTTGTGACAGCAAATGAAACCCTGGGGACCAGATTCCCCCTTTCTTGCTCTCTGGTGGGAAGAGGCAGAGTTTGCAGAGCCTGGTCATGATGCTCAGCAAGAAAGTGGAATAATGGGGAGATCCTTGATACATCCCCAGTTCATTCGTCTGCCAGAATCCACCATGGTATCACCAGCTACCCAGCACCTCCCTGCTGTGCTTATGGCCAATGTTTACTTTTCTCCTGGTGGCTGCTGAGCCTCTAGCACTTGAGTGTAGTGCAAAGGCTTTACAGCACCAGAGAATACATCTTTGTGACAGCTCGTATGGTCTGAACAGCTTGCAGTTTAGTTCTGCTCCCCTTCACACAGTCCTGGCATGCCAGCAACCAGCATTGCTTCTCCCACTATCCCTTGTGTCCCAACCCCAGCCTCTTTCCAGACTGCATTTCTCCCCTTTTGAAATTCCCCCACCAAATATCTTTATTTCCCCTTCCTTGTGGTGCACCCTGCACTTACTAAATGCCACCCTCACCCCTTAGCTGCATCACTCTGCCTTTCTGAGGAGACCACAAGCACTAAAACCAGCCACCTGCCAGAACTGCTTTGCTGGTGAATCAGTACTTCCTAAAAGCTGCTGCCTTCACTGGGGGAAAATCACTTCAGGTCCAGAGCATTTTCCTGATAACAGAAACCCCAGCAAACAAGTCATTGCCCAGCCTAGAATGGCCATTGTGGAAACAGCAAACTAGGGGAGATTATTCTCTTTCTGTGCAAAAAAAAAAAACCCAGGCAATCATTCCTTCCCTAGCCAGCTGTGGAAATTTAACCTAAGGGTTTTCAAAAATTACTAGTTAATTGTGAGTGCCTGAGCAAGATGCTTCTTTAAAAGGCCTTTATTTCCAGGACACATGTGCTTCTTGCTTTCAAAGGGTCAGCTTCAAGCCAGATAGCCCCACAGAGACCCCAAACAGCCTCTGAAAAGATCTCAGCAGCCCCAAAGAATAAACATCAAAGTCTGAACAATTCAGTAAGCAAGAAAACCTCACAGCACTCAATCTGCTGTGGCCATCCCATCATCCAAGCTGTGTTTCATCAACCTCTTTCCCCTGATCCCTTTCATAAATCTTGTTATGGTCACTCAAAACTGTCAAGGGCAAGCAGGAGTATGGTGGCACAAGAAAGGCTCCATCCCCCTCCCCTTCTCTTGAGCCTCCCAACACCTGCTGTCTGCTACATCCTTGCATCCTTGCAAAGCATGAGCTGATCCTTTTAGGAGAAAGATGCCCGAAGGGTGGCTTAGGTAAAGGCCCAGGGGGACCCACCAGCATTTGGAAAGCCCTGCTAGAAAGCAGAAAGCATAAATAAAGCATGCACCACTTGAGCCCTGTCTTGGCTGGTTCCATCCATTCACTAAGTATACCAATATCATCACACCAGCCCAGTCTTGGGTTTGGAAGCACCTCCTCGTTTGCACTCGCACCCCAAGCAAGGAGACCCCTGTAGAGAGCTTCTGAGGTAGCTTTGCAAAACCAGCACTTCAAAGTCCATTCCTGCTGCCTCAGCTCTCCCTTTGCCCTCGTCCCAGCTCTTGCAACATGACACGGCATGGGCTCCCCAGGGTAGCTCTGTGTTTGTGCAGCTCTTGTTTATGGCTGGGACCACAGCTAATCAAACAAGCGAGTGCCCACTCACTGCTCTGGAAGTGGAAGCCTGGCATGGTTGTCAAACAGGAGCGCTCTGAATAACCCAGGCCCTACCCCAGCTTTCACAATAGGAATTAGTCACAGGGCTCCAACGGGAGCAGCAAATCCAGCAACAGGAGATAAAGTTACAGCAGAGACCTCACTTGTCCTCTCTTGTGTACCTGAGACACCCCTTTCCTCTGGATCCTGCCTTTCCAGACCCCTTAGAGATGCAGGGACCCTCTGCTCCTGAGAAAGGTGTTTTGGATTTTGCTTTAGGTAAACTGTTGCTCAAGAAGTCAAAGCACAGCAATATCCACACCCTAAGAGCAACCAGATGCCCAGAGGAGGCCACCAAATTTATTAACGGGATGGAGCACCTCTCCTATGAAGAAGGGCCAAGAGAATTGGATTTGTTCAGCCTGGGAAAAAAAAGGCTTCAGGGTGACCTGATTGTGGCCTTCGAGTACCTGAAGGGAGCCTACAAGGAAGATGGAGAGGAACTTTTTACAAGACACATAGTGACAGGACAAGGAGGAATGGCTTCAAACTGAAAAAGAATAAATTCAGACTAGGTATTAAGAAGAAATTCTTCCCAGTGAGGGTGGTAAATATTTGGATACTGGGAGATTTAAGGTAATGCAGAGTTATCCTTCCCCTGAAAGCAAAGCCTGTGGATCATGTACGGCTTTGGCAACAAGAGTATTGCAAGCAAAGCTGGGATAATTTGTTATCTGGGTAACTTTTGCTGGCACAGGCGTATCCCTTCCACATGATGTAACCTGGGCTAGCAGTGGTCAATGCAGTGAGTCTTAGGTGAATTCATGACAAGGTCTTTGCTGAGGTAACCATGTTTGTCACCTAAACTGGGCTCACATCTGGCTTCTGAGCACAGTAGCACCACCTTATGAAACACCAGCAGGTTAAGACTTGTACAAGGGTTTGCTTACGAGTTTCATTTATCATAATTTTATTTGGACCAGCAAAAGATTTGCCCGGATGTTTCCTGTCCCTTTGCTGCATGCTGCAAATGGAGGCTGGAGGAGCAGTTTTATGCCTTCTTAAAGGTGAGAAGGAAAAAGTAGAAATACAATACCTGACAGTGTAATAGAAGCAGATAAAAGCAGAGCTGGGCTGGGGAGGACAGGGTAGAGGAGATTACAGCGCTGTTCAGCTGAAAAGGCAGAAGCCATCACCCCATAAATACATCCAAGCAGGGAATAAGCCACTGAGGGGCCACAACCCACGACAGCACGAGAGAACAGCGAGCAGGACCTTCAAGCCTGCCTGGTGAGAAGGTGACCAGAGGAGCTCTTCTATCCTGGAAGCTAATCCAGGCTCTGGCACATGCCTGTGATCTGGGGAAAAGTAGATATATGCAGTGGGGAGAATGTTCCAGCATCTGCAACATACAGCAGGGGGAAAAGCAAAGGCAGGATGGGGCATGGAGGGAACAGGCAGAGCTCTGGTGCAAGCAACCACTGCACCAATTCCAGTGGTGTCCAAAAGCTGTGTTGGCAAATTTATGATATTCTAATGTCATACTGCATGTTCAGAGTGAAGGAAAATGGACAAAAAGAGGGAACAATCCAACTACCGAGGAAAATTACAGCCATTACCGAAGGTGGGTTGTGCAATTCCAACATCTAGAGGATAATAAAGCACAACAAAGAGAAGATTAAGAATTAATCCCTATTTAGCTGCTTCTGAAACCTGTCGAAATCACTGCCTGCATAATTTGTCAATGGACTTGTCAGCAAGTTCTGAGGCTGCAAGGGACAGTAGCAACAGAACCTGCTGCTTTGTTCTCTGTTTTGCCCGTTAAGAGCTTTTGGTGTTTTCAGTTCAGATGTACTCAGAAAGCCCTTTCCAGAAACAATGGGCAATGGATTCCACATGCAGCCTCCCTCAGCCACCAGCACAGGGAAGAGAGAAAAATTATCCTTATAATTTTTATGTACCAGATCTATCCCATAGCCAGGGGTGCTGCACACGTATTCCTACCCCACAGGACACACAGTGTCTCCAACACCAATCAATGGGCACTAAGCAAATAGCGTCAGCCCAGAGTCCCATCTCTGCCACAGCCCCCTTTAAAATGATTCAGAGAAAAGATCTGAAAAATAAGTTGTCAAATTCCTCAACAAAGCCTTGGGCTCACTGCCAACAGCTGGAAAGGCCAGCCAGTCTTGAAGCAACACACTTAACTTCCCATCTGAAATGCTCCTAACAAAGCAACAACTGCCTAGTTATCAGGCTGCCTAAATATTCACTTGCCTTTCCAGGCTTGATCTACTTTTGGTTTCTGCAAAATCTGCTGTCATTAAGTCTGTTTTCTTTGCTCTGCATCTGATTCATTCATGCTTTGCTGTTGGAGTATGTGTTCTGTCTCCACCAGAAGAGGGGATGGGACAGGTGTATTTGCTCCAGCTTATTTTCCTCTCTTCCTTTATCAGGAGCCTTCACAATCATTCCACATGACAGAAACAACCCAACATCCCTGCTCTGAGTAGGGTTACATGAAGCAGGCTGCCCAGGACTACGTCCAGTCGGGTTTCAAGTATAAAGTACTGAGACCACCTGGGAGTCTGTGAGCAACCAGTGCCAATGTTTAACCACCCTCACAGTAAAGAAAAAGCATTTTAAGCAGAACTTTCTGCATTTCAAATTACCCCTCTCCACCCATCATTTGGCACCAATCCACCTTCTTTACTCTCTCACCAGGTATTAAAACACATTGGTAAAAACACCCTGAGCCTTCTCTTCCCCAGGCTGAACAAGCCTGGCTCTTGCATCCTCTCCCCCTCATGACAGAGGCTTCAATTCCTTTATTGTCTTTGTTGCCCTTCGCTGGACCTGCTCCAGTATCCACGTCTCCTTTATATTGGGAAAATCAGCACTGAACACAGTCATGCCAAATATGCCTCACCAGGGCTGAGCAGCAGAGAATAACCGGGTCATTCTTTTAACAACTGGTTTTATGGGTTTTGCTAGCCCCTACAATAGCAGCATCTCATAAACTCCCTACCAAACTAGGAAACTGCTTTTCCATTTCACACTTCAGCCATATTTTTCAGACCTTTACACTTTCATATGAACACAGCTCCAATTCCTACAATGAACAAAAAACAGGAACATTTTCAAAAACTTTATCCCATCTTTATATTTTCTTCAAAATAAAAAAAGCATCTGTATTCTTGAAAACAATAACAGGTCCCGTGCTTTTCTGAACCGTATCTATAAAGATAAATAGAGTAAAACATACAGTTCTGAGATTTAGAAAGCTAAAAGGCTCTTCTAGGACTGATTTATAGAAAGGAACAGGCCCAGAGGTAACAAACTGCTTGAAGACAGGCCACTCTGACACCTCTCAGTGGTTTCAGATAGTCCATTTCTCTGTACGAGCTTCCACACTTTTGACCAGGCCTTCACCCAAAATCTCAAAGTCCTCCAGAATTGCCTCCACATTGGGAACACAGACCAGCTCATTGTTAAGAGTTGTCACCTTCCTTCCCTTCATGCTGGAGACCTGCAGGACACAGAAAATATTGCATGAATGGGAGCACCTACTCAGAGTTGCATGGCAAGCTCTGCCAGCCCCAAGTAAGAGAAGTAAGTTCCTCTCCTGCCTTGTCACATCCAAACCCTGCTACACCACTGCACCCAGCTCCACAAGTTGCACATCTCAACACTATCAGTGCTCATTTTTAGAGCCAACAAAGTGCAAAAGTGACCCTTCCAGCCACTTTTAGGGTTTACCCTGTAGCCACAGTCCAAAGACTGGGAAGTCAAGAAGCAAAGCAATGGCCAGAGGCATGGTGGAATGACAAGTGAGCAGATGCATGGCAGAGCCTGGGTAAGCAGGGCACAAGGAGTATGCAAAAGGGATCACAGCACAAGGCTGAGTAAGAGCTGCTTCTGCTCTTTGGTGGGTGTCAAGACCTCAGGTGGGAAGATATCCTTGGCTCCAACAGTGGCAAAAACAAAACCCTTGTGTTTAATCCAGCGAGACTCAGCTCCGATGCAAGCATCTCCTCCTCTGTTTCACCGCTGTGAATAACTGGGTTTCACAACAGCAGCCAGGTAGAATGGCCAATGCCCTCTGGCCGTGAAGAGAGAGGAGATAAATCACCAGAGACTGACAGAAAAGCCTGGGCTGCCAGCTCCGAGCCATGAGTAACCGGTTTCTTTGCGTCTTTCCTTCATAGAAAGCAGCATGAATCACTCCAGCATGCCTCACACCTGGCTTAACCACCCTCTAGGGTTTGCCAACCCACACAGTGCAGCTGGAAAACAGCTCCATGCATCAACGAGGACACGGGCACTCTAGACCTAGGCTTCTTGTGGGCTGAGTATTTCTGGTAAGATCCTGAAGCCACAAGAATGGGGTAGTCTATTTCCCCTCTCAGTTCTCCTGATGACTGAAGGCACTGTAACCACAGCCCTGTCTTGGTTTCTCCCCTTCTAAGAAGCAACAGAACTATGATCTCAATTTCCCAAAGGGCTTTGGGGCTGATGAGAGTCGGACAAAGCAACTACTATACAGGAAAAAAAAAAGTCCTTCAAGCTTTCAGGGCATAAAAGTAACAAGAAGCTTAAAACATGGACAAAAACTCACCTTAAAAGGCTGAGGCTGGAAGCTCAAAGGTTTCCACAAGACTGCAATCACTTCCCCTCCATGCTTGTCATAGAAGAACAAGGCAAGATCGTCAAAGGCATTCTGTGTAGAAAACAAACACAGGTTAAGGACAGTGACCCTTCAGTGACAATACACTGAGTGGTCCTCCATCAGCTGACCTGGCACTACCAAGCTGTACTTTCCCAGTGTCCAGCAACCATATCCAAGATTTCACAATGCATGAGACAGAAAGAGGCAGGCCCTACCCAGCAGGCAGTCCTGCCACAGTACATTTCATGGCACCAAAGACAAACACAAAACCAGAGACCAGCATTTCAACCTCTGCAATCTGTGCAACCAAGGTATCAAAGCTGCTTCTTCCACCAAGACAAACCCCACGTGAGCTGTCAGCACTTTATCCAAAAAGGAAACATTAGAGCAGAGGTTTTAAGTAACACAATGTTCTGTGGGAAGGAAAGAGATGGAAAGCTCAAAGGAGACACTGCAGCAATCTGTCCTCCTTGCCCCTTGTGTTTCAGAAGTGGTGTCACTGAACATCTCCTTTGGTGGTGCTGGGCAGGGAGATCAAAGAGAGATGTTGCACAAAGGGATGACTAAAGCCCAGTCTGGCTTCCCCCAAGCCCACACCAGCTGGTTTCCCAGGGCTGCAAGGAGGCAGATGAGGATCCCAGCAGAAGGAAACAATGCTTTGTGCAAGCAACTTCTCGAAGCCAGAAGTCTGGCCCTACAGCTCATCACCCAATGTGCTGATAACTGAGAGACGTGTACCCTGAAAGAAGCTGACCAAGACAGCCAAGCAGCTGCTCCCTGATACACCTTTATCTTGGTGCAGATCAACATCAGGCAACAAGACATATTTACCAGGCTGAGCGAACAGTCCCTGGAATCAGTACAGGAGAAGCTTCTGCACACGGTTTCACCAGCCTTGGAACAAACTATCACCCAGAACACAGACCCTCTGCCCCCTCTTCAGCCTTCTTCTCCATCACCTTAAGTTTCCCTGCTTTTACCAAGAGAGGTCTCTGCTGGCATCATTGTATCATGAGGTTTTCATAAGGATGTGCATGAAAAGAAAATCGACATCAAAGACAAGCTTGGATGGGCTCTTGTAGGGACATAACCAGGACTGCAGTACAAAAAAAAAAAAAAGGTAGAGTGGTTTGGTGTTACCAGTGATCCTAAAAGGCAAGGTGGCATTTTTAGAATACAGACCTGATATGCAAGAAGGGATGGTGTTGTCTGCAATCTTCAGAGACAGATTTGAGTTTGGACTGTTGTTGCCCTCACAGAGGGCAATAAAATCAGGTCATCAAGGTGGAAAGATCCCAAGAACTGCCAACTCATCCACCTCCATGGGCTTTCACAGGGGCAAGCCTGGTCAAGGCATTATTTCACCAAACTGGCTAGAAAAACCACTGTCTAAAAATACATTGAGAAAGAGGCAATCCACCCTGGCATTTCTACACTGAGAGCAACAGGTTATGCTGAGAGCCCAGTCAACAGGGAAAACTCCTCTTTTTTTAGACAAAGAGGGAGGGAAAGCTCAAGGAATGGCAATAATGCTCAAGGCACGCTGACCGCCAAGGTGCAGCTTTCTGAACCAAAGGGGAGCAGACATGTGAGAACCTGAAAAAGCCCAGCTACTCTGCAGGGCGAGGTCTTCAGCGCCACGCGATGCTCCTTATGAGAACAGTATTTTTAACAGATGCATTTTACTGGACAGAAGCCAGGAGCATTTGCAGTAAAAAACCCCTCCCATGCTCAGCTAATTTCCCAATAAAACCACAGTTTGGCCTGATACCCAGCAGGTTTGTTGTTTGGTTTTTTTTTTTTCTCCCCAGACAGCAGGGAGTAGAGGGCAGATGTTAAAAGGATGGCATCCAATTCGAAATCTCAGCATTTGTTCTGCTCCCAGTGTCATTCATGTGACAATGTTTCAAGCTGGCCAACCAAGCTGAGAAGCTCTTGGGAAATGGCAGCATTAAAAGGGTCAGGTGTATTAGTCACTACACTCCTGTTTGTTCAAAGGCTTGGGGAGTAAAAGCAAACAGTTCACCCTCCTTTCCACATCCCAGGTTCTCTGCCCAGTGTTACTGGACTTGTCTGAGCCTGCAAATACCTTCTTCCAGAAAAAGTTTCAGAGAAAAGGGAGAAAAGGTAGAGACTATGTTTGCTCACTTCTCCAGGTGCTCTATCTTTGGTTGCAATTCAGCTTTCAAGGCCCACAGAAATCCCTGTCATCAACAAAACCTACAGCTGGTTCCCATCTCACAGAGACATGGGGGACCTACAAACTCAGGGCTTCAATTTGGAGAGGCCTCATTGTCCAGGGAGAAGGTGTATATGGCACCTGGAAGAAGATTAGAACAAGCTCTGTAAGAAATTATCTGGGTTATACGAATAAAAAGGGTGGAGAAATGTAGGGAGTAAAACAATACCTGGATCTAAAATGGGATTATCAGATTAAGCAGCTCCATCTGAAGAGTGGATTTTGCAATGAGCTAAGTGAAATTCAGTTAAGTATCTACTAGTTGTTTAGTATCTACATTGTTAAGTATCTACTGTTTAAGTATCTACATTGTTTAGGAATAGGTTTTCCATCTGACCCTTTATCCACCCATTTTTTTCACTGCTCCTACCAAGAGATTAGGCTCATTGCATCACAGCTGCTGGAAGAGCCTTTTAGGGAGATCTCTGCACACAAAAATGTGTCCTACAGTAGCATTTCCTGGTTCAACAGCAGCTCAGAAGGCAAGTACATCAATAAACACTTGCTCAGTGTTCAGAGCATTTTAAGTGCTCTTAGCAAGGAACCCACCAGTGTAAAACCTTATTAAAGCTACTTACTCCCAACAAACAACTACATTTATGGTTAACATTTCGAGGTCTCTGTCACCCTGTTGTGACCTGCCCTGGTGCTCCCAGTTATGTGACACAGAGAGAGCCTCCCCCATGACCCAACACAGCAAGGAGCACTGTCCAAGTAACTCTAGGCTGGGACTACCTCTGAGACTTTCTTTTAAAAGACAAAGGAAACCCTTAGGCTTGGGATTCAGTTGATAAAAGGTTTCAAACTGAATTCAAACTAAGCAAACTTTTCCACCTGAGATCTACACACACATCCTTGTCCTGGGGCTTTGGGGCAGCAGGAAAGAAATGTGGAAAGGAAAGAAGCCACTCATGTCCTCCTGGCTGCATCAGCAAACATGTCAATCCACCAAATCATTGAGATGAAAGTCTTCTGTCACTTCCTACATGACAAACCCTGCACAGCCTCTGGGAGGGCATTACCAACACAGAAGAAATGCAGCCACAAGTCCCCTGTCAGCTCACCCCAGGAGCACATGGGGCTGATGCTCCACTGAGCAAGTGGGCACACACATGTGTACCCACCCTCAGCTCAGGGCACTATGTTAAGGGTCTGGGGGCAGCTCTGCAGCCCTGAAAGCAGGTGATTGATTTCCTGACACCTCTGTCCTTCCAAAGGTGCATATCCAGATAGGAAGTTTCCTGCCTGACATGAGAGCCCACAGAGCTTTTTCACCTTTTCCCTGTCTACCTGGTGTCACCATAAGAGCAGTCAGCCCTGTCAGTCAAAACAGGAAGGGAGCAGACTGACCTGGAAAGATTTCACCAGCTGCAGCTACATCACATAATCACAGCTTACATATTTTAGGAGACAGAAAGGAATTAATGATAATAAAAATTCTCTATCATGCAGTAGCAAGAGACACATTTTTACACCATGGGAGGAAGAAAGGAAAGGGTTCCAAGTCTTCCTGATAGGTTTGCCTCAAGGTGCAAGAAACCACAGAATCACAAGTTTGAAAGAGACCTTAAGGATCATTGAGTCCAACCCGTTCCCTGACACCTCAACTAAACCCTGGCACTGAGTGCCACATCTGGTCTTTTTTTAAACACATCCACCACTACCTCTTCTGGCAGGCCATTCCAGTACTTTATCACTCTTTCTGTAAAAAACTTTTCCCTAATACCCAACCTATATTTCCTGTGACACAGCTTGAGACTGTCCTCTCCTTCTGTCAGTTGCTGGCTGGAGAAAGAGACCAAACCCCACCTGACTACAACCACCCTTCAGGCAGTTTGATAAGGTCAACTCTGAGTCTCCTTTTCTCCAGGCTAAACACCCCAGCTCCCTCAGCCGTTCCTCACAGGGCTTGTGTTCCAAGCCCCTCACCAGCCTTGTTGTCTCCTCTGGATGCACTCAAGCATCTCAATGTCCTTCCCAAAATGAGGGGCCAGAACTGGACACAGCAGAATGCAAAACGTTACTTTAGAGGGATGTTTATTGTAAAGCAGAAAACATATTCCTGCTCATCCACACAGAAAACATCTCACAAAATGGAGAGCTTCTCTGCCACAAGCTCTTCCTCCAGCATGTACAGCCCAAGAAAGCTAAATCTCAGGAATGACAGCACATCCCATCAGTGACCTGGTGACACCAAAGACCCAGTAAATGTGAGGTCTATTAATGGCCATAACAGACAGGCAGATGGACATGGCACAGGCAGCTTCACCCAATTTACCCCACAATCAGTGACCAGCTCAGGGAGGTGACCAGAGCCTTTGGCTTTTGTGAGCTCCAGAATGCAGGCAGATGGGCATGGCAAGCATATCCACAAGCCCCGTGTCCTCTGAATGGTCTCGAGTCCAGAGGACAGCCAAGTCACCCTGGAGCAAAAGCTGCACAGACTGAGCCTTCTCACACCACATCCCCAGCAAACACAGGGGCATTCTGCAGCTCCACAGCCACCACAACACAGACCAGCAGCCATGACAGAGACTCAACGGGAGCCTCGTTCGAGACATAACTTTAATTTAGCCTTGCTGGAGAATCCCCACCAGGAGCCAACCCAGGGTTTGCTCTACAAGGCGCTCTGAACTGTAAGTGGCAGGGAGGCTGCTGATGGGCTGAATGTCCAGGGAAGCCCTCTCTGTGGGATGTCTGGCACCAGCTTTCCCTCAAGAGTGTGTACCTGCAAAGCCTTCTCGTATGGACAGGATCACAGAACAGGCCTTCTCTATTATATCTGTTCTGGAACTGAAGAATTTGCCGCCTGAATCCCACAGCCAGTCTTTCATCTCTACCCAGAGCCTCCCAGTCACCAGAGCAGCTCAGGCCAGTTCCTGCAGCACATCTCCTTGAAGCAAGAAAAATTCAAGCAGTCGGGACTCAACACCTCTTCTCCTTTCATTTTCTACTCTGATTAAGCTCCCTGGAAAAGACACACAGCAATCCTTCAGCTCCAGAGCACTACTGCCTTGCTAAACCCTCTAACAGAGGCAAACAGGCTGGACAGAAGAGTGGATCTCCTAGTTATTAGTCTGAACTAGGGGAAGAAGCCACTTCTTGCCTCTCTCAATTCAATAAAAACACCAGACATTTAAATCCTGTTTTCGTGTGGAAATCTCAGTAAAGAGCAGATGTTTTATTTTCTACCCATAGAAGAACACAAAATCCCACAGCATCTGTGAGGCAGATGTATCCCTTTGCTGCTACAAACCCACCATGGCTGCACTGTCAGCCATGGCTACAGCCCCGTTGCTCAATTCTGTGGTTTTTGCTGTTAAGAGAGAGCAAATTACTCTGAATCAAAGCCAGTCAGTTCTGTGTCCAAACTGCCTTCTCATCCAAGTTCTCTCAGAAGGATTCACTGCTGTCACCACACTAATTTCTGGCACCAACTTCTTGCAGGGTTTGGATCACCCCCAGGGCTTCCAGCCCACAGGACAAGGAAGAGCTTAACACTACTTAGAGCAGCAAGAGCCAGGGAAGAAGAAATAAAAAGGTGCTGGAGAGGCTACCAAGGAAAGCCGAAGTCGATGAAAAGGTCTTGCCTTGAAGCAACAACAACAATACACTGAAATATGAAGCCAGATGATTTCTAATGGATGGAGTAGCTTCTACTGACAGCTCAGCATCACCGGCTTGCAGTGGTCCTGCAGTGCAAAATCAGCTTTTGAGGTCTTGCAACTTAACTGGATATAGCTGAATTCTCTGAGACCATGTGCAGCACCACCTCTGTGACTTTTCCAGGAAAATAAACACCTGTTTGCCTAAAAAAGCAGATATTGACCAGCTCCTTCAGGACTGCCCGCTACTGATCCTGATGCTATTAATGACAAGCAAACTGTTACTGGAAGGTACCTCCAATATGATAGCCACAATAGAACAAACATTATCAAAGAGCCTTTAAGACAAAGAAAAGCCCCTCAGACAGAGATGCTGAGACAGATTTTGGGCTCTCTGCCCCACAGCTCACTCTTCAGAGAAAGCTGCAACCAGGTCCTGATCTGTTCCCTTCTAAAAACCCTCACGTCAAAGAACAAGGGACGCCAGGAGAATCAACACTGCTTCCAACAAGCAGTGTCCTTTGCTCATATCCATCTTTCTTCATTGGGATGTTAGCATATTGGATTTAGAAGCAGCTGTAGTTGGCAACCTGACCAAACCAAATTCCCAATCTATTTAACCTGTATTAATAAAAACAGGCAGTAAAAAGCAGTAAAAATTCAAGTAACCTGGATGACACTATTTACTGGACCAAGTAAATCATAATTGCCTGAAGATTAATGAAAGCTGCTTTCCAGGAAAACCTTTTCTCTACCTTTCACTTCCAGAGCCACTTACTCACATCAACTTGTCTAAATGCATAAAAATAAACCCTATAAGCCCCATTGAGTTTCCTGATTGACTGCCTCAATCTACAGCCAGACCTGCTGCAAGCTTCCCCAAAGAGACAGCTCTCCCAGTCAGCTCATCCAGCATCTTCCAGTTTCTCTTCAAGCAAACATTATTCTTTCTTTCAGGTTTCCACGAGAGTTGCTTAGCCCTGACTCCTTCAGAGATACAGAGGCTCTGCTCTCATGTATCTCCCAGCACCTTGGTAACTGCTGAAAAGCTCTATTCAGCTCTAGAACCCACTTCCAGGACTAGGTATTATAAGGATTTCAGACTTTAAAAAATTCCATTTCCTACCCACATCTGCACCTCTTGGCTGAGGTTTCATGGCAGCAGGTCAAACACTCATCATTGAAAAGCGAGGGGCTGGTCTTGATATGACTCCTGAGACACCAGAAAGGGAAGTGAAAGAGTACACAGTTCCAAATCTGCTTCCTCCTCCCTTTTAAAATCCTTGTGAAGGATGCTTCTCCCCTTTCTTCTTCCCCAAGAAATCCCCTAGTATTCTCCAGAACATGTCTGCAGGACCTCCAGGTCCACCTTCCCTCTCAAAGGGAGGTGAGCACTGGGCATCCCCTCTCCCACATGTCCTTCCAGCCAAGGAAGCAGTGCTTTTTGCAGGAAAATTGTGTGTGGTCTTCCTCAGTTTCATGAGGCCTTTCACACATCCCTGTCTCTCACTTCCTCACCACCCAAGACTGCCCCAGGCTGCTGCAGGTGACAGGAGGACTAAGCTTACACCTTGTCAGACCTGGCAGCAGATTCCCATGGGCACAGGTTATCATGCACTGGGGCTAGCATGCAAACTGAGGGGTAACAGGGCTGTGTCCAGGATGAGGAAACCTTCAAAGAAACCCTTACAAGTTTTCTTTGCCCAGTTCCTAAGGTACCAAGTTAAGGTGAAAGAGGAGCTTGAACTGAAAGGGCCCAGAATCTTCCAGCCTAAACTGGAGTTTCAATTCAGGCACCACTTTTTCAATGGTGCCCAAACACTGGGGCAGAGAATTAGGAAATCCCCATCCCTGGACACAGACAGTATCCAGTAGGACTGGTTCTGTGTAGCCTGCTCTAACATGAAAGCTGGCTTGGTTCTGAGTGGGGAACAGGACAAGAGACCTCCACAGCCTCCTTCCTGCCACAGCCAGCCTAGATTTCCATGCACAGTTCTGACACTGCTCATAGCACTTCTATCAGTAAGGGATGATGGCAATTCAAAGTCAAGGCACCCTTTGACAAGAAGGCACCACAACCCTATGTCTCTGCACACCCAGCACTAACATTTAATCCAGCTACCACATCTGAAGCTGGGAAGTGCCAGGTGCCGCACAACTGCAAAGCACAGGCTGTCCACATCCAGGAAGGATCACTGCTGTCATCCAGGACCCTTGCATATCGCCCCAGCTTGCCAAGGCTTTGGCTTGGCCTTATGGTGGAAAATAACATGGTCAATGTTCTGCCCACTTTGGGTACTGACGTTCTCCATATTCCCGTATCACCATCTTCCTCTGTTGCTATGCATGTGGCCAAACACAGAAAAACCACTCTGTGACCAATACTGATCTCCTTTGGCTCACACAACCACTGGCCTAACAGCAGAAAGCTTACTGGGACCATGTCATGGATACCTGAACTTCCACCCTGAAACTGTGTGTGGCTACTGCCCATCATGCACACCAACTGCTGGAAGAAGCTATGAAAAGTGAGTTAACTAACTGGAGACACATGGCTTAAAAGACACTTTTGTGCTGAATACAATGTTCTTCAGCAAAAGGTCCTGGTGGTTTGAATCTGAACTCATCCTCACGTCGCAGCAGCACTCCCATTTCCATGCAGGAGGTGGTGCATTCACCAGGACTTCTGCTGGAAAAGCAATGCCCAGCCCAGGCAAATAGCTAAAGATGTCACCAGCCACGTCCTGCACCAGCAGACAATCCAAAAGCCAGAGGGAAGCTCCCCCTTAGGCACCCCATCTGCGTCCCCAGTAGGCCATGCTTACTCTCAGCTCCTGGAGGTACAACTGCACAGGGTCATAATCCACCACAGGAAAGAGGATATTCATGGCAGAGCTGTTCTTCACCACGCCACGGGAAACCGATTTCACTGGCCGGTCCACGCTCTCCAGGAGTCGAGGAATCTGGTTTGGATTCAGGTGGATCAGGACATCATAGAAGTCCAAAGGAGGGCGGAAGACCATCTGCAAGGAGAAACAAACAGTGCTAGCCAATACAGGAAACAAGCAGGTAGGAGAGGCAAGAGAGGTTTCCCAAGTCCTTGTCTGCATTTTGTCTCCTTCTCCTTAGGAAGCAGTAAACCAAAGGCAAAATTTTTGTGAGATTGATGTTACAAGTTTGCCACAGACCCCAGGAAGCCTACCTAAGTGAATGCTAGTGGGGTGGGCAACTGAGAGAGGGACAGAGAGGTGAGCTGAGATAGTAACTGCACTACACATGGCAGAGTCTCAGGATGAAGAGGGGAATCAAGAAGCCAACAGGAGCTGAACAACATACAGGGGACAAAGGAGCTGTTTAATAATGGGATGGCCCCATCTGTCCACCAGAATTTGCCCCAGAGGGCAACAGCATCTTCCATCAAACAGACAGAGGGTGAGAGCAAAATCCTGTTAATGGAGGGGAGCAATCCCAGACATGTAAATATTTGGACAGGAAGGATCTAGCTGTGGATACAGCTGTATTAAAATGGAAAAAACTTAAAACTATGTGTACATTTTCAAATGGAACAAATGATGCAGAGACATGAACAGAGGCATGGGACACTGCTCATCTTGGCACTGGAAGAAAACCCACTGCCTGGATATGGTTTACAGCCAGGCTGTGGAGAACACACATGAAGAACATCAGTGACCAGCACTGAGTCAGTCCTAGCTCTGTTCCACACAGATCTCTGTCCCACCCAGTGATCAAGTCCATGGCTTCCTGTGTGCACCCTGGGAGCAAAACCTTGTGTGCATCTTCATGACAGCAAGCACATCCCCATGAGACCCAAATGCAAAGACAAAACCAGCTTGCAGCACTCTCTTAGATACAGGAGGCAACTCCAAACTAAACTGGAAAGGCTCTTCCTTCCTCCCTGTCCTAAGCTCTACCCTGGAAATAGCATCCCATGTTTATCCCTAAGGAACATCATAGGCCTGGGAGGACACTGGCACAGACCAGAGGGATTCCATGGCAATGAGAAATGTTCCTACTGCAATGGAAGGGAGGAAGGAGGAGTCCCAAGGAGGCTGAGTCAAGGTGTTGGGAGGCTGCTCTGGCCAGGTGACAGTTTGTTTTACAAGATAACCATCCCCAGCTCACAATGTGCCCCTTGAATTTCAGTCTTGGGCCAGCACCGCAACTGCAACACACTGGACATGCCTCAGTCCTTCACAGCCCTGTAACATACACTGCTACTGCCAAGTACATCTTCATCTCATAATACTTCCAGTGCAAAATAAAGCAGAAGAGAAAGCAGTGTCAGTAAGTCCTTTTCATATTGCTTAGGCAGAAAAAAATCCACTGTGTGTGCTGCTTTCTGGTTTTGGTTTTAGTTTGGGGGTTTTTGTCCCTAATGTGAATCTGCCATTATCTAACCACTGCTTGGCTTCTTTAGTGCTTTGAGATTCAATCTCCTGGTTCACTACCTAGTACACCAACAAACTACCCTTCAAAACACATGTATCTCCCTTCAAAGGGCAAATAAATATACATCTCTGAAGTCCATTGCAGTAATGGATGTTTCAGTTTACTTAAAGAATGAAATCACTGAGAAACTGAAGAGGGTTACACTCCATAGGGCTTTACTCCTCCACTCAAGCCAAAATAACATCCTCCTAAAGTGCCTGGTACTGTCCTGCCAAAACCTTCAACACCCTGAGCTTGGTTAGAGTCGAGCACACAAGCCAGATTTCCACAGCTATTCCAGAAAAGTCTCCCAGAGGAACCATTTGATCCAGTCATGGACACACAACTGGTTTGGCACAGTAATATTGCAGGTTTGCTCATGTCCCAAGAAAACCAGAGAATACAGAATAAACTTGTGCTAGTCACCCCCAGCTGCAGTGCAGAGCTGGGTCCTCCAGAAGTAGTGTGGCAAAGAGGGACACCAGCCTCCTTCCTCCCATCATGGCAGCTCTACAACCCAGGGCAACCCCACGGCCACATCCTGAAATCTCCTAATACAACCCAGCAACGACCACCAAACCCCAGTCTGCTCAGCCAGAGCCTGAAAACCCTTGTGCTGCTGCCCCAGGGGGTTACCTTCCCATCCTGGTCACTGAGCGGGTCCATGAGCTGCTCCTCCAGGGCACGGAGAGACTCCGAGGCGAGTAGGACAAGGCGCTGCAGGATCTGGGGAGGGAAGGAAGTCAGAGGGTAAAACTTGGCAGTCTTGGATGTAACAGGGACATCCCTCCCTCACGGGGCTCTAAGAGCTGGCTCTAGCACTAGGAGCAGAGAACTGCCCCGAGCCAGCAGCCACCGGAGGCAAGGGAACACATGGCCCAGCTCACCTGTGCTGAGGGGCGCTCCCGGGTCCACATGGAGCTCCACTGGTCTTTGGGGGTGGCCAGGAACATGACAGGGAGGCGAGTGCGAGCTGCTACAAACTTGTTCTTGATCTCCGTGCAGTCGGAATCTGGAGAGAGCAGGCAGAAGGTGAGACGCTCTGCCCCATCCACAACCCGCTGACCTCACCACCATCACAGCCAAGAAAAGGCAGCACAAGAGGATTTATCCTCTCCCACCTCCTGACCCCACAGTCCAGGTGAAACCAGAGCTCCTCCACCTCTGGCTTGCACCTCACTCCCATTAGGTGGACCTTTGCTCCAACCCCACCCAGGCATGGTAGGTACTGAGACTGACACAAGCTGGAAACTCACATTATAAGCTAGTGACAGTTTGTATTATCTAAAGAATGTTCTATCTTTTATTTTCCCTCAGGTGGGGAAAAAATAGCTCTTTAGTTCATTAAAATAAGTTGGAGGGCACGTTGGAAAATATCAGTTTTCAAAACCCAATTCTCTCCCAAACACCTTTACCTTTTTTACAAATCAGCTTTAAAAGCTGGGTGTAACTATCTCCCCCACCCCATGACTTTGCAGAGCCAAGACAATCCCATGGTCTCTTGTGGCTCCAGCATGTATCCAAGACAATCAACAGACAAAACACTAGAGGGCAGGAACAGACTGCTTCAAAGACAACACCACATCCAACACCACCCACGCTTGTCACAGACTTCAACAAGACCAGAAGCAGCAGGGCACGATCACCGAGACCCATCTCTTCAGAGGCAGGCAGGGAAAAAAATAAAACCACACATGGCACAACCAAACCCATCCTGCAGGCAAGTGAAAACATGACAGGACAGGAGCAAGGGAGTGGAAAATCTCCTTGCCTCCAGCACAAGCTATGATGTATCCAAGAGATGTGGAGCCAGGCACTGACCAAAGAGGGCTCAAGAATCTCATGCTGCAGCTCTCCTTCCCACTGCCTGCTCACCTGTGAGGCCAGTGTTTAGGTTGACTATCAGAGGGTTGTTTTTCCAGTCAAAGGTTGCCAGCAAGTTGAGGAAGCGCAGGAACCCCACCTGTGGAGAGCTGCAGGCAGGACAAAACAACTCAACATCAGCATTTGCTCTCCTGGCAGCAAGAAGGGCTGCCCCAGGGGGTGACCTGGTGAAGGCCCAACCCACATGCAGCCCAACAAGGGATATCTGTGATGGAAAAGGGAAGTTCAGAATGAATTTGAGACACTTCCCCTTTTCCAAATCTCCAGGGAAAATCTTCCCCCCCCCTCTTTTCTCTCCTACCTCAGGAAAAAGAATCCAGAAAAACATAAATCATAGCCCCCCTCAACCCCCACTAGTTACACAATCTCCTGATGCTCTTCCCACCCAGACTCCTGGGTCTGGAACAAGGAGGAGGTGGAGAGAGGGCTGCTCCCATCTCTGGTGCAGGTCTGAACACCAGCCAAGTTCCCAGTGTGCCTCTTTCCCTGCAACATGACATGTGCACAAAGCCAGATTGCTGGGAAGATGGGGATTCTGTTATTTTAGGAGACAGGAAAACATTCTAGGCATCAAACTGTTGTTCCTGCTACTTTGGGAAAGGAAACTGCACCCCAAGTGCAGGGCAGAGTAACCTTTTGACTCCACACAGAAGAAAAACATTTCCTTTAACTTCATTTCATTTCCTCCGGGCCCCATAACATCTGTCTGCCTGGGGTCAGCATTTACCAACACATTGCTTCATTCAGTTTTCAGGGCTCAACCCCTCGTCCTTCCCTTGGAAGCCTTCTCCGGGAGGAAGGGAGGCTGGAGCTGCCATCATCACCATAACATCCTTCCTAGGGAATCCAGGAGCCCCAGCATGCTGGTAGCCATAACATAGCCCTCACCCTGCTTCTCCTGGCCATCTCCCCCAGAACAAGGGGCCTCACCAGTCCCCCAGAAGGCACAAGAAACCCTGCAGGTGTGCCACCAGCACCTAGAGGCCACAAGGACACCTGCTCTCAGCCTTACCTGCTCTCCCCCTTTCTCTGCAGTGCACAGTGTAGGGAAAGCCACAGCCCTCAGTGCTAAGTGTCCCCATTTCCTCTGGCAACTCCCAACAGGACTTGGGACAGTATTTTGGCAGCACAGGGGCCTCATTTTCCCTGCTGTGAACCCTTCCAACACCTCCCACCTGAGCAGCATCCCACCCTTCCTCCATGCCATATAATGAAAGGCACTAAATGCCCATCGGGCCAGCCTGGGCTCCTCATCCTCACCTGGGTGGTGTGAAGGGGGCTGGGTGGAGGAAGAGAAATGCCACAAGCAGGTCCACACACTCCTCAGAGATGCTGTCGCTCAGGAGCTGGGCGCTGATCCAGCGCTTGGCCAGCCGGGAAGTGCTGCCAAACACAGGGTGCTGCTGCTGGAGCCTGTGAGGAGGGAGACACGCCACTGCTCAGCCCACACAGCTCAGGACCCACAACAGCCTCTTGGCATTTGGTGAAAAAGAAGAGCGGGGCAAAAGTCTGTGAGGAACAGTTACACAGTATCACAAGCACAGAGACTTTCAGCAGATGCTGAGATTTTGGGGGGAAGAAGGGAAAATGCTGCCTCATGCTCCTCTCTAACCATGCTGCATTTTAATATTTGTCTCCCCACACCAGTGACCTCAGGGTGACCACTGGTGCCACCCACACCTGCATCCTTCCCTTAATCCTTCCAAAGCGCTTTTCACAAGGCTGGCTGATGGGTCACTTCCCACAGCAAGCTCCTCTACCCACCATCATCCTTCAGGATCCAAGGGCACCTCCATGCTGGTTTCCAGCCATGTCCCATGTTCTGACCCCTCAGGTACCTTCTGCCTCACCTACCCATGCAGCGAGCTAGTTAAATAGGGCAGATGCAACATTTCCAGCTCGAGCTGACGAGATTCCTCTGTGTCCTGGTACTTCAGCATCCCTTCCGGAGTGACCACTTCCTTCAAGATCAGGGGCTCCCGGTGGTAGGCTACTTGGAGACGGAAAACGTAGCCGTCCTGAGATGGGAGCACAAGGCAAAGTCAGGCTTGATGGTGACATAAGCAGCATGATGGGTGTTATGTTGCCCCTCAGGGATACATCAGCAGCATCCTGACATCAATGCAGTCTCACTACACTCTTTCCTAGGCCCACCCTACAAATATTGTTTTTGTCCCGTGCGACCACTGCCACAGCCCCCCACCTTGGTAAGGTCAGGCCTGGAGAAGGTTCCCAGGATCCCCCTACCTTGTACACGTCAGTGTGGGTGACTGCAGGTCTGCAAACCAGCTGGTGCTGGTGCCGGAGGAGCTCAGCCAGCTGGAGGTGGAAAGCAGCCTTGATGCGCTGGATGGCTCCTTTGTCCTGTGGCCACTGTCCACTGCCTTCCATGTGGCAGATAACTGGGGACAAAGGGATAGCAGGAGGTCAGTGAATCCTATAGAGAAACAAGGTATTGGACAGGGGTGTCTGGAACTACAGGTTACAGCACAAGGGTGAGATGAGTCAGGGCTCTGCTCCTGCCTGTAGCACACCAAGTCAGCAATAACAGAGCCAGGATTGATGTTTGCCTCCACTTCCCTCCAACAGATCATCTCCCACTCACATCTCATCCCACTTACTCTTCAAAGGAGTTATGTAGGCCGGGCAGGGTTTCTCCCCTGACGGAAGCAGGAAGTGCTTGCTTCTGTTATGGAAGGAATAAATTGGCTTCATAGGAATGGGAGGAAAGACCTGAAAGAGAACAGCCACCCAGCAACTGAGAACAGGGAGCAGAAACCTCTTGGCAATGTGTATTCCCTCACCCAAACCTCCCACACCAGCAAAGCCCTCCAGTACAGAGGGTTTGGTCAGCTTGTGCACAGCCAGCCCAAAGGATGGAACAGCAAAGAAGAGGCACCATATTGCCCCAAGGGCTCTCAGGAGCCACAAAACCAGAGAGTGACTCATTTTCTCAGTCCTCCCTCACCCCAGCTCCCTGCAGACCCCCACGCATGGGGGGACACTCACGTCTGTGTACCGGAGGGCTGGATGGACACCCTGCACAGCCGTCACCGTCAGCGGCAGGTCCTTCAGCTTCCACAGTTTGCGGCTCAGGTCATCGTAGGAGCAGACAACACTGACCATGGCCTCCTCGCCTGTTCCCCCTGCCTGCAGACACACAGGGAGCCTCTCCAAGCACCTCTCCTGCTCCTGCACTCGCTTCACCTCCCTCATGGGCTGGCATCACAACCAAGCTCTGAGGAGCCAGCACTGCCACTCCAGGGAGCAGCTTCTGGCAAGAGCGCTCAGCAAAATCGGGAGGTAAGAAAGAGAGCAAAGACAAGGGAAAGGCTGTCTGTGACTCCCCAGCAGCCTCAGGTATCCCAGAGGCAAATAAAATTTTTTCTTTTGCAAGACACCAAGGCAGCACCAAGAGCTGTACTGCCAGCAGTCACTATAGTAAAGGAGAAGCCAAGAATGATGGGGGAATAAAGAGATCATACACTGGCAAGGTAAGAGCCCTGCTACTGTCTCCCCAGCAGTTACCATGACACCAACAGAGGCAGCAGTTAACAGAAAACTCCACTGACTACATCCTTAGCCAAGGCAGAGCTCTGGCACGTGGCAAAAGCAAAGACAGGAGACATTCAGAGCATCACAGGAACCCCACAGAGGGCAGCAGAGAACCACCAGAGAAAGAACTGGTGCTGCCCTTACCCACCTCCCCAGACAACAGCAGAGCAGCCTGAACAGGGAGGACACATTAGTGACACCAAACCACACAGCTCAGAGGCAGCTGAGTCACACAAGGAGCCAACCTGCCTGGAGTTTTCCAACCTGGGCTCTCTGGCGGAGCAGCAGCACCCTCTGCGGGCGTGCCATGAACCACAAACCCTGTCCTGCTTGTGGCTGCACCCTTCCTCTGCCTTCATCCTACACATCCTCACATTGCTGGCTCCCCAGGCTGCCTGCACACAAACAGATGGAGGAGCAGGTACCCTGCACCCACCACCCCACACTCAACAGCAACTTTCTCCCTTGCTCCTCAAGGACTGGCAACAATGGAACCCCTCAGGCTCCAGGAAAATGCATCCCCTATCAGACTGGGGTGTATCAGCCCTGCTAACCCCAGACCAGCCTGAAGGGACACAGCACACAGACCTTCCTGCCTCACCACACAAAAGGCTGTGAAAACCTGCATCTCATCCCAAATCTAACACCCAGCTCCGCCCAGACTGCAATTGGTCCTGGCACAGGAGATTCTTTCCACCAAATGTGTGCCCCTTCAATCTGAAAAAGTGGAAAGGAAACAATTTCTTCCTCCATCCAACAACCAGGTAAAGAGCTAATTGTACTGATGCCTTTTTGGAACTACCTAAAAATGGAGGCTAGATAAAATTAAGGGAATAAAACGTAGTTATATTTATTGAAGGGCCTTCAGGTACATTTTCGGGCAGATAAAGCCCCCCTCAGGGGCTACACCCCAAAATGGACAATGGGTCGTGTTTTCATGACCAAAAGTTTTCATACTTTTGTAGGTTTGGTTCATTTGCACATTAGGGGTTAATCTTCCAATTACATCTTCAGATAATGAAGACATTTACCCCAAGTTTGCTCCCTCCCCAACTTACTTTTGTTTGCATTTCTCAGGGCCTGAGACAGTAAGGTGCCCTTGATTTCCAGGCCTAGAGAGGAATTGTTTTGTCTAACGAAAATGTGAAGACAGTAGCTAACACTCTATATGGAGTTTAGAGTTAAACACTAAAGAATTGCAGGATTACAAATATATGAAAAATATTAACACTAAAATCCTAAGGCATTGGTAAAAAAGATCAACGAAGTGTGCCAAAGTGCTCATGGCTCATCTCCAGACTTTAATTTCACAAGCTGAAAAGCAGAAGTTGTAAGGAGGGACATTTCCCAGCCTCTGAGATGCATCTCTTCTGTCTGAAAGTGGAGTTTCTTTGTTTTGGCTGCACTTTCAGAGGGAGCACAATCTAGCACTTTGCAATACACCAGGAAAGTTCCTTTTCCTGGGTTTGCCAGCTGGACCTAAGGGATGGCAGTACAGAACTGTCTAGCCCATGTCCTGAAGGATGCAGTACCTCAGAGGTGCAGCCAGAGGAGCACCATGGGACAGTAATATATGTTCAGGCAGTGGACAGAGGGGCAAAAGCAGCGGGAACAGGACAGTGGAGTGTATGCGGGGGAAAATGAGGTCTGGGGGATGCTAAAGCAAGAGGATTTCAGCAGTTATGCACTGGCTGCCATGAAAGACTTGGTAGATCCTTACCCTTACGACATTCTCTTGGGAACCACCCAGCTGCTTCAGTGCCACTCGAATGACCTCCCTACAGCCCTTCCCTCACTGCTCTTCCTGGAGAGAGCCCCAGCCCCATCAGGGAAGCAGTCATACCTCTTTCCCAGTCCTGATCACAGATTCCAGCAGGGCTCCTGGGTAGCAGATGGAGGACTCAGGAATGTCCGCATGGCTATGCAGGAGAAGACAACAGAGCATTAGAGCTACAACATGCCAGCTTATTAATCCTATTGACACTGCTCAGCCCAAGGATGAGCAACCCCCCTCTTTAGAAGGTCCTGGTGAAAAAACAAATCTCTGTGCATTACAGCCTTGCCCTTGTCTTTGCTCTCTTTCTTACCTCCCCAAGTAATTCACACACAGAGGACCAGTAACTTGTGCAGCTTCACAGGATGCAAAGCCAAAGCCACCAATGTGCAGCCTTCCCTCACAAGACACATCCTCAAGTTAGGACAAAGAGGCACAGGCTAACGGTCCTTTCTGTGCAAGAGGGCCTCACTTTCGGCAGATGGTATAAACTGCTGGTATAAATTCCAATGCCATAGGGAAGACACAATCTTGTGAAACACTACAAGCTCTCAAAGGATTTCACAAAAATGTCCTGCAAGGTCCAGACAGCTTCTCTTCCAGCTCTGAGGAGTGTCCCAGCATCATATCCACATGGTAAGGGCAGGACCATGTTGCCTCCCTGCCTTTTGCATTACATCCAGCAGAGGCTACAGCAGATGCTTACCCTTCCCACCCATTCTTGGGAAGCAGCTCATAACTTTAGGACAACTGAAATGATCTCACAAATCTGAAACAACCCACAACACCCCACAAAGCATGAAGCTGACAATGGGGTCACCAGGGACAGGACACATGGCAGGAGCGACACATGGAGCAACCCACAGCTGCTGCTCAGTGCAACTTACAGCTTCAGCAGGTGCCTGATGATCTGCTCAGGAATGAGGCGCTTCTGGCAGGCAGTGCTGGCCTCCCACACCACAGCCTCACAGATGCTGCCATCCTGGAACCGACGCAGCTCTGACTTCTCTCCCCAGAAGGTCCGGAACTCCAAGGCCTGTGGGGGGACATTGACCAAGCCAGAGCAGGGACAAAGGTCATTTCTAGGCCAAACAAAACCTTCCCAAGATTACTAGCCAGCCTCCCAGCTATCTTCAACCACAGCACAGCACCAGCTTTGCTCTTACTCAGCACAAGCAGGGCTCTCCTCACCTCGGGGTGATCAGCCTGAGGACCCTTCTCCAGCGTGCTGGCAGCAAACTCTGGGACAAACAGGAGGCCAAACGTCAGGGGCCCAACATCCTTGTGTTTTGGGGGCTCAGCATCAATTGGCCACTGTGGGAAAATTATGAACATGAGGCACAAGGAGAGATGAGGTTTCTGGAGCAGTAGCTGCTGGGATATTGGGGTACTAGATGAATCTCCTGCTCTGTTCTCCCAGACAAGCATAGACAGGGAAAGTCTCATCTAACAGGTCTCCTCAATGTCAAGAAAAGCTGTCTTCATCCTGCCTCATTACTGGACCAGGATTTGTGCCGAGAACAAGCAAGACAGCCCAGTGCATCCCACAGACACAGCTGCATCCCACAGCCCAGTGCAGGGCCTCAGGTTCCGTATTCCCATCAAGAGGAGACAAGCCTGTCTCCTTCCCCAATGAGCAGGGATGCCCTCCCTGTGCTCTGTAGTGCCACAAGAGAGAGTTGAGACCCCACAAACTGCAAGGGATGCAGTGTAATTGCCAAGCTGCATTACCTCAGGGACCTGGGGCAGGGAGTGAGCCACAAGCTGTGCTCTTTGGGACAAACCACGTGCCAGCAGTGAGACAACGAAGGGCAGGGCCGCAGCCACGTAGTTCCCACCCCGATCCATCAGCTCATTCAGCAGCTGCATCTTCTTGCAGGTACCCTGCAGCTTGGAGACATGCTTCAGGCTACAGAGAAGAAGAGAAGTAGTCACCTACCTCTGGCACCAAATCCTTTCTTAGAGAGGGCTCTGTTAGAGGATGGATAAAATGGGGAAGAGAGGGTCCTAGCCCACGATGGGTGCTACAAGAATGCCTTCTGGCATCTCAGGAGATGCTGGTCATTGTTCCCAAGGCTTAAACATTGCTCCCCTCCTCTGGGAGGCTATCTAGACAGTAAAAGTGGAACAGCCTGGTGCAAGAAGGCACCAGTGTCTATTTCAGAGCTTAGCAGAGCTACTTCCCACCAGTTAAGTTCAAATCTTACACAGACCAAAGCCAGAAGCAGCTCACTCGTCTTTGAGCAGGCTGCCTAAGCACTACCCCACCAGCACAGTGAGACTCACTGGAAGATGTGGTCAAAGGTCCTGAGCATGGGCTTCTGGGTCATGAGTAGCACCTGAAAGCCATCCACCATCCGATCATCCAAAATCTCCATAGAGCGCTTGGCTTCAAACTGGACCTGAGCAAGGAGGGAAGGCAGTGCAGGAGTATAAATGCAAAGGGAGAAGGAAAGCAAATCCCTCCAGCAGTGGTCATTTGTGCTGCCCCATCAACCAGGGCCAGCCCAGTTCCATGGTCAGCAGCACACCTCATCCCAGTATCTGTCCTTAGCATGAAGCCAAGTATCAAACATCTCTCACTGCTGGCAAGACAGTCCCTTCTTGATATCCCTGGCATCAAGGTAGTATTTTTTTCTCTCCTACAGAACAGTTACATCTGCTAAACAGCTTCACCCAAAGGTGCACACAAAGAGGGAAACAACTTTCTTACACCACTTGAGCAAGACTGGCAATGCAGCACTACATCTACATCTCCAAGCTTCAAAGCTGGAGATGTTAAAAGCTTAGAAAACCACAATGAATGCACTTCCTTGATCCTACATCCTCCTCAAAGACATCTAACCATTTTCTGCCTGTCTGAGTTCACTCCTAGGACAGCAACTCAAGAAGCCACCACAACCTGCGCAGTACCTGGTGGTATTTGCTGGCAGTCATATCAGCACAGAGATTGACCAGTCCAGAGGGATCCACAAAGACCACTTCAAATGCCTGGTGGAAATCATCCAGGACAGGCTGGAAAAGCAAACACAGTCCTTAGTGCTGCAGCACATCACACGCACCAAGACACCACAGAATTGTTGCCATCTGCCATTCCTGCAACAGGCACATCCCTGTCGGCAGGAGCAGAGCCAATACAGACAGACACAGGCACAAGACCACTCAGAGGGCTGCTTACCAGGGAGGGATCAGCATCCTTGGCTAGACTGATCCCTGTCACACTCAGGTCAGTGGTGGCTGTGGACAGACAGGAAGGAACAAGTCACACCACCATCCACATCTCTCCCCCTGGTGACAGTGGCACAGTTATGTGTCCATACCACCAAGGTCTCACAACGTCAACAGCACTACAATACAATGCTGGCCTCCACCTTATGAGGGGAATTCCCCACTTCCCTGCAAGATGCACCATCCAGCCCTGCTCTGTTGATTCATCCCCTCCTGTCCATCCCACCCACAGGAGCTCAGCATAAAAGAAAAGCCACAATGGCCTCTCTACCTCTTCCCCCACTGTGTTCAGGCTTTGTGCAGAGACACCAACCTTTCCCTGTCCCTAGAGACTCCTGGAAACTCACCCAGGAACTGCAGAGTGCTCCTCAACACCTGGTAGCCACTCATCATCTTGACAATCTTGCGCTTCATCAGCAGGTATGCAACAAGCATGGAGATCAAGAAGCCACTGAAGCACCCCAAGCCCTGTGAAAACAGAGGTATCACAACCCCATGGCAACCCACAAGTTGGGTTTTCATGAAGAACCCATCCTAACACAGCTCAAAGCAAAGCCACAAGCCACCACCCCACCCATCAGGACCAAAACACCACCCTTCTGCCACAGGAAGGAGAGCAGGCCAAAGGCAGGTTAGCCAGGTAAGCAGAGCCCACCTTGGCAAAGGACATACCTTGCTGAGCTGCCGCTGGTTCAGCCAAACTTTGAGGAGGGCCAGGCCATCTTTCATGCCTGGGAAGTCTGTGGCTGCATTAGACAAGAAATGCAGGTGGGAGAGCATCACGGTGTCACAGAGGATGGAGTTGTTGTAGTGTGGGGTCGGGGGCTCAGTGGCTCCTGTATGGAGAGATGACAGCATGTCGGACCCAACCACCAACCACCTGCCCGAAGAGAAGGGCTGCAGTGAACCCACCCACATGCACTGGAGGCAGTCTCTGCCTGAAATAAACAGCCTCATGTTCCCCCAGCCCAGGCCATACCTTCTTTGGGGGTGCTCTGCTCCATGAACCAGGCAGTCCGGACATTGTTCTTGCTGGGATAGAAGCGGCTGGGTTTGAAGAGATCCGAGTCGGGACAAGCATGGAGTCGGACAGTGACAATCTTCTCATCCTTGCCTGTAAGCACCAGAGGGGAGATGTACAGGTGGAAGAGATGTCAGAGATTAAACTGGGAAAATGGAGCATCCACAGCCCGGGCAAAGGCAAAAGCTCCTTCCCAGCAAAGTCCCACAGCAGTGGAAATCATCTCAGAGCAGAGAGTGACCACATCCTAGAGCCAGTGATGACCTTGAAGCCATTCTCCTCCCCACTGCTCAGTCTGGCATCATTGCCTGTCCTGGCCTTGCCATACCACATCTGTCCCAGACCCCAACCCACTATCTCCTGAGGGCTGTGGGAACAAGCAGCACTTAGCACCCCATGCATCTCACGATCCCCTTTCATGGGGACCAGCCATCTCATTAGGGAAGAGACAGACTGCACACAGGCTCCTGGGGAAAGCAGGAGGACACTGGGGAACAGGGCTGGGGAGAGCAGGAAGGAAGGGCAGTGCTGGATACAGGTCTGTTTTGTAGGGTTTACTTTTTTACTCCTTGAAATACCCACAGGATATGCCAGCCAATGAGGCCAAGGCTGGAGAGCCCAGCCAAGATGCAGAGAAGGACTGGGAAGGGGAGAGACCCTGAGGACTAGACTCTGGGTAAAGAGAGAAAACAGATGAGAAGCACCCAAAATTTATCACCACTTGTGATAGCAGCCCCAGACTGATGCCTCTCCAATGAGGCGTTAAATGGTATGACACCACCACCAGCACCCTCCACCCAACACCAGTACCCTGTCACACCCCACACCAGAGCAAAGCTCAAGTGCCACCTTGAGGCCTCAGGAGCAGGATGGGCTTCAGATGGTTGCTGTTCATGTAGGCAAACTTCACACTGCCAAAGAGCTTCTCCTTGGACAAATGCTGGGCAATGTGGGACAGGTACAGGGCTCTCTTCCGGTGGTAGCGTTGATTTAGGTTATCTTTGTCCTGAAAGATTTCCTGGGAAGAGAGGGAAAGGACAATGCCGCCTCATCTGCCTGCTGAGTTCAGTTCAGCCTGAGGCACCCTACCACCCACAACTCTCCCTGGCCCCACAGGCAAACCTATCTCAGCATCAAGGAGCTCTAAGCTGGTCAGGAACTTGCTGCTGGCTCCCTGAGCTCCAGGACTGCAGGAGACAAGGGCAGTCTTGCAGCCAAACAGGGTGTGCTTGGTCTCAAGCTTTTCTTACAATTAAGGCTGGACAGCAAGGGGAGGTTACCAGGCTCCAAACATCTCCCTCCCTTTAACAGTCTTGGGAGCTGCAGTGGAAGTGCAATTGGGTGCATCTCCCTGGCAATGTTCCATCCAGGCAGAGAGAAGAAAGATCCTCATGAGGAACTAAGATCAAATAGCTGCAAGCTCTGATAGAGCAAGAGGTCAGACCACACTCGCCAGCTCCTTGTGAAAGTCACCCCGCATATCCAGATGCTGTCATATCACTGAGGAATGGAGTGGGCAGGGGTCATGGAGGACAGGAGAGGACAGGGCTCTGGCAGGCCCCAAGCCATTTAGGAGGTGGCATGGCCACTCACCCGTGGCATGGTCACTGCAATGTCCACGTTGATCTCTGGCCTAACGCAGGTGCCCAGCAGGTAACTGCCCACCACCTTCAGCTCGGCTGGGGGCACAAAGCGGAACTTTCCCTTGACGTTGAATGGCACTTGCAGGAATGGGACCTTCACGTCCTTGGAAAGCCAGGCCTGGTCAGTGAGCTGGGAACAGACATAAAACACAAAATGCTCTGAGAATCAACAACAGGAGATGTGCAGGGACCAAGACCCCTCTCCCCATACAGCTGCAACCAGAGCTTAAAGACAATCTCCCCCCTTTTTCCTTGAAGAAAAAGCAAAGCATTATTTTTCAACCCCTAAGGGAGACAGTCAATGAGTAGCTCTGCTTGTAGAGCACCAGCAGAGCCTGCTCCTGCTCCATCCAGGACAGGGGTCTTGCCACCTCTTCCATAAGCTTGGAACATACTTCAGTTTCTGGAGTCTCTGGGATGGCGCTCAGAAGGCTGTTAATTTCATGGAGGAAGGCATCAATCTTCTTCTTCTTCTTCTCCTTCAATGTCACCTCCTTCAAAAGCTCTTCGATCTGTAGGGGGAAAGGGGACCATCAAAGGCAGCTGCAACACTGATTTACTCCTGATTTTTACCTTGTTCTCCAGCACCAGCCATGAGCCTGCTGCAAAGGGCAGCTGGTGAAGTGGGGGAGACACTGAACTCTCCATAAACCCTGCCTGGATCTGGCAGTTTGATCAGTTACTGCCATCTTCTGTGAGCTCTGGATTGCAATCATCTCCATCCCAACCAATGTCCAGGCAAAAAAAACCTGATGTAATTCACAGAAGCATAGTTCTCAGGAATGCTGTTTGTATGACAGTGAACTAGCTGCAGGAAACAATCACACAGGTTCCCACCACAAACCAGGCCCTAGAGATCCTGCCACTGACAGCAGCAAGTAGCTAAGAGATCAAAGCTGTTCCACATAAAAATCACCAATGCTAGAACCACCTGAGGGATGGGATGCCATCCAGATGGACCTGGCCAAGCTCAAACAGTGGGCCATGAGATTCAACAAGACCATGTGCAAGATGTTGAATTTGGCTTGGGGGATGACCAGACCCAGAGCAGCCCTGCCCAGAAGGGTTTGGGGTGCTGTGGGTGAGAGGCTGCACATGGCCCGGCCATGGCACTCACAGCCCAGAGAGCCAAACGTGTCCTGGCTGCATCCAGAGCCCCGTGGGCAGCAGGGCAGGGAGGGGATTCTGCCCCTCTGCTCTGCTCTGCTGAGACCCACCTGGAGCACTGCATCCAGCCCTGGGCTCCCAGCACAGGAGGGACAGGGACCTGCTGGAGTGAGCCCAGAGGAGGCCACTGAGATGATCAGAGGGATGGAACACCTCTCCTATGAAGAAGGGCTGAAAGCATTCAGATTGTTCACCCTGGAGAAAAGAAGGCTCTGAGGAGATTTACTGTAGCCTTCCAGTACGTAAAAGGGCTACAAGAAGGCTGGAGAGGGACTTTTTATGAGAGCATATAGTGATAGGAAAAGGGGCAACAGCTTTGAACTTAAAGAGAGTAGGTTTAGATTTTAAAATGGGATGAAATTCTTCCCTGTGAGTGTGTTGGCACAGGTTGTCCAGAGAAGCTGTGGGTGCCCCATTTCTCAAAGTGTTCAAGGCCAGACTGGATGGGGCTCTGAGCAACCCAGTGGTCGTGGGGAAGGTGACCCTGGTGGGGCTTGAAACTAGACCATCTTTAAAGGCCCCTTCAACCCAAACTGCTCTATGAGTCTATGACCTAGTTACCAGCTGATCTTCACCTAACACAGACAGCTTGATAACACAGGTCATCTCCGACTCCGGGCTCCCGCAGCCCCCCGCGCTCCCCCCGTGGGGCAGTCCGCGGCCCCCCCGGCTGACCTGCAGGCGGAGCAGGCTGGAGTGGAACAGATCCTCCGTCTCCTTCAGCTGGGTCAGCTCCTCGCTGGTCGGCGGCTTGTAGAGCTCAGCGCGGCTCAGCTTGGCCGGCTGCGGGGCTGCGGCTGTCGGGGCAGCCCTCTTCCCCCGCCGCACCGCGCCCCCGGCGGGGGGCTCGGGGCGCTGCTCCGCCTCCTCCGCCGCCTCCGGAGAGCCCTGCGGGGAGAACACAGCACAGCATGGATCGGATCGGTTCGGATCGGTTGGGACCAGCCCCGCGATCCCCCGGCCCGGACCCGCCGCCCCTCACCGCCATGGCCGCCGCCCACGTGCGCCCTCGTCACCGCGTGCGGCGCCGCGCGCCCCGCCGGCCGCCGAGCGCCGCTCCCTATTGGCCGCGCACGACAGCGCGGGGCTTCCCATTGGCCCCGCCGCCCGTGCCCGCCCGCGGGGGGCGTGTCCGCAGCGCCGCTCTGCTTCCGCAGCAATGGCGGCGCGGCTGGCGGGCAGCGCGGGCTTGCCGAAATCACCGCCTTTCACCCCAAAACTGCGGCTCTCGGGGCAGGGGGACGGACTTTCGCCTTCAGGCGGGCGAGCGCGGGGCCGCCTGCGCGCTACAGATCCCGGTTGTGGTACTTGATGCTTAATCGGGGTGGGTATCCTGGATGTGGCCTGCCGAGAGCCTGAGGCGGCCTGGCCGGCAGGAGCGGGCACCGGGAGCCAGGAAAACCCTTCTGGCCTGGAGGAGCGGGCACCGGGAGCCAGGAAAACCCTTCTGGCCTGGAGGAGCGGGCACCGGGAGCCAGGAATCATCTTCCTGGCCAGCTTCCGCAGGGACTGGGAAGGCTGTCAGGAGCCAGTGGCGTCCTACGTGCAGATTACTGGGGTGGGAGGAATATCCTCATTATATAAATTAGATATATAGGCCTTTACAGAACTAGGCCTTAATATATCTGGGCACCGGCTCCAATCAGATCTGGGTTGTTAGGGCATTTAAAAGGGATGTGTGTCCCTGAACAGGAGGACACAGATTTTGGACCCAGGTAATTTTAATTCTTTTTCCAGCTCTTTGGATAACTGCAGTCAGTTAATTCACTTCTCTACACCCTACCATGAAGCAGGACTGCTGTGTCTCCAGTGGGACCATCCTTCATCTTCAGAGAGACTGCTGTGGCACATAGCAGCCCTGGAGTCTGTCATCCCCATGCCAGGTCCAAATTGTCCCTAAACGCTGGCTACACTCAGTACCACTTTATTCCTGCACTGTGAGAACACTACAAGCAGGATCTCTTTAAAGGCAAATGTGTAGGCATGTTAAGATAGAGGGTGGAAGATCAGATATCCATCCTGAAGGTAAACATGGGAGCTCAGAGAACTCAGTGAAGTAACCTGAGAACCCCTAAGCCAGATCACCCCACTGCTTGTAGGCTGTAGGGGGAAAACAAGCAGCTTTAGGGTAAAAGCTAAGCTCTGTTGGAGCCAAGGGGTGGGAAACAAGCTGTGTTCAGAGGATGTTTGCAGCTGATACTCTCTGCCCTGCAGGTCTTTCCTGTGTCTGACTTGCCTCAGAGCAGGGCAGGCTCTCACCCATCCCTCTGCCAGGGAAAGCAGAGTAATGCCATGTCCTGCCAAGCTGCAGAGCTCATTTCCACACATTGCAGCATCTCTGCTTGCCAAGCTCCTGCTCAAGGCATTATTTCTATTCCCAGATGACACCTGAGCTGCTGCTCAGATGGGGTGGCCACCAGCATTGTTGCCAAGAGCCCCTCAAGCCTCTCATCCCTCCCTTATATTTAATGACTTCCATGCAGGGAAATCTGCTGGAAGTAAGGTCTCAGACTTGTGTCAACTTGGCTACAACGACTCCTGCAGGTGGGTGTTTGGTTCCTGCTTTCCAAGGAGAGTGCCTGGACACCCAAGCAGCTGGGATGTGCTGGGAGCACATCCCTCACACAAGCAACTTGTGGCAGGGATGCAGACGGCTGTAGGTGTGACATGAGGCTTCTGGTCCCCGTTACTGCTCATGGCAGTTCCTGCCTGGCTGCTGCTTTACAGCCTCTCTGTATCCCAGCCACCAGCAGCAACTTCCCCAACCCTCCCCAGAAGGTCCCAGGAAAGGATTTTTGCTCATTATAACTTCCAAACAATTTTTTCCTTCATCTCAGTGGCCTGGGTCAGATTCCTCAGGCTTAACCCTGAACCGTGAGCTGAGTAGACAAAACCCCCGTCATCCATCTGAATCCATGTGTTCAAAGTTGCCTCCAGAATTGACTTCCAGTTAGTACAGACATTTACCTCCTGTCCGATTTGCAAGTAATTCCTGAGTGCAGCCTCAGTGATTCTGCCAAGTAAGAATCAGCTCCTAACTTTGGAGGTCTTCATCCTCCCTGTTACCAAAAATATCTAGTTTCTTGGCTGGAGGAGCTCCTGTTTCTCCCCCTTCCTGACAGAGCCAGGACTGCCACGCTCAGCTCTGCTCTGCTCCCCTAGTGATTCACTGCCAGACACCTGCGGGTGCTGTGGCCATACCTGCAATGTCAGACTCCTCTCTTTTCTAAGGGGAGGATAATTACACCCCTGTGCAGGATTTTTAGGAGGGCTGGGCAAACCAGTTTGGTCATCCCCGTCCCCAAGGACACATCCTCGTATTGCCTGAGAGCAGCAGGGGAGAAGGGACTCACTCAGGGGCAGGTCCAGGGTGAGTTGCTGGGGTGTTCTTTGTGCAAATCCCTCAGCATCCCCTATGCACGCCAGCTGGGATGGTATGTAATGCCCAACTCGTTTGAAAGAATGACTTCAGAGTCTGTTTTGGAGGCACTGGGGGGAGTTTAGGGGACTGGGGGGCACAGGACAGGTCAGCTCCTGGATGTGTCACCTCAGGGCAGCCCAGCCAGCTCTGCAGTGGAGGGTAGGACCACTCATGCTTGCTCCAGAACAGGTTCTTTAATAAAGCATTTCAGCATATAGTGAGTCATTAACTACACCCAATCATACAATGCTAATAGTAGTAATATTAATAAAAAAAATTTTACTGCATTCCATACCATGTGCTGGCCCTTGCAGGCATCATGCTCCTCCTCCTTCTATCCTGCCTAGCCCAGAGAGAGCTACTGCTGAGCTCCTGCTTCTTGTTATGCTTCATCCTTGCTGCTCAAAAACACCTGGGGCATTGGAGGAATGTTCCCTGCACTCTGAACATAGAAATCTGGGACTTTCTGGCTCAGGTGAGGCCATTCCCAGGTGGGTTTTCAACAATGGTGAGCATCCCCAAATTCTGTGTACCAGCATCTCCTCAGCATGATCTTTTGGAGCTCCAACTTTCCTAAGAGATACAGACAGATAGCAATGTGGCATCAGTGCACCCCTGGGGAAATGCCACACTGCCACACTGGCAGAGGGACCACTGGGAGCATGTGGGGCCACATCCTCGGTGCTGTCTTTCCTGGGAGCTGCACCTGAGCACCGTCAGCCCTCAGCCCACCACGGTGGTGACGCCCTCCAGCACACGGCTCAAAGCGCACGAGTGCAGCCCCGCACGCACACCTGTGTACACACACATCCCTGCTCCTTCCGCCCCAGCCTCAGGAATGCTGCCGGCATCACGCGCAGCTGCCAGGAAGGGGCTGCGGTCGATGCGGCTGCCGAGCAGGTTTAGCGGTCACTATGATCCCGGCTCGTGCTGTGTCCGCTTAACCCCCGCGCCAGCTTGTCTCCTCCTAGGGTCTTCCCCAGAACACCACTGCTGTGGAAATGCTCCGCTCCCCTGGCAGCTGTGGAGAGCTGAACTTGCAGCCAAAACCTTGGCACAACCCTGTAGCTTGGTATCACCTGCAGGTGTCTGCAGGCAAAGCCAGCTCCAGTTCAGAGCTTCCCCCTCCAGGACTTTTGCACCCATCCCCTAACCCTCTTTGGCCACCCCATGGCTGTGGCTGTTTTTTTTTAGCAAGTACCCCAAAACGTCATCCCAGTGATAACACCTGGATATGGCACTTCTCACTCCCTTGCAGCTTCCCCCAGATTTGATGGAGTTTCTTGCTGCTTCTGTGGAATGGGGGCTCTGTCCCACTTCAATAAATCTGCATTTCATTGTAGGATTAAACAGTTCCTCTCTTTAGTTTCAGTAGTATTTTCAAGTGTTTTAAATTCTCAAGTATTAACACATGACAGAGTCATTCGTAACTCCCAAAAATAACCTGGCACACAGGCTAATGACACACTCCCATAATGCTTGATTGTCCATCCCAGGTATGGCCATATGACAGAAACATGTAGCCACTGAGCAATCTTCACAATGGCCAAGAGGTGGGGGACTTCATCAGGGCAAAAGGGTAGGGTAAAGTAGATGTTTGTAGTTTTAACTTCAAAATATTGAAGTTTTAAACAAAAGCTTGAGGGCTTCACCCCGGGGTTCAGGCAGACACCCAGCACATTCCTGGCAGCTGAAAAATTAAAGGAGAGCTGGAACCCAGACACCAACACCACCTGTGGGATGGGGTCATAGGGATACCCAGGTCCCTCCTGGGGCTCAGGGACCACCCAGGCAAAACAATGTTGCACTGATTAAAATTAGGCTCAATCACCACTCTTTTCTTGGATGGATGATTGTTTGTTAAGTCTCACCTGGTTCATTAAGTCACAGCCATCTGCACTGGGAGATAGAAAGTACTTTGCATCCTCCTTCTACCAGCAGAAGCTGCAGCTTCAGGGCTTTACAAGGGCCACACTGAGGTTCACAGGATGGTACAAGCCACAGCCCTCCTGGGTGGGTCAAATGCTGGGGACTGGGGACTGGGGACTGATGTGTTAGACACCCTGTCTGAAGTAAAAAACAAAAAAAGCAAAGCTTAACTAATCCATACACATATGTCAGGGGCAGAGAGGGAGAGACTGATTTTTACTGTCTGAAGTCAGTCTCTGGCAGCTTTATCTGAAAACTGTGGTGATCTGAGTTACACAAAGAGAACTAATGAGAAGTTTATATGCTTTGAAATGTACCGGCAGTTTTTGCATAGTTTGTTTTGTGTACCTTGTTTTTATTCTCTGGTCTATGGTTTGCTTTATGCAACAGGCAAGAGAGCAAATTTACCTTATTTCCTGTCTGTTGCTGGGATGGATTTACACATAGCAACAAGGAGGAGAAATAATTTCCTTTTTTTTTTTTTTTTTCTGGTAGTAAAAAACAACTTGCAGTCTCTAAAAATCACATTGGAAACATTGAAGGAAAGTAAAAGCTCTGCCTCCTTTTCTCTTGCAGTCTTGTCATGTTTTATCAGTGATGAGTTGGTATGCCTTGCCTGTCCCACCAAAGCACCCCTCAGCAACCTCTCTGCAGTAGAATAGTGCTCTGTTTCCCAGCCACAACAGAAAAAAATCAGTCTTCAGGGCAGCTCCTGAGACAAGAGGGAGTGGAGAGAGCCAGGAATGTGCAAATGTGAGTTTTATTTATTTTTGGCTTAAACCTCTGAGTGCCAAATTGCCTGGCAATGTGAGTGCTCTCCCTGCCTTTCATCCAAACCCAGCTTGCATATTGCTGAGCAAACATCAGCTGAGGTGATGGTGGTGATGATGATGGTGATGACAACTTGATTAATTAAAATCTTCAAGCACACCTGACTCAGATTTAACAGCTCTGGCCTTTTTTATTCTTTGGTTCAGCCCCCCTCATTCCAATGACTCTTCAAGACAGGTATGTTACATACTCATTCACCTGATGGGGAACATAGGCAAGGCAGTGGAGGATTTTGCTGGAATGCAAATTCAGGAATTCAGGAAATTCCCTCACAGTTCTCCATTTTGCTTTTGTTTCTCATAGAAACAGAGATTAAGCAACAGTGTTGACTGTGTCTCTGCCACATCCCTCTTAGTTTGTGATTTTTCAGCCCACAGGGGCTGCCTCACCTCCAGATGCAGGTGTTTCAGAGACGTTTTGTGGAATTTGGCAGCTTAGCTGGGTGGAGGAGAAAGACCAAGGTCTCCCACCACGGGAGGAAGATAGTGAGGCACTCTGAACCACATAACTAGCCAATCAAGGCTCCACCAAAGATGGTACTATCAGAAATCGGCATCAAAGCTCTTACAAAATACTTACCTTACAAAATACTTACCCTGTGAATATTGAATCCTCCATTTGCACTGAAATGAGTCCCCAGCATGTGGCCTCGCTCTGTGGTGTGCTTTTGGGCTGGAAGGGAGAAGCACTCTGGCTTTGGGCTGGGATGAACCCCTGGCCCCTAAAGCCTCTGCAAGGCTGCTCTGCCAGCCAGAGCTGTCATCTGCTTAGGTCAGAGACATCTTCTTCCCCAGCAGGGAAGTCACCTTTGAGCTCTACATATGGGTTCTTCCACCAAAATAAAAACCGGCCATCAGCTTTGGGGAATCTTGGCAAATCTTTGCTGACCTTTAGTTTGATCTCAAAGAGTAGGAGTTACCTGTCCTGGCTTAGAAACCTGGGAGAGACGTACCCCAAGACGAGTCAGGGGAACACGGGCTGAGGCCAGATGCCTCCTGGAGGTGCTGACGGCTGCACAGAGAGCTGAGGGCTTTGTGCTATCTAACATTCAGGTGGATCCAAAAGTCCCAAAACTCAGGGATATCAGGCATGCCTCCCAGCTGAATGATACCTCATCCTGCCCTGCTGTGAATTACCAAGCAATGGGCAAAACACTTCCTTGCCCCTGGGAGATGGGCCTCTGTCCTGAAACAGGCTGGTTATTGTACACAAGTTTTATGCTGTAGATGAATGATTCTGCTGTCGTTTAGGGTTTCCTTTGCCTCCCCTCTACCTCGTGTGGGAGGAAACACAAAGAGGCAGATCCCACAGGAAGCAGGTCTTGCAGTCTATGTGAGGACAGCAGCAACATCCAGGGAAGAAAGTGTGGGCATGGAACAATTTGAAAGTTGCCTGGCAGATGGTGGGCATCTCATTTTGGGGGATTTCCCTTTGGTTTGTTTTTAAACAATCTGTGGAGTTGTACCCAAGACTCACTGAGCCTTTTATGACAGGAATGGAGACAAAAAGGAAACAATTTTCAGATGATCATAGCACTACAAGGTCTCTGTGTCCATGAGAGGAACAGCTGTGTGGGCTGGGAATCTTCTGCAACAAAAAGACACCACAGGAAAGGTTATAGTACAGCCTGCAAAGTTACAAGGGTCAGAGTGTGGCTGGACAGAAAAGGACGATTTATCATTTTCTCCACTGTGAGGATGAGGGCATCAAAAAAGCTATGAGGTGGCAGGATCAAAACAAGCCCCAAGGAAATGCTTCTGCACCCAAACAGATCATTAGATTGGGTAGCTGTTGGGTACAGGATGTTGCAAATGCTTAAAATTTATCTGCCTTCAAAAATAACAAAAAAAAATTAATGGGAGAAAAATTTGAAGGCTATTATGTATAAGAACACTTCTGGCTCAGGGACTCTGAGTCACAAAAAAGAGGGTTGTACGTTGAGGAAATATTCTGGGAAAGTATCACTTGTCCTTACACCAAGGGTGGACTTGCATGAAGAGAGTGCTGGAGTAGATGGGTCCTTGTGGGCTATTTCTAGATTCCAGAATAGAGAAGCACCCAGCACTGAAACTTGGTGCTGGCCATGACAAGTTTGCTATCTACGTGTGTGAATCTGCCCCAAGATCTCACTGCTGTGCTGTGCCAAGCACTTCCTGGAGGTTCAGGGGGGACAGGACACGTGGCCCCCAGCAGGTGGGGACAGAAGATAGTGCCTATCAGGGCCTCTGCAAGCAGGTCCTTGTAGATAAGACAGTGTCTAGGAAATCACTTAGTGCAGTGCCTTGATAGAGCAGCAGCTGCTGGCTCTCAAGCCAAGAAACCAACCCTGAAGGTCATGAGATAAAGTGAAGGCAGAGGGAAACCATGACCTGGCAGTCAGAATTTCCAAGTTTCATTTTTCATTCCTGTGACATAGGAAAATTAGATAAAAAGGGAAAATATTCAAAGCAATACATACCTCAAGCAGGCACAGCTCATCCCCGCTGACCCAGACCCAGCTGCAAGATCAGGCTGTGAAAGCTTGTGCAATATTTTCATGGTCTTCATGGTCAAGATGCCCTGTGAGCTGTATGAGGAATGGACTGGCAGGAGCAGAATTCAATGTCATCTCAACAGATAGGAACACTGTTCAATCTTCTGGGCTGTTTTTACAGCTGAGTCTGTAAAAGAGGCAAGTTCACTGCCCCCAAAATGGCTTCCAAGTCTTTAAGCCTTCCATTACCACCATATTAGTATTTTTCATCAGATGGCTGTACGCTGTACCCTGTACACCAAGAGCTCTGCATAGCATTGCCATCCCTCTCTCTGTGTGCAAACTATCTCTGGTGCAGCTGGTCTCAGTGCTGACAGAGACTCTCAAAATCTCAGGTCTCACTCAGCAACCACCTCCAATGTCAATAAAATGGCCCCATTGCCAAACTGATGACCACAAAACACAGGCAGGGATGGGATGCTCTCCAGAGGGACCCAGACAAGCTTGAGGAGTGGGTCCATGAGAACATCATAAAGCTCAAGGCCAAGTGCTGCTGCTGCACCAGGGTCAGGGCAGCCCCCAGTACCAGCACAGTCTGGGCATGAACAGACCCAGAGCAGCCCTGCCCAGAAGGGCTTGGGGTGCTGTGGGTGAGAGGCTGCACATGGCCCGGCCATGGCACTCACAGCCCAGAGAGCCAAACGTGTCCTGGCTGCATCCAGAGCCCCGTGGGCAGCAGGGCAGGGAGGGGATTCTGCCCCTCTGCTCTGCTCTGCTGAGACCCACCTGGAGCACTGCATTCAGCTCTGGGGTCCATGGTATTAAAAAAGTACAGACCCGTGTTCTGGTTTAGAGTACAGTGGCTGGTGAAGAGTTAATTTTCTTCACAGTTGGCTTTCTTCACAGTTATGGGGTCGTGTTTTGAGTTTGTGCTGAACACAGTGTTAATAACATAGACATGTTTTTGTTATTGCTAAGCAGTAACAAAGAGCCAAAGCCTTTTCTTCTTCTCATACCACCACACTGGTGAGGAGACTGGGGGTGCAGAGGAGGCTGGGAGTAGACACAGCCAAGACAGGTGACCCCATACTGATCAAACTGATTCCAGACCATTCAAACTGATATGAAATCATGCTCAGTATATAAAGTGTGGAGAAGGAGGTACGGAGACATTTGGAGTGATGGTATTTGTCTTCCCAAGTAAATATTATGTGCGATGGAGCCCTGCTCTCCTGAAGATGGCTGAACACCTGCCTGCCCATGCAAAGCAGTGGATTAATTCTTTGTTTTGCTTTGCTTGCATGCATGGCTTTTGCTTGTCCTATGAAACTGTATTTATCTCAAGCCACAAGTTTTCTCACTTTTCCTGTTCCAACTCTGCCCAATCCCACCAGGGAGAGTGGCTGCCTGGGGCTTGGCTGCTGGCTGGGGCTAAACCACTACAGCCTGTCAAAGAGGTGGTGGATGCCCCATCCCTGGAAACATCAAGACCAGGCTGGACAAGGCCCTGAGCAACCTGCTTTAGTTGAAGATGTCCCTGCTCACTGCTGGGGGGGTGGAACCAGATGGCCTTTACAGGTCCCTCCCAACCCAAGCCATTCTGATTCCATGATTCAATAAATGAGAATCCTTTTGTTTTCTCCCGCTTTACCAAGGTTTTGGAAATACTTTAATGGATAGGAAAAGCCAGGAGCTTCATGAGCTCCTATTTTCCAAGAGTCACAGATAAAATATTACTCAAATGGCTTTTATTATTTATTAATCATCAGAATATAAAGAGTAACAGCAGGACAATTTGATTGTACTCTGTTATCAGAATTTTCGACTGCTTTTGCAGGTTTCTAGAGAGCAAGTAGATGTGAAAGAAGCATATATATATATATATGTATATATATATATATATTTAATCTATATGTGAAAGTCAGTATATGGATGACTAAACAAGAAGGAGGTTAGGGCAGTAGAGTCAATGGGACAATATTTTCACATGTATGAAGAAACCCCACAGAAAAATGCCCTATGGCATTGAAAATTGCTCTGGAAGAAGCAGCTTTATACTGTTATAGGACAAGTTAGGCATACTGTTTGCAAACCCTCCCTTATTTATTTTGCTTGTAAGCATTCAAGTAAATGAGTGTCTCACTCTAGGGAAAAACTCTGCATTTCTGAAGCTGAGCATGTGTTCTGATGCTTAGGGCAGGATCTGAGTGTCCTGGCAATGCTCACCAGTGCTGCACTTAAAGAAAAAAAAAAAAGAGATAAATATATTAAAAATGGATGCTGAGAGAAAAACATGCTTGAGGTGGAGAAAGGCTTTTATCTAAGTTTTGTGGCCTTCATGGAATGTTGGCTGCTTGTTTGAAGAGAGAAGAATTCGCTCCTCCGAAAGTCGTAACTGATTCCTCTGGTTTCCATCTTGCAACCCCTGCTCTGTGCATTTTCCTGAGGAGGGAGAGGACTCCGCCCCATAGGCCTTTACTGCTTAACCCCACTCTCATACTGAAGGGGCAGCATAAAGAAAGAAATAGCTAAAACTTACCCTTTTTTGGTTCTTCTTGACCACTGGCAAGTATGCTCACTGTTTTTTTAATTTCCCCAGGGCAAAAGCAAAGAAAGGGCCTTTGATTATCTTGGAGATAAGGAGATGCAGATCCATAGGACCAGAATACAGCCAGCTCACCCAGCTGAAAGCCTCGCTGCAGCACCAGTGAATGTGTCAAAGACAAGAAGAAAAGCATATTAATTTAAAGCACTGTGTAGATGATGCAAAGACTTAGCTCTTAAACTCCCTCCCTCCTATCCTTCTAGATCCTTGAAATGTCCACACATAGGAAAAACAAACCCATTTGAGATAAAAAAAACCACAGCTTATTGTTTGGGACAGCATCAGAGCTTTCTCCATCTTTAAAATGAGAATTCTGCCGCATGCATGGTCCCTAATGTACATCCAGACACAAACATGGCTGTTGGCTCTTTTTGCACCCTTCCTGCCCTTGAATTGTCAGCTGAAAGTTAGAAGAGGAGAAGAACCCATCCTTCAGGTCAGGCAGAAGATCTGACATGTGCTAGATAGGACAAGGAAATGGGATGTGCCAAACCTACTGTGGATTGAGCGTTTCAGATTAGTGCAGCCAATGGGTTCCCTGCAGGATGGAGAAGCATGCGGTTAATTAATGGAAATCTCACAGCAGGTAAACAAGTCTGGAGGAGATATACCTGGCCCTACAGGCAGCTGTAGATGGGAATGAGATGTTGGCACAACAAAGCATAGAGGGACAGCACCTGCAGGGCACAGCCATGCTCTACCCTGTCCGTGTGCCCCAGGGACCCTTTTGCAGGTCTGAGCCCTCCAGCCTCAGTCACACAAACAAGGCAGGACTAAAACTGTGGTTACTCCAAGGTCTGCAGCAGGGTGCTGATGGAAATGTGGTAACCAGCAAGGGGTGGTTGGAGGGGACAGGAATGCAGAGCAGCTGGTGGAGCCAAGAGGAAGATGATAAAACCTCTGAACAGTCCCTGCAGGCTCCCATCCCTCCCTTCTCCAAGAGGGTATGTGAGCACTGCCCTCCAACATGGACAATGCTGGACGGTTTTGTGAACTCAGTGGTTTTTTATTTGTTTTTTTAAGACCCCATAGAAGTTCTTTACAAATTTCCATGGACAGCAAGCCCCAGGGTGGAGATGACAGCATCTCTCAGCATGCTCAGGCCAGGCAGGAAGGCTTCTCCAGACTTGTTCACCTGTCTGGGAAATTTGCATCAATTACCCTCTTGCAGGAGATTGAGGCTCCTGCAGGAAAGTTCAGCCTCTTCCTTTCTACATATGAGTGCCCAGAGCAGTTTTCAGGATTGGTGCAAGGATGTTCCCCTGCCCAATTCTGCTTCACACCCACCACAAAGCAGTTTCCAGAGCTCACAATCTACTGGAGTGAGACATCGCATGTGGCACACAAGCCCTACAAGCAGTTTTTCAGAGCATCATCTCTTTGTTAGGAAGTTGGAGGTGGAGATGCTAAGGGAGGATCCCCTGCCCCTAACCCTCTCTGGACCTTTTCACCCAAGAGATTCCCTCTGCTATTCAGCCACACAAGCCTGCTGGCAATACCTCGGGCTTGGTGCTTATGCTGCAATTTGCTTTTCTTCCTCTGAATCTGTTAATATTTAATGCAGGAGGAGTCATGAAAAGGCCAAATTCAGCCTCAGCAAAGCAAGGTCCAATTCAACTCACTTGTCCCTCCCTGTTTACTAATAGTAAGTCTTCTTGTGGTCAGTTTTCAAGGGCAAGACCTGAGCTCTGTGTCTTCATTTATGCCTTGCTGGGCCTGCATTTTAGTTACTGGCAGAAGGTGCTGGAGACCAGCCCACAGAGACCACCCAAGGTATGGCAAGCTGTGAGAGCATTGTAAGCTCAGCTGATAGCAGCTGATATCATGCCATTCAGCACGGAACATGGTGTTGATGCCCCCAAGCCAAGAGACTAGAGAGCTTCCTCCTCCCCCTCACTCACCTTCTGCAAAATGCTATCTGTCCCCACCATGGCTTCTGCAGAAATACAAGGAGCTGCCTGCTCTGAGGGTAAAGGCAGGGTCTGGTGAATGCACCAGGCAGCTGCTTTGTGTACTCCAGCTCCTTCACTCTGCTGCCAATACCTGCCTATCAGAGATGGCTCATCCCCAGGAATGGGGATAGCTGTTAGTCCCTCCTTGATGGTCACCCACCCTCAAGGGATGGACAATCCCACAGAGCTGAGCCTGCGGGCGAGGTGGAGGTGAAACACTGGGGATGTTGACTTAGGCTGATGTCTGTCCCAGAGCACACTCCAGTGTGCTACCTGTGCTACCTTATCCCAGTGGTGCTGGCATCCACACCATCTCAGCCACACCAGAATGCTGGAGACAAGGATGCCTTGTGCAGTAAGAAGAACCCAAAATTCCAGTTCTCAACACAGAAACTATTCCTGGGACTGAACAATATGGATATCCCAGTCACAGCCCTATCAATAAAGAATTATGTTCCACAGATTGTTGCTTTGAAGAGGGGTAACAGTCACTTCAGGTTTCAATAGAATCCTGATGGGTCCCTTCCAACTCAGCATTTGCTATGATTCTGTGAGATCATGAATCTCTGAAGACTACAGCATATACTACCACCCCTGTGGGCAACTGGAGGACTGTCCCTGTAGCTGGCAGCTTGAAAAGGCTCAGATATTCTGCACACTGAGCCCAGAATGGAAGGTGTAAGGTGACCTGAACAGCCAGGTACACAAACTCTTGGAAATTCAAGCCACTAAGGTCACAGTCATCACACTCTCTAGGCCCTGGAATCACAGCTGAAATAGTATTGTAATGCCCTTATAATTTATTCATTAGCTGAATGGGAGCAGCAGGCATTGTGACGGCAGTCTTTTATCAAGCCCTTGTGATGGACTTCATCCATTTTAAAAGAGCAAACTGGAGTCGAAAGGCAAAAAAAAAAAGTAAAGCCAACTTTATTCAAATTAAAACAAGCAGAAAAAAAGGCCAAATCAAAATAGGGAAAAAGGAAACACTCCACTAAAAATCTGTTTTTCTCTTCAGTTTTCTTCTCCTTTGCTCTGAATCTTCCAAACTTTGCATTACCCTGCTGGTGGCTACTTTGATGTAGGAGGCTTATGTTAACCCAGATGATGCTGCTGACTGATGCTCAAAAGCACCTTTTCATCCCTGTGATGAGTTCTGCCTGAGGATGAGCTTGCCCCATTTTTAGGTGAAAGAGAGCCAGAAGGAGAATTGTGGACAGACTTTTATTCTCAAAGACTGACAATTACTTCCCTTCAGTACTCTGATGCTCTGCTCCCCAGACAAAGGAACCTATATAGGTGTCAATGTGAAAGTGTGCCACTTTTTTTTTGGTTTTTTTTTTTGTTTGTTTGTTTTGGTGGGGTTGGTTTTTTTTTGGTTTTTTTTTTGTTTTTTTTTTTTTTTTTTTGAGATTATACTCCCCCCATGCACTAATAATGCATTGTTCACTTGGGCAGCAGACCAGATAATGACATTTTGATTTTCCTCACTAAATGCTCAGGGAGTTTTATGGGGAAATCTTTCTTTGGCATCAGGGTATTTGTGCCAGGGCTGAGATCCATCATGATGGTGCTTGTCTGTCACCTGGTCTGGGGCTGAGTTATCTAGTGTAAATAAAAGAAGCAACCCCAGATTCCTCTGTTACTGCCCCTCCAGGGCAGCAAAACCAACCTGCAAAGCCCAGTTGTTGTTTCCCCTTGTCCCATGGGCAAAGTGTGCTGCTGCTGTGGGAATGATAGGCTGCCAACACCTCTGTGACCTCAGCTGGGGATTTGTAACCAGCCAGGGCAATGGCACTCCAGGAAGGATACAGAGGAAATAATCCCGGCCCCTCTCTCTGTCTTCTCTCCTCCGACAGTGGCCTTGGCAAGAAAAGACTGGGTAAAATTTGGGCGGTGGGGAGACCTATGAGGTTTCTAACAGGAAGAGGATCTGAGTCCAGAGCTGAACCACAGTGACCTAGGAGCATGAGAATTTCTGCACTTTGGGCAGTCTGAAGGACAAATACTACAGAACTGGTTGGACAAATATATCTTAAGCTGTTTAGGACCAACTTTGGGGCAGGACAGTGATGAGGTGGACCTCCAGATGTCCTGCTCTGTTTCAGTACAGCCCAAGGAATAGCTGCTTGTTCATTGAGCTACAAAGGGCTCCTGGTGGGGTAGCAGTAAGCTAAGCTAAACTCCTACCACTTGCCTGATCTTCTTCATCACTTCACCATCTGACTTGTGGGGGGTAAGAAGGTGTTAAAGTCCAGCTCAGAGTCCCCAGGATCCCTGCTGATGTTTCACCAAAGCACAGGAGTAGGGAGGAGGCAGGAGGAGAGAAAAAGGTGTTGATGGTATTGTGTTTTATCCCAGGTGAATCCAGTTCCCCTGCAGAAGAAGCAGGTATCTCATCCTTTGAGCCACGCAAGAAAGAAATTAGATAAAGCAGATAAAGTATCACATGAGATGAATTTGTCCTGAGAATGGAGTCACACGAGCACTCCCACATCTTCCCACCTCTTGTCCTCTCTCTCTGACAGCTCATGGAGCAGTAACCCTCTAATGTGACACCAAGACAGATTTGCATTTTCAAAGCTTCTGCTGTTGCTAAGCAGAGGAGTTAACTCTCTGTTTGTCATCCTTTGTGAACACAGCTCATAGGAAGAAAGAAATAAATGAAGAAGAGAGACATTAAAAACATCTGATAAGAACAAAGCAGAAAGCACTTAGAAGTTTTCAAGTCAGATTTAACCTATTGCACTGGTGGCACCTTGAGGTCCAGTTTACAGTGACAAGTTCTGCTGCTGGGGACTGGGTTAATGGTATGTGTAGCCTCCTCCTCTCCCAGTGAGACTTGTCCTTCCTGGAGACCTATGCTCCCACATCAAACTCTATTTCTTGTTCTATGAGCCCAAAGAACAAACTGAGTAATTCAGGTGAAAATAAAATAAAATATAAGAAGGAACAATACTGTGTGTGGCAGAGCACACCCCATGTAAAGCCCTGCTTGCAAGTGAGCTGTGACCATCTATGGGAGAGCAGCTGAAGGAGGAGGAGGAGAAGGCTTCATCTTTTCGTTATGATATATCAGAGGTGATTGGAGGGGAGAAATGCCATATGAAAAATCAAAAAAGTTATCCTAGCCTCAGGGCAGCCTGGCTTTAGGGGAGTGGGACACCAGGCAGAGCAGCTGAGCCGCTCTGAAAGCACAGGCAGAAATGCAGGCAGGAGCCTTGGAGGGAGCTGCCAGGCAGCACAGGCTTCAAAATGCTCTGTTGCTTCAACAGTTTCTATTTTCTTTGAGTGCTGAATGTTTTTGCAGGAAAGGGAAAAAAAATCAGAGGAAAAAAGACCAATACCTTTTCTAAAAGCAGACTTGGTGGAAAATTTGCAGTCTGCTCTCTTGAATACACCAGGACTTGCTTTACTTTTTGCCTTGCATGATTACATCTTACATTAACATTCAAGACAGACATCAGGCAGAGATAAATCCTGAATAACTCCAAACTTTGCTTCTTCCATCTCTTCCACCATGAGGCAGGTTCAGACAAAGCCTGTGCTGGAGGCTGGCTGCAAGAAAAGATGTTTTGAGGGCAGTGCAGTACCAAAAGAGCTTGGCTCCTGTACATTTTTCTGCAAGCATGAGCAAATCCATGTTTTACCAGCAAGTTGGTATGTCCTATTAACAGAGCAGGTCTTTGCTGGCTGGCATCAGCACAGAAGTCACAGCATGTGTTATGTCCATCAACTAAAGACAATTCAAGAAGCATGTGAAGATCCATGAATATGTCCTGAGGAGTGCAACAAAGGTGGTGAAAAGGCTGGATGAATTGCTTTTGAGGAGCAGCTGAGGATTTTGGACTTGTCTAGTTTGGAGAAAGGGGATTGAAGGTAATGGTCTCTACAGATTCCTGAGGGGAAGTGGAAAGCTCAGTTCAGCTCTTCCTAATATCCAGTGATAGGACATGTGGGAATGATTCAAAGATGTGCCAGGAGAGGTTTAGACTTGGCATCAGGAAGCATTTCTTTGCAGAATGGGTGGACAGAATAGGCTTCCTAGTGAGGTGGCTAATGCCCCCAGCCTGTCAGTGTTTAAGCGACATTTGGATAATGCCCTGAACAACATTCTTGAAATTTTGATCAGGTCTGAATTGGTCAGGCAGTTAACTGGATGATTGCTATAGTCCCTTCCAACAGAAATAATCAATTCTTTTCTGTTCTATTCCACTGATATAAACAAAAAGAACATGAGATCGAACTTCCACCAGAAAACACATACAGCACGGTACTGCCCAGTCTCCAAGGAGTTTCTCTGATAACGTGTTTCATGATCCAACCCTCCAGCCCCCAGCTGAAGAAATGAGAGCTGAATTAAGCAGCTTTCAGTAAATCTGAGCTCACTCCAAGGTGGTGAAGAGTGAGCCACAGCCACTAACCTGTTGAAGTGGCTGACCTGTCCCTGTAGGGGAAAACACTTTATTTCAGCAGTCAGTCAAGCTCTGGATGGATGAGGGATGTTCCTCCATGTTACCCCAGTGGCACTGAGCAAGAACTCATCCCAGCTTCATGACAAAATTGATAACAGTCCCCACAGGGACATTGTCCAGGGTGAGATGGGATTTTGCAAGGGCTGGAGCATTTTATAGCTTGGAGGCAATCACAAGCCCTGGTCCAGGTACCACTGACAGTTGTACCTGGGGCACCTCTGGAGAGGGTAACGGGGGCGACTCTGGGGAAAGCTTAAGAGGCAGGAGAAGGGCAAGCAGAGTAGTCTCAGGGACAAGGGGGAGGGTGCCTTGCTTTTCACTGGGAAATGGCAAATTTGTCCTGGGAGCAGCTGGAGCCTGGGGAAAACCATCTGCTTCCTGCTCTCCTCCCTGGGCCAAGGTCTGGAGAAGGAGCCAGAGCCAAGGCTGCCAAGTGTCAGGGAGAGACTTCAAGGTCCCCCTGCAGTGCAGGCTGCCCAGCTGCATGGTCTCCCACCAACACACAGGGCCCTGGCTGTCAGTCCTGTGCTTTTGGGAAAGTCCATGGCTTTGGAAAACGCAGGAGATTGATCCACTGGTCACCCATGTCTACAGGGTTGTCACTGGGATGGGAAAACCTGGGAGGTGATGGGGGCAAATAAGAAGGTTAAAGCCATGTAATGACATAGGGATGATGGGACACATCATCCAACCTGTTTGTCCAAGGAGCAGGTGCCTCTGTGAGGTGGCCTGAGCCCTGCCATGCGCAGAAGGATGAAAGAAATGCCAAGCAGAAATGGGTCATCCTCCTCCTGGACAATTACTGTTATTTTTCTTTCTTTATTTTTAAAATGAATATTATTCATGTTATTCATTAAATACTCACTAAGGAACTCAGTAATTCATTAATAACTCACTAAGGTGCTGGCTCATGTTTGCTGGTTGATAGATCTCTACATTTCTGCAAGCATTTTTCACTCTTAGCCAAGCCAGGGAATGGCAGGAAGGCTGGAAAAGGTATGTTCTGATGTGACTACATCACACATCTGTGGAGAATGTGAGAACAGCATGTTGGGGTGAGGCATAGCAACTGCCTGTTTGTGTCCTACTGCAGCTTGGGAGCTGCTGCAGGATTTTTATGGGGCCCTGAGCCATGCCAATTCACTCCTCAAAAACCGTGCTCCGTACAAAACCATGTTTTGTGACCATGGGTGCGTGTCAGTGGGCGAACCATGCCCTGTTGTACCCACTCATGACCTGTGACTATCTAGACAGGCTGGATGGATAGACCAATTGTGTGAGGTTCAATAAGGCCAAGTGCCAGGTCCTTTCCCTGGGTCACAACAACTTCTGCAGCTCCAGGTTTGGGGTAGAACGGCTGGAAAGCTGCCCAGTGGGAAAGGGCCTGGGGACTGCTTGATAGGAGCTGAACATGAGACAACAGCAGTTTGCCCACAAGAAGGCAAATGGTATCCTGGTTTGGATCAATAATAAAAAAAGCAGCAGGATTAGGGAAATGATCCTTGCCTTGTACTTGGCACTGGTGAGGCACCTCAAGTGCTGTGTCCAGTTCTGGGGCCCCCAATCCAGGAAGGGGATTGAAGTGCTGGAGCAATTTCAGAGGAGGGCAATGGAAGTGGTGAAAGGTCTGGGATCCACCTCCTGTGAGGAGCAGCTGAGGGAGCTGAGCCTGGAGAAGAGCAAACCCAGGGGGTCTTTATCACTGTCTGCAACTCCCTGACAGGAGGGTGTAGCTGCAGGACAGCCTCTTTTCCCAGGCAGCCAGTGACAGGAGGAGGAGATATAGAATCACAGAATCACAGTGTAAGCTGAGTTGGCAGGGAACCACCAGGATCACGGAGTCCAACTCCTGGCCCTGCACAGGGCACCCCAAGAGTCACACGCTGTGCCTGAGAACACTGTCCAAATGCTTCTTGAATTGTGTCCTTGGGGAGCCTGTTCCACTGCCTAACTACTCTCTGGTGAAAAAGGTTTTTCCTGATATCCAAACTAAACCTCCCCTGACACAGCTTGATGCCATCCCCTCGGGTTGTGTAACAGAGAAGAGGTCGGTGCCTGCCTGTCCTCTGCCTCTCACGAGGAGCTGCAGTGAGGTCTCCCCTCAGTCTCCTCAAGGCTGAACATGCCAAGTGCCCTTGGCTGCTCCTCACATGGAGGAGCCACCCTCCAGAACCTTCATCATCTTTGAGGCCCTCCTTTGGACACTCACTAATGGCTTAATGTGCCTTTCTGTGCGAGGGATGGCTTATGGCGGACATTAGGAAGAATTTCTTCACAGAAAGGATCAGTATGCATTGGAATGGGCTGCCCGGGGGGGTGATGGGGCCACCGTCTCTGGAGTTGTTTAAGGAAAGACTGGACGTGGCACTCAGGTGGTGGTGTTGGGTCACAGGTTGGGCTATTATATTGTCAGAGATCTTTTCCGAACGACTCGATGCTGTGATTTTGTGACGCCCGCTGCACCGCAACCCCCCGGCCCACCCCCATCCCCACTTCGTCACGTGACTCGTCCCCCCCGCCGGCGAGCGCGGCCCCTTTAAAGGCACGCGGCGGGGGGCGTGGCGCGCGGCAGCGCGTGCGGCGGGGCGTGGCCCGGGGCGAGGCGGGGCGTGGCCTGGCTGTGCGCCGGGGCACGGCCGGACGTGCGGCGGGGGCGTGGCCCGGGGGCGCGGGGGGCGTGGCTAACGGAGCGGCGGGGGCGGGGCCGGCGCGGCGCGCTGAGGTCAGCGCGAGCGGCGCCGTCACAAAAGGAAGTGGCGGCTGCGGGGCCGTCAGCGCGGGGAGGGGCGGGGGCGGCACCGGCACCACCGGCACCACCGGCACCGGGACCACCGGGAGCGGCACCGGCAGCGGCACCGGCAGCGAGGAGGCGGCCGCGGCGGCGGGGGCCGCGCCGCGCCATGGCCCAGCAGCAGATGAGCAGCTCGCAGAAGGCGCTGATGCTGGAGCTGAAGTCGCTGCAGGAGGAGCCGGTTGAGGGCTTCCGCATCACCCTGGTCGACGAGTCCGACCTCTATAACTGGGAGGTGGCGATCTTCGGGCCCCCCAACACGCTCTACGAGGGCGGGTACTTCAAGGTACGGGCCTTTCCCCCGCGCCGCGGGCCGCGGTGTGGGGCTGGGCCGGGGCCGGGCCTGCGGGAGGGGGCACGGGCAGGGCCCGGGCAGAGGGGGAGCCGCGCCACAGCCGCCGCTGCGCTGGTAATCTGCTCCTTTAGCCCCACGAGCCTCCTGTGGGAACCTCGGCACGGGGTGAGAGTTCGCCCCTCCCGCCCCAAGTTGCCCCTGGGCTCTGCTCTGTGTGTATTTCACAGAATTGTTACGGTTGGAAGGGACCTCTGGAGATCATCTAGTCCCGTATTTCCACGTCCTTTCAGTACCTGAAGGGAACTTGGAGGAAAGATGGGGCCAGACTATTTACAAGACCGTTTAGGGACAGAACAAGGGGGAGTGGGTACAAAACTGAAAGAGAGTAGGTTTAGCTTAGATATTAGGGCGGAATTGTTCATTGTAAGGATATTGAGGCACTGGCACAGATTGCCCAGAGAAGTTGTGGATGCCCCATCCCTGGAAGTGTTCAAGGCCAGGTTGGATGGGGCTCTGGGCAGCCTGGTCTAGTGGAGGGTGTCCCTGCCCATGGCAGTGGGGTTGGAACTAGATAATCTTCAGGGTCCCTTCCAACCCAAACATTTTATGATTCTGTGATATTTATTTCAAAATAAGGTGCTTCCAAGCCATCCCTTGATAGCTTCACTCATTCATGGCTAATTCAGGGTAAAGGCAGTGTTTTCCTCAGGACTCCATGGGCTTCAGGGCTGTTTAGCACAATTATTTTTCTGCTCCTGTGTTCTTCCTCTCCACACTTTAAGAAGGCACCCTTCAAAGGGCTGCAGCAGCACATAATGGATGAAGGTAGATTCAATTCCTTTCTCAGCCTTCCTATTAATACAGAAAAACTTTTGTGGTTGCTGTTTCCACTCTTGTGAATACAGCAAATAAGAAATCTGGCACAGCCATCCCAGAAGAGAAGTGAAGGGAGTGTACTTAAATTATCAAAACAACTGGATAAGGAGGAGGAGGAGTTGCACCTTTTTCTTAAAACAGGCAATTGGAAAACCTTTGTGCCTGCAGAAGATGTGTTGCATTAGGCACACTCCTCTGTGCTTGATATCTGCTTGATCTCTGGCAAAATATTGTCCCCATGAGCTTGCTTCTCCTAGCAGTTAACTGTTTTAGTTGTGGCTTCGGCATCTCCCATTTCATGCCCTTTGGCTTCTCTCAAACTGAAAAAAAAAATTGGATGATGTCTTTGCTTGACTAACGTGCACCTTCAGTGCCTCTTGGCCTCCACAGGTCAAGGTTTAAGAGCTTTGTTCCACAAAACCAAAATAACCTGTTGCTTTGGGAATAATAGATTTGAGTCATGTTCAGTTTGGCCTCATTGTTTGGAAGGAAAGGAATGCTTTGGCATAAGACTTGCCTTTTATAATGAGTTGGCTGGCTTACTCATGTAGGTGTGATAGGTGTATTCTTAGTCTCACCTCCATTATTACTTATTCAGGAAGTCGCTGGAGTCTTTGGTTGTCACTGGTAACAGTGTCATCTTTACATCCTAATGGTCTGGTGACCTCTTCCTGCACTTACATTACTCATAAATTTTTTTTCAAAGAAATCATGACTGATCAAAATAGTTTTATTTGGTTGGGGAGCTCTCTGCACTGCATATTTGCAACTTGGAAAGAAGTTGGAAGCTGCCTGAGAAGAAATTTGGGATGCGTGTTAACAAGTGTAGATTTAGGCAAGTCTCCCAGTTGCCTTACCTTAGCACTTTGATTGGGTTTTGGGGTATTTGATGTCCTTGAACTGCTACACCTTTCTTCTAAATTCTTTTGACCAATCCTGTGATAGTTGTTTTGAGAGTGGGAAGATGAGGTTTCATGATGCTTCCACCCCTCCACAGCAGTGGGATTCCCTTCAAGTGCCATGGCTGAAATCTCTCGTGTGTTGTTTCTGTCTCATCCTTCCTCCATGAGGAGCCCTGCATGGCAGATTTTTGTAGTGTCCGGTCTTTGGTTATGCGTCTTGACTTCTTAGACACTGAAAAAGGAAGAAGGAGTCCTGTGAGAAGTGATGTTTTTGGCTCTCTTTGTCTTAGGTCTTCAGATGTGTTAGACTCCGCTTATGGAATCATTTGGAGATAAAAATAATACTCTAACTTTATTTGATGGGTGACTCCTGCAATATATTAATTGTACATGCTGCTCTGCACAGGTACTCACCTTGCATGCATTTCATTTTCCATATTTCTTGATGAAATATTTAGCTTCATCTTGTGTTGTATTTTCAGTTTAGTAAGGTTAGGAAAGTGGGATTAGAAAGATGCAATTACAGGATGTAACTTTTTTCAACTTTGTGGCAGTGAGAGTTTGGGAATTGTTCCACTTGAAGTGTAGTGGAGTTCTATACCCAGGCACAAATACTTCAAGGAAAACTTGTGGTTAAGGTGACTTTAATAAAGAGTGTTAGGGATGGTTGATTGGGGAATACTACTGCTTGATTTGTGTTTTGGGAGCTCTTAGAGGTGGTCACATCAACTTTTGGCACCTTGTTTATTCTTGTAGAGATAAGACCTTTCTCTCTGGGTTGTTGAACGAGCAGAATAAACTGAAATCAGGGAAGTGCTCTTTCTGCACCCCCTTGACAGAAGCTACTGTTTGAAGCTGGTTAAACAGATTCTGGTTGTAGCTCTAACATCTGATAAATTGAAGCAGAGAACAAGTCCCCTTGAATGTTTGTTTAAATGGTAGGTTATCAACATGCTGGCTATAGTAAATTCAAGGATTTCTTAAAAATTCAAGTACAGTGCCTAAGCATATTTTATCAGTTAATACAGCATGCCCAGATCTGCTGCAGTGCTTCAGGGTTTAGGACTGCCATCTAGATCAGCCTCCAGGAGCAACAGCTATATGAAGAGCAGCATGTATCAGCAAGGGAACGTGCAGCAGCCTCCCACCCCGTTCATGTGATCAGCTGAAGGTGGACATCTGAAGTGCAAGTTACATCAACCTTTGTCTTACCTAGCGACTGTATTCCCAGTCATGCTTAATTGCTTTGTAATGTTTTGGGGAATGCTTAAAGTTTCTGACTACCATCCTCAAGGAAGGAGTTGAGCTATTCCATGCACTGGTTACCTCTCTTCTTTGCTGGCAAGGGAAAAACAGTTTGGGGCAGTGATGTTAGGTCCTCCAGAGAGGTTGTGATAAGAGCAAATGTCTGTCCCTCAGCTGCTGGCAGTAAGAAATTGCCAGTTTGACTAAAGTTATAGCAGAATCATTTTTATTGGGCCACAGGTATTGGACTGCACTAGGTGAAATTGGTGTTTGGTCCCAGACTCACTCACAAAGTGTAAAGGTGAAATGTGGGTAGACCTTGTATGTCTAAAATGCTGCTGACATCTGATTCACTTGCTGAGCTTTTTGAGTGACAAAGGAAATGTTTTTCTCAGAATAAAATGCTTTGTGTCCAGGTCACAGATAGTGACAATTGCTTCTTTCTTGGCTCAGCTTTGAAGGACAGGTGGTGTGCTAAGATGGGTCTTTAGATCAGATTGCAGTGGTCTATATGGTAGTTCTGAATTGCTCTGGAAATTATGGAAATATGTCTGGTTTTGCAGGCAGTGCCTGAGCAGCAGAGAACCAGAATGTGCCATAATCTGCAGAACTAAGTGTGAGCAGTTCATCAATGCCACCTTTATGCCATAGGCATCTTCGGCTCATCTAAGAGGGTCCTTTGCTACATGGCAGAACTTCTTCATCTTTAGTTTTGGCAGCTGATACATAAATGGGGACCACCACAAGAAAGGTTATAATGGGGCTGATAGGTACTATGTGGGATAGATCTCAACTGCTGAGGGCTGTGCGTGGCGAAATCTTTACCATCTCAGGTAACCATTCTTCTCTATCTTGAAATCCAGTGTCTTTCTTTAATGCTTGAGCCTTCAGAGCCTGGAGATTGATGAACTTCTGCCCAATGCTTTGATCAAACAGTGAATACTTGCAGGACTATTAGAAAGTGTTTCCTGATGGCTTACTTGAGGTCCTGAATGTTTGGTGCAATTGTACCTTGGCAACAGAGCTTTTAATTGTTTTGAAAAAGGTCTTCTGATTTTTTCAGTTGCATGGTATTGCAGTTGTGCTGAGAGCCAGGGTTTCAGGGAAGGTACAAGTGAGAAATTATACAAATAGAAACTTCATTAGCACTGCTCAGAAGCATGATTTGACCAAGTACACTGTGTCAAGAAGCATGTTTAATGTAGACAAAAAGTCAATATTAAAAAACTCCTTCAGAGGTGATTCAGGCTGGGTAAATGAAAATGAATATACCTAGCATGAAAGGAAACAAGAAAAATTAACTTCACTGTTAGAGTTACTGTTTCATAGTTCTTAAGGCAGTTTATTTCTTAAGATACTTTTCCTACTTGAAGTAACAAGCCTTGACACATCAGTTGGAAGGAGAGAAAAACACCAGGCCTTATGATTGGTTTTGTCAAGTAATTTGGGGGCTAAATACTTATCAAGGCATTGTTACCCATGCTTTTTGTAATTCATTAGCCCTGTGCTGTACAGAGTTCTGTATTGTATCTCAGCTTCTTCCAGGTGATTTGATTTCAAAGGAACTTGCAAAATGTGTTAAGATTTCAGAGAAGGAAATAGATGGAGAACCAATCAGTTACCAATAACTGATGGCAAGAATGGACACCATGTTGGTATTGTAGTCTACTTCTCATGAAGCTTAAAATTAAGCAAATAGAAGTCTTCTAAGCATTTTGAATTATTTAATTGGTAGAACATTTAATTCCACAAAAATATCCTTAATGCCAGGATGAAAATGTTAGGCAGTCTCAACAAAAAAACTGCCTTCCGTAGGCCTCTGCATTGCAAGGCCCTGCAGAGTTTCTCTCTGTGTATTTGATCTGTTTTTGTTGTCCTTAGGTATCATTGATGCTATTAAGCAGTGGTTTGGTGCAGCAAAGGGACGTGGTATTGCAGGTCAGTAGAGCCCTCCTTGCTCCAGGTCTGTGGAGCTCCTGTTCAGTCTCAGAAGCCAAGGACCCTCTAAGCTGTCAGCAGGCAGGGGTGCAAAAGACTTCTTCCAATGTTGGTTCACGGATCAAAAGCAGAGATATGATCCCAGACTCTCAGGCCTGGGGAATACCTCATTGTTCCTCACTCTGCTGTTGCATGCAGTTTTTTGGATGGCTGTGCCTCTGGGCTGCACAGACTACTCACCTATCCTGTAGCCTGCTCTGTACAGCAGTGTATCCTCAGGAGGAGATGGGCTAAGTCATGGTGATAGCTAGCCCCCAGTCTTTTCCCTAGGGCTCCTCTGATCCAGGTAGGACTGTGGTGTGTGCTGAGAACTACTGATAGTGGTTTCCAGTTCTGATGCCTTAACATAGGAGATCATGTGCAATTGGGTCCTGTTGTACAGCAAGAGGAGAGCTGTAGCACAGCCCAACTCTTCTATTCCATTAGAATAAACCAGAAAACTTTCCATATCTGTAAATCAAGCACTGTTCATTTGCCTAATTTTTGTGCAGTGGTCCTTTGGTAAGGTAAAATAGAACTTGAGTTTTAGGTTTTTTTCTCAGGTAGCAATCCAAGGAACTCTGCCTCTTGGGACTTCTTGTCTGTCTGTTCAAGAGATAGTAACTAAAAGTGTGTAGACTTATATGTGGTTCATATTATAGGAATTAATGGAAAGTTTTGACTATATGGTGTTAGAGTGGGGTTTTCTAAATTTTTTTTTGTGTATAAATCCTTTAGATCCAGTATTGCAATGATGTTGTCCCAGTGTCTGAGGATTTTACACATCTGTAACTTTTCAAAAACTCAAATATGTTTTTACCTTGCTGTTTCTGAAGTCGCCCTTATGCTGCCTTACTATTTTACATGTTAATATATTCACACAGGGTACCTTCTCTTTAATAGCACTTTAGGTCTACTACACAATGCTTATTTTACATCTGGAGGGTAGGGAATACCAGGAAAAAATACTTGCAGAACCTTAATTCTGATCTTTGTGCAGTTTTGTTGTGTGGTTTATGGCATGTTCATCAGGTGTTCAGGGTAATTAATGGTATGGGATAAATGATGGAGGTTTTATGCGAACTTAAATGTAGCTGAGTTCAAGTTGGAAATGTCACAGTTACACATTGTCTGCAGTGTGGATGGGCTAGAGGTGACATGACTCATAAATACAGCTGCTCTTATGATTTCGGCTGCATGAGCTTAGGTGTGTACATACACACATGTCTGTACACAAAACTAGTCAGCTATTTCCAGAATGCTGCTTCATGTTTAGGCTTAGTGTTTTTATCCAGCATTGAGTTAGGGGAATTGCAGTTAATCTTGCTAAGCTTTTGTGGTAGTGACTTGCTGAGAACATCCCATCTCACCAGGCCAGTTTGATAGTAATAACTTTGGCATTGTGTACCCACCCTTGAATCACTAGTAGCCAAGAGTAACTAAACTGATTGATTGGTTGCCTGTCGTCACAGTTGCTGCAATATTTAAAATGCATTTGCCCAAAGTGGCTTACAAAGAGAAGAAAAATGAGAGCTACTAAATTACAGTGTGTTTAGGATATTTTGGAATCTTGCTTGACTTGAAGAAATGTGACCTCAAGACTTCCTGGGAGTTTGTTTTAAATTGAAGCTTCTACCCAGAGATCAACAAGAACATAAAAGGGGCTGAATGTTAAATGTGTGACAGTTGGAGGCATTGTAGTATTTGTAGTTTAGAAAGAGTAGGCTGCCTGACAGGCAAGCTGTACCTTACTACTTAAGGTTTCAGTACTAAAAGCTTGACATATGTTCCTTTTGGACTGCTTTGTTGTCTTAAAATTGTACAGGTAATTTAGATATTCAGGTAAATAGGTTTTGTTTGAGAAATCCAATTTGATAGCAGTAAGGACATATTTGCAGTAGCTTCATGACTCTTCCCTTAGTTACGTATCCTAGTTAAGTATTTAAAATATATGTTTTAATGGTCATTGTAGCAAAATATTTGAAGAGGTTAAGATGCAAAACTCTCTGCCACAGTTTGAAACAACCAGTGTTTAATCAGTTGTGTTGCTTGGGTCAATTTTTGAGTAATAGACACTTGTCCATTGTGCTAAAATTCTTTGGTTTTAAATTAATCTTCAGACATCTCTGCAGCTAGTAACCTTTTGCTGTCATATCTAGGTAAAAGCTGAAATAATATTCTTTTTTGTGGTACCCTCTTTGGCCTTGGCAAAACAAAAGCCATGCAATGGAGTAGCTCTGACTTACAATACATTCTCTGAATACACATTTGTTCTTGCATGAAGTCTGCTCGTATAAGCCCTTTATTCATGGATGTAAACCACACTGGTGCACAAGTGTTTGCTTATCTTGGCTAGAATAACTATCTGTAAAAGCACTCACCTTTATTAAAAGAATGGGCTTCTTATAATGTATTGAAGAAAACTGAATTTCATCTCTGTGCTCCCAGCTACTTCTCTGCGAAAGAGTAACTGGACCCACATTTGGTAGTTGACTACCTTTCAGCAGTGCATTAAGAAGTATAACTTGAGAGGCTGACATCTCTTCTGTACTTTTTAAATATCTTGTAGCTATTATCTAAATCCCTTCTAATTTGTCATTCATGTGGTAACAAAATGCCCCTACCCAGATGAAGGTGCATGGCACTTTTTGTTTAAGGTGGAAAGAAAAAGCCTAGTCTGATCTTAATGATATTGCCACTTCAGTGGGATCTCTGCCTAACCTCATTTTTTATTGCTGTGTCCATATTACTCAAAATGCTAAATAAGAAAGATGTTGAGAGACAACTCTTACTGAACTTACAGTTAAATTTCAGTGGATGATTCTAATATTTCTTCTCTTGTATAGTTCTCTGTGTTTCTTGAGTGAAGCATGTTTAAACAATTGTCTGTAGAGGACCTTTTGCTACTTTTTTTTTTGAAAGCACTTCTAAGTGAACTTAGGCATTTTATAATGCTGTATTATCTCTACTGGAGCATATAAAAATGAAAATTTTGAGACCAACATACGGAATGATTTCCATTTCTCAGTCTCCGTCAGAAACCTGAAAACTTATGTCCTTCAAAATTTTACTAATATACTTTCTGTGAAGTTTAACCAATTTTCTTTTTTTTCATGCTGGTTGCAGTCTTTGATTTGTGTGGATGAAGCTTGGCTGGCTTTGGCCTGAAGTACAACAGTAGTGGCACTACTGGGAAAAACTAGGTAGGTAGGGTAGACTTGTTTGAGGCTGTGGGCATTTGGGCTTTTCAGTTTTGAAAGTGGCTGTATTATTGAATATTTTTTGATACTGAAGATGGTTTTGACCTTCAGAGGTTGATGGACAGACTCACAAGACGCTAAAAAGCAGATCTGGAGATCAATTTTAAATGACAGTGATAGCTAAGTACGTGGTCTTGTACCCATGTCATCCATAACTATATTCCATTTGGAAAGAGATTGGAGTTGTACTGGCTACCACTAAGGAGGGATGGGGTAAGAAGTCTGCTGGTCTTAGCTGCTTTCTACTCAGTGTTATGAAATAAACCTGGGTTCTGTTGCTGTTCGAGGTGATTCTCCAATTTCATGGATTCAAGGCAGCCTGCTTAATGTTCAGCTTGGATGAATGACTGTTAATTTTCACCCAACTTGCAGGCTTATCCCACACCTACTAAGTAGTTCACTTTTTTCACATCTCTAATGTAAGTTACATACTTATGCTTGGGCTCTTCAACCAGGGACCATATTTTGCCTACAGAAAACAGCTAAGTAAGCTGCTGGTGGTCAACAAAAGCCATGAATAGCCATGGTGGGATGACTGCTATAGGTGTGTGGTACCTTCCTCCACCAGGGAGGTTCCTGCTGGCAGTTGTGGATATATTCCTGAATGATGGACCATGTCAGGTTGGGGTAAGGATTATGAGTAACCATCCTAAAGCAAAGCATTGCCCATTCCTGTGCCTCATGGGGATGCAGTGATATGTCACACGGGCATGTCTTCAGCGCATGCACCACACCTGGGATCTCACCTGCTGTCCAGGCAGCTAATGCCACATCCTGTGGGATCAGCTCTGTGTAATGGCAGAGGCATTGAGGAAAGCTCTGGTATGCTTGGCCACAAAAGCTGTGTCATAGTCATGCCACCAGGCCTCTTTATTTGTCTTGGAATCTCTTGGAATCCAAGCTCACCTCAGGCATCTCCCTCTTCCTTCAACTCTTCCTAAACTAGAATAACTGTACTTGAGTCATGACTGTAGGCTCACATGAGGTCACCACGTGTGACTTGTTTGGTGCTCCTGGTGTCTCAGCCTTTTTCAGTTTCATCTTGTCCCCTGCAGCTGCCAACTTTGCTGAGCATGAGGATGACTTTCACCTCCTCAGAAACACAGAATTGTTAAGGTTGGAAAAAAACTCTAAGATCAAGTCCAACCACCAGCCTAGCACCCACCACCACGTTCACCACTAAACCACGTCCACAAGTGCCACATCAAGAGAAAGGTGAAGTATTTTTGACACGGCTACATCTAACCTGTACTAACTAAGATGGCTAGTGTCTGCTTTTAAAACAAAAGTTATGCTAGGGAGAGCCTCTAAGTTATACTACAGGAAATCTAGGAAAGCTTTAGCTGGAGGTCAGCTCTGTTGTATCTTTAACTCTTTCATGCTCCATTTTATTTCAGATTGTGTAGCTTTTTTGTTCAGATTGCTTTAGTTCATAGCTGGGGTTATAATTAAGTCTTGGAGTTTTTTTTTTTTTCTTTCCTTTTCTTGCAAAGTACAGAGCAGTGACTTCTGTGCTCTAGAAAGAATGTTTCACAGAATCAGGTAGGAGAAGACCTCTGAGATCAAGTCCAAACTGTGTCTACACACCACGGTGTCAACAAGACCATGGCACTGTGTGCCACATCCAGTCTTTCCTTCAACAGCTTCAGGAACAGTGACTCCATCACCTCCCTGGCCAGTCCTTTTCAATGTCTAATCACCATTTCTGTGAAGAAGTTCTTCCTAATGTCCAACCTAAACCTCCCTTGGTGTAGCTTAAGACTGTGTCCTCTTGTCCTATTACTGGTTGTCTAGGAGAAGATGGCCACACCCCCACCTGGCCACACTCTCCTGTCAGGCAGTAATAGATAATGATAAGGTCACCCAAGCCTCCTTTTCTCCAGGCTAACCACCCCCAGCTCCCTCAGCCATTTCTCATAGGACTTTCCTTCTAGACCTTTCACCAGCTTCACTGACCTGTGAACCTGCTCCAGCACCTCAATGTCCTTCCTGAATTGAGGGGCCCAGAACTGGAGACAGCACTTAAGGTGTGGCCTCACCAGTGCTTAAGTACAGGGGGAACAATCTGGAGCAAACTCTGTGTAACTAGTGGGTTTTGTATGGTTGTCATTTAAACTCTATGCTGGATCTCTTTCTAGTATAAAAACATACTATGAAGGTGTTTTATGGAAGAGGAACATAAAACGGTTATGAGAAATCAGCTACTTCCAAGAAAAGTTTGTGTCTATTACTAGATGCTTTTATGGCAAACCAAATATCATCTTCTGCTAGGTAGCAGCCAATAAGCCTTCTGTGGTGCATGTTTAGCTGAGCTTTATGTGGTAAAACTACTAAATATTGCTGTGTCACATTTGCTTTGAACACAAATCTGTACAATCTGGTGTTAGACTGGGTGAAAGGGATGCAAAGTCCAGAATCCATTATCTGTCAGGCCCTTTGTGTGGGTGAAGCACAGCACTTGTCCAGAATAGTCTATGGATGCTACACAAACAGGATAAGAGAGACACTGCAATGCTTTGTTCGTCATCTGTAGTGATGGTAAAAGGTGCTCACGTGAAGGACACTGGGCTGGCGTTGAAGGACCCCTGTAGACACACAGGGAATTTTACGAAATGTTCTTTGACAAGAATAAAAGTAATTTAGTGAATAGAGACTAAGCCTTCTGTCTGGTTCATATTCATTGTTCTGGATAAATTAACACCTTTATGTAAAGTATGTATATCTTATAATAGCATAATTGACTAAATCTGTAGGTAGAAAGTGTTTTGCTTTTTATAAATAACTCATAGGAGAGCTTTCTTCCAAAACAAATTGGACATATATGTTTACAAGTACAGTATTTAATTTTGGAATAGCTGAAGAAATTAAGTGAATAAATTTCAGGCTGCTCAAGCACAAAAGCAAAGATTTTTTTTCAATAAGAACTTCTGCTTATTCCTGGTTTTTAAAAATAAAAGCCTGAGAAGTTTCTTGAAGCACCCCAGCACAGAACCTGATGTACTGACAAGTCACACTCCTCTGCACAGACTTTGTCCGTGAGGCAGCTGCAGCGATTCTCTAAGAGCAAAAAATAAAGCTGGGGTTGTGTAACTTAACCTGGGGGAGGAGGGGGACATTCCTGGTGCTGAAGAGAAAGCCATCAAGTCAGGGCCTGGGTATGTAGGCTTGTGAGACGTATTCTATGCAGGCTTCACAAATAAATCTGAGTGTATTGTGGAGAATCTGGGTAAAATTCTCATTGGAGGAGGCAAAGTTATCCCTTGCCTTGCCTCATTGTTTGAAATGTCAGAGGGACCTGCACTGAGTTTGAAGCCAACCTGCTTTTTTACTTCCCAGCTCTGGGATTTCTTTCTTGTGCTGTATTAATTGCTCCAGCCTCTTGTTCACTTCTATTACAGCCACTCTAGGTCTGCTCTCCTGTACTTTGAAGGGTAGGTTCAAAATAAAGCCTCTTGGCACAGAGAAACCAGCATGTGGGATTTGATGTGAAGTGTGGAAGTGTGAAAGGGCTTGCAGCTCTGCAGCACAGCCAGGGAAACAGCCTGGTGTGGCACGTCATGGAGCTGGCACATTTGCAGGGCAAGTTTTGGTTCCAGTCAGTTAAGACAAGGTTTGAAATCTATTACTGACATGCCTCTGAGTTCTGTTGTGCTTGTCACCCCAAGTGCAATTACCCAGGCTATGCCACAACACTGAGCTTAAAACACATGGGCAGAAAGCCAAATTCTGCACTTAGCAAGCACTTTAAATAGAAAACTATGGCACAACTGACCTGCAGGTACCTTTCCTTTTATAAGGAAAGCTGGCATTTCTAACTGCTTTAATTATAAATGCATTGATAAATACTGTTGTAGAACATTTATTCAGTAAAATATTTATTCAGTAAAATAATGTTTAGTCACAGCTTAGTGTGATTGCTATGTAGAGTTTGAGTTTTAGGCAGAAAATAAAGATTTTACCTTCTCTAAGTTTGTTAACATTGTGCCAATAGATACAGCAAAAGGAATACTTAGGGCATTTACCAATGGTACTGTGGCAACCATGGCAAATCACCAAGGTCCACACTAATAAACCATTGAGATAATTTTGTAGTATTTAAATATGTCTGCAATGCAGCAGTGGCACATTTGACCTGTCTCAAGCACAGCAGTTGGGTCTGTTAGCAACAGCATGATATTTAACACCAGTTGTGAACTGACACAGCTTAGAGTTGGTTTTGCAGCCCATGCTTAATCCCACGTTGCCATGGTTCAGCCACCACCTGTATCCGTGATAATGGATGCAAAGCTGGTACAGTTGCAGCTGTAAATCTAAGTCACAGCAGTGAAGGCCATGTAGACAGAAACTTGGGAAGCTGCTATGATGTCGCTTCAGGTGCTGATGGTACAAAGATACTGCTGTTAGTTTTGTTGGTGTTAAAACTTAACCAGACCTAGCTTACTTCTGTTGGTTTATCCCATATTTTTGTAAAATGTAAATTCTGATCAAAGCTCATGTTGTTATTGAAGTTGGGATGCCTTCTTTTTTGTGTTTAGGATAGATGGACCGGGGAAAGAGGAGTGCTATGCAGGATCTTACTGCCATACTTTTACTGTTGAGAAATTCCTGGAAATTGTATTATAGCATCCTAATACTTAGCTGCCTGCAGAGCTCAGCTGAATTTGCCACTTTGTTTCATGGCTATCATGACTAGGAAGTTTAACAGCTTAAGCCTCACTTCGTTAAAACATCCATATTGTTATGGAGATTATCTACGTACTAATTGCTTTATGGAGGTTCTGTGACCTTTTTTATAAAAATTGCATGTATTGCTGTGCATTTCAGTGCCTAGATGAGTTTAAGAAATCTTGTATCACTTTCTTTCTCTTGGTAACAAAATTGAAGGAGACTTCAGTTACTGAATTACTGAAAGTGACAGCATTGGTACATAAACTTGGTTGGGATGTTTACCTCTGCAATTGCCTGTGCCTTGGAATTTAAAGTATCAGACTTTTTACAGCTTTACAGGAAGCCTCACTGCTGAGGGTGTAATTAAATCAAAGCTGTTCCTATGTCAGGAACTTGAGATTCTTAGAGATCCCAAAGGCTACAAAAAGTTAAAAAACCACAAAAGCCAGATTTCAAAAATCACGGTTTCTGGCAACTGATTTCCTGGAAGTTATGGTGAACGGAAGGGAAGCCCAAGATAGATGAGCTGAGGTGCTGGTGTTGATGAAGTGGTTGTCTTGGCAACTGCAGTCACTTAAATATCCTGAGGAAAATAGCAAGCAAATGTTAAGATTGAGAAATGGCAATGGATTGACAGAAGAACCAGAAGCAATGAGCAGCTTTAGGCTTACACAGGGAGTTGAATATGATACTGTAGCAAGTTGCTGTTTTCAGTGATGGGATTCTTGACTGTTTTAACCCTAATGGTTCTTCTCTTGGTAATGACAGTGTGCCTGGCTGCCTACTTGGTGCATGAGGACAGATCTCTGGGGAGACACCTTCCAGGGTATATTTATCCCTGAAAGGTGACTGATGCATGTGATGTGAATTCTGGTTCTACTGGTGTGCTTCATTTTGCAGCCCTGCTGTTCAGTGTAGTCATACAAGTATTGCAGCGAAATCCCAGTGCAAAATAAACCCCGCATCCAAGCAGGTACTAGTATGAGAAATGTATTCTGTGTCAGAGATAACTGCTGGAGCTGCAACTGTGTCAGGGATTGCTCTAGGTTCCTATAGTGCTTTCCATAGTGAGGAATTGAGCCATCTTGCTATGTGTATTTTGCTCATCATGATTGCATGTGCTGATTTGTGGTTCTGTAGGTAAAAGCTGGTAAGTTTTAATCTTTTGCTTCCCTCATGAAGTACTTAATTCTGCTACACTTCAGCACAACAAGCACAGCCCAAAGAAAGCCCAACTGAGTAAAACAAGCGGAATTTGAGCCAGTTTTTTCCTGCTGCCACAAGCATATTTGTAACTGCCAACTATGACAGGTATTTCTACAGGCACTGAATCTTAAGCAGAACACCAGGTGCTCAGAAAAGTTAAAGACTAGGTGTACCCTTTCTGCCTTTCATCTAATACTTGTTTTCTGAGCTTCTCTTTGTGTAGTAAATTGTGAAAAGTCACAGTTGAAAACTTCATTCAAATGGAAGTGAAAAACTTGTAAGCTACTTCTTGCCACAAAGGCCAGCAGATAGTGAAAACTGCTGGTAGGATTAATTTCCTATCACACTTATTCCCTTGGTTTTTTCGAGGAAAAATCCTGCCCTGCAGATACAGAAGCAGTCACTTGATATTTATTTTTTTTTCTTTTACCTGCATGTTTAAAAGCTACTTGGCTCTGTTGGTGGTGATGAGGGTACTAGGTGGACTTGATGTTTCTGTGATGCAGATCCAGCTTGGTGCTCTGGTTATTTAATTCAGTCATTTGACCATCTATTTCTGCTTAGCTACATTTTTCAACACAGGCAAAATCTCTGCTAACTTTCTCTAATAGCAATGTAAGCTTGTGCTACAGTTAATAGTTGATTTACTTCTAAAGCTTTGCATAATTAGAGGGAGGTTTTCCTTGGCAAGTGATAGCAGTTTCTGCAGCACTGAAATGCTAGAAATTGTGGTCCCTGGTGTAATGCAGATACTGATGATAGGTGTTTTATTTGTGGGTAGCTTTTGCTGAAGGAGCAATGGTAAAAACACCTATTTAGGCTTTTCCCCCTTCCTAGCATATAAGTTTTTAAACTGTATTACATCTCCCTCTGACCCGTCAAGGTTTTTTTACACTGAAAGTGCTAATCTGATACAGGACTTCTTAACGTATCTGTAACTTCATCTGACACCAGTCAACAGATTAAGGTTCACAAATCACTTCTGAAAGTAGCATGATCTGTTTTCCAAATATTTCCTACCATTGCAAAGAATATTTAATTAAAAAATGAGGGAGTATGAGATGAAACCTGGGTCACCTTATGTAATCACTTTGATTTGTGTGCTTATAGTGGTCTGCTTTGCTGTTAATATCCACTATTTTTATCCTTCTATTTTCACTAGTTTAACAGCTAAACTTCCAAATATGCCTGGTATAATCAAACCCACCCTTTTGTCAAAATGAAGCTTGATATAGGAAGTTTCATAAACTAGGCACTACTATTACATGGAGTAGTCTGAGTTTCCTGAAGAGAGCATATGGTAGCTGGCACTTCAGTGCAGATGACTTGGTAATTACAGCTCCTTTGTCAGAATCCCTCTGCTGTTTCATGGAGCTAATGGCAAATTAAGCTTTTTGTAGATGCAAGGAAAGCAGGCTGCTAAAAATATTTGGGTTTTTTACATCTTTAATTATTTTATAGGACTTGGACTAGAACAACACCTTGAAGTCCAAGGTGTGAGGTCAAAGTGGTTAAACTCTCCTGAAATGAATAGTCGTGCCACTGGAGCAAAGCTTCTTGTGAACAGGGAACTTGATTCTCTAAAACCTTTTACAACAGGACAAGGCAAGACTATTAAGACACTTTGTGATTTATTTTATTTTATTTTTAGCTTTAGGTGGTAGCTGTTTGCTGAAATCAGTGGAGAAATGCTTACTTAGGTGATCATGGTGATAGTCTGGGTGTTTTGCTGTGATAATCTCACTCTGAGGGTGTCACATCAACTTCTGTGCCTTAAACATCTCAATTCTAGTTTAATGTGTTGTAAGCACTTGAGAATATGAATCAGCTAAGGTTTGGCTTGAGTTGCTTTTATTCCAAAATAAATGTAATATACAGTTGTATAAGCTAACTAGAGGAGCCTGAACCTGAGCTAGTGAAATCTAGTTTGACTTTGGTTTTTGTAAGCTGATCCTTAGTGCAATTTACCTGTCAGTTGCTGGAACAGTGGGCATGGTTTCTGCTGCTCTGTCCTGAGCAAAACAATCAGAAAGAAAAAACGTATCTATGATATAGTGGCTGACTTATGCCACAAGATGTGGTATTCCTTTAATCCTTTTATAAACTGTTTTATCCTAGCTAATGTACTTGTGGATGTTCTTGTTACCCATACAATGCCTAATTCCTTTTGAACTCTGCTAAACTGTTGGCCTTAATGTTGCTTGGCAATAATTAGCAAAACACAGGTGGTTTGTGTATTAACTCTAGATCAAACCTTCAAAATTTTGTTTGTGCTGACCTGTTATGCTTTTATGTTAGTAAGATTTCCACTGCTGAATGGTGAATGGAACTCCTCCAGATGGGTATTTGAATCAGCCTCACTGCCAGCCCTTAGCTTGGACTGTTTCTTAATTTTGTCTTTAAAGCTCTTATGTTGAGTTTCCACTTGACATGGCAGGCTTTTAAGAATGTTGGATAGCCTCCTTCCCAAACTAAGGAGTATGTTATAGGAAACATCACCTTCACTAAGTAAAAAAAAGCATCTGTGTGCCTTTTTATGGGAATTTGAGATGCATTGCTGGATGTCATTCTACTCTTTGCAGTTTAACCATGGAGCTCTTACAGGAGCACACAGTTTATAATAAAGGATAAAGGAGTTGTAGTAATTGGTATTCAGATGTTTTAGATGTCTGATCTGAAGGTTGTATAACTTCACTAGGATACTGGAGAACCCTTCATTTTGTGATTTTGATTCTGTATTCTTCCTTTCTCAGATGTTTGTTCTAGGCAAGTTTGGTTGTTCAATGTCAAAGTTCCACTTAAAGTTAAGGAATAATACAAGATTCTTAAAATAAATCCTCCTATGCTTTTGTAGCAATGTTTTTATCCCATACATTCTTGCCTTGCAACTATCACCATTTTAGAGCAATTTGTGGTAAGTAGGATAAAGAACTGAAATTGTGCAGAGGTGCCTGAAGTATCAACAACTTCAGTACTGAAGGGTGGCATTAAGGGCCAGCCCACTTATTTTATATACCCAGTTTAGGAGTGAGATTTGGAGAGGTTCAGCCATCTTTTTTCTGGGGATAGCTGTGTCCTCCTCAGTGCTTTGGCTCCTGCAGGAAATTTAATATGTGGCTCTCAGCCAAAAGTACTGGAGATGTATTTAGTTCCCACTGCAATTTAAAGGGACTAAACACATATCTTCTGGGTGTTTTTTTTTTGAGGTAATGTAGTTATCAGGCTGTGAGTTTATATTGATGAATGCTTCCTTTCCCTTGTTGAAACTTTTATATTCTGGGCTCTTGGCTGTGTACTAGGGTAAAGCCAAAACCAAGGCAGCAGTGAAGGAACTTTCCCCTGTAGCTTAAGGTGCTCATCTGGAAGGAGAGATCGCTCCTGTTTATCAGCTCACATGCCAGTGTGAAATGTTACTGATCCTGACAGTTTTTATCAAGCTCTTTGCTATGAGCTGTCAGTCTCCTTTTGTTTTCTGGCTTGGGCATTTGCATTCCTGTCTGGACAGTGGCCTGATGCCAAGGGGAAGGCTGAAGAGAGCTATGCTTACTGCCCTTTAGGATAGGGGCATCCACCCAGAAGGTGGAGGATGCAAAAGTGCCTTTGGACTGAATGCCCCAGTGCTAGCTGATTGAATAAGGTGATAAGGTGCCCCAGTTTAGCTGATTTTTTTTTTTTTTTTTTAAGGAAAATGGGACAATCATCTGAATGAAATGTGTGGTACAAGTGGTCATGTGCAGGCTCTGAGTCAGCCTTGAACACATATCTACTTGTAACCTTGAGTTCAGTATTAAATTTCCAGAGCTGTGTTCAGGGCATTTTGTTTCTTGTCACTTTTGTTGGGCAGGTCAGCAAGCACTGCTCAGAAGGAACATAAGAAGAATCTTGCATCTAGAACCTGGAGTTTTCAAGAGTTGTCCCTAGTCTGCAGTGACTCCTGAGATGCACGTCACAATCACCAGGCTTGTCATGCTCATCCATGCAATGCTTAGGGTGTTACTCCTGTTCTGGCAAGGTCCAGAAAATCAAAAGATAAGATACTTTTAGGTGTCCATTAATTACTCTGTTCTTGAGAGTGCAGGATCTTCTTTTCCACTTTTAACTGCTGTTCTTCTGTTTTTGGAGGACACATCTGTAGCAGAGGTTGAGAAGGTAACCTCAAACAGTTCTGGTCCCATGCTCAGTGCCTAGTAATGTATTTGTGGCAGAAAATCTTTTAGTGCAACAGGAAAATGACTTAGGAGTCCATCCTTACAAACACTTTGTCATTGGCTAACTTTTTTACAATTCTTTTTCTGGTGAAATTTTCTCATTACATGGCTGTGTAGTCAGTTGTCTCGTGGGTGAAGCTATGATTTTAAAGACAACATTTCACACTGGAAGCAATTTCAATGTCCTATGATAACATGTACAAGAATGTCAGATCAGTAAGTGTTTAATTTGCAAATCAAAAATCTTGCTGTTGTGGCTTTTTGTGTTAAGCTTCTGGACTGTAAGGATAATGAACTAGTGATGCAGGCTTCCATGGTCATTAATCTGATACTGTAATAGCTGTGTTTAAAGCTAACTGCTCACAGTACAGAAGTGAATGAGCTATGTGTTACCTTAGATATAATTAGATATGCTGCCTGGTATGTTTATTTTGGAGGTTGGAGCAGAAGCATAAACCGCCCTACAATACAGGCTGCAATGCCCAGTGCCGAAGTGGTTGTACGGGGAATGCGAGCTCTGCAGCACACACAGCTTACTGCACAGTGTGGGTTACTCTGTGCTGGATTTGCTGAGAATTTTTTTTTTTTCATGCTGAAAGGAGAATCACAGCATTTTAATCCTGGTGGCTGCAGTAGTTATGTCTGTATGAGAAATATGAGATCTAACGTCCGTAGACTTAGTACCCTGAAAAGGTGGATAGCACTGCAGCAAACATGAAAGAAGTTGTGCATATGTCATTGCTAGGATACTCCTGAGGTCACTTCCCCAGTGTCCAACTCCTCAGTTTTTCCTCTGAGAAAGATCAGGGCTTTTGAACCTATTGCTCAATAGGTCCCACTTGCTGTTAATATGGGCTGTAGACAGCCACAGAGTTCAACCTTGGTGTCTGTGCAGGCTTTCTATCTTGAAAAGATTACATGACTTCACTGAGCAGCACTAAACAAAAGTCAATTATGTAGATGTCTTCCAGATACTTGTTTTGAAACACTTTGAAGCTATACCATATACTGGATCTGCAAAGCTGCCACCATGGCTGCACTTAGCACAAGGGCCATTTTGCCAGCAGGAGAAAGTACTTTGTCCTACAAAGTCTAAATTGACTCAAGGGTTTTTAATTGGTGTGATATGGGGGGTTTTGTTTGGGTTTTTTTTTTTTAATATCTTTGTAAGTAGTGGTCTGGTGTTAGTTTCGGCATCAGAATCTGCTTTTTCTGCTTTTGTACATTGATATGTACTTTGAATGATGCCTGGTTGGGAAGAGGCTAACTGAAAATATTGCAGAGTAACTTGAACAGCAGACAGTGTGCTACTCAAATGAGGCTAACTTCTGTATAATGAGAGTGAAGAAGAATGTTTTGAAACTCGTCTCTTTTTACAGGAGGCAGGCAGTGCTGCTGGCGTACTTTAATGGTAAGATGTGTTACTGCTTTTATCACATCTACAGTGATGAGGCTGTGACTTGCTGGGGACTCTTGAACCTGCAAAGTTAATCCAGCCCACAAATACAATAAGGGGTTTGTGACTACTAATGAGCTGCAGAAATGATGGTTACTGTACAGTTTGTTGTATGCAATATAAGTAAATTGGAGCCCTCCTGAAAGCCTCGCATACTCTGAAGGGTGGTGACACATGATTTTTGCTGAAACTGGGCTCTGTAAGAGTGGCTTCTGGTGAGTGCTTGTTTATTCCACTCTCGCAAAAAAGTCAGATGTGGTATGTTAATGACGTGCTCCAGAGGGGTACATGTACTGCTGAGGCTGTAATTCTAAAATATGCATTATAAATCACATGATCATGAAGTCTGGCCAAAAATTATTAGCTTGGCTGTCTATCACTAAACAAGCAAGCAGGTCGTTAATTTAACTTGTTTAGATAACTTTCCCTGCTGCCATTCCCCTGCCCTACATATTATTGAGTGTTAGAATGGGAAGGAAAATCCTGACTATGTTTTTGTCTTCCCAAAGGAGAGAAGTACTGATAGAGTATATGTATGCATGCATGTATGAAGTATTCAGATTATCAGCAGAATATTAACACCTAAAGCCACAGCTGACAGTATACAGAACTGCCTCATGAGTCTTCTACTAGGAAAGGGCGACACAGGCATTTGTGGAGGATTTCAGTAGTAGCAAAAAGCTCCTGGGAGGTTGAGGTTTTTTTCCTGTGCATGCAATCCCACACTTGCTGAAAGATTCAACCTTGATGATTGGTCTTAACGTTGTATTGACTGAACTGTTGACACTTAGCTCTGTAAATAAAGGTCTAAATGGTGACTTCTTCCAAAATAAACCATTTAAATTAAACATTAGGGTTGTTCTGGCTAGTTTGTTATCTGGCTGCACAGTAGTGCCAGGAGGGGTGGGAGGAGGAACCTCTGTTGTGACTTGCACCAGTTTGTTCTTCTCTTCATGCTTAGAGCTAATTTGGATGCTAAGTTGTTTTTAAGCAGTACTACAGAGGATTTATCAGACCTGTAGTTGAGTATTAGAGATAGGAAACAACACTTCAGATTTTGTGGTGTTCAAATGCCAGTGACAGTGCTGCCCACGCTGTCATCATTCATCTGGTTCTTAATAGTCTGTTTGACATAGTAATTCCAGTTGCTGCTTTTGTCTGGATTTGACAACACATTGACTGTGGTGCTTGTTTGGGACCCTGAGCTGTCCTGCCAGGTGTGTAACTGGTAACCTGTTAGACCTCACTTGTTTAAAATGCTGTAAATCTAAACAAGCTCTGGGAGTGTTTTGGCATTGAGCTCCCAGTGAATTGCTGTTTCTCTCAGCAGCTGCTGTGCTGCAGCTGCTTGTGCAAAGGCACAACTGTGCTCATGAGCATCCTCATAACTGCTGCTCTGAATGAGTGTAGTGGTGCAGAGAAAGCATGGAAGTATGTGAGCAAGCTTGATACTGAGAAGATACCTGATGTTGTTCAAACATAGGTGGGGAAGGGGGGTATCTTCACTAGAGAGAAAAAACCAAACACAAACTCAGGTTTTTAGAGATAATTTGAAGTTAGTTTCATAGATGTTTATGAGGTAGTAGAGTGGATACTTTCTGCCATGCTGGACAACTGTAAAAATAAAGTTTACAAGGATGCCCCTTCCTCTTTGCAATACCTTCTTGGAATTTAAGTCTCCCTGCTCAACTGAGAAGTCCAAACTGTGTCTTTAATGTCCTTTTACAACTAATTTTCACCTATGCTCAACATCTAGTACTCCTTGAGCTTTCTCAGTGCTTTAATGAGCTCAGTGTAGCATCTTCTGTTGTTCGAAAGTGCCTTGTCACTGTTGACAGGCTCTTCACACTGATAGCCAGGTGTTAGAAAGGTACATTATTTGTCGGTAGAACAGCCCTATTAAGGTTTAGGGCTTGACATGCTTCAATTTTCTCATACCTAGGTGGAGATTAATGAAGCTTGGGAAGCAGGATGTACCACTGATAGTGGGCACAAAGAATACAGAGTTTACCAGCCACAAGGATATTTGGCAGAACTCCCAAGATAAAGAAGAAACCAATAGAGTCAACAACTGAGAAATCAGCTCCAGCTGGATAAAAAATAATTATTGCAAGGGAAGATTACCAACTCACAGACCACTGGGCAAAGGAACCACTGACTCAGAAAAGGAGAATTGCTTATTAGTCTGTGTGCTCTGAGAAGTAAGGGAGTCATTTACCTAATAGAAGATAGAATACTAACTAATGAGGGAACTCTGTAACTTCTAGGCAGTGAACATTAATGCCTTTGTTTGGTAAAATGTATAAATAATGAAAGATTTTGATAGTTGTTGTGCTGGCTTTGTGGATTCACCACCAGCCCCCATTTCTGTGCAGAACTGTAAATAAATCAAATACCTCAACTATGTGTTGGGATCAGCCTATTGCACAGTGGGTGAAAGAAACCATTTTGGGACAACAGCACTACAGCACAGTGAAGCTGACTGCATGGAAAATGTGCTTGAAAGAATCTCCAGATTGGACTTTGCCACTAATATGAGTTTACTTCCAAACAGTTGATATTTGAATCAAACTGTCATATTTTAATGTATTGTCCTTTCCAATATTGATTTATGTACTAGATCACAATTGCTTCTGTCTGCGCAGTCCACTGTTTTGTCCTTGATACTGCCTGGTAGGTTTTAATAAAACACTTAAGGCAGCTGAACTTGCTGTGTCTGTTTTGGTGGGGAGGAAAAGAACAACAAAAGAAAGGCTTTAAATATGGTTTGGTCATCCACTGTAAATTAATACAGGCATTTGTGCAAAGAGTTAGTAGCAAATGCAGATGAGATGCTGAATGTAGTGTGGCAGCCTGTCTGCATGAGAGAGACACCAGAGGCTCACCTGGGGTCTCTGCAGAGTGTTTTGAATAAAATAGTATAGCCTAGTACTCCGGATCTTTCATGTTAGCAGGAAGATAGTTCTCAATTAACCTTATATATGTTAATTTTCCCACAACCTTTTTTATTTAGCATTATGACAGTTTGAGAAGTACCAGTTGAGCTGTGTAGCACATAAAGAAATAATACTGGGATAAATATGTCTCTCTGAAAGCATCCTCTGAGAGGAATTCAGGAGTCCTAAATGCTGACTTCTGGAGTGTGGGTAGTCGGTTTGGTGTCTTCTCTGAATCCTTGCTCTACAGACAGCTAAATGCTTCCAGGCTGGGAAGTGACAGACTAAAATGGCACACATAGTACCTAAAATAAATTAGGATTTTAGATTATTCTAGCTGAGTAAGGCCAAGTTAATGATCAAATAGGTCAGTTGCTGAAGACTAATAGCTGTCAAGACATCAAAATTACAAGTACTACCAGGTAGAAAATAATTAAACCACCATGTAGAAAATATTCACTCTGATGCTTTTTGTTTACATTTTGGGGACAGAGTTAATGTGTTAATGAAATTAAGGAAGTTTTCTTGAATTAGATCACCAAGGGGTGACAAGTGTGTTCCAAGGAAGTGAACTGAATGATCATTTAGTTTGTGATATTGCTTGCTCCTGTACTTCATTATAGTACTTTGTGTGTAAGTGAGGTGGGTTTTATACTGATCTTTCTGTAAATCTTGTGTGGTAAGTAGGGTCTGCTGACCTAGTAAAAACATTACTGAGGTGGGAGTGCCCTGGGTCCCCAGACATACTGTGCTTCTGCGTGTGCAGTTCATGCTCCAGATTCTATAGAGGAGCTGCTGCTCTGCCATGCAGACATTGCTTAGCAGTTGTGAAAATGCTGGTTATTAGAGTGGGATTGCAGACATTTTTGCCATAGTACACAATTTGAACCAAGCAGCTGCGGCTGGTTTCCTGGGATACCAGAGCAGAAGCCATAACAGATTAGATGTTGTTACCCTTTTGCTCTTGGACTCATTGACTGGCTTGTCAGTGTTGTCTAATCAACTTACTTTGCAGGTTTGTTTGGAGTGTACCATATTTGGAATGGATTAGCAAAATCAATATGATGTAATTAATTTTGTCACACATAAAGCTGAAGGCTGGTGATACAGTCAAAGGCAAGGGTCTTTATCTGCAAGGTCTTCCTCTGCTTTCTGTGGTACGTACAGGGCATCTACTTGTGTAGCTCTCAAGTACCCTTGTTAGGAAGTTTAAGGATTCTTGGCAATGCTGCATATTAATGTCAATGCCTGTCTTAAAATGAGATACGGGATAACTTGGCAAGCCTTCTGATATTTTTTTAATACCTGTATGAGTTAAATGATTTCTTACTTTTTATACTGGTGCTGAAAGTTGGCAAGCTCTGACCTGAGCACTTCAAATACCAAAAAGTCCCTTGGAAAGCAATCTTTTTTAGAGTTTTTCTTTTGACATAGTGAATACTGAACAGTAACCTTCAGAACAAAACTTGCATAGTTTCTGTAACAGGAGTTTTTTAGGAAATCTCTTCCTATATGTGGTGGTAATTCCTTGCAGTGGAGAGGATAACTTTTCTGAACTTCAAAGCATAGCATGCTAATTTGAAACCCTGTTGGGTGTCTAGAATTGCAGACTGTTTGAGAGAGAGATCTTTACCCAAGTGATAAGCCTGGTTTGGTTTGAACCCCTATATTTAATGTTGGTGATGGTGATAATGGACTTAAGTTAATAAACTTAGTCCTTCAGCAACATTGTGGCTGAGAAGGGAAGAGACTGAGCATAAAGAAATATGTAGCTAGAGGTACCCTGCTTAGGATCCTCACTGAGAAATTATTTTTCACTTCCTCTGTTTTTAAACTGGAGTAGAAATGAAAACATAAATAATTGATTCCATAAATACTATATGTGAGTTCTGCTACTTCCTGGGGTAGTAATGGCTTTGATTTCCCCTCCTAAATTCACATGACAGTGATAAATGTGCTGTCTCCTTCTCCAGGAGGTTTCAGAAAGCACTAACTTCTGCTGACCTAATTGATACCAAAAGTGATAATTAAGTTTCTAAAAAACTCTGAAGATAGTCCTATTAGAGTAGGTATTCATGACTGTTCTGATAAGTGGGTGCAAAGTGGGAGTTAAAGGGATTCTCTCATCATTGTGTGATTGCTTAGTATTGCTGTGCATGGGAGGAGAGCTCTGCTGCTACTGCAAAACATCTTTGTAATAAGATGTTCATATTGATAGGTAAGTGTTGCTTCTGGGTGTGTTCAGGTGCACGGAAGTGTTTTGTAAGAAAAAAAAACCACGAGGGGGTTGGTTTTGTTATTGTACTCCAAGACGTATGTCTGTTCATAAGAGCAGTGTGATTATTTTAATTAAATTTAACAAGTTCAGTGTGACAGTACTTGCGCAAACATTGAAGTGGGCACCGGAGATGTTCTTGTCCGTGAGTTTGGCGCATAGGAAAAAATGCTGCCATGTCATGGAACCACTTTGTACTTTAAAGTCTGACAGTTACTATGTTTCAGGTGTTTCTCATTACAAAAAGTAAGCTTGTTGGACTTGAGTAGTATGGTGTAATCCTCTGCTTCCAGTGGAACAGTTAAAATCCAAGTAGTTTTGGACATCTGCAGGATATTTTGTGTTGCACCAAATCCATCAATATTAGCTATAAAATAGTATAACACTGAGCAGGCAAGTGTAATGTTAAAAGCCAAATGTGTGGAGATCTTTAGAGACAGTTGTGCTGCTTGGTTGAGCTGTTTGTGTGCCTGATGCATAAAATGTGTGATGGTATGCTGAGGTCTATCTTGAGAGTGGTTTTGTGAGAGAGTGTTACACAGGTCACCCAAAACCCTACTTTAGTGTACTTTATAGCAATCAATGGGGCTGCTCCTAAGGTGGATAAACTTATTCACAGGCCAATTCAGGACAGGAGGCATGGGGAGGCAAATTGTCTGGATCTGGAAATGCATAACCCTTTCAGTACAGCAAAGAAGACCCTTGGATCTGATATTTTACTCCTCAGACTGTTGTTGGTGCCAGTGAAGGTCACTGCTATTGCAGTGTCTGATGGAGACAGTTTTACTTGTCTGAATATGCTTCTCCTTAGAGGCAATAAAAACTGGGCCGAGGTAGGGTAGGTGGGACTGAGCAGCAGCTCTAGTAAATAATACTGGATGTCCAAGAATAGGAACAAAAGGATCTTTGTGGGTGATTTTTCTGGCAGGCTGCTTGGAATGAGTTCATGCAGTTTTCCCTCACTCCACCACCCTTACAGTGCAGGTACTCCCCCTATGTGTTTCTCAAAACTCTTTGTAGTATGACATGGGTCCATAACCTGGGATTTTTTTGTGAGCTGTTGTGGGCCAGTATTGCCCCTTGTATGACTAGATACTTCTAAAACTAAAAACTCATAGCATAAAGCTTTTCTTAGGCTAAAATTTCCATCCTGTAGCTGTTCTTGTAGAGAAAAACAGCTGAGAGCAGCATAGAGTAAAGCAGCTACAGGAAAACAGTTGACTCCTATTGGTCATCTTGTGGTGTTCTCCCATCCCAGCCAATGCTGTGATCTCCCCCCAAATCTGCCAAGACATACAGAGCTCTTAAATGCACATCATTGTATGCTTGTTCCACAGTAGCATCTGCAGAACTCTGTTTTTTTTCCCCAGGAAATTAATTCCATGCAGGAATAAGACTCTAACCATATAAAAGTATAGCTTTCTTAGCAACATAAGTGTAAAGAAATTCTTTATGTCTTGCAGTCATTTTGCAGTATAATTTTCATCCATAGAGGTTGAACATAGCAACACAGTTTCCCATATTTATAATTTAAGTAATGCTTACTATTCAATATATTATTTTATAGGCACAGGATACTTCAAAGGCTGTACTCTTTTTATTTCATTATATCCAGGCCTTCTAAAACAAACCCTCACTATAAACATATTGATCATGTGTGGAAGGCTTTTAAGTTACTCTGCAAGCAGTTGTATAATTTTGGTAGTATTTGGGAAAATAAAAATCGGCACCAGTTCTATTAATTACTTGATTTGGGGGAAAGCCTACTTTGCACATCAGGAGGAGTGTAGGAAGGATAGAGACTTGTGGTTGCCAGACAAATCTTTCAGCTGCTAAAAAGCAAACCTCTAAAGTACTTTGACAGCATCTAGCCTGCAATTGTTGTTGCAAAGTGCTGAAACAGCATTAACTTTTTCAGCATCTGAACCTTGTAACTACAAACAAAAGCTGGCTGTTTCGTTCAGTGCTTGATGCCAGATGCTCCAGTTCTTTAAGGGCTTCTACTGGAACCTAAATGGTATGTGAGTCAATGCAGCCAAATCGCCAAATGTGGTTTCTTAATTTTCTTTTGTGCTAGGAAGTGTTGCATCGGTATTAGTGCTTACCAAAAAGGGTAATGTTACAGGGCCTCCTGAAAGAGTGAAAGCAGCTTTCCAAGTTACGTGCCACATCAATGCAGCTGCAACAGGTCACAAGATTGGAGAAACACCACAGTTAATGATACCTGCTGGTCTTGCCAATGGCGTTCAAACAGGACCGCTTCCAGCTGATGTTATCAAAGTTCACACTCTGGAAAAGTCCTTTTGCAGCAACAAAACATTCTCCAGTGTTGTTACCTGTGGAAGATACTGTTCTAAGGTCACTGTAAAATTGCTCAAAGGATATGTTTCTGCAGTGCAAGGCTTACACATCCTTGCCTTCTGTCTGCATAGACACAGTTTACTTAAAAACAGTGGTCTGCCTGAGTCAGTATAACTTGGAGGAAATTGGTGCCAACACTGCTCCCCATTCTAGGGAACTTTCAGAGTTCTTGAGGTAGTGACTTCGGAGGGGTACAATTAGGGATTATAAAACCATGCATTACATCAAAAAAAAGTCAAGAGAGAATGATGGTTACTGTCTTTCCTAATTTAAGAATGAATATGCATTAAATGGAATTATGAAGCAAGTTGTCAAAACAAAAGTGGATTTTTTACACAGTATGCAGTTAAAACTGTAGAAATAATTGCCACAGGATGTTGTGCATCTACCTCCTGCAAAAATATTAGTCTGAAAGAGATTAAATAAGTTGTTAGGATATTCTGTTCAATTTTTTGCACTAAATGTTGCCTTCAAGCTGAAGAGGTCAAGAAGCAAGCTGTATGGTTCCCTTATTGAATCAAGGCAAGGTAAAACTTGTAGGTAGAGCACTACTGAAAACATCCTACTTGGTCCCAAGTGTGTGTGCATGGCTTGCAGGTCGCATTGCTGGTAACTTGACTAGGATTCATGTATCTGTAGGCTACATGAATTGCCAGCAAGCTTATCCTTGAGCATCTGCTAATTCATAATCACATCTACTTTATCACCACTAGAGGCTCCTCCAAGTCATGCTTTGGATTCATTTCTGTAGCAGGAAGCAGTTTATACTCTAAGTACTATGCAGATGTCTGAATCTGTCACTGTAACACCTCTTTACAAGCAGTGAATTAATTTTTTTTTTTACATCAAAATACAGCTTAGCTACTGATGAACCTTAAAGCATCAGCACCTAAAAGCTTGTGTTACTTGCGAGTATGTGGAAAAAACAGTCGCAAAAATACTTAATGGTCAGTGAGGGTAAAAATTTTCTTTTAACATGAACATATTTTATCCTAGCGTAGATAAGGTTTAATTACCAGCACAGGTTATTTTATGGTTCACAGGCTTCATTGTGTAACTGGAGTAGGTTTACCATGATAGAGCTGTACTTATAAAACACTGACTTTTGCTGCAAAATGCTTATTACTGCATTGTAATTTGATAGAGTGTATCAGGTGCACTGTGTCTTATCTAATGGCCTAACAACACAAAGTTTTCCAGTATTAATCTGATCAGACAGGAAAGAATATAATGGGATTGTCCAGCATACAAATATGGATGAATTGTATGTTCTTGCCAGTCTTAGGGTTTGGTAGCCTTAGCTTATTCCATACACAATCAAGTCTAGTTTTTTTTTGCAGATATATGGGTATCATTTTTCTCTGGATGGAATAAGAAAACCCAGTTTCCAAACTGACTGTATGGAGGCTGCATTTTCTGAGTGTGGAAGTGTGCTGGAGCACTGTACTTGAGCTATCAGACACAGTGTGCATTCTTACAAGTGGTCTCTGTATCACAGGTGATTACATATGATGATGTTGTTATTGAGAAAGTGGAAGAGTTTTTAGATGAGTCTTTGCAGGAAGGCAACATGCCTTGTTTGTGAAGAGGCTTCAACACACAAAGTTGCTATGAGGCTACTGGCATGCACATGAGAATGCTTTGGAAGGTCATATTTTGTCTGTTTCTCTAGCATTCAGGCAAGCATTTAAGACCTTAAAAAGCAGAGCTGAAAAATAAGTTATCCAAGAATCATAAGAAGGTAGATAACCGAAGAGTCTAAGTAGAAAATGATGTCTCACAATAGAAAATTTGTTTTGTCTGGAAATACTTTTTTTTTTTTCCTTGAGATATCACCTGTTCCTACAGATCTTTATAAATATGGCACCTCTTGCAAGAGCTCTTGCTGTCAGCCTGATATTGTAGTTCATCTTGTTGCTCACCTTAGACTGGCCTGCTTTTTTCCCCATTGTTGGGTTTGGGAGCTTTTTTTTCAGCAGCATTCCAGTTCTTACTAAGAGCAGATTTTGGATCTACCATAGATCTTGTCTTATCTTCACTGTTATGCCAGTCACACATGATCTGTCACACAAATTTCTTCTAAAGTCAAATATGACACTTTGAATCTAGAGCAATATCTATGACATGCTTGAATACAGGAAGAAAAATGAAATTACTTCTAATTTCCCTTCAAATCCTTTCTTTGTATGGGCAGGAAATAGTGCATAATATGAAAGCTACTTTAAGTGTTGCTTTTAGTCACACAGATGTACAACTTTCCTTTGACTTTCCTGCAAGTTCCATCTTTCTTTGTCCAAGTGATAAGATCCCTTTCCTCTATTCTCATCTTACACCTGTCTCATTATTTTTTGCCTTGACCTTAATCCTCTTAACCTGTGGTAGGCTTAAGTAGTTCTTCCTGACTGCTACTGTCACCTGGTATACCTTCAAACTTAATGGTTCCAATTAATTAAATACAAGCTTGAATTTCAGGGCTGTGTATTCTTGTACTAAGCTTCTTTGACTGCAGTAGTACTGCTTTTATAAGAAGTATAAATGATACCTTAAATTATGCTGCACTGCAGATGACTCAACCTGCTTTGCTTCCTTTTGCTGGCTCTTTCAGGAGATTTTTCAGCAAATTGAGGTTTCTGCCTTTATCTGGATATTGTATTAGTAATTGACATGGCAGCTATTTGGGACATAGGTAGAAATATTAATGCTAGCTTTCACTTCATTGTTGTACTTTTTTCTTGTAAATCCATTGTAAAGTAATACTGGTTGTAATGCTGTGGCCTCCAAATCCTCTGAAGCACAAGGCAGGGGTGAAAAGAGGTGAAGAATGCCAGAATGCTGAATGCCTCTTTAATTTGGCTCCTTACTAGCAAAAAAAGCCCACCCAAAACCTGTTACAGTAGAAAGAACAGGCTCCATCCTTGCCTGTGGAGCAAGGATGTCTGTGTATCAGCTAATGCATTTATCCAAGCTAAAACTTTATATTTGGTCTGGTCAGAGCAGCCCATAATTATGAAGCTGACAGATGTCTCGTGCAATATTGTGAAAATTTGCCTTTGTGTCTCAGATATAAGCTTCTCACTAGCAAATACCTTCTGACACAATGCTGGCTTCTGCAGTGAACTGGAGAATGCTGGGCAGGAGCCAGCTGCTGGACACGTATCAGACTTCACTTGTGCAGGATCAGAGACACATTTCAGATGGGTGGTACACTGGGTGGGGCTATGCATAATACAGTTGTGTCACTATAGGGGTATACATCTAGACTAACACATTGCTGATTGGGTCTGCACACTAGGAGATGGTGCTGCTGATTTAGCTGCTTGCTTGGAAGTGGTACAGTCTAGCAGACTTGCTTGCTGCTGCTCAGTCTGCCTAGATTTACTGCCTGTGTCCAGCTCCAAGCAGGAGGGCTTACGATCAGTAATGCAGTGGCTCAAAAACAAGTGACAAGGCTGCACAGATGCTTAGTTGGCTACTGCATGGCAGCCAGCATAGATGAGCTTTCAACTGCAGTTTCTGAGTGCTGCCATCCACCTTCCAGATGCCTGTGTCCCTTATTTAAAGAAAGGCTGCTGGTATGCCAGCTCGAGAAGCCTCGTCAGAGAGCTGCTGCCTGCCATGCTGGGAAAGGCAAAGTTGTGTAACACTGCAGCACAGTGCTAGGGTTTACACTTAAAATGCTATAAATATGCCTTTCCCCTTGTTGCTTATGAAAGAGGTGACTGCATCAAGACCTGCCCTGTGTTTTTAGCAGAAAATGTGATGGGCTCTCCCTTGAGAAGAGTTTCCAGCCTGGCTTGCATAGGAAGAGAATCAAGAGAATTAGTCATTCACTGACTCATGAATGGTACTTGTTTAAATAATTGACTAAAAATAGTAAAAACAGGCTGAAGGAAAGGGTGTTCTCACACTGTGCTAGTTTGGACATCTCTTCACTCAGCAGATACAAATAATATGGCTTGCTTCACAGAGCAACAAAACAGTCTGCTGTGTTTTGGTAAAGATGCAAATGTTGGAATGAACAGGTGAGTTCACAGACACTCTGTCCAGCATTATTGAAAATTGGAATGTGTTTTGGCAGTGATTAATCACAGAACCTTAAGAATTTGGGAGGGACCTTAAAGATAATCCAGTCCCAACCCCCCTGCTGTGGGCAAGGACACCTCCCACTAGACTAGGTTGCTCAAAACCATGTCCAGCCTGGCCTTGAACCCTTGCAGGGATGGGGCATCTGCAGCTTCTCTGGGCAACCTGTGCCAGTGTCTCACCACCCTCACAGTAAAGAATATTCTAATATCTAAATGCAATTTCCCCTCTTTCATTTTGTGCCCATTTCTCTTTGTCCCATCTACAGTTCCTGATGATGAGTTCCTCTCCAGCTTCCATATAGGCTCCTTCAGATACTGGAAGGTTCCTATGGCGTTTCCACGCAACCTTCTCTTCACCAGGCTGAACTGCCCCAATTTTCTCAGTCTGTCTGCAGAGGGGAGGTGCTCCAGTTCTCTCAGCAATTTTGTGGCCTCCTCTGGACTTGCTCCAACACTTCCATGTCCTTTGCTGTGCTGGTGCCACCATAACGGAATGCAGTAATCCAAGTGGAATGTCATAAGAGTTGAGGGGAGAATGATAACCCCTTGACCTGTTGGCCACACTTCTTTGGATTTATCCCAGGATACACTTGGCTTTCTGGGCTGTGAGTGCTTACTGCTGGCTCACATTGAATTACTCATCAAACATCACCCCCAGGCCTTCTCTGCCAGGCTTTCAATCACTCACTTCTCTGTGGGTGTGCCACAATCCAGGTGTAGGACCTCACACTTCAGTTTGTTGAACATCATGAGATTTGCACAGTCCCACCTCTCCAGCCTGTCCCAGTCCCTTCAGGTGGCATCCCTTCCTTCCAGAGTGTGATTGCACTACAGAGCTCGGTGTCATTAGTGAATTTACTGAGGGTGCCCTTAATCCCACTGTCAGTCAATTACACTGATAAATTACCAGGATAAGTCTGAAGTATATCAAGCTGTCTCACAGTCAGCCTTTCCACAGATGTGCTTGTGTAAATCTGCCTCAAGAAAATGAGAATTACTTACCCAGTAAAGTTAAATTCCAAAGTGTGAGATTGAACAAAATATTGAAGATGTCATAGGCTAATTCAATTCTTACTAAAAGAGACAATCTTTTGGACCCTGAAGCCTGGCAAGTAGAGAGAGGTGCCCAAAATGACAACCCTCTACATAAGTAATTGGAGTACTTCCACACAAGATGCCAGTAATGTACCGTGGTACTTTGTATAAGCAGTCTGAAATATTCCCTCCACTGCTCCAGCTAAACAAATTATTTTTACAAATGGAAAGAGATAGAAAATTGCATCATCTGAGCCGGACAGAAACTGTTTCTAGAAGAGTTATGCTCATGTGAGAGCTTTAGCAGTTCAGGTACCAGCATGCTCAGTTATACATACAGCAGGGTATTTCAAGTCCCAGCTTCTACTCTGAAGCAAAGACCTAATGGAAGATGCATGATTTGGTTTAAACTTCAGATGTGGTATTCCCAAGTATCTCTGGCTCCTTCAGCAAATATCAAGCTGCACAGGGAAACTTAAGTTTCACACGTTTGGAGTTATTCTTCCTATTTTGTCTAAATGGGGAAGTCAGTGTGTTTGTACAGAGCTAAATAAGAACTGAGTCATCTGTTTCTGCCTGGAAAATAGTCACACAGAGGAGCCTCTCTGCATAGCACACACACAGTGACCCCATTCTCAAGCCTGTGTACAGTCTGTGAGCAACCTGAAGGCATCAGATCCAAGAGCACAATCTCTACACAAAGCCTTCAGCCATGGCAGAAGCCTCCTAACATACGGCTTGTCACAGTCTCTGATATATTCCATCTTAATATTTTTGTCTCCTGAAATCAGGCCCGATCCTGGAGTAAAGGTTAAATTGAGGGTGGAATCTTGTAATATTTCAGCATGGGAATTCCTGGGAAAATACGTAAACCTCAATATGACATCAGCTTTCTCTCATAGGAATCTGAAATTGCTTTATTGTTTGGCTCTGTGTCAAAGCTCAGTGAAGCTGTTGAACCAACAACTAGCCCTGTGAAAGAAGATCAGCTAATTCTGTTTGGTGGCATGTCTTAAGTAGCTGCTGGTAATGGCCTCAGTGATGAGATAGCAGACAAGAGCAAAAGCTGAGTCAAAATGGGGAGGTTATAGAATAAATACTTTGTTGTTTCAGGATGCCACTGTTTCCAACTCAATATCTCTTGCTAAATGCTGCATCTCCTGCGCTTATTGAAATGGTAGCACTTGCTGTAGCATCATGAAAAGTCAAACTGACAATCAAAGCAGTGGAAATAGACCTGGCAATTGTTAGCTGACTGTAGGTGGTGCTCGTGTGAATCTGCCCCTTCACCTGCTTTGGTTTGGGTTGGGTGACTTGCCAACAATCTCAGCTTTATGAACATTGCAGATAAAATATTACAGATAAATATTTAATAGCATCTTAATATTAAAAGACATTCTGATAAAAGGAAATCTAGTTTGTAGCAGAGGAAGTCTTCCATTGAGAACAACAGATTAGTAGTGCCCCAGATAAGTAAATTAGGAAATGTGTACAAGATACTATTTAGTGTGAAACAAGAATGGACTGGTGCCTGTCAAACCAGTCTCTGTGTAAGCTAGCCTTACTTCTTGACTCATCATTGCTCTGCTGAATTTTGGCTCTATCTTCTTTTTTGTTTAGACGCTTCATGTCCTTGTCATGAGATCTAGTTCATTCTTCACATTCAGATCTTTATGATATAAATTCCTTATGAAACAGTGCAGGTAATGTGGGATATAAGGGGTTTTCTGCTGTTACTGTTGATATGGCCACTGCAGCGCCAAGGGATTTTTCAGGACTCAACAAGACTTCAGTGGTCTGGTCATTCATCTTGGATCAGAGATGTGCTCCTATTTTCTGAAAGCACAACAGATGTCAATAAACACCGATACAGTGTTGCTGGGAAATGAAGCAGTAACTGGGTTTAAAGTACCAGGCTAGCACCCAGCTCTGCCACAAGAAATTACTTAGGCCATAAGTCACAAATAGAGCTCAAATAGCAGTGTTGGCCCTACATTCATTTTTACCTCACCACATAGTTGACAGTGCAGTGGGACTGGCTATAATGCTGTTTTACATGTTGTGAGCTGGATGATAATGAAGTGCTTTAAACCTCACTGCTGTGAGAAACCGGCTGCTGGTACTGACTGCTAACCTCTACTGAACATGCTTTCCAGCACATAGTGTTTAATACTGCATGCACATACTGCCTGCACTGCATGCAGGCTTAATGAGGAAGAGGAGATTCTGTTAAGTGAATTGTATAATGCATGATGCACCAGAAGCAGGAAAGGGCATTTTGTGGGATTAGATGCAACCACTTAACCTGGTAGTGGCCTGTAGTTCCTGTTCATGTTCAGTGTGTGGAGGACTCAGCAGGAGCACAGTGGGGAGCCTGGTTGTGCCCTTAAGAAGGAAAGTGAGGAGTCCTTGTGCTGTCTGCAAGTCTGCCAGGGCAGGTGGGTGATCTGTAAGAGACCTGCAGAGAATCAATAGGCGCTTATCTGTGGGCTGGCTGTAGCAGATAATTACAAATAACAGCAAACTAATTTCAAAACTCAAACCACTTCCCTTGTACCTGATCTTAAATACAATTTGCTAAAGGTCCTTGCCCTCACTAATGCAGAGTTTTAGAAGGGCTAGCATTAAGCACACGATGCTTTGAAATAAAAGTAATTTCTAAATGGCGCTTCCAGGAACACCAAGCAGCTACAATATATGCTCGCCATTATAAAAGCTGCTGGTGTTCCCCATTATCCTCAAATCAGATCAGTTGTCATCCTGATGGCTTTCCAGAAAATGTGTGTGCTTCCCCCATGGCCTGTCTGCACTGAGTAGGTAGGATGGATTCAACATTCCTTCCCTTTCTGCCTAAAAATCAGGAATCTCAGTTTTGTCAGCTTGAAATGGCAGTAAAAAAATCAGTGTCAGGCTCCTGAAGTGTCATTTACAGCTAGGCTGGAACGAGGACTGAGGCTGGGAGGGAGTCTTGCCTGTGTTAGTCCCACTGGCCTCACTATTGCTGATCAGACCAGGATGCTTGGCCACTTGGGCACATGCTGGCTTATGTTCAGCCCTTGTCAACCAGCTCCCCTAGGTCCTTTCCTGCCAGGCAGCTTTCCAGCCTCTCTGCCCCAAGTCTGGGGTGCTTAGGGTAGTTGTGACACAAATTTAAGTGTTGAGTCAAGTATGTGGCAAGATGTCAAGAAACAAAGTTGCTGTAATAGTTATACATAGTGACTGAATCAGTGAATAATGCAGTGGTTGGCAGAAATATTAGGTTTATACTTTCAGTCACCTAAGGTCTAGTGAGACTGTGTATTTTTCTGGCATACATAGCAGAAGCGGTGCTTTTGTCTTTTCCATCTTAAAGAAAATCAACAAACCTGAAGTGCAGTCTCTGTTAAAGATGCAGGGAAGCAGTAAAATAGGAAACAAAGTGACTTTGCTGGTAGCAATATTCTTAAAATATGTGCTGTGGTGTAATTTGGAAGTTGAACTTGTTGTGGTAGCTGTAAATGTCTGTACAGGGCTGTATCTTCTGTCAGGCTAGACTATTTAGAAGAGTTTATTATTTTTCTAGGGACTATAAGCATGACTAGTTACAAAATGGGGAAAGGAGGAATGGGCTGATCGTGACTGGTCTTCACCAGCTATCTATTGAGTATCTTCAGTGATGTCAAGGAGCCATGGCATGCAGCTGGCTAAAATCAGCACCAAAGCAGGATTATTTCTGTTCTGTTTAAGCTCGGTTTAAGGAGTCAGGAACATGGTGAATATGGTAACTGTTTGGAACTTGCAGGGAGGGAACTGAGCTACATATTTAGTTTACCATTACCAGCATATTTAGTCCTCCTAAATTAGTTTGTGTGGCTGTAACTGAGCTAACAACAAGCTCCCTGGAAACTCTGCCACTCTCTAGTATCTAGCAGCCTGGCTGAGTTTAACAGATTTTTTTGCCTTATATCAGTGAAATTGTAGGGGAAAACTATTCTGTGAGCTCTATTTAAAATTAGGTTGATTGCTTAATTTGGTATTTTTTTTTAAACATGTTTAGAATCAGGCTTTCAGTGGGGAAAAAGATGACCTGTAATTGTGGCTGTTGCTGCATCTTTGCAAGCAGTCTTGCAGCTTGTCTTGGAAATTCTTGACTTGCTTAACCCACACAGAAACTCAGATAGCATTCAGTGAGAGCAGAGTAGGCTTACGTAACTTCCCATGGTTTCTCTTGCAGAAGAGATGAGGTAATTCTCTCAGGCCTGTTTGTAATGGCCTGGAAAAGTGTTTGGTTTCACTTTCAAATTCTGGATGATCTCACCATGGGGACCTGACAGTGGTGCTCTTTTTGTTTGGGAAAAAAAAATCCCTGCAGTAATTCGAGGTTTTCTGTTTTGGGAGCTTTTGACACTGAAATCAGGTTTGTAGAGAAGCCTCCCTCTGGAAGTACATGTTCCAGTACAGAATCTCAGTATGCTAAAGAGCTACAGACTGGTTAGAAATAGCTGATCACCATGTAATGTGATTGCTTTCTCTAAATATGTGATGTATTACAGGGAAGCTATGTTCTTAGCTGCCTGCATGTGGAAGGAAAGATTTTTCTTATTTCTCCAGTTGCGTTTTCTGTTCCTAGAGCTCAAGAGAATCCTTCATGTGACAAAACACTGCATTCCATAGTGATAGTTATTGTAGGCAGGTAGTTCTTCTCTAATAAACAACTGTGTTTGTCAAATAGGATTTAGAAATTTGGAACAGTTTTTCCAAATCCTGTGGATCCAGAATCTACAGCGTCTGCATGAGTCTGCTTCACATACAGGGACATACTGATGCCTCAGGCTCAGCTTTCTGGAGTGGTCTTGCTGAGACAAATCCCTTGGGATTAGACAATTTGAAAGCAGAGGGGATTTACTGGGAGGAATGAGACCTGCACTCCTTGAACATCTATATGGGTTATAAGCATGGCAGTTCCGGTAATCTACTGGCACGGTGCTTTTTGTTTTGGTCACCTGGAAGCTGTGGCTGCATAGAAGACAGATTTTGCTAAGACATCTTGTAGGTAGCTCAACCCTGAGTCTTGTTGTCTCTTGCAGTTTTAGTCTCAGTCCTTTTGCTGTTTTGTGTCTTAGACTTCACAAAACTGTGTATACGCACAGGAATGGGCTTTCTTGGGAAAACCCTGGTGTCTGGAGGAGTCTGCAGCTATATGATGCAAACACTTGAATTGGAGTGAATGTGCCCTGCCCTGGGTAAGATCTCTGCTCTGCTCACCGTGCAGCATGATGTAGACCCAGGCATGTCCTTGCTGCAGCAGAGTGTGGTGACAAGAGCCATTCTCTCACTGCTCTTGGAGCAATGACATTCATGCAACTGGCCTTAAACTATAGGATTGTTTAAGTGGATCATAAATCTCTTGGCTGTGAGTGTGCTGTGACAAATGACTGCGGGGTGAGGACTCAGTGCTGCTGTAACATGCCCACACAGTCATGAGTAGGCAACTACAGACAATAAGGCCATGTGAACTGGTGAATTTATTTCATAAAGGTGAATAGAAAACCTTCCTTTCTTGACTATCTGACACTCTGGCCTCATAAAATTTGGGTTGTAGAGCAAAGTTTTGTGCTGATAAGTAAAACTGTAGCCAGGTACTTAACAGTTCTGTAATCCATTTATTTGTTTGTCTGCTTCTGTATACTGTGGAAGAAAGCTTTCCAAAGTTTCTCTGGTTGAACAAGTGGCATGGTTAGGTACTTAAGTGGAGGAGAGTGACCTGGAATGCTGCTCTTACTATGTTGTCCTAGGGTGACTAGGTTTCCTCCTAAAATTGTCTCAAACCAGGATAAATATGAATCTTGCTTTTGGGATCTCTTCTTGCATTCTCCGTTGCAAAAGAACCTGGCTGTTGTTTGAAGGACCAGAAGATGCTTCTTTGGAGATCCCTTGCTGGGCTGGCAGTAGGACTTTTTGGTGGGTTGAGCAGTTCCAAAGAAAGGGTTTGTGCTCCACAGCACAGCAAGCAGTGTGCAAGACCACCTTCCAGAGAGAAGTATTTTGGACACTTGATCAGTCCATATTCAGACTGCTGTGAATGGCAGGACAGCACAGAGAAGTTAATTTCCAGGCTGCTCTGCAGCCTTCCCACAGCTGACTCAACTCAGAGTTGTGCCCCACAGATGGTCATTGACCACTGCAAGACGTTTGCTGTCACTGCCCATCAGCATTCCTCAAGGTGCACTGATTTATTAAACAGACACTGATGATGTTGAGACTTCAAAAATGCCTGTGGTGGCAAAACATGCAGTATTAGAAATATAGGTGGATGGACCAGCTTAACTTTCAAAGAAAGACAAAATAACTAGAGCAAGTTATGTAACAATTTTTCTTTCATCATGGGAAGAGTAATTTTAAATATTTGTACAGGTAAATATAAATCATGTCTATTCAGCTTAGTAAATGTTTTTTAGTCTACTTTTGAACTCAAAAAGAGAGCTGTGCTCTCTCAAGTTAAATATTTTCCAGTATATTTTACCCTGTTTAACAACAGCTGTTGAATAGTGCTTCTTGAATTAGGACATGGTAAATACATTTTGGCTTGTTTTCTGAGCATTACCAGCCCAAGTTTTTTGATTTTTCTTGTTCAGTTAGTGTTTTGCTCATAAGTAATTGCATAGAGTAACACTGTGGGGCCACGTGGCGTCTCTCTGTGTTTTCCCGGCCCCCGGGCAGCTCCAGCACCTAGAGCAACGCCGCCTCCCTCCGGGACCCGGGATCGCAATGTATTTCCAGGCTCGGCTCCGTGCCGCAGTCCAGGCGGGGGTGCCAGCTGCTTCTCGCCACTGCGAGCAAGAGACACCAATAAAGAGTGAAGGAACATCCGTATTTCCCCATACTTGGAAGGCTGAAAGTCTTTTATTGCTGTGGGGAGCTGTGCTGAGGCGCCATGACCCACTCCCAGCTGGCGCATGAGGAAACACGGCCTCGGGCACTCCGAAGCACGGGATTATATCGGGGAGAGAGCGAGGAGAGCAGGGGCCCTCCCGCCCAATGGCGGCAGGCGCCGTGGCGATGACGTGGACCATGGCACCCAACGGGGACAGGACCTGGGTAGGCCCCGGGCTCTGGGGCGGAAGGGGGATGGGAATTCGGAGTGAGGGGCACTGAAGCCTCGGGCAGGATGGGGAATGGTCACAGGAGTGGCTCTTAACAGCCAGGGACCTGGAGTGAACAGCCGCGAGGGGGGGAAAGGGGAACAGACACAGGGGGTGCGCAGGGGTACACAGAACACGGCTAGCTAACCGATCAGAACCCCTAACCTAAACCCCAAACCACGATGCAACATATCACTCTTTTTCAATATATAAAGAAGAACGGCGGCTTGGTCTTCTTCACTGCTCGTCTGGTTGCTGCTTCTTCACTCAGTTCCTGCTGCAGCAACGGCTGCCCTTTGCAGATGGAGAGGGTCAGCTGCGATGATGCTGGGCGTGGTTTTTCTCTGGGTGTTTGGGTGTAGGGGAACTGGGAAGACTTTATTACAAAACACTGACTGGGGACACAAACGGACTGGGGTAATAGGAAGGGTTTTTTCTGTGGCTTTGGGGGAAGAAATCTTTCTTTTTAGAGGGATGCAGCTTTTTCCCTCTTCTCGTTGCATTGCCTGCGGTTTGATGCCACCCCTTGATTGGTGGGGTCATCTGCTGCTCCCACAGGCACCTCGATGCTGTAACTCACCACCTGCACAACTTGATAAATCACAGTCCCCCTTGAGGTGCTGTGACCTGCCTTATTTCTGTCCTCACGCAAGGCAGATACGCGTTCCTTTTTCAGTTTTTTGGGAAAGTGGGGTGTCCCTCCCCCTTCCCTTCTCCCGCTGTCCCTTGGGGTGCCCTCCCCAAAAATGGACACTGGATTAAAAAAATGTCCGTTCTGATCACAGTGGAAGCATTGGCGTTTTGATGGAGGTTGCCTCAGAACAGCGTTCTTTGGAGGCACGGCATTCACAGCAACCACGTGGTTTCTGGGCTTTTCAGGGATCTCAAGCTGTGTGTCAGCATTCATGGATGTCGTTTCTGGGACGAACTTATCCCGGACCTCTGATCCCTCTACATGTCTCTCAATTATCCTTTTGACCTGATCCGTGGAATCTGCAAAATGCTCAGAAACCAGGTCCTGCCGCCCCTTCCCACTGCTTCCCTCCCTCCCGGCTCTCCGGGAACCATGGGAATCCAGAAACGGGTGCTCTTGCTCCCCCCTACCTCCTTTTCCCTCCCGCCCGGATTCCCGGGACCCATGGGAAGATGGGGACAGGGTTCCCTGCTCCTCCCTCTCCCCTCTTCCCTCCCGCCCGGATTCATGGGACCCATGGGAAGACTGGGATAGGGTTCGGGGAACAGGACAGGCGCTGCCTCCTTCCTGAGGCAGCGGGGTGGAGATGGCAGAGCTCTCCCTGGAGGGAGAGGGTAGGGTCGATGACTCATCTGGGAGAACGTGTAAAGGACTGGAGGGAATGCCCACACAAGGGGGAACAATGGGTGAGGGAGTGATCTGATCTCCCAAGGGTGCGGTGCCCATGCCCACAGGGAGGCAGGTGGGGGTTGGGTCAAAGGTGGGGATACAGGGAACAAAGGAGATAAAGGGATTATGGGAAGAAGGAGCCCTTCCATGTGGCCATCCTCCATCTTGGGAAAACAGAGGCTCCCCCACGTGGCTGCGGCCTCCTCAGGGGAACAAAGAAAAGGATTCAGGGGAGCAGAGAAGCGCGGGGTAGCGCCAGAACTAGGGTTTCTAACCAGGAAAAAGGGATTGGAAAAGGGGTTTGGGGTCAGTTCCTCAGCGGAGTAGCTAATTCCACTAAGGCGGGGGTACCGGGACAGCTCGGGGGGGCCAGGAGCATGGTCCACGTCTGTGGAGCTGCCCTGCGCCTTAGAGCGGTAGAGTACTCCCCACTGCCTACCGGGGATAGGGGAAAGAGGGATAGGAGAGGGGGATGGGGAAATGGGTTCGGGGGAAACAACAGTTTTGCCCGATGGCTCTTTCCGTTCCCTGCCTGCTTCTCGCACGGACCCCGCTTTTACAACCTCTTATATCAGCAAATGGAGGGTGGCAAAGCAAACTTTAATGGAGGGATCCCTACATTCAATTCCCTCCACCAATTTTTCTCCCACCCTCTCCCAGAACTCCTTTTTGCGAGCCTCCTCCGCAGTTACATGTGGAAAGGAAAAGCAAAGCCATCGTACAAACTGCTTAACAGAACCTTTAGAGTGGGGGCCCTTCACTGAGAGGATATCCTTAATTAGGGAATATAGTCCCTTCTGTTGGGTAGTTAGCACGGTCCCCATGCTAGTTCTACCCACCCAACCTCACCCTTGGTGCAGAAAAAACGGAAAAAAAGCAAAAAACGTGAAAGACTCCAGCGGCAGCCGCTCACGCTGCACGCTGCGCGTTCCGTACACTCGGAACCGTGGCAGAGCCCACCCACGTGAAGTATTAGTCGGGTACCCCCGTCACTAAATACTCACCAAACTGGAATATTCGCAAATAAAAGCTGCCACCAAGGTCCTCGGTCTTGGAAATTTCTCTTCTTTGGCTCTTCGTGGCCGTGAAGAATTTCACTTGCCCTTCCACGTGGGGAAAGCACCGTGTGCTTCCCTGTGGGTGGCGGAGAGTTCACTGACTTACTTTGGCACCGTGACCTGCTCCCAGCTGGCGCGTGAGGAAACATGGCCTCGGGCACTCCGAGGCACGGGATTATATCGGGGAGAGAGCGAGGAGAGCAGGGGCCCTCCCACCCAATGGGGCAGGCGCCGTGGCGATGACGTGGACCACGGCATCCAACGGGGACACGGCTGGGGCAGACCCCAGGCTCTGGGGGATGGGAATTCGGAGTGAGGGGCACTGAACCCTCCGGGCAGGACAGGGAGTGGTCACAGGAGTGGCTCTAACAGCCAGGGACCCAGAGTGAACAGCCGCGAGGGGGGAAAGGGGAACAGTCACAGGGGGTGCGCAGGGGTACACAGAACACGGCTAGCTAACCGATCAGAACCCCTAACCTAAACCCCAAACCGCGATGCAACAGGGCCACTTGGACACTGGTTTATAAAATGAGCAATTTAGTAGCCTTAATGAATTTTTCCCCCCAGTCTTTTCACTGTAGTTGTTGCTTGTCGGTCTTTTTTGTTCTGTTTCATAGTTAAAATATTCTGCTTTTTTTCAGGCTCACATTAAATTTCCTATTGACTATCCATATTCACCACCTACCTTCAGATTCCTGACCAAAATGTGGCACCCCAACATTTATGAGGTAAGGTGTTTTTTAAATAACTTTTCTGGGGTGTGTGAGAGCTTTCTGCTTCCTTAAATTCAGTACCTGTGTGAATTACTTTCAGAGGGTAGTCAAGGCTGTGGGCTGTCAGCAATTGGATCACGATAGAACTACACAGCAGGTCCAGAAGAGGAATGATTCTCTATAGAGGCAATTGGTTCAATATCACCCAGTTCCATAGAGCTGTATTTGAAGGCTGAAGGCCTGTTTTGGTTCAAAATTTGACTTTTAGTGGAGGCCAGCCAAATCCTAGCTGAACTTTTGGGTATTCTAGAAGAATGTCAACCTGCTAAGGAGCACTGCCTCTATAGTTTTGGGAGCTAAAGGATTTCAAAATGTTCCTTTTGGTGCAGGTCTCTCACCTTATCACAGGCTTTCTTACGAGGGGTTCTGCAGACTTCCTTTCAACCCACCTGAAAACTGGAATGTCTTTCTCTTCTATCCCTGAACAAATAGAGGCTTCAGTTGATGGCTTGGTCTTGGAAAGTTCTTTCTGATAAGTTCTTGCTGCCAAATGCCCAGCTTGGAATGGGTGTGCTTCAAATATCATGGTGAAATCTGCATTGATGACTTAGTAATAAATGGCTAGAAACCTTGCCAAACTTCAGTGCAGAACAGAATAGTAACCCACTTTAATTATTGACTGCTCCAGGGGATTGCCCTAAATCCGGGGACATCCTCAGATCAGTTATCTGACAGTTTTCTGATGTGGGTTTTGTACTTGGCACAGGATCTTTCCTGTAGCCAAGGATGGTGTTTCTCTTAAAGGCTCTATTTCAGTTACATGGAATTTTGATCTATAAATAAAGACAACTTTGAAATCTTCAGATAATTGCAGACCCATACTGTGGGTATTGATTCTGTATCTGGAAATCCTCATGCAGGAGGTGAGTGGCAAATGGTTCCCAAAATGAAATGTACCAAAAACAAGCCTTGGAAAGGACTTCTCCCAGTCCTTGTGAAAAAGATGAAAAATTGACTAGAAACAACTGAAGGCAGCAGGAGGAACTAACCCAAAACTTGATGGGTGTATTTTGGGTTTGCTCTTCAAATACACGAGCTATCAGCTTTGTGTTCATAGCAGTATTTCTTGTAGCTGAGGGAATCTGAAGCAGCTTGCAGGCTGTTTTGGAAACAACATTTAAGCAACGAAGATGAGGCACTGGGATAACTCCAAATGAAACTAAGACTATCACAGCAAAATGTTTGAGGTTTGAGGGTTTGTCAGGAGGAGGGGGACAAAAAACCCCTCTTAGTGCAAGGGAGATGAAAGAAAGTAGAAGTTTACAGAATCTGCTGGCAGGACCAGATGGAGAGGCTGGGGCTGACGTTCCAATTCTGAGCAGTGAGACTTCGGCAATGTGTGTTTTTCCCATCTCTGGTTTACTTGGGTCATCTAATTGAACTTTGATAAAACTCCACTCACTTGCTCTTTATTTTTATGGCATAACAATTCTCAGTTCTGATAGAAATGGAGGCTCTATCTCAATGGCAGATAAACACCCCATTCTCCTTGTTTATGTCTTTCAAAAATGCATGTAGGAAAGGCTTGGCCCCTGACTGTCCTGATCCGTAAGACTTTGTGCTGACCTCATCAGGTCCCATTATACCTTTACCCTTCCAGATTCTTAATGCAGTGCAGTTCCCAAACATGGAACATTGATTGTGGTAAGACAAAAATTACTCCCATCGTTGCTTCCCTCTATCTTCATTTTGCCAAATATGTGCTTGTCCACATGCTGCTGACCTGATTGCTTCGGGAACTTTTCCCAAGTGCTGATATACTTCCTCTGGGCCACTAGCATTGCATTCTTCCAGGAAAAGGTTAAAGTAAAAACTAATGGAAATCATTAGTGATAGCAGAGTAAACTGAGCATAATCTAATATTAGTGAAGTTAACTTCAGCTTGGAGTGATACTAAAAATATTTCAAGATTTCACAAGCCTGTTGGGCTTGTGGGTCCTAAAAGGCAAGCTGCCTTCTTAAAGCAAATTGTTCCAGCAATGTAAGAATGTGCTTTGGAATTCAGCAGATCCAGGTGCTGCCTTGCTGTGTTCTTGACTAAAACCTGCTTCAAAGTGACAAGGGCCTGCTAGATTAGCATATCTGGCATGAATAGTGCACCACTGAAATCTGGATATGGATCACAACCCCCCAGGTGGGCTGCTGCTATCTGTAGCTGTGATCACTGGCCTGGGCTCAAAGGCACAGATGCTGTTGCTGTGAGCAGCCCTGCTCTACGCTCTGAGCAGTGTTGGAAGGACGTGAGACCAGGTGTGTGGGAAGCTGCCAGCCTAGAGTCCTGAACAGAGCTGATCCTGTCATCAGCCTGTGCCCTGGACAGGGGTGACAAGCATGAGTGCTGCCCCACAGCTGGCTGTAAGGGAGAGCAAAGCCCATGGGGCCTGGAGAGGTAAATATCTGCTGGCTGGCCTCAGGCCTCATCTGCACCTTCACCTCATCTTGCAGTAAGACACTGGTACCATCTGAGTCCCTGGAGTCTGCCTCAGTGGAGGATATCAGCTGGGGTGGATACTACTCCAGCCCTCCTACAAAGCAGTTGTGTCAGAGTGCTGTTGCTGATGGAGAACTGGGTTGACAGCTTTCCTAAATAGGCATTATGGAGCTTTAAATCTATATTCAGGCCATAACACTGGTGAGTAGAACACATATTGAGGATTAGGTGACTATATGGCTTCCATATGGTGCCAGAATATTCTTCCTTTTGCATGCTGCAAGGGATTTTCGCTGAAGCCTTCAGAGAGCATCTCCTACTTTTTCATCCAGTATTTTGAATAGCTGTGTCCTAGGGGAGCTGTGTAAGCCTGCCCCACACCATCTGTTCAAGATCCTTGTGTCCTGGGAGATGTAATGTTTTCATACCTGAGCTAGTAGACAGTGAGTAAACCCTTCAATTCAAAAATTTCCTGTAGCTAGCTCAAGCTACCAGTGGGAACATAAATTTTCTTTAACCCTACTTGGGGTCTCCTGTGATTAAACCTTATGTCACTGTGACAGTAGTACTTGCTATCTGGAGACCAGTTTAGTTCTGTGTTACATTATTACAATTTTTGCTTACTTCAGTACATTCTTTAAACCTCATGATTTTATATTGGAGTTTTTTGCCAGTTTGCAGGCTAACCCTTGGGTATAAAGTAAATCCAGGAAGAATTCAGAACCATTTCCAGCCCTTGTTGGTTTTTGCTGGCACTTGGATGTTCATATCAACAAGGTTAAACTGATCAGAAGACAGCCAGAGTGATGGATTTGAGTCATCACGCCTCAGCCTCCAGACAAGCTATTCTCAGTGCTTTTTTCTGTCTTGCAGAATGGAGATGTATGTATTTCAATTCTTCACCCGCCTGTAGATGACCCACAAAGTGGAGAGCTGCCATCAGAGAGGTGGAACCCTACCCAAAATGTCAGGTAACTGTGAATATGTTGTGCAGTGGTGACCTCAAAATCCTACCATCTCTACAAGACTTAAGGCCTATGGTGGGAGAGGTTTGGGAGGGAATTTAAGGTTTTGTGGGGCTTAGGGCTTGAATCAAGTGGGAACCAGACTCACCAGTCTGTTTGAACAGTTCATACAACATACTGGTCTGCTGTGTTGTCATCCTGGGCTGACAGTGCAGAGCCTTCTGTCCTGTTCACTGGGTTTCATACTCCAAAGGCAAATTATCTCAAATTTTGAAGCCTATCTCAGTCACTGTTTTCTTCTTCAAAGTACCACTAGTGGAAAAGTATGTGTAATGGGTTCCAGGTGCCCACCAATCTGCTCTATTACTCCCATTCCCAGCAGGACAGGGGAGAGAAAAATAACGTGGAAAATAACTTCCACGTTTGAGATAAGGCAGTTTACTAAAGCAATAGCAAAAGCTTTTGCACATAAGCAAAGGGGGGGAAAAATTAATCTCTACTTACCATTGGTGAGCAACATTCAGCAACTTCCTGGGAAGCAGGACTTCAGCACCCATAGCAGTTGCTCCAGAAGGCAAACATTGTGATATAACAAATGTCCCTCATTCCTCCTCTCTCACTTAGCTTTCGTGTCTGAGCTGATGTTATATGGTATGGTATATCCCTTTGGTTAATTTGGACCAGCTGGCCTGGTTGTGTCCCATCTTAGGATCTTGCCACCTCTCAGCCCCTTGATGGGGGAGTGTTAGAGGCAGTGCTGATGCTGTGCCAGCACTGCTCAGCAGTAGCCAAAACACTTGTGTGTTATCATACCTTTCTAACTTTGAATGGAAAGCACTTAGGGCTGCTAAGGGAAAATGAGCTACAGCTCAGCAAATTAAATACAATCTCCACTCTTTATTCCATACCATTTGTCTCATGTTTAGATCCCACATAATTTATTTATCTTCCAACTGTTTCACTGTATTTCTTTCTTGTTACTGGAATCCCTTCTTACCCACATATACAACCCAAACTACATCCTTGAACCATCTCTATACCAAGCATACATCTTCATTAACCTGTCCTTTCACAGATGGATATTATTCTCCCGTTTCATGGCTTCCTCCACCCCTCCAGATCCATGACTTATGCTCTACTCCATCAGGACAGGTGATCAGGACATGAGAAGCAGCACACTTGATCGTTGGTCACCAGCCTTGATCATTGGCTCACATCATCATCACATTCTCCTTGCTCCTCACAAAATTCATTCTTTGTCAGGTCATGTCATTCCTGCTCCTTTACTTCCTGCAACATAAAATTCACACGGTTTGTTTTTCCCCCAAGGTTAAATCTCCTTGAGGTACACACTGGGTCTCCCCATCCTTCCCACGTTATCCGCCAAGTACACCCAGATCCTTGTGTAAAGAAAATCCCACTAATGTGCTTTCCTTTTCTCATGGGAGGAGAATCCACACTGCTTTCCCCAGCCACTTTCCTGTGTGTAGTGCAGGGACCTTATCTCCTCCCACAGTGTCTATGGGCTTTGTTTGGGCATGATCAGTGCAGTTAGCAGATCCCCTAGCACTGACCAGCCAAGTGACTTCTGCAGTGCTTCCATGCCCCATTACCTAAAGCTCTTAACAGTCTTCAGCATTTCTCAGTCTTTCCAGAGGCTTGTGGGTGGTAAGGGATGTGATATATTCACTCAATGTTTCTTTGCTAGGAGTTTATGAGATTATTTTGAAACTTAGTCCCATTGCCTGATTCAGTTCTCTCTGGGGTACCATGTCACCACAAAATGTGTCTCTTGAAACCTGAGATCGTGTTCCAAGCATGGTACATTTATAGCCAGTTGTTGCCTCTGCCATAGTGCGTATGTATCTCTTGTCTTGGCATGTTTGTGGCCCAATGTTAACTATTTTCCAGGCCTCACGATACTGGAAACCCAGCCACCGCCTGCTATTCCAGGGATATTTCACTTGTGTGGCTCGCTTGATGGCAGCACATCTTTCACATTCATGGATAAACTGTGTAATGGCCTCTATGGTCAGGTCCACCTCTCAATCGTGAGCCCATCTGTGTGTTGCACCCCTTCCTAGACGTTCTGACGTGGCCTGGGGCTAGAAGTAGTTCTCTCTTTTGCTCCTAGCCTTAGTCTACCTGAGCCATTCCAATCTTTGCATCATTTCAATCCAATGAGACAGTTTCTTCCAGAGCTGCTGCTCTCTTTTCATACAGAATTATATAATTTAGAAAATTAATTGTATAAGGCTCTCTTGATAGCTGTGCTGAACAGTCTGTTCAGATACAAGTGTTTATTTTCAAAACCTTTAAAGATACTCAGTATCCAAATGACCAAGCATTTCCTGGAATTGTACCCAGATATATGATCTGGTAGATGAGCTCTGAACATGCCCCTGAATCAGTGCAAACAGAGCTGCGGCTCCCAGTCTCCTTTAATTAAGGTCTGCAAAGTGGCTGTTAGGTAATGCTGTGTTTCAAGAGCTATTCCCTGCCCCTTGTTTGTCCCTTCCACTTGAAAGGGAAGCTGTTGCTGGCAGGACCACTGGAATGAGTGATGCTGTCGTGGTGGCAGCTACAGACGGTGGCTGGGTATGGGTGTTCATGCTGGTTGAGGCACGGTGTGAGCAGCAAAGGCTGTATCTCTCAAGTGCAGGGTTCTAAGAACTGCAGGAGAAAGCTTCGGGCAGGAGGATGGTGTTTGCAGCTGGTAAATGCCAGCAGAGCAGGGCACCTGGCTGGAAATCCCAGAAGACTGTCTGTCTGTCTGCCTGCCTGCCAGGGGTTACATGACTGGCTCATGTTGGCTCTGCTGAGTACCAGCAGCTGAATTCCACTGGGCCCTGACCCCTTGCCTGGGCATTGAAAAGCATCTACACTGTCTTCCCCTTGCTGTGCTTGAGAGCTGCTGCTGCAGCCTGAGCAAGGCATGAGCTGAGGAGAAGAGTCCTGCTCCAGCCTCAGCCTCCCAGCCACCTGGCAGGGCAGGGGAAACGTAGTGCAGCCTTTTCTGCTGGCCTTGGGTCATAGTGGTCCTCCTCCCTGTGCAGGTCAGGCAAACAGCCTGGCTTCCTGCTGGAGCCTGCAAGCCACCAGGAACCAGCCCACAGAGCAGATTTGCAGCCCCACCACATCTGTGGATAGTGCAGACAAGCTGAATTCTGGCCTGACTGTAGCTTTCTGTGCTGCCTTGTCCCAAACACAGACACAATGGTCTGTAGTCACATGAGGTTTGTGTTGTATCACCTTCCCTACACCAATGTCCAGGGCCTGAGGTTCATAAATACCTGTTCTCACTTAAAAACACTCCTCAGCTTAAGACTTGGCTTCAAACAAGTTCATGATGCAACACCTAAAGAAGTTGTGGATATCCAGAATCCATGAATGCGTTAGCTCTGACTCTGCTGTCGTGATTACCTCTTTCAGGACTATCTTACTGAGTGTAATCTCTTTGCTTAATGAGCCCAACACATTCTCCCCAGCCAATGTGGATGCATCAGTCATGTTCAGGAAATGGAGGGACAGTAAAGGAAAAGACAAGGAGTACGCCGAAATCATACGGTAAGCTTTGCCAGTTGTGATGCTGGGCTACCAGCGTTCTGCTTTGAATCCTGTCAAACAGGCTGCTTCCAGAATTTGCTGAAACCAGCATCTCGCAGCAGAATGTTATTTGGAAATTAATTTCAGTGTCTTATTCAAAGTCCATGCTTCAAGTCCCTCTAAAATTTTCATTACAGAGAAGCAGTGCAAGCTTCTGGGGCATGAAGACTGGGTTGATTTGTCTTTAAATTGTTCTTTTTTCAGACTAATCTGTCATGATGCTCTGCAAAACCTATTGGCTAATAGTAAATCCCAGTCAAAGTTCCTGCTTGTCTTTAAGCCCTGCATTGCTTGGGATGTGATGCATACTGACTGCATCCTACTAATTTCTGTGCTTAATGCATGCATGAATCATAATCTTGTCCCTCCAATTCAAAGGAGCATCAGCAGGGTTTGTCAAGGGCTTGCAGAGTTGATTTGGATTAGCTGGAACCACTGCTCAGTCCTGCCCTTGGAGAAGTCCATGGTTCATCAGGAGCTGCAGGGGGATGAAGTGAGTGTGGGCCAGGGCTGCTGTGGAGGGACAGCCCGACCTGGAGCAGGACTGCTGGCATGAGGCCACACCTGCAGTGTCTCTGCCAGCTGGGCAGGCAGGATGTGACCCTGGGTGGGGCCAGGGGGGCTCTGTGCAGAGAATCCTTCAGCTCCCTCGGCTCCAGCAGAGCTGGGTGCACTCCACACAGGGAATGGCAGAACAGTGGGCCCTGGGTGGGTGAGAGGACAGGCTGCCATCTGCTCCTCCCTGCTGGGATGCAGCAGTCAGGCCTGGCTCAGGGTGATGGAAAACACTTGACTTCTGTGAGCCCCAGGCTGTGTCCTGGGGCGCTGCCATGTGCCCCAGCTGCTCTGACCCTCCAGTGGGAGCTGAGAGCTGCCAAAGGCTTGTGGGAATTGCAGTTTTGAGCATGCTGTGGGAGAGCTGTCAGCGGCAGAGTCCATAAATCATCCTAGGAAATCCCTGACCATCCCTACGGTAGCGAATGGAATTTGCTTTGGCCTCTGGCAGGTCTCTAGTGCAGAGCCTGTGGGATAACTGATTTCATGTGTTGCCGAGAGCGTGTGTGCTGCAAACTCCCTTGGTGTGCTCCCAAGCCTGGGGCTGCAGGAATGAAATCTGTTTCCAGTGCTGTTTGTGGTGCGTCCTGCAAACCTCAGCTCCCTTCCCCAGCTGCCAGGAGGGCTGGGCAGGGCCTGGAGAGGAGGGCGGGGAGCTGAGCCACTGGCACACAGCCTTGCTCACATCCCTCCTGTGTTTCCCCACAGGAAACAGGTTTTGGCTACCAAAGCTGAGGCAGAGAAGGATGGCGTGAAGGTCCCCACTACACTGGCAGAGTACTGCATCAAAACTAAAGTGCCTTCCAATGACAACAGTTCAGATTTGCTTTACGACGACTTGTACGATGACGACATTGATGATGAAGACGAGGAGGAGGAGGATGCCGACTGTTACGATGATGATGATTCTGGCAACGAGGAGTCGTGACCTGCTCCCTCTATGCCCCTGTACTGCCCTGCCGACTCAGGCCAGAAGGGAGCAGCGGTAACCTAGCAGCAGTCCAGCAAAAAAGTGGGGGGGGGGGGTGTCAAAAAAACAAAACAAAACAAAAAACCCAACACAAAACTTTGTCTCCTGCTGTCTCCTGTTGTATGGATCTGTTCGCTCCTTTTTTATGGACCTCTTAGAGACCCTCCACAGAATGTCTGAATTCTTGCATTCTTAACCCTTTCATCACTGTATTACAATTTCTTTTTAAAAAAGAAACTCCCCTTTTCACTTCTCTAAGAAATGCTCACAGCAAAACAGGTTTGCTCGTGTTTAGAGTCTTGAATTAAATACAGTCTTGCATTGAGATGTTTAATGTATTTAAAGATGGAACAAATCCATTGGAAGCCGGATTTTTGGGAGCTCAAAGTGCTGCATTTACTGGGAAGAAAAAAAAAATCCCCATGAAGCAAATTGCCAAGGTTTAGCTGCTCCATTTACAATAATGGTGTGTGTACATTCGTTTAGCCTTGTGGTGGTGGCTTTTCCTTTATAAGGTGTGGGGCAGAGAGTGTAAAGCTACTGTGTGTTGAGCTTGATGGGATGTCACTGAAAGGTACAGTATTCCTTTTCAGCCTGCTGAGTTAGGAAATAGCTGGCCCCTGGAGCCCCAGAGGGCACAATCAGCTTTGTCTCTGGAAAAGGCTTGTGATATGAACATAAAATAAACACTTAACACTTCACATCTGTACAACTGAGCCCTGGGTTGCTATTTTTTTTTTTCCAGACTAGGATAGAGTTTAAAAAGTTCAGTTTACCTGTTCTGCTGGGATCTGCTGCCAGGTGCCCCTCTCTGGAGGGAGGAGAGCAGATGTGCATCCTGCTGCCCAGAAGGCCACCATTTATGCCGGACTTATTTTTGGCAGTGGGATAGATCAGCAGCCTCCTGCCCCGTGCTGGCTGGCAGCCCTTGCTCCCTGCAGCCCAGCCCTGTGCATCTGGAGCTGCCTTCTGTCGCTTGTGTAGGTCACCTGTGGGCAGGTGCGGCTCTGTACGGCCGAGCTTAAAAACTGCTGACATGCACTTGCTTAGACATAGGTTTGTCTACACAGAAAAGGTAGTTAACTATATGGGAAATAAAAAGGCTTATGATTTCAAAAAAGACAATCCAAGTGATGCAGTGTGAGATCCTAGCTCCCTGATGATGTCTGGAATTCTGCCCACCTTTCATAGGCATTGACTTCCATTCCAATTCTCTGCCTAAACATGGAAGCTGAGGTTATGGATTGAGGTTTCAACTACACACAGAAGAGCTCCTAAAAGAGGGGAATTCTGTTTGTTCTCCTCCAGCACTTGCATTTTTATGGAAGCAAATTCTTTACTGTGGATTTTCAGCAGAGTGGTAAGAGGTAGCAAAGGCTAGATTTTTTTTTTTTTAATAAATATTTTGTATGCATTTCCCAGAAGAATTCAAAGAGCCCGCGGGGCCGGCGGAGTTCGGAGCTCGCTTTGGCGCCCGTGGGGTGTCCGGGCTGTCTGTGCTGCGGGTAGAGGTGGGCAGTACTGGGCTCTCCCCTGCCCAGCTCCCTGGGGCACAGCAGTGTGTGCAGCCCCACAGCAGAGCAGGCCAGCAGCAGGTTTTTGACAGGCTCTTCAGCAGTGTGCTTCAGCTGATGCCCCGAGCCCAGCCTCCTGCATGTTATTGGGAGCCCTTGGCAGAGCTTAGGGCACTCCGTTGTGGGCAGGGGGATCCTGCATGTTCCTGTCTCAGACCCCTCTCCTTCAGGCCCTCGGCTCTCCCCCCGTTGCAGCGTGCTCGTGTTTGGCTGTGGCGCGGTGCCCCGAGTTCCCCTTTCGCATGATCCCTGGATCGGCAGCCGGGCCTGGCAGCCCCGGGAGCAGATCGGAGGTGCTGGCCTTGCTTGGGGGATACCCCCGGTCCCCGCAGGTACAGGGGCATCACCCTTGCCCAGAGCCTGTGCCTCCCCTCCGTGTGTCTCAGGGTTTTCCATGGTACATCCCCAGCTGCGGGGGTCCCTCGGGGTTGCATCGGTGGGAGCAGGCTTTGTTCTGGATCCGCTCCATGGCTGCATCCCGGGGCAAGACTGGGCAAAAGCTCCGAGTGCGCTGCCCAGACGGAGAGGAGAGGAAAGCCCTCGGGGCTCCGCATGAAGTGAGCGAGGCAGATCTGTCTCCAAAGTGTTATTTGGCTGGGGTTTGCAGGGACAGTCCCTGCCCTGGTGGTGCATTCCTTGTGCCCAGCACTCCCTCAGCTGCCCGCCCTCCTGCTTGCTTGTTACCTGGGAAGGCAGCTGCACCCTCCTGAGGTGTCAGCCTTCTCCCGGCAAGGACTGACTCAGCCCCAGGTGCTTTTTGGAGCCTGCAGCGGGGCTCCCCTGCATTTAGGGACAGTGTGGGGCACCCCCAACTTCACACCAGCCCTGCGAGGTCAGCGCCAGGGTTGGCACATGGGCCCCTGATGCTCCCGGCTGCAGGACTGGACTCGCAGCCACTCCAGGGCAGGGCCGCCAACCTCCAACTTTCAGACGGCTGTAGGGGGTGAAGGAGCAGAGTGTGGCAACACTGGCTTTGCTGATGACTTGGTTGGAAATGAGGATACTGCATCTTTCAGGATTTCCCTTGTACTTTTGACCGTCTTCACTGTATACTCTCCAGTGACTTGTATTTCCAAGCTTGGTGTTGTAAGATGCATTATTATGACTCTTCTGTTACCCTTTTTTAATGGCAAAAAAAGCAACCTCTTTTGAGAGCTCCGACAATAACCAGATGAATTTCTCTTCCCCACTGTCCTGTGCAGTGTCATTGCTTGTTGACTTGCTGGTTTCCTTTTTTTGAAATACAACTGAAGTATTAGGGGATTTTTTTGAAACTATTTAAGAGATTGCAGAAAAATGTTTACCTGCTCTGTGTATTCTGGGTTTTTCTTAACCCCTTTTCTCCTGTTTCAGTCAATATTAGCGTTTACATTTGCAGCTACATGTCCCTTCAAATGCAGTTTTCAACCATTCTGAAACCAGCAGGGTACACTAGATTTCTTAGTAGTTTTCTTAGCTGAACTCCCAGATCTTTTCCTTTTTTCTTCAGTATAATTTACCAGAAAGAATTAACTGATGCATTTTTGTGTTGTCTTCTCCTTCAGTAGTTATATTTTGTCTTTTCTGCACATCTGTCTACTAATAAAAATGTGAAATGAAAATACCTCCGTGCTGTTACTTCCATGTTTGAGCTGGTTGTATTGCATGGGTTACTCAAAGCTTTGAATAACAGCTGTTAATGAGTTAATTGCTGCTCTGGGATCAGTGGACGTATTTATACACCAATATCTATAAGTTTATTGCAAAATAATGCTGCAGTTTGACAGCTCCCTGCACCTAAGACTAAAGAACAAACTGATTTAGAGGACTTTGGCAAAAGGCCAGACCTTTGCTGTTATATTTAGTTTTCCTAAGTAGGAAGGGGGAGACCAGTGAGAAGGTGGTTTGTGGATTCATGTGACTGGAGCAGGGATGCAGGACTCAGGCCAGAGCTAATGGTGGCCGGTGCCCTGGCAGGGCAGGAGCGCGACGCTCCTGAAAGGGTTGGACAGGGTGGAGGAGCAGTTTGACCGCTGGGTCAGGGAACAGCTTTGGCAGAGAAATTGAGGTCATGGCTGCCAGCCCTCCCGGGTGCCAGCCCTGCTGGTCCCGTGCTGTTCCCTGCAGGCTCGGGAGGGGAGCAGGGTGTTTGCAGTGCCCCAGCTGCTGCAGTCGAGCTAAATCTAGCAGGACAAGTGTTAGGGAGTTGCACTGGCTGCACTTGGTATCGATGGCAGCACAGCAGCTGCTGAGTCAAATGTAGCTGGAGCCCAAGTGCTTCTGCTGCACAGCTGAGTCGGAGGAGGGGTGATGGCATTTTGGAGCTGCCTTCCCAAAGCAGTCTCCAATCTATGGAAAGGGATCAGGAAGGATGGTGCTGTCTGGGATCTGGCCTGCTTGTATCTCCTGCCTGACCCTACAGCATGGGCTGCCCAGAGCTGCCAGCAGCTGCTTCCCCCAGCAGCAGTGTGGGACCAAAGGCAGGACGAGGGCTCCCTCCAGCCCACCCTGCCCTGGGTAAGTCTCGGGGGCAGCAAAGGGCGGGGGGGGTTTCCTCTTCTTTCCTTGGTGGCCAAGTGCAGCTGGGCAACCTTGCCTCTGCCATCAGTGGAACAGGGCTTAGAGAGTGAAATTGCTGCAGGCAAATCCCGCCGAAGTGTGAATGTAAGGGAAGGGAAGAACATTTTGTTGAGTCTCACAAAGAAAGGAGAGGAGCCTGCCTGTGGCTGAAGGCAACGCTCTGCCTGCAGGCAGGACCCCAGGGCAGCTGGGAAGGTGTGGGACCTGAGGCTCAGGAGCTGCTGGGGCTGGCACCATCTCTCCCGTTGCCTTCCCCAGCTCCAGCTGCTTCTGGATTGTGACACGCACGCAAGAACCAAGCTAGACCTGCAGGGCAGCACTGGGTGTCTATAAACAAGACCTCAAGAGAGTGAAGGCAGCGCTCGGGAAGTCTGTGTTTTGAAACGGGTAAATGAGGTGCTCCTGCTGTGTGGGCTCAGCTGCTGGTGCAGTCTTGTACAAACTGATGGGCCCCAGCCTGCAAACATTTTTGCCCTCCTTGACATTCAGGCCCCAAAGCTATTGGCAGTGGGACAGCAGCTGAAAAGGGCTTGGAGCAGCTGTTGGAGTTCAACCAGTGTCAAAACCTAAGCCAGGGCAGAGGAATGCCACTGTAGTTCTTGTGCTGCTCAGAGGCTGAGAGAGGCCTAGGTGACAACTGGGTTTCACAGGGGCCAAAAGATGGTAACAGAGAAAGAAAAATGGTTCTAAGGGTAGAAACAGACAGAGTGTTTCTGATTCTTTTTGATACTGAAAGAATAAAAGCCCCATACCTGTTGTGTGCTTTACATTTACCCACCTCCTCTGCTGCACGGGGACAGGATGATCAGAAGGGTAAGTTCCCTCAGGAGCTCTCACACCCCTGTCCTTCTTCCCAGTGGAGCCCATGGACCTTGTGAGCAAAGTGAGAGGGCAGAGCTACAGCTGTGCTCTGTCCTTACCAATCCCAGCTGCTCAAAGGGACTCAGAGCACCACCCCAGGAGACACCAAAGGCAGAACAGGCTGCTCATGGCAGCAGCGAGGGTGCAGCCCCGGGTCCCATCCCTGCTGTGGGTGCCCGAGAGCTCTCAGCACACAGGTGAGCTCACTGCTGTCAGACCCACCTGCTGCTCTTACCCTCCCAGCTTGGCTGCTGTTGCAGGAGCAGGTAGAAAGGGACAGGCTGTAAAAGTAAAACTGCTCCTGGAGCCTTTGAAAATGCAGACAAACACCAGTGGTATGATAAGATCTTTATTAGGTGAAAGGGCTATAAAGAAATGAAACTTCTAGAACATTCACTGCACTGGTGCAGGACAAGAAGAACCAGGAGTTGCCTCCAAGGTCTTTGTTTTAAAAAAAGTGGGGAGGGACAGATAAACTTTCCATCCCGTAGCTCTGGCTTTCCTGGGAAGTTTGCTCAGGGCAAAAAGAGGTACAAGACACAGCTTATACTTTTATTTAAGAAACTGCTACATAGTTTTTGCCTCTAATGATGCAAAGGAGGTTCCAGGACACACCGAGCCATCCAAAGTCTCTTGCTAGAGAAAAACACGACCAACAAAAAACCTCCGCACAAACAAAAACCAAAACCCTGTCCTTTTTATCTTTATTATTAAAAAATTGAAAAAAGAAAAGTTGAGACTGCAGGTCAAGGCCGCAGTGATGAAACTGCCCACATGAGCTTGTCTTCCACAGCAAGAGGGCAGGAGGGAGGGAGGGAGGAAATGAAAGAAAGAGGAAGGCCCACAGAACTTTCTTCTTTCTTTCTTTTATTTTCCCCCTCTAAAACAACAGCTATACTGGGGGTTGGGGGGTATAATCAAACCAACAGGACACATCTTGATTTAGGTTTTTGGAAGGGCAGGTCTCCTTATTTGTCTGAATTTAGAACTGCATTAAATAAATGGACTCCAGCTCCAAAAAAAAAGGGCTCAGTTTGTCTTTGTCTGACAGAGTTACAAAACCCATAGAACTTAAAATACAAAACAAAGAACGATGCCCTTGTGCAGATGGAAAATGAATAATTAGTTTTCCTACAAAGAAAACAAAACAGCCTGCAAGATGCAGAAAACCACATTTAGGCTCTATTACATTTACAAATACATACATAAATATATTACATATAAAAGCAACTCAAAGAGGAAGCAGGCGAGTCACACAGAGGATGGCTGGCTGGCTGCAGTTCTCCCCGCACAGACATTTGGCTGAGCAGTTATTTAACCTAATAATTCCAAGAATGGGCTTTTATTTTCTTTTTTCTCTTCTCTCTTTTTCTTTTCTTTCCTTCTTTCTTTTCTTTTCTTTCTTTTCTTTTCTTTTCTTTTCTTTTCTTTTCTTTTCTTTTCTTTTCTTTTCTTTTCTTTTCTTTTCTTTTCTTTTCTTTTCTTTTCTTTTCTTTTCTCTTCTCTTCTCTTCTCTTCTCTTCTCTTTCTTCCTCCTCTCATTTCATTCTCTCCCCCCTCCCCAGTTTCAGGTTTAGTTTGTCCAGTATGGAGAAGTGCCATAGGCGGTTTTGGTAGCCTGAGACTTTTGCTGCATGGTGCTGGGTTGGTTGCGTTGGCCAGATCCACCCTAGAAAAGGGAAACAAAGGAGACAGGAGCATCAGCTGCCACACCACCAGCATTCCCAGGAAGACGAGCGCACCCCAAATCACCAGGAACAGCCCTGACACGCAGCAGCACAGCAATGCTCCCCCCTGAACAGATCTGTTTCTGCCCTGCACCATCCCACTGCCTCCCAAGCACAACAGGCTCAAGCACAAGAGAAGTGAGGAGCAGGGCCAGGCACAGCAAAGGATCTTTCCCAAGGTGAGCCAGACAAGGATGTCACACATTTGGAGCGCAAAATCATGTCCTATTACTGGACTGTAAAGCTGAACACTGTTTTGTTCAGGGAATATTTAGTGCTAGGAAAGTAAACGTGTGCAGGTGAAACCAAATCGGAGCTGACATGCAAACTGCAGGGGGATGCTTGATTTTTCCCCAGAATCACAGCACAAGTGCTCACATCCCGCCCTCCTGACAGGGCACAGCAGCACCTGCCTCGGCTTCACACCCCACACACCATCCCTCCCCAGCCCACAGTAGGATGGGCTCTTCACACAATCACGGCTTGGCTGAGGCTGGCAGGGATCTCTTGAGGTATCTTGTCCAACCCCTTTGCTTAATCAGCTAAGAGCTGCTACCTTAAGAGCCAGCTGCCCAGCATCATTCCCAGACAACTTCAAGGATGGAGACTCCACCAGCTTCCTGGGCAGTGCTTGGTCACCATCCCAGCAAAAACATTTTCTCTGATATTCAGAGGGAACCTCTTGAGTTCCAGTTTGTGCCCACTGCTCCTGTTCCTGTCACTGGATACCACTGGAAAGAACCTGGCTCTGTCTTCTTTACATCTTCCCTTTCTGTACATTGATGAGATCCTCTCTCAGTGTCTCCAGGCTAAACTGTCCCAGCTCCCCCAGCCTTTCCTCACAGGAAACAGGATCCAGCCCCTTCATCAGTCCTTCACTGGACACTCTCCAACACATCCATGTCTCTCCCACAGTGGGGAGCCAAGCACCAGACACGCTGCTGCAGCTGTGGCCCCACCAGGGCTGAGCAGGGGGCAGGGATCAGTTGCCCTCACCTGCTGGCAATGCTGAGCCTGGTGCAGCTCAGGATCTCACTGTTCCTTCTTGCTGGAAGGGCACATTGCTGGATCATGGTCAGTTTGTGCTCACCAGGCCCCCCAGTGCCTTTTCTGCTGAGCTGCTTTCCAGCAGGTGGTTCCTGACTTACACTGGTGCACAGGCCTGTTTTCTCTCCAGGGACAGAAGTGGCATTTCCCCTTGCTGAACTTCAGCTTCCCTCCCCAAGCTGGTCAACAGCCACTGCTGCCAAGGCCCCTTCCCAGTGAGCAAAGCAAACAGCAGAAGGAAACAAACATCCCAAAACCCTGCTGGGAAGCAGGAGCAATGTGCTCCTGGGGATGCTGCAGAGGCAGAAGGGGCTGACTCACCTGCCCATCCTGCTGAAGGTGGTGATGCAGCATCTGGGAATGAGGCTGCTGATGTGCAGGGAGGATATGGAGAAACGGGGCTGGAGCATAACCCGGGGCAGCACCAGGGTTCAGGGGCCCAGTGGATCCAAGAGCAGAAGGCAAGCTGAAGGGAGGTGGAGTGCCAGCATGGAATCCCTGCTTGTCAAACGTCTGCACAGGGGGCAATGGGCACAGTGTCAGACACTGGTGTGAGTAGATCCAGCCAGACCAGAACAAGACTGGCCCAAACACACATCACCTGAACCTTTCACCTACCCCACGAGGAAGCCAAGTCACACTGAATACCTGCAAGCACACCAGAGGATGAGTTTCAGCTCCTGTTCTCGCCCATATTTCTGCACTAATGGCTCTTGAAATTTTTATTTTCACAGACATTGTGGGGTTTTATTTTCCTGACCTCTTTCCATTCAGAGGGACATGGGATTTGCAGCAGCTGCCTAGTCAGTCCTTCCCCCAGTGAGTGGGCCCAGCCTAGAATTACTCAACCTATCCAGGGCAGCCCAACATAAACACAGGAAGTTGCAGCAATATTTTCCTCCTGCTGGCCAAAGCTTGACCCCTAAGCATGGAGGTGACAGCTGGCTTCCTACCTGTAAGCATGGATCGCAGCCAGACACCTATTTCCCCCACTGAGGGTGCAGGGAGGAGCAAACAGGAGCTGGACATAAGCCCACTGCACAGAACAGCTTGTCAAAGCACTTTCTTCTTTGTCTGGGAAACTGCATGCTGAGCAATGGCCACGGGTGAGCTTGGGACAGGGACCCTTGGGTGTTAGAGGCAGGCACTACTGCCTGTCCCTCTGATGGAAAGAAAACAGCCTCTCAACTCACCTGCTTTGAGGGCTATTTGGACTAAAAATGCTAACACCCATAACTTCATTTGCACCCAGGACACTGCTGGCATGGTGTAGCGTGGGCAGTGTGCAGCACAGGGAGCACTGAGCCTCTGCCAGCAGCTGCTGTCAGGAGCTGACACCGCAGAAACAGTGAGACAGAGGATGAGACTTCACTCCAGCAGCAAACAGAGCCAGCGTTACAGATGCCGTGGCCTGCTGACCCTGAGACTGGCCAGCCTGGGAGTAGGAGTCATCATCAGCCTTGGGCCCTGAGGGAGGAGGGTCCAACACTCCTCACCTGAGTCTTGTTATAGACTGAGCCACTGATATCAGGCACACCCGTGTTACTTGAGGTCACAGAAACACCTGGAAAACAGAAACACCACCAAAGGTGAGAATGTCACCCCACCAGCCAGCACAATCCCAAGCTTTGCTCCCAGCACCTCTGGCAGCCTCAGGGGATGTATTGCCCTGCTGGTTCTCCATTTCCAGACCCACAGCACCCCACATGGGAACAGAAGAAAGGGCTCAGCTTCTTGTTCCCACTGTTGAAGCCCACTGGGATAAATCACCCAGGTCCACACCCAGCCATTAACACTCAGATTCCAACGCACTTCACCAGGCAGCAGTTGGCTGCACTGACCACTCACTGAAGCCCACAAAAAGCCAGCATTCCCCTAGGATTAGAGATGCATTTGGCTCTATTGCAGCATTCAAGAGCTTTCCAGTAGTGCCCTGAGTGATGAGACTCAGCATCTCCCACACATCTGAGCCCCATCCTTTCACATCCTACAGAGGAGTGAAGTCTGCAGTGCTCCTCTGCCCGGACAGAATCAGCATCACTGGCTCAGAGACACTTATTCAGAGTTTTATAGAGAATGGCTCTGATAATTCCACGTGGATCAGAATAAAGCCAATGGTTGCTTTGTTCAGTGAATCAGAGATCTGGGCTCAAGGGTACTGCTCCAAGCTTTTGTAAACCTCCTTGGACACTGCTGAATTGCTTGGACACTTCCTGGGTTGCTTCTCCACTGAAAAGAGTGTGACCATCTGGTGTTTCAAAAGCACAGCAAATACTTGGTACTTGCTTTGGAATGAAGATGAACCATATAATGCTAAGCAGCCCAGTATATGCTTCTCAGATCTAACCAGCATGTGCCAAATAAAGCTTTTGTATGAGCTGGATAAATTCTTCAGCTTTTACAGTCACAAAGGAAACATCTCCAGGCATGACACAACGTTATGAGTGCGTACAGGCAGCAGCTAGACAGCCCAGAGATGCGTGAAGTGCCCTGCTCCTCTCTAACATGTGGGTGTCTCAGGTACCTACCAAGAAACTAAAAATCTAGCTATGATTTGGCAGAGGATCATTTCAACAATAGCACTGAACTGCTCAAGTTTCAAAATCACAGCACTGCTGAAGGATCACTATATTCTTCAGCAAAGAATGCTTTGGCTTAGGAAGCAGCTTACCATTTCTCCCATGTTTAATTGGACCAAGCTGTGCATCAGCTGCACAAATCTTTATGCCAAGTTCAGCCGTGAGGTTTAGAAGGAACAACTGGGCCATTAGAAAAGCATTTTGTATACAGGAGATGGAGAAACAGCTTGGATCACAACCCTCTTTGGAGCTGGCTGCTGTGTTGACTGCACAGCACTGGGAGTTTGCCCTACTAAAGCCCACTCCAGAGGAACCTCCAGTCTCAAAGTGTTACCTTTCCCAGGTCCAGTGCCAGCAGATTTGTTTTGTGCTTGAGATGACCCACTGTAGCCTCCTTTGCTGTAATCTCCAGCTGCCGTTCCCTGCGTTAAGTCATCGTAGCCTGCCGGGGTGCACAAGACCGGGCGTTACGGTGCGCGAGCGGCGCCACGGGCGCTCACAGGGCAGCAGGGCTGAGGCCTTACCTGCACCGTAGCCATGCTGGCTGTAGCCACTTGTCTGCTGAAAGGGAGTCGATGCGGTGTTCAGGTTGACTCCGTGCTGTTTAGCAGATGCTGGAGGTACCTGGACAAAGGACGGGAACAAAAAGTGCCGTCAGCTAGAGCACAGGCTCCCTCTGCCATCTAGTGGGGAAGGCACCTGACACCTCATGTCGGGAATTCAGTCGGGAGCTGGGAGGACTGGGATGGCATGGGACTGCTTACAGCAATAATAGTGGAAATCCAGCAGTATTAGTTGCTAGAGTGGATTTGTGTCACAGGATTTCTCCTAGAGCTGTCCCTGTGATTGCAGTGCAGCTCTCCCTCAGAACAGGCTGCATATTTCATATGCTGAATGTAAACAGCAAATTTTTACCCACAAACCTGAGAACAACCACAGACTCAAAGGAAACATCAATTCCTGCCTGAGACTCTTCATAAAATTCCTACAGGGCCCTTAATAGCCTCATCTACCCTTCTGCCTGGAGCAGCACCTCTTCCCAAATAACCTTTTTCCTCCTGAGACTTCCAGCCCTGCTCTCTGACTTAATGGGATCTCCTCCATCCAGGCTCACCAATTCAGCTTTGGGTCTCCCCTTGACTCTCTAGGGACCAGTAAGGACTTTCAGGAACAGCAAGCCCACGAAATGCAGCTGTCAGCTATTTACAGAAACTTGCACAGGGGTCCATGAATTCTTGCCTTTAAAAATTTTTGTTTTCTTCTGGGTGAGACTGCAGCTATTTTCTCACGTTGCATGCTTTTGGAGATCTCCTGCAGACTGGGGAAGCTGACTGTATTCCATTCTAATGAGAATCCACTGAATACTGACTCCAGCTCTGGAGTCCTCAGTATGAGGAAGCTGTGGACCTGTTGGAGCAGATCCAGAGGATGTCACAAAGATGATCAAGGGGATAGGCTCCTCTCTCCTATGAGGACAGGCTGAGAGTTGGGGCTGTTCATCCTGAAGAAAAGAAGGCTCTAGGGAGACCTTACTGTGACCTTTCTACACTTAAAGAAGGCTTCTAGGACATATGGACAAAACATTTTACCAGGCCCTGTAGTGAGAGGACGAAGGGTGTTTTAAACTGAAAGGTGGTAGATTTAGATTAGATATAAAGAAAATAGTCATCACCATGAAGGTGGTGTGGCACTGGCACAGGCTGCCTGGAGAAGATGTGGATGGCCCTCATCCCTGGAAGTGTTCGAGGCCAGGTTGGATGGGGCTCTGAGCAACCTGGTCTAGTGGAGTGTGTCCCCGCCCATGGCAGGAGGACTGGAACAAGATGGTCTTTGATGATACTTTCCAACCCAAACCTTCCTATATTCCAAGATGTGGAATGTTTGGGCTGGAGAAAGCAAAACTGGAGAGGCATGCAGGGAGCGTTACAGTTGAGGCTGTCACACTTACAAACATGGTTGGCCCATATTGGAATGCACTGGGAACACCGGGCATCCCAGCATAGTAAGGGAGCCCAGTGTAGCTGTACCCTGGGGGCAGGGTCGGGTTGAGGAAGGGCTGCTGAGTTGTGTGGTGAGTCTGTGTCTGGTTCTGCTGTGGCTGGGCCAGTGTGGTTGCAGGAGCAGGAGAGGCAGTATCTCCACGGCCAAATTTTGTTACATCACCTGTGAAAGAAAGAACTGGTCAGAAAAGCTATCAAGATACTGCAGAGATGAAGAATTCAATGGACTTATATCCTCTGAACAGAAGCAGACAACTACAGAACAGGACACATCCTGCACCTGAAAGCCTGCAGTTGTTTATGGGAAGCCCTCACCCAGTCTCTGTTCCTGACAGCCACAGGGATATTGCCTGTTTATGGCACAGAACTGTGTCCCATGGCTACTGCACTGATAAAGAGAGATGCCAATACTCACCTATCTCACACGGTCTGAGCAGACTCATTACTAGCAGATCACTGCAATAAAACATGCTAAAAGCGGAAGCATGGTAAATAGCCAGAGAGCCAATGGTTGTTGGGTTAAATTGTGACTCTCCTGGAGGTTAACCTGTTTAGCTAAGCTTCATGGGCTGAAAGCAGGTTAGGATTTACAGGCAGTGACGGGCATATTTTTGCCAATGTCTGTTTATTTGTCAAGCATGACTAGTTAAGATGTCCAGTTCCTCACACCACCAAAGTTCTGAAGACAGTAGCTGAAGGCCAGGAAAACAAGGCTTGCATCGTAGGCCACCTTATTGAAGAAGCAGGAAGGGAAATTCAGTTATTAACCCAAAACCAGCCTTCCAAGAGAAGTGATCATGAAGCAGAAAATTCACAAACACTTGTACTTTTTGGCAGCCTAGAGAGCACCGTGTTCATATGTTTACCAAGGAGGTGACATACATCAATCCCTTCTACCTCATTCCCAACCATATTCCTTTTTGCTGGTTACTAGGAAGTATGAGAGCACTTAATACCATCATTATAGGAACCACAATGCCTATGGCTACAGTTTTAAGATGTAATCAACTGGCAGTGAATGAAAACCACTGGCTGAAATCCTGGGTGGCATCAATACCATCTTTGCACAATGACAGCTAAAGAGCAAGACTAGGAACAAGGAAGGGTTTCTTTAACCACAGAAAGGAAAAGCAACTCCTCTTTGAGCAACAGCAGGATGACCTGCACTAAGAAACCAGCATATCTCACTTGCCATCCTCATCTTTAACTAGCACTCACCTGAGTACGGGTTGTTAGCAAGGCTCCCATCTCTGCCTGTCAAGGTTGCAGGAGCCGGGAATGTAATTCCATAGTAATCCTTGGAAGAGACAACACCATTTATTAATAGTTGAAACTGGAACACAGCTGGACAGATCTGATGAACTGCATACTAGACACAGAAGAAAATTCTAAAAGTAAGAACTAAAGGAGGTTTGAGTGGAAGCTGACCTTACATTGTGCAGCAAAGCTGAAAATTTACCTGGAGCCTCAGGCTAAAAATAAACCTACTTTATAGACACTTTTCATGTTATATACAAATATTTCATCTCTTAATGGTAAGTTAAAGGCAATAACTAAATGATTTCCCACACAGCTCCCAACTCTGAACTGTCATCTTCCAGTGAGACTGCATGAAAGAGAACTGAGCATTGTGGGTCAAAGGCCTGGAGTCAGGCCAGGACTGTAATCACAACATGGGTGTAAGTCTAAGGGTTTTGCCCTTGTACCGTGCCCTGTTTTCTAAATGTGGAAATATCAGCTACAAAAACAACAAAAACATCAAAAGAGAGAGAAAACCAGTTACTATTGGATAACTGGAAAATTTATTTGAACTCCTTTACAGGAGACCTCAGGTAATAAGTCTCCAAAGTGGGGTGTGTATCCAACCCATTGGGTTGCAGGAAGAAAATGGATTTGGTACCTTTGATAAATACAACTTAAGAGAACTTTAAAACAGTGTTTAACATTTCTCTCCTTTTTTCATTTTTATCTTAGTGTATGTTTTATAATATATATATATATATTTTAGTACAGGGGTATACGTATATAATTCAGAAGTAAAAATATACTGAAGGTGAGTGCTAATTTTTTTGCTGATAGGGTGCATAAAAAAGGTGGAAACTGCTGCCTTAGATCATTCTTCTAGGTCTTCTACAAGAAGGTAAGCAACACTAGAAAGCTTGCACTCTGAAATGACAGGACATGCCAGCAAAACCAAAGCAGTATTTTGACCTCAGTTTGGGAGAAAAGGTAAGAAGTTTTCCCTTCTCTCTCTGGGTGAACTCCACCTGTGGGTCTGGTAATCATTTTTTTTTCCTCCTAATTTTCCTGTTCTCCTCACCACCTCCAATCCAGAAATAGATTGGAGTAATAGTAGTCCAAGTAGTAATATAAGTCTGGTAAGTAATAGTAGTCTAAGTAATGTAAGTAGTCTTAGTAATGTAAGTCTAGTAACAGTAGTCTGAGTAGTAATTGCATCAATTTTCACACATTTTCAAATACTGGAAATATCTCCTCCTTTATCACACTCCTCCCTGCAAATGCCATAGCGCCTCAAATGTTTTCTCAGAGTGGACAGCACCCTACACCTTGCTCCACTTCTGTGCATCACTTCCCTGTCTTCTATACCAAATCCTCCATCACTGAATATGAAATAAAATGACACAGTTTTAGTATTGTATGTGCTTTCTGTAACTTGTAATGGTGCTGTTACATCATTAACATTTCCTTCCCTGGTAATTCCCCTCCTTAGGAACTCCAGCATGAATCACTTGGCAAAACACAACTAAATTCATATTTAAAGTCTTAGCAGGTTATTCAAAAGCAGCACTCTCATAGCCTTCTGATGAAAATGCCACAAAAAGAAGATCTAGAGAAGAGATGTGAACACAGTTCAGCTGATATGAATTAGCACACTAACATTTTCCTCCTATACAAACTGCACAAGATATGATCAAATCTACATGAAAAGAGGGTCTTATGGGTAGCAATTATTCTCACTGCTCCTCAGGCAAGGGAAAACCACACCAGTACTGAATATCTGTATCCTACTTGTGCATACACACAATCAAACTAAAAACTCATTAGAAAATACGAGTGCAAGGCAGTTATGTCTGCAGTTCATGCCTGCCCAAAGGAAAATATCAGGGAAGACACTCTGCTCTTCAAACATCACAGATAGCTCCTGACTTACAAAAGGAGAAGCTGCCTAAAGCCAAAAGTGAAATATCAGAAATAGGCTCAAAAAATGAAGCAGAAAATGATGAAAAAAGGGTAAGTGATGAGACAATAATAGATTTAAGTTCCACCCAGCAGCTCACTGGGTACCACACACACCAGCATTTGTAAGATCTTTGCAACAGATGAACAGAGAAGACAGCATATCCCAATGTAACATACACCAAAAGAACCCAAAAACCAAAAAAATCCACAGTGAGACTTTACTGCAACAATATGCACATTACTTGAGTTAAATTTAAAAAAAAAAAATCTCAGGAGAAAATCCCATTCTTGCTTTATCAGCAACCACGGGGATCTCTTGCTGCTGAAGTTACACAGCAAGCAGTGACGACTCGCACTTGGAACTCTGCCCACTTTCACTTTTCACATGCAAGTGGACCGGTACATGAAATAGAAATATTCCCACATGCTCCTGCCCCCAGAACATCTAACACTGCCACATTTTCACAAAGGATTCACAACACAATAAGTTAAAAAAAAAAAAACCAAAAAAAACAAAAACCAAAAAAATCAAAATCCATAAAGAGCAAACACTGCATGAATAGTTGCTGAAAAAATCCTGTGTGACACCTGTGCATTTATTTCTAACTACCAACATTCCAAGGGGAATTAACTCTGGATACAGGGGTATGAGAAATGGCTCCAAAAATATTCTGTAAGATTTTGCAAGGAGAGGAAAAATTCTTGCATTAGCAAAGCTACAGGTGCTACAGAAAAAAAATTAAAATATATATACATATACACATATAAATAGAATTTAAAAAGACTGAGAGACTAACAATATTTGTCAATAAAAAATATAGGAAAACACGAATTAACATGCAAAATAAGCATTATATACAAATAATATTAGAGCATGCAATAAGAAAAAACAGTTGCTGGTAGATAGAGAAATTTTAAAATAAACCCCAAAAAAAGACAACACACAAAACAGATGAAAAGACAACCCTGAAACACATCCCCAGCACAGCCAACCAGAAAACTTATGTCACACTTTCGTCTCCTGTAATAGCTTGGTAGCCAGGCTTCCCCCTGGCAGCAGCCCTGAGAAAGTGTCAGCTCCAGTTCTCATAGCAGCGTCCCCTCCTGGTCAGTGACAAGCACCAAAGCCCTCAGAAGAAAGCAAACAGAAAAAACAAAAGTGAAAACGGAAAAGGGAAATTTTCTAGAGGATGGTGATGAAAGGAAAGCCTGGGCATGGGCACATAAAACTGCACGCCCGGCAGCACCCCAAGCAAAGCAACCAGCACTACCGAGCCGGAGCACACACTCCTGCACAGCACCCAAAGCTCCACCATGGCTGTACCTGGATGTGCACAGCCCCGCCTGTGGCACAGCACCCTGGCACTGCTGCTCCTCATCGTGGCTCTCACCACCGGCCTCCCGTGCCATCACCTGCGGACCCACAATCCTGCGGATGCACTCCAGCTTCTGAAGGACATGGCTCCAAGCACGACAGAGCCCTGCAATCTCCAGAAGCGACCACTCTTCCCCGACACCCTCCTCCACGACACCCTCCAGCCGCACCAAGCCGCCGCCACCGCCCTACGCATCCTCCAGCACCTCTTCCACACCCTCAGCTCCAACAGCACCCGCCAGCACTGGCCCAGCCACGCTCGCAACCACCTCCTCAACCAACTGCAGCACCACATCCACCACCTCGAGCAATGCCTCCCCGACAACGCCCTGCTCTTCAAAGGACCACGCAACCCGCTGCTCGCCATCAACAAGTACTTCAGGGACATCCACCTCTTCCTCCACGCCCACAACCACAGCGCCTGCGCCTGGGACCACGTCCGCCTCGAAGCTCTTGACTGCTTCCGACACGTGGACAAACTCCTACGGCGAATGAAGCACCAAGCTGCTCTGGACCCCACTAAACCCACGGAGAGCAAACACCCATCCCCAGCCAGCAACAGTGGTCATGGATTGAGTGGTGACAGCAGGAGCCCAGGCTGGGATCACTTGGTACCAGTCACACTTCTTCCGACCAATGAGCTGATGGGGAAAGGGGTATGATCGTGGTGACACTGGGGTCAGTATGTGGCACAGCCCACACCCAAAACACAGCCACTGGAGAGGAAGGAAGAGGAAATTTCTGTGCTACACATTCATGGTCAGCTGCAAGATACTGGGGATACAGATGGCACTCGTTACCTGTGGAATTACCACTTTCATCCAGACTGCAGCCTCACCTGATGAACGGGAAGGGGATCATGGACACTGGGGATCTACTGTGGGAATGCCAATCACTGTTTATCACAGAACTCTGTTTGCTTACTTATTTAATTAATTAACTTAGTTGTTTGTTTTTTTCCTTGGGCTGGCCATTTATTTATTTATTTATTTATCTATCTATCTATCTATTTATTTATTTATTTATTCTTTTGTTAGAAATAAAGACTTTTTGTAAAAACAAAAAAGAATGAAAAAAAGCAAAGCTGTGGTCATTGTGCTCCATGTTTATACCTGACATGCAAAGACACAGTCATTTCAGGCTGTGAGGGGATGAGTCTCTGTCCTGCAGCCCATCTTGCCAATGCCTCCTGCCTGGGTCAAAGGCTATGGATAGCACACTCTCAGGGAATGGTGGTCCTGGAGCCCCCAGGCATCTCTTACAGCTGCGAGACCATCGGGGCACCCATTTGCCACAAATGGCATGATGCCTTCCCTGCGCACTTCCTCCTCTTCCACCACCTCACTCTGCCTTCCAGACCCTCCAATAATGCCAAGACTTGAAAGCCACCTCCAAACCATCATCCCACCACAAACCACCATTCTGCAATGCCACAGCACTGCTTTGGAAGAAACAGGGTGGCATGGACAAGGTGCACCTCAAAGAATCAAGGAGGGGACCCATAAAGGTCTGCAGAGATTTGGACAAGGAACAGAACTCCAGTGCTACCAACTCCACCCAAGAAACACCAAGAAGACACAAAAACCCACAGGAGATGTCCAGAACTGCTCTGCTACAACCACCACAACTGGTCCAGGATGCTTCTGCCTGTGCTTACATCACAGTGGCTATGGGGACCTGCTGCAGCACACAGAGCACATTATCCTTGTCCTTCTTCACCCCAACACATCATTAGCAAGCAAAGAGATCCATCATCCAAACACCCTCACTCAATATGGTCCAACCCAACCAGCACAGCATTCCCCATGAAGGGAACTGCCCACACATCACCATGTGCTCCTTCACCCTCCAACTATCAACCCAGAAGTATCTTCCCAGGTCAGCAGCTCCAGCCTCCTCCTGCATGGGACAAAGAGATTGTTTCCTGTGCTCAAACAACCTCCACCACTGCATCACTGCAAGGATACCGCTCCGTGCAAACACAACTGATCGCTCCCCCTTAAGCTGAGTGAAAAAACAAGAGGACCAAATACAGAATCATAGAATCACTAAGGTTGGAAAAGACCTCCAAGATCATCAAGCCCAGCCTTTGACTAAATACCATTAAGCCATATCATGAAGTGCCACATCTACTCACATCTTCCAGTGGTGGTGACTCCACCACTTCCCCAGGGAGCCTGTTCCAATGCTTGACCACTCCTTCAGTGAAGAAGTTTTCCCTAATATCCAACCTGAACCTCCACTGGCACAGCTTGAGGCCATTTTCCTTTCCTATTGCTAGTTGCTGGGAGAAAAAGCCAATTCCCAGATGGTTATAACCTTCTTTTAGATCACTGTAGAGAGCTATAAGGTTCCCCAAGCTTCCTTTTCCCCACACTAAACTCATCCACTTCCCTCAGCTGCTCCTCATATGACTCACTCTACAGACCCTTCCCCAGCTCCCGTTTCCTTCTCTGGACACGCTCCAGCACCTCAGTGTCCTTCTTGCTGTGAGGAAACAAAGCTGAACACAAGATTCCAGCTGTGGCCTCACCAGTGCCCCCAGCACAGGGGGATGGCCACTGCCCTGCTCCTGCTGGCCACACCATTGCTGACACAAGCCCGGTGCCATTGGCCTTCTTGGTCACCTGGGCACACTCCAGCTCGTGTCCAGCCACTGAAAACCAGCACCTCCAGGTCCTTTCCCATTCAGCAGCTCTCCAGCCGTGCTGTCCCAGCCTGGAGCTGCAGGGGGTTGCTGTGTCCCAAGGGCAGGACCCAGCACTTGGCCTTGTTGAATTTCACACAACTGGCCCTGGCCTGTGGATCCAGCCTGTGCAGATCCCTCTGCAGAGCCTTCCTGCCCTCCAGCAGATCAGCACTCACACCCAGCTTGGTGTTGTCCTCAAACTGACTAAAGGAGCTCTTGATTCCCTCACTTGGATCATCAATAAAGATAAAAAACAGTACAGTACAGAGCCCCAGTACAGAGCCCTGGGGGACACCACTAGGGACCAGCTGCCTGCTGTAAGTAATTCCATCCACCAGCACTCTCTGGGCCAGGCCAGCAGCCAGGCTTTAACTCAGAGAACAGAGCATCTAAGCCACAAGCACCTGGTGTCTCCAGGAGAATTCTATGGGATACAGTGTTAAAGACTTTTCTAAAGTCCAGGAAGTCAACATTTCTGGACTTTCCCTTGTCAGCTAAGAGGGTCACTGTGTTACAGAAGGGGATCGGGTCAGGCAGTTATGCCTTTGACAAACCCATGCTGCCTGGCATTATCCCCTGGATCTCCTGGAGGTGCCATGTGATGGCACATGAGCTTCCCCAGCACCAAGGTCAGGCTGACAGGCCTGTAGCTTCCCGGATTCTACTTCTGACCCTTCCTGAAGATAAGCATTACACTGGCCACACTCCAGGTGCCTGGGGCCTCCTTTGTTTGCCAGGACTGCTTGTAAATTACAGGGAGTGGTTTGGTGAGCTTTTCCACCAGCTGTCTTATATATTCAGGTACACAGCAGGACCCCTCAAGATGAAACTTCCACATTGAACCACTGTCCTCCTGATGCTCCTATCTAGAAATACCCTGTGATGTCAGGAATGAGGACCTCGTTGGTTCTGTCTTTTCTGAGGCAGCTAAAGGAACTAAATCAATGTGGTAATGACACAAGCTGGAATACAGGGAATTAATGAAAGAAGAAAAGCATTTGTGTAATGTAATTTTTTGTATTCTGGTGATACAACACCAGAATAGGGATTAGAGAGGTTGAGTGATATCTGTTCCTGGGGACATAGCTGAAAGCATCACTGGACAAGGCCATGAGCAGGCTCTTCTGATACCACCTCCTCTCAGCATCACACTGCACTTGGGATATCCAGGGCAAAACAGAAAATTAAAATTAGCTTTAAAAAATCCTTTATTGTTCAAAAGTGACAGCTTAGAGGAGACTTCTTAAACTCCATCACAGTGAAAATCAAACTGCAAGAGGGAAGCAAGACACTGCAGAAGCTTCATCAACATTCAGTGCCTAGGTGCTTAGACCCAGAGCCACGTCTTCAACTTAATGACTTAACAAGCTCCTGAGGTTCCTGAGAAATAAACCATTTTACCACTCTATCAAGGGCTAAAAAGAAAGAATTTATTCATATGAATACAAAGAAAACAAGCATAGCGTAGGTAAAAAAACCCAGAAAAACCTAATGGAGATTTACAAAAAGACTTGGGTAGTGTCCCAGACAGAATGGAAGCTTTGGACAACATTTATCAAGGAAGGCTTCCCATTGAGGTTCAGAAAATATCTCCTTGCTTGCTAAACTCCTTCTCAGAGAAGTCTGGAGGCAGCTTAATACAGTCTTCGTCCCACAATAGGTAAATGGTTCATCTCTAAAGAATTATATAGGTGTAAATGAGCCTTTATACAAATTTGTCCTGAAAGATTATGGACATATTTATTTACATACTTCTATAGGAAATATATTTATATGGGAAAAACAAATTGTTAAAATTCATCATGACAATAATGAATTTTCATCAGAATTATCTATGATACATTACAGACAGTTGTAACTACTTGTACAGTGCTCTATTACACCAATCCTTTAAAAGCCAGATTAATAACAAACTAGAGAACAATGCAATTAATGCAATGCCTTTTATTCTGCCTCAAGCAATAGCCTAGAGGTGTGTCCCCACTCAAGGGAGGAATTTCCAGGCATACTAGAAGAAGGCGAATGCTGAATACCCCGGCAGTTAAGGCTTGCAATTGGAATTTACAGAATAAAATTATTGACTCTAATGCATTAAAAGCTGAGAAAGCTCAATCAGTGCAGAACTTAACAGAAATTTACCAGTTACTTACAACTAACTTAGTAGAACCACTACTTCCTTTTTTCAACACTAGGAACTAAGTTGGCACATCCTGACCAGTGCAATTATCACTAAGGAAACAATACGTTAAAAAACTTCAAAATATTTGACTTTAGAAGAGTTCAGTGAGATGGATTTCAGCACTCTTCAAAACAAAAAATTCTGTTACTTCCCCTCCACAGCACCAGACAAAGATCTAGAAAAAAGTGTAAAGTCCAAGATACGATAGTGCCATTGAAGCACTAGGTACACTAAAGGGCAAGAAGGGAAATTCAGCGAAACACAAGAGGAATAAGAGATGACACCAGAAAGAAAGGAAAACCACAAGAAACCCACAATAACATCGCAACTACACGATGAGGCACTAATCTGAGGTTACACCTCCCCAAAACCAACACGCAAGAGACCACAGCTAATGTCAAAAAAGGAATTAACAAAACAATGAAGAGCCACGGCCACCCCAACAAAACACTGCCCCGAGACCACCACAGCCACCAGCACAGACTGGAAAGCACGGGAGGAAACTCCCGGCAATCAGAAAGCGATGAAGGGAAAGCTGCCGCCGTACAAAGCCCTGCACCCGGCAGCGCCCCCAGCACAGCCACCACCAGCACCAGCAGCACCACCGGGCCTCGCCAGGCTCCTCCTGCCCGGCACCACCCGACAGCACCCACGGAAGAAGCAGCATGGCTGCCCCCACAGCCACACAGCCACGGCTGCCGCACGCCGCCCCGCCGCTCCTGCTCCTCCTCACCGCTCTGGCCACCAGCCTCGCCTGCCAACACCTCTGGACACACGACGACGCCTTCCCCGGCGACGCACTCCGCCTCCTCCAGGACATGGCTCCCAGCCACACACAGCCCTGCCACCTCCAAGAGCCGCCCTTCTTCCCCGACACCCTCCTCCACGACACCCTCCAGCCGCACCAAGCCGCCGCCACCGCCCTACGCATCCTCCAGCACCTCTTCCACACCCTCAGCTCCAACAGCACCCGCCAGCACTGGCCCAGCCACGCTCGCAACCACCTCCTCAACCAACTGCAGCACCACATCCACCACCTCGAGCAATGCCTCCCCGACAACGCCCTGCTCTTCAAAGGACCACGCAACCCGCTGCTCGCCATCAACAAGTACTTCAGGGACATCCACCTCTTCCTCCACGCCCACAACCACAGCGCCTGCGCCTGGGACCACGTCCGCCTCGAAGCTCGTGCCTCTTTACGCCACCTCCACAACCTCGCACGCACCATGCGCCGCTAGCGCAAACACCCACGCTCCAACCCACACCTACCACCCCAACCCACCTCCAACCCCACGCCTCCTCTCACCTGGGACACGAGACAGGGCTGCAACAGGCGCTCGGCACCCGCAGCCTTCAACCACTGCACCTCCATTGATTCAGCCTCTCCCACTGCCATGGACAAAGAACCGTCTCCCCTTCTTTACAGACTTATTTATTTATTTATTTATTTATCCACGTATTTATTTTTCCACTTATTCACTTATTTATCACACTGAAAATAAAAAACTATGACAAAACACTTGCCACTGCCTCTCCTCTCTCTAGCACTGCAACCGGTCTTTGGGCCAGGGGAAAGCAATCCTCACTCAACACCTACCGCAAGACTTCCTCCAAACAGCTCCTGTCCACTCTTCTCAACGGCGCCTGACCAAACAGGATCCTATAGCAAACCCTTTGCAAAAACACTGCCAGCATCTGGCCACCACCACGGTATCCCAAACAGAAAAACACCCTAAGGCTGGAGAGCACCGCTGCACCTCGTCTGCTTTATCCACATCGTGCTCCATCCATCCATCCAATCCACGCCTCTCTCACTCACAGACAAGGATGTCCTGCGGGACACGGCCAAGCACTTTGCACAAGTCCAGGCACCCAAGGTCACTTCCTCTGCCCCTATCCACCACTGCTCCGTAACCCTGACCATAGAACAGCACCAGAACTGCCAGGAATGGCCATCTTCCACTTTGCCATGCCGTGCTCCCTGGTACCAATCACCTCTTTGTTTTCCATAGGCCTTCTTCGAGTTCTGTTTTCCCGGAGAAGCAGCCTTATCATCTTGCTTGGAACAAAGCTCAGACTGACTGCTCTGTAGCTCCCACACTCTTCCGCTTTTCCCGCTGTAAAAACAGGGGTTACATTTCCCTTCTTCCACTTAGCGGGGGGGATTTCAACCGACAGACGCCAATTCTCTAAAAGGATCCGTCCTGGCCTAGCAACCCCATCTGATCCTTCCCTCAGGACTCACACGCGAATCTCATCGGGTCCCATGCAATTCTACATAATCCCGCTCCCTAGACCTCAAATCTCAAACCTCATCCAAACCTGCAGTGGCCGTGGCCCTTCCTTCTTCATGTAGGCCTCCCAGCGTTTGCCGATCACAACTTGGGCAGTGTGCCGGGAGACTACTAACACACGAGGATACAAACACAGCTCATCTCCACAGCCTCTCTTTCCCCCAGAAGTCGAGAACTTTCAAATCCCATGAGCCGCTCCTAGCAGCAACCCAAACGTTTCTCCACGAGGCCAGAGTGATCTTCTCCTTGCACATCTTTGCCCACCCCAAATTCCTCTTCACCGTGCCGCAGATTTTTTCCCTTTTTGGAAAGGCATCTGAAACTACTGGCCAGCCTACTCTACTCCAGCCAAAGAAGCCCTTTGCCCGCAGCCTTTCTCACAAGTCACGTCCTCTGGACCACTGTGCATCTTCAGAGACATCACCTCCAAGAGCCCCACACCTCTCATGGAATTAAAGAGCCCTGAACAGGACACGGTGTTCAAGGCAAAGGCTCCAGCACTCTCAAAACACAACACCATTTCTTTCACGCGGGACTGTCCTCACTTGCCCTCTGGTCGCCTCAGCCACTGAGGCATGGATCTCAAAAGCAGACCGTTGCTCCAGGTCCACAGCCATGGCACCAAGCACAACCGTCACACCAAAGCCCTTCCCTTTCTCCCGCTTCTTCACTCAGCCTTTCTTGCCTGCCCTGCGGCTCGCTCCACCCAAACATAACAGGAGGAGCGCCTCCTTGCAGGGACACACTCGGGCCCCCAAGGCCCACATGCACAAGGAGCCCCTTGAACCCTGCCACAGCCTCTGGGCCTTTACCGCAGGAGGGGAAACGGCAGCCCTCGCCCACTGACATCACCGCACAACCCTTGCAACCACAAAAGGAAAACAGTGGCTAAGATGAAAATAAAGGCAAGCCTCAAAGTGAAAGGAAAAGTGACCGCAGCCACCACCAGGGCTTTGCAGGTGGAAACGATGCTTGGGCACAAACAGAGACTCAGTTGCACAGCACAGACCTTGCAGCTGGCTCGGCAAGCGAAAGGGAACGCCCAACAGCCCGCTCCAACGCACCTGACCCCGACGCCTCTGGCCCAGAGCTTTCACAACCCCTTTCATCCGCGACGGCCACTCTCCCCCGCCACACCGCTGCCACCACAATCCCCAGCCACGGCCACCCCAACAAAACACTGCCCCGAGACCACCACAGCCACCAGCACAGACTGGAAAGCACGGGAGGAAACTCCCGGCAATCAGAAAGCGATGAAGGGAAAGCTGCCGCCGTACAAAGCCCTGCACCCGGCAGCGCCCCCAGCACAGCCACCACCAGCACCAGCAGCACCACCGGGCCTCGCCAGGCTCCTCCTGCCCGGCACCACCCGACAGCACCCACGGAAGAAGCAGCATGGCTGCCCCCACAGCCACACAGCCACGGCTGCCGCACGCCGCCCCGCCGCTCCTGCTCCTCCTCACCGCTCTGGCCACCAGCCTCGCCTGCCAACACCTCTGGACACACGACGACACCTTCCCCGGCGACGCACTCCGCCTCCTCCAGGACATGGCTCCCAGCCACACACAGCCCTGCCACCTCCAAGAGCCGCCCTTCTTCCCCAACACCCTCCTCCACGACACCCTCCAGCCGCACCAAGCCGCCGCCACCGCCCTACGCATCCTCCAGCACCTCTTCCACACCCTCAGCTCCAACAGCACCCGCCAGCACTGGCCCAGCCACGCTCGCAACCACCTCCTCAACCAACTGCAGCACCACATCCACCACCTCGAGCAATGCCTCCCCGACAACGCCCTGCTCTTCAAAGGACCACGCAACCCGCTGCTCGCCATCAACAAGTACTTCAGGGACATCCACCTCTTCCTCCACGCCCACAACCACAGCGCCTGCGCCTGGGACCACGTCCGCCTCGAAGCTCGTGCCTCTTTACGCCACCTCCACAACCTCGCACGCACCATGCGCCGCTAGCGCAAACACCCACGCTCCAACCCACACCTACCACCCCAACCCACCTCCAACCCCACGCCTCCTCTCACCTGGGACACGAGACAGGGCTGCAACACGCGCTCGGCACCCGCAGCCTTCAACCACTGCACCTCCATTGATTCAGCCTCTCCCACTGCCATGGACAAAGAACCGTCTCCCCTTCTTTACAGACTCATTTATTTATTTATTTATTTGTTTATTTATCCACGTATTTATTTTTCCACTTATTCACTTATTTATCACACTGAAAATAAAAAACTATGACAAAACACTTGCCACTGCCTCTCCTCTCTCTAGCACTGCAACCGGTCTTTGGGCCAGGGGAAAGCAAGCCTCACTCAACACCTACCGCAAGACTTCCTCCAAACAGCTCCTGTCCACTCTTCTCAACGGCGCCTGACCAAACAGGATCCTATAGCAAACCCTTTGCAAAAACACTGCCAGCATCTGGCCACCACCACGGTATCCCAAACAGAAAAACACCCTAAGGCTGGAGAGCACCGCTGCACCTCGTCTGCTTTATCCACATCGTGCTCCATCCATCCATCCAATCCACGCCTCTCTCACTCACAGACAAGGATGTCCTGCGGGACACGGCCAAGCACTTTGCACAAGTCCAGGCACCCAAGGTCACTTCCTCTGCCCCTATCCACCACTGCTCCGTAACCCTAACCATAGAACAGCACCAGAACTGCCAGGAATGGCCATCTTCCACTTTGCCACGCCGTGCTCCCTGGTACCAATCACCTCTTTGTTTTCCATAGGCCTTCTTCGAGTTCTGTTTTCCCGGAGAAGCAGCCTTATCATCTTGCTTGGAACAAAGCTCAGAATGACTGCTCTGTAGCTCCCACACTCTTCCGCTTTTCCCGCTGTAAAAACAGGGGTTACATTTCCCTTCTTCCACTTAGCGGGGGGGATTTCAACCGACAGACGCCAATTCTCTAAAAGGATCCGTCCTGGCCTAGCAACCCCATCTGATCCTTCCCTCAGGACTCACACGCGAATCTCATCGGGTCCCATGCAATTCTACATAATCGCGCTCCCTAGACCTCAAATCTCAAACCTCATCCAAACCTGCAGTGGCCGTGGCCCTTCCTTCTTCGTGCAGGCCTCCCAGCGTTTGCCGATCACGACTTGGGCAGTGTGCCGGGAGACTACTAACGCACGAGGATACAAACACAGCTCATCTCCACAGCCTCTCTTTCCCCCAGAAGTCGAGAACTTTCAAATCCCATGAGCCGCTCCTAGCAGCAACCCAAACGTTTCTCCACGAGGCCAGAGTGATCTTCTCCTTGCACATCTTTGCCCACCCCAAATTCCTCTTCACCGTGCCGCAGATTTTTTCCCTTTTTGGAAAGGCATCTGAAACTACTGGCCAGCCTACTCTACTCCAGCCAAAGAAGCCCTTTGCCCGCAGCCTTTCTCACAAGTCACGTCCTCTGGACCACTGTGCATCTTCAGAGACATCACCTCCAAGAGCCCCACACCTCTCATGGAATTAAAGAGCCCTGAACAGGACACGGTGTTCAAGGCAAAGGCTCCAGCACTCTCAAAACGCAACACCATTTCTTTCACGCGGGACAGTCCTCACCTGCACTCTGGTCGCCTCAGCCACTGAGGCATGGATCTCAAAAGCAGACCGTTGCTCCAGGTCCACAGCCATGGCACCAAGCACAACCGTCACACCAAAGCCCTTCCCTTTCTCCCGCTTCTTCACTCAGCCTTTCTTGCCTGCCCTGCGGCTCGCTCCACCCAAACATAACAGGAGGAGCGCCTCCTTGCAGGGACACACTCGGGCCCCCAAGGCCCACATGCACAAGGAGCCCCTTGAACCCTGCCACAGCCTCTGGGCCTTTACCGCAGGAGGGGAAACGGCAGCCCTCGCCCACTGACATCACCGCACAACCCTTGCAACCACAAAAGGAAAACAGTGGCTAAGATGAAAATAAAGGCAAGCCTCAAAGTGAAAGGAAAAGTGACCGCAGCCACCACCAGGGCTTTGCAGGTGGAAACGATGCTTGGGCACAAACAGAGACTCAGTTGCACAGCACAGACCTTGCAGCTGGCTCGGCAAGTGAAAGGGAACGCCCAACAGCCCGCTCCAACGCACCTGACCCGAACGCCTCTGGCCCAGAGCTTTCACAACCCCTTTCACCCGCGACGGCCACTCTCCCCCGCCACACCGCTGCCACCACAATCCCCAGCCACGGCCACCCCAACAAAACACTGCCCCGAGACCACCACAGCCACCAGCACAGACTGGAAAGCACGGGAGGAAACTCCCGGCAATCAGAAAGCGATGAAGGGAAAGCTGCCGCCGTACAAAGCCCTGCACCCGGCAGCGCCCCCAGCACAGCCACCACCAGCACCAGCAGCACCACCGGGCCTCGCCAGGCTCCTCCTGCCCGGCACCACCCGACAGCACCCACGGAAGAAGCAGCATGGCTGTCCCCACAGCCACACAGCCACGGCTGCCGCACGCCGCCCCGCCGCTCCTGCTCCTCCTCACCGCTCTGGCCACCAGCCTCGCCTGCCAACACCTCTGGACACACGACGACGCCTTCCCCGGCGACGCACTCCGCCTCCTCCAGGACATGGCTCCCAGCCACACACAGCCCTGCCACCTCCAAGAGCCGCCCTTCTTCCCCGACACCCTCCTCCACGACACCCTCCAGCCGCACCAAGCCGCCGCCACCGCTCTACGCATCCTCCAGCACCTCTTCCACACCCTCAGCTCCAACAGCACCCGCCAGCACTGGCCCAGCCACGCTCGCAACCACCTCCTCAACCAACTGCAGCACCACATCCGCCACCTCGAGCAATGCCTCCCCGACAACGCCCTGCTCTTCAAAGGACCACGCAACCCGCTGCTCGCCATCAACAAGTACTTCAGGGACATCCACCTCTTCCTCCACGCCCACAACCACAGCGCCTGCGCCTGGGACCACGTCCGCCTCGAAGCTCGTGCCTCTTTACGCCACCTCCACAACCTCGCACGCACCATGCGCCGCTAGCGCAAACACCCACGCTCCAACCCACACCTACCACCCCAACCCACCTCCAACCCCACGCCTCCTCTCACCTGGGACACGAGACAGGGCTGCAACAGGCGCTCGGCACCCGCAGCCTTCAACCACTGCACCTCCATTGATTCAGCCTCTCCCACTGCCATGGACAAAGAACCGTCTCCCCTTCTTTACAGACTCATTTATTTATTTATTTATTTGTTTATTTATCCACGTATTTATTTTTCCACCTATTCACTTATTTATCACACTGAAAATAAAAAACTATGACAAAACACTTGCCACTGCCTCTCCTCTCTCTAGCACTGCAACCGGTCTTTGGGCCAGGGGAAAGCAAGCCTCACTCAACACCTACCGCAAGACTTCCTCCAAACAGCTCCTGTCCACTCTTCTCAACGGCGCCTGACCAAACAGGATCCTATAGCAAACTCTTTGCAAAAACACTGCCAGCATCTGGCCACCACCACGGTATCCCAAACAGAAAAACACCCTAAGGCTGGAGAGCACCGCTGCACCTCGTCTGCTTTATCCACATCGTGCTCCATCCATCCATCCAATCCACGCCTCTCTCACTCACAGACAAGGATGTCCTGCGGGACACGGCCAAGCACTTTGCACAAGTCCAGGCACCCAAGGTCACTTCCTCTGCCCCTATCCACCACTGCTCCGTAACCCTAACCATAGAACAGCACCAGAACTGCCAGGAATGGCCATCTTCCACTTTGCCACGCCGTGCTCCCTGGTACCAATCACCTCTTTGTTTTCCATAGGCCTTCTTCGAGTTCTGTTTTCCCGGAGAAGCAGCCTTATCATCTTGCTTGGAACAAAGCTCAGAATGACTGCTCTGTAGCTCCCACACTCTTCCGCTTTTCCCGCTGTAAAAACAGGGGTTACCTTTCCCTTCTTCCACTTAGCGGGGGGGATTTCAACCGACAGACGCCAATTCTCTAAAAGGATCCGTCCTGGCCTAGCAACCCCATCTGATCCTTCCCTCGGGACTCACACGCGAATCTCATCGGGTCCCATGCAATTCTACATAATCGCGCTCCCTAGACCTCAAATCTCAAACCTCATCCAAACCTGCAGTGGCCGTGGCCCTTCCTTCTTCATGTAGGCCTCCCAGCGTTTGCCGATCACAACTTGGGCAGTGTGCCGGGAGACTACTAACACACGAGGATACAAACACAGCTCATCTCCACAGCCTCTCTTTCCCCCAGAAGTCTAGAACTTTCAAATCCCATGAGCCGCTCCTAGCAGCAACCCAAACAATTCTCCACGAGGCCAGAGTGATCTTCTCCTTGCACATCTTTGCCCACCCCAAATTCCTCTTCACCATGCCGCAGATTTTTTCCCTTTTTGGAAAGGCATCTGAAACTACTGGCCAGCCTACTCTACTCCAGCCAAAGAAGCCCTTTGCCCGCAGCCTTTCTCACAAGTCACGTCCTCTGGACCACTGTGCATCTTCAGAGACATCACCTCCAAGAGCCCCACACCTCTCATGGAATTAAAGAGCCCTGAACAGGACACGGTGTTCAAGGCAAAGGCTCCAGCACTCTCAAAACACAACACCATTTCTTTCACGCGGGACAGTCCTCACTTGCCCTCTGGTCGCCTCAGCCACTGAGGCATGGATCTCAAAAGCAGACCGTTGCTCCAGGTCCACAGCCATGGCACCAAGCACAACCGTCACACCAAAGCCCTTCCCTTTCTCCCGCTTCTTCACTCAGCCTTTCTTGCCTGCCCTGCGGCTCGCTCCACCCAAACATAACAGGAGGAGCGCCTCCTTGCAGGGACACACTCGGGCCCCCAAGGCCCACATGCACAAGGAGCCCCTTGAACCCTGCCACAGCCTCTGGGCCTTTACCGCAGGAGGGGAAACGGCAGCCCTCGCCCACTGACATCACCGCACAACCCTTGCAACCACAAAAGGAAAACAGTGGCTAAGATGAAAATAAAGGCAAGCCTCAAAGTGAAAGGAAAAGTGACCGTAGCCACCACCAGGGCTTTGCAGGTGGAAACGATGCTTGGGCACAAACAGAGACTCAGCTGCACAGCACAGACCTTGCAGCTGGCTCGGCAAGTGAAAGGGAACGCCCAACAGCCCGCTCCAACGCACCTGACCCCGACGCCTCTGGCCCAGAGCTTTCACAACCCCTTTCACCCGCGACGGCCACTCTCCCCCGCCACACCGCTGCCACCACAATCCCCAGCCACGGCCACCCCAACAAAACACTGCCCTGAGACCACCACAGCCACCAGCACAGACTGGAAAGCACGGGAGGAAACTCCCGGCAATCAGAAAGCGATGAAGGGAAAGCTGCCGCCGTACAAAGCCCTGCACCCGGCAGCGCCCCCAGCACAGCCACCACCAGCACCAGCAGCACCACCGGGCCTCGCCAGGCTCCTCCTGCCCGGCACCACCCGACAGCACCCACGGAAGAAGCAGCATGGCTGCCCCCACAGCCACACAGCCACGGCTGCCGCACGCCGCCCCGCCGCTCCTGCTCCTCCTCACCGCTCTGGCCACCAGCCTCGCCTGCCAACACCTCTGGACACACGACGACGCCTTCCCCGGCGACGCACTCCGCCTCCTCCAGGACATGGCTCCCAGCCACACACAGCCCTGCCACCTCCAAGAGCCGCCCTTCTTCCCCGACACCCTCCTCCACGACACCCTCCAGCCGCACCAAGCCGCCGCCACCGCCCTACGCATCCTCCAGCACCTCTTCCACACCCTCAGCTCCAACAGCACCCGCCAGCACTGGCCCAGCCACGCTCGCAACCACCTCCTCAACCAACTGCAGCACCACATCCACCACCTCGAGCAATGCCTCCCCGACAACGCCCTGCTCTTCAAAGGACCACGCAACCCGCTGCTCGCCATCAACAAGTACTTCAGGGACATCCACCTCTTCCTCCACGCCCACAACCACAGCGCCTGCGCCTGGGACCACGTCCGCCTCGAAGCTCGTGCCTCTTTACGCCACCTCCACAACCTCGCACGCACCATGCGCCGCTAGCGCAAACACCCACGCTCCAACCCACACCTACCACCCCAACCCACCTCCAAACCCACGCCTCCTCTCACCTGGGACACGAGACAGGGCTGCAACAGGCGCTCGGCACCCGCAGCCTTCAACCACTGCACCTCCATTGATTCAGCCTCTCCCACTGCCATGGACAAAGAACCGTCTCCCCTTCTTTACAGACTCATTTATTTATTTATTTATTTGTTTATTCATCCACGTATTTATTTTTCCACTTATTCACTTATTTATCACACTGAAAATAAAAAACTATGACAAAACACTTGCCACTGCCTCTCCTCTCTCTAGCACTGCAACCGGTCTTTGGGCCAGGGGAAAGCAAGCCTCACTCAACACCTACCGCAAGACTTCCTCCAAACAGCTCCTGTCCACTCTTCTCAACGGCGCCTGACCAAACAGGATCCTATAGCAAACCCTTTGCAAAAACACTGCCAGCATCTGGCCACCACCACGGTATCCCAAACAGAAAAACACCCTAAGGCTGGAGAGCACCGCTGCACCTCGTCTGCTTTATCCACATCGTGCTCCATCCATCCATCCAATCCACGCCTCTCTCACTCACAGACAAGGATGTCCTGCGGGACATGGCCAAGCACTTTGCACAAGTCCAGGCACCCAAGGTCACTTCCTCTGCCCCTATCCACCACTGCTCCGTAACCCTAACCATAGAACAGCACCAGAACTGCCAGGAATGGCCATCTTCCACTTTGCCACGCCGTGCTCCCTGGTACCAATCACCTCTTTGTTTTCCATAGGCCTTCTTCGAGTTCTGTTTTCCCGGAGAAGCAGCCTTATCATCTTGCTTGGAACAAAGCTCAGACTGACTGCTCTGTAGCTCCCACACTCTTCCGCTTTTCCCCTTGTAAAAACAGGGGTTACCTTTCCCTTCTTCCACTTAGCGGGGGGGATTTCAACCGACAGACGCCAATTCTCTAAAAGGATCCGTCCTGGCCTAGCAACCCCATCTGATCCTTCCCTCGGGACTCACACGCGAATCTCATCGGGTCCCATGCAATTCTACATAATCGCGCTCCCTAGACCTCAAATCTCAAACCTCATCCAAACCTGCAGTGGCCGTGGCCCTTCCTTCTTCATGTAGGCCTCCCAGCGTTTGCCGATCACAACTTGGGCAGTGTGCCGGGAGACTACTAACACACGAGGATACAAACACAGCTCATCTCCACAGCCTCTCTTTCCCCCAGAAGTCTAGAACTTTCAAATCCCATGAGCCGCTCCTAGCAGCAACCCAAACATTTCTCCACGAGGCCAGAGTGATCTTCTCCTTGCACATCTTTGCCCACCCCAAATTCCTCTTCACCGTGCCGCAGATTTTTTCCCTTTTTGGAAAGGCATCTGAAACTACTGGCCAGCCTACTCTACTCCAGCCAAAGAAGCCCTTTGCCCGCAGCCTTTCTCACAAGTCACGTCCTCTGGACCACTGTGCATCTTCAGAGACATCACCTCCAAGAGCCCCACACCTCTCATGGAATTAAAGAGCCCTGAACAGGACACGGTGTTCAAGGCAAAGGCTCCAGCACTCTCAAAACACAACACCATTTCTTTCACGCGGGACAGTCCTCACTTGCTCTCTGGTCGCCTCAGCCACTGAGGCATGGATCTCAAAAGCAGACCGTTGCTCCAGGTCCACAGCCATGGCACCAAGCACAACCGTCACACCAAAGCCCTTCCCTTTCTCCCGCTTCTTCACTCAGCCTTTCTTGCCTGCCCTGCGGCTCGCTCCACCCAAACATAACAGGAGGAGCGCCTCCTTGCAGGGACACACTCGGGCCCCCAAGGCCCACATGCACAAGGAGCCCCTTGAACCCTGCCACAGCCTCTGGGCCTTTACCGCAGGAGGGGAAATGGCAGCCCTCGCCCACTGACATCACCGCACAACCCTTGCAACCACAAAAGGAAAACAGTGGCTAAGATGAAAATAAAGGCAAGCCTCAAAGTGAAAGGAAAAGTGACCGCAGCCACCACCAGGGCTTTGCAGGTGGAAACGATGCTTGGGCACAAACAGAGACTCAGTTGCACAGCACAGACCTTGCAGCTGGCTCGGCAAGTGAAAGGGAACGCCCAACAGCCCGCTCCAACGCACCTGACCCCGACGCCTCTGGCCCAGAGCTTTCACAACCCCTTTCACCCGCGACGGCCACTCTCCCCCGCCACACCGCTGCCACCACAATCCCCAGCCACGGCCACCCCAACAAAACACTGCCCCGAGACCACCACAGCCACCAGCACAGACTGGAAAGCACGGGAGGAAACTCCCGGCAATCAGAAAGCGATGAAGGGAAAGCTGCCGCCGTACAAAGCCCTGCACCCGGCAGCGCCCCCAGCACAGCCACCACCAGCACCAGGCAGCACCACCGGGCCTCGCCAGGCTCCTCCTGCCCGGCACCACCCGACAGCACCCACGGAAGAAGCAGCATGGCTGCCCCCACAGCCACACAGCCACGGCTGCCGCACGCCGCCCCGCCGCTCCTGCTCCTCCTCACCGCTCTGGCCACCAGCCTCGCCTGCCAACACCTCTGGACACACGACGACGCCTTCCCCGGCGACGCACTCCGCCTCCTCCAGGACATGGCTCCCAGCCACACACAGCCCTGCCACCTCCAAGAGCCGCCCTTCTTCCCCGACACCCTCCTCCACGACACCCTCCAGCCGCACCAAGCCGCCGCCACCGCCCTACGCATCCTCCAGCACCTCTTCCACACCCTCAGCTCCAACAGCACCCGCCAGCACTGGCCCAGCCACGCTCGCAACCACCTCCTCAACCAACTGCAGCACCACATCCACCACCTCGAGCAATGCCTCCCCGACAACGCCCTGCTCTTCAAAGGACCACGCAACCCGCTGCTCGCCATCAACAAGTACTTCAGGGACATCCACCTCTTCCTCCACGCCCACAACCACAGCGCCTGCGCCTGGGACCACGTCCGCCTCGAAGCTCGTGCCTCTTTACGCCACCTCCACAACCTCGCACGCACCATGCGCCGCTAGCACAAACACCCACGCTCCAACCCACACCTACCACCCCAACCCACCTCCAACCCCACGCCTCCTCTCACCTGGGACACGAGACAGGGCTGCAACAGGCGCTCGGCACCCGCAGCCTTCAACCACTGCACCTCCATTGATTCAGCCTCTCCCACTGCCATGGACAAAGAACCGTCTCCCCTTCTTTACAGACTCATTTATTTATTTATTTGTTTATTTATCCACGTATTTATTTTTCCACCTATTCACTTATTTATCACACTGAAAATAAAAAACTATGACAAAACACTTGCCACTGCCTCTCCTCTCTCTAGCACTGCAACCGGTCTTTGGGCCAGGGGAAAGCAAGCCTCACTCAACACCTACCGCAAGACTTCCTCCAAACAGCTCCTGTCCACTCTTCTCAACGGCGCCTGACCAAACAGGATCCTATAGCAAACCCTTTGCAAAAACACTGCCAGCATCTGGCCACCACCACGGTATCCCAAACAGAAAAACACCCTAAGGCTGGAGAGCACCGCTGCACCTCGTCTGCTTTATCCACATCGTGCTCCATCCATCCATCCAATCCACGCCTCTCTCACTCACAGACAAGGATGTCCTGCGGGACACGGCCAAGCACTTTGCACAAGTCCAGGCACCCAAGGTCACTTCCTCTGCCCCTATCCACCACTGCTCCGTAACCCTGACCATAGAACAGCACCAGAACTGCCAGGAATGGCCATCTTCCACTTTGCCACGCCGTGCTCCCTGGTACCAATCACCTCTTTGTTTTCCATAGGCCTTCTTCGAGTTCTGTTTTCCCGGAGAAGCAGCCTTATCAACTTGCTTGGAACAAAGCTCAGAATGACTGCTCTGTAGCTCCCACACTCTTCCGCTTTTCCCGCTGTAAAAACAGGGGTTACATTTCCCTTCTTCCACTTAGCGGGGGGGATTTCAACCGACAGACGCCAATTCTCTAAAAGGATCCGTCCTGGCCTAGCAACCCCATCTGATCCTTCCCTCAGGACTCACACGCGAATCTCATCGGGTCCCATGCAATTCTACATAATCGCGCTCCCTAGACCTCAAATCTCAAACCTCATCCAAACCTGCAGTGGCCGTGGCCCTTCCTTCTTCGTGCAGGCCTCCCAGCGTTTGCCGATCACGACATGGGCAGTGTGCCGGGAGACTACTAACGCACGAGGATACAAACACAGCTCATCTCCACAGCCTCTCTTTCCCCCAGAAGTCTAGAACTTTCAAATCCCATGAGCCGCTCCTAGCAGCAACCCAAACGTTTCTCCACGAGGCCAGAGTGATCTTCTCCTTGCACATCTTTGCCCACCCCAAATTCCTCTTCACCGTGCCGCAGATTTTTTCCCTTTTTGGAAAGGCATCTGAAACTACTGGCCAGCCTACTCTACTCCAGCCAAAGAAGCCCTTTGCCCGCAGCCTTTCTCACAAGTCACGTCCTCTGGACCACTGTGCATCTTCAGAGACATCACCTCCAAGAGCCCCACACCTCTCATGGAATTAAAGAGCCCTGAACAGGACACGGTGTTCAAGGCAAAGGCTCCAGCACTCTCAAAACGCAACACCATTTCTTTCACGCGGGACAGTCCTCACCTGCACTCTGGTCGCCTCAGCCACTGAGGCATGGATCTCAAAAGCAGACCGTTGCTCCAGGTCCACAGCCATGGCACCAAGCACAACCGTCACACCAAAGCCCTTCCCTTTCTCCCGCTTCTTCACTCAGCCTTTCTTGCCTGCCCTGCGGCTCGCTCCACCCAAACATAACAGGAGGAGCGCCTCCTTGCAGGGACACACTCGGGCCCCCAAGGCCCACATGCACAAGGAGCCCCTTGAACCCTGCCACAGCCTCTGGGCCTTTACCGCAGGAGGGGAAACGGCAGCCCTCGCCCACTGACATCACCGCACAACCCTTGCAACCACAAAAGGAAAACAGTGGCTAAGATGAAAATAAAGGCAAGCCTCAAAGTGAAAGGAAAAGTGACCACAGCCACCACCAGGGCTTTGCAGGTGGAAACGATGCTTGGGCACAAACAGAGACTCAGTTGCACAGCACAGACCTTGCAGCTGGCTCGGCAAGTGAAAGGGAACGCCCAACAGCCCGCTCCAACGCACCTGACCCCGACGCCTCTGGCCCAGAGCTTTCACAACCCCTTTCACCCGCGACGGCCACTCTCCCCCGCCACACCGCTGCCACCACAATCCCCAGCCACGGCCACCCCAACAAAACACTGCCCCGAGACCACCACAGCCACCAGCACAGACTGGAAAGCACGGGAGGAAACTCCCGGCAATCAGAAAGCGATGAAGGGAAAGCTGCCGCCGTACAAAGCCCTGCACCCGGCAGCGCCCCCAGCACAGCCACCACCAGCACCGGGCAGCACCACCGGGCCTCGCCAGGCTCCTCCTGCCCGGCACCACCCGACAGCACCCACGGAAGAAGCAGCATGGCTGCCCCCACAGCCACACAGCCACGGCTGCCGCACGCCGCCCCGCCGCTCCTGCTCCTCCTCACCGCTCTGGCCACCAGCCTCGCCTGCCAACACCTCTGGACACACGACGACGCCTTCCCCGGCGACGCACTCCGCCTCCTCCAGGACATGGCTCCCAGCCACACACAGCCCTGCCACCTCCAAGAGCCGCCCTTCTTCCCCGACACCCTCCTCCACGACACCCTCCAGCCGCACCAAGCCGCCGCCACCGCCCTACGCATCCTCCAGCACCTCTTCCACACCCTCAGCTCCAACAGCACCCGCCAGCACTGGCCCAGCCACGCTCGCAACCACCTCCTCAACCAACTGCAGCACCACATCCACCACCTCGAGCAATGCCTCCCCGACAACGCCCTGCTCTTCAAAGGACCACGCAACCCGCTGCTCGCCATCAACAAGTACTTCAGGGACATCCACCTCTTCCTCCACGCCCACAACCACAGCGCCTGCGCCTGGGACCACGTCCGCCTCGAAGCTCGTGCCTCTTTACGCCACCTCCACAACCTCGCACGCACCATGCGCCGCTAGCGCAAACACCCACGCTCCAACCCACACCTACCACCCCAACCCACCTCCAAACCCACGCCTCCTCTCACCTGGGACACGAGACAGGGCTGCAACAGGCGCTCGGCACCCGCAGCCTTCAACCACTGCACCTCCATTGATTCAGCCTCTCCCACTGCCATGGACAAAGAACCATCTCCCCTTCTTTACAGACTCATTTATTTATTTATTTATTTATTCATCCACGTATTTATTTTTCCACTTATTCACTTATTTATCACACTGAAAATAAAAAACTATGACAAAACACTTGCCACTGCCTCTCCTCTCTCTAGCACTGCAACCGGTCTTTGGGCCAGGGGAAAGCAAGCCTCACTCAACACCTACCGCAAGACTTCCTCCAAACAGCTCCTGTCCACTCTTCTCAACGGCGCCTGACCAAACAGGATCCTATAGCAAACCCTTTGCAAAAACACTGCCAGCATCTGGCCACCACCACGGTATCCCAAACAGAAAAACACCCTAAGGCTGGAGAGCACCGCTGCACCTCGTCTGCTTTATCCACATCGTGCTCCATCCATCCATCCAATCCACGCCTCTCTCACTCACAGACAAGGATGTCCTGCGGGACACGGCCAAGCACTTTGCACAAGTCCAGGCACCCAAGGTCACTTCCTCTGCCCCTATCCACCACTGCTCCGTAACCCTGACCATAGAACAGCACCAGAACTGCCAGGAATGGCCATCTTCCACTTTGCCACGCCGTGCTCCCTGGTACCAATCACCTCTTTGTTTTCCATAGGCCTTCTTCGAGTTCTGTTTTCCCGGAGAAGCAGCCTTATCATCTTGCTTGGAACAAAGCTCAGACTGACTGCTCTGTAGCTCCCACACTCTTCCGCTTTTCCCGCTGTAAAAACAGGGGTTACATTTCCCTTCTTCCACTTAGCGGGGGGGATTTCAACCGACAGACGCCAATTCTCTAAAAGGATCCGTCCTGGCCTAGCAACCCCATCTGATCCTTCCCTCAGGACTCACACGCGAATCTCATCGGGTCCCATGCAATTCTACATAATCCCGCTCCCTAGACCTCAAATCTCAAACCTCATCCAAACCTGCAGTGGCCGTGGCCCTTCCTTCTTCGTGCAGGCCTCCCAGCGTTTGCCGATCACGACTCGGGCAGTGTGCCGGGAGACTACTAACACACGAGGATACAAACACAGCTCATCTCCACAGCCTCTCTTTCCCCCAGAAGTCGAGAACTTTCAAATCCCATGAGCCGCTCCTAGCAGCAACCCAAACGTTTCTCCACGAGGCCAGAGTGATCTTCTCCTTGCACATCTTTGCCCACCCCAAATTCCTCTTCACTGTGCCGCAGATTTTTTCCCTTTTTGGAAAGGCATCTGAAACTACTGGCCAGCCTACTCCACTCCAGCCAAAGAAGCCCTTTGCCCGCAGCCTTTCTCACAAGTCACGTCCTCTGGACCACTGTGCATCTTCAGAGACATCACCTCCAAGAGCCCCACACCTCTCATGGAATTAAAGAGCCCTGAACAGGACACGGTGTTCAAGGCAAAGGCTCCAGCACTCTCAAAACGCAACACCATTTCTTTCACGCGGGACAGTCCTCACTTGCCCTCTGGTCGCCTCAGCCACTGAGGCATGGATCTCAAAAGCAGACCGTTGCTCCAGGTCCACAGCCATGGCACCAAGCACAACCGTCACACCAAAGCCCTTCCCTTTCTCCCGCTTCTTCACTCAGCCTTTCTCGCCTGCCCTGCGGCTCGCTCCACCCAAACATAACAGGAGGAGCGCCTCCTTGCAGGGACACACTCGGGCCCCCAAGGCCCACATGCACAAGGAGCCCCTTGAACCCTGCCACAGCCTCTGGGCCTTTACCGCAGGAGGGGAAACGGCAGCCCTCGCCCACTGACATCACCGCACAACCCTTGCAACCACAAAAGGAAAACAGTGGCTAAGATGAAAATAAAGGCAAGCCTCAAAGTGAAAGGAAAAGTGACCGCAGCCACCACCAGGGCTTTGCAGGTGGAAACGATGCTTGGGCACAAACAGAGACTCAGTTGCACAGCACAGACCTTGCAGCTGGCTCGGCAAGTGAAAGGGAACGCCCAACAGCCCGCTCCAACGCACCTGACCCCGACGCCTCTGGCCCAGAGCTTTCACAACCCCTTTCACCCGCGACGGCCACTCTCCCCCGCCACACCGCTGCCACCACAATCCCCAGCCACGGCCACCCCAACAAAACACTGCCCCGAGACCACCACAGCCACCAGCACAGACTGGAAAGCACGGGAGGAAACTCCCGGCAATCAGAAAGCGATGAAGGGAAAGCTGCCGCCGTACAAAGCCCTGCACCCGGCAGCGCCCCCAGCACAGCCACCACCAGCACCAGCAGCACCACCGGGCCTCGCCAGGCTCCTCCTGCCCGGCACCACCCGACAGCACCCACGGAAGAAGCAGCATGGCTGCCCCCACAGCCACACAGCCACGGCTGCCGCACGCCGCCCCGCCGCTCCTGCTCCTCCTCACCGCTCTGGCCACCAGCCTCGCCTGCCAACACCTCTGGACACACGACGACGCCTTCCCCGGCGACGCACTCCGCCTCCTCCAGGACATGGCTCCCAGCCACACACAGCCCTGCCACCTCCAAGAGCCGCCCTTCTTCCCCGACACCCTCCTCCACGACACCCTCCAGCCGCACCAAGCCGCCGCCACCGCCCTACGCATCCTCCAGCACCTCTTCCACACCCTCAGCTCCAACAGCACCCGCCAGCACTGGCCCAGCCACGCTCGCAACCACCTCCTCAACCAACTGCAGCACCACATCCACCACCTCGAGCAATGCCTCCCCGACAACGCCCTGCTCTTCAAAGGACCACGCAACCCGCTGCTCGCCATCAACAAGTACTTCAGGGACATCCACCTCTTCCTCCACGCCCACAACCACAGCGCCTGCGCCTGGGACCACGTCCGCCTCGAAGCTCGTGCCTCTTTACGCCACCTCCACAACCTCGCACGCACCATGCGCCGCTAGCGCAAACACCCACGCTCCAACCCACACCTACCACCCCAACCCACCTCCAAACCCACGCCTCCTCTCACCTGGGACACGAGACAGGGCTGCAACAGGCGCTCGGCACCCGCAGCCTTCAACCACTGCACCTCCATTGATTCAGCCTCTCCCACTGCCATGGACAAAGAACCGTCTCCCCTTCTTTACAGACTCATTTATTTATTTATTTATTTGTTTATTCATCCACGTATTTATTTTTCCACTTATTCACTTATTTATCACACTGAAAATAAAAAACTATGACAAAACACTTGCCACTGCCTCTCCTCTCTCTAGCACTGCAACCGGTCTTTGGGCCAGGGGAAAGCAAGCCTCACTCAACACCTACCGCAAGACTTCCTCCAAACAGCTCCTGTCCACTCTTCTCAACGGCGCCTGACCAAACAGGATCCTATAGCAAACCCTTTGCAAAAACACTGCCAGCATCTGGCCACCACCACGGTATCCCAAACAGAAAAACACCCTAAGGCTGGAGAGCACCGCTGCACCTCGTCTGCTTTATCCACATCGTGCTCCATCCATCCATCCAATCCACGCCTCTCTCACTCACAGACAAGGATGTCCTGCGGGACACGGCCAAGCACTTTGCACAAGTCCAGGCACCCAAGGTCACTTCCTCTGCCCCTATCCACCACTGCTCCGTAACCCTGACCATAGAACAGCACCAAAACTGCCAGGAATGGCCATCTTCCACTTTGCCACGCCGTGCTCCCTGGTACCAATCACCTCTTTGTTTTCCATAGGCCTTCTTCGAGTTCTGTTTTCCCGGAGAAGCAGCCTTATCATCTTGCTTGGAACAAAGCTCAGACTGACTGCTCTGTAGCTCCCACACTCTTCCGCTTTTCCCGCTGTAAAAACAGGGGTTACATTTCCCTTCTTCCACTTAGCGGGGGGGATTTCAACCGACAGACGCCAATTCTCTAAAAGGATCCGTCCTGGCCTAGCAACCCCATCTGATCCTTCCCTCAGGACTCACACGCGAATCTCATCGGGTCCCATGCAATTCTACATAATCCCGCTCCCTAGACCTCAAATCTCAAACCTCATCCAAACCTGCAGTGGCCGTGGCCCTTCCTTCTTCATGTAGGCCTCCCAGCGTTTGCCGATCACAACTTGGGCAGTGTGCCGGGAGACTACTAACACACAAGGATACAAACACAGCTCATCTCCACAGCCTCTCTTTCCCCCAGAAGTCGAGAACTTTCAAACCCCATGATCCGCTCCTAGCAGCAACCCAAACGTTTCTCCACGAGGCCAGAGTGATCTTCTCCTTGCACATCTTTGCCCACCCCAAATTCCTCTTCACCGTGACGCAGATTTTTTCCCTTTTTGGAAAGGCATCTGAAACTACTGGCCAGCCTACTCCACTCCAGCCAAAGAAGCCCTTTGCCCGCAGCCTTTCTCACAAGTCACGTCCTCTGGACCACTGTGCATCTTCACAGACATCACCTCCAAGAGCCCCACACCTCTCATGGAATTAAAGAGCCCTGAACAGGACACGGTGTTCAAGGCAAAGGCTCCAGCACTCTCAAAACACAACACCATTTCTTTCACGCGGGACAGTCCTCACTTGCCCTCTGGTCGCCTCAGCCACTGAGGCATGGATCTCAAAAGCAGACCGTTGCTCCAGGTCCACAGCCATGGCACCAAGCACAACCGTCACACCAAAGCCCTTCCCTTTCTCCCGCTTCTTCACTCAGCCTTTCTTGCCTGCCCTGCGGCTCGCTCCACCCAAACATAACAGGAGGAGCGCCTCCTTGCAGGGACACACTCGGGCCCCCAAGGCCCACATGCACAAGGAGCCCCTTGAACCCTGCCACAGCCTCTGGGCCTTTACCGCAGGAGGGGAAACGGCAGCCCTCGCCCACTGACATCACCGCACAACCCTTGCAACCACAAAAGGAAAACAGTGGCTAAGATGAAAATAAAGGCAAGCCTCAAAGTGAAAGGAAAAGTGACCGCAGCCACCACCAGGGCTTTGCAGGTGGAAACGATGCTTGGGCACAAACAGAGACTCAGTTGCACAGCACAGACCTTGCAGCTGGCTCGGCAAGTGAAAGGGAACGCCCAACAGCCCGCTCCAACGCACCTGACCCCGACGCCTCTGGCCCAGAGCTTTCACAACCCCTTTCACCCGCGACGGCCACTCTCCCCCGCCACACCGCTGCCACCACAATCCCCAGCCACGGCCACCCCAACAAAACACTGCCCCGAGACCACCACAGCCACCAGCACAGACTGGAAAGCACGGGAGGAAACTCCCGGCAATCAGAAAGCGATGAAGGGAAAGCTGCCGCCGTACAAAGCCCTGCACCCGGCAGCGCCCCCAGCACAGCCACCACCAGCACCAGCAGCACCACCGGGCCTCGCCAGGCTCCTCCTGCCCGGCACCACCCGACAGCACCCACGGAAGAAGCAGCATGGCTGCCCCCACAGCCACACAGCCACGGCTGCCGCACGCCGCCCCGCCGCTCCTGCTCCTCCTCACCGCTCTGGCCACCAGCCTCGCCTGCCAACACCTCTGGACACACGACGACGCCTTCCCCGGCGACGCACTCCGCCTCCTCCAGGACATGGCTCCCAGCCACACACAGCCCTGCCACCTCCAAGAGCCGCCCTTCTTCCCCGACACCCTCCTCCACGACACCCTCCAGCCGCACCAAGCCGCCGCCACCGCCCTACGCATCCTCCAGCACCTCTTCCACACCCTCAGCTCCAACAGCACCCGCCAGCACTGGCCCAGCCACGCTCGCAACCACCTCCTCAACCAACTGCAGCACCACATCCACCACCTCGAGCAATGCCTCCCCGACAACGCCCTGCTCTTCAAAGGACCACGCAACCCGCTGCTCGCCATCAACAAGTACTTCAGGGACATCCACCTCTTCCTCCACGCCCACAACCACAGCGCCTGCGCCTGGGACCACGTCCGCCTCGAAGCTCGTGCCTCTTTACGCCACCTCCACAACCTCGCACGCACCATGCGCCGCTAGCGCAAACACCCACGCTCCAACCCACACCTACCACCCCAACCCACCTCCAACCCCACGCCTCCTCTCACCTGGGACACGAGACAGGGCTGCAACAGGCGCTCGGCACCCGCAGCCTTCAACCACTGCACCTCCATTGATTCAGCCTCTCCCACTGCCATGGACAAAGAACCGTCTCCCCTTCTTTACGGACTCATTTATTTATTTATTTATTTGTTTATTTATCCACGTATTTATTTTTCCACTTATTCACTTATTTATCACACTGAAAATAAAAAACTATGACAAAACACTTGCCACTGCCTCTCCTCTCTCTAGCACTGCAACCGGTCTTTGGGCCAGGGGAAAGCAATCCTCACTCAACACCTACCGCAAGACTTCCTCCAAACAGCTCCTGTCCACTCTTCTCAACGGCGCCTGACCAAACAGGATCCTATAGCAAACCCTTTGCAAAAACACTGCCAGCATCTGGCCACCACCACGGTATCCCAAACAGAAAAACACCCTAAGGCTGGAGAGCACCGCTGCACCTCGTCTGCTTTATCCACATCGTGCTCCATCCATCCATCCAATCCACGCCTCTCTCACTCACAGACAAGGATGTCCTGCGGGACACGGCCAAGCACTTTGCACAAGTCCAGGCACCCAAGGTCACTTCCTCTGCCCCTATCCACCACTGCTCCGTAACCCTGACCATAGAACAGCACCAGAACTGCCAGGAATGGCCATCTTCCACTTTGCCACGCCGTGCTCCCTGGTACCAATCACCTCTTTGTTTTCCATAGGCCTTCTTCGAGTTCTGTTTTCCCGGAGAAGCAGCCTTATCATCTTGCTTGGAACAAAGCTCAGACTGACTGCTCTGTAGCTCCCACACTCTTCCGCTTTTCCCCTTGTAAAAACAGGGGTTACATTTCCCTTCTTCCACTGAGCGGGGGGGATTTCAACCGACAGACGCCAATTCTCTAAAAGGATCCGTCCTGGCCTAGCAACCCCATCTGATCCTTCCCTCGGGACTCACACGCGAATCTCATCGGGTCCCATGCAATTCTACATAATCACGCTCCCTAGACCTCAAATCTCAAACCTCATCCAAACCTGCAGTGGCCGTGGCCCTTCCTTCTTCATGTAGGCCTCCCAGCGTTTGCCGATCACAACTTGGGCAGTGTGCCGGGAGACTACTAACACACAAGGATACAAACACAGCTCATCTCCACAGCCTCTCTTTCCCCCAGAAGTCTAGAACTTTCAAATCCCATGAGCCGCTCCTAGCAGCAACCCAAACGTTTCTCCACGAGGCCAGAGTGATCTTCTCCTTGCACATCTTTGCCCACCCCAAATTCCTCTTCACCGTGCCGCAGATTTTTTCCCTTTTTGGAAAGGCATCTGAAACTACTGGCCAGCCTACTCCACTCCAGCCAAAGAAGCCCTTTGCCCGCAGCCTTTCTCACAAGTCACGTCCTCTGGACCACTGTGCATCTTCAGAGACATCACCTCCAAGAGCCCCACACCTCTCATGGAATTAAAGAGCCCTGAACAGGACACGGTGTTCAAGGCAAAGGCTCCAGCACTCTCAAAACACAACACCATTTCTTTCACGCGGGACAGTCCTCACTTGCCCTCTGGTCGCCTCAGCCACTGAGGCATGGATCTCAAAAGCAGACCGTTGCTCCAGGTCCACAGCCATGGCACCAAGCACAACCGTCACACCAAAGCCCTTCCCTTTCTCCCGCTTCTTCACTCAGCCTTTCTTGCCTGCCCTGCGGCTCGCTCCACCCAAACATAACAGGAGGAGCGCCTCCTTGCAGGGACACACTCGGGCCCCCAAGGCCCACATGCACAAGGAGCCCCTTGAACCCTGCCACAGCCTCTGGGCCTTTACCGCAGGAGGGGAAACGGCAGCCCTCGCCCACTGACATCACCGCACAACCCTTGCAACCACAAAAGGAAAACAGTGGCTAAGATGAAAATAAAGGCAAGCCTCAAAGTGAAAGGAAAAGTGACCGCAGCCACCACCAGGGCTTTGCAGGTGGAAACGATGCTTGGGCACAAACAGAGACTCAGTTGCACAGCACAGACCTTGCAGCTGGCTCGGCAAGTGAAAGGGAACGCCCAACAGCCCGCTCCAACGCACCTGACCCCGACGCCTCTGGCCCAGAGCTTTCACAACCCCTTTCACCCGCGACGGCCACTCTCCCCCGCCACACCGCTGCCACCACAATCCCCAGCCACGGCCACCCCAACAAAACACTGCCCCGAGACCACCACAGCCACCAGCACAGACTGGAAAGCACGGGAGGAAACTCCCGGCAATCAGAAAGCGATGAAGGGAAAGCTGCCGCCGTACAAAGCCCTGCACCCGGCAGCGCCCCCAGCACAGCCACCACCAGCACCAGCAGCACCACCGGGCCTCGCCAGGCTCCTCCTGCCCGGCACCACCCGACAGCACCCACGGAAGAAGCAGCATGGCTGCCCCCACAGCCACACAGCCACGGCTGCCGCACGCCGCCCCGCCGCTCCTGCTCCTCCTCACCGCTCTGGCCACCAGCCTCGCCTGCCAACACCTCTGGACACACGACGACGCCTTCCCCGGCGACGCACTCCGCCTCCTCCAGGACATGGCTCCCAGCCACACACAGCCCTGCCACCTCCAAGAGCCGCCCTTCTTCCCCGACACCCTCCTCCACGACACCCTCCAGCCGCACCAAGCCGCCGCCACCGCCCTACGCATCCTCCAGCACCTCTTCCACACCCTCAGCTCCAACAGCACCCGCCAGCACTGGCCCAGCCACGCTCGCAACCACCTCCTCAACCAACTGCAGCACCACATCCACCACCTCGAGCAATGCCTCCCCGACAACGCCCTGCTCTTCAAAGGACCACGCAACCCGCTGCTCGCCATCAACAAGTACTTCAGGGACATCCACCTCTTCCTCCACGCCCACAACCACAGCGCCTGCGCCTGGGACCACGTCCGCCTCGAAGCTCGTGCCTCTTTACGCCACCTCCACAACCTCGCACGCACCATGCGCCGCTAGCGCAAACACCCACGCTCCAACCCACACCTACCACCCCAACCCACCTCCAAACCCACGCCTCCTCTCACCTGGGACACGAGACAGGGCTGCAACAGGCGCTCGGCACCCGCAGCCTTCAACCACTGCACCTCCATTGATTCAGCCTCTCCCACTGCCATGGACAAAGAACCGTCTCCCCTTCTTTACAGACTCATTTATTTATTTATTTATTTGTTTATTTATCCACGTATTTATTTTTCCACTTATTCACTTATTTATCACACTGAAAATAAAAAACTATGACAAAACACTTGCCACTGCCTCTCCTCTCTCTAGCACTGCAACCGGTCTTTGGGCCAGGGGAAAGCAAGCCTCACTCAACACCTACCGCAAGACTTCCTCCAAACAGCTCCTGTCCACTCTTCTCAACGGCGCCTGACCAAACAGGATCCTATAGCAAACCCTTTGCAAAAACACTGCCAGCATCTGGCCACCACCACGGTATCCCAAACAGAAAAACACCCTCAGGCTGGAGAGCACCGCTGCACCTCGTCTGCTTTATCCACATCGTGCTCCATCCATCCATCCAATCCACGCCTCTCTCACTCACAGACAAGGATGTCCTGCGGGACACGGCCAAGCACTTTGCACAAGTCCAGGCACCCAAGGTCACTTCCTCTGCCCCTATCCACCACTGCTCCATAACCCTGACCATAGAACAGCACCAGAACTGCCAGGAATGGCCATCTTCCACTTTGCCACGCCGTGCTCCCTGGTACCAATCACCTCTTTGTTTTCCATAGGCCTTCTTCGAGTTCTGTTTTCCCGGAGAAGCAGCCTTATCATCTTGCTTGGAACAAAGCTCAGACTGACTGCTCTGTAGCTCCCACACTCTTCCGCTTTTCCCCTTGTAAAAACAGGGGTTACCTTTCCCTTCTTCCACTTAGCGGGGGGGATTTCAACCGACAGACGCCAATTCTCTAAAAGGATCCGTCCTGGCCTAGCAACCCCATCTGATCCTTCCCTCAGGACTCACACGCGAATCTCATCGGGTCCCATGCAATTCTACATAATCGCGCTCCCTAGACCTCAAATCTCAAACCTCATCCAAACCTGCAGTGGCCGTGGCCCTTCCTTCTTCATGTAGGCCTCCCAGCGTTTGCCGATCACAACTTGGGCAGTGTGCCGGGAGACTACTAACACACAAGGATACAAACACAGCTCATCTCCACAGCCTCTCTTTCCCCCAGAAGTCTAGAACTTTCAAATCCCATGAGCCGCTCCTAGCAGCAACCCAAACGTTTCTCCACGAGGCCAGAGTGATCTTCTCCTTGCACATCTTTGCCCACCCCAAATTCCTCTTCACCGTGCCGCAGATTTTTTCCCTTTTTGGAAAGGCATCTGAAACTACTGGCCAGCCTACTCTACTCCAGCCAAAGAAGCCCTTTGCCCGCAGCCTTTCTCACAAGTCACGTCCTCTGGACCACTGTGCATCTTCAGAGACATCACCTCCAAGAGCCCCACACCTCTCATGGAATTAAAGAGCCCTGAACAGGACACGGTGTTCGAGGCAAAGGCTCCAGCACTCTCAAAACGCAACACCATTTCTTTCACGCGGGACAGTCCTCACTTGCCCTCTGGTCGCCTCAGCCACTGAGGCATGGATCTCAAAAGCAGACCGTTGCTCCAGGTCCACAGCCATGGCACCAAGCACAACCGTCACACCAAAGCCCTTCCCTTTCTCCCGCTTCTTCACTCAGCCTTTCTTGCCTGCCCTGCGGCTCGCTCCACCCAAACATAACAGGAGGAGCGCCTCCTTGCAGGGACACACTCGGGCCCCCAAGGCCCACATGCACAAGGAGCCCCTTGAACCCTGCCACAGCCTCTGGGCCTTTACCGCAGGAGGGGAAACGGCAGCCCTCGCCCACTGACATCACCGCACAACCCTTGCAACCACAAAAGGAAAACAGTGGCTAAGATGAAAATAAAGGCAAGCCTCAAAGTGAAAGGAAAAGTGACCACAGCCACCACCAGGGCTTTGCAGGTGGAAACGATGCTTGGGCACAAACAGAGACTCAGTTGCACAGCACAGACCTTGCAGCTGGCTCGGCAAGTGAAAGGGAACGCCCAACAGCCCGCTCCAACGCACCTGACCCCGACGCCTCTGGCCCAGAGCTTTCACAACCCCTTTCACCCGCGACGGCCACTCTCCCCCGCCACACCGCTGCCACCACAATCCCCAGCCATGGCCACCCCAACAAAACACTGCCCCGAGACCACCACAGCCACCAGCACAGACTGGAAAGCACGGGAGGAAACTCCCGGCAATCAGAAAGCGATGAAGGGAAAGCTGCCGCCGTACAAAGCCCTGCACCCGGCAGCGCCCCCAGCACAGCCACCACCAGCACCAGCAGCACCACCGGGCCTCGCCAGGCTCCTCCTGCCCGGCACCACCCGACAGCACCCACGGAAGAAGCAGCATGGCTGCCCCCACAGCCACACAGCCACGGCTGCCGCACGCCGCCCCGCCGCTCCTGCTCCTCCTCACCGCTCTGGCCACCAGCCTCGCCTGCCAACACCTCTGGACACACGACGACGCCTTCCCCGGCGACGCACTCCGCCTCCTCCAGGACATGGCTCCCAGCCACACACAGCCCTGCCACCTCCAAGAGCCGCCCTTCTTCCCCGACACCCTCCTCCACGACACCCTCCAGCCGCACCAAGCCGCCGCCACCGCCCTACGCATCCTCCAGCACCTCTTCCACACCCTCAGCTCCAACAGCACCCGCCAGCACTGGCCCAGCCACGCTCGCAACCACCTCCTCAACCAACTGCAGCACCACATCCACCACCTCGAGCAATGCCTCCCCGACAACGCCCTGCTCTTCAAAGGACCACGCAACCCGCTGCTCGCCATCAACAAGTACTTCAGGGACATCCACCTCTTCCTCCACGCCCACAACCACAGCGCCTGCGCCTGGGACCACGTCCGCCTCGAAGCTCGTGCCTCTTTACGCCACCTCCACAACCTCGCACGCACCATGCGCCGCTAGCGCAAACACCCACGCTCCAACCCACACCTACCACCCCAACCCACCTCCAACCCCACGCCTCCTCTCACCTGGGACACGAGACAGGGCTGCAACAGGCGCTCGGCACCCGCAGCCTTCAACCACTGCACCTCCATTGATTCAGCCTCTCCCACTGCCATGGACAAAGAACCGTCTCCCCTTCTTTACGGACTCATTTATTTATTTATTTATTTATTTATCCACGTCTTTATTTTTCCACTTATTCACTTATTTATCACACTGAAAATAAAAAACTATGACAAAACACTTGCCACTGCCTCTCCTCTCTCTAGCACTGCAACCGGTCTTTGGGCCAGGGGAAAGCAAGCCTCACTCAACACCTACCGCAAGACTTCCTCCAAACAGCTCCTGTCCACTCTTCTCAACGGCGCCTGACCAAACAGGATCCTATAGCAAACCCTTTGCAAAAACACTGCCAGCATCTGGCCACCACCACGGTATCCCAAACAGAAAAACACCCTCAGGCTGGAGAGCACCGCTGCACCTCGTCTGCTTTATCCACATCGTGCTCCATCCATCCATCCAATCCACGCCTCTCTCACTCACAGACAAGGATGTCCTGCGGGACACGGCCAAGCACTTTGCACAAGTCCAGGCACCCAAGGTCACTTCCTCTGCCCCTATCCACCACTGCTCCATAACCCTGACCATAGAACAGCACCAGAACTGCCAGGAATGGCCATCTTCCACTTTGCCATGCCGTGCTCCCTGGTACCAATCACCTCTTTGTTTTCCATAGGCCTTCTTCGAGTTCTGTTTTCCCGGAGAAGCAGCCTTATCATCTTGCTTGGAACAAAGCTCAGACTGACTGCTCTGTAGCTCCCACACTCTTCCGCTTTTCCCCTTGTAAAAACAGGGGTTACCTTTCCCTTCTTCCACTTAGCGGGGGGGATTTCAACCGACAGACGCCAATTCTCTAAAAGGATCCGTCCTGGCCTAGCAACCCCATCTGATCCTTCCCTCAGGACTCACACGCGAATCTCATCGGGTCCCATGCAATTCTACATAATCCCGCTCCCTAGACCTCAAATCTCAAACCTCATCCAAACCTGCAGTGGCCGTGGCCCTTCCTTCTTCATGTAGGCCTCCCAGCGTTTGCCGATCACAACTTGGGCAGTGTGCCGGGAGACTACTAACACACAAGGATACAAACACAGCTCATCTCCACAGCCTCTCTTTCCCCCAGAAGTCGAGAACTTTCAAATCCCATGAGCCGCTCCTAGCAGCAACCCAAACGTTTCTCCACGAGGCCAGAGTGATCTTCTCCTTGCACATCTTTGCCCACCCCAAATTCCTCTTCACCGTGCCGCAGATTTTTTCCCTTTTTGGAAAGGCATCTGAAACTACTGGCCAGCCTACTCTACTCCAGCCAAAGAAGCCCTTTGCCCGCAGCCTTTCTCACAAGTCACGTCCTCTGGACCACTGTGCATCTTCAGAGACATCACCTCCAAGAGCCCCACACCTCTCATGGAATTAAAGAGCCCTGAACAGGACACGGTGTTCAAGGCAAAGGCTCCAGCACTCTCAAAACGCAACACCATTTCTTTCACGCGGGACAGTCCTCACTTGCCCTCTGGTCGCCTCAGCCACTGAGGCATGGATCTCAAAAGCAGACCGTTGCTCCAGGTCCACAGCCATGGCACCAAGCACAACCGTCACACCAAAGCCCTTCCCTTTCTCCCGCTTCTTCACTCAGCCTTTCTTGCCTGCCCTGCGGCTCGCTCCACCCAAACATAACAGGAGGAGCGCCTCCTTGCAGGGACACACTCGGGCCCCCAAGGCCCACATGCACAAGGAGCCCCTTGAACCCTGCCACAGCCTCTGGGCCTTTACCGCAGGAGGGGAAACGGCAGCCCTCGCCCACTGACATCACCGCACAACCCTTGCAACCACAAAAGGAAAACAGTGGCTAAGATGAAAATAAAGGCAAGCCTCAAAGTGAAAGGAAAAGTGACCGCAGCCACCACCAGGGCTTTGCAGGTGGAAACGATGCTTGGGCACAAACAGAGACTCAGTTGCACAGCACAGACCTTGCAGCTGGCTCGGCAAGTGAAAGGGAACGCCCAACAGCCCGCTCCAACGCACCTGACCCCGACGCCTCTGGCCCAGAGCTTTCACAACCCCTTTCACCCACGACGGCCACTCTCCCCCGCCACACCGCTGCCACCACAATCCCCAGCCACGGCCACCCCAACAAAACACTGCCCCGAGACCACCACAGCCACCAGCACAGACTGGAAAGCACGGGAGGAAACTCCCGGCAATCAGAAAGCGATGAAGGGAAAGCTGCCGCCGTACAAAGCCCTGCACCCGGCAGCGCCCCCAGCACAGCCACCACCAGCACCAGCAGCACCACCGGGCCTCGCCAGGCTCCTCCTGCCCGGCACCACCCGACAGCACCCACGGAAGAAGCAGCATGGCTGCCCCCACAGCCACACAGCCACGGCTGCCGCACGCCGCCCCGCCGCTCCTGCTCCTCCTCACCGCTCTGGCCACCAGCCTCGCCTGCCAACACCTCTGGACACATGACGACGCCTTCCCCGGCGACGCACTCCGCCTCCTCCAGGACATGGCTCCCAGCCACACACAGCCCTGCCACCTCCAAGAGCCGCCCTTCTTCCCCGACACCCTCCTCCACGACACCCTCCAGCCGCACCAAGCCGCCGCCACCGCCCTACGCATCCTCCAGCACCTCTTCCACACCCTCAGCTCCAACAGCACCCGCCAGCACTGGCCCAGCCACGCTCGCAACCACCTCCTCAACCAACTGCAGCACCACATCCACCACCTCGAGCAATGCCTCCCCGACAACGCCCTGCTCTTCAAAGGACCACGCAACCCGCTGCTCGCCATCAACAAGTACTTCAGGGACATCCACCTCTTCCTCCACGCCCACAACCACAGCGCCTGCGCCTGGGACCACGTCCGCCTCGAAGCTCGTGCCTCTTTACGCCACCTCCACAACCTCGCACGCACCATGCGCCGCTAGCGCAAACACCCACGCTCCAACCCACACCTACCACCCCAACCCACCTCCAAACCCACGCCTCCTCTCACCTGGGACACGAGACAGGGCTGCAACAGGCGCTCGGCACCCGCAGCCTTCAACCACTGCACCTCCATTGATTCAGCCTCTCCCACTGCCATGGACAAAGAACCGTCTCCCCTTCTTTACAGACTCATTTATTTATTTATTTATTTGTTTATTCATCCACGTATTTATTTTTCCACTTATTCACTTATTTATCACACTGAAAATAAAAAACTATGACAAAACACTTGCCACTGCCTCTCCTCTCTCTAGCACTGCAACCGGTCTTTGGGCCAGGGGAAAGCAAGCCTCACTCAACACCTACCGCAAGACTTCCTCCAAACAGCTCCTGTCCACTCTTCTCAACGGCGCCTGACCAAACAGGATCCTATAGCAAACCCTTTGCAAAAACACTGCCAGCATCTGGCCACCACCACGGTATCCCAAACAGAAAAACACCCTAAGGCTGGAGAGCACCGCTGCACCTCGTCTGCTTTATCCACATTGTGCTCCATCCATCCATCCAATCCACGCCTCTCTCACTCACAGACAAGGATGTCCTGCGGGACACGGCCAAGCACTTTGCACAAGTCCAGGCACCCAAGGTCACTTCCTCTGCCCCTATCCACCACTGCTCCGTAACCCTGACCATAGAACAGCACCAAAACTGCCAGGAATGGCCATCTTCCACTTTGCCACGCCGTGCTCCCTGGTACCAATCACCTCTTTGTTTTCCATAGGCCTTCTTCGAGTTCTGTTTTCCCGGAGAAGCAGCCTTATCATCTTGCTTGGAACAAAGCTCAGACTGACTGCTCTGTAGCTCCCACACTCTTCCGCTTTTCCCGCTGTAAAAACAGGGGTTACATTTCCCTTCTTCCACTTAGCGGGGGGGATTTCAACCGACAGACGCCAATTCTCTAAAAGGATCCGTCCTGGCCTAGCAACCCCATCTGATCCTTCCCTCAGGACTCACACGCGAATCTCATCGGGTCCCATGCAATTCTACATAATCCCGCTCCCTAGACCTCAAATCTCAAACCTCATCCAAACCTGCAGTGGCCGTGGCCCTTCCTTCTTCATGTAGGCCTCCCAGCGTTTGCCGATCACAACTTGGGCAGTGTGCCGGGAGACTACTAACACACAAGGATACAAACACAGCTCATCTCCACAGCCTCTCTTTCCCCCAGAAGTCGAGAACTTTCAAACCCCATGAGCCGCTCCTAGCAGCAACCCAAACGTTTCTCCACGAGGCCAGAGTGATCTTCTCCTTGCACATCTTTGCCCACCCCAAATTCCTCTTCACCGTGCCGCAGATTTTTTCCCTTTTTGGAAAGGCATCTGAAACTACTGGCCAGCCTACTCTACTCCAGCCAAAGAAGCCCTTTGCCCGCAGCCTTTCTCACAAGTCACGTCCTCTGGACCACTGTGCATCTTCAGAGACATCACCTCCAAGAGCCCCACACCTCTCATGGAATTAAAGAGCCCTGAACAGGACACGGTGTTCAAGGCAAAGGCTCCAGCACTCTCAAAACACAACACCATTTCTTTCACGCGGGACAGTCCTCACTTGCCCTCTGGTCGCCTCAGCCACTGAGGCATGGATCTCAAAAGCAGACCGTTGCTCCAGGTCCACAGCCATGGCACCAAGCACAACCGTCACACCAAAGCCCTTCCCTTTCTCCCGCTTCTTCACTCAGCCTTTCTTGCCTGCCCTGCGGCTCGCTCCACCCAAACATAACAGGAGGAGCGCCTCCTTGCAGGGACACACTCGGGCCCCCAAGGCCCACATGCACAAGGAGCCCCTTGAACCCTGCCACAGCCTCTGGGCCTTTACCGCAGGAGGGGAAACGGCAGCCCTCGCCCACTGACATCACCGCACAACCCTTGCAACCACAAAAGGAAAACAGTGGCTAAGATGAAAATAAAGGCAAGCCTCAAAGTGAAAGGAAAAGTGACCGCAGCCACCACCAGGGCTTTGCAGGTGGAAACGATGCTTGGGCACAAACAGAGACTCAGTTGCACAGCACAGACCTTGCAGCTGGCTCGGCAAGTGAAAGGGAACGCCCAACAGCCCGCTCCAACGCACCTGACCCCGACGCCTCTGGCCCAGAGCTTTCACAACCCCTTTCACCCGCGACGGCCACTCTCCCCCGCCACACCGCTGCCACCACAATCCCCAGCCACGGCCACCCCAACAAAACACTGCCCCGAGACCACCACAGCCACCAGCACAGACTGGAAAGCACGGGAGGAAACTCCCGGCAATCAGAAAGCGATGAAGGGAAAGCTGCCGCCGTACAAAGCCCTGCACCCGGCAGCGCCCCCAGCACAGCCACCACCAGCACCAGCAGCACCACCGGGCCTCGCCAGGCTCCTCCTGCCCGGCACCACCCGACAGCACCCACGGAAGAAGCAGCATGGCTGCCCCCACAGCCACACAGCCACGGCTGCCGCACGCCGCCCCGCCGCTCCTGCTCCTCCTCACCGCTCTGGCCACCAGCCTCGCCTGCCAACACCTCTGGACACACGACGACGCCTTCCCCGGCGACGCACTCCGCCTCCTCCAGGACATGGCTCCCAGCCACACACAGCCCTGCCACCTCCAAGAGCCGCCCTTCTTCCCCGACACCCTCCTCCACGACACCCTCCAGCCGCACCAAGCCGCCGCCACCGCCCTACGCATCCTCCAGCACCTCTTCCACACCCTCAGCTCCAACAGCACCCGCCAGCACTGGCCCAGCCACGCTCGCAACCACCTCCTCAACCAACTGCAGCACCACATCCACCACCTCGAGCAATGCCTCCCCGACAACGCCCTGCTCTTCAAAGGACCACGCAACCCGCTGCTCGCCATCAACAAGTACTTCAGGGACATCCACCTCTTCCTCCACGCCCACAACCACAGCGCCTGCGCCTGGGACCACGTCCGCCTCGAAGCTCGTGCCTCTTTACGCCACCTCCACAACCTCGCACGCACCATGCGCCGCTAGCGCAAACACCCACGCTCCAACCCACACCTACCACCCCAACCCACCTCCAACCCCACGCCTCCTCTCACCTGGGACACGAGACAGGGCTGCAACAGGCGCTCGGCACCCGCAGCCTTCAACCGCTGCACCTCCATTGATTCAGCCTCTCCCACTGCCATGGACAAAGAACCGTCTCCCCTTCTTTACATACTCATTTATTTATTCACGTATTTATTTTTCTACTTGTTCACTTATTTATGATGCTGAAAATAATTTCCTTTGAAAAAACACTTGCCACTGCTTCGTCTCTCTCTAGGACTGCAGACAGTCTCTGCTACTGGGAAAGCCACCTCCAGTTAACACCTTCTCCAATCCATAGTCTAAAGAAGGCTCTGAACATCCCCTGCTCTCTCTTGTCGTTGGCACCTGCCTACACTGGATCTTGCATCAACCCCTTTGGAGAAAATTTACTATGTGTTAGATATCATCATCACAATTATGTCTTGAGCCCTTGTTTCCTCAGTAGTTTGCAACTCCCTTCCTATTATTCTATCTGAAAGTCTCTTGACAGGGAAATTACTCACTTTATTGGTGACGTTCCACTAGAGGGCTACAAACACAATCAGAGCATCAGAGCACTTCTGCTATCAAGACAGGTTACAGGTTTTATTTAGACTGAAGAAGAGAAAGCACCAGGCAGACCTTACTGTGGCCTTTTACCATTTCAATGGACCTTACAAAAAAGAAGCAGACTGAATTTTGAACAGCATTTGCATTGATAGGCAATGGTCTACAGGGAATGTCTCTAAACCAAAAGAGAGTAAGTTTATATCAGGCATTAGGGAGAAATTTTTTACTATGAGTTCTGTAAGGCACTGGAACATTGTCCTAGAGTTCGCTAGATTACCACATCCCTGGAAGTGTTCAAGGCCAGATTAGGTGGGGCTTTGTGCAATGTGATACAGACGAAAGTTTCCCTTCCTATGGCAGAGTTGCTTGCTATCAGATTACCTCTTTCAACATAAACTATTTTAGGACTCATGCTGAAGTTTTGGAGGACTACGGAACCAAAATGGGAACAGGGAAGAGTGTGAGGAGGAAGGAGCAGAAGTGTGATGGCACAGAAGGCAGTCCCATTTCCCATCCTCCTATGCCACCTGGGAGATGAAGGTAGAGAATATCATGAGTGAAACTGAGTCCTGGAAAACATGAGAGGTGAAGGGAAGGTGTTCTGTAGATTTGGTTTTATTCCATTATCTACTTGCTAACTGCCCTGATTTGATTGCTAATGAGTTAAACTAATTTCCCTAACCCATGTCTCTTTTGCTCATGACTGCAACCAGCAAGTAATTTCTCCCTGTACTTATCTCACTCCACATGCCTTTCAGGATGTATTTTCTCCCTTGACTAGATGAGATGGGGAGTCATAGAGCACCTTGGTGGTCACCAGGCATCTAGCCATTGTTAACACATTACAATATGTGTCTCCTGGCCCTGCAACTTCAAATACTTTGCATCTTGTTGCCATAAAGATAATTCCATGCATTTCAGTTGACAGTTCCTCCAGTATCACAACTTCCTATAGTAAAAGTCTTCATTCATGTGCTCAACTTTGGGTTTTTTTTAAATTCAGGGTCTGAAGTCTGACACGGCTTTGTCTGAGTCATCCCTGTACTCACATTTAAACTATCTGACCCTGGCTGCTCCAAGCTCTATATGGAATACCTGGTACTTATTTGCCTTACATTATGGCATTCATCCAGTCTTCTCAGATCACTGCTAACTGCTCAATTTCTGCCTCTACAGATACACCACATCACTCTAGTATGTAACTGTTCTAAGCTACCTACTACCAAATTTTCTCTCCAAGTTCCTTACCCTACATATCTGATAGGAAAATTCTTTATCATTTTGCAATCTAGATTGAGGCCCTTTTTGAATCTATCTGGAAGCTCAGACTGTATCATATGCCATTTGCATTCTGGATCCAGATAAGGAAAAAAACTTTGTATACTCTCCCTCCTGCAGCTCACCTGCATTTGTTGCCATGATGTATATGCAAAGATCTATACCTATGACAACATCCAAAGTCTCAGATACTCCTACTGGCTACAACTTGTGTACTTGCTGTTCAACCTTACCTCTTAATAAAAGAAAACACTTAGGACTTCAACTAGATTAAACAAAATGTCATGATGTTGCTACAAAAATTTGACATTTCTCCACTCAGGAGCACAGAGCACACTTGTGTCTATTTAGAGATTTTGCAGCTGGACAAATGCAGGACGCAACAGTTGCTCTGTATCAATTTACATAATCCTTGTATAAATTTCAAAAGAAAGAATACAGAAGATAAGGAAAAGCTCTTAACCACTGTTAAATGAATCAATTTATTTGGCACAAATGATCAACAGTGAAGACAATTTCTTTAAAATCAAGTAAGTTATTTACTTACCATTGGCAGTCTGGATTGAAGCATCTGGAGATCATCATAACCATAAATCTGCTTAAAGACAGATAAAAATACAACATCATTATAACACTTTTTTCTGATGCTCATCAGTTTGGGGCTTTGAACTGAGTTTGACTTAAGCCCAGTCTGTGTTAAAGGTCTACAGTCTGTCGCATTGTGCTATCATGGGGCACTGCAGTATTTCAAGGAGAGTAGAACTGAAGTTAGAAAGGTTTGTCACTCTGATGTTGTTTCCTGGTGACAACGTCCTCTGAGGAGAGTTTGACTGTCCCATCTTCAACACAGTTTTCACAGACACATGATTCCTGAACTTATGAAAAATCTACTGGGCATTCAGATTTCGGAGTAAGAACAACAGCCCTCTTTGCTGTAATCATTACTTCAAAGAGCATTAAGATTAAAGAGTTGATGACTTGACCACAACACAACCTCCTGGGTATCTCCTCACATTCAGTTTGATACAGAAAAGTTACTAATATAAAGGTTCAGATTCAAAAAACAGATAACCAAAAATACGTTGATGCTGGTCAGACATCAAAAAGCTACGTGCAGTCTTTCAGATCATGACAGACTGGACACATGGCACATTTCAGTCACTGCTATGGCAAATACATTCCAGTGACACAAACCTAAAGTAGCCTAAATTTATTTAAAGGGCCTAAAACCTGTTACCACTAAAAACCATAGCCACACCCACGTTTAACTTCAACAGTAGCTAGATCAGGTCCGTTCCAGAAGCTCTGCAGTTCACAATCAACAGTAAGCCTCTACTGAACATATTTCAGATGTTCTTTAGCATTTGAAACAAGAATTCCAGGTGTAACATGTGCCACCAGAAATGACTTGGCATAGACAGTAGCAGGTCTGGAGGGCCCACTTGCGCCAAGGGCTAAGAAATCAAAGAGAAATCAAAATTAAACTGCTTACTGGGTAGGCAGGAAGAAGTCCTCCAGGTCCCACAATATACTGGTTATGCAACAAGGGTGGTACACCTTGGGGCAGGTTTGGGGGTGCTTTGCCTGTAGAATCAAAATATAGACACTTTAACAAGCCTTTAGAAAAGAAAAGGCTTCAGCATTGAGACAAGACAGCTCACAAGTTGTGGCAGCTGCACCATCTTACATTATAGAGATTTTGTGCTGTTTGATGAATATGCTCAAAATAGCCTGAAGTTTAACCATGTCTCAAGGGAGGGAAAGCACAGGCTACTTTCTCCTGAAAACAGTCCTATCACAGAATAGCCTGAATTTATAATTTACTTTGCCCAAGAGGACTACAAGAATTACAAGAATACAAGGATTACAAGATTACAAAACTTCTCTTTTGCTTAGTCCTTTCCTGAAGGCAAATTTAGAAATTGTTCTCAATCTGAGACAGCTAATTCTCTCCTTTCATTTCCTGCTCTGTCAACGCATTCCCTTTATCACCAGCAATAGACTGGAAAGCACTAAATGTTGCCAGCATGCTTTCTGTGGGTGACTTACTACAGCTAGGAATAGCAAAGAGAAGACTGAAATGGTTTCAGCTGCCTTCATGAAGCAGTGCTAGGGAGCACAACAGTAAAAGAACAATGCACTTTGGCCAGTCAAAAGACACTTCATTTACAAGCTATAGAAATGAGAAATACTTCTGTAACTAAGCCTGATCCTTAGAAACACTTCACTCACTTCTCTCTATAAGATTCTCTTTTAGCAGTTCAGGATCATCAGAGTAGAAAGAGAATTTAGCATCACTTCCCAGCCCTCCTTCTCCATGGACCCTTCTTCTGAAGTGCTATTTTCTGTGCAATGACCCAGACATTTCTTTCTTTTCTGTGGAAGTGGCAGTAGGGATGTGACACATGACAACGAGGCCACTGCAGTATATTTTGATACTGCCAAATGAATTCAAGTCACAGAGCAGCCTGAAACTAAAGCTTATGTGAACTCATAGTCAGGAGCGAATCACAGCTTGGAACACAAAACTGGATGAATTTTCTAGCCCAAAACTTCCCATGTCAGAACTGCTCTGGTGTTGTATTTATAAAGGTCTTTGGGGATGGAATGTGCTATATAAATGCCACATAACACCCTAACAAATATTTCAAATACATAAAACCAGGCAACTTTATTTCATAAGCCAGCAAATACAGCATGCTGGAAATGCCAGTGAAGAGTGTAGGCTTCTTAGCGTTGTTATGGTGGGTGAGATGCTCAACTGATAGCCCTGCTGACTGAAATCCTCTGTCTATCCACGTGATCTGTCAATATTGCCAACCTGAAGACACTAAGGGAGCTGCCCGTGTGGTAGCAGCTGGTATAGACACACTGGTAACACTCAGGCCAAGGCTGTTTGTAGTGTTCATACTGCTTGCCATGCTGACAACCGAGGAGGTGGTGCTAGTGGCTGAGGTTGAAGCAGTTGAAAAGGTTGTTGAGGGCTGGAGCGAAGCTGTGTTCTCAATACTAGTGTGCTAGAAAAGGAGACAAAAAGAATGAGGATCACAGAGCAAATAAACCACAGTGGAAGATGCTGGGAAAATGGGAAAAATAAAAAAAAAAAACCAACAACAAAACTTCTAAAGTAACAGCAGCACATGCAAAAGATATGCATTATCTATGTACCAAGCAAGCAACTAAGTTGCATGCTTATGATGCTTTTGTGATTTATAGAAAATTATTGTATGAGAGCTAAACTCAAATTGCTATACTGCCACAAAATTAAATACAGTAACTCAAACATAACATATACCATTCCATCACCTGCATTTTGTCAGCTAACCTCTCCAGTGCAGACTGCTAACAGTCCACATTTTGGAGGCATTTCAGATTGCCACTTTGAAGTTTGTTTTTGTTTTGTTTTGTAATAAACTAGTTATAAGCAATTTTTTTTTTTTCATTTCATCCCCCCTAGCTGGCATGACAATTTCCCTCAGCTGTGTGACTTGCAAGTCTCTGTCATAGCTATTCCTGATCTAGTACAAATCACAAGTGGTAATCACTTTTCCCCCACTAGAGGTCCTTCTTCCCTGAAGTAAGGCTCTTCTTTTGGTTCCTGGGGGACTGAGACACATCCAACTTTAAGAGATGGTCCTATTTATGAGATAAACTGACTATTTACCAAGCACTTGTTTCAATACTAACAAGACTTACCACATGTGATGCGCCTGAAGACAACACTGAGGCAGAAGAGAGGCTGGTCTGATGATTGGAAAGGGAGCTGGAAGGAAATTGTAAAGAATTTATAAAATTACTTTTCCCTTTTTAACAAATACAGATATGCAGTAGGGCATTAGTTAAATAATTAAAATTCTAGGTGTGTGTGCACACCTACAGTAGCAGAGTAGTTAAAAAATTACATATAAGAGTGTGTGTATACATACACATACATATGTATACATACACATACTCTTACATGTATATGTGTATGTATGAATAGACACACCTCTACAGGCACTTTTTCCTTTAATTAGAACCCTACTACTTTTTAATGAAAAAAATCAAGTACAGAGTCATTATTATTAAGAAGAAACATCTAAAACTCCATTTGTTTGTATTTTTCAATTTACTGTATCTTTACAAAAACTACAGCTGCTTCAGGAATCAAATAGCGATGACGCCATGACACATGAAGTCCAAAATCAAAACAAGGTTCACACAACCACAAGTCTGGTGTCTCATTCTTTCTCTGCTGCTGCTTACCATGGCCGACAGGTTTAAAGTGAGGCAGTGCTTTGGTTTGACTCACTGTGTTGTTTCTCACATTTTGAGTTGTGTTAACATTAACTCAACCAGTTAGAACTGCAGGATACTTTGCCCCATAATTCATCCAGAGATCTTCAAATGTCTCCCTGAAAGGTGACTGAAACTGGCATTTGAACATTTAAACTGACAAGTTATACCTTATATTCGAGGTCAAGAATGCAACCTATTGTATATAGTATGCAATAAACTGAACCAACATAGAACAAAGGTAACCAAAATGAAGATATAAAATACGTGTATAGATTGGTGCTCAAAAAAACCCCCTCCTTATTAAATAAGAAGCAGGAGAGATCCTAACAACAAAATTAGTTTAGTGCTATCTACGGAAATAGCCACAAGAAAAGACAGTTTTCATACCAAAGCTGAAAGCTTCATTACATGACCTAATTTAAGAGCAAACACTTCTGGTAGCTCTTCAAGGCATGGGCCCAGAATAAACTTTCGCAGTTTCATATATTAACTTTCAAAATTGTCCCCCTTCTGCAGGAATTGGAACAACATCACTTCAGGCAGCAAGGGAAATATGAGTTTTATACCACTCCCTCACCCACTCTCCCCAGCTCTTTTGATAAGTCTTAATTCACCATCTGACCTATGGTAGAGACACAGATGACAGTCAGCAGCTCTACCAAGTCAGACACTTTTGGATTTCAGGTATCCTGACGATGGCTGAAACTTTGTACCTGTCCAACAGCATTGACTTCCAGCTGAAACTTCCATCCATTTACACAGCTTTTCAACAAAACATTGTGGCGAAATGTGACCAATGTAAATGGAATAGTTCTTGTTCAACATATTTACTATTTTATTCAACAAAAAATAGTAGAGCCTTAAAAGAAAATAAACTATGTCCTAGTTGTGAAACAGGAAAAAAACTCGCTGATATCCCAAATCAGTTTCTTGTATTAACAAAAATAGTACAAAGGTAAATATCAAAAATATAACTCAATCAATACAGCTTCAGGATTGTCACCTTGATGCCTTTTTTGGGCTTCCCTAAAACCAGAGGCCAGACAAAAATTAAGAGAATAAAAAGTGATTAGATTTATTGGAGGGCCTTCACGTACATTTAGAGCAGATGAAGCCTCCCCAGGGGCTATGCCCAGACACAGATGACCAGTCATGAGTTTTCACACTTTTTTAAGTTTGGTCCATTTGCATATTGGCAGTTAATCTTTCAATTACAGCTTCAGGTAATGAAGTCATTTACCCCAAGTTTGCTCCCCACCATCTCACTTTTGTTTATACTTTCCAGGGCCTGAGACCGTAAGGTGTCCTTGAGGCCCAGACCTAGAGAGGAATTGTTTTGTCTAACCAAAATGTGAAGACAGTAGCTAATACTCTATATGGAGTTTAGAGTTAGACACTAAAGAACTGCAGGATTACTAATAAATGAAAAATGTAAAAGCTAAAATCCTAAGGCATCAACCTGACTGAGGATGTAACAGGCATTCAGAAAAATAGAGAGACAATGCGAAAGAGCTGAATTGTGCTAGATGCACTTCCAGGAATATCAAACTGATATTTTGAAGTATCTTAAGGAAATATCTTAGAAAAAGAGAATACATACAGTTTCCCTGTGAAATTATTTCTGGATTTTAATTTTAAGAAATACAAATACAAATGAGACTACTCTATTTCAAATTTGCCATGTAGTAAACTGTTAAAGAATAGTTTCAAACATATAACACTGAATAAAACCAGCAGGCACAAAGCAGGAAAAATAAACTGGGGGACTCAATTTAGCTGATTTAGCTAGCATGATTGAAGCTAACCTCTTGAAACACAAAGTTGTATATGTATCATGAAAGCTTGATGGCAGCAGCTGCTCTGCCATTAGAAGGCAGCCCCGAGCTGCCTTCTGTAGTCCTGTGAATCTCTCTCCTAATTCTGGTTCACATCAGAAAAGGGATCCCTGGTGCCTTCCAGCCCCATATGGAACCACTCTTACACCTATCCTATCCTCAAAACTGACCCCCTCAGTTTACCACAACTTTACTGTACCTGCTCAGCTGGGAGAGTGAGCTGCTGGCCAGATCACTGGTCTGAGGCAAGCTGGGTAATGCTGCCACGTGCTGTGATGCTGAAGACAGAAGTGAGGCCGTGGTAGACACCACATTGGGCAGAGAACCAGCTGAAGGTAGCGAGGGAGAAGGCTCTGCCTTAGGTGCTGAAACTGATGAAATAGCTGCAACAAGTTAAAAAGAGACATCCAAATTAAAATTCCAGCATACTTGACATCCCAGCCCAGGTGGCAGGAACACAGTAGCATTCTCCCCTCGGTCTGCAAAAATCTGACCATTAAGAACTGGTAACCATATCAAGCAATCTGGCTATGAAGGAAAATTCAAATACAACTGAACTACCATTTTTCCCCTTTAAGCATTCTACTTATAAAAAATTTACAATTATCACTGCTACACATGTAACAAACAACTGTCTTCTGCACTTCACCTGCCACTATCTGGATTACTAACTTATACTCGCAAGTCATTCTAAAATTTCTTACTTTTGGTTCAGCAAACACAAGTAACTTCTGCCTTTTCAAGGCACTGTACAAATCTAGTTTCACCTACAGCTCTGCTTCTTCATTCAGACCTACATAGCACCCTTGGGGATAGAGACTGAGATTGCTGGAGTACAGGGGTAGATAACTTATCACTTCAGTATATTCAGTCAAAAGTGTACTGCAATAGAATGAAAAAAGCTACAATGAAAGGCCAGAATTGAGCACACATTAAGCATTTTTTATGGCTAAGGAACTGTCAAATATTGACACACTTTACTCAGATAATAAAAAGTGTTAGGTTATGTCACCGTAGAGCAGGACGGGAATGAAAATGACTCCAAGTCAAAGGCTAGAGAATGAACTCTGATTTATTTCAAATGTACTGCTCTATTTATAGAGAACATCATGCAGACTAATTTCATTGGTGTTAGAGTAAAAACATCTCACACCATTGGTGTGCAGTGAATGATGCACGGTGGCAGAACATATCTATAAACAATGTGAACAACAAGATAGATTAGAGAATTATTTACATTCTTTCCCAACTGTCTCCCAGGCTCTCACCTGGTTAGAAAACCCTCTCTTTTTCTCTCTGACTGAACTGAGAATATCCACAAGGTTTTATCTTACATTTTTTAGGCTGCACAGAAAAAAACATGTTTATAGGATCACTATACTGTGATAAGATCCCTAAAAATTCTATTGCCCAACATGATTCCCAGCTGTTTCATTTACTTCTACTCCTACAAAAAATAACAAAGACTTAGAGACACTCACTCATAAATAAAACTCGGAAAACAGTTGAGCCCTACCTTCTGCTGGGCCATGTTCCCACACTACACCAGGGACCACTACCTAGTGGGTCATCACTAACTTGTGATGTATGTGAAGACACTTCTAGATTGGTCATCAAACGAAAATCAAATACACACTTGGAAATTATATATTAGAGTTTGTTAACTTTATGGATTTGATTTCCTAGCTAAATGACCAAAGTCAGTTTGTTGGGTTGCAATGCAAACAGAAATTAAAAGGTCCTGGCCTTGGCAATAAGTATGGCCTCTAAGAGAAGGAAATCCAAGTGACAAACATGGTTATGAAGGCAGCAACTATATCACCTAGTAACTCCTGGTAAAACTCATATAAAAAAGGAGTAAATAACATTTAAAACTCCCAGTATACTAAGAGCAGGATTCCCATCTTGAAGTAAAAGTAGATGCCCTCAACATAAGGGATAGAATCACCATCTTAAGATCTCCTATAAGATGCCTGAATACAAAGAAAAACAGGAGACAAGTATGATGATCAGGAGTAAAACACATCAGTTGTACTGAGAATTAAGGATTTAGGAAGCTTGAGATCTGGATATTAAAGAAGAACAGCAAAGAAGAGAGATGAACAACTAAAAATATTATAATACATACAGAAGGGAGAAAGTACTTATAAAAGTTAAGACAAATTCAAAATAATTTGCATGCATAAAACAGACTCGATGGAAGAAGAAAACAGAAATGCCCTCAAAGGAGAACTGGTATCGGAAAAGAGACTAGTAAAGCCATTACAGAATACAAAAGTATTAGGAATACTCAGATCTTTGTTTTCTGCAGAAAAAAGGACAGATTCTGTAGTGAATTTCATCGACTGTTTATTAACTCTGTACACAACACTAGAAAAGTTCTTGTGTTGAAAAGCTGTCTTTGTATACTTGGAGCGTGTACACTCCTGCTCCTTTAAATTCAACTTGGAATTAACAAAACATTGACCCACTAATGGTCTACCTGAAGAGATGTTTAAGAGGAGGTTAGACCTAAAATTGAGGTGTTGGAATTTCAAAAGATTTTAATTCACACCACTGCCCTTGAAAACTTCCATGGAGCAGCACAAAGATCACAAGAGTGAATACTATACTTTAATTATTTTAACTCTAAGTAGAGAATTGCAGGCCTGGTACAGGTCCATGCTATATTAGAAACAGGCCAAGATGAAGAAACTAACACTTATACCAGAGTCAATACTGAAGTGCTGTTTGCAAGGTATTAAGAAGCTCAGAAGAGGGAATGTGTTTCTCATCTTTATTCCCCACAGGCTTCTAACAGGGCAGAGATAGAACTATACCTAGTGAGAGGTGCACTCAAAGAATGTGACTTCATTTCACTACAGCTAAATGCTATTTGCAGCTTCCCAGCTCAAACTGGAAGAACTGCTAAAAAATGTCATATTTACTTCCAATTTTGCATTTTTATCTTATATTAAATGATTTCTGAAATGTAAATTCAAAAGGAAACACAAGAGCAAAGCAGCTTCTCTAATCCTAAGGTTGTTTAGGTTTGTAGATTTAATAGACCTGCTTTCATATTTCAGTTGCAGTCAAGAAGCAAGCAGCATTTTATGCAAGCACAAATAAAGTCAAATGGGTCAGCCATAAATTAGTCATGGAGAACAATATAAAACCTTAAACCCAGTGTCACTGATACGCTTGTGTGCACAGCAAGTAGCAAGGAGTGAACAGAAAGTCCTGTGCTCAACCAAGCTTTGAAAACTTACTGTCAAGTGTTGCTTGTGTCCTAACACCACTGTGCCCGTTCTGTAAACAAAGAAGAAATTAATTAAGAAATTATTGTAGAGGTATATTAAATGCTCAGACTGAATCACACATTGAACATGCTTCATGCAAAATTGTATATTCATACTAAATTGAACAACAAGGCAGAAAATTAAATTTTTACTGCCTTTAAAAAAACTACATCATAAAGTTGTCTCAAGTGCAAGTTGTCCTGAACACAGAGAAACCCATACACTGCCCATAATACACCCCTCAGCAGCAAACCTTCCCATGTACTGTATATAACATAAACTTCAGGTTCACACCAATATGAAAGAAGGAATTGCATTAACATATAGGAAATGGTTGTGCTTTTGATCTAATGTAACTCACAATTTTAACTATCCAAGTTACACAGAGACGCCAATTTTTTTCCATTGAAAGATAAGACTTGAGAAGCACCAGTTGTTTTTTGGATAACGCTGGAGTACAGAAGTGGATAGTCTATGCTTGATCCTCACCAGTACATACGAGCTAGTACAGAAGACAAGTGTGACTGAGCCAACACATAACAAAGGCCAGAAGTAAATAAACTTACAAACTCTCACAAGTTCCTAAAACATTCAATAAACTCAGTTCTTTTAAAACAAACCTACATTCCATATACAAAGACAGCAGGTGTGTCTGAATCTCCCAAGAGATTCTTTGTCCTATATTAGACCTCTTCTTATGCTTATTAAAATAACACATGAAACTAATTCCCACTGGTGTTTAAATACAACAGAAAAGTAATACTGGAGGGGCCAAGAAAAAATTGGGATCCATTTGCTAGGTGCCATGTAAATTTAGTAAATAAAATACGTTTGTATAGGAGCTGTCAAGTTATTAGCTATGGCAAAATACTATAACTAATATTTGCATACAGAGACAGTTCCTTAGCTTGAGGGAAGGAAACTCAAGTAGAATTTTAAGTGTTACTAAAAAAAAGGTCAAAAGACAATTTAAGATGTCAACACCCACAAAATCAGATGCTCTTATATCCCAAATACAGTACTACCAAAAATGACTACACACCAGGAAAAGCAAAAACAAGTAAGAGGGTGGGCTTGGGAATCAAAAATACCACTTGGCTTGGTTACAGCATTAATGTATCAGGGGAATGCAAATCTAACACAGGTAAGAGTATTCTTAGGTCCTGTTTCTGTAATGAACTCACCGTAACTGCAACAGGGGTTGGTTCAGACGGAGCCATGGAGCTTTGGTACGCTATCCTGCTATGCACAGAAGTATGGTCATAGGAGGAAATTGTTACTGGGCTAGTGCTCTGGGATGAGCAGGTCAGACTGGAAGAGCTGATGGCAGAGGTTGTGTAGGTGGAGTCCTGTACTGTATTGGATATTGGCAAAGAGGTATTCAAAGGATCACTGGAAAAAAAAGAATTATTTATCATCTTGGTAAGTATCTCAGATACCTTCATGAAAATACCAGCTTCTATATAGCTATCTAGAACTGCCTTAAACATACAGAAAAATCTATACTACTTATATTAGAAAATCTAAGAATGCAAAAAAAAATTATAATATTGCTTTGGTTGTCACTAATCACTGCTTCAAAACATCAGCTGCACTAAGCACCATTCACCTTCCTTGTTCCAGCCCAAAAAATACAAGAATTAACACACAAGCACTTTTCAGTCATGTTATTTCCACCTTTTCCAAGGAAAAAAATAATGATCATAATCTTTCTTTTTTAAACAAGCAGAATTTATAAAGTCTGGTATATAATGAATAACAACAATAGGATTCTTTTTTACAATAGAATTCTAATGTTACAGAATTAATTATGCAAAGAACTAAAAAATACTTTAAAACATGCAGGAATGTTTTATTGTCCACTTAGTTTGAATATCACATATAAAACTAAAAGTTATGTGGAAATTCATTTTTATTAATATTTCTGAATTAACTTCAGGAAGCTTTTTTCTGATGCCAATTTTTCAATGAGTAAGGAATTAAAACTGGTTTACTGGTACACTGGTACTTATCATTGGCTGTTGTAGCATTTCAGTGAGAACTTCTGCATACAGAAAGCCTAGCTTCTTTTCTCATTTTTCCATCCTGTAGGAGCATCAGATCTGTAACCTGGTGCCATCTACTAACTAATACACATATATGGTACAAAGGTCAACTCTGCTGGATCAGATGGAGAACAACATGGGTGGTGAGGAACAAACCCCCAAAACACTTGAAAATCAGGGCAATTTAACATGAGAAAGAAATTCTATGAAGGATAGCTTATTAAAAGGTTATATATGTTCATGTCATCTCCAGCTTCACATCTAGCCACCCAGGGAGATTTTGATTACCATTAGAGCAGAAATTTATCATTTAAGATACAGTCCACAGAAAACAAGTTATCATATTTTCTCCTTTCATTACACTGTAACCCTGTCATGACGTTTTTGGCACAAACTTGACCCCCTACAAGAGCACCTGAGAATGCAGGAGGGAAACTCACACATACTTTACAGATTTTGAATATAAGCTATTGTTGGTCGCCTGGTTGGTATTCTCACTGCTTGAAGTTGATCCAAACTCTGGGAGTGTAGGCTCTGATCCAAACTCAAGAGCTCCAAACTGAACATTTAACCCTGTTATGTCTGCTGATCCGGGCATCTCCACAGCAGAGGCAGGAATCTTAAAGGAAGAAAATAAGCCATAATTCCTTTGCATGCATCTGCAACTTGAAATTAATCCACTGATTCTGCTCTAATCTGGAGCTGAAGGAGAAAACCATACTATTCCACAGTAACAAAGTATCATCTTTGTACATCGCTCCCCCCTCCACCAACATTCATACTGTGGCTACTAAGTCAATCTAAAAATCACTCAGCAACAGCCATTTTCCATACAGAGCAACAAGCTATGTGCTTGCAAAAGATATCATCACAATATTTTGGACCTAATAACTATCCTGCTTAATACATCCTGCTTCATAGATAAGAAATATACCAAGATCTTTGCTCTCCTTCCCCCTAGCAATTTATATAAAACACATACTGAATCAAATCATAGAATCATTAAGCTTGGACAAAAACATTAAGATCAAGTCAACTATTAAAACCAGCACTACCAAACCATATCTCTAAGCATCACATCTTTTAAACAATTCCAGAAACTCTCTCACTTACCTGGGCAGCCTGCTCCAGTGATTCACAACCCCCTCAGTGATGACATTTTTCCTAATATCCAATCTAAACCTTCCCTAGTGCAACTTGAGGCTGTTTCCTCTTGTCTTGTCACTTGTTACCTGGGAGAAGAGACCAATCTCCATCTGGCTACACCCTCATTTCTAGAGAGTGATCAAGTTTACCCTGAGTCTCCTTTTCTCCAGGCTGAGCCCCTGTAGCTCCCTCAGCTGCTCCTCAGAGCTGTGCTCCAGTCCTTCCCCAGCTCTGTTCCCTTCTCTGGACAAGCTCCAGCCCCTCAATATCTTCCTCGTATGAGGGACCCAGAAGTAGACAGAGGATTTGAGGTGCAGCCTCACCAGTGCCCAGTACAAGGGGACAAATCACTGCCCTGGTCCTGCTGGCTATGCCACTGCTGATGCAAGTTTCTGTAGTTTTTAAGTTTACTAATGACAAGCTACCACTCAATTACCCACCTTGGATGCTGGAGTTATCCTCCTTTTTGGTGGTTTTATCTGTTTCTGCTGGGTTTGATGAACAGTCACTGCCTGGTTATCCATAGAGACAGAAGGGAGCTGTAATATTTTGCTAACAGCTGTAGAGGTGTCTACTGGTGATGGCTCTCGGAGTTTTACCTGGGAGGAGGACGACTCCAGCCCAGGAGGAGGAACAGGAACCACCTGCATTTGTTGCTGTCGCTGTGTCAGCTGGCTCAGAACTGGAGATGGCTCAGGCTGGGATTTAAAGTCTGGTCAGTGTTGGAAAAAAGAAATATCAAAATTAAAGCATTGAACTCTGCTCTTCACAGTTCTGCTCTTTATGTAAGAATCCAGGTGATGCTTAATAGTTATGATTCTATAGTATTTGCAAGTCTTTTCAGACATCACAGGGGTTTTACATGGATCACCATCACTCTAACACTAATAAGGACAACAGCTGACACATCTTCTACTTTAACTGTGGCCAAGCATTATTTAGTTTTTTTTTTTAAATGTGACAACAAACCTATCTACACAGCCACAATATTATCACACACAAGTCCTCAAAAACGGTTACAGATTATTTTAATCAAACACTTCAAGCTTCACTGTAATTAACTGTGCTGATATAATGTGATTACTTCCAAGGGGTAAAGACTTGCTGCAGTTTAGAGGTATTATGAGTTAGGATTCCCTTCCCCTGCAAAGGAGAAGATTAAAAAAATAGGAAGTCTTCTACCATCTCATAATACCTGAGAATCAAAGAGATGCTGGACATGAACATGTTTTTCCCCAGTATTCCCTTTCACAGTTTTTGGATGCTGAAAGCCATGTGATGACCTAAAGCACTGATCAACCACCACAGAGTCCTCCAGCATTTCCAGTGTGAAAGGGTTTTTATTCAGTTGGTGAAGTCCATTAGAAAGCATTAAAATGTACATAATTTTTTTTAGAATGTCTGCATGTCAAAGATAGTAATTGCTACGAATGGCTGTTTATCTACACATAAATATACACACACATGAGAGACACGAGCTATCTTCTTCACAGTGAGGATACTGCTAGGAACAACACTACAGAAAATAAGTATCTGTCATTCTCACTGTTGCTACTAATTTTGCTCAATCACATGAAAAATTCATACAATTATAAATATGCAAAACAAGTAACCCGAATCCTTCACAGCACACTACGGAAAGAACACTGAGGCATGATGCACATTATGAAGACATTACAAAGTTACTCATTCAAAATTCATGTAATGATTAGAGGAGAGAATTTGGGACAAAACAAAATACAAGTACACCACTTTACACTCAGCTAAAAGCAGCATAGGTACAATGAAAATAGGTATTTTCCAGTATCTCTTGACAAACAGTCACCAACAAAGATCCATGTAAATATTCAAGCACACTAAATCAAAGATGTCACTACCTGGAAGGCTCAATAACTTTAAACATGTAATGACATTTAGGGATAGACTTAAGTTTAACAAAACTTAGTTTATGATACACTTGTGATGTTTATTACCAGCAAATAAACATAACACATAAAATTTTGTAAGTAATTGTATTACTAGGATTAATTTTTTTTTGAAAAAGTCTTTCATTACAGTAATTTTAAACTATCATTGGCATTACAGAATCTTACTGGCTAATATAAAGAGAAAGAGAAAAGAACCTGTGTCAAAGCACTTACCAAACTGACTGAGGACTGAGGACTGAGTACTAGGTGGTTTTAGATCCCAGGATGACGCAGCAACTGTGCTAGTGGTGGCAGAACTGCTATTGATTTGTTGAGAGGTAAACTGACCCAATCCTGGTGATTTCAATTGGTCCAAGATTTGGGAACCAGTAGAGTTTGCCAATTTAGAAGATCTGAGCTCTCCAAAGCCAGAACAAAGAACTGTCGACTACCAAAAGACAAAGAAGAAGAGGGGAAGGAGGGGAGTTAATATTTTAACTAATAATTGAACATGATCATAGGGTCAATGTCTACAGCTGCTATCTGGCAGCAGCTAAAATCTTTTCAGATTTAGATTACTAAGAAATGACCAGTAAAAACTTCCACTACTGTAATTACAATAATACTTACTTGAACCCATGCATCTTAAAATATCATTGCTTTACTAATAGTTGGATCGATTTTTAGAGAATAAATACCTCATCTCACACCCTCAAAACTGACTCAGAAATAGGCATGCTTCCACAAGAAGCAGTTGAATATGTGCTTGGAAATAACACATCTGTTTTCTGGCCTAGAACTCTTAACTGTAAACATATTATTTTATCCTACATCAGCAAGCAATGAGCACATCAAAAATTAATACAACTACTTCATGTAAATGCAGAAATAACCAACCAGCAAAATGAAAAAAGTATTATTTTTTGAGGGAGCGGGGAGCTGAAAGGAAAGAATTACATTCTTCATTTTCATTTTTCAACAAATACCAAAACACTTCATGATATGACCAGCACTGGAAAATTTGTTTAACCTGAAATATTTACTAATGAATAACATTTAGAAAACATAATATTTAGAAAGCATAATATAGTTTTACCAGACTTTGAGGAGAATAAGAGTTTACAGCACTGGAGCTGCCTGTTCCTGATGCCATCTGAGTGCTGTGCTGAGAATTTGTGAATACTAAGGCTTGACCAAAGGTCTGCTGCTGGGGAGACTCAAATGAGTTGCCTTCTGTCTCTTGGGAAGATGTCACTGGCTTTTGAAGCAGTGTCACCAAATCAATGCTGTAAGACAAAGTGAAACTTGCTGGAATGAACACAGAGATTAAACTTCACTGACACTGACTGAGAAAGCACTAGCTATACTAAAGCTGCCAACCCAGCAACAGAATTATTACTGATTAGCAGTCTTTTCAAAAGTTTTTTGTCTATCATACAAAAGAGAGAGAAGGGAGCTTTTTGCCAGTAAGTAACAAACAAAAAAATCCCATCCCAATTTGAGTGGATGAACTAAAACATTTTCTAACATAATCTGAGGGACATTCACTGGAAGAACAGAACAAAAAGCACATGAATAGGCTACCTTTAAGACAGAAAGAAATATAAATTATACACTATGTGACACCATGCCTCATGCAAATCACATCCATATTATATGGAAAACTTTGCTGCAGTACAGCAGAATCAGGACATTTAGAGCCATTAGCCTATCTAGTTTTCAGATCTCATGCTATCCAGCTACCAAAGCCTTCATTACTATACTTCAACGTGCTCTCCAGGAACACGAAGCTAAAGGAAGCAGCTGATTCCACAACATCACCAGCAAGGCATTTGAAGACAAAGGCAAGCAAAGGAAGGCAGCAACTGACCTATTTTTGGTTCTTGATCTTAACCCTCTACCATCAGTAAAGGCTTGTAACTGTGATTGATGTTCGCCAGGGAATTTACCTTTTTGCCAATGCAAGCTTTCATTTAAAACATCAGTCAAAGCACTACATTCTGAACACTTTCTGCATTTACAAAGATAGGTTTTCCATTTTCTGGACACTAAAGCCAGAGCTTCCTTTTCAACAGCAAAAAAAAAATTTCTTCCCAGCTACTTTTCTTCCTGCCTGTAAGTAGGAATGTAAGCATCTTCTGACACAGAGGATGTGTTATGCTCACACATTTGATAAGTTTGTCTCCACTTTCACAGTCAAGAATACATAACTCAGGAACTCACAGAAACAACAATTTGTAAGCAAGGCTTTTTCCATTTTTAGATGAGTTTGACCAATCTCTGACAGAGTTTTTATTCAATATTTTATATGTGCAAGCTAACATTACTTAGTCAAGAAGAAGGTTTTTAAAGTACAAGGAAAACATGGACGAAAAGCTTACCTTTGCCCAGGAGTCACATGGTTTTCAGCTGGAATAGAAGAAGCAGTGAAGACTTTTGTTTCAGAAAGCTGAAAAAGAGATGGGGGAAGAATTTCATATGCTCACATTTCCCTTCTGCAGAAATTCCACTTTGGTCATGCACTTTCAAGATAAAAGTAAAGTCAAACTACCATTACAAACAGCTACTCTGAAGCTCTGCTTAAAAAGACAAAAACATGTAGTCAAACTTCAGTAAAATCTTCTCCACAGAATCAAGTACCTATTTAATTAGAGGGTTGGGTTAGGAAATTTGACCTACTGACAACACACACCAGCATAAAACTGTATCCCAATGTAACTACATCAGCATGGGAAACAGTTTAACTGAAATACACCAGTAGAAAGTAATTAATGTGACAGCCATTCTACCATCAATGCACAGACAAGTTATGACACTACAGAGCCACTCTGACAAATCTTGTTGCACAAGGGTAACACATTGCACTGCTCCCACTCATTCCATGTATCCTTGCATCTGACATTTCATCTCCCACCACCAGCAGAGGCAAGTAAGTACAGTGAACCAGCAGCATTCCTGGTTCCTTCTTGGCAGCTCGGTTAGGAGAGGCAGTATTGTAACTGAGTGCTCTGAGAGCATGAGCTGGGAAAGAGTAACAAAATGAGAGCCATGCTGACACTCATGTAACTAGTCAGACCACCCACAGAGGAAAGCTGCACCGTTTTCACCATGCTGTTACAATACAGAGAGATACTTGCACAGATAGTGCAAGTGAAGCTGATTGGGACTTTGGGGGAAAGGAGGGGTTTGGTTTTTTGCCATGTTGTTGAGTTTTTAAATACTTTTTCTCGTTTAAAAATTAGTGGCTGAACAGCTACAACTTCCTAGGGTTAATTTGTTTTTATTGACAGGAGTACTTGCAAACCAGAACAGATCCTAAGACAGTACAGGTTAAGTTTAGCAAGACAGAGCTATGCATGTACAATGTTTGTATTTTAAATTTACTTTTCACAAAATCCTTAATTCCTTTAGTAGCCTTGTCTCTGAAGAATAACTGACCTATTCAAAGAATACCATGTGCCATTTGATACAAGTCTTCTAGGAATGATGCATTTTTAACAGCATACATTTCCAGCAATTAAAAGGACATCACAGACATGAGCTGATTTCATTTGCCATCCCACAGGCAGCTCTACTGAGAGCATGTGTATCCCTGGACATAAACATCTGATAGGGGTCTCCTATGAAACACTGTTGATTTAAGAAGGGCACAGAAGGGCTGACTGGGAGCAAATCACCTCTCAGAGGCAGAGTAGAGATATTTCACATACTCTCCCAGCACCCTCTTGCAAGGAGCACATGAGACCACGAAGAAATTGATCTTAACACAGTTCCTCCCTCCATTTCTTACCCTTCCCTTCCTGCCAACACAATGCACTTTAATCCCTCATTTCTGGATCACTTGTCCTGAGATGAACGCTGACAGCCCACAACTCTGTGTACTGACCAAAACAAAGAAGGAACATTCCACTTAAGTACATTTCAGTTAAAAAGGTTGTTCCTCTATTGTTCAGCACTTTCCCCACGATGTGTTTTATTTTAGAGCAATGTGTACTGTACTTTCTGGGGTATTATGATATTCCTACATTACATGGCACAAGGAGGTCAGCTAATGGCACAAGCAGCACTCTGTGGTCTGCAATCCCTTGGTTAAATATTAAATACTTTGTAATGTCAACAGTTTCTTACACTCATATAACCCAGGAAAAGACTAACCATGGACAAACACTGATGAACCCCAAAAATTCAGCATATTAAGGAGATAAGGAGACTGAGGATGTTTGTGACAATGCAAATGCATGTTTGATGCGTGAGAGAGTAAATGCTTTCTATAGATGAACCAGCATGCAAACAGAAGTCTCCAGCTACCAGCTCAGTTACATTGAGATTTACACTACAACCTGTGGCAAACTCACTGCCAAAAGGTCCAACCAAGCACTTCATTCAGTACTCTGCAGGGATTACAGCATTTGTCAAAACATATTTTGTGCTGTGGCAGCTGAAGTTTTATTACCAAATATATTTAGTATTTCTCAGAAGTAGTATTTTCAGCTCCCAGTCGAGCCATTATGGTTGCTGCACACTACACTGACAAATCTTTCACTGAGGCTCTGGCATTTTCCCAGATCTGAACGAATGGTTGTGAGCCATTTGTCGGTGTTGGCCTCACAAGGGTATGTCCTGCATCTGCAGTGAAATGCCCGTGCTTTCCAGCTCCTGTTCCTATGATAAAATCATTCTCCAATCACCAAACAGACAACGCACTTGACAACTAGCTATCAGCTCCTAAAGTAGTACAGGAATGGTGAGGAGAAGAGGAAAATATACTCCACAATCCTCACAGAAACTCAACATCAACAAATCAGAAATTTTTAAAAAATTAATTATTGTTTTGATATGATGTAGTGAAGGTAAAGAAATTAAAACAACTTCTCATGCTGCTTCCTAGTAAACAAACCACTTCTACCAAAGCACACTTCTTTTTTTTTCTTTCCTTTTTTAAAAAAAGTGTTGCTGTGGTTTCAAATAAAAACTAGCACTACCAACACCTTACAGAAAATGTTTGCCATTACCCACTTTCCAGCAATTTGTATTTATTCTATTTCTTTTCTTTGGAATAGTTGCTGTAGTTAAACTTTACTTTCTTTTAAGAGTAAAATCTAGAGCCACCTAAAGTACCTCAATATTTGTCTAGTCCTTCATTGTTAATGCCCTGAATATCCCTTTAAAAAAACACAACCTCCTATTTTCACTGCAAGCAGTTTCCACTCTATTTAATAGCACCTCGACAATCTATTATACTTGCTTAATACTCACTGCAGAAGATAAGGACCAGACAGGGCTATTAGGTCACAAAGACCTAATTCTTCTTGGGTCAAACAATATTAAACTTCACTCACTTGCTCATAACTTGTATCTGACTAGAGAACACCATATTTAAACAGAAATATTCTTTAGAAAAACATCTGATCTTTCCCTGCAGACAGCAAATAGATCAGCTTCCTTGGTTCTTTTAATCAATAGCCATGCCACTAGAACTGTTCGTTACACACTTAAATGCATGGATCCATTTTCCAGACACAGGTTCATACTACACCTCCGCTAGACTAAAACCAGAGTCCATCATATGCTCCTAGAGTAACCCTTTCAGCTAAAATCTCCCTTCTCAAGGATCTTTGATCAGACATTTTCAGCTATTATACACAATTTTTCATGTGTAAATGCAATAAGAAATTTGATTTGGTACTTAAGAATCAAGTTCAAGAGCATCCACATACAGAAACATAACTCAAGAATGACTAAGAGATGGGGAAGAGTGCCAACAAGCAAAAATACCACAATAGGAACTTTTTTAATACAGCATCAGCTCATGATGAGCTGTTCTTTTTTCATCATCCACTACAATCCTGAAAACTTCTGAGTTGCTGCTTTCCAGACCCTTGTTCTGAAAGTGTGTCTTTATTCCTATAAAACACATGGATACTTGGCTATATTAAAGTATTTTTCATTTGCAACAGTTCAAATCCTGTAGAGGTCCAAATCTCACTGCATGACTGGCTTACTTTCAAATGCTATTCCAACACATTTTGTACTTTACAAACATTTTATTAAGCAATTACTTTAGTTTTACTTCCCAATCATTGATCAAGGCACTAGATGGCATCCGGCCCCGGACTGGGAGGACTAATAGCCTTCCTAAAAAGCCCACATTCAATAAGGGTCCTTTTTTTGTGATAGAATGCAATTATTTTTAGAACAAAAGATACAACATATTTTCCCCTTTTTTTTCTTTTTTGTGTGTGTTTTGGGCTGATGTATCTGCATCTTGATATTTCATTCACTCTTTCTGAATATTAGCAGAAAAATAACTTTCTCGTAGGTTACAGGGATTTTTCCAGGATCCAAAATTAATAAAAATTAACAATGGGCTAGAGATTTCAAAATTCATTTGCAAATTATTCACCTCTAGTAAGCAATTAAAACAAATTCTATCCGTAGTCAGCATTGCTCAACACCCCTCCTTTACGATAAATGCTTTATTGTACCAGCATCAAACAGGGGTGAGAATAGCCCATAGATTTCCACCATTCTTAGCCCTTATTCCATCTCTAGCACACACTGAGGAAACTAAAGACTGGTTTAAAATATGTCAGCTTTTGATGACATTAACTGATACAGAAAACCTAGGAATTTAAGAGTTTCTTTCAATTCTCTCAAAAGATGCATCCCTATCATTAGGTAAGGATGGAGTTTCCATAACAGTTACATGAAACATTCACACATTTCCAGGACTAACACTGACATTCCACCTTGCAGGAGGAGGCAAAAGGGATTACTTATTTTCAGTCTACTCTACTTAAAATAAACTTGAAATAATGGGTTACTTCAAATATTTAGTTTTGGAAACACCACAAACTCTGAAGAGAATAAATAATCAGTTGATATACTCAGCCAGTTGCACTTACATCTTCATTCCAGTCTTCGGCTGTCCATTCTTCTATTGAGTTTTTCCATGCTCCTATTACAATAGGGGAAAGAAAGAAAACAGGTACAAGTTAAAGGCACAACACTGTGTTTCAATCCTTCTGCTTTACAAGCAATCATGTTTTCTTTATCAGTGGAACACAAAGCAAGGAGATGGAGGTTGGAAACATACTTGGAAACATGGTTGGAAGCTTTAGGAAATTGGTCTGCAGAATTAAAAATTTGTGAGGGAAACACCACCACTCCTTTCCCCCTGCCTTTGATTTCTGATTTCAGGAATTTCTTAGCCCCTATGGTACCGGATTCAATTTGCATGAACGCACATCTGCACCTAGTGATTAATCCCAAACATTGGAAGAACTTCCTCTTATAGGGCCAACGGCAGTGAGAGGTTACTCAACCCTCCCACAGGATCCTCTAGTTTCACACACAAATTCATACAGAACAAAACACAACCACCAACACCTGCTCCAATACCCACAATCCTACTTTCAACACACATTCAATTTCAAGACCCAAACTATGCCTGTGGAGACTAGTTTACAACCTGTTAATTCACTCCTCAGAGTAGAACAACTCTAATTCCTTCCCCTGAGAGAGCAATTTCTTTTAGAACATAAATAATTCTTATGATGGTAGCAGGACAGTCTTTAAATTTCTACTGTAGCTAAAAATCATTTCCTGTAACTTGTGGCAGACTGGATTTGGCAAACTCTGGAGCACAGTGAAGCATGCAGAAATAAGAAAACCACAGAAACCAACCCTGTGGATGCAAAAACCCAACCCCTTCTATAGGAAACAGCAGGTACAGACATGCAAGAGCAATAAAAGGTCTGAAGGCCTTGATCACTGGCAGCAGTACAGAGAAGGTTATTCCAACAACAATCAGAGCCTTTGTGTAAACTGTGCAACCATGAGCAAAGAAAACACCAGCACCAAAGGTAGCACCACCAGCACCCTGGATCAAGAACAAAGCAAAGAGACTCCTGCTTCAATCATCTCCTTTCATTTAACCAGGAACTGGTCTGAGACACATTAATCCAGAAACAAGCCCCCCAAAGACAGCATCAAAGCCACCTGGTACTAATGTCAGCACTACATTGGTGCTTCCTCTCGTACCCTGCAACGCCACAGCGGGTTTTGGCAGAGGAGGGTTGAGCAGCACCAGTCCTGTCCGACAAATGGGCTGACCATGGAGTTTACACACAGTGGGGGGAAGAGAGGGGAACTATACCTTGGAGTCCAAAATTATTTGGCAGGTCCTGAGCAAGGTAACATCCACTCTGTGTGGGCTCTGTGGAGCAATATAGAGTTGCCTGAAACATCTCATGCTCACATTTTAGCAAACGACCGCTACCCAGGGCTGATGTTTTTACGAATAACCATATCCTGTAGCCAAACTACTACAATGCTGCAAATTTCTAGAGTAATCCACACATTTCTACAGAAATTTTGTAAAGGAGGAAAAGCCCAATGAGCAGCAGTTTTTAGAGAACAGCTGATTTTCTTCCCCTTCCCCTGACCAGCACAGAATCCCTTCCCCCAGTATTTCTTCTTTGAAGAAGAAATCAAAGTATTTGCCCTGCTTGTATTTATCTCCCACAAGCCAGTGCCAACACCTCTCTAGAAGATAAGCCTTGCACTGACACCAGAACACTAAAACAGAGCTCGGAGTCTGATAAAATAAACACTAAAAGGGCTCAAGTACATCAAGTCAGACTCTTGTGTATTTTCCACCACCTTTGAGAGACCAAACTTACTTGAAATAATACTTGTGATGTTTTCCTGACATTAAATTTAAACAACTGTCTGTGGTTCCCTCTTATAAGACTAGTTCTGAGGATTTACTCTTTTAAATACTGTGTACAGCCTTTCACCCTTTTATTAGTTTACCCAGGCTGCCAAGTTTACTAGTGCCATTTACTAACACTCTTCCTTCCCAACTCAAGCATTCCATTCTCAGTTATTTCAGTACTCTTCTCTGCACTAAATCCAGTTTTCAAATGCCTTCCTCCTATTGATGGGATTTCTAAGTCACATCTTGCCACAGGCACATCAATTTCTTTTTAGTCCAAAACCCACCTTGGCATTACTGCAACTCATGCATCCTCTTCCCAGTCTTTCCCCCAAGCTTTGCAAAGCATCACAATTCAAGTGTTTTCTGTTTACATCAAAATTATATTTTTTGTGTTTTCTAGAATCCTTGTCATACAAGCTTCAACTTAGGTGGTAATGTGTGACCCTTTCCTCTTTTTCTTTGTAACAAGTTCAGCTTAGAAAGTTATCAAGCCAATAAAGACAGAATACTTCTTTTAATGAGTCTTCAGCTATGTTCCTCCAATTATCTTCTCTCTCTGTCACACTCCTTAATTTTTTACCCTTTCTTTGAATAGTTCTTTATATTAGCCCCAAAATAAATTTAACTTGGTCTATGCCAAATCAATGTACTAGTTCTTTCCTTCTGGATTTGCATTCTAGAAACCAATGTACTAGTTCTTTCCTTCTGGATTTGCATTCTACAAAGACTTGAAGGTTTCCTTAAAATGTTCCATCTGAATTTTACAGCAGATAGTGGGAAAAAAAAAAAAACACACCAATCCAAAACCCCCAGAAAACAAAAACACCAACTTCCTTGTACCTTCCAAGGAACACAAGTGTCCCTCTTGGAAGTTACTCTATAATTTAATTTTACTTCTAGTCATTCTTTAGTTCAGAGTAATTTAAGGCTGTTAATAATTAAGATAACAAAGGAAGTTTTTCCATTAGACTTGTGAAGTTCTATCCAAGTAGAGACCTGAGTAAATTACCTGAACACCAGGCCATTTTTACAACCAACTTTGAGAAGTGAGCACCTCCAATATTATTTATGTATAAGAACTGCGTTGATTTGTGCTCATGCTCTCCCACTGCCCCGTACATTACAAAAAAGGTAACGGAGAAATGATGCTGCTCGACTTTATTCCCTTTTGGAAGAGGACTGGTAATTTTGTTTCTCTTCATCTGTCCCTTCTCTTTGCCTTTCATCTGTGAATTATTTCTATATAAATTAGGATGCAGGAAAACTGATGCTGTATTATTTGGAATACAATTAGATATAACTTTATGAACTATTAAAGACTTGCCCTTCAGTCTATATTTCAACCAACACTAAATTTTACCTTCACTGAACCAGCTAGCTTTTCTACTGGATTACACAATGGTGCATCTAGAAACACTATTCAAGTTATCATGAGGCCTCTGGCATCTGCAATAATTCAAGGCATAGGATTTTAGAGCACTTTCAGGGTACACATGACAGAAACTACATTTTGGAAACAAATGCTGAATACAATTTTAATGATAATATTAATTTCCCCAGCAGTGGCTAAAGAAAGAAATACTTAGTACATAATTCAAAAATCACAAAGAGTTTATATTGCTATAATGTCTCCAGAAAATATTTTGATAAGCAAAGATCTCTTATTTCTGTAGGTATTTACTCAGTTATCTACTCTTTAATGTAACTGCAGATGGAAGACACTAGTTTTCCAAGCAGATATCATAAGTTAATATTTTTTACCTTCTTTTTAGATGAAATAAGAAATGGGACTGGGTAATGAGGAATAAAGAGAGCAATTTCCTTCCTGTATAAACTCTTACCAGATATCTATAAAGCCCACTGCAAGCTTTATAAGTCTTCCATACATATATAGTTCCCACATTCAAAACTTTAGTTGACTCCTCATTGGGAAATAATTGGGTCATTGATTTGTAATTAACAAAATAGCACTGTAAATTTTAGCGGGAGGAACCTGAAAATTAATATTTGGGATAACCAAGTCAAATAATGCTCAACTTTATGCAACTTACTTCCAGCCCCATACCTTGTCTGCCACTGTCCCCCTCAGCACTACTTCCATGTTCCTTCCCAGCAGTCTCTTCTGCTGTAAAATTACCACCCCAGCTGCAGCTTCATCTAAAAACCCTCAAGCTGCTTTCCAGCAAAAGGCTGAAAGTGCTACCCACTTGGGACAACTGATGATTCAATTTTAAAGACTGTTCTTTCTTAAGTGATTCCTTTTAGCCCAGGGACTTCTTTCAGACATTCCTAGAGCTCGTCTACAACACCATAAAAGAAAGCGTTCTTCAGAGAGACATTTTTGTTTTGTCATTTATTGTACCTTCTTCATTTGAAAGTAAATTAAGATTAGCAACGAAAAGGTAAAGTCCAACAAGAACATTCACATTTACCTAGTTTAGTTTAATTTTCTGCCAATCAAGTAATTTTGCAGGAACTCCCTTACAATGACACCCACTTATTCAGACCTCAAAGATTCATTCATCTGACAAGGCCAGCAAAAATTCTCAATTGCCTTCTCACACCTTCTTCCTACAATTCTTCCCAAATTTCCATGCATGCCTTAAGCTGTGTTATTGAAGTCCAGTGTGGTTACTGGTAACTTGTGCACAGCTAATATGTGCTTGGCATCCAAATAGAAATTCCACACATCAAAACTCTGAATTTCCACCACTCTGTCAGCAGCACACCTCTAACAATGACACATTCATACTGTTAGAGGGATCTGTTTACCCACACCAAACTACTCTTATTCCTAGGCAGATTTCTTCCATTACTGAACACTGAGTAAGAAGGACAAGGAGGCTCTGCCTAAAGGGACAGAGGCTGCTGTAACAGAGGCACATGGAGGCTACTCTGAGTTAGCAGGGAAGGTCTCAGAACACTTGAGTTTATTTTGGAAGTAGAGCACAAGTCATATGTAAGCTATACCCTTACAGCTGCAATCAATAGTAACAAACCAGTGACTCTCTACCTCTGGTCCACTCTCCTAGTACCTTTCTTGCAGATCTTTCTTTACTTAGTAAACCTTATAACTTCTGCAATGCTTGTGATAACATACCCTGCCCCTCGCCAACAGGTAGCAAACAATAACATAAGAATCCCCAAAGGAATTTTCAAGACATTAGGTATCTTCCTTATTTGAAAAACTAATGTGAGTGAAAACAAAAGGTGTGTTTCTGTTCGTGCTACAGCACCAAGTAATTTAAGAAGTAATTCCTTAGAGAGATACCATATTTGGCAAGAATGCTCCCATTAACAACCACAAATATACTCAAAGCCACTCTTCCACACTGGTTGAGAAGGCAATCAGAGTGACAAGACAGCTGCTTAATAAGCCTCCCTAAACTTTAAGCCTGTTGTTGTCTTCTCTGGTTAAGTGGAAAATGGCTTGTAAGACATTCAGAAAGCTGCATCTCAAGTGGCTCACAGCAGAGCTCGACAGAGCACACTCTGCCCTTCAGGATCAGCTTCCACACTTGACACAGCAGTAGATGAAAAATCACCTGAGTAGGCTTCACCAATGAAGAGATCAGAAGAGTTACCCATTGCTGCAGTTAAAAGAAATACACTCAATGGCTCCCAAGTGAGGACAAAAACACATGAGCTTCTCCATTCCAAACCAACACATGGTTTACTTTGCCTTCATATCCTATCACAGAACACAGGAAGCAGCAAGGTATCCTATTTTTCCCATCACAGATAAGCAGGCCACCCTCACTTCTGAATCACCATGAGATCACTGCCAAATGGTTCCTTTCCAAACTATGTCAGTCTCTTGCCTTTAGCTGGAAGTGTGTACTTCTCACTTGAAACTTCATACAGAAACACACATCTGCCTTGATCTTCAGACAGGTCAATGGCTTTTTGGCTTCAATTCAAGTGCCTACTCGTGCTTTAATTAATAATTTTTCTCTTCAGAAGTCGCAGATCTTGGAACTCTCCTCCATGCAGAGACTCATATCCTTACATTTCTGCATTGTGCAGCTGGGGCTTCAAAAGCCATCCCAGTGTCACTGAGTGAATTAGTACTTGTAAACTTTTTTCTTTTCTTTTTCTTCTTAGATATTCACATCCTATTGCCTAAAGCCTGTGGACCAATCAATTCTAGGAGGACTTATGCGCCTTAACGACATTCAGTGAGATCTTAAGCAGTATTAAGATATCTAAACACTTCTTTACATACAAGATTCTTCCAATGACTCTTCGAATTCCTTTGTCTCTCAAGGGTTTATTGGTACTATAACAAAAGAATTGCAAAATGCCTCCCTTCATTCTCTCAGGAGAGACACTCATGCTCTGCATATCAGCAGCAGTTAAACTTAAAAATCACCTAATATCTGTGTCACAAGAGATGTATATAAATTTTCAGAAGTTTATTGAACACTAACAGAATGGTTATTTTAGCTGCAATATGCTATAGGTCTTCATTCCAATCCTTCCACTTCTTGAAGCATCTTACCAGTTCCATCATCTGCATCATTCTGACCAGTCTCCCAGATCTCTGACTTTGTCCCAAAGCCATCAGTGACAGAAGACTCCGTATAGTCTGCAGGATTAAATGTCCTAGAGTTTTGAAAGTTAAGAAATGGAAGAGAACACATGGGTCATTCAGTGAGCATAAGTGTCATAATTTTTAGCTGAAGTTGTATAAGATTTAACATCTTGATTTCCACATAAGTTATCTTGACAGCTTTTAGTTAAAAAAAAAATTCTTCTATGAGCAGACAGAGATAAAAAGGGAGAAAAGAGAAGAAGAGAAAAAAAAGTGAAGAGACTGGTAAACAAAATTCCTGTAGAGACACTGGACCAAATAAATTCCTGAAAAACCAGTTAATAGCATCCCAATTCCTCCCAGTGTTATAAAGCATTAGTTTATAAACACAACAATAAGACTCTCTCAACTGCTAAGTTTTTCAGCAGGTGGCTGACTGATAAGTGACCAGTATCATGTCCTTTTAGAGCACCAGTAAGATTATTTCAAAATGCTCTGTTGATACCAATGCTAAAAATACACAGATGTAGCTAAAAGGTGAAGAAGCATTATTGAAGAAAAACCTCTTTTCACTTCATCATCTGCAAGTACGAACAAGAAGAATTATTAGAGAAGTAGAACAAGACTACAGTTCATCACCACATCACTGATGTCATGACGCTGAAGTGTCATTAAAGGCAAACACTGAGTGAAAGTAGTGGAGGCTACATTTCTATAAGCCAAGTTATTCCAACAAAATTGAGAGCAAGCTTTTAAGCTGCTGAATAACTTCTACTGAATCTGTTTTAAGGTCCATATGAGTCCAAACAGCTAAAGCATGAAACCTCAAAAACAGAACAAAGTTTAGAATTGCCACTTTCAAGTTTTATATATGTTCACTGCAAGCTCTACATTACACTGAAATAAATCTGGTTTAAAATTTACCTAAGACTATGTGTAGTACACAACTTTCAGACTCCAAGGCACTATGTGGCTGCTACTAATAGGCAGGCATAGCTCTCCAAATTTGAGATATTAACACTGAATAAACATACACTAAGATTCTACAGGTGTGCCTAGTTAGAAACACCAGTTTAAGACAAAAAATTTCCATTCATCACCTAAGAGATTTTTCAATTTTTGCACCTATATTGGTTTATCAAACATACAGCAACATCCATACATACAGTGGCAACATTGTCAATAAATACTGCCACTGTGTTTGATCCTTGCCAAAATCTGTGCTCTGCATGTTTCTTACCCCATGCCTTGGGCTGAAAACCTCCCCGCTCCTCTCCCTCTGCCACGTCCAAACCCTAGGAGAGAAAACACCATTTAACAGCAACAGCAGAGGAGCCACCAGTCACTAGTCTGTCACATTAAAGAATGCCACAGTTGAACAAAACTACCATAGTTTAAATTAAATATAATTTACTTCTCAAATTTCCACACAGAATTTGCTTCCCTAACACACTCAATTAAGCCTTGGTTCATCTAAGGCCACATATTTCAGTAGCATCTTCAATTACATGGCATCTTTTCTGTGTCTCACAAAGTAGCTCCAAATGCCATTAAAAGAAATTACCTAAAGACTCATTCCAAACACTGCTATTGCCAACTTATTAGACATTGTTCAAAATTTCGTCTGTATTTTTTCATTTTTGCCTAAGATGCTCTAGAATCCCAGCCTCCCTGAGTATCCTGATCACTCAAGCAAATCACTGCCACTTCTTATCTGTGAGGAAAAAGTTGAAATACTCCATTTGTTTCCTTCTCTGACTCTGACCACTTGTCCACCCGCCTGTGCTTTTACCAATGTCTGATCGCACATTCCTTCTGCCTCACCTTTCATCACAGTTACTGACAGGAAAATACCTAAATCAAGTAACTTATCTTCCTTGTTATCATTCACTAAAATATTCATTTGTTTTAACAAGTATTTGTTTTCTCAAATTTTGATTATCAGCCTCAGTTTACGAGCTTCTTGATACAATTAATAGCTTAAATTTTGCACACGGTATATTGTTAACAAGGCATGAAAATTTTTGTGTTATTCAAGTATAGACAAAGCAAATGTCCACAAAAAGCGTTACCAAATATTTCTTATATGTAATATATTTCTGCATAGATTTCCTTCCCCACCTTTTTAGCTGTTTTATGTAAGGCTTACCCAGTTTGTTCAGGTTTTTTGAGAAAGGGTAAGAATATTATTTTGTATTACTAGAACAGGAGGTCAAGAGCTGCACTCAGAGAACAAAATAATGTTTATTTTAATGACAAAATTATGTGGTAATTATAAGTCACCAAGCAACTACAAGTTTACCAGAGCACACAAAAATTATAATCCTAAATCACCAAAACACTGATGCCCATAAATCAGAACTACCTACAACAGAATGTTCAAAGTTGGATCAGAATTACTTCTTACTTTCAGGAGATCACCCAAACTGAGTAAGAGCAGTACCTCCAGAACATGGTAACACCACTTTAGGAAGGTTCTACTTTAATGACTTTGTGTTTCCTGCTCTCACCACTCTTTCTTCCCCTTACCCCAGTTCACTGTTGAAGTGATAAAAGACAACTCTGGACCTACTTTTTCAAGATTTCTTAGAAGCATCAAAGTAGAGGAAAGATTCCCATCCAGCAACACACAGAATTTTGTTGGGATAAGAACATAGAACAGCTTAAGTCTGACACTGACCAGCTCTGTTATCTCTACATTATCTTTCCTTCTTTGCCCTCTTTTCACAACTGGTAGGAGAGAAGGCAGACAGAGGTTAGGAAAGAAGCAACAACTGCTGTAACCTGGCATTTGCCACCCTTCTTCACTGAGCCCATGTGCTTTTTGCCATAAACAACAGTGGCCCAAACCCCACTGTACCCAACTGCCTCTAACTTGGCTGCTGAACTTTGTTGCTCACCCTACCTACTCTTCTGCTATCCTCTGCCAAAGTCAGAGCACTCTGGATTACCTTTCTGTCCAGTAAGTTTTTTTAAGAGTAGAATCAGCTACACAAGTTTACCTGAGGAGATGGCAGGGGCCATAATGAAATTAAATTACTTTCAATCGCTATCAATATAGCATTGAAAACCATTTACAGAAATTGTGCAGAACCAAGATCAACAGTTTTCTGACAGCCTAAGGTACAAGTCCAACTGGGAGCTGCAAAACACAGAAACAGTCAACCAGAAGGAGTTTTGAGTGAGACAGATATAAGGTACAGAGAGATAATTGAAATAGCTGTCAAGGAAAAAGAAATAGACTTTAAAAGAGGAGGTAAGTCACCCCAGTACCTCAAATGCAAAGGCTAGAAGGAACAACCTTAGCACAATAAAGAGAAGGTGATGTTTTAGCAAGCCAGGCATACAGAAGATACGTTCCCATAATGGGCACAATAAAGTACTGACTAAAAACATCAATAAGCAACAGTTTTACAAATTGCAAAAAAGAAAAAATGCTGTTCCTAAAGTTCCATGCACAATCTTAGACTACTAGCCAGCAAGGCTTTTTTTATACCAGATCACTTTGAAAGACAATTCTAAACTAGAGTTTCAAGTAGATTCCCTTAAATTCTTAATGCTGTGTCTATGCTTGCAGTCAAAACTGGAATCAGATTTTATCAACAAATGCAAAAGAACCTTTCTAATGAAGGCAAAAAGGAGTACCAAACCAAAATACTAAATTCACACTTAGAAAACACATGAAATATTAACTCAAAATATGGCACAGTGGATGTTCACAAACGCAATACCACCTAACTCAGACACAGGATCTCATACATCGTGGTCACTAGTGCAAGATGCCAGTGGAAAGGGCTAATATTCTCTTTGATACAACCAGACCACTAGCATATCCTTAAAATCTCATGCCAAGAAAGCTACTTCTCTTAGCTGTAAAAATTTTAATATGGCCTTAAAACAGAAGTACAGTTTTTTAAGACAAAGAAGTTAGTCACAAAACTACTGTGAATGCCCAAAGGGTATCTGCAAACTTTTTATGCTTTTTAACAGTGACTGAAGAGTCAGTGAGCAAATGAAGCTCTCAGAATTCACAGCAGGAACCCAAATACTAAGCATGCAATCCCACAGTTAATTTAAACCAATTTAAATTAGAACTACTATAATTGTGGTCTTCCTCACCAGTGATCATAAGCTCTGCACTTTTGTGCACTGACAGTCTTGCACTTTCCAGTGAGTGAGCACCAAACAACTATCAGGAAACAGTATTTGTTCACTTTTGGATCAGCTCTCCGAAACAGTTCCCACCTTGATAAATGCCAGAAAACCTTTACACCAAGCCACCAAAAAATTCTGCTGCCTAGAGCAACCATGTTGTTTGCCTCTTTTTTTGTGAGGGTTAGTTTGCCTGTCACCTTTCACCTCACATTTTCCAAGTCCCTTAACCTCCAGGAGGATCTACTCCAGGATCTTGCCAGGCACAGATGTGAGACTGCCTGGCCTCTAGTTCCCCAGGTCTGTCTTCCTTCCCTTTTTAAAATGCAGGTTATGCTTCCCTTTTTTTCATCAGTGGGAACTCAAATATGATGGATGGTGGCTTAGCCACTTCCTCTTCCACTTCCCTGGGGACCCACAGATGTATCTTGTCAGGCCCCATGGACATGTGCACTTTCAGATTCCTCAGAGTCTCAAACCTGATCCTCTCCTATAGTGGATGGTTACTCATTCTTCCAGCCCCTGCCTTTACCTTCTGTAATTCATATGGCTGCAAATCTTGTGGGAAAAGACCAAGGCAAAAAAAGTCATTAAGTACCTCTGGCTTCTCCATGTCCCAGTTAGCCAGGTCTCCTGTTTTCTTACAGAGGAGGCCCACATTTTCCCTTGTCTTCCTTTTATCACCAACAGTACAACTTTAGCATTCCCAACCAGAACCCTGGCTGCTCAATCTTCCTCCTTCTCTGGGCTTAGTTTTTGTGTTTGAGTTTGTCCAGGAGCTCCTTTTCATCCATGCAATTGGGGTAGATTCGTCTTTCTTTTGGTTAGGACGCATTGCTCCTAAGCTTGGAAGAAGGAATCCTTAAATATTAACCCACTCTCCTGGGCCCCTCATCCCTCTGGGGCTCTATCCCATGGCACTCTACCAAGCAGATCCTTGAAGAGACTGAAGTCTGCTCTCCTGAAGGCCATGGCAGTGAGCTTGTTATGTGTCCTCATCACTGCAGCAAAGGTCTCAACCTCCACCATTTCACGGTCACTGCAGCCCAGGCTGCCCTTGAACTTCACATTCCTCACCACTCCACAAGCCAGTTTGCTCCCTAGGCTGCAAGCACACATTGCCAGCTCCTGACAGCTTTTCATCTGTAAGAAGTCCAAAGTCCTTCTCTGCAGGGCTGCTCTCAAGTTCTTCTCCCGCATCTGTATTTATGCCTGGGACTGCCCTGACCCGCGTACAGTATCTTGAACTTCGTCTTGTTAAACCTCATGAGATTCCCATAGGCTACTCCTCAAGCTTGTCCAAGTCCCTTTGGATGACATTCCATCCTTCAGGTGTGTCAACTGCACTTCTCAGCTTAGTATCTGCAAATTTGCTGAGGGTGCACTCAATCTCACTGTGTCAGTGATAGAGATTATTAATTAAAGAGCACCTGTTCCAAGACAAAGCCCTGAGGGACACCACCTGTCACCAGCCTCCATCTGGACATAGAACCATTGACCACAACTAACTGGATGCATCCAACTGATTGGATGAAGCCAATTCTTTATCCATCAAAAAGTTCACCTTTCAAAACACTCTCTCTCCAGTGCAGAGATAAGGATGTCATGTGTGACCATGTCAAAAGCCTTACAGAAGTCCAGATAGATGATGCCAGCCTTTCCTTGTTGATTGTTACAATCACTCCATCACAGAAGGACACTGGATCAGTCAGGTGCAAATTACCTTTCATGAAGCCAGGATGACCAAAGATGCTCGTCTCCTTCCCTGACAGATGGACCACATCATTCCCCAGAAGACCAGGTTTCTCAAAGAGAGTCCCCTGGTCTAAGAAGTGAAACCCCCTGCTGTGGCACAAGACCTATAACCACCTGCTGATTCTCCAAATACAACCGGCCCTTGTGACCCACTTTGTTTTTGACTGAGAGGATGGATAAAAAAACTACCTGCAAAAACTAGCTGCTACAGAGTGCCTTATGGCCACACCCAGGGCTCTGTAATCCCCCTTGATGCTGTTCAGACTGCTCCTGGCTGTACCCTTTGTGCCTAGACGAAACAACAGCAGGAAGTAACATTCAGTGGACCACAAGAAGCCTGGTAGTCTCGGCTACATCCCTGATAAGAGCCGCTGGTAAGCAGTGCACTTCTCTAGAAAGCACAACATGTCACCAAAGGAGTGCCTCTGTACCTCTCAGCGGAGTCTCCTACTACTGTCACTTGCTGCCTTACTCTTTGTATTTTTCTTCTTCTGAATGAATTTCTAGAAAGGTCAATACTTATACCCAACCCAGGCAGGAGATAAGTTTTTCTGTTTTCACTAAAACCTACTAGGAGTTCAAAACACTCATCACATAATCACTTCTCCACTCTGGTACCATCTGTACATGGCAAGAAAAGCAAATGCACACTTCATGGCAGCACGAGAATGTGGATATTCTCAGTTCAGTCAGAGAGAAAAAGAGAAGGTTTTCTAACCAGGCAAAGAGCCTGAGAGACAGCTGGGAAGGAATGCAAGTAATTCTCTAATCTATCCTGATGCTCACATTATTTGTAGATATGTTCTGCCACTGTGTGTCATTCACGGCACACCAATGGTGTGAGATGTTTTTACTCTAAGAGCAATGAAACTAGTCTGCACGATGTTCTCTATATAGAGAGTGGTGCATTTGAAATAAATCAGAGTTCATTTTCTTGCCTTTGACTTGGAGTCATTCTCGTTCCCGTCCTGCTCAACTGCGACACGAGAAAGGTGTGTAGAAGCACAACTCAGATGGGACTAGCCCATTAAATAACCTATTCTGCAGAAAATCAAGTCTTCTAGAGCTAAATCCTTCCACTGCAACACAGGTGCTCTATTTCAAAACTTAGATTTTCAGGTTTTAAATTAAAGGACGTTACTTCAAGGTTAAGAAATGGCCTGAAGAACAGCTGCAAGAAAAAGGAAATGCACACTAGAAGGGAAAGGAACACTCTAAATTTGTGCTTATCTCTGACTACACAGTAACTGAACTGCACTGGTCTCCGCTCTGGCAGTGTCATCCTCCCAGCAGAACCAAGTTGACAGAGGCTTATTAAGTCTTAAGAGGTAAGGAGGCGAAGTGCAGAAAATTTCTATTCTAGGTTACTCCATACTACCAAAACAAACACCCAAGTTGGATTTAATTATTGAAATTACTTTTGTCTTTATTAGTCACAATAAAGCTAGAAGCAATTAACCAGTTTTATATACTGCATTTACTCTAGAAAGCATTTTTACAATTCATGCTGAAAACTTTCAACTCTAAAATTACATTTAAAGGAAAACAGATGACTTGTTACGACTAAACTAAGATAATCTCAAAAAAGAAAAAAGTACATGACAAAGTTTATTAATTAATGCAGAATGAGCCACAGCAAAACTAAACTAACTTCAAATTTTGACTTCCAGAAGGTCTGCTCTGCATTCATGTTTTAGAAAAAAAATCAACATTCTCCTTAGTTCTGGCAAAAAAAAATTCCAAGACATATCCTGTGCCAACTGGGCTAAGCTTTTAAACTAATGGAATGTTTATACATGCAATTCAGATATAGAAACTCAATTTGTTCAAGGATAGCATACTTCTTATGTTAAAAACAATGAGAAGAGATCAAAAACACAAACTGGACTATAATCAGGTATCTATGAAAAGGATGAGCTGTTTTATTTTCCTATACAGCTGGCAGACAAAACAAGAGTTGGAATTAAAACATAGCATTTTTTCATCTGTTTTGTAGGGAAAAAAAAAAAACAAACCCTGGCAGAACCCACATTTATGGCATGCTTATGTTGTTCTAGAATAATGAAGTAAAGAGATAAACAGAAGTGCAAGCAACAAATTATCTTGCCTTTGCAAACCAGAAGAATAACTATACATGAGTCTATAACTATTTCTATGCTGAATCGGAAAAAAAGCCCACCTACCTGTTATTCCTTTATAAACCATGCACAATGAGATATCTAGGGAAGAGCACATGAACTGAAACCACAGTGCAGTTTCTTTGGATGCTTTTCTGTTCTTCAACTATTTGTGGCTTTGACTTCCTTACTCAAAGATAATTTAAATACAACAAAATTTTTGGTGGTTTTTCTTTTTCTTGCTTATGGCTCTTTTTTAGGATGAAATTGACAAGTCTTTTCATGTATACATTTCCTGCACCACATCATCTTACTGAAAGGAGTTCCTCAGGTTCACTACATGTATGAAGAACCAACTCTAAGTTCATCTTGAAGCTGTAACCTGCTGATCTCATTTAATATTCTCTCTTTTGCATACTTGCTTGGCATGATCATTTGATGCCCCCACAGAAGTTTAACAGAGCTCTGCCATACACCCACTCAGTCATCTCTTGCAGGCAGAAAAATCCTAGACTACTTGTTCCCCACACCCCATAACTGCAGACTTCCCAGTACGTTCAAAAGCCTTATCTAGCTCTACACCCTCTTTTTTTCTCTGCATCCTTTTCAATATGAAGTAGAGGAACTGGGAGAATCAGACCTGTACTTAAAATTGAAGATGCAAGAACCCTAAAAAAACAGCAGGTTAAAAACAACCTGTGCTTGTAAAGTTTGTCAACTTGTATACAACACTGCAGCTGATTGAAACACAAATAAGAAAATGTTTCTATAGGTGATAATCCTAAACACATAACCATCTGCCTCCTTAATTTCTTCAGGAGATTCCAGACAGTTGCAAATCCTTGCTATACTGACAAATATAATCACTTTGATGCAATTACTGCTCGTCACCATTACAGCGTTTCTTACATTTAAATTAAGCTTACGTAAGAAATTTGGTTCTGAAAAGAAGCACAGATAAGAAGGCATCTTAAAACAAGATACTCCCTGACTTCAGTACAAGTTTACACCCTTAGTTTAACAAGCAAAGATTTAGCTTAGAGCAATTACAGCTGAGACGTGTCCTGTTACACACGTTGTGATATATTTTTGCATTCTGTTAATCAGTCAATAATTTCTATATGCTTCAAATCCCTGACGCCCTGCATACCAGCACACAGTAGTGTTCGCACTCTGTGTACCTACTACCCTATGAAGTTACAAGGAACATGACATGGTCATTAATGGAAGATCTACTGCCAGATAAAGCTAGTGCCTCACACACCGAATATTAAATATTCAGTATAAGGGTTTTTCCCTCTCAGCAAACAGCACACTATCACTTCTGTGTCAATCCCATTTTAGCTATTTTCAGTTGCTTATCATTTCTTTAAATTACGTTTTTGTACCGTGAAGCAGTAATACATATGATGGCCCAACAAAGCCAGTAAGATCACTCCTTCCTGAGAAGGTAGCTTAAAATAGAGAGAGTGTGTTGCTCAGATAATTATCTGACCCCTTCTTTCATATCCAATGCCTAGATTTCTACACACACACTGCATGAAACATTTCCAAAAATGGGTTCTGTGGCGATTACCAGCAATCTGTTTACTTTCAGCTGAAGTATGTTATCTCTCATTTGACTATTCTGTGTAACAGAAAAGAAAGACTACAGAATGAATTGGCAGGAAGCTTTTTATTATTATTTCTATTAATATCCAAAGAAAAAGGCCACGTATCCCTTAAAAGATAAGAACTGAATTACACAGATTTCTAGAACTCCCTGAAAATTTCAAGGGTTTGCATTGTAAAATTAATCAGGTACTTCCTGCCATGGAATACACACACTTGTAATATCATGCTCTTGTAGTTGGCCAACAGGTTTATCACAGACACTTCATTAATATACTTTTCTCACAGTACAGTCTAAAATATTTGGTAGAGACATATAGTAATACTATGTACATGAAGCCAGTGAACAGAAACTCTTTGAAGTTTCTATTTCTTCAGTTAGGTCTATTTGATCTGATTATGAAGTTTGAGATATACGATATTCATCTAGAAAGCTACAGCTTAGACAAAAAAAGCAGTGTATGGTTTGTAAGGTTAAAGCAAAAAACCACTGCATTTGAAATTAATCTCTAAGTTTTACGGAACCATTTTTAAAAAGTCCTACTTTTACATTTATAATTTGAAAATAAATTATTATTTTATAAAATAAGTAACTGCAAGACTTACATTCTATCTACTGAAAGTGTAAACTGTCAACATACCAAAAATTGTAGCTGTGAACTATATAACACCTTGCCCTGTAGAGCTACTTCTCTGCACACACCATTGGGTTTTTGATGATTCACAGGCACTCTCACATGCAAACCTATGGAAGTTACTTCTTTACATCTTTGCACACCTTCAAGATGCAGATCTGGAGACAATGAAGTTGGATGCACCTGTCTCTGAATGCCTTGTTACCCGACATTCCCAAGAGAAAGGAGTCCTTTGAAGGCAGAATTTTTCTTGAGTCAGACAGTACTTACTAAGTACATTAGTTCTGCTATACATTTTATCAATTTAACTTATTAAATACACTCGTCCATCCATAATCTGCACCACACATTCTTACTTATTTTCATTCCTCTGACTTTAATGAAAAACAAGCCTCTTTCCACCCCAACCAGTGACAATCCAATTCAAATACACATCACCTGATTCCACATCCAATGCATTATCCCACCTCTTCTACATGACAGGATTGGAGCTGTATCTAAAACTCTACAGTATGCCTTCTCCACAGTTCTCATCAACTCTTCCATGTCTAATTCCTTTTCATAGCAAAATGTCTCTAAGGTGGCTTGTTCTTTCTCTGATTGGCTACCAAAAGCAGAAGGCAAGCCTGACAACTAGAGCCACTCCAAAGAAATGGTACAAGTATACATCAAATCCTTCCCAAAGAGCCATACAGATGGAATCTTGTGCTCTCCTGCTGCTGAAGTACCTCCTGAGGAACCCAGCACACCCCCACTCACAGGAGGCTGGCATGAGTCAGTCTGGGAAAACAGCTCTCCATAGCCCAGTGCACAGCAGCCTGCCACACAGGAAATTACCACAGAAGTGATTTCTGTCAATTTTTTTAAAGTTGTTCCAAGATCAATAAATGATAAAGGGTAAGGGAGTGGGATGTACCCAAGTACAAGGTGGCTGAAGTGTGTATGGAATCAAAGGATAAACAAAAAATGCTTAAGCAGAAGCATTTAAAGAAACAAATGGGAGAGTTCCGTTTCAGGACATGAAAGCAGTGCCAGTCCCACAACAATGCCACCATCTCACCTCTCCCACGACCACGTTTCCCACGGTCTGAAGGCCTGTCTCCTTGACTGTTGTCCACTCCATTCTCTTCAGCTCTAACTGTGGAGAGAGGACAGCTTAAAAGAAGCTTTAGAGACTGGTACTTGAGACAATACAGCCATTTGCTCAACCCAAACCCCTCAAAACAAAAGGCAAAATTTTCAAATGGGATGGTCAACAGATCTCAATCACCCCTCTTCTTTAAGGTCTCGCTAGAAACAAGTTATGTTTCTTTTGTACTGGTCAACTAGGAAGCAAAATATAAGAAGGAAAAGTCCCTCAGGAGACAAACCTCTACAAGTGCCATGTTTTGCAGCCTACATTATTTAATGAGATAGGAAATACAGCTACCTCATCCTGTGTTTCCTAGATAATGCACTGGTTGATGACAGTGAAAAAATAAAAGATAACCAGTAACACCAACTCTTCTCCTTCCTGCCCATACTGCATCCCTGTAGAAGCTTGGAAACAGATTTCTCCTCTGTATTTAAAGCAGAGGGATGATGACTGGGTGAAGGCAGGCACTAAAAACGGTCTGCAACCTAAGTGTTTTGTGGGAAACTCCTGAAAAGGTGCTTTGAAATATGGCTGGCTACTTGAAGGAGAAAGAAAAATCCAACAAAACTGGCCTCTTGAAACACTCACTGATGAGACTTTTTACTGCATTTCTCCTAATGGCAACAATAAAACCAAAAATGCTTGGACATAAAGTTGGGAAGAAAATACCAAGACTTGGTAACCATCTGAAATTTTTTTAATTCCAGTTTAGAAAAAGAGAAAGGCAGCATCTGTCTCTGGTAAAAAAAATTGCCCTTTACTTTCATTTTGATTGATCTAATTTATACTTTTCTAAGTCCAGCTCCATGTTTTATTAACATTTTTTCATCTTGACTTTACTCTAGCCTACAAAAATTCACAACATCCATATTGGAACAACAGTTGGATATCTTCCAATTATGAATGAGTTGCATAATACTGTAAATATTTTTCCTGCTTATAAGTGCAAAGCTAAACATATTGTATCCATTCTGATTTCTTTTCTCATCTATCAGTGTGACAAACAGCCAGTACAGACAATGCTCACAGCTTTGAGAATGCTGACAAAACTTAGCTAAAAAAAGCAACGTGTATCCGATCATGATCTATTGTGATGCTATCTAACTTGGAAACATCTGTTTGCTTTTGTACAATGTATTATTGAAACTGTAGCAAAGCTTTAAATGTTTCAACTAACAATAATTTTCTCTGTTGCAGAAACTCACCTTTGGTTGATTTATGTGAGAAATATATTTAGAGATAAATAATCATCCCAGTGTTTTCATTCCCCTTATGAGAAGATGAGAACATCTTCAGGTTCTCCCACTCATAAAAGGAGATGGAGTCAAAGCTGGATAATTTTTTCATTAAAAGAAAAAAAAGTGTATCAGCTGTGCAGCGACATACTTGTTCTTAAGCAGACTTACAAAGAGTCAATTCTAAAACTTACATGAAGAACAGCAATTTGTACAAGATCAATTCGTCAAACAAGAACAAAGAATTATATTAAACTGAGTGTCTCTGAAAAAGTACAGACCATCCCAAAACCAAGTCACATAGACAGATCACGCATACCTGTGGCACAAACAAGTTTACGATCCCTTCAACACTGAGCTACAGACGGATGGACTTTGCTCCATTAAGTACTCGCTCTTAGCTCAGTCAGTTCCAGCTGCAAGAACGGCATCTCAATCTTTAAAAATTAATCCTTATACATACACTCTCGTCCACGGCTGCCTCCTCTTCCTCGTCTGTTGGAACTTCCCCGTCCGCGACTCACTTCTCTGTCCCCTCGTTTCTCTCTGTTCTCTTTGTTTTCTGAACCTTCCTTTCCAAGGCTTTTCTTCTTTCCCCCTACGGTCTCCCAAGAAGTCTATTTGGGTAGAACAGAATTAGACACAGAAGTCAAAAGGAGGAGACACCTCTCAATGCAGGCTTTCTAACCCACACCCCTCCAGTTAATGGAAAAAACCCAGGTATTTGTATAATGTCATATATGCAAACTACACTGATATAAATGGAAACACAGGCTGTATTTTTGCAAAGACATGAGAAAGAAACATTTTTTTAAGTTTGATTATCTTAAGGAATATGAGAACCCCAAATATTTCTGGCTGTAATGGACTTTTATTAGTTCAAGGAAGACTCGATACTATGAACATGAACAAAGCTACCTTTTTCTCCCAGGGAAAAAAAAAAAAAAAAGCAAACAACCCTTGTAGGTATCATTGAACAAAAATTGGTGAGAATAAGTATCTGGCCTAAGGGAAAAAAAAACCCCAAAGAGAAAAGAAAAACTTTCCATCCAGGTACACTAGAATTTAAGTCCCAGAAGACAGAGTGGCAAAACAACAGCTTGGGAGAAATGCTGATAAGCCAGACCATCCACTCTTAACAGCTATAGACCATCAAACATAGCAAAACACAGGAAAAGCTATGTCTAAACAAGACACGGGATCAAGGTCCAAATATCAGGCTTCTGTTTTAATATTAAACTCAGTCTTTAAAATAAATTCAAGGATGTTATCAGCTCCACAGGAGTATCTGTAGGAGTTGAAAATAAAATGACTAAAACACTTGCCAAGAATAGCTCAGCAACTCATATATTATGCAATTGCATGGTTAGTCTATTAAGCCATAGCTGCAAAACAAGTAAGAAGAAAAAAAGGTATTATTTGCAAATCATTGAGGTGGTAGAGAGGTTTACATGTATGTCCCCATTTCTAGGAGCTTACAGCTCAAGTAAGATATTTAATATCAGAATATTTGTACATAGAAATTGTGACAGGCACCTACATCAAACAAAAAAGGTTGTCTATCAGTAATTTTAAGTTCTGTCTTATGTCTCAATTCCACCAACAGCAACTCAGTAGCCCTGAGAAGCTGGGCCATGGCCAGCTAGTTCAAGCTGCCTAGGAAGCCAGTGCAATGAAGAAAGCAGGTAACAAAGCAGTTTACAAACTGAGCGTTACAGAGTCTACTTTGAAAGAATGAGAACAAAGAGAATGGTTACTCTCTCATTTTTCAGCATGGCATTGGTGACAAGGGTGAAATCACTTTTCAGTTCCACCTTCAGTACAGAAGATTAAATCAACTTCGGTGAAGCCCAGCCAGAGCTGATCAGAGGTACAAAACTAAACACATTTGAACACCACCACCTTATCCGTGAGGCAGAAAGCTGCTTCCCCCAGTAAGTACCACATGGCATCACCTACCACAGCTAGTCTAACTACACCAAAACATTCCTAGTGCTTCTTACACCTCACAGGAGGAAAGATACCTGCACTGACAACTGAATAGCCAAGTCTGTAGAGTTCAGAATGCACTAATTCACTGATGGGCTTGGTGCCAAAACATCTTTGACCATTTCAGGAAACACCCAATACTGGGTAAGGCTGCAAAGCTGAAGAGGAGCTCCTGAGTGAGATTTAAAATTACTTAGGAAGGATCAGTAAAAAGATGACTATGAAAGCATCAGATCTATGCTTTCCCACAATACAATTTTGAGGAAAGCCTTGAGAAAGTCAGGCAGGGCTTTTAAGACAGAGGATGGTGCTACTTCTGAGCATAGGGATCCATCACAAACCGTTGAGCTGTCTCTCTTTGTAAGGGAAGTAATTGATTACAATTTCAGCTGACAATGCCTGAGGCAACCCAAATGATAGTAGTGTATCTGACCTTTGAAAATCTGTAACAGAATAGTTCTTGTTGGTCTGTCCTTACATGGAAGTAATAAAAATCTGAAAGGTCTATTTTGTTCTGTCTTCAAAGGTTTACTAAGTAAAACACAGCTGAGCATAAAATGGATGTAAGAAGTTAAATGAATACAAGTCTTAGGCAAAGAAGCATGCCCTTCTGTACTCACACAAGCCTCTAACTACCCCAAGCCAGATTGCTACAACTGCTGCAAAAAGAAAGTCTTTACAAAGTCACACACTTACAGTTTGTAGATCACAGCTTTAAATCCAAAAAGCAAACAAAATAAGATTAAGACAAAATTGGCTGAGTACCAAATAAACTATAAATACACATCTTAACTATCACTCCTTGCTCTTTGAATTCCTTCAGTTGAATGGAAACATCTTTCAAATGAAGTTTAAAAAAACTGCAAATTCATCAAAGCAGAGTGAGACTAGAAAAAGAGATTTGGAAATCTGCATTCAGAATTTGTAGTACCTCAGCTTACAATTCACTTCAAATCCATGGTTAAACTGTTCACAAGTATAATGGCCTTAAAACAAATCCTTCCAACTGGAGGCCCACAAACTTTCAAAAATACATTTCTTCACACCTATCAATTAATACTTCTTCCTCCTTGACTCCTTCAAGTTCTCCCTATTAGTTTCTATGCTGCACTTTGTCTATAGAGAGCAGTGGGTTAAGAAGGACTTGTCAAAAGTGCAGAACATATCAATATCACTTGTAGGTGATGAATGAGTTCAGAAAGCTTTTTCCATGTCAAAATCAGTTACAACAAATTGCTAAAGTAAGAAAGGATTTAATATTCTCTATCAACCAGAAAACTACTTTAAACTAAAAAATGGCAAATATGAGAAGAGAACACAACACATTTAGACAGGTTTAAGTGAAATGCTCTCCTCTACTCCCAGCCTGTCTATATCATATACTTCTGTGTTTAGAAGACCTTAACTCTGATAAAAAATGAAAAGGGAATAGAAAAGAAAGTCCCCTCAGTCAAAACAGAGTGTGTCCCACACTAAGGGTGTGTGAGGGGTGAACTTCATCATTAACAGTAAACTAGAGTACACATCCTGACAAATCACAGGAAATACTGAGTGTTCAGCATCAAGAAAGGAAGTCCAGGTTATGTTTCCAACTTGGATAAGATAGAATCTAATTTAAAGACAAACTGTAAGAAATCCCTCCAGCAAAAACTTCAACTGCAGTAAAACATATTTTCTTAATATCTCTTGGGATAAAAAATTGCACTATTCAACTTTTTAAGCTACATTATTTGTTGTTGTATACACATAGTTTAGTCTCCTCTTCCTGTTTTTCAATTAAGTCATGCAAATGAGCAGCAGAGTTAAAGAAGCAACTACTTGCTGCATCCTTCCCTGCCATAAGTAGCATTATCAATGCAACTTGCAGATGTGGACACCTCCTCCAGCTTCAATACCGGTAACTCACACCTACAGAACGTGCATAACTTAAAATACCTGCCTGCCCTTGGGTTTACAAAGATTGACCTTTGTGATGGTCTCAGGCCTCAGGAGGGTCTACACAGTAACTATAAAACCTGCAGCAAGAAACAGGCTTGTGTCTGAGGGAGCACTGAGTTCTGCTGCAGAGTTAAAACTGCTGTATATAAATGAAAGCACAGGAACTCTGCAATAGACCAGCTGAACACCCACAACATTTTCCAGATTCAGCCTTCTCCAAGGTATGCATGCAGTAGAGAAGCTGCCCTAGTTTTCATTTCCTTCAAAAGAAATTGAATGGAGACATGGAAATGGAAAACTTGTGAAACATGACTTCCCCAATGTCCTTCTAGAAGCTGAAAATCACAGTAAACAGGAGTAGTTTAACATGGAAGTAAAACCTTACCGTGTCTGAGCTTCCTTCCAGCAGTATGTTGATTGCTCTGTTCATATCCCCATTACAATCATGTAGTGCCACTATGCATTCATCCTGGTTTTTCCCCGTCACTTCCATAAGCTGGCAGTAAAAGTCAGACATGTTAAAATATCTAAATTAGCATCATAAGAAAGTAAGAGCTAGTATGACCACAAATTACAACAAAAGCTTAACTACCATGTCAGAGTAAGCTAATATCCAGAATAAAGTAATCTACATTTTACAGATCTGCTTGAGATTCAGATGAGAGAGGAAGAGGCACAACTTAATTGCTAATCAAGGAAGTACTCTTGCACATTTTTTTTGTTCTGTATGCTTGCAGCAAATGCTGCCAGATGCAGCCGTACATGCGTGTAAAGGACCACAATTGTTACAGTACCATCCTATCTCTTTCTCCACCAAAATTGCCCCTCTTTATCCCACTGTGAGAAAAGACATATAGGAAGACATGGAGGAGAACAGATCCCCCTGGAAAACCATCCAGACTAAGAAATACATTATCTTTCAGACAGACTAGCTCCCTTGATCCATTTCAGCATAAGGCCACACCAGAGTCACAAAGCTGATTAAGGAGATCTAGTTCTGAATTATGCTCCTTGAACTCATAGTGTATATCCTGAAGAGTGTGGGACAGAAATAATCTGTCATGGGGCACTCAGCAAATTCATCTAAAGAACAAAATCTACATGAGCTAGAAATACATATGCAGAAGGTAAAACATATTTTATGCAGAACTTAATTCATCTCCTTCCCACCAGCACAGCTATAAGCACTATTGATGAGGGCCCTTTGGCTTCACAATATACAAGATTTCATTTTTGGCACAGCAACAGAACTAGTTTGTAACAAGAACAACAAAAAGCATTTAACAATGCTTCAGAGGAAGTTTTAGAGATGAAAAGAAACCAAGAAATCTGCTCCTTTGCTCCATTTATGCATTCAAGCTAATTTTTCCCTCCTGGGTGTAGTCCTAGAGCTTCATGAGCTGTGTAGTCTTCATGAGCACGTCGTCTTCATGAGCTGTGATGTATTCACTAGGACAAAACCACCAATAGCCACAACAGAACAGACACCCATATTGTCAGGACTGCTTGAATTAATGGTCTCAGCTATAACGAGGTAATGAAAGCTTGATTATTTAACACCCAACACTCACCACGGTGGAGGAAGTGAGAGATTTCATTTATACACTGTAATTCTATAATTTTATACACTGTAATTCTATAATTTTAATGCATACCTGGATCTGTGAGGTAAGATTATTTTTTAAAATAGCACCCTGATTTACCTTTAAGCTATCATTAGACTTTTACTTTTCCTGAAAAACTTCGAAGATACTAGCAAACTCATCTTACACAAAATGACGTTTTTCTCACGTGCATGTACTTGTGAACAAGATGAACACATTCTTTATTCTGACAATCATTAATCATCAGAATCATACTAGAGAGATACACTGAGGAAGAGACACCGACACAAACGAGTTTTGGCTTAAGGGTTTGTCTGCAAAGGAAAATACACTGAAAACTACACCATCAGAGCTGTATTACCACAAAATTTCTTGTAAAAAGACTTCCCAGTGCAGTAAGAGCACCTTTTCCTAGTTAAACTTATGAAAAAAGTTTCATCTAACCCAGAAACAGATGCTCTACGTCCAAAATGTAAGACAGCTCTAGAAGATTTTATTGTGGGACAAAAAAACTTGTACCATAAGAAACATACTTGTTTCACTTTATCTTCAAAATCTGCATCATTCTTATCGTAGATCATCTGAGCAAGGCGAATCTGTTCTGCTGTTGCCTGAAAAAAAAATAATATCCAATAAAGTACACAAAAGGTAACTATCTTTTTTAGAAGTATATCCCAGTATCCCTGTCTTTTTCCTACGAGTTCTCAAAAAGAACATACACAACAAGCACAGAGATGCTGTGGGGGAGGGATCAATATCTTGTCTACTCCCATTTATAGTTTTAAATGTTATTTGCAATCGAAGCAATTCAACACATTCTAATCTATTTGAAACACACTTAACGGTCACTGCACTGACAAGATCACTATATAGTAACACAGAAGGACCAGGGAAGACTACATTTTAGCATTAATGCTTTGACTTTTATTCAGGATCTACTAATCCAGTATTAAGAGTTTTATTGTAACAAACTGGCAACAGTACCTCTAAATTAACCACATCTCTGACGATCCCTGCTCCCATCACCTTCCACAGCTTTTCCACCAACAATCTGACTCTGAAGTTTTATCCAGCACTTAAAAAGACTTGAGTCATGTCTTAAGACTTTGCCCATGAACAGCTGCACTGGCTTTTTTACAAGCACATACTGGTCTCTGAAAATTGGTAAAGCAAATTGCTATTGATGAAGTATCTGGTGCTTCTACAATATTTCTGGACAAAAATGCACACTGGCAACTTGCACAAAAGCTGAGAGACTGAAAGAGATGCAGTCAAGTACGCAAAATCCAAACACACTATGGCTGCCCCTGAGAGAAAAACAACTCTAACACAGATGTCACATCACACACACCACTTCATAATGGGGCATCTGCAGCCTATGAACTGCACTCCCAAGAAAATACCAAAGAACAGTGTGCATTACAATATCCTGGACCTCATTTGACTTCTGCTCAAAGAGAAGAGGCTACTGTTGCATATAGAGAAAGCTGATACTGAAGAGAGTTAGGACCCACTATGCGGCTACTGGGGCTGCAGAGGTTCTTCATCATTGAGTGGGCTCAGTTCATCTACTGGAATTTTTGACAGAAAGGATTCACCCTGGGCAGCTGGCTGAAGCTCACTTTTTGCTGTCCCACTTCACAGGATACACACATGAAATTCTGTGCCTCACAAGGTCAGATCTAATCAGAGTCAGACTGGCTTTTGCAGTTTACCACAAATGCAAGTTCTAGAGGAGGTCACCAAGCATAAATGCTGAGAAGAGTCTAAAAATTACTTCAACAAACACCACCAGCTGCTCATGTGCTGAAAAGTTACTGCAGCTGTCATAGTTCCTTGAGAGAACTGACATCTGTGCTCAGAAACAACACTCCCAGAGAATTAGTGTTTGTAACAGTTACACACTCTGAGTTACTTCACTTTTTCAGCCTGTCATGCTGACAGCCTCGTATGTCACTCCACTGGGTAACAGGGGGAGAGCCTGCTCTGGAACTCCTCAGTTCCACCTTCCACAGAAGCCGCCCTGTCAGTGTGGTGCTCTGAGCAAGGAGGGTGCTCTTGGTGACAGCTGAGAGCTCAGCAGACAGCAGAACCGAAATGTCTGCTGGCTTCAGGAATTTAAGACTTGTTGATCCACTTTCTCACTCTGATTACAGCCTCCACAGGCACACCGTGACTTTTAATCAAGTGAAGAGATTTTTTTGAAGATATCCAGAGCAAAAACATTCAGACAATATAACTTCTGTAGAGATATGATGGCATATTTTACCAAAAATCAGGAATACACTGAGATTTATTTTTTGCATAAACAAATGTTTTCTTCAAGCCCACGTTAGAAGACTAAAACATAACAATTTTAAAAGAATTACAATATGTGACAGCATCTTCAGTTTTCCTGTGTAAGTAGAGAGCTCAGAAACTTGTAGGTGCAATACAACTCATATTTATGCCAGTGAATTACACCAGATGCAATTGAAGATTCGGAAGGAAAAAAATGAACAACAAAAACCACAAGATGACTACAAAAACATCAGACCAGTGTCACAAAAAATTCTGGCCTTTCCTCCAGCAAGTAGTGGTTCTTTATTCTTAAGGCACCATTGTTAGAACAGATGCTGTAGTATCCTAACCAAGAGTATAATTAAGTCTTAATTGTGACTAAGAAAGAAGTAGTATTTTAAAACAGCCTGACCTTTACTCAACCTTACAAGACATAGTACTTTTTCAGTATAAGAGTGGAAGAAATTTTAAACTAAAAACTTCAAACTACCAGAAAACAGAAGTGGGCAAAACACAAAATTAAGTGACAGTAACAGCTATACATCTTACAATAAAATGGTACATTTATTATCCAGAAGCAATGCAATACAAACATTATGTAATTTGCTAAATAATTTAAATTATGATCAATGTGATATTATAACAGTGGAATATCCATTTGGGAAAACAATATTCTATATTCAGAAAAATGAATCATTGGTGATTAAACACGTAAATCCAGAGATTTCTGCTGATCTGCAAAGACTGACTAAGCAGAAAGGTCCATCTGATATATCAACAATAAAATATATGGAGCATTAAAACATAACTGCTATGTATGAAATAACTACCTTTTCCACTGAAGTGATCAAACCAGTATCTATTATGCAAAAGGCAGGATAAATGGACAAAATGCAGAAAAAAGTCTTAATGCCTAAAATCAATGAATCTCATAGTTTGGAAAGGTCCTCCAGGGATAAAGCATGACCATACTCACAATAATTTGTAATTTTTTTTTCCCTTTTAAAAGCAGGAATTACCAGTGTTCCAGCTTGTGCCACTTCCTCTCTGAAGAGAGTTGGTCTCTACCTTTCCTATATAACCCTTCCATGAGGTACCTGAACAGAACACACGTGCTTTGTCTTATTAGGGCTGAATAAACCCTGAGCCACCCCTCATTTCTCCTCCGCTTCAGTCTAACAACCATCTTTGCAGCTTTTCACTGGACTTCCTCCAATTTGTCTACGTCTACCTTGTGCTAGAGAACCCAACCAGGCAAACCACTCCAGTGCTGTCTTGCAAAATGTTGGAAAAGGGGAAGCCACCACTTTTGCCAGGCTGCTCACTATACTCCTGCAGCCTTGTTTTAAAATAAAACCAAATTCAACTCATTTGTTGAAAGTCACTTTCTAAATACACACATTAGCATGAATCACCACTATGCCAAATGCTGCAACTCAAGGAGATGACAAGGGTTTGAGGTCACATGATTAATACTGTGGAAAACAGACCAAGAGGGTCTCCATACTGAAGGCTAGTCTAAAAGATAGTAGAAGGGAGTATTTCTCTGTAGAGCACCTCTAGACTGATACACACTCTGCCAGCAAAGAACTGAGACAGTTTTTGAATCCAGACAAATTCTGCGATGTATCTGTCAAGAGAATACCGAGTTGCCAGAAGTAGAAACATTCTGCACTCTTTGTAACCCAGATAAGCACACAACTACTGCTGCCAATAATCAGTGGCAGTACAGTGAAACTTCATTTCCATCTAACAGATACTGAAAATTTTAGTCTGCTAGGGAATTACCATTTCACTTGGTGGGGGTCACTGCACAAGAAGTTTAGGATTTTGTGACTTGAAGAGACACTGAGTCATGCTGTAGAACACAACATGCATCTAATGAAGCTTCTCCCACCCATTCAAATTTCTCTCTTGACCAGAAATCTTCTAGCATCAGGAGGCTGGCAGATAGAAGAGCTGAGATCTGAGGACTGTGAGGTCACAGGACAGAAATCCTGACACAGGCATTGAATTCCTCACTGACAGGACACATTGCTGAAGAACACAAAACTCATTTAGAGAGAACACAGGAATAACTTAACACTGTCCTGCATTACTGAATAATTAAAGCAAGCAATAAAGCATAACCTTCCAAAATAAACCATGTATTTTCACCCCATCTTCTTTTAGCTTTTACTGACTAAGGGAAGAAATTTGTATCATTACATTCTCACTTTCAAGTCAAAGAAGTTGATACAGTAGCACATACCTGCACTACTTGTTTCTGTGGTTGTGTTGGCTGTGTGGCTGAAATTTGCATTTTGTCCCGAGTGCCCCGGGTACGTTCACTGCCCACCGAAGTCATCATATACAGTATATACAAAACAATGTATGTACAAAATACAAAATCTGAAAGAAAAAAAAAAAAAAAACAGCATGAGTTAAGGTGGATACTGATTCAATAACCAAATAACATAAGTGCAGTAGTTTGAACTCCCGGCTTTACTACTGACTCTATACAGAGACTCATGAGAAAGCAGCTTTATACACTATTTTTAGATTTACTGCAGTTTTTGACACTAAAGGGGGGAAATGCAGTGGATAGAAAGCCTTTTTATCAGCTGACTGGGATCTGTGTCAATTTGTACTTCTAGATCTCACAGCTTTTTCTAGTTATTTAACATACAGACTTTCCTGTTGGCTACTCTGATTAAGTTTTAGCTCCAGCTGCATCACTTATAGTACCTGCTGTCTAGTTCTTATGCCTGGAATTTAACCACTCTCACCACTCAGAACACAACACAAAAATCATATTCATGAACTAGATAGCTCCTTTTTTCCCTACTATCAAAACTGCTTTTCCTGCACACCCATGGAGGTCACGGGCAATTCCAACTCTACTTCTCACCTTTAATTTATAAGAGAAATTATGATGATTAGGTTTAAATCCAGCCTTTATAGCCACTACTTTTGTTTTATTGTCCCTCATATTTACAGAAACAATTTATAAAACTACCTATCACCCTGCTTTAAACATACTGTGGCTGTACGGCAACAGAAAAACCAAAAAGAAACCCCAAATCCCCCCCACACAATATTGTTACCCCATCTGTGGCTCTCAGCTTCCATTCTTACTTGTTCTCTAGTATTAAAACTACTTTGAAACAAGACATTATTATTCCCCCTGTTTGTACAGCATTTAGCACAGGACTAATCAATGAACATGGTTTATAGCAGCTATGGCAACTGGTAACAGATCTTTCAAATAGTTAGAATGCTCATGTTCAGCTGCCTGGTTTCTGTGCCCATAAGGCTAGAAGGTAAAAGTGCAGATTTTTGGAAGTAAGGACAATTTGCAAGAGGTGTACCTGCGCAGAAGAAGATGTGCAAGCAAACAGCAAAGTGCTTCTACTGCAGTCCCATTATATGAGCAAGCCTCAGCACAAAACTTGCCAGGGTAACAGCTGCCTAGCACGAAGCTCAGCGCACAATAACCACAGAATCACATAAGCTCAGCTAGAAGGGACTCATCAGGATCATCTAGTCCAGCTCCTGGCCCAACACAGGACCATTCCCAAAAGTCACACCATGTGTCTTAGACTATTGTCCAAACAGTTCTTGTGCTCAGTCAGGCTTGGTGCTATGACCACTTCCCTGGAGAGCCTGTTCCAGTGCCCAACTACCCTCTGGGTGAAGAACTTTTTTATAATACCCAAAGAAAAGCACCCATGACACAACTCCAGGCTATTCCCTCAGGTCCTGTCACTGGTCATCACAGAGAGGAGATCAGTGCCTGCCTCTCCTCCCTCCTCTTCCCACTACAAGAAGTCGTAGACTGATGTGAGGTGTCCCCTCAGTCTCCTCTTTCTTCAGGAAGATGAGCACACTGCAATCCCATGGAGTGGGACCTGTTCTACAACTGAATCCCTGGCAGTCACAAGTAATGCGCATTCAAAAATTAAAGCTGCAATGAGATGTTTCAATTTAAATACCAATTCATGACGTTCCAGAGCCTCACCTCCAATCAAAAAGACAATTAACTACATTATCACCTAAATTTCTTCTTTACTTTAGAAATACATTCTTGTTGGTCAAAATTGAACACTGTCATTGAATTGATTTATATACTAGCTAAAGTATTCAATAATGCTTTAATGTCTGAGAGGAACATATTTTTTCCATAAGAAATATACTTGATCAGGAACTGACTGCAGTTTTAAGCTGAAGTGGAAAACTGTGTTTCTACAAGTTTTCGAATGCACTGAACAAAGCCAATCTATCTCACAGTCCCTTAAAGTAGTCTAAGTGCATTGTGTTCTAAGGCCCAGAACACACAGACCTTCAGAGCATTGTGTCTGACAAAAAGGCGAGATACAGCCAAAACAAAAAGTTACCTGAGCTACTGACACCATGTTCTATGGAATGCAGCAAAATATAAAGTAGATGTGGAGATGCCCTCAGCAGCAAATTCAACATTTATTACTATCTGCTCATGGCCATTCACTGATATGTTAAAGATGTATGGACATTTTCAGTTGAGTCTACAGTAGTATTACTTCAGCTGTTTGTGTTGAAATCTGCTTTATAAGCTTTGCTGACTGGACTGGCAACATCCAAAAACTTCAATTTATATAGACTAATAATGACCTTTGAGTTAGTTTTTTGTTTTGTTGGGATGTTTTTAGTGTTTCTTTTTCCAAGGATCAGACTGCTTATCACAATTCAAATTAGCACAATGAGCAATGCAAAAAGCCCTGAACAGAGCACACAAGAGAGCACTAACTTCTCTGAAAGACAAGCTTATAGTTTCATATATGGTTGTCTAGAATCAGCCCATTGTTTCTTAAGATTTGTTGAGAAAATGTGATTCCATTGGGACTCAATTTGTTCATAAATTCTGAATTAACATCATATTTATTATGGTACCTAGGAATTTTGATATTTCTGTCAGTGCGATTCCCCCAATACCACCGAAGCCACTGAAAATATGGTGATTCATATTTTAGACAAGACAGCAGGACACTTATATTAAAAACTTTGCTGTGTCTTTGCAAAGCACATGCTGAACTACACCCTACACTTTGGCAGCCAGGCAATCCACAGTTCCTCAAGCAGATTGTGTCTCTTCTCCTTTTCCTAGCATGTGTCTGTCCCACCACTGCTTAAGCCATATTTGTTCTTCAGGATGAAAGAATACTTTAGGAAAAAAGGCAGGCACACAAATGGCTGAAACACTCCTGGGGGACGACATAGCACAGAAAGATCAGGCTGCTGTGGGAACAGAGCTCAAACAACCTGAACACCTTAACAGGGTTTTTAAAGGAGATCTTCATCCTCCTGATTGTGTGGTACATGAGCAGCACAATTTGGCAGGTTAGTACCAAAAAAAGCAGCCCAGCAAAGGTACAGGCAGCAGTATTGACTTGTACTTGCTTCAGGCAAGTGTAGAACCCCACACTCAGTTTGACAGTCCCCAACAAGACAACAAGGATATGCTATAATCCATCAGACACAATCTAGTCTTCTTAAGAGCACAACTGGCAGCCTGATAAAAAGAGAACTTTCAAAATACTGTTATTTTACTTCCTCTTAAATTGGCTCCCACTGTCTACTGGCAGCGTCCAGACACAGCAGCTGGAGGGCTGTGCTCCACCTCAGACACTGCACTGAGCAGGGAAACATGGCTGAGGCTTCACGCCCAACCACACCTACTGCAGAGTAAGAAGCAACAGGCAGCAGGGAGCCACTGCCTCCAAATTATCACAGTGATAACAGTTTTGAGCATAAGTGGGATATTATTAATTAATTAGATGAGGCAGAACAAGAACATTTCCTTGCTCACAAAGCAGCTTCTTATTCTCTCCAACTCCTCATATTCATCAAGTCTGTTTGGCAGGCTGCTGTCACAATAACGAGCAGGATATCACAAACTGATGAACTTAATTTTAACTGTAGATCAAATGAGGAAATATGATTTGAGACTGGGAGGCAGAAAACTCTTAATTAAAATCTCTTTAATAAAGATTTCAAAAATATTCAGGCAAGCAAATGCTTCAGTTTCCATGTCAGCATCTGGTGCAGCACAAAAGTCCCCCATCAGCAGTCCCCCATCCCCCATTAATACCTGACCTTGCAGACACTGCAATTCTAATAAGCAACCAAAACAGCTGTATTTGAAGAAACATATAAAATATTAAATGAAACTAGTACTGGTTTCATCACTTTCTATACATTACTACAGAGCACTAGTGGAAAAAAAAAAAAAAGGAGAATGTATCAAAGAAAGAGAGAGGGCTTCCCAAAATTCCTATGGAAAGAAGTGCCTGTATTCTCTCGTGACAATGAAGATGCACAAGATTCCTGTAAACTTTTTTCTTTTTTCACTGATGTAACCTAGTACCCAAAGACCAAGGTTGTCTTTACTAATTTAAAAACAAACAAAAAACAAAACTCAAACAAAACTAAAATTTTAAAATGCTTTTATCATTAGTTATGACTTCATTAAAAAAAATCCATTAAAAATGAAAAGCAACAGAAGAATCTAAGATGAAAGCCATCCCAGCTCTCAGTCTTTTGTTTTCGTTTCCTGTCTGTACAGCATGTTTTAGTCCAAGGACCTACACTACAACTGCAGCTCCAGTAATGTGTAACATGGAATGGCAAGGATTATTCTAGCTTACAAAAGAATAACAAAATATTATAATTTAACCTTCCTAAAACTACCAAATTCCCCACCTCCAAAATCTTCATCCCTTGTCTTATCCAACACATTTAGTTGCATTTCTGCTTTGGATTTTAGAAGGAAAAGAGAAAGGCGAATAATCAGAAATTAATTGAACACATATCAACACAAATAGCAGGTTTTTAAAGCTATTATGATGTTTTCTGTGATCTGTTGTTCCATCTTACTTCAACAAGAACTGTAAGCCTTTTAGACTTAGAAATCAGAAAACCTAGAAATACAGAGAATAAAATTTGATTTGACGTGGTTGCAAGCCCCCAATATACAGGAAATCTATTACTGAACTTCCAGGAACAGACCAGGCACAGCAAAAGCAAGTGACTTTCAAGACTCCTCTAGAAGTTAAATATTCACTTCCATCAGTTGAAAAAAAATTCTGCAGTTTCAATTCCTGTCCTGAGGCAGTCTCAAGTAAGTTACTTTCTTGATTCCTGGACAAGGAGCTGTGATAAACCATGAAAAGACCTCTGAGAACAACTTAAAAATGTGATTGCTTTTTTATATTCAAAATACAAAGCCACCAGTCAAAGATTTCTCACAGCGACAGGGTTGGGAAAAGGCTGCAGGACACTGCCTCAGGAGGGCATAACTACTGTACATGTACAGTGAGTTCAGATTTTACTGCTCCAGCTGTAGAATTATATGAGCATGAGGAAAAAGAACAGTGGGAAAAAATTACATCTGCAAAGCACCAATGTAATGCATTTCCCTTGAGTGATGTTGTCCAAAGTATCTCACCATCTTTATTGCTGATTGAAACAGGAAGAGTTTGCAAGAGTCAGAAGTTCCTCAGGAGCAATGCTGATGACTCAGGGTCTGTATTGCCCCAAGCAACTACACTGAACGTGAGCTTATAGGTCCCGGGAGAACTCATGTCTACCTAACAGTCTTCTACAGCAAATAGGAAAAATATTGACGTGCATCACTGGCAGAACGCCAAAGGAGAGAAACTTTACTACCTGTACGCTCTTATATTTTACCAAGGAAAGAGTATTGCTGAGGGCAGTCTGAGCACCAGCACAAACATATCGCCATTGAGCAGGACGGGAATGAAAATGACTCCAAGTCAAAGGCAAGAAAATGAACTCTGATTTATTTCAAATGCACTGCTCTATTTATAGAGAACGTTGTGCAGACTAATTTCATTGCTCTTAGAGTAAAAAAACTCACACCATTGGTGTGCAGTGAATGATGCACGGTGGAAGAACATATCTATAAACAATGTGAACAACAAGATAGATTAGAGAATTATTTACATTCTTTCCCAACTGTCTCCCAGGCTCTCGCTTGGTCAGAAGACCTTCTCTTTTTCTCTCTGACTGAACTGAGAATATCAACACAAACACAAACAAGTCATGTTAACAAACTGTAACCAATAACCAAGTGACTATTCTTACCCACGTTCTGAAAGCCCTCCAAGTTGTTATTTGAAAATATTATCCTGCTAGGCAAATCTATAATAAGCTAAAAATGCATTCCCATCTGCAAAAATCAAAAACTTCTCTTCAATAACAGAAAAAAAGTATTTTCATTTAAGGGTTAGTACTCCTAACGATATGCTATGCAAAGAAAGACACAGAAATACACAGATAGGTCTTAGAAAATAAAAGACAGAACTTGGTAGAAGTTTTGGAAGAGCAAGTGCTCCTCCTCAAAAGTCTATAGTTAGGCAAAAGCTGGTCACATATTCAGAGCCCAAAAACATGATGTGGACAAGGGACTGAACACGGCACATTTTCCAGTAGCAGAGCATGTTTCAACCATGCAAGTATTATAATTAATATATTTTTTAAGTCCTCTCAGAGTATCTATTTTTTTCCTATTATCCCAGTGTGTCTGACTGGGATAACAGCAAAAAAGATGTGCTTCATGTTTCAGTATATACTGAAATATATAGTGATTCTCTAGTTTTAACCAAAATCTGCCAGCTACATTCAATAGACATCCTGCAGACTTGTCCTCATCATTTCTTTAAAAATATTGAAGCTTCTGAGGCAACATGTACCCTTATTCATACAGAAATTTCTGAAGGAAGAAATGCAACTTTAACTTTTTTTCTAAAGAAAAAAAAAGTAAGACAATCAATTACATCAAAATCAGAGAAGCCTGACTGACTTCCACCTAGAGCTTTATCTTTCACACAGCCAAGTCAATCTTTAGACTTGTAAAAAACTGGTTAGCAAAACTTACCCAGCTCCACTGCTGTCCGTATGCACCTGAGTGACTCTGGACAATCAAAGGCAGTGAATGTCCTAAACCATTTAGAGGACCTGACCTTATGTTTCATGTTTCAGACGTCTCTATCTACAAGTGATCAAGTTCTGCTCCCTGAACTAATAAGTCCCATGTTTGCAAGGATCTGCAAAATGCACTAGTTACCAACAGTTATGATTAACTGTACTGAAATTTTAAGGAACAGAGAGACACAGACAAACTGCTCATTGTTTTCTAAGCACCATACTCCAGACTATCAGAACTAGATAAAAGAGATTAGACCACAGCTGTTGCCATGAAACAAAAAAAAAAAAACAAAGAAACCCCAAACCAAACCCAAAACAAAACCAAAAAAAAACCAAAAAACCAAAAAAAACCCACAAAAAAAACCCCAAAAAAAAAACCAAAAAAAAAAAAACACACAAAAAAACCCCACTCAAATCTACCAAGACCAAAACAGAAGAAAAACAAAAAGGCTGCACTGGCCCAAATAAAAATAAAATATATAGGAAACAGGAACTCTCTTTGACAACCAGCCATCACGGGGATACCTTGAGGAAGAAGCAACAGCAAGTTCCCTTTTCAAGCATATTTGTCTGCTAATAAGTATTTCAAGGAAAGTTTTGGTCTGTCCAAATATTCTAAGACCTGAAGGGAAAAACACAGGTTCCTACCATCCCTGACTGAAGACCCTCACTTCTTGCCCTCTGTCAGAGAAAAGACTTTCTTAGGTGAAACCTCTCTAACAGCTGCCAAGGTAGAAGAGATAATATTCTCATCACTGGCCACATAGCACACTGTCCAGAATTGTCCACTCCATCAGTATCTCAGGTCAGGGAGTATACACAGGGGCTCAGAGGTGGTGCTTGTATACCCATGAAGATAACAACTTCCTCTTGTGACAGGAGGAAAGGAACCTCAGGAGATAAAAGAAAATACTAGCCAAGTCAATACACAGTACACTTGCTGTTAATTCTACGACTGCTACATTAGGTGGTGAAGAACCATTAGGGTCGCAAATCTCTTCATACCTGTTTCTCTGGGTTTAGAACAATCACAGAGGAAGAAAGAAAAATTAAGGCCCTTGGTGTTTTCTCTCCTAAATTCTCCTGAGTAGCATCCAGTGAAAGAGCACCATTGTGTCTACAACTTCCAACAATGCAGCAGCTAGCAAAGGTACAGCCTGGTCCTCCCCTGCAACAGACACTCCAGCTGAATTATTCACTGCATTAACTATGAGGATTGGAAAAAACATTAACCAGTATTCAGTTAAAAAAAAGGTTTATTGCAACCAGGAAAAAAAAATTAACTAGCAGGCTTTTTAGGGTTGAAAATTATTATCCTCTGCAACCAGAATCAACACAGCCCTCCTGAAGTCTCAGAAACAAGTAAAGAATGGCTGAGCACACTTAAGGTCAAAAAAAAAAAAACATGACTGGAGTTTTAGTTCCCCTTTGGGATCTGGCTGTATATTCACTTGAAGTTCAACCCATAGCTTGGGCAGAACCCAAACAGTTTGTTCAATTAAAATCAAGTATCAGCTCACATCTAATACCACTCAACTGTGAGCAATCACCAGAAATGGCATGCCTGCTCCCCCACTCCTTAATCACAAAATATTGCTCCTTTCCTTCAATCAGGCTAGTGATCCTACAGCTGCAGAGCGAGTCAGTTCAGTAGACTCACACAGGAACAAACTAAACTCTCTAAAACAAAACAATCCATCAGTTCAACAAGCTTATCCAGTAGAAAACTATGTGGCTATACAACTGCTGAATCTGACAGGAGGGACAGGGATCAAGTTCACAAGGAAATGGGGAACTTGCTTTTTAACAGACAGGCACCATTACAGCACAGGTAGAAATGTATTTTGTTTTTCCAAGTTCCAGTAAAGCATGACTTGATCCTGGTCAAGCTCACTGCGTGCAATCGAAAAAATTAGAAATAATTCTCTGAAGGCATTTTAAAAACAAAACCAAAGAAAACTTCCAGCAGAGTTTTGAGGAAAAGTATATATTTGAATATATAATTATCTTGCAGGAAAAGAGGCTTCTATCACGATTACTGAGGAACACCTCCTCTTCAACCTCTTAGATACCTGCTAGCATCCAGTTAGTAACTTGCAGTGAAGAGTATGCTTAAGATTTGGAGGTGCTTCTATCCAAAGAAGAGGAGGGTATAATCAACATCAGAACAAGCTATACTAACACAGCTTATGTTAACCTAAAATACAGTCTTTTCCCCCAGCTACAGAAGTGTTATGTTTACATTCAGCTTCAGGCATTAAAATAGATTCAAACTAGTCCAAAGCAACTTATTCACCCATAACAATCTGTTATGATTTTGTATGCGTAACTGAATATTCAATGCTTTTGCCAGTCATCTATGAATTTCACTTTTAAAGGAGTAACACAATTAAACATCCAGCCATTCCCTATTAAAAGCCCCACCTTGATAACGTTTGTTTACTCTGCCAGCTCATTAAAACTCACAGCATCCCCTCTGAGGGGGAAAGGAGGAAATCCAGACAAACCCATCGAGGAAAACAGAGCTGGGTGACTTAGAAGTTCTTTGAATGGCTCTCTCCACTAAAAGAATCACAAGCCAAAGCCTCTTCAGACTGCAATAATTTGCCAAACTTTCCAGACAGAGAGGAACTCTGAGGTCAGCAAAAAGCCCAGGTGGGCTCCAGGCACACACATATATATGGAGGTGAGAAAACAGCTGCAGAGTACCAACTACACAAGTTATAGATATTCTCTTCAAAGAATACATTAAAGGATGTAAGAACTCAGGCCACACTCTCGTTAAGCTATCAATACTACAACACAAAAAAAAAAAAAAAAAAAAAAAAAAAAACAAAACCAAACAAAAAAAAAACCAACTTAAGTGGCCAAAGCACCAAAGCATCTCAGATAAGACTGAAATACACCACTGAAGCTGCACAGGGTTGATGACCTTCCTGCACTAACTGTGACTGACTTGTCTCAAAACTACTGTTCCCCGTTCTTCTTGTAACGTCAGCAGGACATTTCCAGAACAGTTAAAGCTTGGGTTGTCAGCACACATACCAATCAGGCTTCCAGTTTGTCAATACCACCAACTGTAAGATACAACAGTTAAAACCAAAGAAAAATTTCACTGCATCAGCCCGACTTGTCGCACTACCATTGTAATCAACAGCTACCTTGTACCCACAAGATGAGTAATGCATGCAACCACCAGAAAAAAAAGAGGCTGTTAAATAACAAGTGAAAACTTTTAAACCAACTTACTAGGAAAGCTAATCCAGAATAAGCTGTTTCAGAAATTTAAATAAAATAAGATCAGGGATGAACAAGTACTGGGAACAGCTGGCTTTAGCTATTGAATGCTAGAAATGCAAACTTCAGTTACCTGCTCTAATGTAACAGCCATACCTGATCAGCTTCTAAAATGAACAGCTGTTTCCACAGAAAAACAAATCAAGTAATAAGATTCAAGTAGAAACCCAGGCACTCCAAGTGACACTAAGAACCAGGTAACACCTGTAAGGACAATACTCAGCAGGGGGAATTCTCTTGGAACAGTTTGCTCAGAAACAAGGTGTCACACAGGAAGCAGCGCTGCACATAGGACATCTTGCTGCCAGATCACGAACACACTCCTTGCCTGCACTTTCCCTGCCTCCCCCAGCATCACCAAACCACTCTCTCCTGGAACAGCTTCCAAAGGAATTCTTTGAATAGAAACAGATACAAGCAAGAGGACTAAAAATAGCTGAGCAAGAGTAGCGACATTCTCACACTTGCAGAAACACACTCAACTGCATCCAAAAAAAAAAAAGGCCCCTACTTCATTCACACTAGAATTGACAATGAGGGACAAAGTAGAAAGTGCCACAGAAAAGTTTTGGAGGGCAGGATTAATTCAGACTTATGAAGAGATCATATTACAACACTAACAAAAAAAAAAAAAAAAAAAAAAAAAAAAAAAAAAAAAAAAAAAAAAAAAAAAGCAAAGCTGAAATTACAAGCCACGAGTGATGCAGAAGGAAATACAGTCTGTAATCAGTAATGCTGTATCTATAAAATGTGATAGCAGATTTCTGATTTTAGCTTCAGTTTCGGTAGCAACACCAAACAGCTTAGTATCCTTCCTGCACCTGTACAGAGCCCAGCCCTCGAACTAGACACCAAAGGAAGACCACCAGCACAAGCCACTCCTTGTGAAACGTTCATATACTCAGAAGACCAAAGAAAGCTAGGAGCCTTGCAGAAAAACACATTTAAATAAAGCAAAATATTCTAGAACATCTTTCTATATTATTTTGTCCCAGATTATATTTCTCAAGATTAATCTTAGGCAGGAAAATCCACCAAAACAAAAAAAGCTTTTTATTTTTGGGGGGGTGGGGGTGGTTTGGCTTTTTGTTTTTGCAGTGACATACATTGTCTCTGAACTTAAAGTTTCAGAAGGAGGAAAAGAAATAATAGTTTGTAAGGCAGTGTTAACCATTTCCTTTCTTCACAATCGCTGTACATCACATCTTAATGAAAACTATCAGACATTTAGCTCAGTTAGCATTTCAAAGTTAAACACTGTGAGAAGTGAGTGAAATCCTTTTATAAACTTACTGTCAGGTGCTCAAAAACAAGAAACAACTAAAACAGCACCAAGAACTCAAAGCCATCAAAGATCACTTCCATTTCTCTGCCACCTCTGGATTGCTCTTTCTACAGTCACAACCATTGTTACCATTTTGTCTAGCTTTAAACAAGCAGGTTTGCTAACTTTCCCCTGATACTACTCCTCATGTTAACTTGCTTCAGTCATAAACCTTGGGTTTACCCCAAGCTTTCCCACCTGATTTTGAGTATTATTTTCCTCAGAAACACAGCTTCTCAACTTGGTGTCATGTGTAAATTCAGTTATTTCATCAGTTTAAAACTCATGTGAGGTCAGGTCTATCTCATCTGCACCAAAGTGATATCAAACTTTCAAAAGAGATGAAGGAACTTAAATGTTATTTGTGTTTGCTGTCTCCAGCAGGAAGTTGTCGCTCTCCTCCACCACTTCTTTCCAAGCCAATCTAGCTCACAATCAAATTCACACAAAGCCAAGAGTAAATATTGTCTTTTTAGTTCACAAAATCTGAACAAGTATATAAAGCTTTTCTTCAAAACCTCCTTCCTATTGTTAAGCCATTAAAAAATTCCTTTTCCTATTAATGTATTTCCTTATCTTCATAAAGTTAACATTCCCTTCTAACATATTTTTGTAATCTGAGTTAGTTGAGTCCAGCATACGAATGAATCACAGTCCCCAATTCCACCCAGGTATGCCAGGTTTATATACTGTGCAAGGCAATATTAAAATGCCTGAGTAGAAAATGTGTTTTCTAAAACATTCCAAGAAGATAGTAATGACTGTCCATTTTATAACCGGAAGTCTGCAAGACCAAGCACTTTGCTGCAAGATGAAGTTACTCACTTTTGAAACAAAATGGAATTGTACTCTATACAAAGCTCCTGAAACAGCCTATTTATATTTACTGTACACCTCACCATCAGTACACATATGAATTCTGAGACTGCACCTGGAATACAGATTGTGCTAACTGCAGTGTTCAACTCTAGCAACACCATTAAAATATTACGGGTACCAGCTACAGAGAGCATACTGCACCTATAAAAACTTCACTAAACAAATGGTTTGACAACTACAATCTTGAAAACCATCTCAGAAGATGTCTGTTTTCTCCAAGCAAACCAGAAAGCTGCATGTACACAGAAATCAAGCAAAGGATGAGCAAGGAATAACCAAGATAAAATATTACAAGTTCTAAAAATTGCATTACAAACTTAAGTAACAGCTTTTTAAACACAGTAATAATTTTCAGTCATTTACAGAGCCTTGTTTAAAAATTCTAGCACAGCAGGGGGCTGTTAAGCACACTTGCTGAAAAAGCCAAGATGACACTGTAAATAAATTCAGAAACTAATAGTAGGCAAGTTTAAAATGCAGAACGGTATGATGCCTTAAATGTGTTCTCAGTTTAACACAAGACTATTCTTCAAGTTCAATGAGTACATTGTCCAAAACATGACTTTTTGAAAACTAGTAAGAACCTGAATCAGTAGCATAAAGGAAAAATAAAAATTTAAAAGAAAGAATGTAACATACTTCCTCTCATCAGGGAATAAAGTACAAGAGATAGGAGTTACCCCAAATTGCAATCAGCAGAAAGTAAACGGCTAAAAACCCACTCATTGTCTCACCCTCAGAGACATTTTGTCTCACTGAAATTTGCTGTTCTGCAGGGCTTTATGTGGTTTTTTTTTGAAAGTATACAAGCCTCATCTAAGTAGGTACTGTCCTTTTGGTTCCTCCAGTTTTTGATGTCTAATATTAGCAAAACCATACTTAGCGACCCTGTTGCTATGCTCTAAAACTCTAAGGAAAAAGGCGCTAGAATGACCTTAGTTTTGATATTCAAAAGAACATTGCCCTGAAGACTGAGTTTTTGAGATTTGTTGGAAGATACTGTGAGCTTGCAGCTACATCATAGGAATTTCTGCACAGGATCAAATGCAAGAGACTGATAGAATGGGATAAAATAACTCTCAATACACTACATTTAAACATTATGGAGTACACACACAACTGCTGAAAACAGCAACTTAAAAGACTAGAATTTTTACTTCCACTTATTCATGAAAGTCCATTTGAAGAGTCGTAAATACTTTCAAGTAAAATATTTTGTGCTACTTTTAGATTTTATTTTGCAAAAAAAAAAAAGAAGGGAAGGAAAAAGTATGTTTAGATTATCTCATTCTAAGAGCCAGAGACATAGTTTCCTCTAAAACCATTCTAAAATCTCAAATCTTGTATACAGAATAAATAAACCTCAGAAAATGCCTAGCGCACAGAGCACTAAGAGTAAGGCCTTCCATATATGAGAGTATGTTAGACTTTCATATATATTCTAATATGCAAGTACATTTAAAAACACAAACCTTTGTTTGACTGATTTATCAGTTCCTACCTACATCAAATGAGGAATAAAACAGAGATCAAGGAACGCAACAACATTAGGTGAGAAGAAAAACTAGGACAAAATCTGGTCAGCCAAAAAAAAAAAAACCAACCAAAAAAAACCCCACAAAACAACAAATCAACCTTACAAACTAATGTGAACACACTAAAGGCTGTAGTTTTACTTCAGAGGCAACTAAAATTAAATAAACATTTATCTGGAACTCACTTGTCAGCAAACATCTTACCATGACGGAAATGCAAGTTGTTGAACCCTTAGAAGTATACTGATGTCAAACTACACTACAAACAAGTATTTCTTTAGCTGTACTCTTCTAGAACTTAAGCAAGATATCCAATTGTGTAAAAGAATAGAAAGTGTAAGTTCCAGACATATATGATAGTGTTTTGGTTAACCGTAAGTCTCTTGGACATGTGATGTTTTGATTTTAATACAACTGGAAAACATTCTCATAATCTTCTTCAAGATGAGCTTTTGGGGAGCTTTTTTCATTTAAACTCATCTGAGGATTAATAGAGATCCTCGTTTTTAAAAATTATTATTTTTATTTTTTTAAGTTAAACTGAGGGGATATTTCCACTTTTTCATTTAATTAGAAATTTGGGTGATTTAAAAAAAATATATATATATAAATAAAATTTTGAAAATAAAGATGAAGCATACGTATTATAGGTCAGTATTTCAACAAGCTTTGATACATCCCTGAAACTTAATCCTTGGGAGGTCAGTGTACACCAAGGCCTAGAAGAACTAAACATACCACTTCCTCCCAGTTGGTCTTTGAGATTTCAGGAAAGTAGAGCCCGACATCTCTCCAGCTATAAACACCATACCAGTATAAAATACAACAGAATTATAATGCCTAAACATGCATTAAGATAAACCAACCTAGTGTGAAGCTCCATTTTCAGGTTTTGCCATGTTTTCAGATCAATGCTTTTAGGTTTTAACAATAACAAAATCAATAAAGTTCATATATAAATATTAACAAAGTTTAGCACAGTGTTTGGCCTATGTTTACATGAGGTTACTTCACCTAGTAGAGAACTTGAGAAGCGTAAAGATGAGACTTTGCAGGAAATGTAAGAGGTAATTTTTGAATAAAACAAAATAATTTATTTTATTCAATAAAATAATCTATTTTATTCAAAAGAATGACTAAGTGAATCTACCAAAAGAAGTAACTTTCCTCAGAATTATTGAATGCCAGAAGAAATAGCTTATCCCCTTCAACATTTCTGTTTTAGAAAAGAAAAAAAAATATCTTAAAAAAACTTTCACAGTCTTTCCAGCATATGTGTTCATACATAAGCTTCGAGGGATACAGCAAGTTGTCAATGCTACACTACACATAGCCATAAATGCAGAACAAAAACACATTTGTAGGAATACCAAAAGTAAGATGCGAAACAACCTCACAGTTTTGCAATCAGCATTACCAGAGACATAGCCACTACACACTAAGAGAGCAACACTATTTTAGAGGACTGAAACATAGTGTCAAATAATTAACCAGGCAGATTTAACTCCAAACAGGATGTTGAGAACAGAGACCCTTTCTCTTCCCCAAGTACTCCACCAGGGCTGATCATTCCTGGCATTATTTGATTACTCACTTTCAATGCAGCTCCTCAAAGCAGGAATTTTGTTTGTTAAGATACACCTAAGGTTCCCTACAATTACTAGTCTGTTTATATTAACAAGGCTCCAAATAATTTGAACAAACAAATCAAAGTAGCAACCCACCATATCAAGATCAGGAATACCAAACTCTTCCCCCCTTTTCCCCCACCCCAAACCTGTCTTGTAACTAGCCCCAAGCCACATCCTCCTCCTGCTCCTCCACTAGCAACTCACTCTGTCCTTCTCCCTTTACAAACTGCATTAGAACCTCTGTTAAGTCAAAGAAAGTATCATCAAAAGTCCATGTTAACAACCAATCCTAACTTATCTCCAGTACTGTGGAGCAACTGGAAAAGGAGGAAGAGTTATATGTCAGCTTTTCAATCAGGGTCCATCAATAAAGGGGACCTACAACCATAAAAGCAGTTCCTGGCCCCTCACCACTCCTAAACAAAAGCCCCAAGAAGGAAAATTATGCTGACTCCAGTTGCTCAACTCTTTCATTTGTTTTCCCCTATATTCAGTTCCAGTTCCAAACAGCTACCTGTTTTTTTGCTGGGTGGAAAGGCCTTTAGTTACCACAGTCTGGCTCAAATGTTCAACATTACATTGTTTTTGCCCGAAAGGCAAGATGCCTCCCTTAATACATTTTTGTGTTCAATTTTTACTTAAGTACTAAAATTAACTGAAACAGGATGGTTCTGCAGTTCCTTGCATTATGTTTTATGATATTTTATAGTGGGTGAGTCATTTCATAACTAATGAAACACTTGAACATCCTCTCCTGATCTGTCATTTAAATGGATTTGTTTATTGAGAACAATATAAAAGTTACACACATTCTTGCTTCGCTCTCTCTCATGGTGAAAGTTCTCAAAAGCACTCCCCAGCAATCCACAGAATCAGCAAGGGAGCGAAGTCATCCAAATATTTGAGGCGGGTTTCCTAGCAGAAACTATACCTCAGTGATATTTCATTTTGGATGACTGTTCTACAAGAGTCATCCCAGCACTTCCCAGACTCAGTAACCGTAACTATGAAAGTAATTTTAACCATCTAACTTTATTCCAGCCTTTCTCTAGAGTTGTGGAGGTCTTGGGGTTTTTGGAAAAGGTGTCTGGACTCGTGAGAGTACAAAAACTAGGCTGGTCCAGTGAGCTTCTAATTTAGGACCTACATAGTTCTGCAAAGTGTGGGCTTTAGTCTCATTAAAAAGTACTTTCAAAAATACTTTTGATGTACATAGCTTCACAAAATGGACAGTTCAATATACAGTAAGAACTCAGTCTAACTTCTCCTAAATGATGTATTGTATTTTAAGTCATCACTCGCAATCCATGCAATTCCTAGGCAGAACGTACAAAGCACCTGGGCAATTTTATCACTGTCAGACAATCAAGTGTTCAACCTGTTTCTTCCCTCATAGACTGCTGAATTATTGTTTTCAATTCAGCTATAACCAGGACAGTCAATTAGTCCTCATTTGCAAGCACAGAAATTATTCAAATTTGAAATATGCCTCTCACTGCATTTTCACAGTACTTTCTCTAAACCCACCCATTTCTCAACCAACCAAGGATCATTAATTACTGTGAATACCACACCACCCTTACTAAATTCAATGCTTAATCCACCTCTTTCTCAAAGGCCAGTAAGAGCATATAAATTGAGTTTGCCTGAAGGACTACAGATCTGACTATGTCAAGTAGCTGAGTAAAAAGCCCAGAGTAAAAAGCCTGGGAGAGATGTAGTGCCTCACCAATACGTCTAAGTACCTGAAGGAAAAGTACATAGCCAGGCTATTTTCAGCAGTGCCCAGTGACGGGACCAGAGCCAAGGGGCTGAAACACAGAAGGCTCCCTGTGAACAACAGGGAACACTTTTGTGCCTTGAGGGCAACCAAGCACTGGCACAGCACAGGTTGCCCAGTGAGCTCTCCGTTGGAGATATTCAAAACACATTCAGACACAGTCCTGGGCAACCTGCTGTAGACGGTGCTGCTTGAACAAAGGGAGACTAGAAGAGACTCCAGAACTCCCTGTCAGCCCAGGATACCCATGATGAAGTGAAGTAAAAAGGCAAGAAAGTCCTTTAACAGAAAAGTTGTTATCAAAAACACCCCACAAGCTTCATTAGAGACAATTCTTAAGCTCTAGCATTTCTGCTCCAACAGTAATATAGCAAAAATCAAGGGACTCTTCAATTAAATCAGGTAGGCTAAAAGTCATTGGGACAAAATCTAGAAACATACACTACTACATCAACAAATAAAATGGTAAACAACAAAAACTGGTACAGGTATGAAGTTGAAATGAGTTTTATACTTACAGTCATAACAGATAACTATTCAAAAAATATAATAAGCATCTTTTTCTAAGATGCAAAGAAGAGTTCCTGGGCATTGCTGCTAATCTGCACATCAAGAAACAGCAAAGAAACCCAACAGGCTGAAGATATGTATCAGAAAGTTTTCTCAAACACTAAGGAAAAAAACAAACACTTTTATGTACTCATTAACTTAACATCACCGACCTTCTAAGTCTATTCCAATCTTTTTCTAAAATGAATCTCAGACAGTTACCCCTTGGCACTTAACCCATGTTCAAAATATTCAGAAATTAATTCAGTGGCTAATAAAAGAAAGTGAAGCACAAGACCAGGAAATGCAGTACTGTTCCCCCTCATCACACTTAGTCACCCAAAGTTAACATCACTAACTTAGGTCTTCCTTATGTCAGTCTCAAAAATGGATCACAAGTCAGTGATCTCCAGAATGTGTGACTGGAAGCTGAAATAAAAAGAGACATCCATGCCTTGGGGCACAACCCATCAAATGCATGGACAAGAGTTTCTTGAATACAATACACTATGTACAGACCAACAGCAGTGCAAGGTTTGGCACAAGGATTTCTTTCAGCTTCCTGTTGCTGAAACTGTGTGTAAGACAACATAAGATTTTGAAAATCAAAGAAGAGCAGAGAAAAAAAATAAATCAGCAATAGGAAAAGCACAGATAATGAAACAGTACAAAGCCAAGCGTTGAGGACAAAATAGCCATGATTCAGTTAACATTTAAAAACAAACTGGAACAGGAAGCAAAAACGTTTCTGAAGCCATATGCTTCATTCCATATTACTATACATTCATCACCCTCAAACCACTTAAAAAAAAAAGGAGTAGAAACAAATACTGTGTTTTGCTTGCTCAAAAGCAATCTCAATATGGTCTCTAAAGTATCATCCTACTTCCAGAAACACTACTTTAGTTGTAAGAAACATAAATTAAATGCTCTAGATTAAGCCAATGCCAGATACAATAAAGACTTCCTCTCTCTATAGCTAACCATTAAAAATGTTTAGGAACATGGTAACAACTAGTGAATTCAAATCCTACACCTTTAACCACAGGGTGGCCTAAAAGACTGAGCTAAGCACTCCCCCCACCCCACTGAAACAGTTTTAAATCTGGAGTTTAACAAAGTATTTGTTTTCTTCATTTAATTGTAGATTCATATACTGAATGATTCTGCAACACAAATTCCATTGAACCTGCATGTTCTACAGCAACAAACTGTATTTCCTGTATGATATAGCAGAAAAAAACCATAGAGTTCACCATAGGAGTATTACTTCGGGCAAACCTTAAGTCTCAAGAAAGATCAAAGCTCTCTCAACATGGGAAACATTTCATTGTTTTTAATGCAAATTGCTACACTCAGCCAGGTTAAGGACTCCTCCAAGCTCATCTGTTGGAAGACTGATTTAAGAAGTCTGGGGAGAGGGGGGTTAGAAAGCTTGACAATTTTACCTTCAAAAGAAGCCACAATATTGTGCAGGTTCCACAAAGAAAGCTGGGCAAAAAGAAATGGAATTTCAATAGCATTGAGAATAGAAACAACTCCATCCAATGGAGCTGCACTAAGTTGTTCACATAACGTATTTTACAGGTTTTACAATCTAAAGAGAGCATAAGTAAAACAATATGCTCAGCAAAATATTTATGATGTAGTAAAAGTAGGCTGAGCAAGCCATGAGATCTTAGGCATCAGACCATATGACCTTTAAAATGCTTGTCTTTAGTCCCTGTTTACTCCTTGAAGCATTGAGAAGTAATGGGGAGAGAAAGGCTGAGGGTATCACACCTGTGGAAGGAACAGCCTTGCAGGAGCCCCAGGCAGACACGGAGTTCCAACAGACTCCCAGTGCAGATGGCCAAAATCAAAGAGTGTGGACTTTCATGTTAGAGCAAAACAGACAAACTCTTTGTACAGTTTTTGTAAAATATGAACCTGAAGTAATTGCAAAGGAGGCATTTCACAACCTTTCATCCCATCTCTCACTTTAATGAATGTAACCTGTTTAGGGAAGTTATATGAAAAACAGTGCAAGTCCAAACTAGGTCTTCTCTGAAAAGCACAGAGGACCCAATGGGCTACATGTAAACAGATTGTATGAGAAATAAACCCAAAATTCACCAAAAGCTCTAGCAGAATAACAGTGCAGTGGATATCAGTTGTATTTCCTCTAGCACCTTCCATTCAATAATTCTGAAGTCTACAAATACAACACAGTTTCTCTAATATGTATTTTGCAAAGGGGACAAGTCACTTGGCTTCTCCTTCAGCAAGCTCATACAAGGCTGTTGCAAAGCACTGAACATGGGTGTTCAGAGTCCTGCCCACGTGCTTCAACCAAATAGGAAACAAAGGTAAATAAGAAGATTCACAACAGGTCTGAAGTTTTACTCCTAGTCTTTCATGAAGTGCCTATTCTAAGTACTGGTACTAAATGTGACTGAAACTGCAAGTAAGCATTACTACTAATAGTAAGATTCTCAGTGATGATTATTAATAGAGCATTAACAGAATATGACACATACATCTTTTAAGCACCGTTCACCAGTACGTTACTCTGCTACGACCAATATCAATAGGACAACACCACCAACAAACATAAAGCATACAAAAAAATGGCATTTTACAAGGAAATGGTCACCTAAAATAAAAGTTCATGGAAGAAATATAGAGCATCAACAATCTACTTCAAGGTTCTAGAACTGCAGCTTCAAAAAAAATGGAAGAGTCACACAAACAAACAAAAAAAAAAGTTTACAAGTAACAGCTTCCGGTAGCAGACAAGATTATTTTGCTGGTTTTCCCCCTAGCTTCCTTAGATCTTAGTGGTGAGTCTTTAGCTTCCATGTCCCCTCAAATGATCAAACCTTTCTGTAAGTTATGGCAGCAGAAGCTTTATGGAGGATGGGCCAAAACAACTGAAAAAGTGTAAATTTCAGAAATGGCACACTTTTTTTACTATAGACAGTTTTCAAAATCAACACACTGATAAAACTACATCTAGAACAAAGCAGAAGAGAGCTTGTCCAACTCCCACTCCTGCCCTCCAAGATAATACCAAGATAATACCTCCAAGATAACCAAGATTGTCGAGGTCATAAAAACAGAAGCCAGATTATTTTCAGGAGTCACAAAACATCATTAATTCTACAAAGTGATTTAGCCTTGCTTGCTTTCAAGTTACCTAGTGTAAGGTTAAAAATAAATTCTTTAAACAAGTTAGGTCAAACCACTGCAGAGAAATTGGGTCCAGGTATAAATACTGAGTCAGACAGGTAGGAATCCAAACCCAGATTCCATTAGAGAACGTGATACAACCAAGGGAATTGCTAAAAGGGCCTGGTAAATATTAAAGAAGCAAAAGCCAGGAGGCTGAGTCGCTGCCATTTTTTGTGAAGGGCTCTGTTTCAACGGCAAGCACTGCTCCCCCTCCCTTCCCTTCCCTCACATCCAGCTCCAATTTCCCTACTCGGAAAAAACCAGCTGCTCTCAGGCCAGGACAGCCCCTCCATTCCCCTTCCACAGCTTTCCTTCACACCACTCCGTAGCAAACGCCAAGTTTCTGCTCCACAAGACATCCTGTTCCTCTGAACACAACCAGGGGTGCTCTGCACATCCACACTCCTGGTGCTAACACACTTAAAAGAGAGAAGATTCAAACCAGTCCACCCTGCTCCCAGGTGGCACCCAACAGCACTGCAGACATTCCAGCACAAGCTTCTAAACCTATTCCACATCAGAGAGTTCAGACCCTTGTCATTAGACTCAAACATGCACCAGGTCCTTTCTACATCCAGCTTCTTGCACTGGTAGGAATGCCTACCAGTTCACTTCCTTGCTGCAATTTTCTTTAGCAACAGGAGAAAACACAGAAGAGCGTTTTGTTGTTTTTAAAGGCAACTTAAGTCAGACCAATAGCAAAGCCTTGCTGTGACACCCAATTCCAAGCAACCACACAAAGCAGACGCCAAGGAAGGACTAAAGTGGAGAAGATTAATAGAGGGAATAGCTCATTCATTCTCATGTCCCCAGGTAACCCAATGTAGCTGCCGAGATATTATTTTCTGTAGGTGTGACCCCCCACCACCAGCCAGGGAATACCCAGGAACGGGATGAGCAACGACAGCATGGAAGTAAAGCCCTGCGTAAGTCACAGATCGATACTTCGTCATGCACTTGTTCACTTCTCGAGCTGCCACCTCCCCTCTGGCCTGATTCCCGCCGCCAGCCCCACTTCTCCAGCTCGTGGCTTTCCTCACATGCCCCCGAGGCAGAGGCACCAACCCGGCAGAGGGAAACCTCGCTTTGGAGACCAGCACCTCCAAGATAAGATGAGAACCCCTCCTCGAAGGCGGACGCGGTGGAGCATCCCCTCCCGCGGACGTCAGGGGGTGCAGACAGAACCCACCTCTCCCGGGGCCAAGCGGGCACCCCCTCCCCAGCCAGGTGGGCGCTGCCCGCACCCGCGGCCCTGCTGAGCGGGAGAGGAGAGAGGGGCGGGGGGGACGGCGATCTAGGCCAGGGCGAAGCTTCCCCGGGGCGGCCGCCACGGAAAGTAGGGCAAAGCCGCGTCCCCCCGCAACCCGTCGGCGGGCGGGCCGGGGCTCGGCGGCCCGGGCGGACACCGATCGACCCGCGGACCGAGGGACCGCCGGGCGGACAAAGCGGGGCCGGGCCCGCGGGGCCTCGGGGGCGGCTGAGGGCGGGACCGTTGGCCGGGGCGGCTGAGGGGGGCCCCGCGCGCCCCCCGCGCGCGCGGTACCTGCCCAGTGCGCTCACAAAGCGGCGGCGGCGGCGGCGGCGGCGGCGGCGCCCGCGACCGTCACGTGACCTCCCCCTGCCTCCTCCTCCTCCTCCTCCTCCACGCGCGCGCGGGGTCGTTTTCCCTCCCCACGTGACGCGACGCGCTCGCGCGCCGCGCCGCGCCGCGCCGCGCCGCGCCGCGCCGCCCCGCGCCCCTCACGCACCGCCCGCGCGCGCCCATCCACCGGCGCCTTCTCCCGCCTCTGACTCCCGCCCCCTCCCGGTGATCACGTGAGCAGCGCGCGCGGGTGGGGGGGGAAAGCCCGCCCTTTCCTTTCGCCTTCACGTGACCGGCTCCCCGCCCCTCCCTCGGCGCGCGCGGGGCGGGAGGAAGGGGCGGGGCCAGCGGGGCCCCTCCCCCGGGGGCGCGTGAGGGACTCCCTGAGGGCCCCGCTGAGGGCCCCCCCTCCCCCCCCCTCCGGGCCCCCCTCCCGGGGGCCGTGTGAGGCATCCCCTGAGGGATCCCTGAAAAGGACACACAGAGGGCCCCCGGGAGGGTCCGCGGGAGTTAATCGGCGAGTTCCTGAGGAGCCCCTCGAGAGACCCCACGAGAGCCCATGCGGGAATTCCTCTGAGGAACCCTCTCCCAGACCGCGGGAGGGACACCGTGTGAGGGACCCCCTGAGAAGCCTCCCTGAGGAATACCATGACGGGGCCCAGTGAGGGACCCGGGTGGCTTAGGAACGGGGCGTTTTGGAACTTAATGTAAGTTCTGCACTTACATTAATGTAAACGTCTCCTTCTTTTGAGAGGATGGACACAGGGAGGCACCCTATTGACATGGAGAACTCCAGGACAAAAGATAGCTGCACTACAGGAGGAGAAAGTCAAGTAAAGTATGGGGGGGATTAATGAAGAATAGGGAGGGGTTGGCACAGCAGAATTGTGTTAGAGAACTTGGTGCAGCTTCTGGCAGTCTAAACTCAACGATGACAAGACAGATGGCAAGAAAGGATACTCAATAAAACTTGACTCCTGGGCTGAGTTTTGGGTTGTGAGTCAGGAGGGGGAAAAAAGTAAAACCACAAACAAAAACGTTTCTTCCATTTAGGCTTTTTCCTGCTGTGTGTTTTTTCCATTGTGTACAGCACCTCTTGTTGCCGAAAATGCGCTGGTCCTTACCCTTTGGGCATCACTGCACGGCCTGGCATATTAAAGCCAGGTTTACTTACCCTGTGTGGAAGCTGGTCTCTGCTTGCTGCTGAGCAGGCAGGGTTGGTGAAGGTGATGTTTGAACTGTTCAGCCCCTGGTGCCACCAGTGATGATGTCCCATGGTCCTTGACCTTTGCTGTGGCCTGATATCCTTTACTGCTCATCCTCTGTCCCTTAAGCCCATGTTCTCCATGTAAGTAGAAAGGGCATGAAATCTGATTTTACCCTAAACAGTACTGAAAATTAATCGGTGTTTTTCATGCTTCTGCCTTCTCTGCATAGAATAGATAGATTTATCCGGTCTGCAGCCTTGACACTTACTGCATAGAAGGGCAGGAGCTACAACAGATCCTACTGCTGAGGAGCTGCAAGATCTCCCTGTTCTTGTTTTCTCTCAGTAAGATAGAAGGTCCTTTGAACTAAATTGAAATTCAGACCAAACAGTGCACAGGTATTGTTGATTTTCTTGGTGCAGCTGTTGTGATATTCTGTTTTATTATTATTGCAAGGGGACAATTAATTACAGCTGTAAACAAAGTTTCACAAGCTTTGTGACAAACATGTCTGCAGCTCCATAATCTGTGTGGATTTAATCAGTACTATTAGCATTCTTCCATCATGGCTTGGCAATCCTTTGATAATCAAGATGGAAATTTGGTATGCAGCACAAAACAACAAAGGCCAAGAGCTCTTGGGATGCTGTTGTTAGATGGTGTAGTGCCAGCTGGAATGTGTCTCTGAAAATCACACAGAATCCAGCCCAAGAATATTTGGAATGGGAGAAAACTGAGCAGGGATACGAGGACCAAAGTGGTCTAGACTCTTTCTGCTGTACATGGAGTAAATATAAATGAGAAAATGGGATACTGCACTGACAAAGCTTCCAGAGGAGAGCTAAAGGAATAAACTGGTGGAGGCTTGGGAACAAAGACCTTCACTCCAAATATTGATCAGGAGGAATTTCTTCACTGAAAGTTAGTGTAGCATTTGGATGGACTGCCCAGGGAGATGGTAGAAGTGTTCAGAAATGGACATGATACTTTGTGCTCTGTTCTAATTGCCAAATTGCTGATCAGTCACAGGACTCACTTTCAGGTGTCTTTTCTGACCTAAATGATCCTTTGATTCAGTACATCAGACTTGGAGAGAAGACCCTGCACTAAACACTGTGAAGGTTTGACCAGGCCTGGCAGCTAAGTTCTGCCTACTGCCTATATCAGGATACTTATCTGCTGTTACAATGATTTGCAACCTCTTGAGTTTCCCAGCCAGTAAATAACAGTCTGGTGCAGGTGCAAGTCCAGATAGGCTATTTCAGCTTACTGCAAGATTGTTTTTGTCAGTCACTTTCTGCAGATTTCTGAAATAGGCTGCAGTTCACATACCACAGGCTGGACACCACTGTTCTGGTGCTTTGGCATTCTCCTTCCCTATCACATTTGTGAGTGGGGAAAACTGCTTGTGTTAAGAATATCGCCCTGTTCCTAGTTCAGGAGTCTGTTCTACTTCTGTGTTGCAGTAAAACCATCTCTTCTTGACAAGCTCAGGCAGTACTATCTTCCCTGTTGTTAATGCTCTCTTCCGCTTTCCACACTACTACCCCTTCCCCCTCAGGCACATTGGACAATTGGTCTGACTGAGCTAAAGTTCAGAGCAGTTTTTTGCTATTTATTCTGAAGTTTTTATTTTCTTAGTGCCCTGTTATTTCTTTTTTTACATCACTTGGTCTAATAAAATATTACTCTTCACTGCAAACTGGTCTCACAGCCCTGACCCTGATGACACCTCTTCAACAGCCACTACCTTTTTCCAAAATATATTGCACTAGCCTCAGAGAGCCAACATGATCCAGGTAAACAAGCTCTGCAAGGGAGAGGCTCAGTATAAAGAAGCCAGTTTTGACTTTGAGCTTTGAGTTGAGTTTGCAGGGAATCTGTGTAGAAGCCCAGAAGATAATGGGGCTAATCTCAAACACTGATAGCCAGGTGGCTGCGGAGCCAACCAAGGACTGTTGATACTAGCAGCCAAGGATGGTTAGCAATAACACTGGGAGAATGAACAGAATGTGGCTGGAGAAGGGGCCACATTGAGGTAGAGCAGCACTTTTCTGGGACAAACATCCTTATCCTGGCTCCTGGAGATTAGCACAGCACAACACAGCACAAGTGTAGGAATGAGGTCAAGAAGCAGGCATGTAGGAGGATATGGGGACCACCAAATACCCTGAAGCCTCCAACCCATTTCAATAGTAACTAAATTACACAGAAAGGGAGAAATTTACCTCCAGTGCAGGAAACTCATCTAGAAAAAGGTACCCCTACAAAGCCCAGATATGTGTGTACCCCAGGACCCTGCACACCCCATCATCTGCATCAGGGATGGAGCCAGGACTGCTGAGCTCTCCCTCTCTCTCTCTCTTTCTCTCTCTCTCTGTCCCTTCACTTCTCCTCTTTAATACAGCCCTTTTTCTTCCCCTCTTCCCTTTGAACTCCCTCCTTTATTTTAAACTCATTGCTATGTGCTTATAGGACGTCAGAGACTAACATAACAGTTTGCAAGCAGAGTTTGTAATCTACTAATAGAACTTTGTAAGATTTTGTGGGACCTCTGACTTTTGTTGTTTCTTTTGTCCACGAGAATCTGCAAATCTTAGGTGCTTCCTTCTCCTGAAGGGTGGGATGGCACAATATGGAATTCTCCCTAGGTATAGTGGAACAATTGAAAATTTTGGTGGCAAAGTGGAGTTCTCTCAAGAGAACTGTTACAAGGATTTGATGACGAGTTGCTATCTTTGCGCATACATGGGGTTCCTGCTGCATTTAGATGTGGGGTGAAACTTGTGGGGATGCTGCCAAGAAATGGGATCTAATGTGTTAGATTTTGTTGATATGCCTGCACAAGCAGAGCTTCCACAACAATTGAACTTGAAAGGGTTGCCATTTACATTATGGAAGCAAGCCCTTCTCCTAGAGATACCATTCACAATGGTGAAGGCAGGAAGGATAATGATGTCATTGCGCCCAGCCTTCATAAAGCTCAGGCCATTCAATTCCTAACATCCATGGGCTGTGTTAGTCCGTCATGTCTCAGCATCCTCCTTGGAATCTGTGTTGGGCTGCTTGATCATTCTTTAGAGTCAGTGTGTTGCTGGGGATGACTCTTTTCTCCAGGTGGTCCCTGCAGACCTTGGTCCAAGTTTTCTTACTGTGTAGTTTGACTGTATGTAAAAGGTGATACATTTTCCTGTGGCCAGAATCTGAAATTGTTCTGCACAACCACCTTAACCCTACTGTTATTTTCCATTCTTTCAACCTTTTCCAGAAAACATTTTATCTGAATCTGTATTTATTTCCAGATTGTTGAGACAGTTCCACATGTCTGAGCCTGATATTGATCCTGCAGAGCCTTGCTTAAACACCTGTCTGAGAAGGATGCTAGTGGAGGTTAACCTGTGTAGTGCATGTTCTTCTAGTGGCGAGTGCTGAGTTTGTTCTGTCATGTTCCCTGATTTCATTCTCTGATGTGCCTACCCACTGTTACCTCTACCAGACAACTGTTTCTAAGAATTAAACAGGCTATTGTTAACAGACTTGTTTTCCCTACAACACTGTTGTTTGATATTAGCTGTGTATCTAGCCTTGAATTTAGTCCTTTATCAGTTTTCCATTATTTTGTCTTTGACATCAGAGAAAGTAATCTGCAGATGCCTGGTCACTTTGTCCCCTGCTCTAACAATGTTGTGCTTCCTGCCTCTTAAAATTCGTCAAGATTAAATTATCTCCAAGAAACCAGAAATTTCCTTGGCCAGCTCTTAAATAACTTGGTGGGGCAGAGTTGCAGTAGATGATCACAGAAGGTCTTTTAAACATCCTTGCGTGGTGTTGCACACTGCCTCTTGCAGCACTAACAGACCATCTCTCTTTATCAGTTGCATTTTAACAAGCCTAGTGGAATCCCAACCCTCCCTTACTCCAGGTAATATAAAAGTTCTTGTAATGAATGGTAACAAATGAATAGTATTGTAAAGTGGAAGCTGGATTCGCACCATTTGCTGTTTTCCCCCAGACTTCATCGTAGGATAAATTACAAGCATTTTTATCCTGTGATTTTAGGAGAATGTTTTGAATAGTGTGTCCAAGGATATTTGCCAACTCTGGTTAAATGTCAGCCATCTGTTTTCCGTTTTAAAAGGGTTGTTTGTAGATGCAGCAACTGGCAATGGCAAGAACAAAGCAGTGAGCTTGGGAGACCCCAGGGAACTGCAGGCTGGTGAGCCTCCACCCAGCCCTGCAAAGATGATAATACTGAAAGCCTCAAACACTGAGGACAAGAGGGTGACTGGCACTAGTGTTCAGTATGGATTTACACTGGGGAAGTCATGTCAGGATGATCTGGTCACCCTCTGTGATGAAATGACTGCCTTGATGAATGAGGGGAGAGGAGAGGGATGTTTCTCAGTTTGACCAAAGCTTTCAGTGGTGTTTGCTAAAAGAATCTCATAGACAAACTGATGGACTACAGACTGGGTTTATGGACAGTGAAGTCGCACTGAGAACTGCAGAGCTGCTGGGTTCAAGGGGTTGTGATCACTGGCACAAAGTCCAGCTTGAGTCTAGTCACTGGTGCTGTGACCTAGGTCCTGGGACCAATACACATTCAAGCTCCAGATGTTTCCCTTCTCTTTAAGCAACAAGTGGAATAGCCCAGAGCTCAGGACTAAAAGCTTTCCGCAAAACCAAATAAGCTCCAAGTGCAACAGCAACAGCCTACAAGGTGACAGGGACAGTGGGTTTTTTTTTTTTTTTTTTGAGTCAAAGCCTATTTATACTGGTAAAAAGCTAAAGTTGGCTTTCTACAGTTAACAGGAAAAATGCTCCTATAAATACACATGGCAAGTCTCCACATCCCAAGACTCCGAGAGTTTATTTCCAGGAAGGAAAAAAGTCTACATGAAGTGGTTTTACCAGGCGGCAAGATCATGAATTGCTATCGCTTAATAGTGCTCTTCTGGCATCCTCACAGGCTGACTGCAGTGTGGTGTCCAGCAGCCCTCAGCAGCAGTACACAGGCTGCCACCATAGCACATGAGGAAGTGAATCTTGTTATCTTAGTACTGACCAACCTTTCCTCATGCTTTTGGCTCCAAGACTTTGCTTGGGGCTCAGCCACACGGAAAAATTAGCCAGAATTTCTCCCTAGGTGAATACTGCAGTTATTGGGGTGGAGTTTTACAGTAACAGTGTCAGTCTGTCTCCCCAAAGACAACCTTTAGTCACATTTTTTTCAGTTGCCTAGAATCTGTAAAATGTCTGTTGTAACTGAGTCTGTGTGCTTCACATTCAGCATGCATCAGGCACTGCAGTGGGTTTGTACGGAGAGGAAACCCCTGGGACAGAAAAACTTTTGACAACACAGGGGAAGAAAACCCACAGACACTGATTACAGGGGTTACAAATGTTTCTGCTGACACTTCATCATCCGTGGAACATGACCCTCACTCTGCTAATGCCTTTGACACAAATAGTTCAAGCAATGTCTAGCTGATCTTTTGATTGCAGCTCTGCACTTGAGGCCTGTAGCTTCTCTCACACCTCTGCCAGCTCAGGGTACAGCTCAGTGAAGAGGAAAGAGTAAGACCTTCTGTGCAGGGCAGTATTTTGGAGCAGCTGACCCATTGCTTCCAAGAGCCATGTTGGCCACATGGTCCCTTGAGCCTTTTAGAGGGTTGAAGCCCTCCTGATATTTGTTCTTCCAGAGGAGGCTTGAGAAGGACTGAGGAGGCTGGGAGACAAAGCACAGAGATTCTTGTTTTCTAATACACTATTAACTTTCTCACTTTCAGTATCTCAAAAATGGGCCACCTCTTGCCCAAAAAACATTTCAAGCACTGTGTCCTGGCATCTCTTTATTTATTAATTCATTTACTGGACCTTGAAAGCACCTTATATTTGAAAGACTACCCTGATCTTTCATTCAGAAACAGGATGAGTACAGCAATGGCTAGGAAGAACTAACAGAACAGTGTGAAACTATTCTGAGTCCTGTCCTGGTTTGGCTTCCTCCTTGAGCAACAGCAGTGCCGACCAGCTGGCAAGAGCTGAGGCCCTGAGTCACAGAGATGAGAAACAAAATACACCCAAAGAAGGGAAGTGATGACAGCCAAGTAAACCTGCAGCAGCTGGGCTGGAGCTGGAGGCAGGCAGCAGATTGAGTGTTGAAAGGGGTAATGTTGACTGCCACATGTTTGTAACGTACAGTGAAGGCATAGTTGGTAACACCACAGACCAGCTGCAGGCTCCAGGCCAAGGAGTGCAAGTGGGTCTCATTTTGGTTCCACAGACAGGAATGACAATTGCCATACATGCATATGTCAAGCATGGCCAGTGAGATAACACCGAGGGAACCTAGACCTTTTGGCAGAAGGAGTGAAGACTCTGGCCATGAAACAGATAAAAATCTCTTCCCCCAAAAATGGTGAGCTGCCTTACATAAGGAAACAAACTGATTCATCTGCACTGTGAATGGGAAAGCAAAGGGACCTGCAAGACAGGTGATGGGACAAAATAGATTAATGCTAAAATTAGTTGCTTGGGGACAGTTTAGACTTTTTTTATTGCTGAGATTTAAGCTGGACATGCATGTAGGAGGAGCTCAATTAATACCAACAGCTTTTGAATTTGTGAGCTCATTTTTGGTCCTGTAAATCAGCTAACAGGCCCCACACTATCTGAATGCTGTACTCAATGGAGTGTCTGAGGCTGGTGGGGAGTTAGTAACCCTGGTTGCCAGAGCCCTCTCTAATTCATCATTTTCTGTATGTCTCCAGGGCCAGGGGCTTTGGTTTTCCTTTGCATCTCTCAAAAAGTCTGCCCTTCCAGCATTCACAAGTATCAGTAATGCCTACTATGGGGAGCAGAGATGATGCAGCTGGAGAGGTGGTCTCCCACCTAGCTTAAAAACCTTAACTTACAAAGCTTGAGTTTGTCCATGATCATGGAAACTAGCCTCTCAGGATGAGGCCAAGGGTGAAGACAGAGAGGCAGAAGCTGATTTTAGGCAGAGAATTTTAACCTCCAGCATAAAACTTAGACCTCTCAGACATTCCTCTTCTGAAAAAATAACTTTCCCACTTATAGACAGTGAAATAGGACAGCTATGTGAAGGCCTCACTCTCCTGTGCAATGAAAATATCTGGAAGGGCTACAGATGCAGTTTTGGAATGCGCCATCTCCCTAAAACCTGTAGTCCTATACCTGACTGTCCAGCTACATTTATCTGTGCTGTTCAACACTTCTAAGAGGTAGGTCCTTCTCAGAAAAATAAGTAGTTGAAAGGAAACTCTTGCCTCAAAGCAAATGAGGTGTCAGATGGTGAGAACAGGAAGGAGATGCTTTGAAGTGTAACAGTCCCAACTCTGCCAATAGATAAATCTCCTGTGGAAGTAACGAGTATTGCTACAGCTGTACAGAGAACTAGGACTGATGTTTAGGCCATGAAAAACCAAAAATAAGCTGAGATTCTGCTCTCGGGTTATCAACCCACTCACTGGTGAAGGAAAAAGATCAGTTCACTTTGTTTTCATTGAATCAGTCATGTCCACACAGAGGCTGGACTGCTGCAGTAAGAAACCCAAGCCCACTTGCTTCTAAACTGCCCTGGATTTACTTGCAGTGGGATATTAGCAAATAAGGGAAAATATCAGCCAAGCCAACACACTATACAAATACATTTTATTTAGAGATACCCATAGTAAGATGCACAAATACTTTTTGTTCACCAATTTTCAGATCACACAACTTCAAGTAGTGGAAAAAACCGAACTGCAATCAATTACAATTATCTATGTAACAGGGCAGTAGTAAAAGATTCATTTGTCAGACTACAGCATGGTTAACGTTACTCAAATGAGAATGTACAGGTCTAGGTATTTAAAAAGTGCATGGGGCATTGCCACATACACTAACATGCTTCTTCAAAGAGCAACATCTTTCTGGCATGTGAACACAGTAATCCGGTTAATGCAAGAGGGAAAATGGGCTCATAATTTGATCTGGTAATGTATCTACTAAAAGTTTTCCTCCAAACAGCAAAATATTTGTGACTGACACATGGAAACCAGTCTATAAAAATCACTGTTACATTGTCCATGTAGTCAAGCAACACTCACATGACCTAAAATTTAAAATTATCAGTTCCAGTCTATGCCATCACAGCTTTTACACAGTCTTCTTCAAAAGAGTCCAGAATACTTAATTGCATTTAACAAGCTGGTGGAAGAGCTGTAATCTGAGCACCACACTTTTGCACCCACAATGAGTTCTTCCACAAGATAAATCTCAATCTTCAAATTAAAAAAAAAAAAAAAACCATGTTCCACCTGCAAGGACATCAACTGGCTCATGTATTGCTTGGTTTTTTTTAAATACCTATGTAAATGGAAGGAAAGGTAGGAAGCTGCACTGGTCTGAGAGAACACCTGCATTGGTTTAAAGTTATATTTAAAACACAGGAACCTGGACTCTTTATCTCCAAGGTCTCTCTCAAACCAAGGAAATTCATTAGGTTCCACTACTCAATGCAGTCGCTGTTTTGTTTTCAAACAGGGATAGTGTTGAATATGCTTGGGAAAGACCAGCAAGGACTGTTGTGTGAGTGATTATATATAAGAGCAAGAAACACATTTAATCATTCATCAGATAATCTTCTTCCATTGCAAACAAGAGAGCAACAGAGACTGAATTTGCATTATAGTTGAGAGGCACATTTTGCACTGATGGACAGAAAAGCTTGGTTTACCTTGCAACTTTCTGTGGCTTAAAACACCACCTAACTTCCTGTTAAAGCAATTTTTTAAAAATAAACAAAAAACCCTCAATTACTGTTTTTATACTTAAAATTCATAAGCTGCTCTCTTACCTATTCTATTCAGACATACCTTTCTACTTGTGTATATGCAGCTGGTTTCTTTCTTGTTTGTCTAAGAGACCCTCGTTTTTGTGCACCTTGAGAGCAGACAAATAATTCTGATGCCTCAGGACAGGCTCTTGTACTATGTTCAGGAGTTGAGAAAGTCAGTATGCTTTTGTACATTTGCAGTGAACCCCAGAATAAAAGCAAGAAGAAGAAAAGCCACTGAATTGCAATAACCAGCAGTACGGGAATCAACTCCATGGACCAGGAGTGACTTTGGAGCAAAACTTTTTGGACTGAAAGGGATATGGCAATCCAAGAAGATACCTAAAGCTGAGTAAAAAGAATAAGGACACTGTGAGCAAGTGTCGTGGTTTGACATGGAAGTGATTTTTTTTTTTTCCAGGAAGTTGGGTCAAACCAATCAGTGGTCAAGTTTGGATATTGGCACCTGAAGGGGAGCAACTTGATCAAGATCCTGGGTGGTGTCTCACTGTTAAGTTTGTTTAGAAATTAGGTGGGAGGAGGAGGGGTGTTTTAGAAAGTCTTCATCCAGGATTTAGTGTTTGTAGTTTTCTAGTAGTAGTAGTTTAATAAAGTTCTTTCCTTTGTTACTAAGATGGGCCTGCTCTGCTCTGTTCCTGATCACATCTCACAGCAATTATTTAGAAAAGTATATTTTCATGGGGGTGCTGGCATCGCGCCAGTGTCAAACCATGACAGCAAGGTCCTAGTTCAGCGAACCACTGCCTAAGCCAGTAGAAGTTTCAAAGTGTAGTAGGGCTCTAACAGGTGCCCCCAGGCTTTGCAGAATTTGGTACCTCAACTAGTACAACAGGAGAGAAAAGGGAACTCGCTCAAGTCCCAAGCAAGCAGTGTGACAAGATGTGAGTGAGGCTGGGACAAGAGACTGGAGATAGCAACTGAACAAGAGGGACAAAGCCCACCCAGAAGTTACTTAACCAGTTCTTTCCATAACAGCCCCACTATCACACCTGCAATGTGAGAGAAGCCCAGAATAACCAGCTGAAGCTGTAAATCACAACTGGCCTGTTACATCCCTGCACTGTCAACAGCTAGCCAAGTGGAGGACAATGCAGACAAGGCCCTTTCACGCCATCATCCCTGCACAATGCATGTGGAGGGGGCTGGTGGCAGCTGTGAAGCACATTAGGCACAGTCACTCATGAAAACAGAGACAAGTGCACTGGTAACCTTGAATGTTGAGGGGGAGACTGAGTGACCACTGGGGAAACTGGTTTTTCCGCATGCCATCTTCACATCTCATCTGAAGAGGGATTACCAACAGGTTTGAAAGCTCTGGGTAAAACTAATTTGCAGTGATCTAAGGCATGATGGCATAAACCCTCAAAAGCCTACACTTCAAACATTCCATTGCCAGCTCACCTCTTTGTCATTCTTGCTGGCCAAAGTAAATTAGAATAACCTTGCTCTTTTGAGCACAGGTTATTGTTTTGCTCATATCCCTACTCTTTTATTTTATAATTCCACCCCCCCCAAAAAAATAAATCTCTGGAGGAAGCCTTTACATGGGATCAAGTCAGCAACTCACCCTCCTGCTATTACCCTGAATGAAACCTTTAGTCAAGACTTTGAGTAGCAGTCGAAGATGCCAGTTCCCTGGCTAAACCACTACAGATCAGTTTGACAAACACACTGGGCAAAGGCACAGGGCACCTCTACTTCCTGATCCGCTGATACCCACTGAACAATATGAGTGCAACCGGCTTTCAGCTTCTGCAGACTATGTAGGGGTGGAGTCTCCACTTGCAAGACAGGCATCCAGCCACAGAAGTTTATGGTAAAAGCACAGAGTGATCTTGCCACACTGGGCTATAGGTTTTCTTTTTATTATGACTCGATAATTTTCAGAGTAGGCAGACAGCTTTGAACTCATCATTACAGGTGAACTAGGAAGAAATGGGAGAAGAGGAAGATGCTAAATGGAGAAAACTAAGTTAAATCCATTTGTTCCACTCAGAAAAGTGACTGTCTTAAACACAGCATGTCACTGAATTTAAAGGAACTCTGAAATTAGCATGAAGCAAAAAGAACTCCACAGTAAATTTGCACTGCGGTACAGAGAGAACAGATACTGCTAGCACAGAAAACACAGAGACCTTAGAGCTCCATGACCAGGTATTAATGTCAATACGCTGATGACTAATCGTGCTGATTCTAAATACAAAGGTAACCTCACGGATAAACAGAGTGCAGTACTGTAATTCAGTTAATTATGCATAGGCATGTCCATGGCCACAGCAAGTGAAGATATATATGTTTTTATGGTATATGTTGGTTTATGGTATATATGTTTTTATTATATGATTTTATGAGATATAATGTATCAATTGTACTGTATTTTCTAAAGGCATAAGGGTTAGAAACTCAGGCCAAATGCCTGATGTCAGTTTGAGGTTTGTAAACAAATACATCTTTAGAAAATTAAGCCAAACGTAATTGTCTTTGTGTTGAAAAAAACAACAACCAAAAACACCTTTTCAGAGAGGAGAAACAATCTGCAAGGTAACAGAACACTCAGCCCCATGTGCAGACAGGTTGGTTTCACATACTATCTGCACTTCCACACTGTTCCATTTGCAAGCTGCATCAATAACTTGGAACAGGTTTATCTTACAGTTTAAAAATGTGCACTGTAATATTTGAAGGGAGCTGTTACTACTTTGCTAGACAGCTTCTGTGATAGTTCAGGATTCAGTGCTGTTTCTGATACAGCTCATGACAGAAACAAGCTGAGAAAGCCTCTGTTGGGGAAGATCCAACATTTATCTACATGTGAACATACAAGCAGGGACTGACAGGTGTCACTGGCAAGACTGATACCAAGACCACCCAGCGCATTGACCACATCCTAACACAAATGGAACAAGTCACAAGTAACAGTACAAACCTGTTGCAATTTCAACACATACATCTTAGAAAAAGACAATGCATGTACCCAGCCCTAAGACAGTGACAAGTTTGAGATAACTTTATAAAGATCAAGGTACCAGAAGAGGAAGGCACATTAACCTCTGGTTGGTCCGTTTCGGTACTATTTGGATGAGTCATTGTGATTTATACCCTGAGATTGTGTGAGGCCTTGGAAATAAAAAGAAACCAGGTGAATGGGCAAATAAAAAGTACAAGTTTAATGAGATAGTAAGATTCAGCACCTGAATTTTCCCTTTTAGTAAGGGAATCTAAAAAAGCAGTTCCTAAGAGAACACTGTATTGACTTCTAAATTTTTTGTCCTGAAGGCAAAAGAATCAATTCAAAAGGATCTTGGACTAAAGACTTTGCAGTATGTTGCAAGGGGTTTTATACACCCTCTCAGTTTCAGTACAGCAACCACAATTTATATACAATCAAGTGTTGGTGGTTTTTTGGGTATAGAAACAGTCAGACTGCCCACATTTTTCCAACTCTGACAACTCCATTTTAAATCTGTGTGCACTTTCTTAGACCATACTGCTCCCAACAGGGTATTAGTGGGAAAGACTGTTAGAAAAACGGGAAGATTCCTTTCTGCAAGAGCATTCTTTTAATTAGCCAAGTAACACATGGTTTTCATTAAAAAACCCATCACAAGCAAAAAGAGACTTCTAATTTTATCATTGAAAAATAACACAGTTATTATAATAAAACAGAGTTATTAAAATAAAATAAAAAAGAGTTGCTAAAATAACACAGGAATGTCAGAATATATACTTGATCTCTCAAAGATATTTCTGATTAAGCATTTACATATCCCCTCTAGTTTTAAATTCTTCAGGAGTCCCAAGAGCCATACCAAACACTCTTTGCCTTTTACTGTTTTTCTGGTGTTTCTTGCCCATCCTCACCACACAAAGTGCTCACATACAGGGGCAAAGGAGAGCACCTCACACAAGATGCAGCTGTGTTCTCTCTTCCACTCTCCCTTGTCCTAGAGTGTCTGCTTCAGAATTTCAAGTAAGTTACTGAGGGCACTGTAACACTCAGAAATGCATTTTAAGTTGGGGTCATACCATGGGCTCAGACTGTTGGGTGGCCAGCAGGGCATACAGGGATTTTCACTTGGCTTTCAGCTAAAAAATTTGTGTCTGGTAGCTCAGGAGTTCCTGGCTCAGCATGGGCTGGCCAGAGGATCAACTCCACATGCATGATACACAGATCTGCAACAGAGTTCCTTAGGAACAAGCTATACCCCAGTCCAGTAATTCAGTCATAGCAGCAATTGCAAAAGTAGCTAAGTAAGAAGATAACAGACACCTTGGAAAAGTGCATTTATTGAAAATAAGGGTAGCAGATCACTAAAAACAGACCTCCCACCTGGCTGCTGAAAGATGCTGCTGCTTTCCAACATGCAGTAACTGACAGCCCACCTGTCCTTGGTTTCTTGCAAACAAAGCAAACAAGTGACCTCGTGAAGGGTCTCAGCAAACTTGCTTTGTTTCATGCCTGCACCAGGTGAGGCACAGCAGTTCAAAAGGCCTGTAAATGCCTCTCAGCTGAGTGGCACAAATTAAGACACCAAAGCACCACTCCACATAGCTGGATCATATATTTAATCTGTTAATTCTTTAGCTGCAAGCTATAGACAAAGCAAGTGCTCAGGTAAAGGATTAGGATGAAATTCTCGAAAATAATGATCCCCAAGTATCTTAATCCTTTAGATACAAAAAGCTGCCAAAGACCTAAAATGGAGGCAGCAAATATAAACCCCTTAATGGAATTCAGGAGTTGCTCTCATGAAGACAGTCACAAGTGTCACCCACAATATGACTGTAACTTTTGTGAATAGACTAAGTCCAGCAAGATCACTGGGCACTCTTGCAATTATCTTAAAAATGGATCTGTGCGGAGAATGAACAACTGAGACTAGGAACATAAACCTACTATCAACTATTCTTTGGTAATTTACTCACCTCGAACTAACACCAGCAGCACTGATGAGGGAATCAAACAAATAGACTCACTTCTTTACTGCAATCCCAGAAAGCACCAGAGGAGAGCACTAGCAATTCTCCCTACAAGACTTGACTATACAAGGGAGAAACCTGGAGGAATTACAGGAATAAGGTGTTTAGTGAAGGGGATGAACATAACCCTTGTTACTGTGCTCAAGCCAACAATGAGAAGTAGCTTCTGATTCCTCAGGAATGTCCATGACCTAACATCCGGCTGTTACTGAAGAGTTGCTTCTCAATATTTACAAGCTAGGTATTACCAAACCTATAACTGAGTCACTAGTTTGATTACTGATAATCAAATTATCATAAATACTGAAAATGAAATACCCAAAAATACCTAAATTAACATGGTAGTCTCCTAAACTCACTGGTAGCACAGAAGATTCCACACGACTGAGAAGTCAATAGAAACCAGTCTGAAGGCATGTTATGCTAAAAGTTCTCTCCTTCAAGCATGATAAATCAGAGTATGTTGCCCATGCGGAACAGACTACTACTTTGTAATCATATCAGTAAAACATGTACCAGGGCTACTGCCCTGTTCAACATTCTGAGCCAGCCTTCAACTTCTACCCACTTAAAATAAAGCAAATTGAAGGTTTTGAGTAGAGGTTGACAAAACGCCAGCAAGCCTGTTCCTGCTCAGCAGAGGTCACCTCTGCAAGGACAATATTGCTACAGCAAAGACTGGTATGATTTGGGTTGGAGGAGGCAACCTCAAACAAACCATTCTAGCAGGAAAGATCAAGGGAGGGAAATCTTGAAGAAACAGTGGAAAAGATAAGATGATCTCATTATATGCATGTCATTGGGTCTCAGCAGCGCACAGAAAGCTGTTCAAGAAGCTACTGAAGTGCAGTCACCAGACTGAGATCACTCCATTGCACGGGTGTATCTGGCTTTTGAACAGTAAGGTACCCAACCTCCCTATCTGCAGAGCCTCGAGGCTACCTGCTCTGCAGCCATTCCTGCGCCTGGATGGGAAACCCACTCATTTCTAACCATGATCAGTAGATATCTAACCCAACAGGGCAACAAAATCAAAGTAAAAAAAAAATTAAGTTTTTTTCCTATTACTTATCTTTGGACTGTTGGCATATCATCATCACCTTTCTATACCTCAGTTTCTAACAGTGATTGGAACAAAAGTTATATATGACCAACCAGAAAAATATTCTGAAACTTAACATCTATATCACTGCAAGCATTTAAAACCACTGAAACTAGCTAAAAATTAAGTTATCTCTGGTCCAAATTGTTTGTGTGCTTGCAGCACTATCTGGTTTGGTTACCAGTTTTTTATGGGGATTTCCACACAGCAACAAAGATGGATCCCTTACTGTGAGAAGTTATTTTTGCAAGAAAGAACCCTGAAAGCAGAATACACTGCATGTGAGACTTGAGAAATTTTACATCATTGTCGAGATTCATATGAGAATTGAGCAGAGCCTTTTATGAAGAAAAAAAAGGAGGAAAAGGGCACTCACATTACCAGGCTTTAGGAGCACACACTGAGGTACTTCTGGAGATCACAGTCAGTAGGGAGGGATAATTTCCAGTGGTGCCTCTTCAGTAACCTAGAGACTTCAGAAAAATCAGCCTTTGTGTTTGAAGGCCATACACATACTCTTTTTCCTCCTATCATGGCATAAAATATGCTTCAATTAATAAATCAACATCAGGGCTAGAATTTCCAGACTAGCAGTCTCCCTTTGGCACTGCTGACACTAAATGCCAGCTATTACCTGTTGCTTCAGCAGAACTGGAGGACATTCAGCTAGACTCAAGTGTCTAGCTTCTTAAAAAAAAAAAAAAAGAAAAAAAAAAGAAAAAAAAGGCAAAAAACTTCAAACCAAACTGAATTACAAAACAAACAAACCAACCAACCAAAGCAGAACATGCTCCTTGTGACAGAATGATCTTACACAGTAGCTGTAAGGATACAAATCCTGCCATTCTTCTCCCAAGACTTGTTTTTCTTCATATACTTCCACTTTTCTAAGCTCCTAAAATAACCAAAGCAGCTACACTATGGTATATAATTTTACCTTTTCAGAGAAAAACCTCTCTAGCCATACACACAGTACCTTGAACTGATGCAGTTTATGCAACCAGGCCACAATGGTAAGTATTATGAAACACTAGAAGATCTGCTTGTGAAGCACCTGTGTCAATGCTCAGTGCTAATTATACTTTTGGGATAGGTGCACACCTGGGAGAGAGTTCTTCTCTTGCCAGGATTTCCACCCCAATGAGAGGAACCTGCACTCCTTGTAGGATTTCCATCCAGATCTCCATAGCAGCTGGAACTTAAGCCTGATGCTGACTGCTTGGTGTTACTGATGAAGATATTGAGTATGAAGGTGAGAGAGACTGTAAAGACAAATAGAGATTAGCTCTGGGCTGTGGGCAGGAACTGCAGTGGTAGTTGATCTCCCACAGAGATGGGAGAAGAGAGCATGTCCCAGCCTTGTCTTTCCTCTCAGTTTCAGTCAACTGCCCATTTGGCACCAAAGCTGTGAGGTACAGGCACACTTTGCTCCACCAGTGTCAGGGGAAAGGCATTAATTCCAGCAGAGGACAGAGGCATCACTAACAAGCTGAGAGTTTGGTATCTGCCAAAAGGAGGAACACCTTGGAGTCTTGCATTTTAGCTGAGTATTGGGTAGGACCATCACCCTGGGAGGCACACACTTCACAGCTGGACCTGAAGGGCACTGGACCCATTCTCCCCTCCCAGTCCCAGGTGAAGTTTGGAGGGAGTCTGAAAGCAAAGTTGGAGGGATTCTGGAAAAGCCTGAGCCTCTCCTACAGCATATGCTAGCGCAAAGTGAGGGAACACCAAGATACCCTTCTTCACAGAAAGCTGCTCACTTGCATTAGTAAAGTCTGAGATACACTCTTTAATCTTGGTGGAAAAAAATAGTTTATTTATTCCATTGGCTTCTTTGAGCAGATGGCCAACCAGAACAGCAAAAAGGGGAAAAGTTCCCAAAACCTAGGATAAAAAAGGTCCAAGGTTTTAGGCAGTTTATGAAGAGCTTCTAAGCTACCCTAACAGCATACTCAGAAACCATATTTCATCTGGAGAACAGATAGATTTAGTTCACTTTGAATAACTAGCCCCCATTTCCTCTCAGCATCTCTGCAGCCCTCAATGTAATGTCACCCTGCAACAGCCACACTGCAGAACAGTCTATACAAACTCCAGTTGTGCAAGATGATACCTGGGACGGACAGTAAAGAAACAGACCAATTTTTGCTCCTAGCACTGCTGGAAACTACCATTTGAACACAAATGCACTTTTAGAAACTCCTGCACTTTGGATCTGATGGGCAATACCCCTAAGGAATCCATGCCTGGGCTACAGCAAGTACAGCTTAAAATTACCATATCCCTCTATGTAAAAACAGTGTCATTAGACTTGTACTTTTAAAAAATACGATCAACCCAGGCCAGGGCCAGGCTCTGCAGATAAAGTAGTAGCTTATCTCTTATAAATATTTTTAATAGTTTTTAATTACAAGTAGTCCTCACTCCAGGTAATGTAACTGACAACAAAGTACCTGCACACATGCAGCCCCAAGACTTTCACAGAAAGCTCAGGAGCAACCACTCTGTAAGAAAGAAATCCTACCTCACAGCAAAGTAGAGGAGGGGACACATGGCCAAGCCAGCCTAAATGGGGGGAAGAGTCATTTGGAGTAAATACAATAAAAAAGGACTTCAAAACCCCTCCATATAAAGGATCAAGGAAGTTAAAGCAAAAAACTAGTTCAAAAAGATGTATAAAACTGTTGGAGACCAACAGAAAATTCTGCCAAAAATAACTTGTGTTTAAATCAGGAATCAATGGCATCACACAATTTTGTTGTTAAAAAAAGAAAAAGAAAAGTGGAAATCTGTGTAAAGACCAGCATCAGAATGAAGAGTTATCATTAGCTCCAGAGACCAGCATAATTCCCATGAAGTCCTGATGGAAGAGGGCCTCCTGCCACAAACAGTTTCGTTCCAGACGAGTCGTAGCAGTGGGTGTAAACAGCATTTGGGAAGTAATTTATGTCAGAAAAATAATTCCTCCAAGTTTCATCATGGTTCTGTTAAAGGAAAGTTTAGATTGTTATTGTTGCCAAACAAACCCAAAACCCTGTTTCACAAATGCATTAGGTAGCTTCCAGAGCCTAAAATGGGTATCTTCTCTTAACAATCCTGAAGCTTCATAAATGTCAACTAAAAGATACCTGAGTTGTCCTGAACCTTTTTCTGAGAACACTTAGGTCAAGCATTGGAATGGGGAGGTGAGGGGACATTGCACTGATACAGCAAAAGGTAATAGAGCTAAGTTAAACAAAGCCATTAACTGCTTTATGACAACATACAGAAAACCAAACTCAAGTGCCTGCCATGGCATTACCTCAGGAAACCACAGTTTCTAAAACTGCACAAAATTAAATTAAAACTCTCTTGCTTCAAGTACCACATTAGATTACCATGGCTTTAAAGAAAGACAATTTATTCTCTGTTTGAGGTTCTGAAAACTACAAGTTAGATTACATTTGAAAATGTAAAGATATAAAATCTAGTTTATTTATGAATGAGTGCATAAGAACTGTAATCACTATGTCTTACACTCAAGCAAATAACCTTCAGTACCCTTTCATAAAGCTTTTGTAGCAGCACTTCTTGCTATTCATTATTAGTTATTGGTTACATGAATACTGTTTGACTGAGACCCATTTCACACAACAGGTCCAAAAAGAATTGGCTCTATGCCTCTCCTATATAATGGGCCTACTTCCTCCCACCTCCATCACAGCTACAAACTACTTACCAGCCAGCCTTTCCCGGTTGTCAACTTCAAAATTTCACTTCCTCCTAATTTCTGCTTCTGTCCATAGCAGGCACGGGGGGGCTTTTCTTCCAGGAACCTTTGGGCTCTGATATCATAAAATAACAAGGACCCTTGCCCTGTCCCCACAGTGATGATATGTTCATAGAAGCTCACCGAGCGGATACCTGTCAAACAGAGGAGGACAGTGCAGTAAGGAACAGGGATGCTTTGGCTCTGCAGTGCTGTTACTTCATGTCTAATATTACCTACTAGTATTCTCCAAGACACACAAGTTTTCCCACTGCTACAGAGCAGTGCAGACAAATCCCACTGATGCTATTGAAACAGCAGCTTTGATTGCGTACATGACTGCCCTACTCCTTGAGACCATCAGCTACACCAGTGGTATGTAGTAAGAAGCTTCATCCTCAGCAGCCCTCGGTCTGCCAGATAAGCCAATTAGGGTCCAGAGTACCTTTGCTCTGTCTGCAAAAGCCTTTAAGTTAACACACCAAGAGCGAGTACATGGCAGCAGACAGAGGGAAGAACATCGTGCTGTTTTCCTCCATGAGCTCACACCCTAACTACCTGCCAACCTGCAGTAAATGACCATCTGAGAAAAGAAAGTCCCAGCTGCCACCAAGTGCATTGTGCTGATCAACAGGCTAGGTGTAAGCAAGTGTAACCATAATAATCACAAGTCACTTTGCTGCTAAGATTCACTTTGCTGCTAAGATAGCTTAAGAACTATTAATGAGCCTGATCTGTCTGCACTCAAATATTCTCAAACAAGCACACCTGATTTTTAGTAGCTGGCATTTTTATCACTTTAGCCAGGAAAGAAAACAGAACAGGACTCCTGCCATCTAAACAACACCATGTTCCACCAGTACATGGGAAGGTACAGTTCAAACTAAACATGTTAGCACAATTCAGTTATCCCATTACATTAAACAAGAGTGTAAATTTTGTTCTCACAAAATCTAAATTTGAAGTCTCAGCTAATCAAGGATCCCTTGGAACTAGTCTTGGAGAGATTCTGAATGTAAGAATTTGCAATCTGCAAAACATCCTGCCATCTCATCTCCATTTATTGTGCAAATACTGTTCTGTGTAACCACTCTACTGCAAACAACTCTTCCATGCAGGTTAAACTCCACCACATCTATACTCCTCCTTCCTTCCTGACAGGATGCCAGGTTATAAACCCTAGGATTTTTTAGGCCCTCTTTAAAATACCACTGAATTACAGCCTAAACAAGCATTCAAACAGGAGAGGAAATACGTGAGTTATGCCAGCTACATTCACATGCCAAGTGTTGTCACCACACCAAGCAGGGCTGAATGTCACAGAACTTGTATCATCTTGGAATATTCCCAGCAGCGCACGTTGACAGCAGACAATCGGGAACTGCGGATGCAATCACGGAGTTTCCTTTTCCCCTCTGTATAAAGTCCTAACAAGAAACATGTCCTCATCCTTCTGCCTCTGCCACTTGATGTGACATCCACAGCACCAGCATTCGTGATACACGCTTAGAATAAGGCAAAGCCACATTGTCCTGCTCCAGATATGGGTTGAAGTCTTGGCTGAGGCCTTAATGGATGGGAACCCACTGTCTCTCTACTGAAGTAGATTACGAGATTCATATGAGAGTCTCCATTTTAATTCAGAGAGCTACAAATGCACTTAAGACAGCAGAAGACCTTGCCCCCAGCCCCAACACACGGATCTGGCTCTGGCAAGGACACACAGAAAGCCTTAAGCCCTCTGCAGTCAGCAAGAGCAGTCACTTGGCTAAGAGGAGAAAGGCACAAGAGTGGATCTCCTCTTATTTTTGCTCCCAGAAGTGCTCTTGACAAGCCACCCAGGAGAACACTTACTTCACACAAACAGGTGATGGAGTATCAAGGCAGATGGTATATACTTTTCAATTAAATGTATTAATAAAAAGCGATAAAATGCAGAACAACTGTGGATCTTTCTCTAACTAAAGAAATTAACTGAAGAAATCCATGATGTACCCACTACTAAGAAGGATATTTAGAACAGGCTTTCAAAAACAGCATTTCAAATTGTCTCCTAAGGGGCTGAAGTACCTCAGATTAATGATTCCCGTCAAGCTAAAAGTACAGTCTATGCCTAGAACCTATCACAGTAAGATATACTCCCAGCCCTCTACCACCTGTGGACCTAGATTATTTAGGTAAGCCTCACTCCCATGTTGCAGGAATGGTCTACAGATCCCAGAAGGAAATGAAGATGTTGTGGCATGCCCTACACAAGAAGTCAGAGAGTCTATGCCATACAAGCTCTGTCTGCTGCCTTCAGGACATGAAGAGAAGGGCACACAACACAGCTCTACAGGCCATTCATGCAGAGAGCAATTGCTTCTGTGGATCAAGAACTACTGTCCAAGGCGTGCGTTTCCCTTTACAGCTGCTAAGAAAAGCACCACTTAAAAGATGTACTAAAAATCATTCACTGCCTTCCTGTGTAAACAGGGTTACAGCAGAGGAAAGCCAGCCCCAAGTCCAGCCTTACTGAGCCACCACTTTTCTGTGACCTGCCTTTGTGCACAACTTGAGTGAACTGAATTTAATGTGGATTTACCACATTCAGCAGGTGCACTTGGAAACTTAAAGCACATTCAGGTACCACTGCAAAGCACGTGAAATCAGATTTTTAGTTCACAGAAAAATAAAGACCCTGTTTTTTAGAGGTGCTACACCACTCCAAGTCCCAGGGAGATCAATATAAAATGGAAACACTCAGTATCTTGGGAATTACTGTTATTTATATGCCTCCACCACCAGCCAAATAAAAAGATGCATCTACTCAGCAGGAGAGAAAACAGCCCTGAATAAAGGCTTTCTCCAGACATGAACTGGAGAAACCCCTTGAAATACTCCCTACACATATTATCCCCCAATACAGAAAAATCACATACTTGAGGCAGGTTTCAGCCACCAGCCACCACTGGCACCATACTGCAGTGTCTGGGTCAGGACCTGGACAGAATCCTCACTAACAGCAAGTGAGGACAAGCAGTCTTGCTGGTAAGAAGTTCAGCTGACTTCTCCTGACATTATACACATTTCTCCCAGATCTGAAAGCAGCAGACTCTGACACTGATCTAGACACCATTGCTCAGTAACTGCATAAATAAAACTTTCCTATCTTTGCCGACAAATGTCCTCTTCTGGTAATCTGCCTGATAAAGAGATGGAAGCCCAGAGATGAGCTGAGTAAGGACTGCAACTTACTGGTCTGGGATTGATGTGGCACTCACTGCGCCTTCTCATGCCTGATAGTAAAGGATATGGAGAGCACTCTATGGGACCATGCAGTCTGCAAGCCCTCAGGCCTGGCCCTGATATAAGGTTCAACTGGACATACTGCATCCACATGAGAAAAGGAAAAAGCACTCAAATCATGTAGAAAAGCAGGAGTCTCAGTCATAGCTTTAAAATTACAAAGCAAGCTTTCCCTCACAGCACATACTCCCAATAAGGTAGCACAGAGCAGACAACATGCCTTTTTTCTAATTCATAGAGAAGAATGCAAGAACAGTATGAATAGTGGTAAAAAGACCACATTTGCTTTGAGATGATAAAAAATAGAACAAGACCCAGTAAAAAATACACAGCAGTAAAATGCACACTTTTAAAAGTACAGTAACATTTGGATGGTTTACAATTGAGTTGCTTCTAATGGCAGTGATGTTGCCCTTCATTAGATTTCAGAGCTGGTCACATTTGGTTTGTTGGTTGCTCCAGGTATACTGTCAAAAAACCAGATCTATACATACACTGCTAATTATTTAGCCAATCACTAGAAAAGCCCTTCCTGTTCATTAGAAGCTTGACTTACTACAGTTTTAACAGCTACTTCTGCAAGCAAACCATTTGAAGCACCTTTGACAGGTTTCTTACCACTGCCTCGTTCTTTGGAACAGACGGATTTAACATTGTGAGAGGGCTGCCTTGGATCCAGAAAGGAGACATGTGCCTGTGATCCTACTGCATACACTGACCACTCCTGACCATATGCCAAACACACGTTCTCCCTGCAGTATGGCAACTTTGTGGAAAGTAACTGGAAACAGAAAAAAATAAAAATCAATCTGTTACAAGGAAAGACGAAGGTGTTAACAAAACAATTTTGTAAGCTACGTTCTAGGAAGTTGCAGGGAAATAGAACACAAAATGCAAGTGAAAAATAAGAAGGAAAAAAACTGAAAGCATTGGGGTGCCTTATCTGAAGCAAATGGAGACAATAAAGGTCAAAGCCAATTAAAATGGACATTTTAATGAATTGTTTTAGAACCTTCTAAGCTGCTGCTATTTCTTTAGCAGATGCACAGCAACATCAGCTCTCAGCTGAGAAAAACTATCATATTCACTAGCATAGGCAAGTCTGGGTGTGATTTGCCAAAGTCTGGGTGTGATTTGCCATTACACTTAAATACTTCCTTTATGAATTCTACTAGTCAAGTATCCACCATACTCCACACAACAGTTCACTTCAGCTAACCCGAAACTAGCAGAAAGTTAAGAATGCTTCCTGTTTGCTCAATTAAGGGGAGCGTAGAGCTTCTCTCCTCTTCAAGCTCCAAATTTCAGGACATTTTATTTTACACAGAACTTTTAAGTATTTTACAAACACTGCTGCTCTTCAAATATTTGAAGAAAATGAAGAATAGTGAACAGCCTTAACTGCTTCCAGTTTTTGACGTTTAACTACAACAAACAGAAAAGCACCTTTGATAGCGTGTGCTCTGCTTTCCAAAGATGAAAATACCCATCCAGGGACACAGCTCCCAATTCCTATTAGAAGGAAAATAAAAAGAAAAGTGTTAGTATCTGTATTATAGATATCCTTACAAACTCACACTCTATTCTAGGCAGGCTGCACAGTCTGGATTGAACTCATCCATAATCCTGTAAAGACTCTATCAAGATAATTTTCATTTTATACTGATCTTCATAGAATGCTATACAGTACTTCAGGTGTCAAGTAGAATCTAAATTAACAAAAGAGTAAATAACAATAACTTTCAGAACTGTAAATCTTACTAGGCAAAAAAATAATGAATTATGAGACAGTACAATCTAGAGTTGACAATTCTCTTCAGCAGGTCCCACACTGATTCTAAACCTGAAGCAAGTTTCAGGCACTACTCTACTGAAAAAGTTACATGAAGTTACCATCAGGGAGGAGTAACTAACAGCTATTGTGAAAAATAAAGCCTACAAGATCACTGTGCTTCCAACAGCACACCCACCTTTGCTTCAGACCTCTTCTGTTCTTTGAGGGTGGGGGGGAAAAAAAGTGGTGAAGGATGAATTGCTACACCCCACTAGTAATAACAGGAGATCAGGATGGGGGAGATTGACATTTACTGTTTGTCAAATACCAACAAAATAACCCCAAAGCAAGTGCTAGTGCCTGCCCTGTGAGTCAGTCACCTCATTTGCTGAGCAACCCAGAAAGGATTCAGCCATTGACACAGGAACTGTTAAATGTTAGCTGGTCTTCACAGAACATGAAGGAAAGCGGGAAGAGCACTCAAAAATGGGATTCAAGGTACAAGAGATGTGTTGCTGCTTTATCGGCTTCTTGTAAATATTGCTTAAGATGCAAATCTAAAATCAAACCCATGGGAAAACTATGCACCTTCTAAAATGTCTGGGATTGGTTTTTTTTTCCTTCTAGGCTCCTCCATTCACTTGTGGCAGAAGCAGATGTAGTAAATTAAAACCACTGCCTCAGAAGACAAGGATGCAAAATAATCAGAGAAAAATATATTAACTTGTTTCCCTGGTATATTCTATTTAGCTTACTTTTTAGTTTTTCTAATTCACAGGGACAGTTTTAGGACTTCCCAACTGTCTTGCTTATCTTACTGACCTTGTTCTTATTGTTGAAAGCCAATGCTCGGACTTTGCAATTGTCAGGATTGGTGTTCTCCTTAGGAATATCCTTCAGAGCACTGTGTGTTATGTGGGCATAGACAGGAACTTGAGAGAGATTATGCCTGGCATCACTTTTGGATAACACATCCTCTGTGACTTCCCAGAGACCCATCGAACCATCCCGGGAACCTGATCAAATAGTCCATACATGAGTAGTCCATTCCACATATACAGAACTTGCTTTTCAAAAAAGAGGATTAATCAATAGGGTTTGAAAAAAAAAGGATACTTTTAGTTTAATCTAACAGAACATGCTGTTAGTGCCCATATATTATTATTAACAAAAAGATGATTTTACTGAGCTGTAAAGTTCAGAATATTATGAACTCACTGCCAACTCTCCATATGATTTCCAAGCAGCTAGACCATCCCATATGTTTTCAAACAAATTAGGATGCATCCAAACCCACAACCCTGTGCAACAATTATCATCATTTCATGCACAGAATGAACTCAGAAGCAACTGAACACTATAGGTTCAGCCTGAGCCTGTCACTCTCAGCCTTGGTAAAAGAGTCTGTTAAACCAATGCAAAATATCTCCACAAAAGCCTCAGCTGGGTTTATGCCCATTTGGGTTTACTTGATTTCTGTCAGTATGCTTATGGCTGAGTACACAGTACTTTGTGAGCTGAACAGAAACATCTATTTCTAATCATAGTTGTGCCACTTTGGATGAAATCTATCAGAAAAATTATTTCGCTAAAACCTGTGACACTTCCTTCTTAAAGAATGTAACTTAGGTTAAACAGACAAGAACTCATTTTATTTTTCTACTGAATTTGAAGACATTAATCTAAAATATGTATCACTAATGTTAAGAACACTGGATGAAGAAAGCTGAATGCCTCTGGTTCATCAATCAATACAGATTAATCCAAGACTTTACACACATCCCTTCTGGCGTTCAGGCAACTCACTTCCATCTAAGTCAGCTCTGACAGATTTGACAGGTACTTCAATTTCTTCTCTACATAAAGTGAAAGTTCTGTCCAAAAAATTCACAATGAAGATGCCAGAAAAGCTATATATCTATATAAGGCTATTAAATTTATCATCTTTGCTATCACATAGGGGAGAAACTGCAAAGAGAGTAAAGCAAAACATCTTGTTTTTGCCACACCAATAGGAGTGGTCCAGTACAGCAGAGGTGGCTTTGCCCCCTCACAGATGGATTCAGGCATCTGCCACTATCACCTACTAGAGAAAAATACAAAAGGGAGAATCCTAATGGCACTTGCATTCAGCAGCACAACATCCTGCCACTTCATTACATGCCATTGGTTTTAATTGCAGCTAATCTTGTTTGTTACAGAGGCTGAATACTCAGCAGTAAAATTTCTAAACATCCTGACATACTTTCGGAGGAAGCTGTCCCTTTTAATAGCTCTGGCAGGGGAAAAAGTCCATGTATGTTGCTCAACTGGTTAGTCCTGAAGCCAAGCAGAGTATCATTTGCTACCCTAAGCTCATGCCATCCTGGGAACTATTCATCTCATCTGAAGCTTTTGCCATAAAAATACACGCTATATCGTCAATGTCTGGAGTTCAAGTATTTCTGCTTGACACTTTCAGATACAGGTGTAACTGAAATCTCTAAAATTAAAACCATGTCAGTAGTTAGTTGTCTTTTTTCACTCTTAATTAGGGGCCTCAGTGAGTTCTAAAGAATTCAGTTTAGCAATCAGTCTTGCTAATTGCTTTCAACAAGTTTTCCCTGGTGTCTGAGGTGTGGAAACTAGAACCTACATCCTGTCTGCTATAAGCACCAAAGTAGAGAATATGGCAGTAGAGAACACTTCTACTCACACATCCACCCCTGACCTTTAGAAAATACCGAGTCGACACAGTTCTATCTCACATACTGTGCTGTCTATAAGGCCCTTATCTTTCCCCTGGACATCTGTAATAATTTGTGCTGTTCTCTTCAAGCTTACTAGATTGAATGTGAGGGAGTTTCTGTACATATTTGGGGTAGAGACTTGCAAGGATCAAGTTTTATATTAAATTCAAAAATAAAATTCCAGGATTAGCTTGTCGGGTTTGGAGGAAAAATCCTACTAAACTAAACCAACAATTCAAATATGTGACTTTTACATAAGACTGTTATGATTTTCTCTCACCTGCATTTTGACAACTCTGAGTACAGAACAGTACACCCTCTCAGCACAGAAAGGCAGTAAACTGCTAAATTAATGCAACAAGACATTACTATTTTTGCCTTTACCTAAGTAATTCTTCATGAAGTTACACTGATTATCCAACTAGTCAACAAAAAGTCATTAACTGAGTTTCTCTATTACAGTCTTCTGTATAGACTGCCATAGTGTAAGTGCATATATACATATACACACACAACTGTACTGAGAGCTTGATGAAACAATCTGAATTCTCATTAATTACACTTTTACTTCAGGAAACTGATATTGATCTCAAGTGTTCTGAAATTATTAACCAATAACCAACACCCCTTTTGAAATTACTCCTCTTATGTGGAACCTTTTCCTGTAACTCATTGTGTTCAAACATCCCCTAACTAGAAACACAGTAATATTCTAATACTAGGAAAATCAGATCTAGACTAAGGCCCAACAACAAAATAAAATGAAGCACCATACTAAGTCCAGGAAGTTTTTAAATAGCCTAGGTAGCTCCAAGTGGTTTCAAATGCCCGGACAGAGGAGCTTTCCTAACACTTATCAAATGTTGCATATCATTTTAACATTCAGAGAGAAGGAAAGCTTAAAAAACAAGCAAACAAAAAAACCTCAAGAGAAAAAATATGACTTTACCAGAAACAGCCATAGTATCACTGATCCACGCAATTGAAAATATCCAGTCCTTGTGTCCATCCTAAAAGAAGAAAGACAGATTTTTCTGTGCCATTATACTCGAAGGCAGTCTCAAAGCAGACATGTATTCTTCTATTTTTAGTACAAGCTCAAAAGGACAGATCTACATTAAAAGCATACAGGTAAGACGCCAGTATCAAGCTGGAACAGTTCAAGTACCTAGCAGTAATTTTAACTTATCTAATTTTGAAGTACAATTAATAAAGAAAAAACAGGTGTTGGAAAAACAGGCCTCTGACCAAGGAAAAATTAATCTCAAATCTAAGATTTTCCCGAATTCTCACATTTTCCGTTCTGAAAGCAACATTCTTCCGTAAAGTATCTATTTGTTATAGTTTTTTTCTTCCAACACATATCCTACTATAAAAAGTAACTAAAATCTTAAGTTTACAATACATGACCTACAGATTAATGTTTCAAGACTCTTTTCTTTTGCGTGTGAGAAACCTATGGAGGGAAAAAAATGGAGCACAAGACTCTAGTTTTGTTAATAAAGCTAAAAAAGTCACACAAATGAAGAGCAAGTCATGCAAATCTTCAGTCAAATTTTGCTGCAGCGGGTTATCTGCTGCTGCAGAAACTATGACCTGACCTCTGCTGTTGCAGAGGTCTACATGAAGTAACGTCTACATGAAGTTCTGAATAAAAAGGAGAAATGAGAGAGAAGTGCTCACAGGACACCACTATATTCTCCAGGCTGTTTTTTTAAAGACTGGCCATTTTAAAAAGGCCTCAGGATGTTTCAGAAATAAAACCAGTACCAGTTTGTATCAAATTGCCACAAGCCATGAGGTTAGAATTAATCTTCAAAACCAAGTTCCGCCTCTGGAATAATACATCCAGAAACTGCACTAGGATAAGGAGAAAATTTTAACAACTTGCAACATAGTTTTAATTTCTCAAAAGAGATTTTTCACCATAAATAGTTTCAGAGCTCATCACCACAATTAGACTACAATACTTAGGATTTTGTTACATTTTTGGTGCTGAAAAGTAAGCTAAAGTAGACCTGAAGGAAGATGAGGAAAAAATCTGACCCAAAGCCCCGAAAATCCACTCACATGTTTGAGTACTCAATTATACTTAAAATACCATAATAGAAATGACAACTCAATCAGAAATGTTTTCAGAACTTTACTTCCTTACAAGGCTCCTAAATATTAACCTTGCTCTGATCAAACACACTTCGAAGTAGTAACTTTTTTAGTGAGGATAAACTTTCCCCAGATACTCCCACTTACATCTCCCACACAGACAGGATCAAGTGTAGGCAGACGATAAATTGCAAGACTGTTGGGGTTGTCTCCACCTGTGGCCAGGAGGGTCCTTGAGGGGTTGATCTCAATGGCATGAATGCCACATCCCTGCTGGTTCACCATGCCAGGTTCACGATCCTTCAGGATAGGAATCTTGGTAATTTGACCAGTCTGGACATCTACTACAAATAACTAGGGAAAAAAAAAAAAAAACAGACATGTAAGCCATCATCAAACAGAAAAGAAAAATAAGATGGTCAAATATCCTCCCTATTTTAAACTGACATTCTTTTTGAGTTGAAATCCACAAATGCTTCAAAGATTGCTGAAAAACGTATAAATTCCTTCTTAAAACAGGTTAAGTAAAAATTACAGTGGCTTTATATCAATCTTTCCATTTCATTTTCACAGTAATGGAAGGGAGAAGAGAGAAATCTGTCGTAGGAGGTTTCCCACTTGAATAAAAAGCCCTTGAATAGAAAACTCTCTTCCCTGTTCAGTACGACAAAACAGTATTGTTTTTCAATTTCTACCTACCACAGTGAGAAAGAAAACGCACCTCAAAAGAGCTATTAAGCCCCATGGAGCTTAACACGATTCTCCCCCCTCCCAGGTAACACACTTACCATGAAGTTTTGGCTTTGGCAGACAGTTTATACAACTGGAATTTACTTTCTGGTGATAAACAGAGAATAGTAACTATAGTGCAAACATCTGAAAGAAAGATATTTAGCGATATACCTCGTCCCACAAAAAGACAAGAAATTACAGCAATATGTCACCAACACAATGTCAGAAAACTCTATTATAAAGTCTTGCAACTCTTCAAACAGACATTATGCCCAGCGTTATGTCAGTTCAGACATATACCACCACGGGGTTACAGTTTAAACCAGAACAAAGGTTTACATTGCCTGCCAAAATGCACTTTCATTTGGGAGGCTCATGGGCCGGGTCACTTCACAGATAGTGCTCAGAGGGCAGCTGCACTGACAGTCAAATAGGTCTAAAAGAGGAGACAAAACCCTGTGAGGGAACATGAGTGAAGCAAGGAAACGGAGGATCTGAGGCTGATTTAGCACTAAGGCAAGTGATCTAGAATTCATAGCCATAAATTCTACATTATCTTTAGTCTGTTCCTTCTATAACCAAGAATGTTGTCTCAAAACTTCTGGAAGCGAACCAAAGATGATAACTGTAACAAAAACCCTCAATACAATTTTAAAAATACACACCTAAAGGAAATTGTTCTGAAATCCTTTGTCAGACATTTCTAGAAGACTAGAAGAAAATCTAGAGGCACTTAGAGAGAAGTTATACATACAAGCTGCTTTTGGAGGGTAGATCTGTTCTTTTAATAAAAGCATAGGAAAAATACATTAAGATAATTTAGCAGCATATCTATTACTTGATGTACTGATCTAGCAGAGTATTAACATCCTATCAAAACCTGATAAAGTCTGGTATGTTACACACATTCTACAGAAAAGATGAAATCCACTCATTGCTGTTTGTGTGTTGTGTCTAGAATTATGTATCATCTTCACCCTGCAACTGATTGTAGGCAGCAGTCTTGCACAGATTATTCCTACAGAGACTGCATTTTCATGTTTACTTTTTTATTTTGCACACACGTGTGGTGTATGGCAACAACTGAGGTGTAGCTGAGTAGAAGGGAGGCATTCCTCACTCCTCCCAAGCCTTATAAAGCCTTCACTGCCCAAGACAGCTGGTAATAACACAATGCACACAGCAGTCTCTCTACTCTAACCACCTGAAAATTAACACCTGCACTGAAGAATCAGGATCAGTCATTTCCTCTCCTTTCATCATCCCTTGTCCTGCCCATGTAAGCGCATATCCCCCTTCACCCCCAGTATTTCTTTCCAGCAGAAATGCGCAGTTCTCTCCCCTATCCTCCTTTAACTACTGAAAAAAACCAAAACCCTAAACAAAATTAACAGTTTTGTAGTTAGGATTAAAGCTTGCAGGTGTCAGCTGCAGGTCCTAATGTTGACACCAGGAGTACTAATTAGGAAAACACACCCACACCTAAGGATGTTCATGGACTCAGAAGAATTGTGCTTCAGCTGTAACAGATTCACACTAGGAAGTGCAAGTCATCTGGTAGGAGGACTGAAATTAAAACCCCTTTGCATTCTCTAGTCTGACATCCTCATCATACACCCGCGTTGGTCAATAAAAACTTACTCTAATGCAAAGTACTTTTACCTAAACTAATAGGACCGAAAAGATAAAGAACTTAAACTTTGCACATAAAAGGGACTGGCTATGTTGTTTTGGTTGTAAAGGTCAGAGCAGTAACTTCTCTTGCTTGGTAAGGAACTTGGCCTCTGAGTAGTTTAAAAACAACCATCACCTCCCTTGAGTAAAATAAGCAACCACTGCCTGCACACAGATTCTTACATCACCTGGGGCATTACAGGAAGCGAAAGCTCACACTTCAAAGCTGCACCTCTGGCTGCTCAGAAATCATCCCTATAAATCTAGCACACAGAAGCCAATATAAGCCACAGGTGATAGACACTTTTAAAGCCAAAAAGCAAGAAATGTTAAGAAACAAGAGAAGAACTCAGCTAAGAGTGCAGAAAATTTCAATACTATTTCAGGAGTTTTAAAGACACCAGAGTAAATAAAATACAAAATATTTTCAACTGTTGAAATAAGTACATCTGCAAACAACTTCAAAGCAGTGTAGACATTAAGAGTCTTGGCGAAGTCCTGATAACTGAACCATACAGTAATTTTCTCTGTTATCTCAAACAGAAATAAGAATTTTTTTCCTGGCTACTCATTATATAAAGAGGAAAACCCATTCAACAATGTTTTTGCTGGACATAAAAAACTCCACCAGCCTCCAAATACTGAATTGTGGTGTATTTGTCTCTTGATTTTAAGCTTTGCACAAAATTCAGTTCTTCCTTCTAGTAAAACATATACATGTCAGTCTTTAGTATGCCAAACAACTTAACATCCAGGATTTACCAAATCTGGATTGCTTCAGCCATCTGGCAGAAGTGCAAGGACCACACAATCTGTGAGAAACACAGCAGACTCAGCTACCATGCTCTCTGCCAGACAACTGTGCTCTAACAAGGAAACAGGCTGGATGACATGGAAGAGAGAAATCCATTTCCTCTCTTTTTTTTTAAAGTAGTTTAGATGTACAGCTTGCAACAGTGCTATCACTCAAGGATGAAGGCAGACAAGCATGGTTAGGTACTACAGCTGACATAGCCATAAAGCTTCATGATCTTTGCACATTTGCAGAGATTGATAGCTGTACACTTATTTTTCTTTTGGCCTGCAGAAGTGCTGAGAAGTCATTTTGGCAAACAGCTTCCCTGAGATTACCATATGGCTGTCCTCTTGGCTGTCCAACCTGCTTATGATCAAGTCAATCAAGAAACTACCACCCTTCACTGATGAGGGAAGTTCATTAATCAGCTTTCCAAAAGTAAAGACTGTGGAAGGGAATAGAGTATCCAAAGATGATAGTATGAATTGCAAATCCCACCATATTCTTATATGCAATACTGAGAGCAGAATGGTTTAGAAGGTTTTTTCATTTTTTGGCCTGCCTTTCAGGACACAATAATTTAGAGGGAAGAAATACTCAGAAAGCTAACAATCCAGTAGAGCTAAATTTCCTTCCCATGTATCTTCAACTGAAAGCATTCACTTTAAACAGCAAGATTAAAAAAGAGGTCTATGAAATGCCATTTCAAGGCAGCACAGAATCATGTCTTCAGCTGCTGCCCCTGCACAAAAAACAGTAGATGAACAGGCAGTCCTACCCTATCTTTTAGTTGATTGTACAAATCAATCAAAACAAAAATAAAGGGTGCCATCCTGTTTTTACTACACAAGCAGGATGGATGGAGATCTAAAAGGCACAAATAACATGCATGAAAGAGACTGCTCATTCTTCATGCAAGAGCTCACAACATGCTCTGTGCATCAGCTCTTCACACGGTGCTCTCAGAAATCATGGGCACATTCTTGTCATTCATAGTAACTTTTGAAAGAAACCAAACCTAAGTACACTGCCCTTCTAAAAATAGTCACTAAGAGAGAATCAATCGTGTTCAAGTTCCACAACTGGCTTATCTTTTGAGAATCTAAAGATATAGTTATGCCTCCTCCTCACCATCCACCTAAATAGTCTCATCACCCTACAACAACTAGTGACAATAACTAGTGCTCAAGTAGCTGCAAGGTCAACTGTATCTGCATTGGTGAAACTAACCCTACAAGAAAACCTGTCTGCACACAAAGCAGCAGATGACTCCCTAGCCACATGCACATCAGTGCTAGCCAAAATGAGCAGGTGGGAACATCCACTTTTGCAACAGCATGACTCCAGACTAACTAAGGCTGGTCACAAAAAGATCTCACCCACAGCCGAGCCAGAAAAATTTTACTTGTTCTCCTTCAAACATGTTTTTTGCTAACAAAACAACAAAAGAAGACAATCCTTATTGTGCTATTACATCAGTGCTATTTCTGGTCACATCTGAGTAGCAGTGATTGATTTTTCCAAGTTATCAGCCTTGACTTTTGTTCAGATCATAAATATCTTTCTTTTCTGTTCATAAAACACTTGGTATCAGGTTCTTTTTTCTGTAGCAATACAGATTTACTAACATATGCCAAGCCTCAAAGAAACATGGACACTTTAAACTATCAAACTGGCATCGTATATCTCCTTTCTGCTGAAGATGGAAACAAAGAAGCATAGAATGGTTTGGGTTACAAGGAACCCTTAAAAAATTTGTCTTGTCAGAGTGCCCAGCAGCAAGCAAGGACATCAGCTAGACCAGGTTGCTCAGAATTCTGACCAACCTGTCCTTGAATGTTTCCATGGATTGAGCACTCAGCAGCTGTGTGGGCAACCCATGCTGGTGTGTCACTACCCTGATGGTAAAGCTTAAGAATCTTCCTTGTATCAAGGTGACTCTTTTAACTGAAAATCATTACCTCTTCTCCAGTCACTACAAGCCCTGTTCAATTCATCTGTCCCCATCTTTTTTATAAGTTCCCTTTGGGTACCGGAAGGACTTGATAAGGTCTTCTCAGAGCCTCGTCTCCTCCAAGCTAAACAACCAAAACTCTCTCAGCCTTTCCTTGTAGGAGAGGTGCTCCAGCCCTCCAACCATCTCAGTAGCCTCCTCTCTGTGCTGGCTCCAGCAGGTCCCTGTCCCTCCCGTGCTGGGAGCCCAGGGCTGGATGCAGTGCTCCAGGTGGGTCTCAGCAGAGCAGAGCAGAGGGGCAGAATCCCCTCCCTGCCCTGCTGCCCACGGGGCTCTGGATGCAGCCAGGACACGTTTGGCTCTCTGGGCTGTGAGTGCCATGGCCGGGCCATGTGCAGCCTCTCACCCACAGCACCCCAAACCCTTCTGGGCAGGGCTGCTCTGGGTCTGGTCATGCCCAGCCTGTGCTGGTACTGGGGGCTGCCCTGACCCTGGTGCAGCAGCAGCACTTGGCCTTGAGCTTTATGATGTTCACATGGACCCACTCCCCAGGCTTGTCTCTGGATGGCATCCCATTGTTCAGGTGTGCCAAAGCACCACTCAGCTTGGTGCTGTCATCAAACCTGCTGAGTGCACTGGATCCCTCTATCTATGCCATTAATGAAGACATTAAAGAACACTGGTCCCAGTACGGATCCGTGAAGGACTCGACTTGTCACTGATGTCCACTGGGACTCTTGAGACATTGACCACTACTCTCTGGATGTGATTATCCAACCAACTCTCTGGATGTATCCAAGCAATGCCTCACCACCCAACAGTCCATCCATCAACTCCATCTCCCTCCAATTTAGACAGAAGGATGTTGCAGGGGACTGTGTTAAAGACTGTACAAAAGTCCAGATAAATGACATCTGTAACCCTTTCCTTGTCCACTCCTGCTGTCACTGCATCACAGAAAGCCTCTGGTTGGACTTACCCTTGGTGAAGCCATGCTGGTTGCCTCTGTTCACCTCCCTGTCCTGCATGTGCCTTAGCAGAGTTTCTAGGAGGAAACTAGATCCCATGATCTTCCCAGGCAGAGGGGAGGCTGACAGATCAGTAGTTCCTGGAGTCCTTCTTTCTACCACTTCTCAAGACAGATACAATGGTTTCCCTTTTCCAGTCACCTGGGACTTCATCTACCTGCTACGACTTTTCTAACATCACAGGGAATGGTAACTACATCAACCACGCTCACATGCACTAATCTTAGCACAAAACTTACTAACAGGTTATGCAGTAGAGGCAACTCAAGTGTGTAATGGCCTCACAATCCTTCTTGAAAGGGTCCAAAGCGAAACAATCCACAATATAAAGAAACCACCTGAGAAGTGAGGAGAGGTAAAAGCAGCCAGCAAGTTGGTTGACTTTGAATTCACATTTTCAAAGACAAGGCCCTGAAATCAGGCACTCCACTTTTCTGTGAAACTCTGAAGCACTACCAGCTAATGGTCACAGGCTTTGATGTTACTGCATTTGTGCAGCGCCAAAATCACATTTATAATTTTTTATTTGCATTTGGCCCTCCGTGTTTAATTTCAGGGGGCTGGGAGACAGTTAATACATGCTGACAGATGGCAAAGCATGGAGAAGTGACAGACATTGTCTGCTAAAGGGCATCATTACAACTCACACCATACCTGGAACAGAAACTACCAGACAGTCACGAGTCTGCAGTAGTTGATCACATGCAGTTGACAGAAAAGCAAATACTCTTGAGACAAGAAACCAACACCTGGCTATTTGGTCACAAGCCACTGAAAGATCTGTGAATGGAGATATCAACTACAGGCATCAGAGGTTTATTTACATCGAGTTTCAGTCACTGTTCACTGGACTTTGAGTAGAGCTACAAACTGGAGGAGACTTCTCATTTCCTACATGTGATCAGAAATGAGCTGTCATCTCAATGCTTCCTCACATATGCAAAACCAGAAGACACATTAACTTGCAAAGCAAGGGGAAATAATTTTCCTCATAGACAGTTCATATTCACACAGGAGGAACTTCCCATTGTACTCTCACCACAATCCCAGGACTACAAGACCGGGCTGTAATTGTATGAGACACACAAACAGACATAGGATCTCTTGAAACAAGTTTAAAGTCTCTAATAGGATATGAGAGCTGGTGATTTACAGCAGGGCAGCTAAGGCAACACAGCAATCTGCTGAAGAGAGAAAAGGTTTCAGTCAGGATTCAGAAACCAACCCATGCATGCCTTGGAAAAGCTGCCTGAGAAATGAAGAGAGCATTCGGAAAGAAAGTTTAAACACAAATACATCTATATATATAATGTATATATAATAATATGTGTATATATGTATGTATAATGTATATATAATGTATTTATTATAATGTATATATAACACATCTATAGGGCTTGCCTGGAAAAAGGAAAAAAACCAAACTAGATTCCAAGCAAATATAGTCTCAAGAAACCGAAACTAATTAGCTTCTTGTATTTAGGGAATGATTTACAGCTCTTATAGTTTTTCATGTTTAACTCTGCAATTAGCGAAAAGATCATATCTTGAACATGTACACTTAACTAACAGAGGAAAAGAAGCTGAAAAATTATTACTGAAACTACTGTTTAGACGCTACTTTATTCTTCATGATTTCCTGAAATAGTAAAGAGGAAAAAAAAAAAAAAACCAAAACACAGGAACCTTGTGTTCTATATTTTTGTCTGCCATAAACCTATCTCCAACCTAAATCTCATGAGTTTCTCTATGAAGCCTGAACAGAAGACTGCAGATTACAGACCATATCTTCTGAGACAGTTTCTTCTTTGTATCTTCATAGCATCAGTCTTTGGTAATTTAAATACCTTTCAGAACACACCTTAAACGTCTGCACCCCTTAGAAGTTCCCTGCTTATTCATTTGAATTGGAAAAACATTAAAGAGCCCATTGCATGCAAGGTCTAGGAAATTCTTGCTAACAGGAATCCCGGCTCTGCAAAGCCCAGGTGAAAAGTCTGGGTGATTTCATTTGAAATTTTAGGTGCTTGAATACTTGTAATAGTTCCCATAATTCTAAATCTACCAGAAAAAGCACGTACCTTTACACAACACAAATATCTGAAAAATTTGATTTACAGCTGCTCAACTATGAGCACCATAATCCCCTGGAGAATAAAGTAATTTCACATCCTGGAATAGTTTTAAGGGTAAAAAGTTACTCCACATAATTGAACAAATTATAATCTTCATCAAAAAAAAAACAGTCATTGACAGATAACTCCATATTCTCTTCAGTGTTTTTACAGTAACTAGTACTGCCAAGTGACTAAACCCAAACTTCCTTCTCTATGACAAGAGTGTATTTTGTTTTGTCATTAAGAACAGTGAATCCTCCTGGCACTGAACAGTGAAGGGTAATTTATAAATTAAATGCTTAAAGCACTCAGTGCCACAGTCAAGCCCTGATTAAAATAACTGCTAGAGTTTATATTTTTCTCCTGAATTAATTTTAATTAAGTGCAACTCCAGTGCAGCAAATCTCATTGAAGTCAACCAAGGTGTTTTTGATTTACTCCCAACTGGAACACCACAACTTCAGCATATGAGAATCAGCAAAGGCATTTTTCTTTAATAGGTCACTCACTCAGGAGATGAGAGAGAAAAATCTCATAATTAGAGTGTAGAGTTTAATGCTTTACTTGTTCAAATGTGAGCACAAAGCAAACAAGGTACAGCTAATAAAGCAGTCATAATTCATATATGATCTTTCACAATGCTGCAGGGACTTCTTTTGCAATCACTCCATTTTGCTCAATGACAGAGGTCTGTCTCTAACATTAAGTCTGGCTGTGGACAAACACCCTTGGCTGCAGCATGTGCAAAGGGAACAACAATGCTAGTGAATCCCTCTTCAGCTTCATGATTGTTTGGTTCCAAACAATTTTCTGCAAGGTTGCACTAACACTCACTTGCCCATTTATCTTCGCTGCAAACGCGCCCGAGCTACAGAAGTTACAGAACACAGCAAAATCGTTGCAGCTCTTCAAAACACACAGTCATCTCACTAGAGTAAGCAAGATTTTTGGGAGCTTGTGTTTCAGCAGGAGTTTGTCTCCCATAAGTATCTCTACAACCACAACCAGTGCTGGCTGCTGACTGGCTGAGGAGATGAACATATGTGGAGAAAGTAGGCAGAGAGATTCTATTTTGAGCTTACTGCTGTTAAAAGATTGCTTTGTTTATACAGTTAGGCCCTGCTTCTTAAGAGCTACTGCATAAAAGCCTCCCTCTGTGCAACTGTGAATAATAATAGAACATCTCAGAATGTTTCATCAGAAATGGAAAAAAACAGCCCACTGACCCTTGATGGTCAGACCACTAAGCATGGCTTTGGCACAGAAAGATCTTGAGGCAAAGAAGCAATTGCAGCAACTGATACACTCTGAGATTTAAGAGCTGCTACATCTGTGCATTCATTCCTTCTAACCCTTGATTCCCTTCCCTCCACATGTGGCACCAACTAACATGCAATTTAGGATTTTGCACTAATTCAATCACAACTCCTTGCATGACATTGAAACTTCAGTCAATGAACTTGGGCTACTAACTCTGGTGGTGAATATTACCTATGAAATATAATCGTCTCCATTTACTAATCCCACAGGACACCATTTTAATATTCCCCTGAAATGTTTCAAAGCATCACTTCAAGAACCTGAGGAGCTCTCAGTTTTAGTAGAAGCATGTAAAGATATATAAACCAGAGAAGCTATTCAAACACTGGAGACAGTCTTAGAGTGAAGAATTATAAAGTCAACAAGCAACACTGAAGATCTGAAAATCTTTTTTTTTAAGGTCAGAACATTTCTGGATGCTCTGACAAATATCTAGAGTTTAACCACAGTTTTAGAACAACTCTTAAAAGCCATCAGCACAGAACCATATGTAAAACCAAACTATGTAAGACTGAGCTTAACAGAAAAAAGAACTTCAGCAGCAAGTTTGGCCAAGCACTGACAGCCAACATTAGAGCCGCTAATATCTGTCCATTAGCTTCTCATCTGCAGGACAAAAGGGAAGATCCAATCCCACTGGTGCTCTTCATCCTGAAACCAGGTGTAAATCGCTCTGTAAGATGCTTCTTGAGGTGCCTCACGTTCAGATGAGAACAGATCGTCCTTAAGCACTGCTTTCATTCAAAGTTAATTGACCGTGATTTTGACTCCACTCCTAATTCCTAATGTTTTCCCCGGCCATCCACACACTTTGATTACCATAAGCATCATTTGAGGGTGGAAGTGGAATAGTTAACAGAGGACAGGGAAACAGCGAGAGGTGGCACTCACCGTGTTGCATTTTGTCCCGCACACCACTTGTCGGTGATTTAGCCACTGGGAGGCAAACACTTTATTGAGCGTTCCGAGGTGAAATTCCCTCTCTTTCAGGAGGCTGGGAAGCTGCTGGGCTGCGTATCCATGCAACAAGCGGTGGTAGCTGGACTCGCTCTGCATCCGGACCTCTCTCCCTTTCACGTAGTATACTAGAGACCTTTTCACCGGCGGGAGCCTTTTCCTTTTGTGAACAGAGTGATCCCACCCGTACTGTGGATAATAAAGTTAGGCACTGGATAAAGCAACTAAAGCAAACTTTAATACACCAGCCTTCCAAATTCAGCGATATTCCCGGCAAAACCCTGAAGCCTTTAAAACCACCCATGGAACACCGCGCACGGAAATTAACTCGGGAATGCTGACAGAGCCTTTAGCAGCGTGAAATTAAACAAAAATATCTGCTAAAGGAGTTACACGGCGATAATATAACGACAGTCCGTGGCGGTTCGGCACCGCTGGTACGCCAAATGCTCACGGGAAGAAGCGAAGCGCTTGGAACGGGAGCGGGGCAGCGCAGACAGCCCTCGCCCTCAGCTCGGCAGGCGTAGGGGTGACACCCAGGTGGCTCCCCGACACCGACCGCGGCGCTCGGCCTCCTCCGGCCGGGCCAGAGCCGTCCGGCCATCACCGCTGCGCGGCAGCGAGGGGCGGACAATGGCCGAACCCGGGGGAGCACCGCGAGCGCCGGGCCGCGGGCAGAAAGCGGGGGACTGACCCTGGGACCAGGGCCTCCTCCTCGCCGGTGACCCCGGCACTTGGGCGCTGCCCCTCTCGGGGTGACACCAGGACCGGGGCTGTGCCTCCCCAGTTGACACCGAGACCGGGGGCTCCTCATTCCTGGCTACCACCGGGACCGGGGCTGCCCCTCCTCAGGATCCCCAACCCCCCAGGACACCTTCCTTCCTCATCCCCCGGACAGGGTCACCCCCTTCCTCCCGGGCACCAGCACGGCCGCCGCGCCCCGGGAACCAGCGCTTCTCTCCCTTCCCACCACCGGGAACAAGCGCTTCTCCCCCTTCCCCACCTCATCCCTTACCTGCTCCCCCTGGAGTCCCCCGGTCCCCGCGGCGGCAGCCGCCGCCGCTTTCCGCTTCCTGCTAACTGTTTTCCGGGCCATAGTAGAAGGATGAGGAGGATGTGGACGAGGGGCGGCCCCACATGGAGCGGGACGGGGCGGTTCCGGGCATATGGAGCGGGACCGGGCCCAGGCTCTGTCCCTCAGGCCCCGCAGGCCGCGCCTCACGGCATTTTACAACACCACGGGGTTTCGGGTTTTTTTCTCTTTTTACGACAGTCGAATCGCAGCTTTGCGGCGGCTGTTCCGCCCCGCCCAGGTGCCCCGTTGCCTAGCAACCAGCCGCAAGCTGGCCGCGCCCCCTCTGCCGTTGCCATGGCAGCGGAGCCGGCGTGGTGAGTGTGTGGCGCCGCCTAGCGGCGGGGCGCACTCAGTACAAGGTGGGGGTTCGGGAATCCCTCCCAGGAAACGGAGATTTTCCCGAACCCTTCGTGTTTGATCAGACTGTCAGCGCCCCGGGAAAGCCGAGACACTTGTCCCCGACCAGTCTGTCAGGGTCCAACTATGGGAACAGAATCAGAGAATCAATTAGGTTGGAAAAGACCTCCAAGCTCACCCAGTCCATCCTATGAGTGAACACCGCCCTGCCAACCAGACCACGGCACTGAGTGCCATGTCCAGTCTTTCCCTAAAGATCTCCTTTAGATCACTCCTCCACCTCCCTGAGCAGCTCAATTCTTCCTAATGTCCAGCTCTTCACTGGATCAGAAGGTGGTTCAGCTGACTCTTCAGGGTCACATGGAAACACAAAAACCCCTTTGAAGGTTTCTACACCTTTAGCTGGTCTCTTGGCACCCCAGGGAAGATCCAGGAATGCACACCAAAAGCATTGGAGAGACCCTTTCCTAGGGCTGCACACTCAAGTATTTTACCCACTGTTAATGCTCTTGAAGGACAGTTTACAGAACAATAATATTTTACTAATGTAATAGAAAACTGTGACAGGTTAAGGTGCAAAGATTGCTGGTGATAGGATCTGGCTGCATAAATGTATTCAGAGCAATCGAGATAAACAGTCACCATACACAGAGTACAGCTCTGACAGGTTCAGCCTGATCAGTCAGTTGATCCCAGAAGTTACAGTGGAACCTTCTCTAATTTCTCCCCATTTTTAACTTACTTTTATACTATTTTTGCACTAGTCACTCTATTTTTACTAGAGTAACTCTAGTCATGCACCATGTCCAGCATGGGGTGGTTGTACCTTGGAGGTGGGTAATGTCAGTGGCCTCTGGGATGGAGGTGGGCATTTGTGATCTCTCCACAGTAGCTGGTTCAGCAGCAAGGCACCTCCTTTTCCCCCTTGTTTTTCAGCTGCTACACAGTTTATCTGCACCACTGAGTTCCCCCTCTTGCCAGGATTTCAACAGAGCCTGGCCCTGGTGTGTCCACTCCGCTCCACCCCTCCCTTCAGTCCCCTTTAGCATGGATTGTGTGGGGGAAGTTGGGCATGCTGACCACATCCCATCCAGGGAGTCGTAACTGCGCTTCGCCCGGTTTTCTGTACTGTTATAACTTCTGTTAGAATGTGAATGCAGCTCCCCGGTTTTCTCCAGTTTCTCTAATTTTACCCCCAGTCGTTTTCCTGTTGCAATGTACTTGAAAGGGCTAGGCCATAGTGTGCACCAGCCAGCCTGCTTCTAAGTTCGTTATCAAAGCCTCAGGAATTCATCAAGGCTACTGAAACATAAACTGCGCCGAGTTACCAAAGAAGAGGCTGAGAAACCCAATACCAAGACCGCAAAAACTAGATAACAAAGGACTGTGAAACACCTGGACTGCAACCAATCACACAGACTGAGAAGCGCAGGCAGATAACGAGTGAACGACACAAAGGCACCAATCAAGAAGTGTGTACTTAGTAGTTTGTAGAATCTATAAATATTTGTGTAATGTAAACAAGAAACAGCTTCTGCTTAATCATATTGTTTAGTTGTCCTGGAGTCCTGAATCTCCCACATTTCCCCACACATTCCGCCTGGGAAATCACTAACTGCTGGGGAATTAAAGAGATAACACTGTGTTTGCATTTCACTGCACCCCTTTGAGATCCATGTGGAAGGACGAGTGCTTTTTCTGATGTCCGCATGGATCATACGCTTTTTTTCTGTGATTTCAGAGGCAAAGCTTCATATGATCCAAAGCCAGAAACCACTACTTGCCAGTGGTATTCCTGAGAAAAGAAACAAGGAAAACATGTGATATGTAGACTGGCTTTAAGAAAAAGCCAGCTTCTGACCACCTGATATCTGATGGTGCCTCAAGTCACGTGGAATCAGTACACATTTTCCTGATACAACATTGGCTTTATGACCTTTATTCTGTGTTTTCATCCAACCAGCCCCAAAGACAAGGGTGCTGTGAGAAGCCAAACTGGAAAAGAAACTATAAAAGCACCTCCAAGGCTTTCCAGTTTCCTCTGAGGTTACAAGCAGTAATTCCAGTTTGGCCATTTTCGGTCATGATTTACCACGATTAACTCCTCTCTCCATATCCACCCTCACATACACAACCACCACACCCATTCTGGACAAAACCCCTCCATTTCGGAACAAGTACCGCTCAAAAGGCTGCAAACCCAGCGGGAATGTCCCCTGAGCCCCTCGGGAGGGCGAAGCGGCCGTGGCTGCTGAGAGAAAGGGCTGAAGGGTGCGGGATGAAATGGCCTCTCTGGTCCCACCACCACCTTCATCCAGCTCCCTGGGGAGCCCCTGCACGATGCACAGCCGGGAGAAGGGCAGGAGGCGCTGGAGGAGCTCCCGGGCAGGGCAGGAGCTGGGAACAGAGCAGGGACTGGAGCAGGTAAAGGGACAGTGCCAGAGACAAGGGCAGGGACAGAGATGGCACAGGGAATGGGACAGGGGCAGGTAAAGGGATAGGGACAGGGCGAGGAGCAGCTACAGGGACAGGGAGGGGACAGGACAGGGGCGGGGATGGAAGAGGCACGGGCAGGGACAAGGGCAGAGACAGGGACGGGGGCTGGAGCAGCGATGGAACAGGGCAGAGTGAGGGATCCAGCACGGACAGCGGCTGGAAAGGGGATGGAACAGGGGCGGGGATGGAACAGGGACAGCGTCAGCGGCTGGCAAACGCAGGCGACACGGACGGGCACACGGACAGGGACGGCACACGGACACGGACAGGGACGGCACACGGGCACACGGACGAGGACACGGACACACGGACGAGGACACGGACGAGGACACGGACACACGGACGGACACACGGACGGACACACGGACGGACACACGGACACTCCCCGCCCCGGCCCCGCCCCCACCCGTTGCTGTGACGTCACCACGTGCCGCTCCCGATTGGTCCGCCACCGCGTGACGCCATCCCGCCGGTGGGGCCCAGACAAAATGGCTTCGCCCGGGTGCGGCGGCGCCGATCGGGGCCCGTAGGGACGACGGGCGGTGACCGCGGGACGGCGGGACAGCGGGGCCGAGGGCCGCAGGTACCGGGCTAGACTGGGGGGACGCAGGTAGTGGGTGGGGCAGCGAGGCTGGGGCCCCGCAGGTACGGGTGGGGCCGCGGGGGCCGCAGGTACCGGGCGGGGGCAGTTGCGGACGGACCGCGCCCCTTCTTCTTCTCCGGGGACAGGGACGCTCCGCTTCCGCTCGGTGGAGCCGCTGTGAGGGGCCGGCCCTCGGCCCTGGGCTGGACTCGCGGAGCAAGGCGAGGTGACGCTCCTGTCCCACGGGCTCCTGCTTTCCAGCAGTTTCCGGGACCGCCGGAGTTAAGGGAATGTCTTTCTGCCTAGTAACCCCGATGAGTTTGCCCTTGATGAGTTTGCTCGGTGGTTGTTGAAATCCGAGTAAGCTGCTGGTGTCCGTGATGTTCGGAAGTGCTTCCTCGCAGTAACTAAATCCGTGAAGAGCCAAAACAAACATCTGATTTTCTTTGGCGGTGTGGTGTGTGTCGAGTCTGCCTTCAGGTAACTTGTTAATTTCTGCCTTTTGTGCTGTGTAAATCGCGGTGCTCATCGTCCCTCCACTGCTTGTGACTTTAGAGTTCTGCTAATCACGGAGTATTCACTTTTTGGCTGCATCTCCTTGTAACCTAAAGATCCAGTCGTTTTTGTTTAGTGGGTTGTAGCCCTACACTTCTCGTTTCATGCTTATCACCACTTTCGGGATCTTTTCTAGTTACCTATTTTGCTTTTGACTACGTTTTCTCAGAGTTTGAGATGCAGACATCTCATGGATGTATACATTGTAACAATATTCAGTTTCGTTGTTTCAACTTCTTGATAATGCCTTGTGATCCCTTTAGCTCAGTGCTTACTAGAAATAAGACATTCTGTGCCTTTATTTATTTATTTTTATTTAGTATAATTCGAGGGCTGTCTTCCTGTGTTTTGATAGCTCAAAATTTATTGTACTAAAGGGAAGGTTAGGTTTGTTCTGTTTTTTTTGTTTTTTTTTTTTTTTTTTTTTTTTTTTTAATTAGTAAAAGAAATTACAAAAGATGGAAATGAATATCTGCTTTATTAACTGTTTTTATTTCCCACATCATTAAAAAAGCCAAACAAGTGAAAAAAACCTCGTCATATAGAAGTGTTACCACACTGATGTTGTCTCATGAGAGTGGTGATAAGCAGATGGACTCTGGCACTTGGCTGTGGAACTAATTTAGCTGCCATCTTGGACACAGTAAAATGTATTCCTGTTGGATTTAAGCACTTTGAGGTCGATATTCCTACATGACTCACTTTGGCAAGTGAGTGTTGCCGAACTAAGGGGCAGCTGGGTTGTGCTTGATGATGTAACTTCAGCGGCTGTGCTGCCGATGGAAGGCTTGCTGCATCCCACAGCCTGTTAAGGGACTAAGAGGAGTCCCTTGTGGCAGCTTGGTGAGGGGGATCTTATTCCTACTCCAGCTGTGATCCAGGGTCTTGAGGAAAAAGAGGAAGTGCCAGACCTCTTCATCACCTTCTCTTATCAGCCTTGGAGCATGGGACCTTCTGCCCCTGTGCAGGCAATCCTGCAACGGCTGATTTCCTGGCATTTTTCAGGCAAGAGTGGGTAAAGCTTGTTTTGGCCTCCTTCCCTTTTCTCCATGGGGAAAAACTGTGCAGCAGGCACAGGCAGCAGGGTGGGCTGAAGTGCTGCCTGTGGCAGCAGCACGAGGAGCGTTTTGAGGCGTGTGCGGGGTGGTGTTGGGTTACAGCACCAGGCAGAACTGCTGCTCAATTACTTCAGTTTCCTGTACACACAGAGCTGCAATTCAGAAGTGCCAGTGGTTCTTACCATTGCCACTGGGTGGCTTAAACCTTTTAAGCAAAAACCTTAATTCTAAGGGCAGGGAAACAAAAAAGTATGTAATTTTTAAACAGCTTTTGCAAGTTTGTGGGTTTAGTCTCAGAAAAAAACCTCCTTTCCTTTCCTCACCACCTGTACTTGGCCTGAATTTGATATCTCCTTTTGGTTTTTTTGTTTTGTTTGTTTGGTTTTTTTTGTTTTGTTTGGGTGGTTTTTTTTTTTTTTTTTTTTTTTTTTTTTTTTTTTTTTTTTTGCTGTGCATGCCATATGGCTCAAAGGAGTCAGGGAAGAAGTTGCTGCTACTAAAGTTCTATTCTAGTACGAGCTGAAACAAATGGACATGAAATTTAAAAGGGAAAACCAAAAAACTCTGAGATTTAACATATGTGAATCAATAAAGGTTAGTTTCTCTTTCATGAAGAGAACTTAAATTTTCAGACTATTGAAAGAGTATACTAGTCAGCTGGGAGACTTACTCTATAGTTTGTTGATGGATAGAAAAATCATAATGGTGAAAAATCATCAAAAACACATGGAAGAGCTTCATCTCCAGAATTCACATGATGTTTTGTTATCCTCGAGACAAAAACCTGTAACTGACAGAATGGAGTTAGGTTTCTGGACCAATCCAGTCTCATCTGTCACACTGTGACAGCCCGAGCTGTTTTGGTTGGTGCTGGTGGCAGAAGTGCTGTAATGACACAGAAGGTGTCACCTTACTCATCCTTCTTTTTAATTTGTGTAAGCTTATGGTTTCCTGTTGCTTTCACAAACTCTAGGGATCGATAATTTCATTGTGCAGTTTAGTTAATTGATAATTGTTGTTGTCCATATCCAGTCTCTGTATCATGAGTTTTTAAGAGCAGTCTGTTGCCTTATTTTGATAAATTGATCTGTGAGAAATTTAATTTTCCTTATTACATAGAAATTCTCTCCAGCCTTCTCTGGTGTTTTGTGTAGCATAATCACTCCTGGTCTCTTGAGTCACGAATTCCAGAGTTTCAGCTGTCATTTTACAAGGATCTCTACCTAAAGGCAGGATTCTCTATTTAAAATTGATCAGTGCAATTCAGATCAATGTCAGCATGAGGAAGCATAAGGAAGATCTAGTGGAGCCATAATTGGAAAGCTCTGAAGCTGTTTGTGAAAATAGTTCTTTGAAGGAAAGGCAAAGAAGGGTTGTTTACAATTTATAAATAGTTTTCTTGTTTGAAAAAGTAGGTCTTCTAGGATGCATCAAAGATTGGTTTCTCATCCCTGCATTGTGTTTGCTTACGCTGATTACTGGGAAGGCAAGGCTATTGATCTTGCAGCACATACCACTCTGCAATCGACCCTTGGGATTCGTGCAGTTGATCGATACAAGCCTGACCTCACAGTTGTTGTGTGTTAACTACTTAGGTAGGTAATCCTCTCTGCTATGCAAGCGCTTGCTTAATGCTTTGACCCTCTGACTTGGTTTGAATAAGCTCGTGTTCTGTGTCCCTAATGACCTTTTGCAGTCAATGTAGTCTTGTGCTGAGATCTCCATCAGAACCTAAGCACTGGGGGCTTTCCCTCTCTCAAGTCTTTAGATTTATTCAAAATCCTTTCGTGCAAAGGCTTTTTTTCTTAAATGTTAAGAAATGCTGTCTTTCCTGTAGATGGAAACTTTTAGGGGACAGAATGTATGCCCAGACTCGGTTTGGTTTGTATTTTTTTTAATTTTTGAAAGCTACAAGGTCTTTCTACAATCTCTTAAGCTTGCAATGTACTTGAAACAGAATCTACAGAATTGTATCAGAAGGGGAACACAATATCATTGCTCTAATTTAGACTTAAATCTTCCCTTCTAGAAGGAAAACAGATTGCTTCAAAATGCCATGCTGCATTGGTAATATTATAGTTTGTAACTGACTGAGTTTGTATTATCTCAGCTGCATTTTGTGTCAGAAACTCTTACACGAAGTAACATTTTAAATCAGAAGAAGGGGAGTCCTATCCAAGATGTAGTCAGTTCTTCATCTGGAGGATGATCTGCATATGAGTACAATTAATGTATTTAGCTGTTGATGGTTCGTATAGGGTAAAGTAGTAGTAAAGAGTTGTGAGCTTTTGTCTGGTCTGTGTTACTGGAGCTCAGCATTTTTGGTAACTATCTACTAGATTATGTGAAAGACTTCATTTTTAAGCCCCTTCCTTACGTATATGTTTGTGCTTGCACCATTTGTCATCTCTAGGCTAGCAGCAGAGGAAGCCAGGACTGAAATGACTGATGAGATTTATTCCCTGGTTTTGGGAAGGTGTGTTTCAAAGGTGTGCCTGTTACCAGTGTGCTGTGTCATGTTTTAGCCCTGTGCCTAATTCAGACACAGGGAAGTGCTTGTGTGTTCATTTTGGTATGCCTCATCAATTGTGAGCACTAAAATAAAACTAGATTCCTAGTTTATTAACACTCTCCGAAGTGCTTGTTTGAACTTTTAAGTGTTTCCTTCTGTGATACAGCAAAGCCACTCTGGGTTCCACCCTAGTGACTAACACCATCATGTGGTGTCCTTGCGTAGTACTGTCATAATTTGACATAGAAATATAGAAGACACATGTAGCAGGGAAGGGAATCTTGAATAAAATCATTATTAATCATCTGGAATAAAATTGTGTTTGGTGAAAAAGGCCAGAAAAGCTTTATGCTACATAGCCTTCAAGAAAATAATGTGTTCTTAATCTTTTAATTAAGTAATGTGTCACCACAAGCAGTTTGTTGACAGTCTGTCTTCTTGTTAGAAAAAAAGTGAAGGATTGTTGAGTTTCATTTTGTTTGCTGTGTTAGTAACAATATGCAAAATAACTGTTTCCAGCAAGTACCTTTAGATTCCTTATTAAGAAGAAGAGGAAAAAAAAAAGTACCTGTTGTTAAAGGCTTCATTCTTTCTTGTGGGAGGGAACCTAATACATGTTTTCTATTTACTTACCTGGAATTAAGTGCTTAGTACTTTAATGTCTCTTTTGCAAAGAAAATCCAAGACAGTAAGATGGCTTGTTGCTTTTAACTAACACTGTTGAATATTTCTGAATTTGTATGCAAAGGGAGAGCTATCAAATTCAAGTGTGAATATCAAAGAATACTGTTATGGTCTCTAATCTCATCTATGTGAAGGTCTTCAATTGGAAAAGGCTTAAAAATATACCTTAAAGAATCCACAGTTGTATTATGAGATGAAAAATAAATGAAGGAAGGCAAAGGTGAAGGAGTTGGTTTTGGCACGAATGGCGAGATGGTCTGAGCTGCCTTTGAAGTTGGAGGTGGACTCCTGGAACTCTGTTGGCAAAATGACTGCTGTTTTTTGATGCAGTAATGTCACCCTGTTCATACTGAGCTCTCATATTGCATATGCAGTTATTGTACAGTTCTGAAAGTCTGCCTGTCTCTGGGGATGTTCTATATGTGTTACAATATTGGAGATGAACACTTGAAATGTAACCATGTTTAGTGCAGGGGATCTGGCTGTACTTTGGATAAATCGTTTCTACCAAGTAATGGAAAGGATTTCTCACTTTCCCTTCATGCTGGGATAGAAGCTGTGTATCCATTTTATGCCAGTCTTCATTCAAAGCAAATTTCTCCTATAATTTGATGTTCTTGCAGGAATCTGAATGTGATACTCATGTTCTGTCATTAGGCAGCCCTGGATTAATTTCCTAAAGTAAGCTGGGTTGAATCAGACATATGGGTTATGAGAGGGGCAGGCTGGGACTGATTCTCAGGTGACAGTAGAAAATCTGATAGCTCAGAGGAGGAATGGTCAGACCACAGTATTGCCACTTTGCTTCTTAAAAAAAAAGCCATCTTACTGCCCTGTCATGGTTATTATGATGGTTCACTGAGTGAGATCTCTGTGCTGTCAGCCATCCTGTGTTCTTGCCAGCCTTAAATGATTGGAGAGGAGAATCTGTGGGATGACTTTTGTGGTCATGGGGCAGCTTCATCCAACAACCTACTCTGGTCTAGTTATAAAGTAAGGCTAGATTGCTGAAGCTGAGTCAGATCTGTCAAAAGGTCCTGAGAAAATGAAGCCAATGCATCTCTGATGGTTTCTTTTTGCACATAAAATGAGCCATTTCTGTTTAGTTTTTCATTGCTTTAAGTGTTCTGGGACTTGCATTCATTACTGTATCTGCTGAAAAACTTTGTGATGTGCAGGGAAAAAAAGTTTGTACTACTGAGACAGGCTATATAGTATGTAACAAAATTACAGATTTAATTAATTTGAAGTAGTAACTTAAAAATAAAGTTTGGACTACACCAGATTTCATTATCAAATCTGAAGTGCCTCCTTGGGCTTTTATAGTGAGATGAAAAAGACTGAATAGGAGTAATTTGGTAGAGAATAGATACTGTTCCAAACTTGATAGACTGCAGTGAGATTCCTGGGGTAGCTGTGGGTTTGGGATTTGGGAAACACAGATTGTGTTCTGACTTTGCTGCTGGCTGAGCTGGATGACTTTGAGCAAACTGCTTCAGCTTTGTGCCATATTCCTCATACCTTCAAAACAGGGACAGTTTCACTGCTGGTTAAGTGCCTAGACAGGTATTCTGGAGTCTCATATAAGACCTGTGTGGTGCTGAGGGTATAAGGGAATATCAGCAAAACTACTTTGCCCTAAGGGGAAAGAAAATGAATGAGAAGTGTGTAATTCCTGGCATTATAAATATCCTGTAGGAATCTAAATTTCATCTGAAAGCAGTGTCTTTCCTTGTCTTTGGTTTCTTTTCTATTGTCCATTCCACTTGAGCACTGGAAGTTCAGTATCCATATGCCCTTACTGTTGGGAGGCTTGTAATTATGTGCGTGTGCCAGTCTGTCTCTCCTACTACCTTGCAAGTCTGTGGATTTTGCTCTGTGTATTTGTGATAGAAAGTTCACTCTCAAAGTGCAGACTTTTACACTACTCCTTAAACTTACCTGCCCAAACATTGGCAGGGTTTGCAAGTAGGGTTGCAGTGCTGGGAGGGCAGACTTGTTGTCTTACACAGGGGGAAAGCACACCCCTTCAGTTTGTTTTAAGTGAGGAGATTTAAATCTTAAAGCTAATTTTAAATGGAAGCAGTAGAAATTAAGGTAGGTGGGTGAGGAGATTATTTTATGAAGCTGGGGGATCTACCAAGGATGGAAGAATGACACTTGTGGTACAGAAAGGCTTTCTGAAGTGGTACATGAAGGGGAGTGTAGCAGCTGGAGAATCCTTGAAAAGTAGGGGTACTCTAGTTGCTCTGCTTTCCTTCTTGGAGGGTGGGGGTTGTCTGCATATTTGTGTATCTTCACTGCTAGTAACCTCAGCTGTAGCAGTTGCACACACAGAGTAAACCTTGTTTAACAGATGTGCAGTCTTTGATTTTTCCTTCTTGCTTCTGGCTTCCATTCCTGAATGTTTCAGTCTGTAGTTGGATTACAGGCTGAACCATATTTCAATTTAAACAGCCCCTAATAGAGGGGCATTTGCTGTTTGAGAACTACACAATGAAGAGATTGCAAGGAAAATGCTTGTGCTCAGGACTGAGTATGCTGCCCTCAGGTAGTGTGGGACCATGAAGTTTTCTAATACAAAACACAATGAGCTCTTTTATTTATCATGCTCCTGTTTGGTAATAGATCCACTATAGCCGAGGGCAATCTCAATTTCACGTCACTGTTCAGAGGTAATTTTTTTATTTTTCTACACTAGATAAGCTTGCTCAGGGCAACTTACCTTCCTGTGTTCCAAATTGTTTCAGAAGTATACTCAGTGTGGGTACTGCCAGTTTGCTGAGCTGTTCAAGTGTCTGCTGCTGTTTTCATATACAGAACTTTTTTTTTTTTTTTGATAGCTGGTAATGATGCTTCTGTTGCTATGTGTTTTTAAGGGGCAGAACATCATCTTTATACTAGTTCCAGCCTCTCCAAAGTTTACAAGTCATTGCAAGAAATAATTAAGAAATTATTCTTAATTTTAAATCCGTTTCCTGCTCTTAATGCTCTTATGCACCAGCTCCTTGTTAATTAAAACAAGTTAATTTTTTCATTTGAAAACGTGACTTCTGGTAGTAAAATTTATTTGGTGCTGTCTACCCACAGTATTTCCCACCTAGCTCATCTTTTTAATGCAGTCATTCAGTCCTGTTTGGGGTGTGTGGAAAGACTTGAAAGCAGGATTGACTGATACTATGCCTAGAGATGAAACAAGATTGGTTTTTAGGCATTACTGCAATGGGACCATCTTTTCACTTGCTTGATACATGTTTTGAATTTCAGTTTGATTCCTTTGTTCTGTTGAGTTGTTTAGGTAAGGAGTATGTCCCTGATGAGGCCTCAGCTCAGTGAACATATGACAGTAGCTGAAGTGAGTATTCATGAACAGTGATAAGTGTTTGTTTTCTTCCTGGTCTTTTAGTTTCATCCTTCAGTGCTGCAAAACCTGGCATTTTTTCAGCTGTGTGCTTCTGTCTATGCATTTTTTCTTGCCTCAGTCTTGATAAGATGGGTTAGATGAAGACAGACGCCTGTTGGCTAAATAGGAGTGACACATGAATTAAGGACAAAATGAGTTGGCATTGAAAGCTAAGATGGTACCAGTGATGATGTGTCGGAGAAATGCATAAACCCCAGAAAAAGTTAAATAAGCTTGTGAAGAATGTCACACCTGTGGCACCTAGGATGCAATTCAGGTTTCTCACAATATCACTGTCAAGACAAAGGCAAGGCAAGTCTCATGAGGTATGTTTTGAAAATCAGTGAGATTTAAGAAGCTATGAGCTTATATTACCACTTCACAAATGAGTGTTTTGGAGACCACACTTTTCCAGGTGTCCTATGACCAGCTCTTAGTTGCTTGAGGAGTGTGAAGTGTTTAGGACTTTTCCTTCCATGTATCTCAAAGTGTGTATTTGGAGAAAGATTAATTTATGGTGAATTGGGATGTTTTCTGGAAAATGGCAACACTGAAGGATGAAACTGAAAAGAGGGAAATTGAGATTGACCATAAGGAAGAAACGAAGGTGGTGAGGAACTTAATAGGTTGCCCTGGGAAGCTGTGGATAGCTCATCCCTGGAGCTGTTCCAGGACAGGTTGGATGGGGCTTTGAGCAATCTGATTGAAGAAGAGATACCCTTGCCTGTACAGAGTGTGTGGACTAGATGACCTTTGAACATCCTTTCCAACCCGAAATGTTCCATGATTGAATCAAGTGAGTTTGCAGGGAATTTATATTCTTAGAATGTGACTCTTTTAGTTGAGAGAAATAAGATGTGTCAGTAGGAAACAGGGACGTCAGATGGCAGAAATAGTTTAAAAGTTTTAACCACATGATGGGAGAGATCCTTTCAGGAATGGGAAAAGGCTGTTGTTGGCCTGATGTGTGTTGAAACTGTTTGGGCTGAGTGTGCAGTCAGGGTCTGAAACAGTAGCTCCCATGCTGAATATCAATGTTTGAGCCTGCTTGCTGCAGGACAGGCAGGGTTGTTTGGAGGTGGAATAGTTAATGTAACAGGTTATTTTTTCCATCAGTAGCAGGCTGATTTTTGCTGGGAAAATGTTAAATGTGTGGTAAGAGTGGGTAGTGCATGTGACCCAAGTATAAAAGGAAAAATTGATGCATCTATAGTAGTATAACACTGTTCTCATTATTCTTGTACAGTGCAAGAGGCACATATTTTGGCTGAGATCCAATACATGGAATTGCAAGTGATGTTTGACCTGCTGGCAGATTTTATTTTTCCATTTAATAAATTTGGCCAGCTTGCTTTCTTGATAGATTTTTTTTGTCTGCTTCTATAATCAATTCTTTAAGTGTTAATATTTCACCAAATTTATAACCAAAACCATAATTATCAACAAATGTTATAATTTCTCTTCTGAGCTTTAACAGGGAAAATATGACAACATTATGGCTTTCTTTGGAATGGATTTTTTACATAGCCATTTAATTGTTGTAATCTATTTAAATGAATTAAGTTATGGTTAATAAATATATATTGAAAATTAATGAATACAAATTACTTTATGTTCCAAAATAGTTTGAGTTTTTATGTTGGTATTTGGAGTAGGTCCCGGTATGGTCAACAGAGTTGAATTTATTTCTAAGTAATACCAGATCAGCTACCTGTTACTGCCCTTGGTTAAAGACTATAGGAACAAAAATCTTGAAACTGCAGAGATGCTCTTATTTTTGAATTAAAAATAATATGTTGTGATTGATGGATTAAAAGCTGTTTTACTCTGTTGTGCATTTTGAGAGTGTCTGTCTAGCTCTCATTCATAACTGGGACAAGTCTGGAATATTAATAATACTCAAGTACTTCAGAATCAGCTTGTTACATATTGAAGTACCACTGCAACACATAGAGCAGCATTTTAATTAGTTTATGATGTTCTGGGTTGTAGGCATACATTCTAAATGTACAGGATATTCTACTGTTTATCCATGCATTGTTACCAAAAGAACAGAGTAAGTGGGCTATTTTGTTATTGAAACTAACAATCAGCAGTCTCTCTCAAGAAGGGTTGTATTGAAATATTAGTTTTCTTCTAAAGTGCTATGATTAACGAGGAAAGTTAATGCACATTCCTGGCTCTGGCCAGTGCTAACCAAGATTGCTTAGAAAAAAATGACTCTCTGGTAGTAGTATGAAATCTTATGGTAATTAAGCTGAAGTAGGAACATTTGTTGATAGTTACCAGATGCTTACCATCTGACAGTTTCAAACTCTCAAAACTGGTAGGTATTTGCTATCCAGACTTTAGATATAGAAAAATAGCAGTTAAAAACAGTTGCTCTGCTCATCAAATCTGGGACTTGTTTCATTACTGCATTGAGATTATTGCAGCCCTTATTGCTGGTGTGAGTCCTGGGTCATCTTTTTCACTTTTTTTCCTAGAATGTAGGAATTGCATGGCACATTTATATTTTTATCTCTCGAATTTCTACCTTGCTTCTTTTGTGCCTCAAGGAGGGCGAGTTAGTCCTATATTTCTAGTTTACCTTTTTTTTTTTTTTATGATATTGCAGTTTGTAGATTAGTGAAGCTGACCTTAAAGTAAAGCACACAAAAGAAGAAAACACATCTCTTTTCTCTCAGCTATTTTGTTTACATGATCTTTAAATAATTTGGGTAAAAATCCCTAAACTGCACTCTGAAGTCCACATCTGCTCTTGGATAAACAGAACCTGCACTATGCCCAAGTTTCTGGAGTCTGGAAATCAGTCCAGCCTTAGATATTTGTTGCAGATGGTTTTCTCTTGTGACAGGATTGAGTTTTCTGGAAAGAGTCCTTTTTAAAAAGGCTCCCCATTTGCTGCCACAGTTAAATGTGATAGGTGCATCTATAATAGGTGCATTTTCTGTGCTGTTGTTTGTCATGTCATTGTCTGGCCAGAGGAAAACCTTGCTCTGATCTGCTTTGACCACAGGGCTGCCTGTAAGTACTTGTCTGTTTCCTTGTGCTGTTGCCTGTGAAACTTGTATTTCTAGAGGTTTATGTGGTGTATAAACTTCAACTGTGTTGGAAACCTGTATGGCTGATAAGTCACAAAGTGGCTAAAAAATTGGTATATTAGTGTGCTTCATTTGCACAGCCATTTGTAGGGTTGTCCCTGATTTCTGGGTGAAGTGTATGGCGAATTACCTTATGTTTCAAACACATAGTCAGGATCTTAAAAGAGGAATGGAGCTGTCTGTTACCAGTTATGAACCTTAAATCCTTAACCAGCCAAACAGTACCTGTCTGTAACAAGTCCAATGTCTAATGAAGAAAGTGGGACATGACATGAGGTAACTGGAACTGCAACTGTCTGATGTCAGTGCCACGAATCCATACGCAATGACAGAGGGATGCCATGCCTCTCTGAGAGTGTGTGGAAGCTGCCAATAGAGAGGTCCTGGAGCAAAAGGCTGATTACCCATGATGTCACGTTAAGCAGTGGCACAATTTGAAGAATCAATGTCTCCTCATGTTTATCACTGCTAGGAAGATGCCATCAAACATCCCCATCAAAAACTTCATAATGAATGTTGTGACCATCACTAGTGGTGTCTTATAATCCAGTAATGTGATCTGTACACAGTCCTGTTCTTTAGGGTCTTTTCTCCCTTTCCTTCCTTCTCATGTATTTGAAAAAAATGCTTTAGAAAGTGCAATTTTATTTGTTCAGGTCTCTCTGTGCCTCAGTCATTGTACTAGTAATAACCAACTGCATTAGTTTGATGTAGGCTGCTCTTCAGACTTAGGTCTCTCATCACAGCTGCTTGGACTGTTGATCCATGGGATATGTATGCAGCAGGGATACCTCACACTTTCCTCCCTCAAGCCCCCTCTTGTCTTGTAAGCCCTACTTTGAATGATTAAATGTAGCATGATGATCACTTGTATTTGTATTCCATAACATGAAGATATCATTAGATTTGTTTTAACTGGTGTCCCTTGACAGTTGGATAATAACTTTATTAGAGTGTTGTCTTCAATGAGGCTTTGGTTTGTTTTTGTCAATCTTAAAATTGACCAAGAAATTTAATTTACTTTATCTCCTTGATTGTGGTAGCACTTAAGAGGAATTACTGTAGATCAAGTTAAAAGTTACTTTTCTGTTAAGACTGGTGAAAGAGATAGTTTTTCTTCTTTCTTTTTCTGAGTTTTTGGCTTGGGGGTCTTGGGGTTCTTTGGTTTTAGTTTTTGGTATGGTTTTTTATTGTTGTTTTGCTTGATTTGGGTTTTTTTGGTGGAGGAGCCACGGGGGGAGTGTTGTGGGCATGCAGTTGCAGTGCAGCACATGTAGTTTTACAGCTTTATGCAGACAGCTGTTACTGGTGCCTGTCCTTTGTTGTGAGGGGCGTACCTCCATGTACTCTTGTTTGCAGAACTCTTAGAGGTACAAAGCAGAAGCGATATCTGCAGGTTTTGGGGTGATGTAATCTATTTGGATACTGCAGTAAAAGCATGGAATCTGTTTTGTACTGTAGTGAACTGAACAGCTTTTTGCTGAGAGAGGTCATAAGAGATCAGAGCTGTGTTGCAGTGGTTGAGCACTTACATAGATGGGAAGCTTTGATGAGAACTTTTGTTTTGTCTTAGCAACAGGCACTGTTGACTTCTATTTTTGCTGTTTGTGCAGAGCCCTGATGTTGGTTATAGCCCTTGACTTGCGCTGAAACAAGTAGGTACAGTGAAAACTGAAAGCACTGTCTAAATTTGGAACACCCGTGATCATTAGAAATCAATCTCTTGAAACAAAGTGATTTTTACTTTTTTCTTTACTGTAAAATCAGTAGTTCATTAATGTAACATAGGCAGGAATTTTTTTTTTACTTTTTCAGCCTTTTGTTTTTGTAGTTTTCAGACCGAATGGTGCATCCTTAGTAATGTGTAAACTACACAATGTGTATTAGCAGGTGAAATGGAAATTGCAAGGTCAGGTCTCTTTCTCTGAAAATCATAGTTGTGCTGATTTGATTATGGTTGATAACTTGAAGCATTCTCAACTTTTCTTTCACCCATAAGTTATTCATTTTTTATTTGTCTGAATTTGAGATGGAAATTGCTTCAGAGAATACATGCACCCCAAACTCAGGAATATAGCAGCAAGAGTCCAGTTCTTATTACCAAATAGTTAAATTGGTTTAAGTTATCATGAATAAAGCAATTACAGGTATCATTAGTGGTAGGATACTTCCAACTTGTCTAGTCAGAACTCCTTCAGAAGAAAAGGAATGAAGATATAAACTCAAGGGAAGGTAGAAGAAACATTGAAATAATAGTGAAAAAACACCCCAACGTCCCAGAATCTCTTCATGAGATGCTCTTTGTAATACATTTTTTGTTCTCTTCTGTTGATGAGACTCTCCCTTTGGCATTGCCTTCTTGCACCAAGTCATGCTTTTCTGTATTCTCCTTGTCTGGCAGCGTAACTAAATGCCATTCATGTTTAAGTGATTACATGGCCAGTGAATTGCCGTGGTCACCTCTGTCTCTTCAAGCCATTCCAGCTTGTCACCTCTCTGTGCCAGTTATTGCTGTCATCATTTCTGCCTTGCCAGTTCTGTTTCTGAATCTTTGTGTAGTTGTCTGTTGTTGTGGTTGTTTCCTGTCCCCCCTCCCCTTCTGTCATGATTGCTCTGAGGTCCTCTGCCCTCATCCTGGGCTCTTGCTATGCTGTGTTACTCTGCCTGGCTGGTTTTGTGAATCCTGACCTGCTGCCTCAGTGTTACTAAGTAAAAAATTATACAGATGGGAAGAGAAGAGTTCACATCAGGTTGCTCCAGTTCTTTATAACTTTGAAGTACTTGCAGCCCTGACCTTCTTCGTGGAGAGTTGTCCAGAACCAAGAATGAGGGAGTGAAGCTGGGGAGGTCTACATTTAGAGAAGAGAGTTTGTAGGTGGCTGTAAGAGCACTCTGTAGTACTATGTAACTAACTGGTTCCTCTAGAGCAGGAAAGGTGTTGAATAAGTGTTTTTGTCCTCTGTCACTTTACAGTGTGCAGTAAGGTATTAGGCCAAAATCCGTTCAACCCTGTGCTGTTACCACCAATGCCTTTCAGCGTCTTGTAGGGGAGACCAAAGCAAACAGTGGTAGAGCTGCACTTGTCCATCATCTGATTTGGAATAAAGCTTTGGAAGCACTCCAACATGCTTTACTGCACGTTGTAATTAATGTTCAGATAATGCCCAGAATCATAGTAACAAATGAGTAACCACCTAACTGGGTGCAAAAACTGTTTTCCCAGCCTGGACAACAGAACAACAGCAATATGCTTGTAACAGTGGTCCCTGACGAGCCTGTCAATCTGATTAGTCATGAGACATTATTTTAATTAAATCTTCTTTGGGATGGTGGTGATGAAATGTGACTGGCAGCCTGTTCCTGTGTTACTGTGTGTAGTGTTTAACAGATTTTTGCTGACAAGTGCCTTCTGAAGTAACATTGTCTTAATAAGTGCACACTCAGAGTGCATCAGCAAGACCTGTGTGATACAAATTCAAATGCTTTGTGAATCTAAAATGACTGGCTCTTGAAATGATCCATTTCATGACTAGCTTGCTGCTGATGTGCCTTAGCTAGTCCTGTGGTTAATTAAGGTGTTGCATATGGCAGAGGAATTATTTTTCCACTGCATCTTGAAGTTAATGCAGACACCAGATCAGCATTAGGATTTTACTACAGAATTGTCAGCAAAAGCAAGATACATATATCTTATGTGGGATGACACTGAGACTTTATGCAGTTCCAGAGTGATAGGCTACTGCAAAACTCCTTGGAAACTGGATGCGCAGTTTTGGCTTGTTGGGATTTGTATACATTGCTGCTTGTGTCCCTGGTGCAGTAACCAGTAGTAACTGGTGCTGCCTTGAGCAAACACCCTTATCAACTGAAGATGGCAAAGTGAGGAGGTTACTTTGTCTAATCAGAAGTTTTTGGAATCCTCTAAAAAAAAAAAGGAGTTCCTTTTTAGTCTCAGGTAGTAACTAGAAAAAAGAACTTTGAGAAATTAAAAGTAGCGTGTGGAGGTTTTGCCCCAGGTGGAGAGTGAGCAGTGCTTGCACACAGTGCCACTCAGTCTTCAGTGACAGAAGGGACTAGTGAGGATGTGAGAGCTCTATGAATTTACATGTCACCTGGCTTTTTCACTAAAAACAAATCCAGTAGATGACCTACTTGCTACTCTCACACAGAGGAACTACCAACACAACAGCTTGTCTAGCAGTGAAACCTGGGTCTGAATGTGCAGCTATTTCATGTGCTGTTGTCTGCAGTCTGGGCACTGGGACCGGTAAGGCTTGTTCAGCTCCAGTGGTTGACATGCAGCTCTACTGGGTAGTCTGGTGACTTTGCCCTTGACATCCTTCCTTGGATGGCAGGCTTAGCACTGTTTCACCTTCTTTTCTTTCAATCTTTGAGGCCTTAATGGTTTTTTTGTTTCTGAGAACAAGGTGCCAGAACCAGTTTCTGGCTTAGTGGAATAGTTTCAGATGTAATAGCACTGCTGAGAGAGGTTGGTGAGTTCTGAAAAGAACTTGACAAACATTGGGCAGGATGACGTACAGTTTTTATGTGCAGCATGCACCTGGACTTGCCCAGCATGACTCACTTCCCCATGGTCCAGCATCTGCCACTGTGTTTCACGAAGTCTGGTTGCACGTGGGTGATCTTTGTACAGCTTTGGCTTTAGCTTTGTGTAGGTTTCCCGTTAGCTGGGGATGGTTCACCTCTTGATTTCAACATAATGTTGAAAGGGATCTTTGCACTGCAAAAGGGACTGTCCTAGAGTTCCTGAAACTGGCACTTCTTGTCCCCCGTCCTGTCAGCAGCAACAAGGAGGAAATAGGTAAACTGTGGAATCCTCACCTTCCTTTATGTTTGCAGTTGGAATCTACAATGGGAACAAGTGAGCACAAGAGTCCTTGACAAGAGGAATGATGGGCATAAATGTTAGATCTGCACCATGTTGTTGTGCTCTGCTGCCTGTGGGGATGTACCAGAGGTCTCAATGGTTTTGAAGAACAGCTGTTGGGCATTTCAGTCTGAGATGGAGAACTTCAGAGACAAAGGGCATCTCTGAGTCTTTGTCATGCATAATGTTACAAGGAGTACTTACATTCAATTACTCTAGAAATTGTGCTGTAGTACCTTGTGATGTACTTCTAATCTAGCAAAATCCCTATGTTATTGAGTATACCATAAGCATCCTGGAGCAGAATTTTAGCTGACAGCTTATCTATCTTGAACAACTCTTCTGGTGGCCCAGACCTACTCCCTGTGAAAAGCTGGCTAGCCACTTCTGTGTTTAACATCTTGGCCAGGTAGGATTCACATCCACATTTTAAGAGTTGCTGCTAAATGCTGTGGGCAGTGGATGGGGTCTGTTCTCATTGATTTCTTGTGTTTATCCAACATATCTTTCCCATGGTACCATTTATTTTACACCTGTTTTATGCATTGCCCAGTGTGTGTAGATGAATGCCATGCTGGCTAACTGGCTGTGTAGCCAGTACAGTAGTATCCCTTTCTTAGAGCAGCAGGGATTAACTGAAGAGGATCAGTGTGGTATTTCCAGTAGGAAGAGCTATTCTTAATGACAAGGGAGGCAGGGTGTGCTTCATGAGGCTGAGACAGAGTGGCCTCTGTGTGCTGTGATCTGTAACTCTGTTTTCCTGTTCACCCTGATTGTGTCTCGTCTGTTTGCTGTTTTGGTTTTTTGGTCGGGGCTTTCTTTTTTTCTTTATATTACTGCTTCAATTGGCAGGCCCTGGTCTAAGTTATTTGTCTGCTCAATTAGTTTCAAGGCTAAAAAATATGTTTGCTTATCTGTTTTGGGAACAGGCACATCAGGTGTCTGCAATGTGTTCCATAACCTAGAGATAAGACTCTGGAACTGCATAGACTCACTCTGTGCTACATATTCAAAGTTGTTCAAGCTGTTTTAAAATGTTTTTCAGGTTCTAGATGGCTTCTAAGAAGTTGGGATCTGACTCTCATGGTAAGTGAAATTTAGCATCCTTGTCTTTTCTATAGGATGAATCCTACTATTGCTGCTCACTAATGTCCTAGCCTAGACAGTCCATAGAGACTAATCTGTTCAGCCTCTGAGTAGTTTTTTGTTAGGAATGAAGTGCCTTGGCTTCCTTCTTGCATAGTTGCTTGCTGAATGCTGTGTTTGCTTGTTCTCTGATTAAACTGAAAATCAGTCTCTGGCTGTTCCCTGTTCCTTCATGACAGAATAACACATTCTCCTTCCCCAACAAATTCCCCTTCAAAATCAAAGCTGAACTGCTCTGATGCTTGCTGAACTGGGCTCTAGATCTGTAGCATCTTCCTATGGAAATCACATGAGAAGTTGAATTGAAAGTGAAGCTTTTAATGCAACATTGAATTGTACTTCATTTTTGCTCAGCCATGAATTTCTACCCCTAATTGACAAACTTGGTTCAGAAGGCAGATGAAGAAAAGACACTATTTTTCTGTCTTCTACATATGAGATGCATAAAGTCATGCAGGTGATTGGTATCATAGAATTTATTTGCCTGTAATGTCCTTAGTTTTTTAGAAAATGGGGTGTAATTTGAGTATAATTAATGTTGCTGTGGAACATGAAAGTTCAGTTTGTTGTATGTAATGTGGCTTCCTCAAATTAGTAATCATGACTTTTCAGGCTATCATACCTAACGCTTTTAGAAATTCAACCTTGATCTTCCTGGATCATTTTTCCAATAAAAGGGTCCTGGTGAATTCAGTTTTTCCTGCAGCTTTTTATTCAGTCTTGCAAGTGTAAAGTTGAAGTAAAAAATAAGAAATGTCTCACTTAAATACTGGGTTAAGGATTAATAGAAATAGTGTATCAAAACTTCATTTTTAGATGGTCTCCTTCGTTGCTGTGGCTCAGTGACCCTGCTGCAAGACAACTAATTTTTTCATTTGGTAGTCTCCAGCTATTCAGCAGTTGCTCCTGTGTCTAAAAACAGTCTCTATGAATACTCTGATCTGCTTGTCCTTTTGTCTGTTTTTATTTTTCTCCTCACCTAACCAGACTAATAAAGGCTGCTCAGGGCTAGAATTCAACATGTCTTAAATATATCCCAGAATAGTATGGTGTGGTGGAACATGCTTTTGGCTTCGAAATAACCAGGTCCAAACAAATGGTGCTGTGAGCTGCCTGGTTAACTTGTGTGCTCCTTTGTGTACCCTCTGTTCCTAATCACACTGTTGCAGTACTATTTCTGAGGAGTAGTGGACCAGCTTCCTTGTCTTAATTATGTCTTAAGAGATCAGCAGGTCAGTTGTTTTGGTCTTGTCCAGGGTTATCTCACTAAGTGAGTTTTGGTTTACTGTAGAGCATCCATCCCCATGGCTGCCTCCAGCTCAGTGTCTCTGGCAGGCTGATGAAATCAGTCAATATAGCTGATGTATCTCTTGTGGTTATTGTTGAACTGCTTATTAGAGGTCAAAGGGCTGTCACTGAATCACAGAATGCTTGAGGCTGGCATCTGCAGATTGTCGTGTCCAAACCCCTGGCAGGGTCACCTAGGGCAGGCTGCTCAGGACCATGTTCAAATGGAGATGAGGATGGGAACACAAGGTATGAGTGGAGGGAAAGGAATCCCTTTTCCTGTGGATTATGCCAGGTGTGGTTTATGCTTCAGTATTTCAGTTGTATTTTTGCTGTCGCTGTACAATTTCAAAGCTTTTTAACTCTGATTTCCAACAATTATGCAAGTGGTTTGTGTGACCACAGCAACTAAGTTACACATGGTTTCAGAAGTGTTCCCCACTCATGCCTGATAACTGTTTTGGTTGTTTTGTTAGGTTTTTTTTTTCTGAAGTGTTTCCATTTTGGTGCCAAACCAGACACTTCTATGAGTTATGCTGAAGTGAAGACTTGTAGTAGTTTGCTGTGCCAGAAATGTAGTACAGAGACCAGGCTGACAAGTACACTTTTGTCATGCCTATTTTCAGAAATTACTCAGTATGCTTTTAACTGATACAAGGATGAAGTGGCTAACAGTCTTACTAAATAACAGTTTGGTAAAAACTTACGTTGTTTCACTTGAACGTGTGACTTTTGTAACAATATCTTCCAGAATACCTTTTTAATGTAGGTTTTTCTTACTGCTGTAGAATGTGGCATTTAAAACAATTTGCACCCTTTACTCATCAGTGTGTGCACTGTGATCTGCTCACAGAAAGAAAATGATTCTTTGCTCTCTGGATAAGATTTCAGCTTTACCAAGCTAGTACTGTTCTGATTGGGCTGAATTCTATGTGCATAGGTGTTTTAACTCAGACTTTTAGCCATCAAATGTCCTAAACCATTTGAGGTGTTTTTAATATGTGCTTATGGGCTTTTTCTCATAGTATATTCAGGATGAGATTATAGCAAGGATTGTTTTTTAAAAAAATCAGAATACTGGGGAACAAAGTAGGAATTTTTTTTCCTTAGTCAAACTTCTGAGGTTAAGCTGGCAGCTTAATATAGCTAGTCTAGGCATGCTTAGTATTTTTTATTTACTGTGCAAAACAGGATTGCTGGTATGTAAACAGCAAAGTTTGTGCTTGCACCCTCTGTGGCTGGTATCTGCTTCAGGTGTAGTTGTGCAAGGGGAAGTGCCCACTATATATTGTAAACAGGTCTAATAAGACAAAGATTTACATGCTGAGCAATTTGGGCTGGGAGATCCATGTGGAGAGGTAATCTTGCTGCACTTGGATCATCTGGTGTAGAGCAGCCAGTGGGACTAACAGGCCATGGTAGCAGCAGTTGGCAGATCTGGTTGTCTCTGACCTGGCCATGATTTACTACTCCGGCTGCAGAGGCTGCTACGGTTGTTATTTCTGTATAAGCAAATGCTTTGGCATATCAGGCTCTCAAGTTGTCAGCTCAAGTACAACTTGGATGCTGTGTTGCAAAGAGTGATCATGTTGGCCAAATGAGGTGCTGTCTGGATGCTGTGCAGTGCTTGGATATGTGATTCCCAGTAAGGATCACTGAAAATACTGTCATATTCTACCTAGAACATTTTTTTTCATCCTAGAGGTGCAGGTGGGATGTAGGTTGTTCATCCTGACCGTTTCAATGTGTCCTAACAGGATTCTGTGACTACCCAGTGTGTGCACAGTATGCGAACTCAAGTAATGACAGCATATAAACCTTTAACTGCAAATTGACAGGATGTTCTTGTTTATGAGAGCTGCTCAGCCTCTAGGAGTCTGTGGCTGCCTTGTAGATGAATCAACAGTGAGGGAACATAAACAGTACTTACACTGCCATCTGAGTATGAAAATGAGTCAGATAAAAACAGCAAGTCACAGTTCACTGAGTGAGGAGGGCTTGGTCACTGAACACCATCTCAGATGTTGCCACTAACGTCTTTCTGTATCTGTGTCACTCAGGAAGAAGCTACAAGTGAGGCCTAGAGTCACTCCTCAGATTGTTACACATGCCAGAAACATTGCCTCTGATTCCAAAAGCTTAGACCACTGATCCAAGAGACCACTTTCAGTTAATGGAAAAGCTGTTTAGTTTGTATTTTGGGTTTTCTCATACTTCTTCACTTTTTCTCAAGGAAAACACACTAATACTCTGGCTGCTTGGAGGTGGTTGAGCTCTAAGTGTTTTTTTTCGTTGTGAATTTGCAGGAGAAGTGTCATCCTAGGAAAAAATGACAGATGTAGGGCCTGATAAAGTTAGATCACCTTGTTTCAAAAATTAGAATTGCTGTGTTAATAGCCTTAGTATTTCACTGTGTTTTGTTTAAAGTGGAATGGCTTTGTTTCATTGCTTTGCATTTGTGACCACTTCTGTCCAAATGCTACTTACTACTTGTATGTCAAAACCTGGATTGTAGTTTGTCTTAGTTGTTCTGAAACGGAGTAATTTTAAAATCTGCTTTGAATATGACAAAAATGCTGGATCTTTTTATAGAGATAGAATACAGTGTTCAGGAGAGCTTCATCATCCAGTTGTGTAGGAATAGTGTTGTCACAAAGGAAACTAAGATACTGATTGCATTGATGTCAATATCTGGTGTATTGTGGTTATGAGATATGAGAGGGTTTGCTTTTTTTTTTTTTTTTAATCCTTAACATTTATGGGCTAGGATTTAGGAATTAAACAAACTCTGACTGAACTTCCTAAACTAAGAGACACTGAGGTCCAAAGAGCTTCAAACTCCATTTGTATTGTTATCTGGTGTAGATGCTGCAGTGGAGATAAAATAGCTCCCAAGCACAACAATGTGAGCCTGAATTGAAAGCATGAAATTTGTGAGTTGTGGGGATTTTTTTATCAATACAATTCCTGCTTCTGATTTCAGGGCCTTTCAGTTACCTTGATGATGTCCCATTTAAGATAGGAGACAAGTTCAAAACCCCAGCAAAGGTTGGATTACCCATTGGTTTCTGTCTATCTGATTCTTCTCAGCTTGTCAGAGAAGCCCAGGTAAGTGATATTTTGCCTTCCTGCTCTCTTTACCCTCACTCCTGGCCCCAACTTGTGGTGCTGTATGTTCCAAGTTACCACAGTTTGCAGACAGACAGTCTTGTATTTCTAGAAGATCTGTTGGGCTATATAGAAAGTAAAATATGATGAGGCATGCAGAAAGCGGCTAATTTTTATTGCCTTAAAAAGCCATTGGGCTTTTAAGCATTTGTTTTAGTGTATCTGCTTCAAAGAAGCACTGTGGTTTTGTGTGCTTGTAGTTAGTTCTGAATGTTACCTTGACAAAATTTGAATATAATTTTTAACAGGATAAATTCCAAGAACTGATACACCCAGGAAATGACATAATATTCAGTTCTTACTTTTTTCTGGGTAGTTCTGAGTGAGAGTTCTTTCTAAGCTGTGGGTTACAGCTTGGTACACGGATGGCTTCCCTGCCTTGAGGAGCATGTTTCTGATAAAATAAACTGTTAGTAGCATAAAATCAATTGCTTTAGCACAACTGTTGGAAATCTAATCTCCAAATGCAGGTTATGATACAGGATGTCTAATTGAATTATGCTTTCTCATTTGGATCCATGATTTTCCTTGACCAGTCCTAACTGATGATTGTTTTTACTTTGTGACATATTGCTGTAGGTGGTTCTGCTTTGTTCTTGCTGTTTTTGTTCTCTTCCTGCCCTACATATTACCCTGTTACCCTACTTCATGGCTTTTCCCTCATAACCATTAAACAACTCCCTGATTTTCCTAGTACCCATATTTCCACTCGGTTAAGCTGGTGTGGGAGAGCCAAAGGAGATGCTGATGTCCTGTCCTGTTGCTGGCTTGATTGTGCTGTGTCTCCATTTTTCTGCCAAGCTGGGGCTCAGCCAGCATAGTGTGCTTGTTCAGACTGCAACACCCTGCACAGTGTGGACTGTGCATCTCACAGTGGAATTTGACTCTTTTTATAGCTGTAATGAGCGCTGTTAAAAAAAAAAAAAGTGCAGGAAATACATCTTCTCACCCATATTTTTGGTATTAAAAAATGTGGATATTTAAAGATGGAGTTAGGCTCCTCAAAATTTTGCCCTTTACAACTAAGCCAGTCTGTGGTCAGTACGCTGGTAATGAGTAGATGCCTCCTTGTGCTGATCTGGCCTTAAAGGACCTGATGTCAAGTGGAAAAAGCTTTTGAGATCCTGTCACATCAGTAACTACAGCAAAATCTGCTGCTGACTGTATGTGTTGTCATTGGTGCAGCCACTGTATCCCCTTTGGCTGGTGAGGCACTGCACTGGAGTGGGAATGAAAATACTGCCTTAAACCAATGGATGTAGCACTCTAATATCAAGTCCCTTAGGAATCTTTTAGGGGACACTGAGTAATACTGTACTGGCCTTTGGATGCAAAAATACTCTGCTGAATGACTTGCAGAACTAGCGGGCCGGGGATGTTTCAGTGGTGCCAGATCAGGTGATTGTTCATCTAATAACTCATTAGACTTCCACTTGCTACCTCCCTTGTGCTGGGGGAAGAGGGTGGGAGGGCTGTGAAACTGATCTTGGGATAATGAGTAGTTCTAAAGCAAAGCTAAGTGTAGGAAGGAGGCAAAATACAGTATTTTAATCCAGGCTGCAGCCAGATTTTACTGTTAGTGGCAAAATTAAGTACTTCTAGTGTCTGCCAGCTTTTTCACAACCTGCAGATTGACAAAATGTTGCTGTTCCTGGTAATTCATGTAGCTCTTATTCTCTTTGCATTAATTTATGTTGCTGTTAGAAGTAGCAGCTATGATCCTTATAACTTATCTTTTTTTTCTTTACTTCCCCTTCTCTTCTTTTCTCTTCACGTCCATTCAGTATGACTTCTCACTGGAAAAGAAAACAATTGAGTGGGCTGAAGACATCAAAAAAATTCAGGCTGCCCAGAGAGAAGCTGAATGCAAGGCAGAAGAAGCTCTAGCAAACTCAAAAGCAGATCCAGAGGACAACACCAAGATGGGGTTCTCAGAGGGACCTTGCCCTGAAGCCATGCCTCCTCCTATTAACCCCATCCTTGCTAGCCTGCAGCACAATAATATTCTGACTCCTACCCCAGCCAACACCAGCTCTGTGAAGCAAAAGGTCCTCAGTCCATCTCGTCCAAAGGCAGATTTCAACCCAGCTGATTTTGAATGTGAAGAAGACCCTTTTGACAAACTGGAATTAAAAACTATCGATGATAAGGAGGAATTAAAAAATATCCTTGAAATTCATGTTGGTACTACTGGGCCAATTGTTGCCCAGCTGTTAGATAATACATTGCCTAAAGGAGGGTCTGAGTCTGTGTTGCAAGATGAGGAAGTTCTGGCATCCATAGAAAAGGCCACGTTGGACTTCAAACCCCTTCACAAACCCAATGGCTTTATCACTTTACCACAGCTGGGAAACTGTGAAAAGATGTCCTTGTCTTCCAAAGTGTCCCTTTCCCCCATCACTTCAGTGAGCAATATCAAATCCCTGTCATTCCCTAAGCTTGACTCCGATGAGGGTGATCAGAAATCATCAAAGCTCACAAGCACTTTCCACAGCACTACCTGTCTCCGCAATGGCACTTTGCTCAGCTCTTTGCAGACCTGTGCTCAGAGCAAAGCCAGTGAACTGAATGGACACCATATGCTTGGTCTTTCCGCTCTAAATGAGGACAGTGGCAGGGAGACATTATCCTCTTCATCCAGGCTGTCTTCCCTGGCTGTTTCGACTGTTTGTACAGAAGAAGAATCATCTCAAAGCACATCGACTACGGTAAACATGGAGTGGAGTGAAACTGGGGTTGCTGGTGAGAGGTAGAAGTGCAGAGGCAGCTCTTGCCTCTAAATTGCCCTGTTGCTCTGGTTATAATTTCATTTACTAGGAGTGAATTGAAGATCCTCTTAATTTACATGGTGAATTGATCAATCAAACAGGTCTTTGTGGTGGTAGTTCTGATCCTTAGATTATTACCCTGAATTTTCCCCAAATTTGACATTTTTAGACCAAATCCAGTGATTGCTTTTTCAGCTCTCATTTTTTGTTGAGAGTTGCACGCCTTTGAGCTAAGCATATAAGGCATCTTCTGTGTACAGTCCTGCATTTTGTCCTACCCAGATGAGATATATCAGATTCGGAAGTGCTGTTAGGCTTTGAATCAAATCTCTTCTGGTTTTCTTCTTTGGTTTGCTTGTTTATTTGCTGGAAATAATGGGAAATGCAGGCTTCTCAAGGAATAGAATTAATATAGAAGTAATAATAGGTTAAAACACCCAGATGTGGTGTGTCATTCGGGGAAGAAAAAAGTGCTTGCAGTTGACCTACAGTGAAGTAAGCCTATTTTTTTTTTTTTTTTGAGTTTCAATTTTCTTCCTGAGATCCTTTAAAAACCCAATCCTTAACAGGAAAAAAAATTACAGTGATGTGAAATCGTGTATTTGCCCTTTTTTGTGAAGAAGGGTGGAGTCATTGCTAAGTGGAGACCCAAAACAGCCTTGAAGATCGTCTTGTATTGTATTTTTAACGTTACAGTTGGTCACCATGCAGGTCTGAGATGGGAGATTGACTCTTCATTTCCTCAGTCTTGTTGCAAGTTCTAAAATGACTTTGAGAATAGTAACTTCACATCAGGTGTTGTCTTTGTCTCTTTGTGAATAAGAACAGAGATTAGAGCAAGCTTGTGGGGTTTTTCTTTTTGAAGAACTGCAGATCAGGACACCAGTACTCATGAAACCTAGTGAAAGCTGTGTATTCAAATCCTCTCGCTTGTTCTAAAATAATCTGGGTTTTCTTCTCTGTCCAACATAGGCAGTGTTTCAGTGATTCTGTGGTTTTAGAGTCGTGCTGTAGGTTTTTGTGTGACACCATGTGCTGTGAAACAACTGATGCTGTCTCCCTTTTGTCCTTCCAGTTCTTTTCAGGGTTAGATAAATGCACTCATAATTGTGAAGTACAATATTCTGGGAAATAGTGTATCTGACAGAGCAGAACAGCTGATTCTTGATGACTGGAACAAATTCAATGCTGTTAACTTTGGCAGGAGCAGCAGTGTGCTGAGCACCTGCTCACTGCTGCAGGTCACAGGTGTGAGGGGGCCTCTGTGATGTCAGTTATGGAACACATACCATCTCTGGGGATGAAAGATCACTTACAACTAGATAGAGTGGCATTAAGATGCCTAAATTTACACTCAAACTATTCAAATCTCTCTGCTGAATTAAAATTTTTTTTTTAAGACCAAGAGGGAAGTGTATTCTTGATAATGTTGTACAGGAAGATGCAAAGTGGGAAAAAAATAGACTTATTAGGAGAAGTAATAAAATTAACTAATTAATTTGAAACTATTTACACTTTGGAAGTAGTGAATCAAGAAATAATTATGCTGACGAAATTTAGTTCTTTGTGTTTAAATTCCAGGAGTTCAGATTATACTTGTTTTATGTTTCCACAGTATAGTTCCACTGGAAAATTATGGCTGATATGTAAGAAATTTAAGTAAATGCAGCAAAATAATTTAAATAAATGTAACAAAAATCCTCAGAGTATGAAAACAGTAGAATGAAATCACAGTCCTCTCTGTGGCTGGGAGCAGAAGGCTTATATCCAAATGTATTCCGCAGCGATTTTTTTTTTTTTTCCTCACAAGATTAGCAATTGTAACTTTGAATTTGCAGTTACCATGGGAGTTTTTACTTTACCACTGAATTGGATGTAGGAATCTTTGGATGGAAATAAATCTTTAGTTTCTCTGAGGCTGCATAGGTTCTGTGGTGGTCCCCTCTCCTCACTTTTATTTTTTCTTGAATCTCAGTATGTTGATTTTTGCAGCTTTAGCAGAGGTAGAAATGACTAATGAAGACAGCAGATTGAAATTAAACTCAAGTAGATTGTGTAGGAGGAGTTGGCTTTCCCAGACTGTTGAATCTCTGGTGTCAAAAACAGTTTTGGTTTTCCTGGCTGCAGTGTCAATAATCCACTAGCTGATTTTAGGGCTATTTTCCCTTGTTCAGTGTATCTTATATTCCAGTGCTTTTTGCCCTTGAAAAAGTGTCTGGAGAGAGGGTGTGTCTGAAGAACACACCATGAGAATAAGTTCTTGGATATCCTAGTGCATCAGAATGAATATGATGTCTCAGGGTTGGTTTTCTAGAAGAGAAATTCTTATCCTGGAAGATGTTCAGGAATGCAGAAGAAAACCTCCTTGTTGGTGGTTTGGGATCTTTTTGCAAATAAATGGAATTTGTCAAAATCCTGGTAGATCTTTTCAGAATTGGTTTTCTGTAGAGGGTTTTTTGTTGTTCAGTTTGGGCACTAAGGTCTTTCTGAAGGAAACCTTTCAAGCAATCAGTGCTGACATAATGAGTATTAAGAAATGCTAAAAACTGCGGTTTTTGGTCCACAGTGATTTCTTGCAATCTGTTCTGTTTAACACGCAAGAGTTCTAAATGTATTAAACTGAAATGTGTAGCTTTGGTGAGGCCGAGGCCTGACTTTGCACTGCTGTTAACTTGGGCAGGTTGTACAAAGTGGTGGGATGGTTCTGCAGAAGCAGAGCAGGTGCACAGCAGGGGACATGACCCAGCCCTGCTGGTGTGCTGGGAATGGGACACGTGCTGGCTAGAAAATACACATGTTCTTTTGAGCCAGTGTGGCACATTGTTCCTATGTGGTATATGGAGTTCAGTGCAGTGAATAGAAAAGAGGTGTATTTTTCTCTTACCCCTTCACATAGTCAAAAAGTGCAAAAAAGTCTTTAGGCAATGACTTCAAAATTATCACTGTTATTCAGGCAGTGTAGACTTGGTCAGGAGATGAACTGGGGCTGTGTGAACAAGCAGATGTTACAGTGACAGAATAAACCATCTTATAATTATTGTGGGGGTACACACATCTTTCTTGGAGTATAATCCATTTGTAGAATGCTGAGAGGAGGAACAATCCTTATGATGGTGAAGATTCTATAATTGCAGGCAATGGGTAATGTCAGCATCTCATATGTGGAAGCCTGATCAGACCCTAAAGTCTCCCATCCTGTGGTAGAATCTTCTATAAAATCCTTCTCCCCCAGCTGTGGCAAATTCTGCTGACTGGTGCATGATGTTTATACTTGTTTTATTTGTGTGTTGTCCAGCAGATACACCCAGACTACCAGGAAACAGAAATCCCTGTGGTAAGTTTCCAAATACACCTGTGTGCTTGCTTGCATTGGATCATGTTTATGGTAATCTTGGTAAGTGGTGCTCCTTTGAGTACAGAAAACAATAGGTCATGAGTAAACCTGAGGTGAAGGCAGCAATCTGTATTTCCTTTGAGGTGCAGGGTTTGGCTGTATCCCAGCCTTCACTGTTGCAGGGCTTGGATGTTCAAAGGCTTTGGTCACACCAGTAGGAGAGTGTTCATTGTGGAGAATCTGGGTTGTTGGTTGTTGATTGTTGCTTTGAGGGTTAAAAGAGTATGGTGGGAATTAGGCTACTTGGTTTCATCTTCACAGTATGTAACTTCCCAAGGCCACTCTAGAAAACCTTTTGAAATAATTACATGGGATATCCTGGTTCCAGTACTTGGCAGAAACAGGATGCAGGAGATGACCATCACCTCAGCCTTTGGGTTTTCCTCCTTAGGTAACACCCCAAAACTTCGCAGTGTCTAAAGTGCCCAATAACAGCAGCTGCACGAAGTGGCCAGGCAGTCTCGCGGCCGACCTGCAGCAGGGCCTCTCCCCCAGTGAGAGGCACTGTGTGGAGACTGTGGTCAACATGGGCTACTCACCTGAGAACGTCCTGAAAGCCATGAAGAAGAAGGGACAGAACATAGATCAGGTAAGAGTTCATGCAGTGCAAAGAAATGCTTGATTGGATGCTGGTTCTGCTGGGAAGCTGTCTTGGGTTTGCAAAATGGATGGGGAAATACTGTTACTACAATAGGGGGTTGCAACCTAAAGCTTGTGCTTATTTCTGGTGAGAGACTGCTAGAGTCAGCCACACCTGTGGGTGCTGGGTTGGAGCCATGCTGAGTTTGGGATGGGCCCTTTGCTCTATATGGAGCTGGGGGGAGAGATTCTGGGTCTCCCAAGAGCCATAAACACATCCAAAGGAAGCTTAGCATGGCTCTGTGCTGTGTTAAGAGCCATGTGACACAGAAATCCAGCCGGTTTCCCTTGTTCTGACCACGAGGGTTTACAACGCTGGCATCTCTCCTTGTAGAGAGATTGGCCCCTGCAGGCCTAAGACAGCTCTGAAAGGCTCCTTCAAGGCCCCACTGACCGACTTGTGTGTGCCCTGGTGCTGCTCCTTCCTGCTTGAGCGCTGCCTCCAATGCCTGCTCAAACCAGGTCACTGGGCACTAAGTGCTGATGGGCAAAGTGTGGCTCTTGGATCTGCTTCAAACAAACACTTCAAAGTGGGAGAACATGGCCCAACCTCCCGTGCTGGCCCTCAGCAGGCTGTGTGCTGTACAGAGCATGTCCCAGGGACTCCTGCTTGTGGGATTGATCTGCTGGCCTTCTCCCTACATACAGCTTAAGCTGTGTGCTGGAGTGAACTGTGGTATCAGATGGAAAAAGGGTCCCTTAGGAGGGTGGTTTTAAATCCTGCTCTACTTGCAAGTGCTGTTCTTTCACATTCCTAGCATTGCCTACCTGACCCTGCCCCTTAAAGGTGATGATGGATAAGAAATTTGACAGCAGTTTCTGTGTGCATGAGCTGGGATTTGCAGCTCACTTGCCAGTATGCTGAGTTGATCTTGAAAGGCTGACTGCTCTCAGATTACATCAGCTCTTGCTGTCTGAGAAGAAGCTAAAAGTAGACATGTCCTGGCTGATGGACCTACAGTTTCATTTTTAAAACTTGTAGTATAAAAAGCACAGTGAAACTTCTGCTCTGCCGTCAGAGGGCTTAAGATACACTTCTGAGGCTGCATTGACTAGAGCGAAGCGGATGGTCAGAGAGCACAGCAGGACAGAAGTGTTTGTCTGCACAAGCTCTTGTATAAGGAGTGTCTCAACTCTGCTAGGAAGGACTAGTATCTCTGTCCCTGGTGAAGCACTGGGTAGAATCATGCTCAACCTCTCTGCATGTATCAAGGTGACATTCAGCTGCCTGCTGCAAGTGCCTCTCTGCAAACACAGTTTTTTTCATTCCCCATAGGTTTTGGATTACTTGTTTGCACATGGACAGCTTTGTGAGAAGGGCTTTGATCCACTTCTTGTTGAAGCAGCTTTGGAAATACACCAGTTTTCAGAGGAGAAGGTGAGGGTGCAATGTGTGCAGAACGAGAAAAATGTGCCATGACAGGGAATTCCAGCAGCAATTCCTCTGGATGATGTAATCCTGGCTTTCATGGTAACGCTGCCTTGTTTCCAAAACTGACTGCCAAAGGACATCTTTTTGTTGATAAGAGCTAAAAATTGTTAAAGCATTAGAATTTGTCTGTGACTTACTGTTTGTCTCATTTGCATCCTTTTTTATGGGGACAGGATTTTTTTTTTTAGATCCTGCTTATTGTGGTCTTATTGTTTTGAATGCCCAGAGTTCTCTTGTGGGCGAGGTGCCTGGTACAGATACAGTTAATTTCAGCAGCAGCAAATTGTCTTTCAAACCTTGCCAGCCTGCCCTGGCCATGAATTTTCTCCCTTGTACAAGTGCATCTGCCTGGCTGCTCAGCAAATTGGGTTAGGGCTTGCTCTGGAAGAAGCTAGAAAATGCATGTGTTGGGGGCTGGTTCACTATCTGGCTGCTTTACCAGCACCAAAGATACAGCAAGAGCAGCTAGCAAAGGCAGGGGACAGGAGGATCTTTTAAAGTCTGCCAGCCTGTAGTGTGACAGGTTATTACATGAAATCTTTAGAGGTGCAACCCAACCCCGTGAAACATAGATATGTCTTCCCGTCTTTCTTGGTCAAGTGATAATCTTGTAAACAGAGCAATAGCAGTGCGAGGATGGAGAGTAACTGAGTTTGAGAAACCCATTTCCTATTGGCTCAGCCCCAGAATTGGAAATTGCTAATCTCCTGATTGCCCATTTCAACCTGCTTGCTTGTTTGGGATTTTTCCTTCCCCTGGAGTGGAGCAGATGCACTGTAAATGGCAGAGGGTTCATAAAAGTGATCAGCTGACTCACTTCTAGCCATTTTATTTTTCAAAGCTCAGGGACAATTCACAGTTGATGTTGGAAATACAGTATGTACACAGTGGGGTTTGTGCTAATCCCCCAACTTTGCCCTAGATTTGAGAAGCCAGTTGATAGCAAGGGCTACTGCACTGCTCCTGAAGTCCAAGTAATTTTAAAAAAAATCAGGTGCAGCAGGAGCTGCTGGATGGGGCAGCTGGGTGCCATTAATCAGCATTTTTGGGATCCCACATTGGGCCAAGTTGATAAATATCCTTCTAAGAGAGACGCACCCTGGCAGACTGAGCTTTGGTGCCCTGGTTGAAGAGGGTTTTGGAAGTGAAGGATGGCAAACAGAGGGGACAGAAGGTCCCTGTGGGCTGCTGTGCCCAGAGCTCTGGTGGCTCTGGTGTGAGCAGACTTTCTCCCAACAGAACTGGAATGGGCTGTGCTTGGGGAGGAGGAATCCACAGTCATGCTTCTGAAGACAGGCTCTGTGCTAAACTTCCACCAAGCACTGAGCCATCCACTTTTCTCTTGCAAATAACAGGCTATCTGTCTTTCAGGTCACAGAGCTTCTCCAATTAATGAGTCAATTTAAAGAAATGGGCTTTGAACTCAAAGACATTAAGGAGGTCTTATTATTACACGATGACCAACACAATGCTTTGGAAGATCTAATGGCCCGTGCAGGAGCCAGCTGAAGACACATTCCTGGATTCTTGGCGTGCAACGGAGCAGGACCAGCCCTGCCACCTTCACATCCAGTGTGACTTGCTCTCAGCGGAAGAAATCCAGCTTTTTGCATAGAAGGGAGAGTGAGTGAGCAAGCCTGCCTGCGTGCATCACTCCAGCATTTCTCTTTCCAATGAGGGCCAACTTTCATTCTTAAATTAAATTTTAAAGTGTCCTTTCCTAAGTTTCCTTTTTCCAGCTTGGCCACAGTAAGTTGAGACTGTCCAACCTCGACTGGAATTGTACATAGGTGGAGATGGAGTGGTTCCCCCCTCATTGTTGCACTGGTGTTGGACAGAAGAATATTAAGTTGGTTCTGAAACTAGAATGCTTTGGTTCTTTGAAGCTGCTTTCATGGTGTCTTGTCTGCTTGTACTGAATTACTTGACTGTGTCACAGTCCAGATTACCTGGTCAAATTTGACCTCTAGTGCAATGGAGTTTTATTTTTTGGTTGAAAGTTAGTCTGTAACTTAGTAAAACACTGGTTCAGAAACTGTCACTATGCATAAAGAGAGAACCTTAGGTTTTTCTGTCCTCTTGGTTTTTGTTTTTTACCCATGCATCCAACACTTCTGCCAGACATGAGTGTCCAATGCTGAGTGGTAAGGTTCCCTTGAAGCAGGTAAGCTGTGAACTCAACCTGGACCTGCAACTTGTGTTGGTTCTTGAACCTGAAGGCAGAGAGCTGAGGCTCAGTATTTTTAATCCCCCAGGCTTGTAGGATATTTAAGACAATGCCCTGCTAGAAAGTCAGTTAATCTTTTTGTTTTAAATAATACACAATGTGATGCAGGAGGTTTCTTTCAAGCACTTTCTTTAAAACAAATATACTCACTGCATTAGTTCAATTTTTCACACTGCTATAGAATTACATAATAATATCTAGTGCTACAAATCAGGTTTGGAGTTGTTTTTGATAGTTCAAAGTATTATGTTGTACATTGATCAAGTTCTAAGTACATGAAATATCAACAGTCTTGAGGGATCTCTAATTTGCTAAATATTTTGATTCTGCAGAAGAACAACTAATAAAACCCTGAAATATAACTCCCAGTGTCATGGTTCCCATCTCTCATGCTCTTTGGCCTCAGCAGTTGGGGACCTTGCTGGATCCTGCCTGCCCAGGTGCTGCCAGCTCCTGTGGGCACAAGTGAACACTGTTGGGCAGAACAACCAGAGGTCTCTGGGCTGCAGCTGCAGTGGTAGAAGGTGCTGTGCTTCTCTGTGGCTTGTTTTTGTTTCGTGGGAAAACCCCAGCCTAGGGATCCAGTTTAAAACTCACGTTAGAGCCTGGAGCTGGAGCGTTGGACCACTGGAGAGCAAAATGTCTCAGCTGATTGCATCAGTGTAGGTTTTTCAGTAGGAGGTTTCAGCTCATCAGGACTCCAAAGGAAATGGCATTTGTTTCCATTATGTTGTTAACTTTCTATGACCAAAACATCTAATTTGGGCCCAGTGTGCACTCCTGGAATTCTCTGTGGGGTGCCCAACTGTGTGAATTAAATGTTTACTTAAAATGATGCAAGAGAGGGATCTGCTGGCAAGTATCTAGGAGATGTGGAGAGGGATGATGAGGAGGAGCAGGGCAGGTTGCCTTGCACATAGCCCATAGTGTTGAGCTTCACCATTTTCTAGTGGTGGAGCTGAAATAAAGATTGTCTAAGAAGGACATTCAGCAGCTGGTGGGACAGCAGCTGCTGCCTGTGTGAGTGCAGGTAATCCCCAACTTTTCTTCCTTCCCAGGTGAGAAATGCAACAGTGAAGTGAGGAAATGGGGTTCCTGATTAATCACTGCTGTGAGCATTCAGTTGTGTTGCTTGTTCTGGTTTTCTCAGAATTGCTACTCCAGTGAGTCCCTGTCCGGTACCAGGCAGTCCTGAAGGGGCAAGAAGTCTTGGCTGGCAAAGAAATAACTATTTAGACCAAACCTCTGAATAAAATAATCTCTGATTGTATTTGTGTGCGGGGTTTTTTTTCAAAGTTCCCCTCCAAAGTCTTGCTCTGCTTCTGGAGCTCTTGTGGAGGTGATGATGGGAAGTGGCAGCTGTGAAGATGCAAGGTCTTATTTCAGAGAGCTGTGCCCACCCAAGTCTACCCTGGTGATGCTGCTCTTCTGGTGATTGCTACAACAGCATCTCAGAGAAGAAAGTACCACAGAGTGAGGGGATTAAGAGGGTGGCTTAGAAAAGAGGAATTGGTGAATGAATGTGTAACAAGAGAACCCCATGTGACCAGAGTTCAGTGTTCAGGGTGCTGTGCAGCACTTGTTAATCTGGTACTGTTCTGTCCTGGCACAGGTCACTGCCACTGTCCTGCCCCACTGTGGGTGGGGAGAGATCCTGCTGGCTGGAGCAAGGCTGAGCTCTGCCCTGCTCCTGGCTGGTGAGAAAATTGGCTGCACTCCTGGTCACACTCACGACCTTGGAGCTTTTCCTTAGGCTGTCAGGTCACATTGTTTCATGTCCCTGCTGTGCCTTTGTCAGAGGTTCTGTCTGAGGTCTGTGTGCCTGGGTGGGAAGGCTGGTGAGAAGTGTAGAGACAGTGCCTTAACTGGTGGTTGTGCTTTCAACAAGAGCATCTTTGAGCTGCCTCCTGCTGGTTGTGGACAGCAGCAGCCTTGAAATGGCTCTGATACTGCAGAGCCATCCTTCATCCCCATGGCAGCCAAGGGCTCCTGATCTGCAGTCGGGCAGTGGAAACGGCAGTTGCCCCAGGGCTTTTTTTGGCCAGCTTCGTGGCTCGTGCTCCGGATCTGCTGGAGCACAGAGCCTGTGTCAGCAGTATTCTGTGGCTGCTCTCCAGGCCAGGAAGGGTCAGTCCAGCTGCGGGTCAGGGTTCCTGAAACTCTCCACACCAGCAAGTCTGTGAAAAGGGGAGCTCATACAGATTTCCAGCCCCACTTAATCTTTTGCAGTCAATCAAATGGGCATTTTGATCATGTTTACCTAAAATGATTTTCACCAGAGTTCTGTAGCAAACTGAATTTTATTTAAAATTCTGTCAACCATTGAAATAAAGTATCAAGCCTTTGCTAATTAGAATTAATAATCATTGTGGCATCTGAATACAAAAGTGAATCCATTTTAGTTCTGTGTTTATTTGATGGGACATGACCAAGCTCTCTAAATCTCTTAGATTGCTTTTATGACACTTTTAACGCATGTTCAAGTGGAAGTAAAAACCTTTTGTAGCAGTTGTCAGTGAAATATCAAATAGTAGGAAGGGGATGACACTTAAAATGTTCATTTAGCACATTTTCACAAAAGACTTAGAGCAGCAAGTAGGTAATAAACTTCGAAGGGAAGAGAAAAATGTTACTATTTCTGACAACAGCTGGATAGTTTCTGTTGCATGTAAGGCACCCATTGTTCGGATCTTTGGGCATGCAGCACTTCAAGCATGTCCATGTTATTGACAAGGATGGGCTGATTTTCACAGCCATGTGCTCTATTTCTGTATTTCTGTCAAATCTCACCCTCAGTTGAGAAAATAAAATTTGGAGAACAGACATAATAAAATATTCAAGAAGGTATGGTCATGTGGATTGGCTGGATAACCTGTTTAAAAAAATTGTATCAGACATTGGAAAATTATGTGGGGTTGTTGTTTTGATTATTTGTTGTTTCTCAGTGTCCCTGGCCATTCCTCGAGGGAGCAGATAGTTCCTGTTCTGGGAATTGCTGCTGGGACTCAGATCTGCCAGAGACTTGCTTTTTTCACAATCGATCAGATGGGATTCATGGGTGGCTCCAATCTGGCAGCTGACTTAACTCACATCTCCTCTGCTCACAGAAATTTTTGGTCACTCATCTGTCTTGTCACAACTGTGCCTGTAGATTCCGAGGTTAGGACACGGCACTGTGGGTTGTGCAAATGATTCTTGTGTGTTGCTTAGGAATGTCCAGTTTATGTAAGGCACTCAAAATGCCTGTGAACATACTTTGCTCAGCTGCTTTTTAAAAACCTGAAAGAGTGATCAACCAACACTCATCTCCCAAATGTCAGAGTACATGGAGCGAAAATTTTCCTCCATGCACTGTTTCTGACTGGGCATCACATTTTCCTGTGACCTCTCTGACCTTTTCTTTGGTTCCAAATAGACTTGCCAAACTCCTCAGCTGCTCCCTGACTGCAGTATTTACTGCATGCTCGCTGAGACTGTGCTGGGGAAACGAAGTGCCCACATCTAATTTATGCCATCAGGAGGACTACCCAGCTGCCTTGTATGCCCCTCACCTTGCTCACAGGAAAGCTCTCACCGGCCCCAGGAAGTGGAGGGAATTGGTGGTTTTAAACACTTGCTCCTCCCTGTGTGGTTTTAGCAGAGTGCTGATCTCCTGCTGTGTGGCAATCCAGGGCATCCCTCTGGCTGCCCTGGAAGGTCGGGGACCCTGGCAGGGGGTCAGGAGCCCCCCTGTACAGAGCCCCGAGAGACACTGTCTCTGATCTCTGTCCATGGAAAAGAGTTTTCAATCTTACAGGATGAATTACAAGCTCTGAGTGTTTGATATAAGTAGTAATTAGTGTGGCACGGGTGCAAAAGTAGAATTTTAGGATCCTAGATAAGGGGTTCAAAGGGGGCAAGATGGAGGAAACTGGGCGTGCCTTGTCCTTTTTCTTCTTCTTCATGCCCTCCATGTTTCACTGTGGTGTTGGCATTTTTCTCTTGGTTTAGGCTGGGGACACACTGTTCAACATGGGTGATAGGTACTGGCACATTATTGTAAATATACCACACGTAGTTTTTGGTATATAATGTTTGTAACATCCCACTGAGGGGCAGAGCCCCGCACACTGTCCTGCAAGACAGACCTGCTGCAGGTCAGACAGAACATGTCATAGATAAGCAAGAATAAACAACCTTGAAAACCAGCACAGACTAATTATGACTTCTTTGGCAGTGGGGCTGAAAGACAGAGACTTCCTACAATATTGGGATCATTTAAATATCACAGATCCCGACATAACTGGTGTCCCTTTGGGTGGGCAGTCTGAGTGGGCACGAGCCCGGAGGACTCGAGCCCGGACTATCGATCTGCTGGCATCGACCCAGCCTGAACACCAAAGGGCCCAGTTTCCAGAAGGGCACGAACTTGATGCCAAATCTCAGACTGAGGAGAGGAGCACGGCCAGAGAAGGATTCCTGAACAGATAGCTCAAATCTCTGCAGAGATGAATCGCCTCAAATTCGACCTGGGAAGGAGGAGAACCCAAGGCGCCTGGGAACCTCCCCATTTGAGATCTCTCCGGATCGAGTTCGCAGACGACACAGTTAGTGATAAGACTGGTCAAAATCAAGAACACTAATTCCCAGAAGATAAAACGACCTTGAAGCTTCAAGATCCAGCAAATATTATGCTGGAGGCGACTTTACAGGAAACCGTGGGGGTTGTTCATAGCTATCAGCGGCCAGCTCTTACTCCCCCGGGAGGAGGGGTAGCATCTGGCCAACGGCGGACGGTGGGGGCCCCTACCAAGGAAGGGGAAGCGGAATTAACCCCATCAAAAAAGAGGGCGGGGGGAATGGTCACCCCCCATTGGGACTCCACACCCTGATCTTTTTGAGGCGTGTTTGCCTGATTTGCAAAGACCGAGGAGAAACTTTACCGTGGCGGCAGAACACCTTTCACCCCCCTTCACAGGGAAACAGCAGAGAGGCGGCGGGGTGGGGGGGCAGAGACAGCGCCGGGAACAAGAGGGGTGCAGGCGGGCTCTGTAGCCCCGGGGCAGGGCGGAGCTGCCTTTCCGGGGGCTGCGGCAGCGCGGGGACAGTGCGGGGCCGGCCGGGGACACCGCGAGGGCGCGCGGAGCCGCGCCGAAAAAGCGGGGTCTGGGGCGGCAGGAGGGGCCGGAGCGACCGGGGCCACAGCGGCGGCGGGCGCTGCTGTGGGGAGGCCCGGAGGGCGCACGGGGAACGCCGAAACGGAAGCGGGCGGCGCCGCGGGCAGACCCGGGCGGGGCCGGGCCGGGCAGGACCCGGGCGGGGCCGGGCCGGGCAGACCCGGGCGGGGCCGGGCCGGGCAGGACCCGGGCGGGGCCGGGCCGGGCAGACCCGGGCGGGGCCGGGCCGGGCAGGACCCGGGCGGGGCCGGGCAGACCCGGGCCGGGCAGGACCCGGGCGGGGCCGGGCCGGGCAGACCCGGGCGGGGCCGGGCCGGGCAGGACCCGGGCGGGGCCGGGCAGACCCGGGCCGGGCAGGACGCGGCGCGCGGCCACGGTCACGGCGGCAGCGGCGGGACACAGCGAGCGCGCGCCGATGACGCCAGCGGAGCGCGGAACCGCGCGGGGTGCCCGCGTTGCCATGGAGCCCCAGGGGCGCGGCCCAGAACGGGAGCGGGGCGGGCGGCGCGAGGGCCGGCGGGGGGAAGGAAGAAGGCGCTCCCGAGGGCGCGGCCGCGCCAGAGCCGGTGCAGGCGGGGCGCGGCCAAGGCGAGGGCGTTCCTTCCCACATCCCCATGGCGACGCAGACAGAGAGGGGGCGAATCCAGGCCGCGCATGCGTTTGCGGGAGTCATGGCGAACGCGGAAGTGGCTGGGAATGCGGGCGCCGGTTTCGGAGAGGCAGATCCCAGGCGCGAGCGAGGCACAGCAGACACCGGGCGTGAGCGGGGAGGGGGCGAGCAAGAGAGAGGCGCAGCCATGCCGAGGCAGGCAGACACGGGGCGTGACTGCACCGGAGACATTCCTGTCCGCACCCCCATGGCAGTGCAGACAGGGGCTGAGCAGAGCCAAGGCAGGGATTCCCTTTGGTCACCGCCCCTCCACAGCAAGTGCGAGCAGCGCACCGCCCATTTCCTTTCATCAGCAGTGGCAGGCAAGCAACAACAGAGCTGCATTGTGGCAGCGGCAGAGCAGCGGTGCCGGATTTTTTCCGTGGCATCGGTGAGCCTGCAATCGCATGGTTCAATTGCAGTGCACATCCAAAAATGAACAAATACACAGCAGTGCCCAGAATCCACAGCAGCCAAAGCAAACAACTTTTTACAAGCACGCCCATTGCGTCAAATGTCCTGCGGCAACGCTGAGCGATTGGACCTCAACATTCACCCCGAAATGAGATTCAGTCAGTTGTCTTTTGAAACCCGTGCAACACAAGGCCTTCTCCAAACTTCTCCAATGTTTCTAACACCAACCCCAGACCCTTCAGTCAGGTCGACACGACCTGGTCAGCAGCCGCACCCAGCAGGTGTGGCGACAGCGTCATCCAATGACAGAACGGCCAAATCGCACGGTTTTTCATACCATTAATAATGAACAGATTTCCAGAGACACTCATCTGCCCCAGTTTCAAGAAGAACACCAACGGAAAGACAACAGAACTGATGACATTTCTTCTCAAGAGCAACAACAACCTGTGCCATCTCAGATTCCACCGGAATCTTTTCCATTTACAAGAGACTTTTTGCTGCAACCTTTCCTCCAATTAACAGACTGTGCTCTGGAACTGTGTTTGCATTTGGTAATGCATTTTTCCCAATTGTTCCTTCCAGCAGAAGGTAGCCACACAGCTACATCTGTAAATATTCCTTCTTCATCAGCACCCAGGCTACCTGTTGGGCCGATGGCGATTTCGGCCGTGGTTTGCCCTGACTGTGCTGCACAGGGACTGTGTGCTGCACAGGGAAGGCAGCTTCCCCTTCCTCAGCCAGGAGGAGAAGAAATGCCAATGCGGATCCCCATTCATCATCCAAGAAGGAAAGAGATACCTAAGGTGTCAATACCCCTTGAGAACAGAGAGGGCAACATCTTGGCAAGGTGCAGAAAGGCCAAGAACTTCAGTAGCCCTCAAAGATGAAAGAACCACATTTTGGCAAGGTGCGAAAAGGCCAGAAATGTCAGCAAACTCCTGGATGACAAAGAATGCATCAAGAAAACAATTTGCACAAGTGTCTAGTGTCACAGACTGGGCAGAAATCAGAAAGAGAGCATTCAAAGACAAAAACTTTGATATAGTGAACACGGACAGCATGACATTACCAGTGACTCATAGTCCACGGACTGCAAACACGAGATGGGAAAGACTGGGCTATGAGGTTGTGAGAGACTTAAAAACAGCACTGCAAGAAGGTTGATTGTATTCTAAATATTTTAAATAGTTATTAAAGGGTACATTTGAAAAATATGATTTAACACCACACAATCTCAAATATCTCATTTCAGTGATTGTCACTGAATCACAGATTTTTATAGGAAGCGAGGTGGAGGAGGGCTCTTGAGGAGCTCAAATACAGATATCAGGGAGGACCAAATGCAGCCATCTCCGTAGCGCAGATGGCAGGTGAACCCCTGGGACCAAATGATAATACAGGGCAACAGATTAAAGAGCTACCACGGGATGTGTTGACTGACATCAAGAATGCAGCATGCAATGCAATTTTACAAACTCCATCAGCAGGAACACCTGAAAACATCTACACAGGGATCAGGCAAGGACCTTCAGAACCTTTTACTTCATTCCTTGAGCGTCTCACACAAGCAGTGAATAGGCAAGTGAATGAAGAAACAGCAAAACCACACTTGATTCGGGGTCTTGCATTTGCAAATGCCAGCACAAAATGCAGACAAATCATCAACACACTGCCTGGTCAACCCTCGTTGGAAGAAATGGTGAGGGCCTGCAGCAAAAATGATACACCTCAACACACTGCATCAATTCAGACAAACATCTGGGGAAAGCAACTTGAAAGGATCCTCCAGGTTCGGGATGGAAGATTTCCCAAAGCACTTCAATTACTGTTTCAGTGAAACAACTTTACAGAAGACACATGAAGGTTGTGGAAGAGGACCAGAAGAATCACAATTACTTGTTCCTTTGTTGTGTGACAGGTCATCATCGTGTGGGATACACAATGTGAGAAAGGGACATCTTATCATAATGAAAATTGAAATAGAAAATTAAATAGCACGAATTTTTAGTAATTTATTATATTAAGGTTTAAGTTAGGTTGTATTTTGACATTTTATTAATGATGGGATTTTTATATAGTTTGGTTTAAGTATTGTTTAATTAGAGTATATCACTTTAATTTTTATTTTAGGTTTGGGCCCTGAAGAAGTTAAGTTTTATAAAAGTTTAACTGATAATGAATTTATATCTTATTAATTTGATACATATGGATTTTATAAAGTTAATATAATTTAGGAATTTTTTACCAAGATTTTTTTAATATTGAGTTTAAGTACTGTTTGATTCAAAAATTATTTTAAGTTCTTCAAAGATCAAGTTTATTTAGCTAACAAAGTTTAGTTGTTTTTCTTTAAGGATGGGAGGATTTTGACTGAAAAGGAGGTCATGAAACATTGATGAACATTGATTTAAGGAGAAGACAGTTTGTTGGATCCTTGGTTTTGTTTCAGTCTTTTGTATTTTATTGTAAGTTTATCAATATATAAGAGTTTTAAAGGAATTTGTTTGGGTTTTCCTGAGATTGATTTCATTGTTTAATAGTCAGTTTTTATAGTCTGTTATTTCTTTGTATAATGATACAAAGGGTGTTTGTTGTTTTGAAATACTTTCTTTTATTTTTTAACTATTTAAGTGTTTTATAAATGTTATTGTTAAGAAATTTTATCATATTATTAGGTGAAGCCTTGTGCTTTGTTTTTTCATAGCAAATTTTCCTATGTTTTATTGTCCTTTATGCAATCTTATCCAGGTTGCATGCCATTTTGAAGTCTCATTTTGGTTTCTAACTGTATTGTGCATTTTTCTAGGTGGACCTTCTGGTTTGTTTTCATATCTCTTGTGAGTGGAATCATTGCATTTCTATTTTTTATCATTCTCAAATGTTTTTCAGAAGATCTCAGAGGGAGATGCCTGAAACATTTTGACAGCCTTTTGTCAACTGATCTTATGATTTCTTCCAATTGACATTCTTTTTCCCTCAAAGAAGTTTCAATGAAAAGAAATCCTTGTGTCATCTGATCGATTTATCATCTTGAACTTCAAGTGTTTATTTTATGTGAAAATGTTATGATAAGTTGTTATGTTTCAAGTATCATATATGTATTGTTGGTACAAGCTTTGTTTTAGATAATATGTTAGGGGACATCACTCCAGTTAAAAGTTTGGGTCCTGGCCAGGCTCTGATTTTAACTTGGACAGATGAGTTTGCCAGCAAAATCCAGAGGTTTCTGCATAAAAATGAATCCCATGCAGGTCATTTTGACCTACCGATTCGATTCTACAGATGTAACAGCTGAGGGAGCATGAGGTGAAACTTGTCAGCCTTGCCCGGGAAAGGATGCCGAGGATTTTCACTGGAAACAAATGCTTCAGCTGTTTGCAGACTCTGAAGTGCTGGCACAATGTTTCTAATGATTTTGCTTTGTTCAATTTTATATATGTTATTTAGAATCTCTTTCTTTTGAACCTTCTTGAATTGTTGTCGGTTTTGATAAGTTTTATACATTTTATCATTGAGGTATTTTGTCTTATTTTATATTATGTTTCATGTTTTTCAAACTTTCTGTTTCAAAAAGGAAGGAGAAAAGGTGAAGAAGTGCCTGAAATAAGGCTGGAATGAGGATGGAGATTTTGTGTATTTTAATCTTTTGAAATAATTCTTTTGTAAAGCCCACTTCACTGATCATCAGGTGAAATGTGAGGAGAATCCCAGACACTGGACAGATCAAATTGAAAAAAACATTCAAATTAATACCTTTGGGCAAGGATTGTGTTTGTTTTCACAGGGGTTGAAAGTGGGTGTCAGCAGGATGTGTGAGATCTTGTAGAGTTCAGAGGAGAGCAGATCCTGACTCCAGAAGCAGAGAAGTCAGCACACAGACATGAGCAGGTGTCAAGACAGCGGACATCTCTTCGTTCTACATGCAAAAAGAGGGCTCTGGGACTTGGGTTTCTTTTGGGACTTGAGTTGTCGTCTTTCCATTTCAGGAAAGGAAGATGTTGATGTTGCATTCCAGATTCCCCCGGGGAATGAGGCCTGCAGTTTAATCAAGTGTTATACTTGTGCCTCATCTTCTCACTGATTGCCTTGGGCAATGGGGTGGTTTTGTCCATGTTTTAACCAAGAGAAATGTTTGGGAAACTCTGGGCAGCACATCAGGGTTGACACCATCAGTCTGAAACACTCAAGGCCAGAAAAGCCCTTTTCAACATGTTTGAATTTGCCAGTGAACAAATGGCTGATTCCAAAAGACATCCCTCCAACAATTTTGCAAGTGCATTCTCAACCTGGAGAATGGAGGTGGTGTTTGGATGGGGTTTCTTTCTGTGGCTCCTTATGAGCCTTGAGAACTGGAAAGTTGTGGCAAAAATGAATTTTTATATAACAATTCGGCTTTTCAGAGTGGCACAAAACAAAGATAAAATCATAGAAGTCACTCCAAACTCATGTTAGAGCCTGTGCTGGGTGACATTCCTGTGAGTGTTTGCACCAAATATGCATCCCAGAGTGTCACTGCGATTACTGTCCTGCCGCTCAGCCCAACCTGGGCTCCTCAGGGAGGCTGTGCCGGCAGGCAGCAAAACCCACAGCTGGTCAAACAGCAGTGTTCCGTTCCCCTTGGCATTTCTGGCTACTGAGCAGGCTTTGAACGAGCTACCACAGGCATTATTGAGAAGACACAGAGATGGATGAATGTGTTGCGACAGCCCTTAATTTTGGAGTGGGAGCACTCACACAGCCTGTTGTCAGCGAGCTTATCTCAAGGTCACTTGTGCCTTCAAAGCAAGTGGACTGGCTTTGTGGTTCAGAGGCAATGCATGCAGCACCAGGGTTACTGCAGAGCTCCAGCTGATGGCTCCGTAGCTCTTGACTCAAATACCAACTTCACATAACAGTGCTGTCAGCAGCTTCTGGAAGCCCAGTGCCTCCAAGCAGACCCCATTTTCATGTGAGAAATCTGCTCACCTACAACACACCTCTGCTCAGTGCAGGTGTTAGATGTGGTGTGCATCAGGTGCAGCTGTTGGCACCTTCCTCTGGGCAGCAGCATGAAACCCATGTGCTTATTAACATGCCAGATGGAATCTGGTAGGAAGACCCTGCTAAACCACTCCTTACCCATAACTTAAAGCCATCTCTTTCAGGAGCTCTAGGGGGTTCATCCCAAGCACTAATTCAACAATAGGTTTCCTTCTTCTGAAACTGACAGCACTTCACACCCTGCCTTGACTTCCAAATACTTTAGGTCCAGACACCTTAGTGTAACCCCTGGCTCCTCTCTCTTTCCTGACTTTTGTTTGCAATGACTTTTCTGGGTAGTTTTTGAGCATTTCTGTTCTGACCTGTATCTGGCTTCAAAGTTGTTTCCCTTACTTGGCAACACAGGATTGCCTTTAACATGTGAGAAGCTGCTATGATACATTAACATGACTTGCCTGCTACTTGGTGAGATATTTAAAGGCTGCTGAATTGTTATTGTTCAGAATGTGGTTTACTGGCTGGTGCCAGAATTGGCACCAGCTTATGGTGCCAATTAGTCATCTCTCATTTACTTAGAATTCTCTCCATCCTTATAAAAAACACACACTAGTCACAAATATCAGACCAACCAAGTGTAATAAAGTGCTGGGTGGGGTTTCCTGTAGCTGCTCCAGTGCATGTGGAAGCCAAGAAAGTCTAAACTGGTGGACGTGTTTGCAGTGATGTGTCAGTGCCAGGGGAGGCTGAACAAAGCTGAAGCTGGGCTCGCATTGTTTGGACACACTTTGACTTCAGCACCAAGATTTCATCCAGCATGGCCATCAGATTCTGAAAATCCTGGTGAGGAAGGCACAAGGAAACAGTAGGGAACAGTATCAGCAGGTTGAAAAAATCAGCATATTTTTTACACTGCAGCAGAACGTGAAAGCATTCTGCAGACTAGCAGATTAAATCAGCATTTCCTTATTAAAGTCACAGCCTTCACAGACAAAGGTCAGTGCCTCTAAATACCAAGTTCACTGACTCTAGTAGTTTTATCTGTTGGTAAAACTACAGCTCATGTAGTGGCTTAAAAATAAAAATAAAACAGCTGCTGTCGCTCTGCTATTCTGGTTAGCTTTTCAAAGGTTTGGTACTGGGACTGGTCACCTGGTTTTACCATGTACTGAACTCTGTTCCTGACACCTCTCATGTTGGATTTATCAATTATGAAAATAAATGGTGAGTGAGCCCAATCTTGAGAGATGCAAGGGATTTATTTCCCATCAGGTCATGGGGCCATGGCTGCAGGTCTGCCACGAGCAATATCAGCACTGTATCCTGTCTCAGTTCAGGGAACTCTACCTTTTATAGCCACATGGACAAAAAACAGTATGGAACTGAAACTTCATTAAAACAGGAGTTTTAATCCTTTTTTAAGTAGGGCTTGTATTAATAAGGGAGCACTTGGACATGCTCTACTCTCCAGCTGAGAGTAGTTTGGTGCCTTTGTTCACAGGTCTGTGCCTGAGAAGCTGGAAGGTGTCAGCATCCCTGGGGCTGGGAAATTCAGCTGCTGTGCATGAAAATCAATCATGCAAAAGCTTATTTGGCAGTACTCCAGCTGTATCTCCTGCACTGTATCTCTGTCCTGCAGGGAAATCAGGACAGCGGTGAAGACTAGCCCAGCTGCTGTGGCACATTTTTCTTAAGCACTTTAAATATTGCTTTGTTCATTGTGTGGCTGGTCTTGGCAGGAGTTTCTCCTGCAGCCAAAGTTTCATGGCTGGAGAGTTGAAACTATCTGCAAATGGAAGGAGAGAAGCTGATGCATGAAGCCCAAGCACATTTCATTACCTTAAAAAGGACATGCTGTGAAATAAAACTACATGGTATGTTATTGACACACTGCTGGAAGGCCTGGCAAGCTTGTAAGAATTCTGCTAGCCAGAAAATAACTGCTTGCTGCAAGGGGCAAATAAATGTGGGTGTAGAGCTGGTGTCCAGTGACCAACAGACTTAAAAAGAACAATCTCAGAAGATTAAAAAAAAATAAGAAGGTGAAAGATAGCTTTGTTTCACTGCATTGTCTGCCACAAAACTAAAACAGTTTATGTCTCTTGTGCTGCTTTGTGATCTGTAAAACACCATATGCAGCTTGAAATCACAGTGAATAAGCCACATGGTGGCCCCACTCCAAAGTCCCTGAGGGAAGGGTCACTGTACGTCAGATCTGAACTGTGAGAGGAATTGAAATTGTTTGATAATGCAATGCAGCAATGGAGCTTGGCTTTACTGAGAAGATGAGGGAATGGGGAAGGCAGGAGTTCTTACTAGAAAATGTTCATAGTCTGGATTTTCTCATAGGTGTGACATGCATCTCTTGGGATACAGGAGAAACAGATAACTGGGATTGCCTAGCTAGCAGTGGGGCCATGCGGGTGCCAGTTTTTAGGTCTAGGTACACCACTGTCATCTGAGGCAAAGACAAGCCAAGAAACACTTGAATAACCAAAGCCAGGAGCGTGTGAGGCACAAGCCACAGTGGTCAGAACACTGGAGTAAGCGAGGCCCAGGTTGCTGGCACACCTGCAGTGTGATAGGCAAAGAGGCTCCCAGAGGGAAGAGCCAAATTCCATCAGTGTCCTGCCCTAGGGGTGTGCTCTGTTCTGTGGTGTTGGCTTACTTGTCCCAGCCTGCAAGAACTAAAACATCACAGGGACACATGGCCTGTCTGGTACAGTCTGCCTCGTGATGTAAGATAAGGGAAGGCTCTCTTATCAGTGACAAGGGCTTCAGGGTTGGCCCATTCCATCTCCTGCTCCCCAAAGGCCTGTCGGAGTGGAGACTGGCAGACACAATAGGCACTGAAAATGAGAGGCCTCTCCCAGGACTAAGAAAGGCCTTGGAGAAGGGCTTGAACTGACAAGGAACATCACATCAGCAATTCATATTAATAGTCTCTAAGATTAATTTATGCAGGCTCAACAGGCTCCAAAACCATAATGTGAAACACTTACCATTGCTGACATCTGATTTATCAAGCACTCTGCTTTGAAGCACAGGTGTGCCATTTCATCCAGCTGCTGCCGATAAGCACGAATTACAGTCTTTCTGATTAACAAAAAACACACACTGGTTACACAGCTTGTAGTGTAATCACTGCTTGTAATCACAGCTGGCCGCAATAAACCTTCAAGAAAGAGGAAAACCCCAGAGGAAGCCTTGCTGTCCTGTGTCCCTGGTACTCAGGGAGGGCACACCAGTGCTCTGTGAAGTGCAGTGCACTGCACTGGTGTGGGCTTCAGGATGAACTGGGTGACTGAGGGCTGCTCACAGAGGAGTGACCATAGCCTGCCCTTAGCAAAGGCAGCACACAACTGCTTTGCACTGCAGGAGAATCAAGCAGCACAACAATCGCCTAATTAATAGATGAAATGGTTTATAGCCATGAGTCTGTAAGTAATTCCAGTGAGAAACAGGCTGAGCAGGAATGCAGTGCTGCTGTTGATTCCTCTGAGCAAGTTTCACTGACTAACAATGTCTTTTCAGTCAAGAGAATGCAGTCCAGTCCCTGGGAGCTGACAATGGCAGCCCAGAGTACTCGGAAGCTTTATATCTACATCTTCAGTGAGTGCTCAGCTGCTCTAGCAGCTTTTCATTGATGGAACAGCTATAACCTGATTCTTGGTTTTGATATATTTTAGGTACTTTACAGCTTATAGTAAGCCAATTAATTACTGAGAACTGCAGTTTGTATTATAATATTTATTCCTCTAGCATTATCCTAGTCGCTGTAATATAATTGGTTTCCTGTGAGATTTTAAAATATCACTAAATAACAAGCAACTATATATTTTTAAGATAATTACTATAAATTATGATTAATCTTGTAATTATTTAATAGAACAATTAACCATTGGTTTTTGAAGTACATATGAGTATGACATACACATAAAGGCAAGCGTATCACATGTCCAGATTTTCTAAGCTTTACTGCAAAGACTTACTGTGCCTTTTCTAGGGCTTCCCTCTGCCATTTCCCCATCTCAGATGCAGCACTTGGAGAACTGCTGATGGACATGTGTGAGGGGCATTTTGCATTTGCTACTGGCTTATTATCTTTGGCTGCAAATCCTGCATCTGCAGCAAAAGACTCTTGTGTAAAAATACTCTGCTTTAACTTCTTTTTTATCAACCCTGTTTCCTCACTGCCGAACGATGACTTGGCAGGGTCTTCAGAATGGGTGAGGTCCTCATTCCTCAGTCCTGGCTTGGGCTGCAGCAGCCAGCTGCTCTCCTGAGAGGGGGACTGGGATGCATAGCTCTTTTCAGGTATTTCAGCATTTATTTCCTCAGCATGGGACCCTTGACTTGAGTTAGACTTCCCTGAATTACCAGCATTGCTATGCTGATTAACATCAGCACCACATCGTCTGCCTCCTGAGTGTTCTTTGAAGGGGGAGTCACTGCAAAGCCCCCCACCCTCTCTCTCTGGCCTGGGGACGGCAGATCCAGCTGTGGATGTTTCTGTCAGGTCATGTCCAACAAACAAGCTGCGCCGGACTCCCTGCTTGGACAAAACTGATCCCAGGTGACAGCAGCATGGCTTCACATGGCCACAGGTGGATGCGAGCTTCTTGTGCATGGCTTGAGAGGAATCCAGCCGGGCACAGAGCCTTTCCCCATGGCGGGGCTGCTCCCACAGCTCCAGCATGCTGTCGGTCAGCGATCTGCTCCTGGTGCACTGCCAGCCCTCGTCCTCAAAACTGCTCTGGGCGTCACTGTCCGGCACCTGCTTCTCACGGTGGGGCTTCTCTTGGTTGGAAGTCACTTTGTCTGTTTCAGTTGTGTCCTCACCACCAAGAGGCGACACCAGGAGTGGGGCCGTGAGCTCAGAGGTCAATTCTGAGGAATAACTGGAAGGAACAGAGTGGCTAACTTCATTTTTTCGAGCTTTCCATTTTACAGCTCCTCCTGAAAGGGCAGCCTTTTTATCCAAAGTGGATTCTTCCTTCTCCTCATGCTGGAGATCAAACTCTTTGCACTCTGGAGTTCCTGATTTCAATATAGGAGATACATATGGGGTTGAAGCATCCTTTTCTGGAGTTAAGGTGGCTTCACTAGAGTAAACAAATCTGTGTTTGGACTTGTACTCTTTGTGATCAGCTAGGAAATCCTTGTCATTTCTCCAGCTGCAAGCAGGATCTTCCTGCAGGCAGTAAGGTTTTTCTGCAGTATTTCTTGGAGGGGATTCAACAGCTAAGTCATAGCTCCAGTCTGCAGGAGTATTGCTGCAGCCTGCATTTTTAATGGATTCCTCTGCCTCTGAGCTACCCTCATTATAATCCCAGCTGTCATCTAATCCATGGTCTTCCATGGGTTTTGCATGTTTAAAAAATAAATCCTGCCGCTTTTGGCCTTTTTGCTCTTCTTCAGTTCCTTGCTCTCTTTCATGAAGGAAAAATGAATGTTGACTGGATTTGTTGCTATTTCCTTTTTTCACACTCTTTTGACTACAGACAGGTGAGAAAGAATCTTCACTGAAATCACTGTCATCCAAATCTTCCAGCTGTACCCACTCTTTGCTCTGCACTTCAGTCAGAGTGAAGTCACTCAGCTCTGGCTTCACTTGAATCTCCTCGGGCTTGTACTGCATTAAAAACCTCTCAAGGGGTTGATAGTTCAATTTTTGCTTTAGAATAGGGGGCTGCTGAAACTGCTGGTGATAAAGACGTAAATGCTCTTCCCTTTCCTTCTGATATGGAGGCAGATATGCCCAGGGTTCAACAGACTGTTTAGCAACAGTATTTCCCCATTCCTGTTCACTGTCAGAGGGCAGATTGCTATCTCCAAAGGAATTATCTTCACTAGGAACAAGTTGTTTCTGAAGAGGTTGCACTGTCTGGACTTTCAGGCACTGGACAGGTGTTCTGTTTTGCATATATTTGTCTTGCTGGCCACTCTTTTCTGTTTCTGCTGTGGCAATGAAATCCTTCACTGAGGGGCTCTTTTCAGAGTGGGGGGATAGATCATTTTTCTTCAGGGGATGTGTTATCCGTAGGACTCCCCTAACTGGGGTGGTGTGGTGGAAGCAGGGAGTGCTGGTATTTCCTTTGTCAGTTCCCTTGGGGGTAGAGGTAAGAAGGACACCAGGTGGCTGGAGTGCTGCAGGATATGCCTTTGGTTTTGTAGCACTTGAGGGTTGCTGTAGGCCTAGCTTCACTTTCTTTGGAGAGCTCTTTTCCCCAGGTGGAAAAGAGGGAGTGCTTTGTACACGTTTTGGAGATAGATTTCCAGCTTTGCGACGCCTTTTTGTGACAGGAGTAGGATTTCTAATCCCTTTCTTCAGCTCTTTGACCCTGTAAAAAAGAGGGTGGATTTAGAAGATGTCATGCTTTCAGATAAATAACAGCATCTTCAGAACAAATCAATGCTTTCACATACTAAGACTAAATATTGAATTCAACATCATGGTTTGTTTTCTGTCTGTGATCTTCACAGGTATCAAAACCCTTCTGCCAAAATGCCTGGACTTCTGGAAAAATCTATAGCAGTCTTTTTAAGTGCTTCCTTGAGCAGTGCGTAACAGGTCAAGTGAATGGAAATGGCCTCAGTTTTAGTGCAAGGGGGTGGCATTTCCACACATTATAATGCAGCAGAACAAGCCGGTATTCTCCACAGCACATCGCAGGGTCCCGCAAGGCTCAGTGTAGGACTTCTGAAGTAGTTGCAGTGGGGCTCCTTAGCTCCTTAGCACATCAGGCGATGTGCACAGGGCTGCACTGCTCCTGGATCAGACTCAGTGCAGCTGTGAAGAGCTGATTAATTGGTATCACCTTCTCCCCTACTACCCTGACCTTCAGCTGCTCCCTCTGTTCCTCTCGCCCCTCAAGTTATCTCTTGTCCTTTTAAGACCAGCATTGCACAGCCTGTAACTTACTTCCTGCTCTTTAGGAGGGAGCCTTGCACACATTCTAAGTCAAATCAAAATACAAAACTAAATCAAAACTTTGATTGTTAAGGTCAGTAATCCTGCAGTTACAGGGCACACAGTGATCTTTTCATTACTGGAAGCGGTCATCAGAAAGCACTTACCCAAAAAAATTTAAGACAAAATATAAGAGTTGAAATAGGTAACGATTTTATTAGCTTTGTAAAGATTCTGTTTCTTGCCTAAATCTACATTTTCAACATAAGTATAATAAAATGTAATGGCAAACATCACACATTACTCTTTACTTTGTGATTTTCACTCTAGCAAGAACCGAGTTTCACCTCCTACCTGTCAGCATATCGCAGAGTGTTCAGGGTGTGCTCTGTAGCTACGTGGCTTGGTGAAACATTGGCTATCATACATGTCTTGGAATTGCCAATGAAAGAGTCTTTTAGTACCTAGGGTTTGAAGGAAAAAAACATTGGGTTCTTAGCAGTTCATGTCCCTTGCACATCCTGTAAATTAGCAACATCTGCAAAAGAAATTCAACATGAGGTAGTTTTTTTTTTAATTTTTTGATAAATGTAGTCCTCTTGTCTCTGTTTTTCTTGCCTTTATTTATTTACAGTTTAAAATGAATACCAGTATTAATTAGGGCTCTAAACAAGTCCTTGTTCCAGATGCCTCAAGGGTGCCAATATGGTTTGAGGAATAAAGCAGATGTTAGAGCTGAAGTCAAGAAATATTGATGAAAGATCCCAGGACAGTAACTGAATAGAAGATGCAAGAATGGTTTCAGATTGGGGGGAGATGGATGGTAACTCTGTATGAGTCTGGAAGGTGGTGTTTGGGGTTTTGTTTGGTTTCAGCTTTTGGTTTGTTTCTTTTTTTCCCATGGCAGTCCCCATTGTTGGCTGGAGGAAATTGGCAGTTGGCTTAACTCTGTGATTACCTTTAAAATTAAAATTTACAAAAGCTATGCATTTCCTCTCTTCCTCAAGAGAGGAAGCAGTTACTGAACTATGCCATCTATTGCTGCATTTCCCTGTGGAATGCTATCACCCTCCTGGAAGACCCTATAGCTGTGACTGTTAGAATGATCCTTACTTCCTCTTTGTATCCCACTGGCCCAGAGCCAGATAACCCAGATCTCCCAGACCCTACATAAAAAACCCCACTGCCATTGTCCGTCCTCTTTTTCCTCCTCCCCAGAGAATAAACACCTGGAAACTGAGCCTCTGCGAATATCTCGCCTGGTTTCTGAAGCTTCGTATCCCTGCAGATCCCCCAAGGCTGGGCTAGCTTAGTAGTTCAGGGGGGGCTGACAGGGGGGAAAGCTTCAATGTATTTATTTGATTTTTTTGCTTATTTTTGTCCTCAGCAGGGAAACCTCTCCTCTTGCCTTTCTGCTCATTTTACCTGAGTTAACTTGCTTTGCCGGAAAGGAGTATGTGTGTGTTCCTGATCCAATGCCCGAATGCATTCCTTTAGCTAACAAACAAAAGAAAAAAACAAGGAAAAAACCATCAGTCATGCACTGGCAAGGAACTGAAGAGCATCAAACCAAACCTACCCAGGTCCTGTGTCACTTTGATTCCTACTATGCATTGTCCCTTGCAAGGTCAATTTGTGCCCTGCCTGATGGCTCCGTGGGCTGCATCAAATGCAAGGAGCTGGGTAAGCACACACATTTAGCACACATGGAGCTCCACAGAGCTGCTGCCTGCACTGCATCTAGGTAGTCTGAAGCCAGACTGGGTGTAGCCTAGACTATACTGCAGCTTGCAGGGCAGGTGTACCCAAAGGTTAGAGCTTTTTGAGCTCTCTTATTTTCTTTCTTCTGGAGATAAAAGATTACAGTATTGTCATGGTGATAATCAAGTTGTTTTACAGCCTTTCTACATTTTACAAACTCCCACTGAAAATGACACTTCTCACTTTTACAGAATTTTATTAAAAACTGCACCTGTTACAAGTAAGAGATCAAACTATTGTAATTCTTTAGTCTGGCTCTCATTGTTGCAGTGTCTGAAAGTCTTCCACTTGAAAACAACATGAATATTCAAGAGCAGCAGACTTCAGATCTCATGGGTTAAAAGGTCTGAAGAGAGTGTTATGATTATTGAGGCCAGAGCTAGGTTTTACAGTCTGCAGGTTATGAAGATTTACCTAACATGCTTTTTATATTTAATTCAGTCACTACTTGTAGACTGTCCAAGTATCTTAGTTTTCACGATACCAAAAATGTACAGACTCTGATTTTAGAGTTTCTTTTAAAAGAATTTCATGGGCTTACACTCAGGATTCTTGGGAATCACAGAATTGTTTAGGCTGGAGAAGACCTTCAAGATCAGACTTCTTTCTATTCAGGTACCAACTCCCTGTGACACTCAGTTATTCACCAGCAAGTACTCAAGAAAGCATCAAGTACAGAAACACATTCTCTTCACTGGCTACCTCCCCAGCACAAATACTAATATTCCAGTGCAGGAAAAGCCTCTATGCAAAAGAGCATCCACATTCCCAAAGCAGAGCAAGCCATCTCCTATTTGCAGCACACTAAGAGGTACAGTTGCAGTGCAGACTTCTGCACTGCTGGCTCATACCCTGGAACGTGTATCACCTTCAGCCTCACTTAGAGAAGCCCCTAGTCACCACTGAGCTTCACTTGTTTTCAATTACTGGAGATGCAAACCTTTCTGCAGCATTTACATTTACAGACACTTCTGATTTATCTTAGATGGCATTTTTCTACTCCTTTGTCCCTCTTTGCCTGACTGTGGACACTTATAAAGACAGTTTGCCTCAGGACTGCATTTCTTCCTGTTCCTTCCTCCACACATATAAATAAATAGTTTTTATGCTCTTAAGTCCTTTATTCCTAATTTGAAAGAGAAGTCTAAGTGGTAAAAATAACTGTCAGGAACAGATGTGCTTTTATGAAACAAACATGGCAATTCCAAGTCAGTATTCTTTAGAAGGGACAAAACCTTTTATATAAAATATGGGACACTTACACTATACCTAACATTGTCCATGCTGTGTTTGCCTGTCTGGCAGTAAGAATGGATTAAAAATACTTAATTTCCATAATGATATCTCTTCCTTCTTAAATTGTTTTTCAGTCATTTTTCAGACAAATTAAACTGAACACACTTAGTACCTTGGTTATTTTTTCCTCTCCATGGAATGTATACATACATTATTCTGTGGTTCATTTTTATCCTAAAACACATGCTAGTAATTGAATCCAAAACCTTCCCTAGACATAATAGTAGCTTACTGCCAAAAGACTTTGGTTTATTTCTGCTCCTTCCATTTTTGTTTGTCGATCCGAGTCTTTGGCATCAGCTGCCCTTTCACTGCCAGCCAAGTCAATGAATGATATCCTAGAAGAAACAAAGTTGCATTTATCTTAGGGGCTTTTTTTCCATCTTCTTTTTTTCTTTATTAAACCAGCAGGCTGCAACATATGGCATCAGAAGAGTGATTAAAAATGACTACTTTTGAACAAGAAACATCCACTGGAAATATCTGAGATACCACAATAAGCATAGCAGCAGAAGCCATGTCAGAGCATCTTAACATTAAATAATAGAAGGTGTAGTTAGATGTGATGACAGTGCTCCCCAGTTTAATGGATAAGCTGTGTAAAGTACAACACATTCATCTCTCCAGATAATCACTGTTTGTAGTTTCCTAAGAACAGGGCTAAAAGGAACTGTGTTTTGATTTCTCCTCCCAGGTAAAACAGACATGCCATGTCAAATGGGAATTCAAGACAATAGGAACAGAAATTTCCAGTGTAGAAAGTAATACACTGAGCTTTCAGTGATCCCTGTTGTTTCTTTCCACAAAACTCCATTACTCCCTTTCACACTCCCTAGCTCTGGGTGCCAGCTGCTGTACTCACTGTCGCACTGTGTCTTTTTCCTTCCTTTTTCTGCAACAACCCTGACTTCTTTTATAGGCACATCTTGGCACCCTACCCTCAGTTCAGCTCCACCTCCCTTTCAGACACACAAAACCCCTCCAGTTCAGATGCCACACCTACATAAACCTCTATAATTTTATTTCTAAGCCTGCCTGTTCTGTCTTTTCCTCTCTTCAGTGTTTGTGCCTCTTCCATTTTGCCTTATGTTCAAAATTAGATCCTGGGAAAGAAGATAGTGTGGTAGCTAATGGAAGGAGGTGTCAGCAGGATTTTGTGATACTCGGCAGTAATGCAGATGCACAGACGTTCTTCCTCAGACCTATTTCTTAAGGTTGTTTACTCTGGAGAAAAGATGACTGAGAAGAGGTACAATTAATTTTTGAATACATAAAGTGGATGCCACAAGAGTAAGTAAACTGCTCTTTCTGTCTGCTGCAGATAGCATCAGAGTCACACACTCAAATTACCATGGAGGTTTATGTGAGGTACTCTGATTCTTCTGGCCAAAGGCAAACATCTGTCATGGAATGTCATGGAATCATCTCCATCTGGGCTGGTCATCTCACACTCCCTTTGTAGTCAATTACAGGACAGAAATGCTTTGAGGGGCAAATGCACCTGACCTAATTTACTGCAGGGATCCCAGAAGTGGCAATTTCATTCTACTGACTTCAAAGGTGATGAGTTCACATGTGGATATGTCCACTTCAGGCATCTACCTTTAGCCAAATTAAACACTGAACACGAGGGGATGGATTTGATTGTCAAACTCCTCTGGAAATCTGTATGAACAATTTTGACAAAGCTCTTGCAGATGTGCCTAAAATATATTCCTTGGAAACAGAAAAAGGACTGTGGAACTTTTTGAAGTCCCTTTTAACCCTGTCTTTTCATTAAACTCACACTTGTGCACTAAGACCTCCTCTTTGTCTGTTGGATGCCCCTGGGCTTGACATCAGCACTGTGCACTTCTGCTTCTGGTCTTACCTTCCAAATGGCCTGTTGGCTGTGTCTTTAATTTGAATTTGGATGATAGCATGAGACCGAGAGGAATCTGAGTTGACTGCAGTAGCTCCTGTACTACGTTCTTTTCCCCCCTTCAAAATCACCTGCAAATTAAGGGGGACAAAATCCAAATGAATTGTAAATAAAATCACAATCTCTCAGAAAGAGATCTTGTTATCCTAAGGTGAGGAAACACAGTGAGGAAAGGTGCATTACAGCCTTAAGATTTGGTGCAAGGCAGTAGAGATAGACTGGATCCCTTCCAATATTTCTTTCAGAGCTTTGTGCATGGACTTGCTTGTAGTGACACTACAGAGCTTAAAGAGCACACTGCAAGTAACAATCTGTTGCATCACACACTCACTCATATTTGCAAAATATCCAAATTATAAAATTAAATTGTCTTGTATTGCTGGTATACTTTTGTAGTAAAAAGATACAATCTAAGAGACTTATGAGATTGATAATTTGTTGTGTTCTTTTAAAATTTTACTTTCTCTTGTAGTAGATGAGTACAGTTATCCAGAAAGTCACACAAAGAGTTATAAACTGCCAAAACCTTTATAAATTTCCAAAACTAAAAAAAAAAAAAATATGCCAGAGTAAGGAACAAACTTAAAAGATTAATTATACTCAATAAAACAGTAAAATAAGAAAACAAGGAAGGAAGGCAAGGCAGAAGGATAAAGACTCCTTCAAGATATAAATCTGGATAATTCTTTTTTGAAAACTTTAAAGGACTGTTGCAGAAAGTCTAACATTGACCGCAGCAGGGCTTTCATAGAAAAGCCATTAATTTTGCTTCCGGTTGCAAGAACAAATCAAAATATTGCCTAGCACAATCAATACATTCTCAGCTGATAGATGTGAATTATTCATGCTTTTCAGTGGCCAGTTCTCAGTGAGCAACATAACCACCCACTGCAGCTTCTGAGCTTTATATCAGTGCTAAGTGAAGATAATTTCTGAATCAAAGCCAACATCAATGAGTAGTGAATAACCAAGGATGAGTTCAAAGCTCTTTCCATATATCTGTTGCAGAGTACTCAGAAGTTCTGAGTCAAGCCAGTGAAATTTCTGTGTTCAAAAGGACCTGTGAACAATGTATTTTTCCCCCCAGGATATCTGTAAGAATTAAGTAACTTAATAGCTCTTCTGTGTGTGGAATCTGGTAATACCAAGAAATTGCAAATCAACCATATAGTAAATTTGCACTCTAACTTGCAGAAGCATCATCAGCTTGTCCTAACGCTTGGAGTTAATGGGAAGATGAACAACTAAATTAAGTGTAATAACAGTGGACAACATTATGACAATTTTAATGAGCCAGTTACAGTATCAGGCACTTGTAATTATCACTTCCTTACCAAAAAAAAAAAGAATTAAACTGTGCAAAGTCAGGCTAAATAGAAAGTAGATTTAATCAGCTTGCTTGTTGCAGGACCATACAGAAAATTTGCTAGTGTCCTTTTAGGGCTCAGCCAGGTAGGGAAGAAAACTGAAGCCTTGCTCTTGGTGAATCTTAGCTACTCTTTAAACATCTTAATTTTACTTGGCTGTTGTCATGCACACATGTAAGCAGTATTTTAATCCTAATTCAGAAAAAAAATCTCAATCTTAAATATGTTTTAATTTCTGTTTCTAATAATTTTCAAATTTATATATTCTGTGCCAAAACCACATATCTTTTATATATAAAAATCTAAGTTAATAGAACCACAAGACACCACACTGGGAGAAAATACATATCCAGCTTTCAAGGTCCCTTACTGGGACACTATTTAACTTCTGAAATCTTTCCCTATGGAATAGCAGCAGAAGTGACAGCTGTGAATCAACTACTTGCATGTGGCTAACACAAGAAACAGCTTAATGAATAAAGGCACTTTTAATAGGGCCGCCTGGTGCCCTGCTGGGGTTGACAATTTTAGGGCCTTAAACGGGAACACACACAATAAATAATCTAAGTGACACACCTCACAAATAAGCAAATTGGGCTGCAGAAGACAAAGAACAAATCTCAAACATTACCTCCAACAGCTCATCTACAGAATCCACCTGAACCTCCCGCAGTCCAACTATCTGAACAACGTGCTTGCCATCTTCTCTTGGAAAAAGCCTGACAAGAGAACAGTGCAAAAAGGAGATATCTGAAATCTTAGAAAGCAGCAACGAAAACACATGTCTGTGCCGTGACACTGAGAAAAAGCAGTTATGGCTACTGTCAGGAGAGAGGCCCTGCTGTCATTCATTTATTTTCAGAGATGAAGAAGTACTTCATTTATATCAAGTACTACTGACAATTCACTGCTAAAGAGACATTACCAGTGCATTTCTGCTAGTTCAAGAATATAATAAAGCAGGGAAGTAAATTACCACGTTTACATTTTAGAGTTCCTGTCTCCCTTTAAACTACATCTCAGGCTTCTCTGAGTCCTCATCAAACTGTAAATTTTGTTCTGTTCATATTCTAAGGATTTTTGCACAGGATTTTAAAGATTTTTGCACAGCTCCTACAGCCTTAGAGTTGTATTTCAGCATCATCTCCAGAGGCTTGCTGGGCTGAGTCACTGGGCTGCCTGGTAAAGGTGCCCACGGTGAAGGTGAGCAGGCTCTGCAGAGTCAAGCATGTAGGAGATCAACAGGATCTTCAGAGACTGGATTGGCAAGAGTCAAATCCCCACTGCAGGCACAGCAGGAGGGACAGCCAGAGAAAGACAAGGACTCCACAATGGTTGACACATGACAGGCTGTCCAAACAAGTTGTGGATGTCCCATGCCCAAAAACGTTCAAGGCCAGGTTGGATGGGGCTCTGAGCAACCTGCTGTAGTGGAAGTTGTCCCTGCCCAGGGCAGCAGAGGTGGAACAAGATGATCTTTAAGGTTCCTTCTCAAAATGTTCTATGATTTTAAGACAGGAACTTCTGGCCACAAGAAGCTTGTTTCTCTACCTACGGATGTCCAGCTATTATCTTACTATCATGTAAACAAGAGCGTGAGCTTGTCTCTCAAACCTAAGTCCTTATTTTTCCCCCAAACAACAAACCAGGAGTCCCTATCAATGTCACAGTATCTACAGGCAGAGCTTGCTATCCTCCCTAAGTATCTCCTGTGAACAATCCTAATTAAATATGTAACATTTGCTATAAATGCTAGTATGTTAGACGTAATCGCATGAAAACCATAACTGATTTCCAAACAGTAACCAACTGATTCACAACTGCAGGCTAGCAGGAAATGATGTTTTTACTTAAATACCTTTTCCTTCCATTTAGCAGGTCATAAAGCTGTCCGCAGTAGATCTCATAAAAACTGATCAGAACAGTAAGATCTTTCCTGGATGGTGATGCTTCCAGGTGCCTAAAGATGTCCTGGGCAGCCAGGGCATAGAGTCCTGGGTTCCGGTGATTTCCTATCATGGTGTACGTCTTGCCAGCACCAGTCTGCCCGTATGCAAAGCAAATTGCATTGCCTCTGTGAAGACATTGTATGTGTTTAGTGCCACAGCTGATTAATTCATATTTATTAAATAATATTCTGCAATGCTGGTATCTATCTATAGTGGCCCCTTAGCAAAGAGGTTTGGTCTGCTACCCTCTCTGGGAAACTGCAGAATGCTTAACAATGATTTCCAAGTATACCCTGTGGAGATCTGATGTGGCACAAGGTGCTGGCTCTCTTCCTTTCTTTTCCTTTCCCTGCCCCCCTTAATAAAAAGACTTAGTACCTGGCTCAGTACTCCTGACAGAGGAATAGGTAAAAATGTAGGGCTGCAGTAACCACAGTGAACAATTTCTTGCCAGTTTAGATTGCAGATTGGCCTCACCATGGTGTCAGATTAAATGAATGCCAGAAGGAGGGATGGAAAAGTAAGGGGAAAGCTGGGGAAAAAAATAGCATAATCTCTTCTGGTGGCATTACTGGACTACAGTAAGGGTACATTACACGGTAATGTGAATTGTGGCTTTAGTGATTATTGCTTGCTTGCACACAGCAAGGTGCAAACCTCATTCTCCTTTCTCACTTTCCTTTTCTCAAGAGCATGGTACTCTGCCTCTGTTGATGACACTTGGAGATTTTTAGTAACAGAATACTAAATTTTGTTAATTTTTAGCATGGATACGTAATCTTTTCCTTCAAAGACTCAAAAAAGTAATTATATTCAAGTATATATTCTATATATAACCTTGCACAGAAATAAGATGTCTCATGTCAAGCCACCATAAATTTCCCATTGATCAGGAAATATGTAATTACAATTAAACCTCTAAGCAAATATAAATCAACAAAGATAAATCACAAGGTTATTCATAATTTCTATTACCTTGTGACCTGTACAAAAGCAGGGTCTGTGGAAATGATTCAGCATGTGTCCCACTGTAAAGGGTGGCACATGAACTGGGTCTGATAGATATCTAAAATTTTACCAGATACTCCGAACAGTTGTTCCTAGGGACCAGATTGTAAAAATACATGTAAAAATATCTCTCAGTAGTCTCAGGAAAGAGGTAACATTATTTCTCTACAGATGAGTGTGCTCTGCCATATAGGATCCTTTGTTTAGAGTGAAGATGAAAATTCAGAAATCCTGGGACACATTTATTCTAGGCTGATCATGCTGTCACTTTGTTGCTACTGAGGTTCAATTTAACCTTCTTCTGTAATTGAGATTAGTCACCTAGTGTGAAGAAAGTTTTTCCTCATTTATTTTTGTAAAAATTGCCATCAAAGACATTCTGGAAGGGGGAAGGTATGTGGCAAACGTGAAATGAAGGTACATTTCAAAAGATGAAAAGCATTAAGCAAAATTCAGGCATACAGATAACACTGGAAAACAACTAAACAAAAAATAACCAATGTAAGCGCTGATGCCCTACCCATTAAAAATATGCTGAATGAGAGGATAGGCTGTCTTCATATACACATCCTGATTGGTACATGACTCCTCGAAGACTTCATCAAAATAAAAAACATGCTGAAAAACAAAGACAATCTTTACGTGAGAATATGTTTCGCTTCCCCTCCAAATCCATTCAAAGGTAAAATGAAATAATGGAAGTATTTCCAGTGACTTCACATGGCTTTGGATAAGATAGAGAGTGATCTAGCACCCTTAATATGCAGCACAACTCATGTAGGAACACACTAGTCAAGAGATTCAGGGTAGGGGGGAAAAAAAAAAGGAAACCAAAATGCATCAATTTCCCATAATTCTGAAGCATAACATACCAGAGCCTTTTAACAAGAAAGAAAAAAAAAAGCAAATTAAAGAAAACCTATTCATGAAATGAATCATCCTACAGATGTACTGTCAGACTGTAACAGTAAAAAGAACTGAGAGTCAGCTCTTGACTCTCTCAAAATTAGTTCTCACTTGTGACTTACATGTTATTAATTGCCTCTGTCTTAAAAAGTTTTGTGCAAGAGAAGAAACAAGCTGTTCCTAAGCAAAGCTACATTGTCTGAACTCAAAACGGGGCAAGAAAATCAGAACTTCCCACACTCCAGATCAGACTCAAAAAAGCAGGGTCTGTGGAAATGATTCAGCATGTGTCCCACTGTAAAAGGTGGCACATGAACTGGATCTGAGAGATATCTGAAATTTTACCAGATACTTCAAACAGTTGTTCCTAGGGACCAGATTGTAAAAATAACACTCAGGAGAGCAAGAATAGCTTGCTGCCTCTACAAATCAGTTCTGTTCCTGGTGCTGTCAGTCACAAGTGAGAATTTGAACTATGACAGCAGAAAGTATTTGGGATTAAGAGACAAAGACAAAAGGGAACTTAATTTTCAAAAGCATTTGAGAAAAATGGAAGGGAGGGGATGAGGGTGTATATGATTCATTGAAACAGACCCACAGTGCTTAAACAGTGGAAAGGGAACTTCTCATTGAAGTACCCTGGAAAGCCATCAGCAGGCATTTCTCCTGCAGCAATGGCATGTAGCAGAGGGTTTATTTTGCCACATACAAAGAAAGTTGCAAGACATACTTCTAGACCTTAAAATTCTGAGCTCAGGTTTGCTGGCACAGTCTGGCATAAATCAGAAGCAGCTCAAATATAGACAACTCTGACCTAAAACAAAAGCCCACCACCTATTTCAGTGTAAGAAATACTAACAGTCCTTTTCTGTTTTACCTCATGGAAACTCCAGGCACAATAAGCTTTACCCTTCCATGCAAGTGACTAGCCCATAAACACAACCTTGAATGGAGGATGTTACCTGTAAAATGTATTGTGTAAGATCAACTGCCTCCTTTTTCTCGTGGAGAAGTAGGGTTTCCTTATCTTTCACTGTGATTATATTAGTCTCCCCACGTCTCTCCTCTCTCAGGCAGAGAGGACGTTTTCGGATACACACTCTGATTTTTTCACTCTCTGTCCACGGAGTCTCTTTGTCAAAAGTATTGGATCTACAACAATAATGGAGGTCCACATTTTAAAATCAGGTTACAACAGCATCTAGAATATGCCTGAATTTGTTACATTTATCACAGAATGTTTTCTGTTCTTAATGCCTATCAAAAAACTCCATAATACACCTCATTTTTACATGACGCAGTTTCTGATGCTTTTTCCTAAAGAGACTGATGCTTCCTGTACACTTCTGTTAAAGGAATAATTATGTTTGTACAGCTACACTCCTGAACTTGCTGCTGGATTGACATATTTTCAGTTGCACACAAATTTGAGATGGAAGCTGGCATAATATCCAAGTTAATGTAATGAAATTTAATCTTGCTGAAATTATTTGCACTCATGATTAGTCACTTAATCATGTGCAATGAAAGTATGAATAGATCTTGAAAAGGAAAATATACAACACTTAGTTGCTTTTCCTCTCATGCTGGACTTCTTCTTCCCATTATAGACTGTCCAAGCGGTTACAAGTAAATGACTCAAACTGGCAAATGAAATAGTATCACTATGTTCCTGTTCAGCTCAAAAAAAAAAAAAATTATGTACTGATCACATTCTTGTCTCCCCTTTGGTCTTTTTTCATAAAAAGGTTATGTGGTTTCAGACCATAAACAAAGTTGTGCTCTTATGTTTAAGCAATTTTACTTTAGTCCCCTTCCAGACACTCAGAAATAGGAGGTAATTTCATGTTTCATTGATTAACCTGCTGCGTACAGCATTTTGTAAATAGAATAGGCTTGAATTAACCAAAGTATATTCAATATATCTCTCCCTTCTTCAAGCTGTCTTCAGCCAAATCAGTAACGATTTTCAGCCTGGATTTGCATTTCAAATAATCAGGCCCCAACTTGCCCAAAAGCAGTGTTTCTGCCACACTGTCCAGATGCCAAAATCTCTTAGCATAGCAACTGAAAACTCATATATACAGTTGTCTAACAAATTGTAACCCACAAGTAACTCAACATCTCAATAACATCCAAGGCTTGTGATATCAGTGCTGTTGTGCTCCATGATTCCCCAGAAGCACATGAGATGCAGATTTAAACCTCAAGATATGTCTTTGAAGACCACACACAAGCAATCTTTACTTGTCACTAGAGTCCCTTTAATTTTAGTACAGCTTTCCCGTGCAGTTCAGGATCAGGCTGTGCATTTAGATGGAAAATTCTTTTGTTGGAAAAGAAAGGCAATGACACTTGAAATAAGATGCTTCATAAGCTGATGTGAGCTTATGCACGTCACTAGGCACCAAATGTTGTCCAACAAATGATCAGAGGCTCTGAAGTTTAATTCTCGTGCCAGAGGGTGTAATTGGTGACCTGCAGCAAGAGCCTGTTGTGCTCTAAGAGCTTGAAGCAGAAAGGATTGCAGTATTTGGAGAAAAGGAAAACTGAAAATTTAGAGACTCTATTAATGAGAAAAAAGGAATAAATTTTCTCTAGTACAGAGGCACATTTTGTTGAGTATATTTTGTATGGGAATAGAATGCATGTTAATTCTATATGCTGAACCCAAAGTTTGTATTTCTTACTAACTCTTTTAAAATATAAATTTTATTTTATAATAAAATAAGTTTTCATTACTAGGGAAAAAATCAAACAAAAGTGATGGCACAGATCATCAGAAATCTGACTAAATAATAGGTCAGAAGGACAAGTATGTCTTTGCAAAATCTAGTTACTTGCTGTGGGCAACTTCAAAATAAATTTGAACATATAAAAAAAGCTCTTTGTCTTTCTGCTACCTGAAATCATGTCTGTGCTTTCCAATATTTCTCATAGATGAGACTAGATAAGCCTTCACAGTGGTCAGATCACAAGGTGATGTGGGAATGGATGGATTCAGCAAAGCGGTTAAGCACTCGCAAAACAGGAATCACAAACCTGAGTTTGCTCATGCTGCTCCAAGCCTGCCTGAAATGCATAACTCTCCAAACACGAGAAAATTAAGTTGAGGCATATCAGGAGGAGAATGCAGAAAGCCCACGAGATGAGCCATAATGCTTGGTACAGAAGAAGGTGCTTACAAAAGAAGAGAACAAGGAAAGACAGAACACTGAAGAACACGTCTCTATTGCAGGATTAAAAATCTTTAACTCCTTTACTTGAGCCATTAGGTTTAATAATGTATCATTTTTTAATTTGCCAATATTATAAATCCTTTTAGCTGCACATTGGCTCATCTTCCAGGAGAGACAGAGAATGCACCCAGGTATCAATATATATTGGAGGCTAGTGCACTTCTCCACAAGGTGGGAATTATTTTTTTTTCCAGCCAAGGAGAGTTATAAACCTTTGTCTTGCCTTTCACAGTTTAAATGCTCTACTTACTACATCACCTTAGTACTTTTCCACTGTGGCAGCAGCATCTATCTCTCCAGGCTACATGCAGTCTTGGTGGGAGCTGTAATTGACACCTCAACTCCATGGATCTTTCCCTGTACCAATCTTTCCCCACAGCCTTCCCAGACCAGACCTAACTTCATAAAACTGCCTCTTTTCATTGCATATTAACTACCATGACTGCATTGCAACAAGCTAGATACTGGTACTACATGTGCAGAGGCATATGTGCTCCGCTGCTGAATCAGGAAAAAAAATATTTGGTACTTTAAAAATGCTGCCAGGGTAGATTTGCCAGTGGTTCATTATAACCCCAACCCCTCCTGTATCAAACACTGGGAAAAGTATGGATGTTACAGATGACATGCCTAAGGAGCAGCTGCAAGGCATCCCTCTCACTACTAGGTCTGTAGCCCTTCCCAGCTGTATTAATTCTGCTTCCTTTTAAAGCTTCAGTTCAGAAATTTCTTTATAAACAAATACAGCCATCACAGCCTGTATCCTTTTTACCAAGAAAAGCTTCACAAATTTAACAACAGGCAATGCTGTATTTTGGAAAAATAATGTTTTAAAAAATAGTCCCATGGAAAGACAAAGATTGGCTCAAGTACCAAAAAACCAAAGCCTTATATCCTGAAAGGCAATAAAGACTATTCTTAGACAACCTTGGTGAGTAGCAGCTGGTCAAATTCAAATGATTCCTTCTGTAAGACACGGAGAGTTGCAAATGCCTATTAATATCTCTCTTGTCTGTAAGACTTTGCATTGCTCTGTAGTGCTTGGATTGCTTATTTGGAGGTGAGGAAGACAGATTCTGCTCCATAATTAAGAAAGATTCAATTATGACTAACCTATTAGCAAAATAAAGGTGAGTGATTATTACCTGATACAGGAATGAGGTAGTCCATAATTATACCCTGAAATATGAGTAACTCTTTGTACAATAGGAAGTTCAGAATCGCCCAGGAGAGGAGCAATATCATCAGAAATTGTTGAACAGTTCAGGTCATCTTTTGTACCTGTTCCAGGAATATTTAGGTCTCTTCTAGTTAATCTGATTGGCTCTGAATCGTGTGGTGGAATGTGTCCCAGCATTTCCCCTACACTCTCCTTCTCTTCATTGGCACTGAAATCAGCTGAATGATACAATTCAGATTCAGAGCCTTTAACTGTTCCATCATTTTCTTCACAGAAGGACTCGAAATGCAGCTGTCTACGGGGTCCTGACTTGGTCACCTGAGGCTGAATGAAAAGGCCATGTGGTTGAAAATCTTGCTTGCTTAAGTCTGCATTGCCTTGTTGCACAATTTTGATTATTCTAATGAGCTGGAAAAGACGTTTGCGGTCATTTACATCATGGACCCCCACTTTGGTGTAATCTTCCATGGAAACTTTGGAGAGCTCATCAATTGTCTGAAGACCAAAGGCAGCAAAGTGGGGATAGTATTTTTCAAGTTCTGCTTCACAAAGGCACTCATAAAGGCATGATGCCATCTTCAACCTAGAGCCTACAAGAAATCAAACAGAATAAACATTAGAATCATACGAAACATCACATCTGACAAAGTTACTAATGAAGAAACTGCGTGTTTCCTGATGCCATTACTTGCAGTTAGGCTAGAAGCTTGTTTAACTCCAAATTTACCATACACTAGACTGACAAACACTAAAGAAAATAGCAGTAACAACAATAAAGTAAAACATGAAACAAATATTTTATCCATGAAACTATATTTTAAAACTATATACAATACACAACATGTAAGAAATGCACAAGGCAATATTACTCACTGCTGCAGAGTTCCTACACGCCTGATGTCTACTTGATGAATGCCACAGCTACTGAAACCCTGTCCTCAAGCTATAGAATGTAAAATGCCTAATTTTAGACAGTCAATTTAATATCAAGGCACATGGTCTAACATGGTTCAGCTACCCCTGGTTAACTAACCAGAGGAGAAAAAATTTCACTTGTCCTCACCTCAAGCTGCCTAATTAAGACCATTCATCTAACAGATGAACTATTGCAAAATCGTAGTTTTGCTGTGTACCTTTTATATAATGAATCCTATGAGCATTTCTGAGTCTCCTTGACAGAAAAAACAAAACAAAAAAAAAAAAAAAATTCCACAAAAACTGAAAGACAGCATTTCTCCAAATCTATATATGCCACTGGAATGCCATACTTGCATTCTTGGGAAACCCAAAAAAGAAACATGAATCACTGAGAAGTATGCCCCAAATCCCCCAACTTCTTCACTTATGTCTTAGTGGCAATGCATGGTGCAGCTGTCTGTATCCCGATGGTTTAATATCTGCAGATATTTTTACTTCTTCCATAAATACAAAAATGATAGCACTTCAAGTATTTGTTGCTCACCGCCTTCTCATATCTTTGTTCAGTCTAGAACCTTAACAAATACTGCTCTAACTCATGTTTGGAGGTCACAGTAAGACTCAACAAAAACGAGTTATTTAAGTTTTCCTCCCCGTAATTCAGGGTAGATTCTTTGAGAGGATTTTCAAGGCTCTCTATAACGACATTACAGAAGAAAATAAGGCCATCCCCAAATTTGAGTCCATGTCATTAATTAATACATTATGTTGAAGAACTAACAACAATAAAATCATAAATATTAATATATAAAGCGCTGACTGTGTAAGATATTATGGAGGCCAAAATGTACAGTGGAGAATATCTAAAATTACTAAGAGTCCATGCTTTAGGTAAAATTATGAGATTCAACAACAAAATCTCCAAGATCAAAAAAATTCACCCGTAAGTGAATTTATTTAATGTGTAGGTAATGTGATTCTGAATCCTGAGGCAAAGTTAGAGTCACTGCTGAGCCTGCTAGATCCTGGGAGGGGGAAATCAAAACTGACAGAGAGGACAGCAAACACAGAGGTCAGGAAGACTAAATACTATATGTGTGCAAGGGTTTCACAAGCATTCACTACTTGCCAACTCCTCTAAATATAATGGTGAACACAGGAAAGAGAAAAAAGAATAAAAAGGGAAACAATGGAGAATGCTTTCTTAAAAAAGGGAAGAGAATTACAAATTTGAAGGTCATGGTTCTAATTAAAAATGAAACAAAATATATTTAAATAGCTAGAAATAACAGGCTGTCATTTTATGGAGTGACAAGTCAGAAGAATGCTCAGCATTAGGAAAATCCAAGTAATGTAGGTAGCGCAGAACCTATAAGAGCAATGTAAGCGGCTCTCTGTGGCTAATTGGCTAAGGCTCTGTGTCATGTGAAAGCAACTAAATGGTCTCTTAATGAGACCTGGCCTCTTAATGAGACCTGAGATCTGCCTGCCCAGATAGAATAAATCTTACTGGATCTAAGTGGTTTCAGGGATAACTCCACTGACTCCTTATTGACAGGACAGGAATTTCACAAGCTAGGGAGAAAAACAACATTCACTAATAAAGGAGTAACAAATTAATTAACCACAGGAAAAAAAAAATAGGGGTTCGCATAATGAGAGGATAAGCATTTCTGATCATTTTGAAACTCGAGTGTAGGCAATTGCTAAAAGATTTTGTGTCATTTAAACATGAAAGAACTCAGGGAAAACTGCCATTGCCAGTGAAACTCTTCTCACCTTTCGATCACTGATGCTCTAAAAAAAAAAAAAAAAAAGGATATCTTTCTCTTAATTGAAAGGATACTTTAATCCATCCAACCTTGTAGAGATCTTTGTGTCTGAAGATGCTTTTCCTAACAGATATACAATTCACCAAAATAAACCGGCTTTGTGAAAACTAAGAGGAGGTTTTCAAGAATCCTAAATAGTTAATGCCATCTTCTGGCAAAAAAAGGCAGAAGACTTTTAGTCTTGTAAAAGCCAGCATTTCCTCAGTTATTTGTTTGTTCATCCATGAGAATAATATGCCATGGGGCAGAAAAACATACAATGCTTCATTGTGGTATTTTCACATCAAAACCTAGGTCTTGCTCCCCACAAAGACATGGGTAGCTTCACTGAAAACACTGTTGAGATAAAAGACTAGGACTTCTTGAAATAGTTGGGTATAACATATTTTGAGAAAGAGGTGAGTGTGGAGGTATAATTCTCCATGTGCACCTAGCCTGACACCTCTATGTGGCAAACATGAGTTCTCTACAACTTGTTTCTTATGCACCAAGACATTTTCCTAAGATCTTAAAAGGCTTCCAGATGCTGGTAATGTGTAAATGCTTGTTGTAAAAAAGCATTAGAATTATATATAAAAGGGAGCCAGAATTAACTCGCAGCTTGTTCATCAGAGAACTCTTCCTCAGCTTCAGTATTAGAGGTTTTTCAAAGGTCATAAAGCTGATGAAAAACAGAAAAGTCACTGAAAATAACAGAAAGCAGTGGTTACATTTTTCTGTCCTGAAGGAAATTAACTTACAACAAAATTACGCTCTAGGAGCTGACTCTCCATTTTAAAATTCTTTTAATTATTAATTACCTCTTTCACAAGATCTTTTCCTTCTCAATGCACTTTTCAAGGTGGAGGAAAGGTCTTTGAAGGTGCTTGGTGGCTGTCAATCACTGTGTATAAAATACATGATGTAAAAGCCCCATAGAGATTTTTTTAAAAATAAAGCAGCCTAGAACTACTATACCTTGATCATTATTAACTTCTGATTTCTTAAAGATCTCAGCATCCCATTCTCTCGAGTAACCCTCACATGTACAGTTTTCCCACTGTAGCTCACTCATATTGACCTGACAATTTTAGATGATTTAGAGTAACCATTTTAGATTTAGATGATTTCCTGAGTGTCACCACTGAGAGAGAACACAAGTGTCATTATATCTATTCTTTAAATTAGGGAAATAAAGTGAAGAAATCTTACATGAGACTGCTACAAATGCAAATTATACATTTTGTCATGCATATAGTCTAAGGTAATCACTCTGAACCTTAAACCCCAGCCTGATCATTAAATAATTTTATTAGTCATGATTTTCAAGGGTTATTTGATAAACATAGAAATTGTTAATCAGCATACAAAACATAAACACCACCTTGTTTTCTTTTAACTTTTTTATAAGGTGCTCTACAAGTACATTATAAAAATAAAACTTTAGAGCTTTAAAAGTTTGTAAATGTGCGTAGCAGGTGGGTGTTTTCTCCTGATAGCAACTACAGCAGCACACTGTACTCGTTACTTGCAACCATTTTACCCCAAAAAAGACTTCAGCACTTCAGCACAGGTTCTGCTCATGCCAAAGAATTTTCAGGTTTCTTGAAATACAGAAGCAAAGAATGAATAGGGAAAAGGGAAAGGTATTAATTCATGTCACTACCCATCCATCTTCATTCCTTATTCATTTGAACATTAAGCTCTTATTTTTAAGGTGATCCAAAGCCAAATCTGATTTAACCCTCCAGAAGTGAATGGCTAATTTGCTTTCCCAGAGCACCACACAAAATGCTTTACCTTTAATCATTCTGACCCCATTCCTTGGGAATTAGGGCATTCCTGTGAAGAACAGGGTCAGGCTGCAGCTGCACTTTTTTAAGACAAGCTCCACAACAAGAGATAATCTGTATTGTAAAACGAGCCCAGAATTTTAGTTTAATGCAACAGGTGAAACTGTTTAATGCAATCTGTGAAACTGTGATTGACATCGCAGCAGATCCCTTTGGAAGATCATCGGATTACTCTACCCTGCACGTAAACAACAGGGCATTAAACATTCCACTGCTCCTTGGAACACGTGTTCAGCTGTTTTGAAGCTGGATACTGACAATAGACAGCCACTTACTTAGCTTCAGTACAGCAAAAGTAACTGGAGAGGAGGGAATGGTTTTCATGCTAAATGGTTTTGATGCTATTTTACAGCTGGAGCTTGACACAGGTCTGCTGCTTGCAGCAACAAGTAAGAAATGGGGGTTTCCCTTGCCACTGACATACCTTGAAGAAGTAACTAAAACAATTAATGGCATTAAAACTGCCTTAAAAACAACTAAATATTGGGGATTTTTTTGTTTCCCCAGAAAGCATTTCAGAGTATTGTATTGCTCTATCCACACTAATTAATGTCATTAAAACTGGCTGATAAACAAATTAATATTGGAGGGGTTATTTTTTTTTGTTTCCCCAAAAAGTATTTCACAGTATTTTATTCCTCCCTCCATACTAATTATAGCCTGGTGACCTCAGCAGAATAGGCCCCATCCTGCAGCTGATCCTGACAGCTGCCAGGAACAGCTGCATGGAGAATGGGAAGTCTCCAATATTGGGATACTGAATATTGGAAGTGTTCAATGTTCAACCACATGCCGAGAAAATAACCCAGGAGTTATGGCAGGGTGCCAGTTATTTGAAAACCGTGCCTGAGCTCATCCTCCCAGCAGGATCTACCAAATGTCCCCCATGGTCTCTTTAACAACTCAGAAGTTTTGTTTATATTTTAAAATATAAAACATAAAAAATATATTTCATAGATATTATATAAAATATATTAACACTGTATTTTAAAAAGCAGTTAAGTATTTTTTTATATTTTGCATAATGTATATAAATATGCATTTTTAATTGCACTTATACATTTTACGTGTTATATAAACTATGTGCTATCTGTAAAATACATAAAATACATCATTGAAAAGAATTTCATAACTATAAAAATGCAGTTAAACAAACCGCCACGCGTCCGGACTTGCACCGCGTGTCTGAAGGGGGGACATGTCTCATCCTTCCCGGAGCTGTCCCACCACGGCTTTTCCCCGTCCAGAGCCCGGTGGGGCCGGCCAGGGCGACGTCCCTAGAGCCCTCCCTGACCCAGGTGGACCCGTCCCCTCAGGGCTGGGATCCCCCCTCGCTCACCGGCCGCGGCGGCGCCGCTCGGCGGCGGCCATTAAGCCGTGTCTCCTTGGCAACAGCGCTTTTCCCTCTTCAAACGCCCGCGCGCAGCCTCGCGCGCACAGCCAGCCAATAGAGAGAGGGGAGAGGGGCGGGGAGGGCACTTCCCGGCGGCGAGAGGCCAATCCGAGGCCTTCTCGGCCATGGGGGGCGGGGCCAAAGGGGAGGCTGGAGGGCGGGACGAGAAGGGAGTGGCTACCGCCCTCGCCGCTGCCGCTGCGATTGGTTACGGCTGGCGCCAATCATGCGCTGGCCCCCGCCCAGTGCCGGGCGCGGAGGCGGAGGTGAGGGCGGCGGCCCGTGGTGGCCGCCGTGGTGGCGGCACAGGTCCCCGTTCCCAGTGTCCCCAGCCCTGGGCACGGCCGCGACCCTCTGCGGGCGGCGAGGCGGGGGCCAGGGCAGCGGGGCCGCGTGCTGCCAGGCGCCGGCGGAGGGGCCCCGCTGGGATTTGTCCTTGTCCTTCCAGGCGCGCGCGGGAGGTGGTGCTGGTTCCTCGGGCTGGCCCCGGCGCTGTGGGGGCCGCAGTGGGGGTATTGTCCTTGCTGCGGCTGAGCTAAAGGAACTAGGCAGGAACTAAAGGAAGTGGTTGAGCAAAAGAGCGGAGCGTCGTCCAGGGGCGTGGTTGGTGGCGGAGGGCTCCGTGCTGGGTTCCCGTTTGGAAGCTGGAGGTGTCACTGTGCCGCTCTTGGCGTCCCAGGAAAATGCGTTGTTCTGTAAAGTTATTTACTGAGCTGTGCGTCTCTGTCAGAATGCAGAGTTTTGCCCGGAACTGGGAATGGGCCAGATTTCTAGAATGGATTACTCATGTCCATTGCTTCTTTTTCTCTATAGGACCTACTCATGCTGGCTGCGTAGCTTACTGCTGACAATATTTATCACTTAAAAGGTGTGTTCCTTATTGTTTACATCAAATCAGTGCTTAACACACGTGCTAAGAATCTTTTAGTTTTGTATGAGAGTCTTATGTCTAGGGGAGACAGCAGAGAGCCTGTCCTTTGTCATTCATTTTCTCACCTTTGCTCCTGGTATCCTGAGGAGTCCTGTGCTCCAGGGAAACTGTCCAGAGCAATTATTTCCATATGTCAGTTCCACTAATGGTGAGGTATTACCTCTGCACAGGGCCTTTGGAGTTTTGCGGTGGAAAAGTTTCAGAGTATTAATCTGTGGCTTTCCTTTTGCTTTGTAATTTTTTCCCCTCCCTGCAATATGGTTTGTAATTTATCAGCAGCAAAGGCATGGCATGCAGGTAATTTTTCATGCTTCTCGATAGCAAAGGAATTTTTTTTGCAATTCAAAGGCAGCTAATAATATACAATTTAATTCTGTAGTAACTTCAAAGGGGTGGACAACTTTTTTACTGTGCTGAGATGTGTTCACTGGCTAAATACAGCAGGTCTGTTCGAGCCCGGTGTTTTGTGCTGTTCCGCAGCTCCTGGTGCTGTTGGCAGAGGGGAATGGCTGTGAGAGCTTGTGGCTTGATCATCTACAGGAGGCTGCAGCCAGCACCGTGCTCTAAGGTGACTGACAGCATCGAGTACCTCCTGCTTCAGACATCCTACGGGACCCACCACTGGACCCCACCCAAAGGTGATTTTTGTTCTGGTAACACTCCTGGAGGTCATTGGTGTCAGGTTGCAGAGAGGATTTTGATTGAAGTCAGTTTAGAGGGGCAGTTACCACCTGAGAGTAGCTGCTGGCTGTGCTGTTTGTCTGATGGTGCTGCTGGCGCAGGTGAAGGGGCAGTTTTGAGGCTGAAATCCTCTGCACTGATCTCTAAAGAGATTGTGCTTTTGTCTCTCCTAGCTAGCACAAAAAAGCATAGTGCACGTTGTGGCTGTACAAAGTGTTGGGCACGACTGATTTGGGTTGGGGCAGGGGCTGTCACCCAGCCGACCTCCTCAGGAATCTGATGTTTCTGACAAAGATGTGCACATGACTGAAGTGAGATAATGTGGGGATGTTCTACCTTCTTGCCTGGGCTCTCACCCTTTGCCAGGCACCTGCAGTGTTGCCAGTGCAGGATTGTTTGACCCATGTGTGGTCAGAGTCTGCAGGGCTGTGGTCACAGTCTGCAGGGTGACAGACTGAAATCTGTAATAGAACACTTTAATACACCGTTCTTAGGAGATGCAGGAGACCATTGATGAAGATCACTTGCCTAATGCAGTAGAGATGAGAGGGACAGATAGGAGAATTAACCTTACCAGCCATTCTTGGTCATCAGTGAGGCCTCAGAGCAGAAGACAAGACCTGTGTCCCAGGACAGAGCAGCACCCCATTTGTAAAGGCACATTGCAGAACCACTGTTTGGTAGTACTCAGTCACAGCCCTGCTACCAGGAAAAGTGCACCACAGTAATACTTTGGGTTCCCTGGAGATCTTCTTGCTTGCTCTTTTTTACCACCTGAGATTTTTTCCTGATAGTTTTTACTTCTCATTTTGTAAAAGCGTGGTACAGCAGTTTATAAACAAGAACTTGCAAACTGGGGGGAAAAAGTCTTTTAACACTGTCAGCTAGGCTCTTCTATTGAGGGAAAGAACAAAACTTTCCAAACGTCCCCCTTTGACTACTCCACCAAGAACCTAAGGGAGTTGAGTTTGCAGCCTAGGGGAAAGCTAAAAAAACATCTGCTGGGACATGATTGATTGTTGTGAGAAGAAATCTTTCGGAAGGATCCCTGGGAACACAGTAATTCTGGACAAGTGATTTAAATTACTTGTAGGCATTTTAGTAGGGAGCTAATTGTCTCATAAGCATACATCTTACACACCCAGAACCACGGGATAGTGTAGGTTGGGAGGGACTCTTAAAGGTTGTCTAGTCCAAGCCCCCACCAGTGGGCAGGAACATCTTCAACTAGAGCAAGTTGCTCGGAGTCCCATCCAACCCGTATGTTTCCAGGGATGGGGCACCCACCACCTCTCTGGGAAACTTGTGCCAGTATTTCACCACCCTCATAGTAAAAGCAAGTCTTCCTTGTCTGTAGTCTGAGTCTGCCCTCTCCTAGATAAAAAGCAGGAGCCTTTCTCCTGTCACTGCAGGCCCTTTTCAAACATCTGTCCCCAATTTTCTTATAAAAAACCACCCTTTAGGCACCAGAAGGGGCTCTGAGGTACTCCCCAGAGGCTTCTCTTCTCCAGACTGAACAGCCCAATTCTCTCATCCTGTCTCCAAAGCTGAGGTGCTCCACTCCCTGATCATATTCATGGCTTCCTCTGACCTCAATCCAGCAGGTCAATGTCCTTCCCTTGCTGAGGACTCCAGAGATTGATGCAGCATTGCAGGTGGGGTCACACCAGAGCAGAGGGGGAGAATCATCTCCCTCAACACACCACTTCAGATTTTAGAGATCAAAGACCAGAATCTTATGGTGGCCTGTAATTGAAGCTTGATATTGATTTGGGGGGATTTAATGAAGAGAAGCTATTCCATTTTATAATACCTATGATAGGAGTGGTCTTCCCCGGTGGCCCTGGGATGTGCAGTGTGGTAACATGTATGTGATGATGACATAGATTCCATGGGGCAGGAGTCAGAAGGAGAAGTTGTACTTGTCTCTCAAAGCACACACAAAAGGCAGTTTACAGCTACAGCTGTACCTTGTTATTTTTTAAATTCTCTAAGCTGCTGCAACTCTTACGGGATTAAACTGGACTTGCTTGGATCCCCTTACGTGAACCTCATCAGCCTTATCTCTGCCCCTAGGACCATGACTAGCCTAGCACTAGCTGAGGCTGATGGGAAGGGGATGTAGGGTTCATTTTCCTTCTCGATCTATTAGAACTGCACCAGTGGGAACAGGTGGGAGGATCTGAAAGCTGCGGTGTGCGAGGTGCTGCCTGCAGTCCTTTTTCTGCTCTGCAGGTAGACTGTACTGCACAAACGTGGCAACTTACTGAGCTTAGACCTGAGGTTATCGACAGGTATCAACATCAGATGCTGTTTTCTGCACAGCTGCTGCTTGAAAGAAACGTGTATTTTACATTTGAGGTGATGTGTTGTAAGAGGTGTTCACATTTTTGATACACAGGCAGGCAAGTGAGTGGGACCTGTTGCAAAGGCAAAACAAGCAAGCTTCCCATATAGCCCAGATGTAGTACTATAAGGGCACTTTGGGTACCTGAGACCTGAGGAACGATTCATCTCTGTGATGAAATTATAGCTATTTGGAGCCAGCTACATAGAAAATAGAGTGACACCAGGGACAAAACAGAGCTTAAACTTTTTTTGCCTCCTAAAATGTCCCAGCTCCTGCTGTGTTGCTTTTTTGAGGTATTGCTTGGCTTGTTCTATTTATGTTCTGGTCCAGAGCTTTCATGAGAAAACCAAATCTGACATTTCTCAACAAAAGTACAAACGGCTGGGGATTTGTTATATTTATCTGTTGTTTGTAGTGGCACCTCTCATTCTGAGCAATGTAAAATAAATGGTGTGTCCTAGGAGAACTACCCAGCTGGTGAAAGGACTGGCTTTTAGATTTCTTGCTTGTTTCAGAGGGGAGTATGGAAGAGAAAAAATCCCTGGCTGCCTAAATGAAATGCACCTTTTAAATGGTACATGTCTTTGCCTGGTCCTGTTGTTTCTGGACTGTTGGCACAACTAAGGGTTTTGCAGAATTGAGCCTTAAGCTTATGTGAGGGGACAGAGTTGAGAGAGGATTAAGACTCTCAGATGACCTGTATCTGCTCTAACTGGATAAAGGAAAAATGAGGGACTCGGTCCTCAGTATAGTCTAAGATGGAACTTTATGGGTGTAGAGTGCTCCAGAGGTGGAGGGGAGGAGTGGGAAGAAAAGATGTCTGATGCTGAGAGGCTGATGGAAGTTTCAGTAGGTGAGGGATAAACAATGATCCTAAAAGCCACAAGACAAAGATAAATCAAGACATAAGATCTGGAAAAGCAATCTCTCCTCTCCAATTTCCATTTAATCCTGTGTCAGCTACCATGAATGCTCATCTCTGCCTCCCAGTGTTTCCCAATTAAAGCAAAATGTGAGTTTCCTTCCCAGAGATTTACTTTTCCACCCTCTTGGCAGGCCACGTGGACCCTGGGGAGGATGACCTGCAGACAGCCTTCCGGGAAACACAGGAGGAGGCTGGTCTGCAGGCCAGCCAGCTCACCCTCATCGAGGGCTACAAGAAAGAGCTGCACTACCCTGTCCATGGCAAGCCTAAGACTGTCGTGTACTGGCTGGCAGAAATGAAGGACTGCAACACAGAAATCAAGCTGTCGGAGGAGCACCAAGCTTTCCAGTGGCTGAAGCTGGAGGATGCCTGCAAATTTGCAGAATATGAGGACATGAAAGCAATGCTGAAAGAAGTGCATCAGTTTCTCTGCTCCAGAGAATAAGTGTTTTTGTGAAGTATAAGGGGATTTCTTGAGGAGACAGGTGTGCTTTTATGTTTTAAACTGGAGGAAGAATTATATGGCTGCAGAAATGTAGATTTCTTTTTTTTTTTTTAATCTGTAGAAATTCAGTGAGGATACATGGAGCTTTTAAAGAGATTGTGCTTTTGTCTCTCCTAGCTAGCACAAAAAAGCATAGTCTGATTGAACCATAAGCCAGAGATGTCTGAATTGAAGCCCAGAGCTAACAAAAGACTTCCTCTGTCTCCTTTTCCTTTTTCCCCCCCTTTCTTTTTCTTCCTTGAAGTGCTGAACAACCACAGGTCCTTTTGAAAAATCAAACACTTGATACATCGTGACTTGCTGATATAAAGCTAGAGAGTTGAGAAAATGAGCATATGGGGATTTTTAATAACAAATGGTAAATTGAAGTTGTTTTGCCTCTTTCTTTTAGTTTTTTGATCTTTAACAGACACCTTAGCCATACATTTTCCAGGGGGTTGGGAAAGGGTATTTAATCCACTTTCTGCACAGGATATCCAAGCTTATGTACAATCTTGTGTCTGTTTCATACTATCAGTGCTTCTATGGCTGCAGCCACTCATCTTTTGGGGTAGCAGACATTACTAATGTTGGTACCAGTGTGACAAGTCTTTTGCTTGTCACTTCATTATCTTCCAGTGAAGTAATTTAAAATTGCATGTATTTGTATTTTCGAAAAAGGGGATGCACTATAAGTAGGCTTTTATATATAAATATGTAGGTATATATACACACAAAAAGCTTTAGTGCTCATCCACATTACAGTCAGGATTTATTTTGATTATGAACACTGCTCAGAAGTGTTTCATTCAGGTGGTGGCAGAGAGTGTAACAACCAGTGAGAGTAGGAGAGAAGAGTTAAAAGCCTGTGCAGCCTCAGTCTTGGTTTTTCATTATTGTTTGAGATACCATTTAATCAATGCTGTGTAAACAGTGGTGTTGCTGCCTTCCTGTTTATGAGCAAGATTAGCATATTAAGCTGGAGTTAGAGAGTCATTAACAAGTCATCGGTTCTGCCCATCAGCAGTAATGAACGTGGGCACTTGATGCTTTGGAAAACACATTAGCTCAGCTCCAAGCCAGTATTTCCTTTTTAATGGCACTGCTCACATAGTGTTCCCAAAGCATGTCAAAGTTTTGGAGGGTGACCAGTGCTGTGCACTGTAAGGTGATGTGCTCCTTGATCAAAATTCTCAGTGGTGTAACTGTGATAATGGGTCAGGCACTGTGTGTGCATTTTAAGTGATTTATGTACAGAATGTATTCCCACTAATTTTATGAGTAAAATGATTCTTAAACATTTTTTTGATTCCAGAGTCTTTGAGTTTCATTTAGAGACGTTAGAAAGTCAGAATTTAACTCTGATTCTTGCTGCTCACTGGTGAAGAAGGAGTTCTTCCTCTGCCCATGTCTGAAAATAAAATATTTTCCCAAGGAGCATCTGGGAAACCCTCCAGTAAATAATTATGGAATAATCTGCCTGGCAAAGATATTTATTTCCAACCTCTATGATATTTATGCCCTAAACAAATAGGGCTTTCTTTTTTTTTAAGACCAGTTAAGTTTTTGGTTATAATAATATCTCATGACAGTAAACGTTTTACCATTTAAAAAGAAAAATAATTTTAAAAACCCCAAAACAAACAAACAAACAAATAAAAACAGAGATTTGAAATTCCCTGAAGAGACCTTACTTCTGCTGCAGGTTAAATAAAACCAAACCCAAGAGAATTCCAAGCTACACTGAAATAACAGCTTAATTTAGGTCAAGTGAAAGGCGTTGCTCAAGTAAGAGAAGTGAGGATATGGTTTCCCTTGCTCTACTGAACAAATACACTGACACAGCTCATACTTGTAATTTCCTGGTGTTATTGTTTCTTTCTCCACATAACTCTTGACTTATAGCCATGATTACATCATCTCAGAGAGAAAGAATGTACATTCATGAATATTAGGAAAGCTCTAAGACATTGCAGATTTCACTGAGAAAAGGTCAGGATTGAGTGTGACAGTTGCAGGTAATTTTGCTCAAACAAAAAGTGTAAAGGCTGAAAACAATGTGTTACTCCTATCTAAAAGAAAAACAACTGTATTACTGCTCTGGTGGAGCAATGTATCTTTTCATTGACTATTCCATATGATTACAAGAAATCAGAGACTGAAGCTGGAATAAAGTGGCTCTATATGCAATATCCCCAACAAGCATGACCAACATTTCTTGCCAGTCTATATAATAAAAGAGGATGTGTGTTATAATAAGGTTTAGTACATCCTAAATATTTAAAAGTTTTGAGAGACACATGCTCTCTCAGCAGGGCTCTTGCAGTGATGCAGAGAGGACAGTGGAGTGCTACATTTTAAGTTAGAAAAATGACTTGCTGTTACTTAATTGACAACTTAGTGGGGAACAAAAATTTTGGCATATACCTAGAGGAGATTTATAGAAGTCAGTGCTTATTAATTACATTCTCACACTGACAATGTAACTGATTGCCTTCTGTGTCTATTGGCAACTAGTTTTATCTTAAAAAGAAATTAAGGATCATCAGGATTTCTGGTTTTTTACCTTTTGCCTCGTCTTCAAAGATTCACTTTTTCATATGCTCAGTAACTCTAATTTTGATTCAGTGGGCAGTTGGCAGCTGGCAGAAGTCCCAGCTTCACATACAGAAACCTAGGATTTGTTATGGGTTAAAGCAGCTCTGAAATTGCTAAGCAGCATGTGCTATACAAACCAAACAATCTACTCTGCTTCAACCTTGTCCTGTGCAAGGAAATTGTACTCAAGTGTTTTAAAAAAAAACTCCAAACCGTGCTTCCTGTCAAAACAGCAAAGGTAGGGAGGAGATCACCTGTGGTGGCGGTCTTCCTGGTGGGAACAGTGACACAGGATGGAACAAAAGCTCTGTCATTTTGGAGCTAGTCCACTTGGTAATTGATGTTATCAAAAAGAGGAGTGACAGTCCCGTCTTTCCACTCGATGAGGATCTCTCCACGCCTCAGGGAAGGGGAGCGGGACGGTGGAAGGTACGGCTGGGGGCCTCTTCGCAAGGGGGTCGGCTCCCGTAAATCAACTCTGCTGCTGTTGGCTGGAGAGCTCTTCAGAGCAGAGAGGATTTTCTTCTTCCTAAGGGAAGAGAGTAGAGAGTAACTGCACCTGCCTGTCACTTGGTTACTTCTCCACATCAGCAACTGCAATGCCACTTCCTTAAGTGATGGCACAAGATGTGTAGGGGAGGAGGACCAACATTTGAGTGGGTCAGTGGGTGGATAAACTGGGTGGCAGAGAAGAGAAATCCCAAAGGGTGACACATTGGTGACCAGACCTATCTGCTGAGAGCCAGCGACATTGGGTGTGCAATGCGGAGGGGTGCCAAGACTAAGACTTTTGTTTTGAGATGCTGGAGTTTTTCTTTAAGATGCTGTTCATGGCAAAGCCAATGAACCTGACTCTCACTTACTTGTTGTAGTGAACATTGAGTGTCAGTATTATTAATCCCAGTATGAATGCCAAGGGGCTGAGGACCAGCATGGCTGTCTTCCAGTTCGTGCCTGAAAGGGTAACAGAGAAAGCATCACGTGTTTGCTGTACATATCCCTGTTCTTATGCAATAGCCACAATTGCCACAAAAAATCACTTGTAATGTCCCTGAAAAATGCCAGATAACAGGAAAAGTGCTCTGTCTACAAGATCAATATCTTACAGCTGCTTTTACACTGCACAGCATCCTTCTATTGAAAGTGGCTACAAAAGTTTTTATTTCTTGCTACGAAGACAATGATACCTCATGCTCTCCAGTCTGCATCTTTCTGATACAAAATAAGAAGGGCTGGGGGAAAGCAGTAGTGCTAGCAGCTGTCTGATTTTCATGTTTTTACTATTTTTTTTTATCGCAGGCCTGTGGAGATTTAAAAAGAATCTTTCTGACAGGTAATTTGCTGCCCTCGTTCCCTATTAAGCATCCTCAGCAGTACCCCAGGGAAATGTATCTCTGTTACAATGGGAAGGACCGGGGCACTGATGAACCTTCATCTACCTGGTCCCTTCCTCCTCTGGAGGACTACCTGGACCTACCTGCAAGCCTGGCCCCAGTGTTTTTCCCCCGATTTCCATGTTTCTTGGAGTGGTTGTGGGATGGATCTAGTGGAAGAAGCAGAAAGACTGATTAGCAGCTTCCAGGTGGACCAAGGGTCCAGATTCCTCATGAGTCTTCACTTTAACTACAAATCCCTTTTGTATGGGACCCAAAAAGGAAAAGGAAATTTTATTGTCATTTGGTGTTCACCAGCCACAGATAATTTTTGCTTCTAAAACAGTTGGTGGCTAAACCTCCAGGTTAAGCCTGTATCACTGAAGTGCTTGCCAAGGGAAACTCCTCAGCCTGTTGGGGGAAGGCACGCAGTGGTACACATGGAAGTTCTTCAAAAATCCTCAGGTACTCTTCCACCACTGAAAATAGCTGAGTAACCTCGAAGTGCTGCCCACACTTTTTTCCGGCTGTTCTTACTTACGCATTCAGAAAAGAGCTCACCCTCGTTTGCTGGAAAATGTGTCTGTTTGGTCTTGGCAGGAGACACTGTGCTGTTGAACTTGTTAGGCAGAGGGGGGTCAGTCAAGCTCACAGAAGACTCTCTGTCCACAGCATCAATCTTTGGTGAATCAATGGTTTTAGCTTGGAAGGAAATAAAGCAAAGATCTGTGTGATTATCATTTACTTTTTGTACAGGAACCTGGATATGCCCATTGCCCAGCAAGGAAAGGGAACCCAGCCCTGCTGGTTTGGTTCTCTGGCCTGCTGGGTGAGAAGGATGTGGTGCTGTAGCAATCACGTCCTCCTGTGCATCAGGGGCTTTCAGCTGTCACAGATTTTAAAGGTGAAATGAACCTCTCAAGAGGTTCTCAAGCAGAGCTTGTTTTCTGGTGGCCGATGTAGTCATGGGTTTTAAAAGTATGAGTGCAGCACCCACTGTTAAAGGATGATGTGTGAGGAAGAGGCAAGAGGAAGAATCACAGCTATTAACAACACTGCAGATATAAAAATGGGATCCAAAGGGTGGTAAGTAGGCGATTGCTAGGCTCAATACCTTCCTTTGCCCTCCAGTGCTGCTGCAGAGTAGGGTGTGTGGGGAAACAACTGCTGCTAGTGGGGAGGTTGTGGGAAGTTTGGTGTCAGCAGTTCAGCTCTCTGCTGCAATGATGCACATGCCGAGACCAAGAAAACTGTGTCTTTGGGGCTCCCTGCTGCCTATCCAAACCCCATCCCATCCTGTGGCATGAGCACCCACACCACAGCTACACAGGTGTAATTTATTGAGCAGATAACCCGCCGAAGCGTAAGTCATCTGTTGATGGTCAGCTGGAAGTTAGATAAGAAATGCCTGAACAAATACATTGGACTTTGATGTTGTTACTAAGTAGTCAGAGGTTCCCTCCAGTAGACTGAACCATGAGATTGATAGGAAAATTATGACTTTGCATGAGACACACCAAGTGGCACAGCCTGATTCAAAAGCTGCTCTATGTTTACCTTCTCGGCCTTATCTGGGGATCCTGGCTCCAAGGCAGCCTTGGGCTGCCAGGAGCTTTGCCCTGGGGAATGAAAATGCTCTTTTCACATGCCTTTTTCCTGTATCTTAAATGTTCCACGCATTTCCTAGCCTATATTTAACTAGCCTATTATGGTATCTAATTTGTGTGTTCCATATTTAACTTAATGTTAAACAAACACTAACACTTGTAACTATTGTGGTAAGTACATGTTGACCTTCTAGTTGTCTAATTAAAAATCCTTGAGGGGAAAAAGGCCACCTTCTCCACAGGACAGCCAAAGCAGCTGATGTATCTCATTTTATTTCAAATTATATACAGTGTTTCTGTGTCAAAAGGTTATACTTATAATCCACTGCTTATGCCAACCAGATACATCACATTTTCACTTTACTCATTCCTGCAGAGCTCAAAATCTCATTGGGTCCATCAGCCTTAAGGTAAGGAATAGCCTCCTGTCATGAAAATAATTTTCCCTGAGGAATGTTGGGAACTTCACCACCTACAGAGTGGACAAACACATAAAAACCATTACAAACACCAGCTCTTTTTGGGTCTCTGGAGTAGAAAAAAGGAGAGGAGGGGAGGAGGAGAGGAGGAATTGAATGTGATTTTCAGGTCTCAGTTCGGCACACAACTTTACAAGAAAAGTAGCAAAAACCACCTTTATTAGCTAAAAGGTCTTAAATGAAAGTGGGAAACAGACTGGACCATGAACTATCAGTGGTCAGCAGTGGGCTTTGCTGGGCATGCAACAAATGATCACAGACACATCTTGGTAAAATGACCATGCCTGGTGTTTGGTAGCCTTATGTCAAACTCCTAAAATTGTGACAAGGCCAGGGCTTTTGCCCTTTCTGTGTCCAGTCTAAGACAAAGGGCAGTGAATACTGATGAAAGCAGTTTCAATTCTCTTCAGCAAAGGCCAAGGCCATAAATGGTTAATATAAACCACATTTTTAATAATTTTTGATGTCATCTTCTGGGATTTCCTGATGCAAAGGGAGGGCAACACTTAAGCTACCTCCCACTACCTGCTGTGTTCACCTGTGTCTTTATGGCTACACTGGGCACCAGCAGTAAGGTTCACTGAGGATAATGAGAACATGGAATGAAAGTTAGAACTAGGTTTCATTGGTGAGGGGTGCACTGTTGGGGTCTCACAGAAGAGAAATTTAATTTCTGAAGCAATAACTGAACTGAAACTGAAGCAATAATTTCTGATACAGCCTCTTCTCAATAATTTGTGCAAGTTTAAAAGAGGTTTTCAGCTGCCTCCAGTTGTTGTCTTACCAAAAAGACATGACAAAGTACCAAAAGCTCTTTCAAAGTCTAAAGATTCTGACTTTGGGAGACTTTCTTGGGTATTTTGTGCTTGGGAGGCTCATTTCCACTATTCTTAACTGTGGGCACTAATTCAGAAATATTTTACCAAAATATTTGCCTGTCCTCAGAAATGCAGCTGGGTTTTGGAGACCTGATCATGTAAGGTTTTGCATGCTTCTGGAAAACACTGAACAGCCACTACTGGAAACTAGTGGTACCAGGTAGTGGGGTTGAGCTGGAGCCATTTGGCGTTTCTCCAGGTGGGGCCGAAGTGAACATGAGTTGGAATGACAGGTGCAAGCCTGGTGTTAGATGGCTTGGATGACATGAAAGTTAGATGTTATCCGACACTAAATCTACCTCATCTTACTTTCATAGATCCACACACGTGTGTCTAGAGCTTGTTGTGTTGGTTTGCTGGGCCTCTGAGCTGCTGTCCGGGCAGCAGCACAGATGGTTTCATCTGCCAGCGTCTTCCACCTGCTGAACTTGTCCTTCTCCCTGGAGACGAAGACCTTGTGGCCTCCCTCCTTGGTGCCAAGGTGGAAGCCCAAGCTCTGCAGAGTCAAGTGTCCCTTCTTGCTGCAGGACCATGCCTGATGTTCCCAGTCTCCACAGGGCTCCAGCTTGACCAGAGCGTACTGGTGCGTCCTGTGGGCCGACAGGCAGCGCTTCGTGTGCAGGCTGATGATGGTGCCCATGTCGGGGTCCCAGCCCCATCGCTGTTGCTGGGAGTGCTCCTTGCAGCTGGCCAGGCTGATGCTGTTGGTCTCGTGGGAGGCACGCATGCACTTTTCCAGCCGGGTGTTCCTTATGAGGAAGCCTTGTCCCTCTGCTACTGCGGTACAATCAGAGCACGGTTTAGTACTGTGCACATCTGAGGCAAACACATCTCTTTGTAAATACCCTGGGGGAGGTAAGATGTAACCCACCAGTCCTTTCCTGGATGGGCATGCCTGGATAAACAGTTCCCACAGCTTCCTAATTTCCTGGAATGACATTTCTTTGAAAAAAAGGACAGTGCAAATAACCATGAGCAATGCTAGAGGAAAATAGCAGTTATGTAACTAATGAGGAAAAACATCCTTCCAACTTGAATGATTATATCAAATATCTGCCTATACACACACACACACACACACACACACACACACACATATATATGTATTTAATTCAGTACTTCAATTGTTTTAACTATGTAGCCATCCTTCCCTCCCTTCAAATGAATTAGATAGTTTGAGGGATCTTTTGCCCCTGTCCAGGTCAAATCTTTCTTATAAAAGAGCAGTGGACATCCCCCTCATGCTGTTCATCTGGGGCCAACTAGGCCACCTTGGGCTACACTTTCTATTAAGTGGCTTCTGGAGGTATTAAAGCAGTGCAGGGATAAAACCATATCCCACCAGAAGTGTGTAAGTACTTGGCTGAGGCAGCTCATGTAAGTATTGAAATTACCTTGGATTTAGCACACCCGACATTGATGTGTCTCCCTAGGCTGTGCACCTTAGGAACAAAAGTACCACTTTTAAAAATCCTTTTGTAAGAGGGAGGCATTGTAGCTGTCCCATAACAAACACACAATTTGAAGCGATTTCTGTAATTGCTTGCTGCTTTTAAGAGCAACAGGTCCCAACATCTCAGATGATTTACATTATAATATCACATTAGCTGAAGGACTGCTACTGTTTTCGGTGTAACTTCATCAGGTGTGGCCTGTGAATATCCTGGGCAAAATGTTAAGTGCTAAACCATCCAGCACTGTTGCAGGTGAACTTTCTGCTGTGTATTTTATGCCTAAGATAGATGGATAGAAATAGAAGTTTCAAATTTCTGAACATTCTGAGAAATCTTTTAATAACAACACATTGCAACTCCCAGTTTTTACAGTGATGTTTTTTCTCTTTTCCCCAGGAGACAGAATTATAAAAGCCTCATCAGCATATAGCACTTAGCGTAAAGAGTAAGAGGACACTGAAAAGTGATGTTAGGCAAGAACACTGATTTTTATCTAAACTATTTCTGCAGTTTCCCCTCCCAAATTAAAAAAAAAAAAAAAAAAAAAAAGCCAACAAAACACAACAAACCAAAACAATACTAAGCCAATACAAGTATTTGGCTCAGTACCTGAAAAGATTAGTGACAGTATAAATAGAAGCTGGTACACAATAACAACGGTATAGACAATAGTTTAAAGGAGCTGTCATATTTTTCTCAGGAAATTCTAGGGTTCTGCTAGATTAATAATGCCTTGGGGCTGTTAAATAAGAAACAGCTCAGGGCTTTCTGCTCATGAATGCCTGAGGAGAAGAGCCAGAAACCACAGTGCTTCCCCACCAACTTTGAGATTGTCTGATCAATGTGTCTGCACTGGGATATTGACTTGCATGGACTTGTGATAGCCACCAATCCAGACAATTCCTGCCGAGCCAATGTGTCTAAATGGAAATTATTTTTCGGTGCAATCTGTGGGCAACTTGTGAGTTCTGTTCTCTTTAACCCTTACTGAGGGCTGGGTGGAGGTAAGATATTTAATGCATTTTGGACATGAGTTTCTGCCAGCCTCTAAAGGCAGAAGAAATGTCTCATAAGTAATTTCCCATAAACTTTAGAAAATTGAAGTGGATTAATACAATCCCCCCCAGCCCCACCCCAGCATCGCCATTTTTCCCTAGGATGTGGAATTCGGGATTCTCACATCTTTGCTTCAGTTTAACTGTGAGAAACCCATTTCCAAAGTAATAATTTGAGACATGCATTACAATGTAACAGGGGAATATGACAACTGTGCTGGATCAGATAAAACATCTGCTAAGCCCAGGATCCTGTCTGCAGCGCTGGGCCATTAACATCTGCTAATAGAGGAATAGATTCTTATCCTCTATTACCCTGCAAGAGAGGGTAAGAATCAGACAAGTAAATAGCTCACTCAAAACAACAAGATACCAGTGCCTCCTTCCAAAAATTACAGAATCACAGATTTGTTGGGGTTGGAAGGGACCACAGTCCAATCCAGCCAACAGAGGATCACCTGGAGCAAGTGACACAGGAGCACGTCCACGTGGGGATTGAACATTTCCAGAGAGGGAGATTCCACAACCTCTCTGGGCAGCCATTCCAGCGCTCTGTATGAACCAACTCAGAGAGTATCACTGGGTATTCATGGGTAAAATGGTTTTGCCCATTATTTTTCAGCTCTGAAGTTCAAAGAAAAATATCATTTTGTTGCTCCATCAGTATCAGAGCTCTTCCTGCAGCTTCACAAAGTCAACTTAAGTTTTGATTATTCCTAATTACTTTGTGACATCCTCAAGCTTAATTACTTCAATATTCATCCCTTCTGATCTTTCTGAGCACCTTCTGATACTATCACTGCTGTGATCGTTGTCAACTTAATCCACGTCTTTGTTCCAGCCTGTGGGCTAGGTCTGTCTCCTACTCCATGAGAATGGAGTTTCTTAAGGGCCTTGGTGGAAGATTCTTATCAAAAGCCTTTTGCAAACACTGGCACAAGACCCTGATCTGCTTAGCACATTTATGTTCTTACTGATACCATCATGGATGTCAGGCATTCCCATTACAAAAGCTGCACTGACTTTTCTCACGTTTATCTGTCTGTAAATACTCTTCTTTGCTTCCACTGACTTGTCTGATGCTGAAGTGGAGCCTAAGGACCTGTGTCTCCCTAGGCTGTGCAGGGATCCATCTTAAGAGGGGCATTATTGCTGTAATGCAGTCCTTTGGTGTCGAGGTTGCTTTGAATAAGAATTTAATACACTCGTTAGAAATGTTTTAAATGTCATCTTTAGTTTCCTGTAACTCAAAAGACATTTGGACTGGTCCTTTGCCACATATTATTTATCCTTTTTTTCCCCTCCTTAAAATTCTTCTGTTGCCAATTCTATTTGATAACATTTCAAACTGCGGAGAGAGACTGCCACAACCTCCCTGACCATGTCTGAAGGGAGCACTACAGCCAGCAATCCATTCAGCCTTTCTACACTGCCCTACTTTTGGTTGCCCTTCTTGCATTTGTGCCAGTTATTTACTGACCTCCTGATCCCCACCAAGTTCCTGCTTCAGATAATGTTTGAAAATTTCTGCTGGCAGTTTTTGTATTCTCTCTCTAGGCTGCTCATCCAAGTCTTTTTCTCATATGTTTTATTACAGGTTTTGTTATTAACCATGACACAATCTTTGCTGTATTTTCTTTTCCTTTCTTGGCAATGACTCTCCATTTTAAAGTTTTGGGTATTTTCATTACACTTTGAAGAGTGCTGCTGTTTGACCCAGCAAGAGATACATGTTTTGCTCTCTGTGGAGTCCCTGATGTTTTATGTTCCCCTCTAAACAATCACTGTGTTTGGTACCTGCACAGTAGCAGCAAACATTGCAGTTACATGTGACTGCCAGCAGCCATTGCCCCACACAGTCATTGGGGGTAGACCCACAACTAAACCTGGAGGATGTTTACTTTGAAACACACATCAGGCACCGAGAATCTTTACTCAGGAGATAAAATGACATCCCAAGTCCCGCTGCTCAGTGGTCCTACAAATAAGGCCATGAGCTCTAACACTTTAAGAATGTTAACCTGGAGCAACCAGAGCATCCAGTGTACTCCCTGAGGATGGGACTCAGCGTCTCTGGAAAATGCCAGCCTTACCCACAGAGTCCAAGTAGATGCCTGCTTTGGGCTGCTCATACTTGAACACTTTGGCCTCTTCATATTTTTAGGAACAAAATAAACAATTTCTAGCAAGGCTGTTGATGCCAGCTCATTTGTCCTATGATACTGACACTCTGTCTGGTTACAAGATAGAAAAGCAAGCAAATACAGGCCCCAGCTTTTCTGCAGCATGACCACCCTTGGGACATGCTGTTCCATGTAGGATTAGGGGCAAAATCCATGCAATGTTCCTAATTAAGGTAATGCCACTGAGAAAGCCTTGGTTACCAGTAATCCCAGTGTGACTGGGAAAGTTTCTGCTGTTTCTAAGCATTTTCTGTGATGTCTTGATCAAAGACATTTGCAAATTGTTTGGGGTGGCTTGGCCCATATTTTTTCCCAACCACTGCTGCTTTCTCAAGAATATCATGATTTTGTTTGACCACTTTATATCTTTCCACATTACTGCAAGGTCCACTTTTGACCAAGTAGCTCAGTGAAGGCCTCCAAGGGAGCAGAGCAGCCACAGGAAAAGAAGGAAGGTTTTGACATGGAAAAAAAAAATCTATAAATTACGGGAAGCAGGGGAGCTTGGTGAAGTCACCATAAGCTGATGCAAGTGAGGAAAACCAGTCCCTGGGGTGGGCATATGATGGGTGTCTACAAAATCCAGAGAGGTCTGGAGGAGATGGAGAGGGGCTGACTGGTCAAGGACTCATCCTGGATGGGACAAGGGGTGCCAAGAAAAGGCTCGCAGTGTGCAGGAAATGGTTCTGCACCCAGGCACTGTGTATTACTGCTGGGGAGAACCTGCACAAACCAAGGGAGAAGGTCTGGTAGCTACTGAAGAGTTAAATGCATCACAGACAGGAAATCCCCCAAGTGAAAAATAGCTGGAGGCTGTAAAAGTTGATGGGGAAGCAGAAGTATTGTACAAGATTGGCCTTCCTCCCTCTTCAGTGCAAGATGCTCAGGGCTGCCTTTTGAGGTCATGGTGTCAGGAGTCAGGGCAACACTACCATGGGCTTGAGGGGTAGGAGAGTGGCTCCCAAGATATGGGATCAGGCCAAGATGCCAAACACAGCCACCACAGCCTCACACCCTGTGCATAGGAGTCCAAAGTCAGTGTTAAATACAGTTTCATTTCAGCAATTTTCTTTCTGTACATGTAGGCACAGATCATGCTGGTGCCTGACTTCCCACTGCCCATTGCACCTCACGGGGTCACCATTAGGTCTGGCTTTTTAACAAAACTTTTTACAGAATCACAGAGTGAACTAGGTTGGAAAAGACCTTTGAGATCATCCAGTCCAACCTGTGACCTAACCTAATGCCTCCTCAACAACTAAACCATGGCACTGAGTGCCACACCCAGTCTTTTTTTAAACATCTCCGGGGATGGTCACTCCACCACTTTCCTGGACAGCCCATTCCATTGCCCAATCACTCTTTCAGTGAAGATTTTTTTTCTGACATCTAACTAATTTTTGCCTCCTCTCTTCTTGCAGGTACTTTCCAAAGAAACAACTGTCAGAACCAGCTTAGGAAATTCCAGGATTTCCAGTTTTCAGCAGGAGACCAACCCCTCAGAGGTTTGTTGAGAGCAAGCATTTCTGTTCTGCCAGCAGCCTTAAAACTCAGCAGCCCCAGGCAGGAGGGGATGGGGAAAAGCTGCTACAGGGCGAGATCAGCCGCAAGCATGAACATGTTTGTGCTCTGTGCTTTGAGCTTCTTTGGTCATTGCCAGGCATTGGGAAGATTAATTCCTTTCTGCAAAACAGTGGTGGTTTTATTGTTTTATTACTGGTCTGGCTGAAATGCAATGGCTGATCATGTTTGCACCAAAAGCATTACACTAGAAAGGAAATGAAATGCCCTGTGATCCTCCATACTTTACTAATAAAACCATGTGGATTGCGTTGTATGGCAGCAGTAAAAAATCACTTTATTCTAACACCAGAAAAGATCCTACCTTAGAGGCAGAGGAAGAGCAACACCCTGAAGGCTGCTCTGCTCTCTTTGCATGCCATCATGGTGCCATCTCCAAGTCCTAACCAAATTTCCTCTAACTTTTAAAAGATGCATGTTCATCATCACCCCTTACCACTACAGGGACATAGCCTCAGCCTGGGGCTTTACCAAGTGAGAGATTCAATTCACTTTAGTTGGCAACTTTTGATGTGCAGAAAACAGCAGTAGATGGAGCAGAAGTCAAACCTGTAGGAGCACAAACCCCTCCTGTTACCCAGCTACAGTGTAAATTGAGGGGTAACTTCTCAAAACTTCCCAGGGAACACTGGCTTCTGCAGCAAGGAATGGAAAGTAGCTGTTCAGAGGTGCCAGTCTGAGGTTTGTCTTCAAGGAATAAACATCCCAGCTGGGCAGCCCAAATAGCTGTGGTCCTCTGGTTGAGGGATTTTGAACAGCTCTGAGCATGTAACCTGTGGAACTGCAGGGCTGTTCTCCTTGCTGCTTAAGGGACTGAAGGAGCCTTGGAAAACTTCAGTGATTTATATCAATGAGTCACCTTCTACCTGACATCTCAGTCACAGCAGCAAAATAAAAAGGCTTATTAGCTCAAGGACTTTTCCCATTTTTAAAGAAAATTGATTCTTCCTGATGTCCATTATGGGATTGTTGAGACCATGGTAGCACCACTCCTGGGAAACTGTTCCTGGGTAGCACTGCTCCAGATCTCTGGGATGATGCTCAGTAGGGACTTCTGCTTCTTGCATCTATCCATGCACGTCAAAAACAGGGCTGCTTGGATTCAAAATACCCCTGTGCATGGGCAGGATACAGGACTGGAGCAACCTCAGAAAGCAGCTGATTGTCAACATGAGCTGCTACCAAGTTTGCTCCATGGAGGTCAGCAGGGCAGTCTCTGCAGCTTCCCAGCACATCCCACTCCCAGCTGACCACCACAGAAGCAAGACTAATACTTCTACATTCCCCGTGCTGCTAGAATGCTCTGAGCTCACTCACTTCTGCTGGGAAGGAGCAGCTGGGACCAGGAGGAACATTAGTGCTTAGGAGGTTTATTCATCCCCTGAGAAGGTTTATTCATCCACTACTCATAGCAGCTTAAAAGCACTTTATAAAAGCTGCCGGCATGATGCCACAGTGTCCCTGGCCCAACCATCCCAGCACCTTGCCAGCCTGTCCCTCACTCTTCTGTACCCCTGTGTTTAATCCCATTTTAAATGCTGCCCTGAAATGTGCCTGTCAGCACTTGTTTTACAGCTGGTGAGTTCTTGAGCTTTGCAGCCCAAGCAGCAGTTCAGCAGGAAAGCAGGTTAAAACCCAAGAGGCAGTTCTCTTCCCACTTTACAGCTACCCCAAAGGAGGAGAAACTTACCCTCAAGCCAAGGAAGGAGGCAAATGCAGCCCAAGCTCAGCCTGAAAAGCTCCATGATCTGCCAGCACAGCAGGGGACAAGGAGCCCCCAAAGCCTCTCGCCCACGAGGAGTGCCAGGCAGCTCACTTTTACCCCCTTCTCTGTCATTCACCGCAGAAAAACCCTGCTGGGAAGAGAAAAACTCTTTTGTCTCAGCAGTGGAGGCTTGGCAGCTGGCTTATCAGCAAAGGATCAGCTTGGAGACACAGTCCCGCTCAGCAGTTGTCCCTTAGGAGAAATCATATGACGAGCCAGGACGGGGGGATGCTGGACCGAGATGCTCGTGGCCGCCGGGCTCGGCTGCTTAGCAGCAGTGACTGCTCCCAGCAATGACAGACGCATGCTAAGCAGGCTGGCCCGCTGCCTTTGCCAGGGCTGGGAGCAGAGGGAGATGCAGGGCTGGCCTGGCAAAAAAAAGCAAAGTTCAGCAGGAGCGCTCGGAGGGGCATGGGATGTGTCTGCTGAAACCCTGCACTTGGCCATGCTGTCACAGGGTCGTTTTCCCTTTAAAAAGAATTATTCCTGCCAACAGGATTTTAGGCAGCGTTATAGCTCATGGCAGAGATAAAGCCTCACAAACGAGCTGTGGCTGTCCTAGAGCTGGAGAGTGATGGAAGAGGGAGTTGAGCTCCTGGATGGGGGAGCAGGCTCCTGCTGTGGGTTTACCCTTATCATCATCCTGAGGGTTGCTTGGGTTGAATTTGGCTTTTCATGCATCACTTTGGGCTCTGCATGGGGAGGAAACCTCACATCCCTCCCAAAGGAAAAGCAGCAAAGGCTGACAGGTGAACAGCAGCAGGGCAAATGAGAGTTACCATTTTGCTAGCAAGATGTTCAGCCACATCCTCTCTGCTCTCGTCTGTCTCATATGCTTGCTGAGGTCATTCTCACTTTAATAAACCATTAAGCCTCTTGCACAAAAACACTTAAAAAAATGGTGGCTTTACTTTCACTTTTGGGGTCCAGTCCTGAACTGCACCAATGTCACAACTCCCAGCTCTGCCCATGAGACCAGGAGTCAGCTGGAGGGCTGGGAGTTGCCTCCTTTAGTGGCCAAGCTGACAAATAAAAATGGTGCAGTACTGGGATCCATGCAAGGGCATGGTCTCAGGTCACGGCTCTGCAATGGTGAGGTTCCCCCTTTGTGCAGCCCTGGGATGGTGGCTCCCAGCTTTCCCACTATCAGAGGGGTAACCTGGCTTCAAACAAGATGTGGATATAGTAAAGGATATTCTACAACCAAACAAAGGGGAAGGCTGGGGTAAATTCTTGCCCTGCTGAGGTTGGTCTTGTCTGACTGTAGCACTGTGCATAAGAAAAGTACCAGCTGGTTTCTTTGTGATTACCGTGGGGTTTTTCCCCCATGGAAACAGGTCAAATTGTGGTAAATTACGGGCATTTTTAATTAAAAAAAAAAAAAATGCAGATGCTAAATTCTCTGCTACTTGACTGGGACTGAAAATGCAAACACTCTTCACTGAATCTCCTTGCGACCACACTGAGGAGAGCCCACACCAGAAACCAATGCCATATTTAAGCCCTGGAGAAAACTGATCAGTCTAAAAGCAACCTGTCAGCACAGACCAGAAAATAATCAGTTGAACATTAGACACTGAGATTTTTAGGGTTTCAGGACACCACTTTGGCCTGATTCCTTATATGTACAAGAAAGTACTTGCATATAAAATTCCTCTGTAGCCTTAGAGCCCATTCTTCCCCACTACATTGGCTTTCTTAGGGAATGGTGTAGCCTCATGCATACAGAGGCTTTCTTCAATTTGTTTTCACAGCTTTTCCTGGGATGTCCCTAGGAGAGAGCAAGCTGTTTTCCAGCTGTGGCCTCTCCCATGTGGAGCAGGAGAGTCCTGTAATTGCTGACCCTTGGTCATGTAATTTCCACATCAGTTAGTCCTTGACAGCCCAAGTCCCATGGAGCAGCCTTGTTTCTTGTCTCCATCATCAGTTTGATGGGTGCATTGCTTTTTCTCATCATGTTGCAGCTCATGGTGAATTTCATCAGAGTGAAGTAATGATCAAGTGAAACTTCATCTCCAGATTGTGGTGCTGGCCACCACACCTTCACACACAGGGGTCACTCACTACACACCAACTGCTGCCCTGTCTGGTGTGGGACAGGCACTGCTTTCCAGCACACAACAGCTGGCAGAGGAAGTGGAGACAAATATTTTGCTAGCCCTAAACCTGTGGGATGCTCAGGGACAGCACAGGCTGTTACACTTTCACCCCAGCCTTGTTGCCAGCACAGTGCTTTGTGACATTGGAGACCTCAGAAAGAGGCTTAAAATCTGAGCTCAAAATTTACCATTTACCCTTAGTGTTGTCCCAGAAAAGAAATGGCAAAATTCCCACTGTATCTGCAGAGTGAGGAGGGCTGGGGTTCTGAGCAGTTTGTTCAGTATTTTAGAGGTGAAATCCTCCTCTTTTCAAAGGTAACATACTTTGGGCAAGGTGGAAATGCTCATTGGCTTTCTTTTCAGATCTCTGGCCTTTGGCAGGTTTTCTTTGCATTGGAACCTTTGATCACAGAGATCAAATGGCATCAGATGTTTAGGAAAATAACTACAGTAATCCTGTATCTCCAAGAAGGGATGCAGAAGGAAAATAAATTTTTACCTGCCAAAATGCTCTCATGGCTGGGAAGTGGAGCTAGACTGGGATAAAGCAACAGCACCAGAGATGAGTCCTTGCAGACCTGCTCCCATGTGAGCAGCAGACTGAGTCTGTGGGGAGCCCAGAGCAGATGCACTCAGCCTGTCTGAGAGCCTCATCTCCCACTGTGGGTACTAAGTGCCACAAGAAGTCCCACAGGTGCAGCCATGAGGTGCATTGCCCAGGACCCCTCACCCTGGCAGGCAGTTGGCTTAACCCATGCAGAGCCTGAAGTATCCCTCAAGGACCCACCTGGTCCTGCCCTCATGGCAGGTCTGACTCATTGTCACAAGAAAATAGCAAGCAAGAGCAGCTCCCCTTCAAGAAAAGCCTTCAAGAACTGAGTTTCATAATCTCTTTGCTATTGCAGGCAGCTCCCAGGAGCTTCATCTCTGAGAGCAGCTGCCAGTTGAGCCCAGGTCTAAGTGGGAGAAAGCCCAACTGAGACCCAGGTTATTACCTGGCTCATTCCTTCACCTGGCATGAGCTCAGCTGACTGACTTCATTCAAAGCAGACTGAGATGACAGCACCCTTTTCCCCCACCTGTTTTCCTGTATTTCCATAGTCCCCTAGACTGCTCACATGGTTGCAGCTGTGGCACACAGGGACCCTTTTGCCCCTCACCTGTGCTTTGCTTATCCCTCCTTGTTTGGTTTGTTTGAGGGGAAGGCACCTCAAAGTCCCCCTGGAGCTTCTCACGAGCACTGATCTTGGTAAACAGGGTCTGATGAGCTCGGTGCTACCCAGGAGATGCCTGATCAGGAGATGCCCCGACAGCCCTGGGACAAGTCTGGCAATGGTCCCTGGGTTTCAGCCTAGGCCACTGGCTCGGCAGATGGAGCTCCTTCCCAAGGATTTGGGCAGAGCGGCTCCCAGACTGCAGTGGGATGCTGTGGCCACTACTGGCAGCTTGGAGCAGTGCATGGACACTCTGTATATCTTTAGGAGTCAGAGAGAGATCTGAAACGGGGAAAAAAGTTGATTTTGCAAGGCTTTTTTCTGCTGGCTTTGGAAGAGGAGTTTGAATAAGAAGACAGGAGTGGATCTTCCAGTTCCTGCTCCTATAGCAATTAGGAATGAAAGACCTGTGCAGTAAACTCTACCTTTTTTCCCAGTATTGAGGGACTGGAATACTCTGGATTAGGAAAAACCTCAGATAATATTACTGCTCTAGACCCGAGCTGGCTTTGCAAGGCTCCACGGGGCTTATGACACTGTCAGGCTTGCACAGGGTAATCAGCTTTGCAGCAGCACTCTGTACAGGCAGAAACCAGCAATGTCTGTGCAGCCACCTTCATGCTGAGGTGAGACAAAAACCCTCCCGGCATCAGGAACAGGGCAGAGTCCCCCACATCAGGATGGTTTCCAGAAAAAGGCCTGCTCAGAGTTGTCTGGTGGGGTGAGCTGGTGAAGGTCTCTCCATGTGCAGGACACAGCCACAGGCCTCCCAGCTGGTCTGACTCTGCGGCTGGCATGGGGTTAATATGAACCAAACTGCTGCTCCGGCCCGAGGAGCTGGGTGAGATCCCCATGGGCCAAGGGCTGAAGCAGTGAAGCCAATCATCGCCCTCCATCACTGGAGCTATCAGGCATTTCTAAAAGCCCAGACCTGGGGGTGAGGGGTGCACTCAGCATTAGGGCGGGTATCCTCCCTGCTTCAGGACACAAATGAGCGTATTTCCAGGTGGAGCAGAACCCTGCACCACTCTGAGGGACAGACTCTGACTGTGTCCTTTCTCTCCACCTCCTCGTGCTGCTGCAGGTGTTCTGTAAGTGCTGTGTGCTGCTGGCAGAGATTTTGTTGTCCCCACCTGCACCACATGGACTGCAGAGCAATGTCACCCTCTGCAGCCACCCCCCAGCCACTTCCACCTTGTGTTAAGCCTTGTTGGGCTTGTGGCTAATCTCTGACAGCTCATGCAATAACCTTGGCTCTCCCTCCTCAGCTGCAGAGACAGCAGATACCTCTTTTCTCACACCATCTATAAGCACAGGAAAAAATGGTGAGCAGACCTCCCCTGAGTCCCTTTATTTTCAATAAATCCTCCATACATCACCCATATTTGTCAAGCTGCTGTGGGAAATGAGAGCTAATGGGAACTGCTTTCTACTTTGCATGACTTTTCTGCTAAAAAGGTCCTTTTGAAACAAGTCTAAAAGGGCTTGGTAAATGATTAATCAGTTCCTGCAGCATTTGACAGGGCAATAGTTTGTTTATGGCTTATTATGTTTAGCTACCTATGGCTCTCTCTGCTAGGACATGTTGTATAATCTCCCTAAAAGCACCTGATAGTGACTAAGCGTTTGATAACCTGTAAAAGGAACTTCAATATAGAAAACTGTCCTTCTGTTTAAAGGAAATTTTTTCTTGATGGGTTCTTTAAAGAGTGATGCTCTACCTGAACTACTAGGAAGGTAAACATATGCAGAATCACTGAATATTCTGAGTTGGAGGGGACCTACAGGGATCATTCTTTAGGCCAGTTCTTAAGTGCATGGCCCATACAGGGATCAAAACCATGACTTTGGTGCTCTTAGCACCAATTGAGGCACCCTCAGAGTCTTAGAATGCTGAAAATCTGAGAATTCAGGAATCAGCTGTAACCTGAATAGAGGCCTGACAAGGCATGAAGTGTGACACAGGTGCCAAGAGACTAGAGGAGGTTCTGGGGATAAATTTGGTCTGGGGGAAGGAGACTCTGAGGGTTGGTGCACTAAAGGGTTTAGGTGTGTAGCTGGCCTTTGAGCTGGCTGATTTGTGTTTTGTCACTTGAAACCCTTGAAGCTCCCGTTTAGCTATAAGAGGTCTAAAGTCCTGGCTCATTTTTGGCTTATCACAGTTATGTCAATGTTTAATCTGTGCATGCTAAGTGCTGCTAAGATCCTTGGGGTGAGGAATCCTGGCTTCTTTCAGCCTGGGGAACAGACAGGCCCTGATCCATACCTGATTAGCACCTGATAAAGCAGCCCAAATATAACACAACAGTGCTGGCATCCAGGGGACATCTGGCTTTCAGGGCACTGTGGGAGATTTCCGCCCAGCCTGGCTTGGGAGCACTTGCACTCTGTGGGTTCGTAAAGCACTCACCAGAGCAGAGAGCCTTTGCAAGGCCCAGTTAAATATTCACAGGTAAGGGTCTCTGAGATGCCATAACTCCATGGATGGAGCAAGGATAGGGCTGGATCTGGGCTCTGGGTCACCTCCGTGCACCCCTTAGCAAAAGTCTCATCATCCCTGGGCATCACTCAGGCTGACAGCTAGGCCAGCAGACATTTAATGCTTTCTGGAGACATGAGCCTTAAAGGATGGAAGTGCAGCTTCAGAAACTCTTTTACCCTGGTGGAATCTATGCTAGGAATCCCAATTTCATCCTGTGCTGCCTCGAGAAATGCCAGTGCCTGCTCTCCCCACTGACCACTCACATTTAACCTCTTCTCTGCGAGGGGAAGGGCTGGGGTATCAAGATGGCATCCCACAACGTCGTAGGAGTGAGGAAAATCCAAAACACCCTGGAGACAGGATGGCTTGGCTCAGGAGTTCCGGCTTGATTGTATATGATTTTTTTGCCCCTGATCTTCTGCTCCTGGGGAAATCAAGGGATTTAAATCAACTCTCTGGGAGTGAAATCACTGCATAGAAAGCTTGGAAACTTCCCTCACATCCTTTGTTCTTGGACAGATTTTTGAGTCATGATGTCCATGTGTTTTGGGGATTTTAATAGGTTGCTTAATATTAGAAAAAAAAAAAAAGAAGAAAAAAGAAAAAAGAAAAAAGAAAAAAGAAAAAAGAAAAAAGAAAAAAAAAGCAGAGAAAAAAGAAAGAAGAAAAAATAAAGAAGAAAACCTTCTCTTTCCATTCCTCTTTTTATTCACCCTGGAAAATGGTGCAACTTGTCTTAAAGGAAAGAGAAAAGCCTGTCTCCAGGCTGGCTGGGATGGTGAAAGGATGAAGGAAGAAGAGGAAGAAAGCTCTGAAGGCAGCAGCTGAGGACTGACCCAGCACACAATAACACCTTCAAAGTGAAAATGTTGTTTTGCAAAAACACGAGAGTTTCACTGGAAACCACCCGGGCTGGAGCTGCAAAGCCGTGTCAGGAGCCAGGCCAGCACTGGGAGGCTGCCAGGTCTCAGCACTTTGGGGCTGGCAGAGTGCCCTGAGCACATGTAATCCAACCTGCTCCCCAAAACCACCCATGTCCTGGATCACCATCTCTTTGGGGCAGCAATAACCTTCCTTTTCTTACCCTCCTCCCCTGGCCAGGGCTTGCCTGAGAACACTTTTACCCACTCCAGCTCTTTTTCTCGGCTAAGTCTCACTCATCCCAAGAATGCACTTCAAAAACTAACCAGGCAGTTAATATGGGTCTTTTGGGATCTGCTGTGATCGATCCAAAATGTGGTGACCTCTGGCATTTTTAATGGCTCCCTGGGTGGCTTATCATCTCTGTATATTTAGACACCGATGTCATAGTGACATGGGTAAATACACCCAGCCATCTATTGCTGGGCACAGATCAGATGAGCAAACTGGCTCCTTTTCCCTCTCTCCATATAGGCTGTGCCTGCAAGTCTGCATCCTGTCAGATTACACAGACCCCAGGAAGGGGCCACGGGAGCCACAAACCCGGTTGCACAGGATGCATTGCCTCGAGCCACCAGCCTCAGTTTCTCCTGCCTGTATTTTTGTTGGCAGTAGATACTCAGCTGTGCTGCATTAACTGGCTTAGTGATGCTTGATGCAGCTGGAACACATCACCTTCTGCACGTTTCTCAGTAAAACAAGGTTTTGATGTAGTCCTGGTCTTGCAACAACTTCAGTTTAATACACCTGTCCTCATACTTTGTACCAAAATATCTTCCAGCCCCGCTGCAGTATAGCATCTTGCCTGGCATAAGCCCAGGAGCTACTGAGCTGCAATAAATTAGGAGAACTGAATGATAATAAAAAAACAGAGACAGAAATGTAGTGGAAGATTCCCTTTTCCCCCTGCAAGGGCCAGAGGGGCTCTCCTGGGGTGATGGCTTTGGAAAAGGTAGCAGGGCAGGCAGTTGAAGGGAAAGAGAAACACATCCCCACACCCCCACATCCCTGTGCATTTCAGGGAAGGAGCAAAGTGCAGGGAGATAAAACATCTTTCACCAGCTGCATCCCTGGGAGTGTGGTGGGGAGCAGCAGGTGGAGGCTGGAGACTTCAGCACAGCATTTCTCTGCCTCTGGGAGGTTGTGGGCAGGAGAGGAAATCCAGCAGGGCTCATAGGTAATGTAAACACAGATCAGCCTGTGATGTCCAGCTTGTATGCTCAGGCACCAGCCCTTTCCCCTGGCCCCATTCTCCTCCAGGCTCTAGTCTGACTTTCATCCCTTCTTCCTTGCTCTGTGGGACAGAGTGAGGCTGCACTGCAGCCAAGAGAGGGTTATAGGAATCCTGGCACAGATATGTTCCAAAAAAGCTCAACACAGCTGCCAGTGAGCAGGCTGCCACTGCAGAGTGAAGTGAGCCAGAGCCAGAGGGCAGGGAGACTGGGCGGCAGACACAGCAGAGGAGCTGCGGCCCTCAGCAAAATTTAATTGGGTTTTTTTTTGGTGTTTATAACCCTCTGTTTTATGAAAAACCATTGCAGGTGTGAGATGCCAAGCTTTGGAAAGGACATTGTGACATAGCTTCATGCAGCGTCTTGGATTTTCTCTTCACCAGCTGGAGTAAAAGAATTTAGCAGCAAAGTTGCTAATCAGGTGTTGAGGCTGCAAAGGGATAATGAACACTCAGCTTACCCACCGCTTGGGAAAACATGGAAACTTAAAAGAGGATGCCAAAGAAGGGCACTTGACTGAAAATGTAACACCAGTGAAGCCCTCCAAGGAGCTGAGGCCCATGTTGGGCGCCATCTTGCTGGGCCTCATCCTGTTCTTTGCTGCGGTGGTGGCCTGGTGCTACTACACGGTGTCGCTGAGGAAGGCGGAGCGGCTCAAGACGGAGCTGTTGGACCTGCGGGCGGACGGCTTCGTCATCCGCAACCAGCACGGGGAGGTGGTGTTCCGGCTGGCCTTCCGCTCGGGCAGCCTGGACCTGGAGTCATGCTCCAAGGAGGGCGAGATCCTGAGCTGCTCGCGCTCGAGCCGGGGGCCGCTCAACTTCTTCATCCAGACGGTGAAACCCAAGGACACGGTGATGTGCTACCGCGTGCGCTGGGAGGAGCTGGCAGCCGGCCCGGCTGTGGAGCACACCATGTTCTGGGAGGACGCCCACTGGTACGGGGGCTCAGAGATGAGCATCCAGCACTGGCCCATCCGCCTGGCCGGCTACCAGGAGCCCGTGCCCTACGTGACCAGCGACGTCTACTCCTTCCGTGACAGCTTTGGTGGCATCCTTGAGCGCTACTGGCTCTCCTCCAAGGCGGCGGCCATCAAGATCAACGACTCCGTGCCCTTCCACCTGGGCTTCAATGCCACCGAGCGCGCCCTCTTCTTCCAGGCCCGCTACAAGGACTCACCCTACAAGCCCCCGCTGGGCCAGCAGCCCTTCCCCGAGCTCAGCTACCGCGTCTGCGTGGGCTCCGATATCACGTCCATCCACAAGTACATGGTGCGCAGGTACTTCAACAAGCCCTCCAAGATCCCTGCTGAGAACGCCTTCCGATACCCCATATGGTCCACCTGGGCCCTCTACAAAAAAGATATAAACCAGGATAAAGTTCTGAGTTTTGCAAAAGACATTAAGAAATACCATTTTAACTGCAGCCACATTGAGATTGATGACATGTACACCCAAGCCTATGGGGACTTTGACTTCGACCCTGCCAAGTTCCCCAATGTAACAGAGATGTTTGCAAAGCTGAGGGAAGATGGGTTTAAGGTCACTCTGTGGATTCATCCCTTTACACACAGAGATTCTTCCAATTTTGGTGTGGGGATTGAGCGTCAGCTGTTCATCAAGGAGCCATCAGGGCGGCTGCCGGCCATGGTGGAGTGGTGGAACGGCATCGGGGCCATCCTGGACTTCACCAACCCAGCAGCCCGTGACTGGTTCCAGAGCCACCTGCGCCAGCTCCGGCACAAGTACGGCATCTCATCCTTCAAGTTTGACGCGGGCGAGACCAGCTACCTGCCCAAGCAGTTCAGCACCTTCCGCCCGCTGTCGGACCCCAGCATCTGGTCCCGGCGCTACACGGAGATGGCCATCCCCTTCTACGAGCTGGCCGAGGTGCGGGTGGGCTACCAGTCGCAGAACATCTCCTGCTTCTTCCGCATCATTGACCGCGACTCCGTCTGGGGCTACGAGCTTGGCCTCAAGTCCCTCATCCCCACCATCCTCACCATCAGCATGCTGGGGTACCCATTTGTACTGCCAGATATGATTGGAGGAAACTTCCTCCCCAGCAAGACAGAAGGGGCAGTGGAGATCCCCAACCGGGAGCTGTACGTGCGCTGGCTGGAGCTGTCGGCCTTCATGCCCTCCATGCAGTTCTCCATCCCGCCCTGGCTCTACGACAAGGAGGTGGTGGAGATCGCGCAGAAGTTCACGCAGCTCCACGAGTCCCTGGTGGCCCCGCTGCTGCTGGAGCTGGCGGGGGAGGTCACCGACACGGGCGACCCCATCATCCGTCCCATCTGGTGGATCTCGCCCCGCGACGAAGCCACTCACCGGATCGACTCCCAGTTCCTCATTGGGGACACCCTCATGGTGGCTCCTGTGCTGGAGATGGGCAAGCAGGAGCGAGATGTCTACCTGCCAGCGGGCAAGTGGCGCAGCTACAAGGGGGAGTTGTTTGAGAAGACCCCGATGCTGCTCACCGACTATCCCGTTGACCTGGACGAAGTTGCCTATTTCCTTTGGGTTTCCTAGCAGGCTTCTCTTCAGCTGTGCAGTGGACTCAGTGATTCGTTTACTAGTGGCTTTAATGACCTGGGAATTCTAATAATTTTTATTGTAGCAATATTTCAGAGTGAAATTTGAAGGAGACACTGAGACCTCTCTTCTGTGTGGCAATTGTTCTACCATAACTTATTAAAATGTATTGGATGGGTGTCTTTGTTACTGCATTGTGATAAGTGTAATGTACAGAAACACAGTCTTTGCTCATAATTTTTTCCCACCAAGAAGTGCCATGCACACTTCTTCTCTCTAAAGGCAATTACATGGTCTCCTTTGTTACCCAATTTCACAGATGATCCCCTGGGACATTGAAAATTTCATGTGCTTAGTGAAGGAGGCAGCTGCAGCAAAGTACTTTTTTTTTACAGAAAGCAGTCTGTGATTATCCTGAAGAGGAAGGCACCCAATTTGCAGCCTGCATATGAGATGGGAGCTGATGCAGGACTTAGGAGTTTGCATTTCCCATGGCTTGAGCTATCTGAGCAGCAAGAAAGCTACAGCACTTGCTAGTGCTGCGGCACCTGTTTTCCCCCATGTGAACCATGTCCATGGTGTGCATTCAGGTAAGCTTATACAGTGTGCTGATATCTCATGGCAGTTAAGATGAAATTCTAGTACCAAGTCATGCAGGGATTTATACTTAGTAGGATCCATGTGTGTTTTAGGACCATGTTTAGGACAAATGTAATCTCTCAGGTGCCAGGACAGAACTTGGTCTCCTCAGAGAGTTCAGACAATTAACAAACCAGCCTGAGTACCAGGCTGCCTCAATTTCCTCACTGAGAGTGTTTTCCCATCCTGTGTTAATGGAGATCCCTGTCCATGATCCTTCTGTATCCTTCTGCCCATAGAGGTGACCTCTCCAGAATGAGGGTGTCTCAGCAGCTCCTGAATGCTTGGGGTAAGCAGGCTGTCTGTGAAACAGTCTCACTCTTGGTCCAATCTTTCCTGCTGTTTTTAAGCAAAAAGAAATTTTAGGTTGACACAACTGAGCAGTTTAAGAGAGTCCAAGGGTCTCTGGGCTGCAATGTGCCTTCCCAATGTGAGAGACAGATCACTTTTCTGGCTCCAGCACATTTCCAGTGGGCACCTGGGAGGTAAAGCTGTGTGTGGCCCCAGGGCAAGAGAAAGCTCTTTTTTTAGGGGTTTGCCCCAGGGATACTCCATACAGAAAGTAAACAAAATGGGTGTGAGGAATATTGTCCTCAGTCAAGAGCTTGTTTGATGCCTAAAGGAAGCAGACCCAAAACTGGCCCAAACCTGTTCCCCATCAGTAGGTCCATTGTGTCACGAGCACCCTGCATGGACACAACAGCAGTGCCAAATGGGATGAGTCAGAACACCTTTTAGATGCCCCCGAAAGCAGCTGGAATCACAGTAATGCTATCATTGGTGTGGCAGTGGAGAGGGAAAACCAGCCTTAACGCAGGGATGTGAAAGGGAAAAGCAATGTTCAGTCTGGCAGTTGTGTTCCGGGTTAACAGGACACCACTGAATCCTTACCACAGGCTTTCTCCCATGCCAGGATAGTAGCTTCCAATGAAGCATCTCCCCCAAGGCTGAGAAAGTATTTCTACAGTTGCTGCATCGAAGTCCCAAATGGTCCCCCACATCTGGTCTTGGGGGAACCAGAGAGCCCCAGGGCGGCCCTGCAAAATTCCTCTGGCTGTTGTCCCTGAACTAAATAAAAGTTTTACGCAAAGCTCATGCCCACAGTGCTGAGAGAGGAGAGAGCCAGACTTCATCACCTTCATGCAGTACCTGTGCCTCTGTGATCAGTGTGCTCTGCATGCACACACAGCTCTGCCACCCACCTGCACCACAGGCCGATGGGGAAAAAAAAACAGGCAACACTGAGACTTCCTGCAGACTCTGGGGGTGACATGGGATGCCTGGTCCCAAGGCTGAAAAAATGTCTCCCCCATCCCTTTCCAATCTGTCCTTCAGTGCCTTTCCTTGCTGTCCAGCTGAACACAGGAAGCCACAGGGGACAGGAAGCTGGAGGCATCCTGTGAGCAGATGGCACCACAGCCACCTCTCCACACCCTCCTGCCACACAAGGGGCTGTGTGCTGTTGGAGGGACATCTTGTTTGCCTTGCTAAGCTTCAGTCCTGGTTGATTTTTTACACTCCCAGTGCTGTACACGAGCTCTTTGCTGGAGGTGCTGGTGACATGAGACTCTCCTACAGAACCTGGCTCACCACAGGCTGCCTGTTTTTTGGCAGGGGAAGTTTACTGCCCTCTTTGATGACTGCTGAGCTAAAAAACACCCAGCCCTACAGGCAAAATGAAAAATCCAAATAAATAAAAATCTGTTTTTCTCTACTTGGCCTCTGGGATTTTGTGTCAGCACAAACCATCTTCATGGCTCTCCCGGCACAAGGGATCTGCAGGCTGGCAGTCCCGCCCAGACTGAGAAGGCTGTACTTTTTCCTGAGGCTACCAGCCTGGCCATGTGCCCAAAGGAACTCCGCTGCTGTTAGTTTGTCCTTTCACCACAGTCACCTCCAGCCTCGGGCTCTGCCTGCCTTTTTCTTACTTTTAATCAAAGCTGTGATTTCAGGCAGGCGTGGGCACGCTCACAGCTAGGGTCTCCTGGGCCAGCAGCCACTGCTCTGCTATCACCCACAGGCACCTCCTTGAAATCCAGTTTGCAACAAATTGGGCTTCTGCTGTAGCTCCTCTGGGGTTTGGATTTTGCCACTAACACTCCTCCCTGTGCAATGCACAGCTGTAGATGGGTTTTCAAGCACTGCCATGTAGCCGAGGCCCAGCACGGAGCTGACCCCACTCACTGTCCCCATGTCCATGGCGAGCCTCAGACACGCTGTCTACACACTATACCAGGTGTTGTGAGGATGCAAAGCAAACTCAAGCCCAAAGCACCAATTCCTAGGAGGACCTCTGTATCACTGAGGATCTCCCACACAGCTCTGAGTGCCCCAAGTTGTCAACCTGTTCAAAGGTTTTCAGCAGTGCCAGATTCATCCCCCACATGATCATCAGCCAAGTGTATGGATGGCACTTGCACCCAAGGAAGAAGTCAAGGAAAAGCATTGGGAAAATGTATTTTATTGCAAAAGGAGTGAAATGAAGTCCCTCTCAACCCTCAAGCCATGCTGTATGGGTTGGCCATTGCTAAGTGATGCCCAATGGCATAAGGCAGCTATGGTTTGTGTGGTAACAACGGAAAAGGAAGGAAAAACATGATCTGGGGCAAAGGGGGTGATGTGGGGCAAGGCAGACTCCTAAATGAGTCTCACATGCTCCCTTCCTGGCCCTCCCGTAGCCACAAACATCTACTCCATCCATGTCCTTGCTGTCAGTGCCATCTGGAAAGGGGAACCGTGGGGACGGTGGGGACAGTCAGAAGGACCTTCTGCAGAGCTCAAGGGAAGCTGAGAACAGTCTTGAAGTGTGTGTCCTCTGAGAGCAGCATGGACTAGCAAATCCCCAGAATCAGTGTTGATAAATCTTTTCTGGAGTGAATGTCCATAGAAATAGGGCCACGACCCTAGAGGTGTGTATGGTCCCCACTCCTGGGGGCTGACACAAACATTGGGGTTCACCTGGACATGGCCTTTTCATGGCCAGCCCTAAGGCACAGCTAGTCTCTTTGTGTCAGGACCTAAGGGAGGACAATCCTCAATCCAGTGAATCCAGCCTGCCACCACTGCAAACACAAGAGTGAGGTTACTGCCAGTTTTTCCTTTTAAAACATACACAAAAGCTGCAGGCTGCAAGCTTTAAATAAAACAACAATCTCCACCCTGATTTCAGTGAAGACTAGGGTAAGAAAACCCCCAAATTTCCCTGAACCACCAGCCCCATCAACTTGGTAAAGATGGACATAGTTAAACATCTTCTTGTTTTCCAAAATTTTATCTCAATCAAGGCGATTCATGTTACAGTTCATACCAATTAGCAATTAGAAAAGTGGTTAAAAACAGACCCACCAGCATTACAGTCTGACACCATGTACAAACACAAGCATCCAGAAAACCTGATTCACAACAGTGCAAGCTTCAAAATTCAATCACATAAGCATTATGTGTGAAAAGGCTGAACTCAACTCCCAAACCTTGTTTGGGGCTTTTTCTTGGCTGAGACAAGCTAAACCCAGCTTTGGCCAATGACCCATGGTGTAAATCAGAGAAATATCCCTAGCAGCAGTTCCCGAGGTATCTGTGCAGAGCTTCTGGTCTGCAAGGTCTGAGAGATCCTCAAGTCCTGCAGTGCTACAGCATAGTGTTAGAAATAGTGGTTTTGGTAAAAAGTTAGATGAAAAGGCCACCTAGAAGCCTGTGAGACAGCTTAAGGCAGCACTGCTGAGGCTATCCCCAACTGCTTTACCCAAAGGTAAAGCTGCTGAGAGGACTGCTCATAGTCCTCTCAGCAGCTTTACCTTTCTCCTTGCTGGACCACTGAACACCCATGTCCACTTGTGCCCTAATGACATCATTTAGAAAAATAAGAATATTCCATAATCTTACCCATTCATTGATGTAGTTAAATAAAAGGAAATTATAACTTTGCTAATAAAATCCTTTCTTTTTCAGGGGAGGGGAAAGACGACAGTATGTCTAACGGAGAATTTCCTCCATGACCTTCCTGACAGTGCCTGAAACTACTGCAAGGAGATTGAAGGCACTAATCTGGCTGCTCCCATCACTTTAACAGTAGAAGGATACTAACAGGGATGCTGTGTTTCTCTTCACACAGCCTCATTCCTCATGAGTGATGCATATGGTGAGTGGCACAGAACCAGGGGAAGAGAAGACAGTATCTCATGGTCATGCCAGGATCCTTCCCATGAAGTCCTGTGCCAAGGATCCCAATTCTGCACTGGCAGCTGAGCTGTGCAACAACATCTCCGCCACCTAATTGATGCCTTAAGTTTTAGGTTTCATATTTTCCAGATTTTGCTTAAGCTTTAGGTTTCATATTTTCCAGATTCTGTACTGCACTAGTATATAACTCTGAACTTCATATAAAGTGTTAGCAAGCTCTCATCACAGTTTAGTTAGACAAAACAATCCTTTCCCAGCCTGAGAACCAAGGACACTGTTGCAGCTTCAGGCCCAAAAAGTATAAACAGCGAATTGAGGAGAGCAAACTGGGAGGATGGGACTGCATAACCTGAAGCTGTGATTGGACAATTAACTATGTAAATATTAAATATGTAAACAAACCAAAGCTTATAAAAGTGTGAAAACTCATGACCCATCGTCCATCTTGGGTGGAGCCACGGCCAGGCCCTTGTACTGCCCAAAGTGTACCCTTTGAAGGCCTTTTTAATAAATAGCTGCTCCTTTAATACTGTCTAGCCTCTGTTCTAAGTAGCCTCTTAAGGTATCATAATGACTCCCTTGCCAAGGGATGACAAGTATTTAATGAGCAAAGGTTGAAAGGGAAGAGCTCAAGCCCATCAAAGCATGGTCTTCAGGCACTTCTAGGGCTGCAGAAGCTCCCTCCACACTTGGCCCTTCTTAAAGGCTTTGGCCAGACTCATCTCCTCACCTTCAACATCACCCTGCAAGCAAAGGCCAAACCCTGCCAGTGCCCTGATGAGTGACACTGAGGTTCCAGGACTAATGCCTTGCCAGAAGGTGTCTGTAACTTGTAACATCACCACTATCTGCACCAGTGGCAGAGAAGAAACTTGAGTCCTTCAGAATTAAATACCTGAGAAACAAACAGGCTTCAGGAAATGCTTGTGTTCCAGCTGGGCAGGGAATTGTAAGGCTCCCCTACATCTCATTTTGAGATTAAATTATACAGGGCAGATTCAGGTTTTAAGGGAGTCCATCAAACCAGACTTCCTCACTTCCTAACTACAAAAGCACTTCAGATTTTGCCCCTAACATCGAAATTTCTCCTCCTGCACCCCATCACAACCCTCAAGCTTAGTGCATCTCCTTTTCTGCCTCCTGAAGAGCTCTGTGGCTGGAGATGGGCTTTGAGAAAGATCCTCACTGGTACCCAACCCTACCCAAAACATGCACCATCTCCCTATGTGGCTGACTTGTGCCAGACCCATGCCTAGCCCAGACACAACTCCAGGAGAAGCCCCACAGATGCTGAGCTGTCCTTGGCTGGCTGTAGCCTGGACAAGGTGCCCAACCCTTCCCAGCCATCACAATTCAATTCTGCAGAAGTTAGTTAAAAATTCAGGAGATTACACATATTCCCAGCTGGGACAGAGCTGGGAATTCTTGCCTTTGGGAAGATTTCAATCCTGTTGTCCCTGCCTCGGGTCTATGTAAATGTATTTTCCCGTACAAAACCAAATGGGAAATCTGCCAAAGAGGCAGCTGCTGGGGACTTGGGCTGCAGCATCACATCACCCCATGTGCCCTCCAGGAGCCTCTGACACCAATTCCACCTCCACAACACCAACACTGCCTGAGAAAGCTCCCTGGGACTCTCCCAGGGAGAGAGGAGGGCTGACTCAGGAAAACCTTCAGCAAAATCATCATCTCTAATGGTGACCTGAGATGGGTATTAGCTTAACTTTGCATTAGATGAGAACATTTCTGTGGGTGCAGTGAGAACAGCCGCTGGCACAGACCCATCAGTTCGTAGAGCTGGTGTCTTCTACCCACAGGCAAGCCGGCTATCAGCAAAAGGCACTGTCAATCCATGACACGTGCCGCTCGCAGGAACTGGCTGTTCCCAGGGACGTGCCGCATGGAGTGCCTGAGGACAGCTTTGCTCCAGGCAGCCCTTCTGCCAGCAACAAACCTCATCTGTCCTTAGAAACCAAGAAGGATGGTATCAGCAGGATAATCACGCAACCAGGGAGGGTCATAAGTGCTTTAAAAAATGGGACATGCTGGTACAGGCGGTGCTGCTCTAGGAAAGGCAATGTTGATGCCCCGGGCAAAGCACACAGGCAAGAGCCTTGTAGAGGAAGTCAAATGGGTGAGCAGGTGGGATGCAGCTGTCCCAGCAGGAAATAAGCAACCCATGGACATCATAATAAAACACATGGACATCACTTGAGTGATCTGGCCTGCCTGATACCCAGGAAAGCAGGAGCATGGGCAACTGTTAGTCCAGCGCCATGCCAGGCAAAAGGGGGAAAAAATAGGTGTGTGTATATATATATATATATGTAACTCTATTTTGCTTTATGCTCTTAAAAATATCCATTTGAATATATTTGCCATATTAAAAAACTTACAGCAGGCTGTGCTGTAGCAATCCTCCCACAGCACACACCCACATACTCAGTGCCAGCTGCTCCCACAAGACTAGGACCGCTCCTCACTGGCACTAAGCAACTTCCAACTCTTGAAACCTTTGAGAACTGAAAAGGTAGTGGGTTTACCATGTGTCTGCAGACAGACGGACAACTCCTTTCTGACCTATACAGATAAATTGCTGCCTACTGTAATCCAATCAGAGCCTATAACCAGACCCAAATTAAAAAAATGAAGATCAATCCCCAAATTAAAAAAAAAAAATTATCCCCAAGAACAGTGAAGTCAATTTAGTTCCCTTCCTCCAACCCATTCTCAAATGAAATGTGCAATTAGAGTTATTATTTGTTAGAAAGTCCTAAGTAAGGCATGGTTATTCCAAAGTTGATTAAGAAGCCTGTTAGGAAACCCAGAGGAAATAGGCAACTTCGTCCAGGTCAACGGGATAGTCGGTGAGCAGCATCGGGGTCTTCTCAAACAACTCCCCCTTGTAGCTGCGCCACTTGCCCGCTGGCAGGTAGACATCTCGCTCCTGCTTGCCCATCTCCAGCACAGGAGCCACCATGAGGGTGTCCCCAATGAGGAACTGGGAGTCGATCCGGTGAGTGGCTTCGTCGCGGGGCGAGATCCACCAGATGGGACGGATGATGGGGTCGCCCGTGTCGGTGACCTCCCCCGCCAGCTCCAGCAGCAGCGGGGCCACCAGAGACTCGTGGAGCTGCGTGAACTTCTGCGCGATCTCCACCACCTCCTTGTCGTAGAGCCAGGGCGGGATGGAGAACTGCATGGAGGGCATGAAGGCCGACAGCTCCAGCCAGCGCACGTACAGCTCCCGGTTGGGGATCTCCACTGCCCCATTGGTTTTATTGGGGAAAAAATTGCCGCCTATCATGTCGGCAGATATGAAGGGGTACCCCAGCATGCTGATGGTGAGGACGGTGGGGATGAGGGACTTGAGGCCAAGCTCGTAGCCCCAGACGGAGTCGCGGTCAATGATGCGGAAGAAGCAGGAGATGTTCTGCGACTGGTAGCCCACCCGCACCTCGGCCAGCTCGTAGAAGGGGATGGCCATCTCCGTGTAGCGCCGGGACCAGATGCTGGGGTCCGACAGCGGGCGGAAGGTGCTGAACTGCTTGGGCAGGTAGCTGGTCTCGCCCGCGTCAAACTTGAAGGATGAGATGCCGTACTTGTGCCGGAGCTGGCGCAGGTGGCTCTGGAACCAGTCACGGGCTGCTGGGTTGGTGAAGTCCAGGATGGCCCCGATGCCGTTCCACCACTCCACCATGGCCGGCAGCCGCCCCGATGGCTCCTTGATGAACAGCTGACGCTCAATCCCCACACCAAAATTGGAGGAATTGTAGTTTATGAAAGGGTGAGTCCACAGAGTGACCTTAAACCCATCTTCCCTCAGCTTTGCAAACATCTCTGTTACATTGGGGAACTTGGCAGGGTCGAAGTCAAAGTCCCCATAGGCTTGGGTGTACATGTCATCAATCTCAATGTGGCTGCAGTTAAAATGGTATTTCTTGATCTTTTCAGCAAACCGCAAGAGTTTATCCTGGTCGATATCATTCTTGTAGAGGGCCCAGGTGGACCATATGGGGTATCGGAAGGCGTTCTCAGCAGGGATCTTGGAGGGCTTGTTGAAGTACCTGCGCACCATGTACTTGTGGATGGACGTGATATCGGAGCCCACGCAGACGCGGTAGCTGAGCTCGGGGAAGGGCTGCTGGCCCAACGGGGGCTTGTAGGGTGAGTCCTTGTAGCGGGCCTGGAAGAAGAGGGCGCGCTCGGTGGCATTGAAGCCCAGGTGGAAGGGCACGGAGTCGTTGATCTTGATGGCCGCCGCCTTGGAGGAGAGCCAGTAGCGCTCGAGGATGCCGCCAAAGCTGTCACGGAAGGAGTAGACGTCGCTGGTCACGTAGGGCACGGGCTCCTGGTAGCCGGCCAGGCGGATGGGCCAGTGCTGGATGCTCATCTCTGAGCCCCCGTACCAGTGGGCGTCCTCCCAGAACATGGTGTGCTCCACAGCCGGGCCGGCTGCCAGCTCCTCCCAGCGCACGCGGTAGCACATCACCGTGTCCTTGGGCTTCACCGTCTGGATGAAGAAGTTGAGCGGCCCCCGGCTCGAGCGCGAGCAGCTCAGGATCTCGCCCTCCTTGGAGCATGACTCCAGGTCCAGGCTGCCCGAGCGGAAGGCCAGCCGGAACACCACCTCCCCGTGCTGGTTGCGGATGACGAAGCCGTCCGCCCGCAGGTCCATCAGCTCTGTCTTGAGCCGCTCCGCCTTCCTCAGCGACACCGTGTAGTAGCACCAGGCCACCACCGCAGCAATGAACAGGATGAGGCCCAGCAAGATGGCGCCCAACATGGGCCTCAGCTCCTTGGAGGGCTTCTGCTTCACCGGTGTGAAGCTCTCTGGTAGGAAGGTGTACATGGTGCTGTACTTTCCCTAGAGCTTTCTGCAGAGGAGTCAGAAGGAAGCACGCCTGGTGTTCTCAGGAGAAGACGCCGGATTGTTATGAGAGCTCCTACCTCCGCTGCGTCCCCAAACACCCATCTCTGAAAAAGGAGAGCATATAAATAGTCTGAGAGAACCTCTGAATCAAGGGACAGAGTGTCATCCATTTGCCCCCCCCGGCCTCCTCTGCCCATCTGTGACATGCCTGGTGCTGTGTTCCAAGTACCAGTCGTCATCTCCAATTACTCCGGGCAAGACAACACATGTGGAGAACAGCCTGAGCCCTGCAAAGGGAACAACCCCAGGGCAACAAGGACCAAATCATTCCCATATTTAATGTTTTTTTGTTGTTGGGAAGACTTTCACTGAGGCAGGAGTGGAGACTGGGTGGCAATAGGAGGCTGAACAGGAGCCAGATCAGCCCACTGACAGTGTCTTTAAGAGAAAGGGATAACCGAGAGCTATGAAAGACACCACATAATGAATTCCAATTCAGCAGCCAATCCTAATTTTAATCATACTGCCTCCCTGGCAGATTTAATCAATCTGCAGCAACATCCCCTTCTTGTCCCAAGCATGTCCCAACTGCTCCACTTGGGTGATACTTTGCAGTGAAGGCGAGCAAAGCCCTGCTTCTCCACAGCTCACAGAGAGCCAACACCAGTTGGGGTGTTGGGGTACCAGTGGCTCATGTCTGGTTTTGGGGGGCATGTAGTGAGTAGCAGTGAGTAGCACAGAATGGCTGGCTCCTGGCTCCTCCATGTGCTCAGAGCTTTGCAGCAATTCTGGGCAGAAAGGAACTTCCAGCATTTCTGGAAGAAAAACTAACCTTGTAGGAAGTGAGCAGTGGGCCCAAAGGGCCCTTCCTCCATCCAGCAAGGCTCCAGGCTGTATTTCAGCTGCAGCCCACTCCCTGCTGCATGGCCCCCGGGAAGCGGGCTGTGCCAAGATCCTAATGGCTTTTCCTTGGCCACGGCCTGGCTGGGCTCCGCCAAGCATAACACCCGGAATCCAGGGGGGGAAAAGTAAAGTAAGGACATGGGAGAGCGAGAAACAAACACAGCTGCAGGAGGAGCAGGGGAGGGAGAGGACCTGCAAAGCTGCAGACCAGCTGCCTGATATCTGCCAGCAAACACAGCCACCTCCTCCCCAGGCTCTGGGGCTGTAAACCTGCTAGCTGTGGGCAAACCAGAGGGAAAAACCCTCTTTTTGGGCACAAATGAAACCAGCTGCAGAGATTTCCTCTAATAAGGTTGGTTCTTTTCTTAACAAAAAGAAAGAAAAAGATCCAAGATGAATTACAGAACCCTCTCCCTGCCACAGACATGGCAATCCAGAACAAGTATTTCTCTGTGCCTCAACAGATCTTTCTGCCCAGGAAAGGAAAAGTAAAGCAGAAAGAGATCCTGAATGCCACCTAAGCTTTGTTGCTCCACTACAGGGATGGCCATGCGTTAACCCACAGCAGCATCTGTGCACAGGCTTGACAAAACATTCTGAGTTTATATCCATCTTGAATCACGTATTGTACAAAACCTTGTAGCTGGGGGAACTTTTTGTGTGGCCAGATGGGTCATTCTAACCTTCCCCTGGGAGCCAGTAACTTTCTAGACAGCCAGTTGCTTTAAATGGGATTATAGAGGCATTAGGAAGTGATTAGACTGAACAGGCGATAGGTTTAGTTAAACAACTTGTCCCACAGCCAACTCCCACAGAGCCCTCACTTGCCAGCAGGGAGTTCAGTCACGGGATGGGGACAGCTCCAACCACTCCAACTGTGTCACCCAGCACTGGATCCTGCCTCCCAGGAGGGCAGCGGGGCTCTCACCCACACAGTATTTGTGATGCAAGGCCAGCTGAGCCCAGCCAAAATTTGGCAATAAAGACAGGGAGGAGGTGATGGTGGGATGAGGCTGTGTTTGGGATAAACCTTCATCCCTGCCTCAACTCTTCCTTGGCTTTAAGGTGAACCAGAAGCAGCACAGGGCTATCCCAGGGATGGTGGAGAGGAGGGTTTGCAGAAGGACCTTGGCCAAAACCAGCAAAGCTGAGTGAAGGCACAAAGCAGCAGGATGCTTCTGGAAGTACAGACAGGTACGCTGAGCCCAAACAAGCCCTCACCCTCAACACTGGCAGGTTTGGGGATGCCAGAGAGAGAGGGACATGAAAATAAATACCTGTGACTCTGGAGGCATGCCTGTGTCTCACTTGTGCCTTATCTAGGGACTGCAAAGCTCAAGGTGGGAAAAAATTAAAATGCACCCTCCACCAAGCAGGACTTGCAAATTATTTTGGAAAATAATTTTTTTTAAGTTTTCAATTTTCTTTAACAAAAAAAGAGGGGGAAATAGTGTTTTCTTTGGCAATTCTCATTCAGGGTTTTAAGCCCAAGAAATATCTGATACTGCTGCTGTGGTTCCATCTAAAATTGACAGCAGCTCCCAGGGCTTCAGGGAGTTTCTGGATTTTTATCTCCCTTTCAGGAAGCTAGTTTATTATTTTTCAACTTCTTCAAAGCTGCTCTATTTTTGGCTGTTTCTTTCTTCCCCCCACCATGGACTGGAGCTCATGGCACACATGAGGGAGTCATCAATGCCACTGTCAGTAGAGAAATAGTATTTTTTAAGAAAGGTTTTGCAGCATCTTGAGTCCTTTGGACACCGATCTGCCTCAGAGGGATGTGCAAGCTGGATGATTGAGCTGGTGGATTTAATCCTGCTCTGACTGCTGTGGCTGGGCCAGGATCAAACCCTGTGGCTGCTGATGGACATTACCCACTTGGACACCATTTCAACAAAGATGCTGAGAACGGTGTTTGCAGGCATCCCCCAGTGCAGTGATGGGCCAAGGAAGTCTCCAAAAACAATTCTGGTCTGTGCCCTTGATTTTTTTGCCTTGTTAACAGAGTGTACATTCTCCAATGGGAGATTTGGCTCTGTCCCAGGTGAGAGCTAAGTCTCCCAGGCTCCCTGGAGATGCCTTCTGCCTCTCACTCACAAGATGCAGCCCACAGAGGTGCCTGTTCATGCACTTCCTGTTTAAACAATTTTTTTTTTCTGTGTAATGCTAACTTGTTATTTTGCTCCAAGATGACATTGTGGCGACCTTTAACTCCTCAAAAACACACAAAAAAAAAGAAAGTGAGAGGGGAGAGTGTCAAAGTCAAACAGCATGTTTGCAGCTTGCTGTGCCGGAGCTTCCCAGCTGACCCAAAACAAAGCTTTTTTTCTGTGTTCTGTGGAAGCAGTGAGTCGCCTTGCCTCAACTCAAGATGAAAGCAAAACATCTGAGCAGGACACACTTTATGGAGTAAAAATAAAAATCCATTTTTTGACCGCTTCTATTTTTACCAACACCACTGCTAACCGCGGGCTGCGAGACCCACAGCACCACTAACCCCAGCCACTCTGCAATTAGGACATTCATTTAAAGAGGGTCAATAACATACAACTGGTCTCTATTGCCCTGGCAGGGTCAGGTCTGAACCGTGCTGGGGGCCAAGCTCCTGCCACGGACACACACCCATTTCCCACACCGGGATGCCAGGAAACCCTCCCTCTTCCACTGCAAGGTGCTGCCGCCTCTTCCCCAAACATCTTGGCAAGAGTCGAACTCAGGAAATAGTACAGAAACAACTGCAGATTTTACCAGGAGGCATCTCCAACCCCACACAAGAGCAGGGAATTAGGACAGCAAGTTAAGGGAGAAATGCCTTCTCTGCAAAAAAGCTGTGGGAGCAAAAAAGCCTCCACGTGCCCAGTCTGAAACTGCCTGCAGGGAACCTGCCCTGACAAAGGGACTTTGCACGCCTGACAGGGGGGACAAACAAACCCTTCCTGGAGGTTTAATTCCCTTGGAGGGGTCTGCAGCAGAGCACTAGAGTTTTCTGGAGAGCTTTTTGGAGTCAAATAGGGTCAAATCACTGCTTCTCCCACTTGGTGCTGATGGGAACAGGTGGGACACGTGAGAGCACCTTGGTGATAAAACTGGCACGGGGCACAGGGCTGCTCCTCACACACCCTAATTCCACATGGATCAGAGGCACTGATTCCCCCTAATTCTGTGGATTCCCCCAAATACTAAGCTGGATCACTCTGGGGGGTCTTGGTTTATGCCTGCAATACTCAATCCACCTCGGGGGGCATGTGTGTGGCACAGGCACCCAGCTCCTGAGCCAGGGCAGCAACTCTGCCTTTGCAAGGACAGCGAGGAGAACACGGTGCCCCAGAGGACCCCTCCCCTTCACCATCCTTGCTGTGGTCAGAGCAGGGATGGATACACTGCCTGGCCTGAGGGGCTCCTGGATATGCTGCTTTGGGGGGACTCTGCACCTCCTGCAAAGTGACAGACCCTTGTTGTCAGGGCTGCTGCCAATTCCCCCCACACCCGGCTGTGGGACACAGCCAGGCCCATGCAGGAGGCACCTCATCCCTCCGGGGCATGGTGCCCCAGCGCTTACCTGGCCATGGCTTCCTGGGGATCCCTGCCTGCCGCCTGGCTCCACCACAGATGTCTTTTTAAGCACATAAGAAAGGAACACCGCTACATCTCCACGTCCCCGGCAGCTCCATCCTCTCCATGACGCGGGGCGTTCCGGTGCTCCGAGCTGGCCGCTCCGTGAGCAGCGGGTGTCCGCGGGCAGGAGGAGGGGACCGGCACGTCACCGCTGTGTTTTCTCACATCGTGACGGATGCGTGACCAGCCAACCCTCCGGCCGGGGTGTGCCAAGGCGAGCGGAGCCCGGCCAGGAGGGGCGGCCGCACACGGGCGCCGATTCCACCAGCTTCGGCTCCCGGAGAGCCGGGATCCGGGCTGGCATCTCACCTCCCAGCCAGGTGAGCGGGAAGGGCCGGCAAAGGCGCATCCCCATCCCCTCCCGGCACTCACAGGAGCGGCACAATCAGAAAACAAAACGGAAAAAAAAAAAATCCAATACAGGGTTTGGGGTGGTTTTTGTTTACTTCCCAAAATCTTGTGATTTTAAGCAGAGTCATGATCCAGAGGAGTAATGAGGCTGCCTTGCATGAAAAGAAACAAGCTGCCCCACTACTGCTGGCTGGTTTGTAAGATAGGATTAAACAGCACGGGGCACTCGGAGGATAAACCCCAAATCCAAGGTGGCCATGTGAATACAGAACTCATCTGCAAAGTGCAGACAGGCTGCCAGCACCTCACTGTGTCTGCAAGAGGAGTTGAAGCTGTGGCATTAGCTCTGCCCAGCCTTAAATACTTTCACCTTTATTACAGGAATTGTGACTTTGCAGCCCGGTTTTGTCCTTTAAAGTTTTCAGTGTCAAGTGATGCTCCAAACCCATTGAGACACCTCATCCAATGTTCAACCATGAATACAAAGCAGCCACTGGGATCCAATTCTGGCAGAAGACAACTTAATATTTAACATCCCTGACAATTCCCCCTTTACAATATCCTCTTTCTTTGTTCTTTACCCCGTGCTAATTACCAAGATGAAGTTTATAGGCTGAGTTTTCACTTTAACCCTGCATACAGCTCATGGTGATTTTGTCTCATGACTAAATCATTACCAGAGGCTTTTGCTTTTCCCTGCCTGGAGGTACATCAGGGAGCCTGAATTTATCTGAACCACAAAGATTGTGGAGAATTTAAAATAAAATGAGTCCTCCTGGTCCACTTGTATCAAAGTATGCTGGGCACAAGGGAGAGAAAGCTCTAGGGCTCTCCCTTTAAGAACATGTCTCTGTCCACCTTGGAGAAGACCCACAGGCTCTGGGGGAGCTGGAGGGAGGGGGTTGGCTCTGAAATTGTGGTCCATGGAGTAACCCTGAGCCCAGCAATGAGCTCCTCGGCACCTGAAGGGCCATCAGATCTTGTGGCCAGCAGTGGCAAAAGCAGAACACCAAATACTGGTGCTATTAGCTTATTTCATTTGCCACTTTTGCCATGCAAGAAACACAGCCACAAAAATTTTGGTGTCTTTGCCACTGTCTGTTGGTCCCCCAGCCCATCTCTGGCCGGTACCAGACATGTGCCATCTACCACCCATCACTCCAACAGCCCCTCCCCAAAGCAGGTGTCATTCTCACTGTTCATCTCTGTCCTCCAAGACAAACCACCCCACAAGTGGGACCTAGTGATCCATTTGGTCACACAGATTCTTTCTTCAAAGAGCTGACTCAGCCCTTTGGGATCACTCAGCATTTCGGATGCTGATGCAGGCTGAAACCTGAGCCCACCTCAACATCCAATTGCTACAACATGATATGGGGGAGAAATGGAAACCTAAGTACATCCCTCTGACACAGCCCTGCCGATTTTCCAGCCGTCTAGTCACCATGAAACTCCAGACACTGGCAGCTCCAGAGAGCTGTGGATAGCTCATGATGCTGGGCTGTTGACGAAAGTCCTGGAATTTACATCCATATCCAACAGTCGGTGACGCTGGACAACCTTGGCCCAAACACAGTCACCAATCCCTTTTAAGTGCTCCCTTGCAGCTTTTCCATGTGCAGATCCAGCCACGCAGACACAACCTCACAAGCGTCACTCTCCACTGGGATGTAGGTGTCTGCTGTGCCAGGCATTTGCCCCTTGGACATCATGAGTATCCCAAGGTGGTAAGGGGGGAAAAGGAGAAGAAGCATTTGTGCTTTCTAACAGCTTTGGCTGCTCCTTGCCATCAGTGATAGCGGCTGTCCCAAAACCCATTCCAAACCCAACCCAGCACAGAGCACAATTAGCTGCCTATACCCATCTGCAAAGTTTTCAACGACAAGCATCTTATCAAGCGGCAAAAGTTGAAGCTACACTTTGCAAGTGGTGCCGCGGACGTGTCTCCCGGCTCCGTTCATCTTCTCTGGGCGGCCAGACTCCCACCCATCGGGGAACTCGCGCGGTCCCTGCACGGCGAGGTGCGCAGGGCTCGCTCCCCGAGGTCCGGGCAAAGCTCAGCTCCTTCATCCCGCTCCCCGTGGGCCTTCCCGAGCCATCGCCGATGCCGCAGCCTAGGGTCTGCGGGAGGGAGCCCCCTCACCCGCCTCCGCCCGCACCCCCCAAGCCGGGCTTGTGCCCCCCGCCCCGAGCGCAGCCCCGGGAGCCGCTCACTCACCGGCACCGCCGGGCCATGGCCGGGTCTGCCGGTCCGGGGGCTCCGGGCTCGGGGCTGAGCGCGGTTCCGGGGTTGGGCGCTGCCCGCCCCGCCCCGGCTCCCGCCCCGGACCGGCCCACGGACCGGCCCACGGACCGGCGCTCCCCGATGGGAGATGTAGTTCGGTCCAGGAGGGCAGCTCCAGGCGCGCCGAGGGCTGGACCTGCTGGGGGTGTCCGGGCGTGCGTGGGGATGGGGGTACCCCCGGGACTGGGAGGGATCGGAGTTTGGCGCTGGCAGGGCTGTGCCGGGATCCTTTTGAGTCGGGATGGGCTTTTCATGAGATGCTTTGGGGCTGGGATGTGCTTGTCATGGAATGATTTGGGGCCGTGCCCCAAATTTTTCAATGGGGTGCAAATTTTTCAATGTTTTTCAACGGGGTGCTTTTAGGCCGGGACATGCTATTCACAGGATGGTTTTAGTGAGAGATGGGGTTTCATGGGGTTTCCCTGCTCCCAGGAGGATTAGGGTACTGCTTGGTGTGGGCACAGCATGGCAGGCTGCTGCCACATTGGGGTGGGGGTCCCCACAGAGCTCTGTGCTGAAGCATCCCCCCACTGTGAGGGCCACAGTGCCGAGGATTTATGATCAGCAGCACAAATGGAGGGGCCCGGGTGGTGTTGCCCCTGGCACTGTGCTCTCAGATCAGAGTCCGACAAGGGCATTTCACGCCTTCATTAATTATGTGCTGCTTTCAAAGTACCCCTCCTTATTTAGCCTGTGTCAGTGCTCAGTATCCCAGATGGATGGCAGCTCTTCCTGGACAACTTGCCAAAAGCAAGCACGTCCTCAGCAGCCCAGCATGAAGCCGACAAACACGGGTGTCAGTGACAGCTTCTATTTTTGGCTGTGTTACTATGCTCCAAGAGCTTTGCCTTGCGTGCTTTCTCGGTCTCTAGCTTGTGCATGGTGGGAGGGCACCAGCCTGCAATGGCTGTTAAAGTGCCCACCAAACCAGCAGTCAATGAAGTTTCTCCATGCTTCCCAGGAACTTCCCCAGGTGGTGGGAGAGGATCTGAGGGGAAAAATTGCCCAAACCACTTTTAATGAAAGACCACATTTGCCCTTCACCAGTGCTGTGGGGCAAAGTAAGCTTCTGAGATAAAATTAATGTACCCTGGCATTGCCACCTCAATGGGCCATTTCCAGAGGGTCTCCCTGCCTGCAAACACCACTCTGTTTTGCATGGTCGATTCCCTAAAATTTCCATTACCAGACCCATGCCAATAGAGGAAAATATTCCTGTTTCTCAGTGGAGAAGACCTTGAGAAACTTCTCTCTGAGGCTCAGGCACAGGGACATATATGGGGAATCCAGTGCTCCTTGTTTATTCTTCTTGTTGCTTGATTTTAGTTTCTAAACTCAGGAATTTAAAGCCAATCACAGGTTTTCTGCTAAGTCTCACACCTAATTTTGGCCCATGGCAATTTGATGCAGTAGCAGAATGATGACTGTGCTGGTTGAACAGCATATTTTCTGCCCTCTGCCCAGGGCTGAAAAAAGCTGCTTCAGCAACAGGGACATCCTAAAGGTAAATATGTGGGGATTAAAAGGTGCTGCCAGACCTTCACCAGTGGGTGAAGGACAGGGCTGATTACTGCATAACAAACAGTGTGGCCAGGGAACATGTTCTTGGTAAGCACAGCACACAATGACAACAGAAAATACAAGAGCAGCACAAGGAACACTGACGTGGCCCCAAAATCTGGGAGATGCTAAGGTACATGCAGTTGGGCTCAGGGATGCCAGCAGGATTTCAGGTGTTGTACAGTCCCAAGCATGGCTGGGTGAGACCATGCATACAAACAGCTGTCCAGGGAGTAAATCTGGCTTTCTCAAGGATCTGTCATAGAGGTCCTTGGGGACTATGGGGCACCAGGAGACTACTCCCCAGGCAGCACTTACTACCAGGAGATACTTATGGGCCACTGGAAGTCAGAACCTTCAGGATGTGCAGATATCCCTGGGACAGGGACAGTCTTAGTCCAGGAAAGGAGATGGATGGCCATGGCAAAGCCACAAGCACATATACTGAGTGAGCATCCCTTTGGCATTGGGAGGAGGACACAAGAGGCAAAGAGGTATTGAAAAGATCCACTGCCAGCACCATCAGAGCTCAGAACCCATGGAGATGTTCTCTCTCTGACACAGAAGGACAGCTAGCACCTTGGCAGAACTTTTGGAACTGGACAATCAGTTCATCTCAGGCCGATAGGCAGTGAGATTGATGGCTGATGGTGTTCTGTAGCTCTCCTGCATTGCCACCTAAATCAGCTGCTTGGGCTGACCTTGGCCAATGGATTTTGTAATGGGGGCATTGTTAATCCCTACAGACAGTAGGGAGGGGAAGAGACACCCATTCCATGTGGTAGCATCTGCATTCACAGCTTCTGGGACACATGGTGAAACTGATTACTAGGCAGGCTCTAATGCTGGAAATGCAGCTGAAGATCTTACCATCAAGCCTTCCAGGGGGTTGCAGCAGTGCTGTGATTCTCTCCCCAAGCTCCCCACTCACCCAAAACCATAGGACAGAGGATAGAATCATTGGCTCCTCTGCCCCTGCATCCAGGGTGTCCACAGACATTTGAGCACTTTGCCTAGTGGGAGATGGGGTGAGTGCACTGGGACTGCCAGGAATGGGGCAAGCAGAGGTTGGAAAGGGAGTTACAGGACTGTACCAGAATCCTGCAGCAGGCAAGGCCTGAGAGGGCTGTGTTTCATGGAGGAGAGGGGTGCCCTGGTTGGTAGCATGCACTATTTCTGTCCTGCACAGTGGTGATGTCCCTGTCCATGCCCTCTGCTTGCTCCCTCATTACCATGCACATGGTAACGAGGCTGCAGGAGATGAGCTGGTTTGCAGTGGGCTTTGCCTCAGTGCTGGTGACCTTCTTAGCCTGTGAGGGGAAAGCTGTGTCCCACAGATGCCCTTTGAGTGGTTGGCTCAGGGATTGCTCCTCCTGCAGGACCAAGGCTGGGAGGGATTTTTAAGGTGCTCAGAACTCTCCCCAGCCCTTCACATGGTCCCCTGGCATGGAAGACCCACAAGCTGGAACTCATCTGAGTCTGGGAACTGTGTTATAGCAGCTCTCAGAGCAACCCCATCATCACCACGTCAAACAGTAGCCTAAGCCTGACAGGCATGAGCCCTGTCACTGCCTCAGTTTCTCTTCTTCAGCAGATCCTGTGCCTGGTGCTCTCTGAAACCTCTCCATGGACAAGGCTGACATGTCAGAGTTTCTGCTCTGCCAACTCTAAGAGACCAAAGCCACTGCAGGATGCAGCTCCAAGGGACAAGTCAGCAAGCATATGCCAGGGGGTATCAAACACTCTCCTGATCAGGGAGCACGACACTACCTCACTACAGAGATACAGTGAGGCACCCTCTGAGTCCTTGTGCTACTCTCCTGCATCTGCAACTGGGTAGGTGTAGAAACCCCAAAGTTTCCTCCTCCTGAAGCACTTACTTGTGTTACAAACTTGTTCTATTTCCAGAGCTCCTGTGGAGCCCACACTTGGATGGTCTTTCTGACAGAGCACAGCGAGCAGTAGGTGTTGGTGCAAGTGCTGCTGAGGGTCCTGTGTTTTTTAGAGAAGAGGAACATGCAGCCTCTGCTGGGACAGGTGTGGGTTGGCACTTGCAGCCCAGGGTGACGTTCATGTGATTAGTGATGCCACAGAATGGGAGCACTGGGATTTGGTGGCTTTCTGTCAGTCCCATAGCCATGCTCCCTGACTGCAATTCATGCCTACCTCCCTCTTGGGCTATACTCTCCTCGTTTTGTCTTGGCTCCCAGCTCCCTCCCGTCCTGCCAGCAGCTACTTTACAATGGTAGGAAATAGTTTCAGCCGGTCCTAGTCAAGATAATTTTATTTTGGGAGGTGCAGGAGCAGTGATTGTGGCTTTTCAAGCCCCTTTCTCCTGTATTTCATTGGAAATCCTACAGCAATCCAGCTGCAGGCAGAGATCCCCAAACCAGTGCAGCCAATGCCTGTGGCACAGCACCAGTACAGCTGCCCCAGCCTGATGAGGTAGCCAGGGAAATTATTGCCTGCTCTGTCTCTCCTTTTTAATTAAAAGCTGTATTTGGGTGATCCTGTGTGCCTTGTTTGCTGGTCCATCCGAGTAATGATCTCTGCAATCAGAGTGAGCAATCCTCATCCAGCTCAGCGCAGAGGCAGCTGGGTCATGCCAGAGTGAAAGCAGCATGAACTGGGTTTGCTTTCTCCAGAGCTGGGGAGTTGAGCAGAGATGCCCCTGCAGGGATGGGGACAAGCCAAGCCCTACTCTGCTCTGGCTTGTAACACAGTGCCCACTCAGAGCCCTGCTATGCTCTCTGTTCCAATCCCTCTGCTGCTTCATTCTGGCAGATCCATGGGTGTAGAACCACACCCATCTTGGCAGGGGAGATGTCAACCTGTGCCCCTGAAGGATTGCAGAGCCCTGCCTGGTCTGCTGCTGGACAACCTGGAACACCTGAGTGGGTCCCAGTAAAAGTGAATTATGTGCCCTTAGAGAAAAAGAAAACAAGCTGCCCTTGATTTTCACACCCTACTGCACTCTGTTAAGCCAGGTTTAGGCCCTCCATCAGCCCCATTCTTTCCAGGGAGTCAGAGGGAGGCTGGGAGGACACTGCAGTGCCTATCCCTGCCTCAGCTCCCTGGTCTTGGAGCAACCCAAGGTCACAGGTCTGGGGAGCACCACTGTGCAGAGGTGTAACCCATCTCTCAGCTGTGGGAGTACTAATCTTGCACCAGATTTGTTGCCAGCATGATCCACTGGCCTCCATGGCTGTCCTCTATCCCTGGTGGTCCACAGGTTTTCCAGCTGCTGGTATTGGACTTTAAAATCAGGGCTTGGCTCCTGTGCCAACAGCTTAGAGGGGCAGAACACCTGCAAGGCTGGAGAAAAGGTTATTTCACCCATTGATGTTGTACAGATGCAGCAGTTCTTTCTGCTTCTTGCAGACCAGTTGCAGGAGCTGGGTCCAGCCTTGTTGCCTTCCTGCTGCCCTGGGGACTCATGTTTCCCAAACGTTGGTGTCCAGTCCTGGAATATTTACCTCTGCCATTCACACAGGTCACAGCAGCCACAGGCCATGGCGTGCACCCCTGGTTTCAGTGTCTGCAACTGCTGGGGGCTCAGAGGAGCTGGTGCAGTCCATACCCCCTCACCCTGGTTTGTTCCAATGAAAAAAAAGGCTGTCAGGCTGGTTTTCATATGTATGCTTTTTAATATCATTAATTCCGTTACACTACACACAACCAGTAACAATGATAAATACTGCAATGGAAATGTTAAAAAAAATATTATACATGTTTTTCATGTTTTTGAAAAAAAAACCCCACATTTTAAAATAAATTAATGCATAAAACTGATGGTAGAAAAGAGAAAACCCAAAACAAACCATAACACAACTGATCTGTTTAAGGCAATACTCTACACAGACTGGAACAAAAGTACAACAGTGTGCTACATGATCTGAATGGGAAAAAAGGGAACAAAAGAAAACCCATACAAGATGCAGACTGATGCTTTGGGAGTGAAAAAACTCCCAAAACCAGATAAAAAAAACAATGGCCAAGTTAAGTGCAGCATTAATACACTCTGCATGTCAAATGATTAGCAGGCTCCTAACAAGGACTAAGGTCAAGCTACAACAAATTTATCTTCCTAATTAAAAGGTTATTCAGGTCAAACCCTACATTTAACTCTAATTGTGTTTGGCTGTTTCAGTTATATTTCACTATATGCAAGGACAGCCAGAAATTCATCTCCTGCTCTTGAGATTAACACAAAGGTCGGGAGGTCTCCCGTCCTGAAACGTATTTCCATTAAATAAATCCAAGAAGGATCTTGCTTTTGGTGACCCTGAAATGCCTCCCACCACCCCTTTCCCTGGGGCATCAGGCACCACACAGGGGAATGGAGACCTGGAAGGCATTTGCTTAGGTTGATTTTTTTTTCCCATGCTGAGGACAGTAAATGGAAGTGCAGATTTGATCTGGACTTGGAGGAGTGCTGTTTTTCTGTCTGCCAGAAGTGTCCATCTGGAGCCTGCTGAAAGTACTTTGCCAGCATGGAAGAAACCCATCCTGTACACAGACTCTGGCTACAGCCATGACATTTGCTATTAAGGTTGGTGCAGAGCTCCACACCTGCCTGGACAGCCAATGAACCCCAATTATTAATGCAGCCCAGAACTTGGCCACTGGAAGATGGACAATAATTGTAATGCCAAAAAAATCCCCCTCTCCCTCAAAAAAGAAAAGAAAAGGGACAGTAGCCACTTTCTGCCAACTTCCTTGGGTGGATCCCCATTATCTGCCACCCATTCAAGATCGGCAGTGCCAGATCTCACCAGCATTGACCCAGTACATTCCCAGTAAGGTGCATGTCAGCAAGGTGCTGCTGGGGGCAAAGAAACTTCCTGGGACATGGTCAGAGCCTCCTGTACTGCCCTGCTAGAGTGCATGGGAAGGAAGCCATGAAACACAAGGAAAGAAACCCAACTGGAATTACTAGACTTGTGAAGGCCAACAACTGTCCGGGTTGCCTTGGGTTCGGGTGGGAAAGGGGGATGCAGAACTGGGCTGAGAATCACTTTGGTGCAACTGCCTCTGATGCTCATCACTAGTGCATGGGGCAGGGGGAAGAAAGGCGACGGCTGCTTTGAGAAAAGGGGAGTGGAAGGAGGACGTGTGTGCAATATAACAAGGCTTGCAATTCTAGGACTAACCACTGGACACGGATACCAAAGATTACTTGTGACAACTAGCTATCCTTCTACTGCGGTTGCTCCTTCCCCCATCTTCTGGTCTGATTCTTCTTCAGTTTGGGAAGCCACGGCTGTTTAGCATGATGGCCAGTGCTGACCCTCCCACCCCAGTCCTTGCCCAGCTCATGGGGTGACTCTGCTACAGGTTGGACAATGAGGTCTGGAAATCACGTCAGGCACAGACCGGCTGTGCACGCCAGTCAGCACCTGCTTTCAGACCCTTCAGAAACCTATTTAATGGCAGCTCATCTCCCTTATTAAACTGAAGGTTCAGTAACCTCTGTGGAAGGAGTAAAAAGGGTTTAAAAAGTGCAAAAAGGGGAGGGGAAAAACCCAACATTCTGAACTGTCTCCCCTGCAAGACTTCATCCTCCACCAGAGTCTTTCTCCCAGCGGAACTACAGCCCCACCACCATCTCAGAGCACCCTGCCCCAGTGCAGCAAAAGCAGAGCCAACAGCCTCCCCACTAAGGCCTCTGCTGCAGGACTCAAGCCTACACCAGGAGCATGTGGGTTGGCAGGTGTGGGACCTGATCTGCAGACCTGGACCCACAGCACCGAGGCCAGGAGGGTGAAGGCATCCGGCTTGGTGGGCTGCATCTCACCAGGTTTTGCACGAACCTGGTGAATCCTCAGCCCCACAGCCATCATGTGGGTGAAGAGAAATCCCAGCCTCCTGTCTGATTCTCACCCCATCATGTTCACTGACCTATAGCTGGCCTGACTTTTGCTTGGGGTTTGTCTTAGGACAGAGGCAGCCACAAGTTGAACACAGCTGCTACTGCAGCTTCTCCATGCAAAGAAACTGAACAAACAAATCTGTGAACTGGGGGTGGATATGAAGGTCTGTCATGAAGAGTGCTTGCCCAAGTTTTTCAGCTCTTTCCACGTGTCTGCACTATATCTCTCAACAAACTGTGTCTCCCAAATCATGGAGGCTTGAGGAAGGTGGGTACCAAATGGAGTTGCAGCTTATTTAGGTTGCAAAAGCAAAAAGGCAGCCTGGGTGAAGAGCAGTGCTTCCCAGGGAGCTCACCTGGGACAGCTGTATGGGCAGCTAGAGGAGAAATGCTGCTCTAGAAGGGTAAATATCTTAGCAGCTATGGGACTTAGAATGGCCTTTCAGTGGCTTTTTCCTGGTGCCTACTGCTTTCCAGTAGGCACCAGGGAAAGCTGCAACCTGTCCTGCTGGTGTCGGTGCTGCTCTGTGACACAGTTTGCTGCATGCTTTTGTGGGCCATGGGGCTGTGCTCTGTGTGATCTCAGTCCCAGCCTCTGCCTCCCCAGCAAGCTGTCAAAGATGTGCTCAGACAGGCAGAGTTCAGCTGCTGTCATCCTGGGACTGCCAGCAATGTCAAGTGGGGCAAAGGAAGGGATGTAGCTGTAATTTTTGGGAAGCAATGCAGCAGCTCAGCTACATAATACAGGAAGTTAAAATATGGACCACAACTACTATGAGAAACCTCCACTGACCTCCTGCAGATAATCCTGGCCACAAAATCTCCCTTTATGCTAAATTCCCAGCCCTTCTGCTTCAGGTCTTGTGTGGTTCTGTAACAAAGGTGGGTTTGTCTGATGAGGTGTGGTTTGGAGCAATCCCTCTCACAGCTGAGCCTTGAAAGGAAGAGACAAGTGTGTCTAGAGGTGAAAAGCAGCTTAAAATGAGGACCTTTCCATGGCACTGCTCCTCTATGCAGATGTTGCTTTTGAACATGCAGCCCAAGCTTGCTGAGCCAAGCAGCAGCCAGGTGCCAAAGCCTACGGCATTCTAGGTAAGAGTGGCAATACCCCAGATGGGTTTGAAGTGAGAATGGAAAAGCCAAGGAGCAGCCCAGGCAGAACCACCAGTCTAAAGGCTAAGATGATATGGTTGCTAAAAGCAAGAGCATGAAACTGCCATGGGAATATCCTAAAAATGAGCCTTTCAATCCTTTGTTCCCCTTCACCACATCTTGCCATCTCAAGTTGCACTCCTAAATTCCTTAATTCTGCTATCAGTGGATGGTGCTGTTGGGCCACCAAGTCATTGTACATGTTCCCTCTGGGAGCAAGCAAACTCAGAAGGCAGTTGTGCAAGAGTCAGCTGCCGAGTAACTGGATAACATATCCTTGACAAAAATCTTTCTCCAAAGATGTTTAACCTCTGTACTAACCTCCACCCTGCTGCATTCTGGCATGCATGAGGAACATCAGAAGATGGTAAACAGAGGGAAAGCAGAGTAGTACTTTGAAAATAGGAATTCAATTTCTATAACATGATATTTACATCCTGCTTGCAGAACTGTCCTATCAATGGTGCCTCTCACACTTGGCAGTATCCATGCAGGATGGTGGCAGCACTTTGGGAAGGCAGGTTTCTCCCATGTGCTGCAGAAGGGAATGGACATCAAGAAGGGATGTGGCTTGCCTGAGGTTAGAGCAAATACCAACAGCAGCAAAGACCCCAGGTCTCATTTCTGTGCTCTAACAGTCCAGCAGACCCACCAGGGCTGCATTTGGCTGCACTGCCAGCTCAGGGACAGGGTGTTTCTGGTGTGTACATCTGAAATAAAGCTTTGCTCCCTGCTGGCATCAGCATGGCACTGAGACAGATCAACTCGGACAACTGGGATCTGCCCTAGGCAAAGACAGCACTTGGCAATCTTTCTAGTTATTGCTTGTTTTCCTTTTCCTGTTTCCATCTGTTGCCCAGCTGGGTCCTTCCTTTCTTCAAAAGCATCTTCATGTTTCTGTCGAGTCACACACAGGGTGCTGCATTTTTCAAGCCTCCTGCATTCTCCTGCACAGCCTACAGGCCAGCTCAGGATCAGACTGTGCATGGAAAGGGAAGGATTCTACTCAGGATTGCAGACCTGTGTGTCAGCCAGTGAACTGCTGAACAAGAGGTGCCTCCTTCTGGGACAAGAGCTGGTGAAACAAACCAGAAGGAGCTGAGTCCATCTTGTCTGTGGGGAAGCTGTCCTGAAGTCCCTCTCAAAGTCCATGCAGAAGGAATGGCCACCTGCTTTTACAGCTGCAAGGCATCTGCAGGCAGGACAGCCAGGAGAGCACAGCAGATCCAATGGCCAAGCACACACATTGCAGACGTGCTGCAATGTCATTTATCACCCAGTGGCTCCTCCAAGGGTTCACTTCAAGATGTGTCTGTGTCGTGGTTTGACATGGAAGTGATTTTTTTTTTCTTCAGGAAGTTGGGTCAAACCAATCAGTGGTCAAGTTTGGATATTGGCACCTGAAGTGACCACTGAAGACAGGGATACGCCTCTGAGAACACAGGGGGTTAAAAGCAAGAACTCCCAAGAGCTCGCTCTCTTTGGTTCTGGTCAGGGTGCTGTGCAGACCTCCCCTGCCCAGCCATGGGGCTGGGTGGGCAGGGGAAGCCATGCAGCCTGGTCGAGGTGAGCCGAGGGGTAGAAGGACTGGAACCGAGCCAGCTCCTGTGGACGGAAGGGTGGAAAGAAGCGGAGATGTCTTTGTCATCCCCCTCCAGAGGGAAGAGACAGAGAGTCCGGACGGCACCTGTAACTTTGCCGGTGCGGAAGAGAAGGAGGGGGGGGGGGAAGGCGCCCAGCCTTGGCCTTGGGAGTCAGCTGCTGGGCAGAGATATCAGCCGTCCAGGGAGTCTGAGCTTTTAACCCTTTCCTGAGAAATGAAGGCTTTGTGAAATATTACTCCTCCTTGATTTGAAGTAGAAGAGAGACAGTCTGGGATCCGAGATGATGGAAAAAGAAATTTTCGAGTTGGAAAGAGATGATGGAGTGGCTTGTGGCTGGACTTCTCTTGTTAGCCATAGACTGAACCAAATTCTCGTAACAGAAGCTGCACTTAGGGTGGTGTGTTGGTGTGCCAGGAGACCTGTTTCAGTGATTACCAGCAGAGGAGTAGAGAGAAGGTGTGGAGAAGCCCTCTATCTTCAAGGAAGAAGAAGAGGAGCAGAAGACCTCTGTTCTTGGACCCTCAGCCCCAGGGGAAAATGGGGGGGACTGTAGTCCCAAAATGAGAAACTGAACTGTTGTCTCTTTTGGTCCACGGCAAAGCATCCTTAAAGGAGCCCTATGAGCAGTCTGTCCATGCATGGTGGTGAGAGCACTGTGACATGGAAGGAGAGTGTCACCATGGCAGATTTTCTCCAGGCAGTTGCCATGTGTGACATGGAAACACAAGGGTGGCAATTGTGTTTCCTGGGGGGGGTCTGTGGCACAGGAGAGACTCCTGTCTCCCTTGAAAGACTGAGTATTCGAATATCTGAAGGGTGGCAACTTGATCAGGATCCTGGGTGGTGTCTCACTGTTGAGTTTGTTTAGGAATTAGGTGGGAGGAGGAGGGGTGTTTTAGAAAGTCTTCATCCAGGATTTAGTGTTTGTAGTTTTTATAGTAGTAGTAGTTTAATAAAGTTCTTTCCTTAGTTACTAAGTTTGGGCCTGCTCTGCTCTGTTCCTGATCACATCTCACAGCAATTATTTTAAAAAGTATATTTTCATGGAGGCGCTGGCATTGTGCCAGTGTCAAACCATGACAGTCTGGTAAGGTATCAAATGAGCCTTCAGAATGGGCATCAGCCTCCTTTCAGCCGAGGTTTATGTACAAACATGAGAAAAGCAGACATGAACACACTATCTATAGACCTTCCTCAAGACTAGGAGGATGTTCCTCCTCCCAAAGACATCTGGAAATGTGGAGTTTGCAGACAAGAGAGACTGAACAGAGTACTGAGACCCTGGAGTTCAAATCCAGCTCACATTTAAGGATACTAGCTGATATTTTGTCAGATTAACACCTGATAAAAGGATTTGCTGAAGCTCACATAATTTGGTGACTGACATTACATAAAATCCTAACAAAAACCCAGTCTGGCTTTAGGAGGCATCAAATGCAAATTTTTTTGTGGAGGCACCAGCATCAATATCCTTACATTCTGTTTGCATGGTAATTTAGGTAGACAGAAATGCAGCATTTCATACTCCATGGTGTTCCTCCCCTTGGTTTTCTGTACAACTTTGGATTGAAAATGTGGCCTGAGAGGGCCATCTTGTTTGGTGTAAAGACTGGAGGAAGGAACGATTTTCTTTCTTGCATGCCATCTGCATTTAGGAGAGCACCCAGCAGCTCCGTAGATTTTGTAGAAATGCTGTGACAGAGAGTCAGTCTGTGCTCCTGCCTTCTTCTGGCTATGGTGGCAGAGACTGGTCTAAGGAGAGCAGTGCCAGGATAGCCATCTATCTCCACACCTTCCCAGGAATTCACCACAGCATAACCTCCAACAAGGGTTGCTTGAGCAGTAAGGCTGGATCAGATGACCCCACTGTGGCCCCTTCCAGCCTGACCTATTCTGTGACTCTGAGGGCATACAGAAAACCTGCTGGCTAAAGCAAAGGTCTGAACATGAGCCCAGACAGGGGAACCAGCCTCATCTGTGGTTGATACATACCAATGGGCAGTCCTCAACATTCCACAATGAGCCAACAAACATGCTGCATGGTCATAATCTGCTGAAGAGGCTGCAGTTCAGAAGGGTTAGTGTTCAGTTCTCTGTGACAGCTACATGTGCATTGCCTTAAGCCACTCAGCCTTTCTGATAACGACCCTACACAGGTAACTACTTTTCCCCACCCTTTCTACATTATCCCCCTAGTAAAATATATGAACACAAAGCATAGAGAGGAGAAGCCAAAAAATTGCCATTTTATGGTCCTGTATTGTCATGCCAAACCAACTGTTTCTGCAACCAACTCCTTCTGTGCACAGGCAAAAACGCTTGAGTTGTGCTTCGGTTTGTATTTGGAGGAAGCATTGGGTGGAACATCTGAATTTATCTCCCCCCCTCCCTAAAGGGCTGTGCTAGAAGCAGATGCACATCACAAAATGCAAAGGACTGAAGGCAGTTGCAGGGTTGGGGGATGTCTCAGGGCACATGGCAAGCAAAAACCAGCAACAGGGGGAATAAAAGGACTTGGTGCCATGGGACAGTGGGTGTCATAGAATCCCTCAAATTGGAAAAGACCTTTAAGATCATAATCCAGCACTGCCAAGTCCACTAAATGGAAGTCTGTCCCTCAGAGGAGAGGTGTTAACCCTGAGAGATAACAGTGACAGCAAGCTTCATTCTATCCTAGACTGAACAGGACAGTGCTTGGTTATTGCTGGACTCAGTGATCTTAAGGGTGTTTTTGAACCTAGATGATGGCGTGATTCTATGATGGCAGCATGATGGAGACCTGTGGCATGTGCAGCCCTCAGTGGCTGGACCAGGTAAAGAGATGACTTGTTGCTCTAGCAGGCACTCTGAAATGCTCCGAGCTCCTGAGCAAGGGCTGTGGGAAAGGCTGAGCATGTGCAGCCCGGCTGGAAGGCACAGAGTCTGACCCAGGAGGATAAATGTGATGAAGACATTCCATGATACCAGTGCTGAACTGCAAAGTCCTTCTCCAGAAGAGTGAAGATTTAAAGAGCGTTGGTCATGTCCTATAGGATTTGGTTTTACTGTGGTATTTCTATTAGGTTTTGACCATATTCCCCATTAAAAAAAGACTCCTTAAGGAATGTTATTCCCTTTTATCTTTCTCTCTACTCTCTACTTCCCCCACCTCCAGACAGCCTCGTACCTGAGTTGTATTTTGGAAATATTCCCCGTCAGCACTACCAGGTGGTAAGAAAAGGAAATTAATTCACTTGAGGAACACTATCCCTACAAGAGTTGGCAAGTTAACCATCACTTCTGCATGAAGAGGCGGGGTGCTCAGTAAACAGCACCATTCAAGTCCTCTTTCTATGGCCTGGAACCAGGGTGACAGCATGTTGTTTTAGGCAGAGGGGACAAGCACAGCTTTAAATGTTGTCAATAACATCAAGTAAATAAGCCCGGGAATCTTGTGTGCCTGCTCTTTCACTCACACTGTGGCTGGTATCAAGCTTTGCACTGCACAGATTAAATCTCCAGGATGTTAAAAAAATCTCCTGCTAATTAAGATTTCTTAAAGCCTCAGCTCACTTTATATAGTTTTCAGATGGGGGATCTGTCTGTTCTGGTGCAGCTCAAGCTCTGCTTTGTGACTCAGGATTCTTATGGGAAGCTCAGAACTGGCCTTATTTTTTCCTTTCCCAGCCTACAAAGCAGGTGATGACCCAAGGCAGGTTGTTCTTCCCCCTGAAAGGCCAGGAAGACACAAGAATCTGTGGCAAAAGATTTCAACACCAAGAAAAATGCCAGCCCATCCCTCGTATATGCTGCAGTAGTGAGAGGACAGGTTTCCTAATTCCAGAAGTGATTCTGCATTCAAAACAATCTGCTGGTGAACTAGGAGCTCAGGCCAGCAAACTAATCTAACAGGTTTCCTAACTTTTCCAGCACCAACTGCTCCTGACCTGGGACCATGTCTGGCTCACAACTGGGCAGATAGGGGGTGAAGAGGAGTTTCCTCTTATGGGCATCTTTCACCTGAAGCTGAAAATTCCTCTCAAGTCTGACCCCACCACACTGATGACTTCGGCATTAACGAGTTTCTCCCACAGGCACACAGAGACACGGTGTCAAGGGAATATCAAGAGTCAAGCACTGTTAAAATGTGCGGTCTTCAACTAGCTTTTCCAGCACTGTTGTTCAGGCTGTACATCTCTAGTCCTGACTCATGCAGGATTCATTTCTTCTCAGCTGAACAAAGTTTAAGATTTTTGGAAAGAGATGGGTTGCACAGGGATTAAATACAGGCTGAAGTCAGAATACGTGACTGAACTGAAGTCACAAGTCTGGTTGGTATTCCTGGGCAATGAGCAAATCCTTGAAGTGCATGAGTGGATTGCAGATCAAATCTGATGTGTTTGGTGGTAATTTAATGTGGCGCTAAGGGTAGATTGCATTGGCTATGTGACACAACAGCTCTAGCTAGTACTGACTCACAGTGGGATGTCAGCTACTTGTCCCTTTTGCAAGTGAATGAATTGTGTCATGCTAGTCCTGGCTAGCCTTGCCATAAGAAAGGATGCCCTGGTCCGTCCCCCTTCCTGTGCCCCAGTTATATAATTTTGGTTATGCAAATGGAACAGGTTTAGTGAATGAATTAAGAACTGACTTCCTCTCATTGGTAAAACACTTTGATACCTCCAACTTGCCCTAATCTTGCAGATGGATTGGTTTCAATGGGCAGGATTACCTGAAGTCCCATCTGACCTTTCCCATTCTGGAAAAAGACACTTTACAAAATATCCCCAGTGCCTAAACAAACCAAGGAGGTATCTCTGGACCCCTCTGCATTCGCTCTCCAGACCAGTCAGCTCTGCCAGGCACTGCCTGGCACATTGAGCAACTTCCTTTTTGTTTTACCATAGTTTAAAATGAGTTATCAACCAATCATAAAATGAATTTTTTGGTTTCTCCTGGCTCCATGAACACAAAGAGGTGCACGTCCTACCATAGGAGGAAGCAATGGCTGTTAAGTTTTACAGTTATAGTGGAAAGCACTGATCACAGCCTGCCGGCCTCACTACTGGATGTGACAGGCGGTGGAGGAGGTGGCTTGGCAACACATGCAGGTAGGGTTGACCGATTTAGGGGGGATTAGGTCGAGGTCCTCGTCATCCGGGATCTCATCTAACCGGTACCCATCCTTTAGCAGCTGGATGTTCAAGTCTTGGTTGATCTGCTACAGACAAAGAGATGAACAGTCAAACACTTGGGACTTCTTACTTCTGGTGGTCAGAAGATGTAGGAGGTTCCTTATTTGGGAACGTATTTCCCCACCATTAACAACTGCCCTACAGTCCTAGTTTTTGACCTCAGGTGAGGGGAGGGTACTAGCTTCTCCAGAATATGAATATCTAGAGTGAGATACACTATTTTGTTCTGGAATATTTTTTCCCTGAGGACAAGCCCTCAGTTAAAGTAATGCAATAATATTACTTACTGGCAGATGGGCAGTTCTCCCGCTCAGTCTGGGGCACACTACAGCAGTTAAAAGATGGTAAAGTTTGGCTCTCTGACCTCAGATTCAAGTGCTGTTTAACTGGATCTATATAAACAACACTTAGGGCACAGAAACAGCTCAGATCATATGATATGGTCACTGCTCTTAGCTGTTTCCCAGGGTTTCAGAGGTATTTTATCCAAGGAAGAAATACAAGGGGCAAGAGTTCTGAGCAGTTTGTGGGCAGAACAGCTGCTCAGCACCCTGAATGCAAAATCCTGTAGAAGCAGTAGCCAGAGGCTGAACAACAAATTCATGAGAGAGTGTGGGAATATACTCAGAAACAATGCAGAGGGACTAGCAAGCCTGAGCTTCCTGCCTTTTCTCTTTGAAAGGGCAAAAGTTCGTATCTGCAAGTCTTCCCTGGAATTTCTGCTTGCTCCAATTAAACACACACTGGGTGACCCTGACCACTCCAATAAGTGGAAATCACAGCATACCCTCAGATTCTTTGTGTCCTTGGCATACATACAGTTGCTGAACTGCCATGGCAGACAAGATGATGCTTTTGCATCTCATGGGTCACTGCAGGACTAGGCAGAATGAGGGAAAGTTTGAGTGAAACCAAAGGTTGCTGTGAAAACTGCTGATGGGCAGATCTCTGTGCCATGGCAGTGAGAATATGGAGCCACTGGATCACCAGGGTAGAAAGTAACATGACACAGTTTCTGCCATGGCCCCTTCCAGACTCACGGAGTCTTATACCACTACTAAATTTGTTGTGTAGCCATTTCTGCCTGTGCAAGGCCTCTTATAAGCCATTTCTGGCAGCTCTGTTATTTGCATTCATAGCAAGGATGGCAAGAGAGAGTATAACTCACCTCAGCTGATGAGTATCCCGAGGAGGAATATCTGGACATATCAAAGTCATCATCACTGCAGGGAAGTACAACACACAGCAAAGAAGGAATTGGTTAGATGAGACCTGTATTCCCCACTTAGTCCTATCTTTCTTGTGCCATGAAACTGTTCTTGAGGCACAGAGAAGTTACATCAAGGGAGCCTGTGGAGCAGCTTTCATCTGTGACCCTCAAATCTTTCCATCACAGTGCACTTTTCTCATCACAGCTCTTCTCACTTGCTCTCACACAGAACATAGGTCGTATGTCACCATGGCATAGGCCAGAGGGAACAGTGGAGGGAAGAGTGTGAGTGCTGCCCTCTGGAATGAAAACTCACTTAAGCTGTCATCTATATCACCTTTAAAACCTTTTGCATACCTGTCTGTATCCAGGGCTACCAGGGGCTTTTCATCTGGACTCTGGTCTAGCGACGAGTAGCCCTTGTTGGGAACGACGAGCCTGAAATAATTAAATGTTGTCCATTAACCACACAGTAAAGCTCAGAACCACACACTGCCTAGGGTAAAGCCATATGATAGCTGGCTTTCCCCATTTCACTTCTTTGCAAGCTCCCACTTATTGGTGAAGATGTTTAAATGGGTGCAATTCAGAGGGAGTAAGCTGTGTCTCTGGGTAGCCTACAGTAGTTTCAAAGGGATTAACACTGGGCATGCCTTGGGAACATACCCCTTCCTGGAAGAAAAAAAAAACATTGGGACTCTCTGTACTTCATTCTGGTAAACCTGTTTGGCTAGCACTGCCTGTCATATCAGATTGCTCATTTTTGTGTTGCCTGTTTTTTTCCTGGCAAGGGTACCTGACACCAGCAGTAAGTACACAGGAGAAGGAGGCTAGGGGAAGTCAGAGACCAGAGTGATCCCAGTGTTTGTTGGACATCAGGGATATTATGTAGTGCCTCTTTCTGAATCCCTATCCAGGTCCCTGACAACACAACGTTTCTGAGGTCTCAGTATTAAATTTAGTAATATTAGAAATCTGAGCTGGTGTGCCCAGCATAAGAAACCAGTCAGACCAGTACTTTTTAAATTCCATTTTTTTGTGATGACTTTCAGTTAATCAGTAGTGTTACAAAGGCTGAGGATGACTCTGCACCTTTAACTGCTTGGGAGAGTTTGTGAAATGGAGTGCAGGCTTCAGAACTTCTAGGATAAGGAAAATGTGTAAATACAATGGTATCCTGTTCACAACGGAGTTCTTTCATCCAAAAAAAAGGCAAAAATAATTTGGTTCAATTAAAATAAGATTAACTAAACCCAGCAAATGGAGTAAGATTCTTTATTCAGCTGTAAGAACGATAGAAGTGACAAAAATCTTCTTTCAATAAGTTAAGTCAGGTTTTCTCCCAAGTGGTCTTTAACAACACACCATGATGCACAATGATGCTTCACTAAGAGTTTAAGAAATATAAATCTAAATAAAATTATCCATCTCATCCATGCTCCAACTACTCTCTAACCACCTGAAATGTTTTTCTGCTTCTGCCCAGATAATTGCAGCAAGCCATTAACAATTTTAGAGATAAGAAGTCCTGGCAAACACTGTCAGTGGCCAGGCTCAGGGAGAGTAAGATATATCAAATCCTGTAACAAAGCAGATATATAAGTTCACAATTAGTTATATTTTCTTACTGTGTTCACTGAAACATAAAATAAATAAATTAATTTAAATCCTGACACAGAATTTCCAAACTGCTGCACTAGGGGACTGGGAAAAATATGATCCACTTGCAAAATTCAGTAGCCCTTCTCATGGAAGTGGGGCAGTCCTCCTGCTCCTGAGGTATGTAGGCAGGAAGTCAAGAAGCAAAGATGTCTGGAACTGAAGCTGAGATTTGGCAGCACAGGTTTGCCCATACAGATATCAGAAGTACTGACTCCTATTTTCACTCTCCAGTTTTCCAGTCCCTGCTCCATATATACTCACTGACAGTTGTTATTAAATCATCAGTGAACAAATCACTCTCAGGTGATCTAAGAGGAGAACACTGTGGGGATATTTACTTGATGAAAAAAAATCCCACTACATCTTCTTCTTGAGAAATGTCTTTTTTCTTAATAATAAAAAACTTTAATTTAACTGCAACAGACAAAAACTGTTATAGTGTCTCTGCCCCGATTTAAGTCTTTCCCTCACATCCTGATTGTCCTTATCTTCACTTCTCACCATCCTTGCAATAAAGTCGGGTAGCGGTGGTAGCTGCTTTTGTCTACAGCTGCTGTGGTATAAGTTTCTTTGTCTTTGTGTTTTTGCTCATTTGAAACAACACAAGTTGGACCATAAGGTCCAAGTTTAGGTTACCCTGAGTGGACTGTAGCATCCAGATGTGTTCAAGTGGTGTGGATGGTGTAATGGGCTCTGTCTGTGCTCATAGAAAGAGCATCACCCCTACCTCATTCCCAGTTAATTTGCTTTTAGGGAGACTGAGAGTGTTATGGATGCAGTTACTCTCACCTGTAAGACTGGCTGCACCTTAGTCCCAGAAGAGGACTGAATGGTGAAGGCAACCTGGTGCTAGAGGCTGGATGTCAGAAATCCACAGGGATAATACAGAATAACAGAAGTCTTGGGGAAGAAGGAGGAGGTGGAGTAGAGAGTAGGAGAGGCAAAGCACAAAGAAAACTTATTTGATGAGAAGAGCAGAACTGTCAAAAAAGGGAAAATGCTTTTAGCTTAATTCTCCCGCAGAGACCTGAGGAAGCCAACAGTTCAGACTTAAATAATAATCTGGAAATTTTGCAGTGTATCCTCCTGGAATATATCCCATTATACTGCAACTGTTACCCTGTGAAAACCTGCCTGAACAAGCTTGTGGCATTTCTGCCTTGCTGGTGTTGCCCTGTCTGTGACAAGACAGACTGAAGCATTCAGAGGTGCTCAGATGTCCTTAAGTGAAATAAAACTGAGCTGGCTGCTTGAAATCTTTTGTCAATAGGTGTCACTGCTCTGCTCTTTCCATTGGCAGCTTGGAAACAACAATCTCTCCATGGAAAATTCACTCACGATACAGGTAGATACTTCTATTTATACCACCTTCTCTCCCTTATTATCTTCCTCCACTAATTTCAGTGTTTCAAAACCTCTCAAGCAGCAGATCTGCTACCATTCCACTCAGGATGCTAGCTTGCAGCCTATTGCCAAAAGAAAACAAGATTTTCTAGAATGTACTTGGAAGATAAGGAGGACCAGTGGTCATGGAAAACCCAGCTGAGCACAGTTACTGAATTTCTTGCTGGCATGAAGAGTCTGGCTCTTTTATATGGCCACAACACCTGAACACAGAGAGGAAGCAATGCAGCATATTCCCCCTATATTTCAGGGGCTTACAACTAAAAGTTGACAAGGTCCTGTCAGGATTTATGAATAATATTTTGGGTCTGGGGAATTAGTGTGAACAAGAAATCTCATCTTTCAGATGCATTGCATATAGAGAGGCTCTGATCTGCAGCTCCTATTCTACTTAATATATGGTAATCCAGGTAGCTTTCCCATTCATCAGTAAAAATCCAGCATTCCGCAGATTCCTCCATCATTTTAAGTGAGGTCCTCCACTAAAACCTTCCACCTTTCTAGCAGCATGCAAAGCATGCAATCTTGTGGGCTCATGGGGTTTCCTCCCTTCTGAACACCGGTAAGTAATACATTGGTGTACTGCAGTCTGCATGGACAAAAAATAAAAATACTCTAAAAGAAAATATCCAGCTCAGAATTTCTTTGTTTACAGAAGTTGTAGTACTGCCTAATACTCTCTAACAGAGCTCTTCCAAAGCATCTCCAGCAAAGTGTGACAACGCTGTTCCAAGGGTGGAGAAGGTGTATAGAAAGTCACACAGAGACGGATTATTTACAAGCCTTCATTACATCTGACAGTAGCAGAACAGGTCACCATCAAAAAGGAGCAGTGGAACTCACACTGACAAAAGCAACCAAGGCAGAACTAATCTCTAAACCAGTCCATGTTTCATGAAGAAGCACAGCTCTTCTCCCACTGGCAGGATTAGGTGTTACCTGAGACTACTCAGAACCTGCAGGATGGCTCTATCAACGCCCTGATTTTAAGCTGGCTGGGCTGCCTCTGCCTTCTGCAGGCTGCACTACCACTGGTACTGGGCTCAGCTGTCCATGCATCTTCCCGGGGTGGGATGCAACGCAACACAGAGCATTTGAGCCCCCTGGCTCCAGGAAGGGCCATCACTGCTCTTGCAGTGTGGCTGGCAGCAGACAAATGCAATGAACACTATCCCTGACCACCCCAGGACCATTAGGGATTGCAGCTCAGAGCACAACTGCCGGTATTTCTCCAGTCCTTTACCTTGTTCGTGCCATCACGTTGTTCTTCTTGGGCTGCTGATTAACTGGGCTTCCCATGTTGCCATTCTTCAGAGACCCCTTCCGAGCCAGCTCCCTCTGCTTCTCTGCATAGGAGATAGGAATGGGAAAAGCAAAATTAGAGCAGCAGCCTAGCTGGCTGCCATAAGAAGAAACCCAGATCTGACAGTGGCAAAAAGCACAGCAGAACTAACAGCAAAGGCATGAGCTTGCCACCTCTTATGAAGGGATGCTGCAAAGGCCAGATGAGCTATGTCCCACTTTCTCCAAGGTCATCAGGGACTAAAACTAATCTACCTTTGCTCACAGCAGCCTGTTGACAGCAACACACTAAAATCTGGGTCTCCGAGATCCATAAAGTCTTGGAACTTCTGGATGAAACCAAGCTGAGGCAGACAATGGGCACAGACCTTGTGCCTGTCTGCAGCTGGTTACTGCATGGACCCCAATACTGTGCTGTACTAATATGGCTCTGCCTCTAGCAGGGATGGGAACCCAGGGATGTATATAAATTGATATTAAATTTTCTGATTCAAAGTCCTTCCTTGTATCTTGTGGAAGATCATTTGTGCTGAGTTACCAGTAAGTCACAAAAGTTGAGCTAACTGCCCCAACCTCATCGTGCAATGGCAGGCAAGACTTGTATGGAAAAGCTGAGCGCGGGGCCAGTAAGGCAGGAATGAGACCAGTTAAAAAAAAAAAAAATTCTCCAGAGTGTGAGAAAATGCTGGAAACTACTTTTGTGGCATGCCTGAATAACAGGTGTACCAGACTTCTTACTGAGGAGCCTGAATAGTGAATTTGTTTTGCTTTGTCCTTTCCTGCAATGTGTGAATTCTGTTGTTGGGTTGTCTTTTTTTTTTTTTTTTTTTCTTTTGCAGATTTTATTTCCACTTGGAGAGAAGAGCAGCTTTTCTCACTTGTTGTGGAAAAGCAGCATGCTTCTATGGTGTGCAAGTTCAAGGTGAGCCAACACTTTCCCTTCCTCACGAGTCAGAGCAGGGGGAAACATATCCAAGGCTCCCTTTCTTGAGGGAGACATAAGCAGCAGGGATGACTAGAGATTGTGATGATGAGGAACATGGAGACAAGAGTACATACACTTGCAAACCATACCCAGCCTGCTCCTGCTGACAGCAGAGGTGAATAAATGTACATGGAACTTGGCAGGAAAAGAATTGGATTAATAACTCACTCTGGCTTGAGCAACTTAAGAGACTGATTCAGGATTGAAATCAAAACCTTAAATCAGAGTAATTTCTCAGTACAGAACTTGGAAATGCATTGGTTACCTCTGTCTCTAGAATAAAAGGCTGGTAGTTTGCAGGGCACATGAATTTTGCTGTTCAGAGAGACATAAAGCGAGACTATGGAGGCAAATACTTGCAGCACTAAATACAACCTGACTTCCACTCATCTCCATAAGAAGCTCCAGTGCTGACCACAATACACAGCACTGAGACAAGCTGCCAGTGCTTTACAATGCTGATGAAATGGTTACAGGGGGCTGAATACAGTGTGAGTGCAGGTGTGATGGCTCACGGGCAATCATCAGCAGGGCTGAAACAGACAGGGGAGCCTTAACCACACTCAGGTTCCTTCTGGCTTTTCAGTAATTTTCCAGACAGAATCTTCCTTCAAGAAGCAGGATAGAGCAGAGAAGATTGGGAGGGCATGAAGCAGTTTGTGTGTGCCTTTGACATTACAAAACATATTCAATTAGGAGTCTGAAGTTCCTGTCTGATCATTAGCAGGATCACTGTGTTGGGTGATGGGTTGCACAGGTGGGTTCTGTGAGAAGCTTCTAGACATTTCCCTGTGTCTAACAGAGCCAATGCTAGCAGGCTCCAAGACAGACCTGCTGCTGGGCATGGCTGGGCCCATTAGCAATGGTGGTAGAGACTATGGGATAACACAGTTAGGAAAGGGAGAAAAATCTGCACAACTGCAGCCAGACAGAGGAGTGAGGGTGTGTCAGAAACAGCCCTGCAGACACCCAGGTCAGTGCAGAAGCAGGAAGAGGAGCTCCTCCAGGTACCAGAACAGATTCCCCTGCAGTCCACAGTGAAGTACCCCCACAGCCCATGGAGGTCCATAAGGGAGCAGAGATCCATCTGCAGTCCATGGAGGATGCCATAACAGAGCACGTGAGTGCCTGGAAGAGGCTGTGACCCTGTGGAAAGCCCATGTTGTTGCTTTTTTTTCATTCCTCTGTCCAGCTGAGTAATAGAGAAGCTTTGACTGGCTCTTGCTGTCCAGCCAGGGTCACCCCACCACAGACAATCTCCTCGTCTCCATGCTTGAGTGAAGCAAAGCAGCAGTTTTCTGTTTCAGTGGAGAACTTGGAGAATACAGACAGCTGTGCTGTCAGTCTGACTCATGGGGGAATTTGGCTGCACTGGTTCCACTTCAGCTAATCCTGGATGTTGTGTCAGAAGAACATATGTAGCACGTGAGTGCGTGTGTGTGTATGTGAGGAGGGGGTTCCCCTATACTGCATGGGGAACAGCCTTTCATCTTGATCTGCCAACCACATCACATCTTGCTCCTCCTTTATTGTTCACCTTGTCACTTCATCTTTGAGACACTCTGTCCCTTATGACATAAAAATCATTTAAGGGAAGATGCATCTGCTTAAAGAATAAACCACTGCTTTCCTGCTAGCCCTGCACTAGCCTGTGCTGCTTGCTGACTCCATCTGAGCCATTCAGCATCTGCTCCAAGTGCTGCTTCAGAGTAAGCTCTGCTGGTGACAAGACCACAGCCAAGCAGACTATGGAGCACTCAGTAAGGCAGGGGTAACACCCAAGTGTAAAGTAGCAAAGGAAATGCATGCTGCAGGCACAATCAGTACCACAAGTGGCCCAGCCTTGGGTCCTGTCTGGCAGTGGTCTCCTAATATAGTTGCCTGCAAAATTAATAAGAAGGTGCCCCAGCATGCCAAACACTCAGCAAACTGTCCCTGTCCCAGTATTCACTCACCTGCCTGATCCAGGATGTGTCAGAGGGTGGATGGACAGATAACTGCATGCTGACAAGTGACACATATCCACACAGGGAGCCTCTTTAAAGAGAGTCAAGAGGGGGCTGAAATCTCCCCTTATCATGGGAACACCTACAGCCCTAATGAACAATTTCAAGCACTGCTTGAGATGATTTAGTGCAATCTAAAATGGTTACCTGTTCAACTGGCAGGGTGTGTCTAGCTGCTTTATGATGAGAGAAAATAGTAGTGGAGCATGGGAAGCAGAATGGACTTAACATGAATGTGTCTAAACTAAAAATGAGACTTGAAGGAATCCTTAAAATTATTTCTCTGGTTTCAGCATTTAAGCAAAATAATATCCAGTTTTAATAACAACTTCCAAGGTTTTTTAATAGAAGGAATGCTGAACAGTTTTTTTGGAGCATGTTGCTATACAGGGGTGGCCTTGGTTTTGCCTATTATCTTCCCCAAAACAGAAATGCCAAAAGTAGTCATATGCTTGAGTTGCCTGCAGAACTGCTACTTTTGTGACATGAGGCAAAGCAGAAAATGCAGGAATCTAGTGAACATCATGCTGTACTATGATGAAGATATATTTGAAGACTCAGACACCCCAAATCTGCATTTCCATTTGTCCCAAGATAGTGGGTGAGTCTGGCTATGATCAGACAGTGGTGGGTGGAGAGTGGTTTAGGATGCCATTGTCACACTGTCACTGTGCTTGACTACCTGCAGCCCCCTCAGCTGAGGCAGAATTTGACTGGCACAAACACTGTTTTATGGCAGATGAGGCTGATTTGCCTCCTTTGCACTGCGGGGTGGAACAAGCAGATGCTGACTGTTCCACTCTCTTTGCTGAGAGCAGCTGGCTGGACCTCAGTAACTCCACTGCTTGTGAACCTGCCTGACCAGGAGAAGATGGAGCTTCCTGCTGTGAGCACAGCGCAGTGTGGACTCATGGGATTTGCTGAAGTGGAAAGTCAAAGAGAAATTAATCCAGTGTGACAGAAATGTATTTTTTCATTTTCAAGGTTGATGAGATGAGATTTTGGGATGTATTTCTTTCTCTGTCCCCCACAGTCAGCTAAATTGTTTCTGAGGCTGAGGACTCTGATTCCCTGATGAATTCTAATTTCTCAAGTAAGCTGAGAATTTAAATTACACGCTAAATGAAATTAATATGTCTGCTCAAATTCTGCTGAATGATGAACAGATTCACGAGCAAATGAAAGGAGAAAGAATGAAATGCTGTCTATAGCTTCTTCAAGCCCAAGTCTTGATTTCAGTTCACTTGCATCGCTAAGCTGGGGGACATGAGCATGAATCTAGATAACACTGAAATCTTCTCTACCTTTCACCTCTGACAAACCATATTTGTCAGTGAGGACTGTGTCGCTGCTTGGAGAGGATTTCAGGGTACGTATATAAATTTGGGCTTTGCCTGCAGGCTGCATGGACAGGAAGGTGTAAGAAAGTTGTTAGGTGTTAGGACCATGCTGACCCCAGTGCTCCCTGGAGTGTGTGACCATGTTGCTGGCATTAGTGCAGCTGATGGCTGTGCCTACCTGCACTGAAAAAAAAAATGGCAAAAGAAAAGTGGTTTTTAGTAAACAGGTGTAGCAGAAACAAAAAGGACTTACCTGTGGCCAGTCCCCTGCTGTGAACACAGGGAATACAGTTTCAAGCTGATACAGGCCAGGCATCAGCACTGATTATTCAGGACAGGCCATGTGAATAAGGATATTGTTTCACTGGTTTCAGAAAAGACTGTTCAGATAGCAAGGGTCAGACAGCTATGCTACCCAATTACCAACCTGGGTGAGATGTGATATTCTTAGCTGAAGCATGTTATTTTTCTGACCCAGACAAAATCGGGGAAAATAGTGAACTATTTTCTAGTTTCTAACTCCAGCTGTGTGAACTGTCTAGAAAGAACTGGTGTATGAATCTGTCTTCCAAGGTTCCTCTTGGACCAGGTTTTAAAGATCAAATAGCAGCATTTCCATACATTCTGTGGATCTGGCTGCTGCTCTGTGCCTTTGGCGTGGCTGAGAACTGGCACAAACATCAGTGGGCTGGGAGTGGTTTTAAGCTCCCTTCAGCTCCCAGAAGGTCTGATCTAGAACTGGCAAACGACATAAGGACTACAAAGTTAATGTTTGTATCTACTGTTCAAGGACGCAGCCCTTAACTTCCTGCATGGGAGCTACTATCAGCAGCAGCCAGTGCATTGCATGCACAGCAGTGCAGGGCACATTCTGAGGTAATGCTCAGCTAGAATGCTGCCTGTGCAAGTTACTGAGAGGTTTCTGAGGGCCTGGATGTTATTTTGTGTTTCCCTTCAGAAAACACACACCAAAACCATCACACTAATTCCTTAGCACTGAGGAGAACGTGTAAAGGAGTGCTCCAGTCCCAGCCAAAGCTATCATCTATTTAAACCACGCATCTCCAAAAGTGGCTTTATGTTCCCAGCAGCATGTCCTCATCCTCTAGCTATGCTATCCCAGCCCCACATCTCATGTTTCTGACCCTCATGTGATTATGGGAAGGAATGGCTTCTCTGCTTCTTCCCACTATTTGGCTTAGCCCCAGAAGAGAGCAGGTAATTTCCTGCAATGAAAATCTCATGGCTGTACACTTCAGTAAAAAAAAACCAAAACAAACCAACACTATTTTGAACACACAGAGCATTTTACCTCTTCATGGCTCAATACAATAGTGAATCATCTTTGTAAAATAATAAGTTGTATTTTGCTACCGGTAGAAACCACATAACTGGTTTCCTTAAAGCCATGTAGAGGATCTGTGGCAGCAGGGGAGCACAGAAGCAGGATTCCTGCTCCCAGTCCTCTGCTCGAGCTGTCTCTGCAGCCATTTTATGCAGACAGGTTGCGAGTGCGTAGCAGCAGGCAGCAATTAATCTCTCTTCATCTTTCAACACCTTTCTGTACTGATTTCAAAGGCATCTATTGTCGCAGCTCCTACCTCACAAGGGCATTTATTTTTTTCTCATTCAGCATATGCTTTTTCACTTAATTTTAAAGGATTGAGATTTTTATTCCTAATGGCTGCAAAATATTGGATAGAAGGATTTCATTTATCACTGTCAAAACTGGAATACATGAACAGCACTGGTGATATTTAAATGTAATTTTTTTTTTCCATTTTCCACATTTTCCTTCAGAAAGGGACTTACATGGTATTTTCATTTACTTCTCAAAGAATATTTTACCTGCCAGCCAGAAGAACAAAGATATCTGAGGAAGCATTTGCATCCTGACAAGCGCAGCTAAAAATTTTCTGTTTACAAACTGATCTCTAAAAGACCTAATCCATAAAACTGAACTATGCTCTCTTTTAATGTATTTTAAAGGGACAAAGAGAATTAATTTACTTTACCTGGGGAGAACTTATACAAATGCCCCCTCGTTATTTTTACTCAACTGAACATAGACTTAAGTCAAAGCCATTTGCTTGACCTTGCTAAATGGTATGACAGACAAAAACAAAGAGAAAAAGAACCAAAAAAGGGAGACTTTTAAGAGCAATTTAGCTCACTTCATTTAAATAGTTTAATTAATTTAAAACATCACTTATGCTATAGGCACAATCTACAGATACACAGCGATAATATTAGTGCCTACTTCGTATTTATAACGAGTTCTGATTTTCTGTGAAGAAGCATTAAGGTTACTGGTGCATGTACTAAATGTGATGCATATTCAGGAGAGTAGTATTATAAACTTGCTTAGCTGAACATTCACAGCATTTGGTTACACAGGATGTCATCATACAGTGTGTATTTGTATAAAAAACCACTTTTAATATAATCTGACATCAGTGGGCTTGAACTGCATAGACACTTAGTCAAATGTCCACCCTTTCATGCCAAAGGTTGGTCTATGGGAGAGTGCATATATTATATTGCCTAAATAAGCTACAGATTTAAAATAATAATAAAATAATAAATAATAATTAAAATATTTTAATATGTTGTCATTGGGAAAGCTTTCACTGATTGGCAGATAGCCCTGCTTGGAATGACTTACTGAATTCCATCACTAGGCAAAACAAATAATGCTGCAGGCAGCACACGAGCTAAGAAGGGGACTCACAGCCTTCTGACTCCAGCATCGTGCTTGGAAAGGACTCTTGGCCTTTTCTTTTACCCGGGACTGAACTGCAGCTGACAGTACAAGCCATGTTTCTGGCTTTATTTAGCAGCAAAATTGTTATATATTTGATCCATTCTGCTTTATCATCTGCTGCATTTGGTTTCCATGAACCTATGCATTTCAAACAAAATTCTGTATTTTCTGTCTAGTAAGATGAAAGCAGACGGAGACAGGCAACTAGGCTGGCTAACATGACTATTTTCTTCCCTGGAAAAGGTAAAGAAGGAGAGTTAATAGTGAGCAGAGTATTTGCAGGCCAAGTCACCCTCCAATTACTCTGCTCCCCAGAAGGGGACTTTCAGGCATTGTTTCAGTGGATGAATTGCCTGTTTACTGTGAAACTCTGCAGGAGAACAGGATATGTACAGCTTAGTGTGCCTCTTCCTGCTATTCAATTAGTGAGCTGCAGTCCTGGGTACTTGGCTCAGCTTGGAGAGCTGTCCCACACAGCAACCTGCTCCCCTAACAGGATTACTGACCTGATCCCTCCTCCGAGGGGCTGCCACAGTCTGGAAATTTGACACACGGCCTCAGAGCTCAATTAGTTACTTAATAAGTTTATGACTAACCAATCTGCTGATTAAGCTTTTATTAATTAGGTTGGTGGGAATTCTGTTTCAGAGGGATAGCAGACTCTATTGTCTCGGAGAAGGGTGGAGAGCCCTTGTGTTTTGCATGCTCTGGCATTTCTCTTTACTGCTCCAGAAATACCTTCAAAAGCTGTTTGGGTGGCACCTGGGGCTACTGCCAGATCACTGGGGCATGGTGGCCCTTGGGGACAGCTCAGTATTGGCCTGGTTGTTACACCTGGGGCACCTCAAAGGCTCCTGCTCCTCTCTTCTCCTCTCTTCTGAAGTCTTCTGAAGCCAGACAGTAAGGAGGCAGGCAGGGTTTATCTAGGGCAGCTGGAGACCTTACAAGTACAGTTTCAAAGAGCCTGGCCTGTCATTTTGCTATTTTGATTGTGGGTGGTGGCTCACCTTAGAGAGGAGTGGGAACCCTTTTCCTCTTTCTTTAGAGAGAGTTTAGAGAAAGCTCAGGGCTTCATTTCTGGCTTTGCTCTGTGGTTTATGCTGTGGCAGATGGGGCTCAGTGGGTGCTGCAACCTGCTCCCTGCAGGGTGCCTTGGCTGAGAGGGCAGGGTGCTGCCACCTTCCTCCTCCAGGCTGGCCCTGCTTTGGTAGAGAAATCAGGACTGGGCTCAGGGATTAGTCCCAAACTATAATAAATTATTACATCTTTCCTCATCCACAAGGGACCCTCTGTCTCCTTTCTTAGGCAGGGATGGTGTCTGTCAGTGTTAGACAGCAGAGGATGGCAAAGGGAACAGCAATCAGCTGCTTCGTGTTCCTCAATGTCCTCATGTAACAGGTGCCGGGCTGAGGGTTTAGCAGCTGCCTTCTCCTTACACCTCTCAAAAGGATTGGTGGCAAAACACAGCCATGCTTCTAAGGGGCAGAGGGAAACAGGACTGGCCAGAGAAAACTCATGTCCCTGCTGAAATCCCTGAGAAAGAGTCTTGAAAGACAAGATGAAAGACAAAATTCTGGCTGTAGCTGCTTTAAGAGCTGCAGGAGAGCTGCAGGAGAGGAAGCAGGGCTGGGGGATGACAGATGCCACCCCTACTGCAGAGCCCTGCAGCTGGAAATCAGACATGTGCACTGCTGAGCTGAAGCCTCAGTCAAAGTGGCTTTGAGAGCTCAAAGGGTCTCAGGGAAAGCCTGACTCATGCTGAAGAAAGCAGTAATGTGCTGGGAAAGATGATGACAATTTTTAACACAGATCTCCAACATGACAAGTTTAGGTCACAGTTTAGTATTTTAATTCTGATGTGTTTTATGCTTTTGTTACCCTTTTTTGGTGGGGCAGTAGTGCTCAGAAGAGGTTTGTTACCACAAGCTTCCAGCTTCTGGCATGTCCCTTCAGGGCTGAGGTTATGGCCTTGCCACCCCAGCCCTGCTCACCACAGGCAGCCTCGATGCAGAAAGGATGGGTGCTAAAGCACTGCTGGCCTGAGCAAGGTTTAACATTGCTTTTTTCGGGCTGTAAATGGGAATTTAGGCAAAGGCTGAATGTGAGCCCCCTTCTGCCATGCCACACACTACTGATCTTGCAAAGACTCATGCCTTTTGATTGGCAAATGGGCCCATCTCCTTCAAACAGCTGGCAGGGGAGGTTCCTGATTCTGCCTCCCAGCTGCCTGCTCTCAACACGTAGCGCTAAATGAGACTGCTGGCAATGCTGCAGCTGCCACGTACCCGCTATCTGACCCTCTCTCCTAAATTAACCACTGAGGCAGAAATTCTGGCAGACCAACATTTTTACCTCCTTCCCAAATGGCCAGCTGTATGCACTGAAGGAAGGAAAAAATCCTAGCTTGGATTTGCTTATCAAAAGACCATTAGCTAAGGATTTTCTAAAGCATTTCTAAAAGAAAAGGAAGGAGACATGCAAAAGCAATACAAGAATTATCATAATTTTTGTGCCCCTTGCATGCCTGGGTCAGGTATATGTTGGGCCACAGTGAGCACATGTTCAGCTTCACTTAGCACATTTGAGAGCTAAAATTGCCAACTGCATACAAACATAAGGTTTATTGTTCTACAGCTATCTGTTTGGCTGCCTGACTGGAGGCTGTGGTAAGATGAAAGGAACAAGAGAGTTGTAAGAGTAGAAGAAAAGAGGAGAGAAACAGCCCGAGGGTGCCAGCAAGCAAGGCTTTATTGCAGTAGAGCTAAGGGACTAAGGAGTGTGTATAGAAGACACAGTTGCTTGCCTGAGGAAATTAAGACAAAAGATACTGTACATAAGGACAACAGGAAGCTAGAATGGTGGGTGTTTCAGTGATGCACAGTTCTTTTTAATTACAATTTCAGTTTTAATTATCTTTCAATAATTAAGATATACAACTGGCTTTAAACTTTTGTATATACAGAGACATAAGCACGGTGAAAGTGGATTTAATTTAATGATGAAAAAGGGGAGTGAAGAGGGTCAAGATATAAAAAGAATTTTTAAGGGTCAGGGACCTTATTAGGGGCTTTATAAGAAATGACTTGCCTTCTCTTCAGTCAGATTGTGCTGCTGAGTGGACAGACAGAGGTGAAGGGAAGAGGAGATGACGGTGGGAAGATCCTGGCTGATTGCTGATGGTGCAGGCAGAGTGTGCAAGGAACAAAATCCTGCAGACTCCAATGTAAAGCAAAAGACATGACAGCAGGGAGGTATAATCTCAAGGCATACTGAGATTTCAGAGTCTTTGCAATGATACAAGCTTGCTCTGTGTTTCTTTTTGCTACGCATTCTTGTAAAATAATCTAATTTTCCATTAATAATCTGATTTGAATCAAGAACACAGGTTTCCATTGCCAATAAACTGCATGCAGGTTAACACCATCAACTGTTGTATTTTTTTTGCCTCATTATTTCTCTCCACACAAGCATCAGGAAATTTTAGGTCATACTGTATCCCAAATTACCCTGGGGACAGAACTGTGAAGTGACATCAGAAACTCACTCTGAATGGGGATGTCTGCAGGAGAGACTGGGAATGAGACACTGGGTCCCCTGAAGCAAGAAGTTCAAGTGCAGGGAGGATGGAGGAGCTGTGATGTGTACACACAGACACCTGCATGTTCAAGTGACTATGGAATCTCTTTCTCTCACACTGGGCTGGAAGGAGCTTGTTTTTTGCCAAGACCCAGACAGAAACAGCATTAACACTCAGCTTTCTGGACAGCCTCTCCACCCACTGAGGCTGGCACAGTCAGTGATGAAAAAGGAAAAGCTGTGAGCAGAAGGAAAGCAGGGCAGAAAATATTCTCTGCTTTCAACAGGTTTTTGAGGCTTCTAACAGCTGCATTTGTGAGGTGAGTGGAAGGGTAATTAATACAAGGCTTCAGGGAATAAAAACCCTTTAACTTCTCCTTAGCAGAGGTATGGAGGAAGCTCAGGGACTGACAGCCTTGTCCTTTCCAGGGATGGCACTTCAAGTCAAAATCTGAGGGCACTGGGATCTCAAGAACTGTCTTCAACAGAGCTTCTCCTTGGGCAGTGTGTGCACTGGGAGAAGGAGAGTAAGGATCATTATTTTCTTATCACTCAGTAAACAATCCAGCAAAGCCATCTGATTGAGGAGACACATCCTGACTTGGAACTCATAGGGACAAAAATGAGAACAAACAGAAAAAGAACTCAAAGTAGCAATTTTCTATCTTCTGCATCTGTTCCCTGAGCGCCTGAAGTCATATTGACTCAGCCCGATGACAGAAACAAGGTTTCTTCCTGCCAGGTCTCCAGGGTCCACTAAAATATAAAGGAAAGCAAGCTTGCATCTCCTCCCCTGACCACACTATGACAAAGCTGTCAGAACAGCTCTAACAGTATCACGCCTGCAGCAATGTCTGGTGAAAAAGCCACAGAGAGCCATTGCTCTTCTACGTCCCTCTGGAGAGAAGTGTACTGGAAACCGGAGCCAGAAAGTATTTTCTTCTGTGAATTTCATTTATTTCATGCTTAAAAGCAGTGAATTGGAATAAACAAGACCTCCAACAAAGTGTCCCAGCTTTGTCAGTTCTGGAGAGAGTGCTTTGTATTGGCAAATTCCAGTAACATGGAGAGATAAATTTGGGGGTTAAATCTAACACACTTTGCTCACTGGAAAGGCCTCGGTGGTGAGGAAAGTAACTACGGTTTTTGTACTTTACTTGCAGTGTTAAATGCACTCTGCTTACTTTGGCTGACCTTGTGAAAAACAGTACTTAGGATTTACTGCTGGCTTCCTAACTTGATCATATGGAACAGACCTCATGAAGGTCAACCAACATCTAACAACAGTGCAAGAAGCTGGGGATGTGAAGGAAAAGTGAAATAAAAGAGCACAAGTCAGTACTTGTGTAGACAGTGCCCAGGGGGCACTTTCTGGTAGTCTCTGGGGACCACTTGAAAACAATTGGGTGATTTCAACACTGCTGGATTGGCAGAGGGATCTGTATGTAGCAGACCCCAGAGGCTTTGAAGGACTGTCCTGGATAATCTTTTTTTCAGTAATATCCATATACAAATCATGTACTCCTGAGTTTTCATTTTTGGGACCTCAAATATTCTCTGTTTAACTTTTCACAATTCTGTGATCTGCCTCTGAATTATAGAGCTGGTCTGTGAGGTCTGAAAAGTTGCTCTTTAGTTGCATCTTGCCTTTGAAAAGTTTTAGTATTGTTCTGTAACCTTGTTAGATGTTTTGTTTGAACAATTAGCTTTGTTCTGAACTCTTGGACCATGAGGGAGTATTTATTTTTTATGGACATCAGTTTGCTGCAGACCAACATCCACTTTTCCCCAAGGCAACCTCTACACATTTAACAGTCTTGAACACCTGCCCACTGCCTCCACTCCTGCCCTAAAATCTTCTTAAGAAGATCAAAACAGTGCTTTTTCACATTAAAATAGTCAACCTCACACTCCAGGATGGATTTTAATCTTCTTTGATTCAAATACATTCCCTCATTCTACAAGAAAAAAAAAAAGCATGGAATTCATAAAGGAAGAAATGTGGGATGGGATGACTCATTTGCTTTTATTTTCTTCTGTGTTTTCTTACATTATTTGTGGCATGCAGCAGGTAGAGATCTGCGTGTGACAACCAACCTTTGGGTCATGATCTCTTTCTGCAAATCCCCTTAAAAATCCAAATCACAGATGAAAATAATCCCTTTGCCAATCTAAGATAAAAGTATTTTTCCCAAAGGCTAGTTGAGACATAACCAACACCAAAAAGAGCTCAGATTGGTCTAAGAAATGGAGGTGTTGCACAGCCACCTTGGTAGCTGCTTGATTGTCACCTCAGACAAACACATGCACAAACACTTTAATTTGGTTCTGCTTTGTACACTCTGTTAGTGCCCTGTGCTAAAGCCCCAGTGTATTGCTAGGACACAGTAGGTAGAAGAAATCAGCTGCTTGCTCATATTACAAAATCATTCAGCATTGAGGAATGCAAGTTAGGAAACATATCTGTAAAAAAACCAATCTCCCTGTCTCTGCACTGGAGTCAGTAAGAGATACAAGCATAAGAGAAAATTAGTTTTAACATGTTTATAAAAACAATCAAGAAGGTTTGGTGAATTAAAGAGAAAAAAGAAAAAGAAGTAATTAAAACTTAAAAAGAACATTTATAATCAAGTGAAAATCAAGCAGCAATTGAGTTTTTCTTGTTTACCAGGGGACATACCAGAGAACTGCTTTATACCAATTCATGCAAGTCACCTAAGTCTACCTGTGCAAATCCAGCTGTAGTTATGCTGGGAATCCAAAAGTCTAACTAGACAGAATGTTTTTTTTTTTTTTTTTTTTTTTTTTTTTTTTTTTTTTTTGGTAATGAGCAGAAACTATATGACATCTTAAAACAACTTGGAATCCTAACCAGAAGCAGGATTACAGGTTTCTAGTCCTGCTCAAAGCAGCATCAGCTATGGGATCAGACTAGGCTGCTCAAAGCTTTATTCAGTCAGATTTTCAAAGGCTTCAGGATTGAAGATGGCATGATCTCTCCAGGAAACATTTTGCATGCTTGACTGTCCTCATGGTGAAAAAGGATTTCTGTAAGGTGAGAAAAGTAACAGGCTGGGAATGAAGTACCCACTGATGCTCCAGAAAATTTACTGCCAGCTCAGGCATGATGCTATCATTCCTCAATAGCACAGATGAAGTTTCACATGAAGCTTTTCCTCAGAACTCTCAAGACTATCCTGGTCATGTCCCATCTGATGGTCATAACCAGGTAAATGCAGACAACTGGCAGTATTTTGCTCCCTTTAGCCCTGCCCTTTCCCTGTTCTTTATCTGCCCTGCTTTGAAGCAGAGGAGATAACAGCCTAGTTCTAGGTCAGATGATGTGCTGTAGAGGGTTCAGTTCACTTTGTCAATGAGACCCAGAGCAGCCACAGCCTTCTCTAATCATGACTCCAATTTCCAGGGAGATGGGAACTCCGCAGTACCCAGGAAAGTTTAATTGCAGATAGAAAGAAGAACATTGCCAACAAAGAAGCTACGATCATCTCCTTTCATTGATCATCCCCTTCCAATGAAGGACAGGAAACCCAAAAGACCCAAAATCAAATTCAAGGACTGTGGTGTATTACAGCTTTTCTGCACACAGGCAGATGTGAATCAGCTATGTGAGCTTGGAGGAACTAAAAACATGACATCTACTCACACAGAAATAACTATTTGCTTTCACAATTTGCTTCAACCCCTGCCCCTAAGATCAGAGGCTGCATAAAACCACACTTCAACCTGAGAGCTGAAGTATTCAGGCAGAAAAAGAAACTGAACTTGAGTCTTTCATGTTCTGACTGAAAGTCAGCAGCTAAAACAGGCACAGCTGCTTTGTGACTTGAATCTCCTGGACTTTTTACGGTCAAAACCACCTTGTGAATTAGACATGAATTTGTGAAGAATTCTGGAACCATCAGTTATATGTTTGTTAGTCAACTTAACAATGATTTACTAAGGAATCTAAGCCCAGAATACTTTTCTTTTAAAAAATGTAAGCAAACCTGAAAATACAAATTTTAAAGGTAGCCTCCATCATGGACGCAAACTACCCATGCTTGACAGCATCACTTTAAATATTTAGTATGCTTGCCCTGTTCAAGAAACACTTTTAGCAGTGTCATTTATTACGTCAAACACGGTTTCTTAGATGAACTTATACAAAGTACAATTGTTTCACTCATACTCTTCATCTATTCTCCAAATTTTCTAGTTCTAGAACTAGTATTTAAAGTAATTAATAGAAAATCTTTCCCTTTTTTGTGAAAAACAGCTCTTACTTTCAGGCTGGGTAGTGATGGGGAACAGAGGGGGGCTGTTTTCTGGCACCTGTGAAACTTGGGAGCTGAGTTGCAGCAAAGGGGCTGCCAGCAGCCCACAGCTCTGAAACACCTGATCTGATAAAACTTTCTTCTCACAGCCAGCTCACAGTTTACTCATGGCAGAAAGCAGTTTAAAACTCATGAGCTTCAGACTAGTGAGCTAGACAGAACTGCACCATTCCTCCAGAACACATTAACACCTGCTGACTTGATTGTACTGATTTCACAGCTGTGATCAAAAAAAGAAGGTATGTGGGTTCTGTGGAAAAAGTGGGGTTTGCCTTCCATTTAGAGCAGAAGGCAGAAAAAATCAAAGTTATAGCAAAAAATGAGATGGTTTGGATTTACAGCAGAGTTATCTTAAAGCCCTGTAGAGGATTTATTTTATTGTGTTATAAACAGTGTTACTTTACGAGACAAAGGTTTGGAACATTGACAAAGACTTAGGCTGAATCAATTCAAGCTCCACTCATGGTAAACAGCAAGTAGGATAAAGAAAGGCAGAGAGCTAAGGAAAATAAAATTTGGGCAGAGTTCACAGGTGAAAGGGACATGATGAAGAAGGAAGGCAGGATTGACTGAGAAAAAAATGGCTCAGCTGTGCAGTCTCTAAAAGTGAAGATGTATGATTTCACTGATACAGAAAGTAGGAGGAAGCCTGGGAGAGGAACAGTTTGCAAAGCAGTGTGGAGAGAACAAGAGTCTACTACTAGTAGGAGGCAGACACAAACAGATCACAATTATTACACAGGCTGGAGATGATTATTTGACAAAGACTTGGATCTATCTGCCAAGAATGTAGGTGTTACCCCTCCCTTCCACTTGTAACTGGACCTGGAGAAAGCATATTGTCTATAAGGCATGTTTTCCTATAGGTCAGTTTAAAAAGAGGGTTTGGACAGTGCTCAAATGTTTTAAAATTTGATCAATAATTCCTGCTTTTCCTTTTGGAAGATGTTTCACAAAGGAGACCACAGCTATTTTGCACAGTACCAGGCTGCAAAGTCTCATTTCCATGAGTGATGCAGAAAAGCATACCCTCAGCACAAGCTATTCAGCCATGATGCAGGCACCACTTAAAGTTTTTTGAATGATCGTTGTGTTTAACAACTGGAGAAATGGGATCAGATTGTCCAATTACTGCTGTGACTTTTTTCTTAAATAAAATTCTGTCATGGTAAATATATGGCATCTGTAAAAATAGGTTTATTTTCCTTCAGCGTGCCCTGCTTTATAGAGCATGACTGCCAAGCGGAACAGGGAAAGAGCTGTGCCAAAAGACTGAGGTTTGAAAGAAACAGGTGCCAAATGACCTTCTACACATGGCAGAGCAGGAAGGCTGTGGTCTTGCCTGGAGAAGTCACTGCCCTGGTCCTGTCAGGAGTGAAGTGATTGTCAAGGAACAGGTAAAACTTCCTCTTAGTCCCAGTCAGGACTCTGAAGGTTCAGAGGCCTTTTTAGTCCTGCTATCCTCACTGCAGCTTAATTCCCACTCCTAAAACTTCTCCATAAAACAGTGGTGTTGCCTGGTGTAAGAGGCTGAGACGCTGACAACAGCTGAAACTGTTGAGCTCCTTCTACCAGTCTAGAAAACATGTGCTCAGCACAGGCCCCTACTGCTCCGTGTCTTCAACCAGCTCTCCTTCCATGAAGAAATACAAAGTGGTTTCTTCTGTGCTGCCTCTTTGGGAATTGCTCCTCCCTTGACCTCTGGACCAAAACGGATGGACATGATGAAATGTGACTGCTGCTGACTGGGCAAAAACTGTCCTTTGTTGCTGCTGCAACAAACATTTCTTGTGGTACATCTACCTACCCACCACATTAGAGCTGGGCCTTGCAGGTGGTGCTTTGGCTGTACCACTGGCTGGGTCTGGAAAAATGGGGCTCTGCTGTGCATAGCTGGATGTAACACTGCCTACTCCACCTGGAATCAAGACTAGGGTCACAGAAGAAGGGTTTCTTGGGTGTACCTCTGCTCATGCTCAGTTGAGGTCTGCATCTAAGACCACCATGGTACCCTCACCTAACAAGGACTCTGCTACTGACAGTACACATTATATGGACGACATCCTTGTCTATTCTGCTCTCCTGCTGTGGCACGCCAAGGTTTCTGTGTTTTTATGAATTCTGAGTCTCCAAAGAGTCCTTTAATATCTCACAGCAGCAACATGAAGTTTTCAGGTTGCTATGAACACACCCTCTGTGCATAAAGATAGCAGCTAAAAACCAAGAATTGCAGTGAACTTACTATACCAGGACATGCTCCTTCCCTTTGAGAAGTGTACGTTATCTCTATTTCATAGAGCTTGATCTGCTGATGGAGCATTTTAGTCCCCATCTTCAATAAGTAGACAGTAACCTTTCCCTGTTAAGAACTGAGAATGCAGCACAGAGAAGACAAAATGGGAGCTCACACCACTTGAAAATCAGAACAAATTCAATTAGCCATCAAGCACAGTTTAAGGCTCATCATTAATAAATCAAACACATTAAATAAATGCATCATTCAACACTGTCTGTAGATGCTGTGGTCTGTTCTGGAGCCAATTTACATTAATTATACTGGCCTATACTTGCTTCCTTCAGCTGCTAGGCAGGAATTTATCTACCTTTGGAGACACCAGAAAGAGCTATAGAAATAGTAACACCTGGGTAATGCAGAACTGGGGAAATGTTACACTGTGGTGGAACCTACATTTAAGGACATAGGACTTGGAGGAGCCAGAATATAGACAGAATACTATTGCCCTTTTCTGAGTTGATTTTTTTGAAGATATCAACATCTGCGCAGACAGCCTTATCATCTCAGCTGCTGTTAATCTTTTTAATGTCAGGAACAAGCTGTAAATCACCTTTGGGGACTTCTTTCTTTTAAACCAGTTCTCTACATGCTTCACAGGAAAGAGTGATGAGAGTAACACGTACTTGTGTAATGAGACCTCTGAACAGACTACTGTGTGGTGCTGCCTGCTGGGGTTAGGCTTTGCTAGACCAGGTACTTTTTACTGTCATCACCACTTGCTTCTTTTACTGATTTTTTTTCTCCTTTCTATCAGAGAGACTCAATAATTTGCTCGGTTTGGTTTTACTCAACCTTTTGAGCTGCTTCTCATATTTGAGGTAATTTGACTGTGGTGGGTCAGACATAGAAGAGAATCTGTAATTTGAAGTTCTGGGCTTCTCCTTCAGGCATAAAACCCCCATTTAGACTCTGGATGCTTTGGCCCATTCTCAATACAAAATAAAATAATACCTTCAGGATTAGCTCTCTTTCCTAGACTATCACACTGCAGGTAGCATAAAAATACGCACTGGCTAAAGAACAGCCAGGTAACACCCCAAAATTATCCACTTACATTACAGCTTCCTTCTTCATGACTTTTTACCTGAAGGAGTATTAGCCAAGCAAGGTGTGTGCAACGCAAGATGTGAGTGGGTGTGAGTCTGTTGGCTTGTGAGCTGTGTTGGTACCCAGGTATGTGTCATGGGAGAGGTGCACATACCGTAGAGTATGTGCACTCCACGTATGGGCAAGGCCAGCCAAGTCCTGGTGCAGTGGCATAACAAATCAAGCAAAATTACAGTGATACAAAAAGCCAAGTCATTTGGTGAACCTCATGCCACATCATTCCCATATTCACGTGCTCATGCTCTGCTCCTGGCATTTGCTGACTGGAACCTCCCTTCCCTCTGTCTTACTCTCTCACACATTCCCTCCTGCTGCAATCCAGTGATTGCTTTGCTCCACTTTGTCTGAATGGCTTTACTCTTTACCCAAGCCTGTCTCAGGCACCTCTTTCTTTCTACCCCTCTACTTCTCTTTTAACTAATCTGCAATAATATGCCTGTCAGAACTGGTTTTCTGCCCTTATCTTTGCAGCTCTGTCTGCAGACAACCCTACTAGCCTTAATGTGATGCAGCTGTTCACTCTCTCATCCCTTCCAAAAAGAGCCTGGAAATATTCTACAGGAAGAATGCTACCATAAATCTGTGTATACCGTTTCTCTTATAAATGGAAAGAGAAGTAAGAGATGAAAAAATGTTTAAATAAATTTCTCCCAAGCTCCATGAGACTTCCGAGTGGGGGGCTGCATTTCTGTCTTCATTAAGAAAATCAATAGCAGTGGTGTATTGCTCCTGCTCTCTGGCTTCCACCCTGCCCTTCTCCCTGCACAGCGCACAGACTGTGTTCAAGGAAATGGGTGCTCCCAGGGGAGCAAAATGGCTTTTTGCACTTAAGGTAATGATGTCACTTGAGGTCGCCATGCAAACAATTATGGATATGAAAATCTGCAGTTCTGTCAACAGAGCTGGAACCTGGGGACCTAGCTTAAGAGATAGAGCCTTTTTATAAAATGTTTCCCTAATTTACCTACAGAGCGTCTTCCCAGAAACAACAGCTGCTGTACCTAATTAGCATTAATCACCTTGTTACAGAAGAGCAACTGGGAATAGTACAGTACTTGAAATACTGACAAAATGATACACTAATGGCATTGATCTGTCCGGTCTACTTCAACTTCCCCTTTATTATTCTGTTTTCTGTATGAAAAGCTTCAGAAATCACAAGTTTTGGAGCAGACTGGGAAGTGATAATGCAGAAAAGGATCCACAGATGGGAGCAGATAAAGAGCCTTTCAGCCTACACAAGATGCTTGCTGCTGGCTCTGTTTGTGACTGCACTTCCCAGTTCGGCACCTTGACCTGAGGCAAGAGTAGTCCTGGAAGGGGATCTCTGAGCACAGCATCCTTTTGGGCAGCACTGGGATAGGTTACTCTGCCGTGTGTTTTGTGGCTCTTTAAGACAAGCTCTGAACACATACCCCACCCCGGGGGAAGGGGTAAAACACCTATACCAATTGAAAGATCAATCTCAGAAGCCACGTGGGGCAGTCTGTTATTTACTGGGATCAGAGACCTTCTGTAAAGTTTCAGCCAGAAATGCACCAATTTTGTTAAGTTGAACCCTGAGGGTTTTGTAGTTCTGACTGATACTCCTGGTACTATTCCTCCCTGATCACACAGCAATTCAGTATCTGACATTGCAGCAGGCTGGAAGGCAGGAGAACAACACAGACGTGTCATCAGCCGCTGTCCCCTGATGGAGTATATCCTCTATTCACTTCAATCTCCACCAAGAAGGGACTCAGTCACGAATTAGTTTTGTCCAAGTCAGACACACCAGGGAACACACCATTCTCTATGTCCTTGTGACAGTGTCTTTGCTGCTGTTTAACCATACCAGTTCTGCTTGGTCTAAGTGAACAGCATTCCAGTAACTTCCTCGAGGTGTGACTCAGTTTCTTTAGCTTAGACATTCAGTTTTCACATACATTTATGAACTGTTTGAGTAACCTTCCAAAAACAGTGCCTTATTCCCTATCTAATCCAAGGAGAGGAGGTGTTTACATCTAAGGCCACAAGCACCTTGGAGGGCTGAAGGCTGCTGTGAGTGTCTCTGCCTCTCTCCCACATGTTCATCTGCAGACAGGCATGCAGGACACACTGCCAGGCTCCCAGTGTGGTGGATGTGCTGATGAAGATGCCTCTGCCACAACCCCTCATCCCACAGCACTCCAACCAACGTCCACATTGCCCATTCTGTTTTAACACAAACTAATGTCATGACTGCTAGGAAAGACAGACACAGACTGTCTGGGTAGGGATTTCAGACCAGAGAAGGGAAATTAAACATGCAAAATAGAAAAGCAGATGGCATAGGCTTCATTAAAATAATATCTGATCTCCTGGGAATGCTAGGAGGATCTGTTGCCTTCCAGTGGATGTGGTGCCCTGAGATTTACACTTGGGGATTATTCTGTTCCTCTCTCTCTCCTTATCATAACTCTCCTCCGTTTTCAAAAGCCTTGTAGTATGTGCTCCATCTGGATATGGCTCCTAATAAGGATGTGCTGGAGACATATCCTAAGCACTAATGTACACCCAGCCCCCAACCCTTGCTGTCAGGAGTCTCCTTATCAATGATCTGAAAGAAAGAAAGAAGCAAGGCTGAGCATTGCAGCTCCAGATAGAAAGACAAAGTGGGAGAGCTAGAAAAGTGAGAAATACATAATTAATATGGATACAGTATCAATAAAGGTTGAAAATTATGAACTGTGTGCTTATTTCCCCTTGCTGCGAGGTTCTTTTCTTTATGTGGCCCTAGCATCAAGCACTGTTCCATTTACGAACCAGGTGCAACCTTTAGGAAGTCACTAGAAATACAAGACACCTGTGAAGTTTTTCTTGTATCTAACAGAACCCCCCTCAAGCAAACATGTAGCCAAAGGTATTTATTTAGAGGGGAAGAAACAACCAAGGAAAAGACCACTCAAGCAGCAGGATAAATCTGCGTGCAGTATGTGCAGTTTTCACGCTCTTTCTGTCACACTTCAATCACTGCAGCATCTGGAAGTAAAAGTTGTATTCATGCTGGGTTGGTATTTAATTGAGCTCACTTGAACCAAGCTTCCAGCAAGCACACACGACGGATTTACATATGAATCTTCTCAAACTGAAAAATGACATTTATAAACCTTCCATCAGAACATCTGACATTTGAACAATTGATTCTGATTTAACATTAAAAAATGCCACCATCCATATGGAAAACTTGCAATAGCATTAAGCCCTTAGTTGCTACCATCCCCAACAATGGCTTTGCCAGATAAGCTATTAAAAATTTATGTACCACCTTAACTTTTTCTAGCCTTAAAGAGATTAAAAATAACCCTCACAAGTTTAATGCAGAAGGGACAAAAAAATCTAGTCAGAGGAACGGCAGCCAGAGCTGGGAGATGCAGTGATTAAGCTTCAAGAAAATCAAAGAGGCTGGGCAGAATTAAGAATAAGAGCAGCAGGAGCTGGAGTGGATTAAAGGCATGTTACATTGGCTACAGACAATACTGTCAGTCTCATTTTGCCTCAGATAACCTAGAGCTCATCTGGGTATAGCTAAGAGTAGAGTGCTGATCCAAATGCCACTAGGTATGTGTTCACTTCATTAAAGAGGAACACTGTTTCCACAGAGATCTATCTCCAGAGCAGACGTCTCTCTGGAGACAAGGCAGGAAGATGCTTGTCAGCCTTGCAGGGCAGTTCCTGTTCAGCAGGTAGGTTTCACCCACTATTATCTTCATAAGCATACTGTGGTCAGCACTGAGTTCACCTGGCGGAAGCACCAGCGGGAAAGGAGGTCCTGGCAACAGTGTGCCTCTACTACAAAAACCGTTCAAACACTTCCAGTACCTCTCTTTGACTGTTTATGCCATTCACCACTGGCTAAATGAAAGAGAATGTTTCCTGTGTGAAAAAGCATGAGTTCTGGCAGAAAGGCTAATCATTCTCCTCTATCTGATTCCCAGAAGAAAGCAGGTAAGTTCTGCAGAAGCGTGACTGTGGCCTGTTTTCATGTATTAGTCTATTTCAATAATAGTAACCTTACAATCAACTGATGTAGTCATCCCCAGTTGATAAATTTCAGCTTACAGAACAGTGAGTTTCTCCTGTCTTATTTTTCTCATTTCTATTATTCCAGTTTTCATGTTTTTTTACTCTAAGCCATTTCTGAGTCTTTATTGTACTTATTCTTTACAAATATGCTCTACAAAATTTTCTTTGCCAACTCCTGCTTTTTATGTAAAAGTCACTAATGAACATATACACAAAATGACTGCTGGAGAACTCCATTAGTTATGTCCTTTTTTCTGATACTTTCTCCTTCAACACTACCTGATGTGTTTTGACTTCCCAAGTTTCTCATTCTACCAGCTTTATTCATAATACTGAGATTGGCTAATGATCTACCTCAAATTACTTTTCCATTTAATTTGTATGAATTGAACTTGTTTACCCTAAATCCAAATCTATTTTCAATGATCTGATTTTCCTAGAATGGTGTCATGACATACCAAAGCCAAGTCTAAAAAAGTACCATTTCCTATCACTTTAGTGAATCTCAAGAGGACATTTTATTGCCTAGAAAGTCAAAAATATCACAGACTTACCAATAATAGCATCAATTACTCTCTAACCTGTTTCCTGGTGTTAAATTATCCAAAACAACTACTGCAGTAGTAATTATCTGTCTAGTAACATTAAAGAATTCTCTTGGCAGTGAAAAAGGATCCTGGTGGCATATGGCATGCTGGCAGTAATAATCTTTTACCAAACTATGAATTGTGCTGTCATTAACACACACTGTTGCTCCCTGCCTTTTCCTGAAAAGCAGCCACTGTTTCTGAGTATTCATGACTTGCATAGAGTATTCATGACTTGCATAACAACCCTCAATCAGCAGCATCCTCTCCAAGTCACTTGTTCTGATGTGAAGGACAGCCAGGGGACTCCTTCCTGCTCCTACTAAGAAATTTTCCACATTTAAATTTCCTTTTTTTTTAAGCAAAAAGCACAGTGTTCCTTCGGCTTCTCTGTCATCAGGCTCTTGAATCTGTGTGGCTAAATAGCTGCTCAGGTTTTGGAGGCAGGATGGGCATGTGTGGATTGCTCTTGTAAGTGTTAGCCTTGAAAGGAAGCAGTGTCTTGGGGTAACAGGATGATTCTTCTTCCAGAATTAAAAAAATATTGCTCAAAAATAGCATGAGTATTTGTGTGGGAAACTTTATGGACTTAAAAGTCCTTCATCTCACAGTAATGCAGCTCTTTTTCTGGTAGTGTCTCAACTTCCTGGTCCTTTCCCTTTTGTTGCAACTATTCTGTCTTCTTTTTACAGTCCCTCCATATTATCTCCATTCTTTATCTGGCCAAGTTTTGATCTCAGCTTAATAAAAAACCCGTAGGCTTAAAAAAACTATGCCTTGCTTTTAAGGCACTGCTTCCTTTCTTTACCATATCCATGGATACAGGGGCTTTACATGTTTGTAGGTCAGTTACCTGAATCACAGCAGCAGAATCACAATGATAAAACTGCTCTGTGAGCTGCTTGAGCCTTGATGGCATGCTCAGCCACACGCACAGAGATCTGCATATAATCCTGTCCTTCAGGCCTTGGATTCAGCCTTTTGACTCTCCATCAGCACAGACTCACCTAATTTCACTTGAAGTGGAGATGGCTTATAGTTCATGGCTACAGTCTCTCCCTCTCTTGTATCACAATCTCTGTCCGAAATAGCTGCAGCTGTTGGATCCTGTTAAGAAAGAACAGAAACAAAACAGAATGGTTTAGCTGATAGTTCTGCAGCTTCTTCTCTGAGTGGCTATTAGGCGACTCCACCCCCTTCACATTCAGAGGGAGCAAAAAACATGCCAGTGTTTTGAACACTGGTACCCAGGGCCAAACACAGAACTTTGGAAGCACGTTTATTATGTTAAAAGTGCCTCTGGAAATGCCAAATTTCAACATCAGGCTTATATTATGGATGATATTGGGAATATAATGTGGATGGTGGGTCACTAGTTCAAATTCAGCCTGGGCTGGCAGTAGTCCCAAATAATTTTCATGTGATGACTCCTTGGAGGGTTTTATGAAACGTATTTACAGTTTCAGATGAATTCCAAGTAGATCACTCAACTTCAAACTTTAAACTAAAAAGTTTGAGACCAGGTCTGTCTGGAAGTCCAGCTTGGAAGGACTGCAGACTACATGGGTAACAGAATTCAATTTCTGCTCCCTCTTGGGACCTATTTCATAGCTGACAGGAAAGATCTGTCAGCACCGTACCTTTCACTGTCGCTAAAATTTCCCCCCTGAAAAACCAATCTCTCCAAACACATTCTGCTCCTGGCTACTGGCAGACAACATGTATTGAACTCTATGGTACAGCACATCAAAGAACTTAAGGGAGAAACAAACTATGAACTCAGGCAGTTCTCCTACTGATAAAAATAACCAAAGTCCTTTCACAGCAAACTGCAAACCTGTTGGAATTCTCTCCACTTAGCACCATAGTGAAAATTAAAACTAGTTTTCAAACATGTTCTTACTCCTACCTAGAATATAGAAATTAAATTAAACATGCACATGAATATGTGTGTATGTAAATTTGGGTATGTCACAGGTAGAGCTGCACAGGCAAAGGAAACATTCAGCATTAAGTCCAATACATGAATAAACCATCACTTGTGAGAAATGGAACAAGGCATAATAAATTAAATACTAGAATACTATTCCAAACTATTGAATTGATATTGTCTCTCTCATTTTCTGGAGTTTTTATTTTGTACACAATTTCATGTAAAATGCAACTCATCATTTGGCAGTGACACAAAGCAGAGTCACTGAGTTTCAAAGCAAGATAACATCACTCTTAAACCTCTCAGTAAAAAAAATAATCACTTGTTGAGCCACTCACTGCACATTAACTTTTTAATACACTGTGCTCAGGAGATAAAATGTAATTTTTGACTTACGCTCTAGCTTGGTGGAAACTGGTTAAATAACATATGTAGGGTTATAAAATTTTATGAAAATCTTGCTCCTTTGCACTACCCAATGGACTTTGACAGTGCTTAAAATGGATGGTGTGTACAAGACCTCACATTCAAGGAGAATGCTGAACAAAAGACAATTTCTTCTGCTTTCCTCTAACGCAGTCACTGCTGCAGTTCTCCTCCAATGTAGCAATTTAGTGACTAGGTAAAAAGGTAAGAGCAGGTTGCAAACCAAAAAACCAGTCTCCAGGAGAACATTTAGGCATAAATAGATCAGTTCATGTGGTATCCTTGGAACATGAATCTGGTCTCAAACATGCCCAGCTGAAGGGAATAGATCAGAATCCAAGCTGCAGGAAAGAATCATCAGGGTGTGGCCTCTCACCCTTCAAGGGAAGGGAGCACCCAAGATTTACAGATGCTTGTGGACAAAAGGAATGTCAAAAGTCAGAGGGTCCACAAAATCTTACAAAGTTCTGCTAGTAATTTACACATTTGCCATGGAAATTGGTACATTAGTTCTTAGCCTTCTATTAAGCATCCAGCAGTGGGTTTAGGATAAAGGAGGGAGATGACAGGGAAGGGAGAAAAAGATGAATTAAAGAGGAAAAGAAAAGCAAAGAAAAGCAAAGAAGAAAAGAGAAAGAAGGAAAGAAGGAAAGAAGGAAGGAAAGAAGGAAAGAAGGAAAGAAGGAAAGAAGGAAAGAGAGAAAGGAAAGAAGGAAAGGAAGGAAAGGAAGGAAAGGAAGGAAAGGAAGGAAAGGAAGGAAAAGAAGGAAAGGAAGGAAAGGAAGGAAAGGAAGGAAAGGAAGGAAAGGAAGGAAAGGAAGGAAAGGAAGGAAAGGAAGGAAAGGAAGGAAAGGAAGGAAAGGAAGGAAAGGAAGGAAAGGAAGGAAGGAAGGAAAGGAAGGAAGGAAGGAAGGAAGGAAGGAAGGAAGGAAGGAAGGAAGGAAGGAAGGAAGGAAGGAAGGAAGGAAGGAAGGAAGGAAGGAAGAAAAAGAAAGAAAGAAAGAAAGAAAGAAAGAAAGAAAGAAAGAAAGAAAGAAAGAAAGAAAGAAAGAAAGAAAGAAAGAAAGAAAGAAAGAAAGAAAGAAAGAAAGAAAGAAAGAAAGAAAGAAAGAAAGAAAGAAAGAAAGAAAGAAATCAGCAGTCCTGGCTCCATCGCTGATGCAGATGATGGGGTGTGCAGGGTCCTGGGGTACACACATATCTGGGCTTTGTAGGGGTACCTTTTTTTAGATGAGTTTCCTGCACTGGAGGGAAATTTCTCCCTTTCTGTGTAATTTAGTTACTATTGAAATGGGTTGGAGGCTTCAGGGTATTTGGTGGTCCCCATATCCTTCTACATGCCTGCTTCTTGACCTCATTCCTACACTTGTGCTGTGTTGTGCTGTGCTAATCTCCAGGAGCCAGGATAAGGATGTTTGTCCCAGAAAAGTGCTGCTCTACCTCAACGTGGCCCCTTCTCCAGCCACGTTCTGTTCAGTGTTCTATTACTAACAATCCTTGGCTGTTACTACCAACAATCCTTGGTTGGCTCCAAAGCCATCCAGCCATCAGTGTTTGAGACATTTATATGAGCTCCCTTATCTTCAGGCTTCTACACATGGGAACAGCTAGATAACACAAAGGACATGTCTGTCTGTCAGACATGCTAGAATCTCTCCAAGAGAGATGTCCAAATGGTGCTAAGACGCAACATTTGAGTCCAGGCTTCCTGGATGAGTACCTTTTCTTTGCCAATCTGGGAAAAGGCAGGATACAGCCATTTCTAAGGAACATGAATCCAAGACCTGCATGCTTCCTAGTAGCTACTGAGCACAATAAGGAAGTCCTTGGAGCCCCAGTCTGCTGGCTGCAGGAAGCCACAGAAGTAGACATATTATGGGAACTGACATAGTGTGATGATACTGTCTCCTGTGCTAGTGCAGTCCAGCAGAGAGTACACTGAGTTCAAAGCCAGAAGTCCACATGGCAGAGAAGGGGTCTGGCCATTCCTGGACTAGCCCAGGTTCACATTGGTAAAATCATGCTAAAACTCTCAATCCAAACCAGCCCTTCCCTTTTGTGCAAACTTATGTGCCAACAGTAGCTTTACTTTTGTAGGCAACCTGACCATGACATGAGACATCCACTTGCATCAACAGAGTGGGGGGAGAAATGTTCTGAGGTGTCTTTGAAGATCTGAAAGTGGACCAGTGAACTCAGCTGGAGAAATCTCAAAAATGGGCTCTAGACCAAACACACACAAAAGACTTCCTAGGCCTCCAGAGAAAACGAAGATGATTTTCAAAGAGTGATTATTCCTATTCAGTCTAAGACACTCATCTTAAAAGGGCCTGATTCTGTCCTTGGAGAAGTGTTTCCCTCTCCCCACAGTCTACAGAGAAGGCCTGGCAGCTGGTAGAGCTTCTGACACTGGAGGTGGAAATGATGCAGAACACGGCAGCAGAGTCAGCCCTAGGAATTCTTCCCAAAGGTTTGGCATGACACTTTTCAGCCCCAGCAGCACATTACAGCTGCACAAGAGATCCACAGCTTGAACAGAGGGATCACAAACGCCATCACTGTGGGTGACCACCACTGCATGCATGGGCCAGGCCCACTCCCCCCAGAGAGTAAAATGAATTTGAGAGGAAACCCAGCTGGGCCAGGGATAGTGTCCCCAGTTGCAGTAGCTATCTATCCCTGGTCCAGGAGTGGCAAGACACTATCATATTTCCCATCCATCACTTCACAGACATTCTGCAGCAACTCACAGGACTCCATAGTAACAATGCCCACTGTGAAAACAGCAGCATTCCCACGCCAGCTTGGTTGGAACTGTCTCTGCACAAACACACTCTGCTTCTGTGCATACTGAATGGATGCAGTTCTCTCTCTACAGCTCAACTGTCCAGAGAAATGTTTACTTGACTGATTAGCCTTTTGTTTGTGAATGCCTAAGAGCACACTGAGATTCAACACAGGCTTTTGCTGTTAGAATTTACTTGGCAATTTTTTTTCTTTTTTCACAAGCCTCCCTACACCAATACACTCAGCTCTGCCCCCAACATCAAAATCTCAGTTACATGGTGTGACTGGTCCCAGGACAGATGACGTAACTTCTTTTTGCTCACTGAGGACAACGCAACGGTCCCAAACAAAAGGCAAGCGCTGAGAAGTGCCTGCAGGGGCTGTAGATGGCTAAAGATATTTAATATATTTAACTTTTTGGTTTTTTTTTTTGTTTTTTTTTTTTTTTTTTTTTTTTTGTTGCTAAGGTTTCTGTATGTCTTCATTCCTAACGAAAATATACATTAAATCAGTGCACTGCATGAACATTTGGCTGGGGCCAGAGTTTATTCAAAGGTTTCTCCCCACATGCTCACAGCTTAATTGGGCATGCACAATCACAGCATTTGAACGGTGGGGAGTTTTCTTACTAGGTTGTTTGTTTCTATAGGCTCGACACAAAGGATCTTGAAAACTGCCCTCCTGCTAGGAGCAGCCATGTCCCACAGTGAGTGTACCATGTGCCATTTCTGAACATCAGAAATTAGTTCCAGCGAACCTTTGTGGAGCAGGAGTGCTGTGAATCATCAGTATGCAGGAGCACAGAGAGAAGGTGAAAACACTTTAAGCTGAAATCTGGGGTTTAAGGAAGATGGCATGCTTAGCAGGCTTTTTTATTTTTTCTCTTTTAAATCACTTTCCATTTTGCAGTAATTAAGAAAGCATCAGCTCAAGCCTTTTACTCTTATTATCTACCCCTCCCAATAACCCACATGGACTATGGGGTGGGGAATAGCCCCAAATGATGGAGCTGGGTGCTTGGTACAAACTTACTCTGGCAGCACTTGGGAAAACACAGCTTTCTATGCCTTCCTTCACAGTCAACACTTCTGATCCCTTGCAAGCTTAACAAGGCCCCATTTTCCTTACTCTGCAAATCCTCAGGGACCCCAGTGTATGCGGAAGAGAATGGGCACACACAATTTCTTTGGTCTTCAGCTGAACCTCGAAAACATATGTGTAACTTGAGCAGTCTTTATCTGCCCCTCCTTCCCATCCTCAAAATCAAATATATTAAAAAAAAATATTTACAGCTCTCATGAAAATGTTCTCCACTTTGCTGTCTGTGGGAAATTGATCACCAATGCAGCTCTGCTGCTTTTTTTGGATAAAAGCAGGGGGGGCAAAATTGCCCTCATCCTCTAATCTCAAGGAAAGACCCAGTATACAGGGCTTGATCATCACTGCTCTCCATAGTTCACAGGCTTCTATCTGACCACTATCAATTGTATCATTATGAGCCAACTGATCAAGAATATAATCCAACTAACTTGTCTCTCTGCAGTACCCATCAATGAAGTACTTGCTGTCTTCTGTTTCTGTCCTACTTAAAAGATGCTGTAATTCTCAGTACCAACACAAGTGTGACAGCTTACAGCGAGTGCTTGCAGCTCAGCAGACATCTGCTTTCTGGAGCTGTCCATGTGGATTGCATACTGCACACAAATGCTAACAGGAAAGGACAAGTCCAAATGTTTTGTTTCTTTCCTACATCAAACATTGAGTCTGAAAAATGGATAGATGTTCTGTGCATGGGGGACTGACTTAGTGAGCAGAAAAACAAGTGAGAAACCACACACCATGAATACAGGGGGTACATTTGGGTCAACGAGAAGTTTCTGTGATTCCAGCTGTCATTCAGACTCTTGGGCTAGAACATTGCTAATAAATATTTATACCTTCAGTCTGTGCCCTGTGGAACAGAAAGTGCTGCATTGTTGGCAGATTCCCTCTGCCTCAAGCTCTGCCATGCCAGGTATTCCTGAGAAATCTGGCTATAGAAAGCTTCTGGGAAGGGGACTCTGACGTGCACAGGTAGGTATGTAAAATCTCACACCGTGTCGGACAGCAGACCTCTGTAGCCTCTACATATCACAACAATATAGACGTGAAGTATCTATGAACATAAAGTGCGAAAAAAACCCACCAGGAACAAAAACACTGAAAACCAAGATGTGCACAGTTTGATGTCTATGCAAGAAACAGCATAAAGGAAGGGCTCAGATTTACAGGGGATCTGATTTATACAGGGGATGAATTCAAGCCCAGTGTATAGACAAACAATGGTCAGTAGTAAGAGCATGTTTGTCAAGAGAAAGGAAAGAGTCACAGGGTGATGTACAGCAGGAATGGAACCAGAAAGCCTCACAAAAGACTCTCTCATGATTTCTTCCTCAGGCTTCAGCTTAACTGATTTCTTCAGTGGGCTTCAGCTCACTTCATGGGCTTCAGTTTTGGAGCCCATTTTTTCAAGGGAGATGTAATCCCCACATCAGTCCTATGGATAAAAGCTAGAAGCTACAACCACCCCAGAACACTAGAAGAATGGGATTGCTCAGAGAAGAAAAGGAAGGATATTATAGCTGTCTTCAGTTATAGAAAGGGCCACCAGGGAGAAAAAGAGGAGTATTTTTTTTCATGTTTCTTATAATGAGAATAAGAAATAATTATCTTAAATTGCAGTAGGATTACAAGGATGTATCACAGAAAAATAGAGAGGCAAGGCTAAGGGGATATGCATTTGCCTGATGAAGTTGTGGCATTGTTGCTGCAAACCCAGGTTAGAAACTGATGTCACACAGAAAGTCAACAGAGCTGATCTGGTTTTCAGGCTGACCGATCCTGATCTGGTGCAAACTGTGAAGATACCTGGTCTTTTTAGATCCCTTTCCTCATCTGTCTTAACAGAAGAAGAACTTCCTTCCATACCAGACTGACTTAGTCAGAACACCAGTCAACGCTGCAAAGAGGTGTTCTCCAAGTTTCCCTACCGACTGCCAAGGACCATGACTGACCTCCACCTTCTCTCTGGGAGAGCTGAAGAAAACAATCTTTTTCCTAAGTCTCACATGTTGAAGGAACTCCAGAATCACATGGGGTCCAGAGCAGAAGGCTCCTGGGAAGACATGATTGTCACTTTTCATCAACATGTGCACTCTGCCAGATCCACAGCAGTAACTGCTCATCTCAGCATCCCACCCTCCCTCTACCAAAGTCAAAATAAATGACATTTTGGCGACACAGAGACTGATGTACTGAAAAACATTCTGATAGCTACTGACTCCATTTCAACAAAGCAATAAACAACAACTGTTTATTGACTTTCTACTAGCTCTGCCAATGCACCACTTACAACATTGCTGTTTTTCTTTTCTGAGCAACTGAACAGATCTTGTTTAAAAAATTAGGCCTGCAATATCCACTACAAAATCCAGATTTTGAACCTGAATAGTTTATAATTGTAAGACAAAATGGTGTTTGAAACCATTTTATTTCAGCGACTGAGAAGCCAGCAGTATTAATATTGCTGAAAAATTAAAACCTTTAGTCTTATTAATTAAACTGAACCAGCATGTCACTAAAATGACTTTTTGCTGTGTACACCTGCAGCTCGGGTAGCTCAACGCACTGACGGGTAGCCAGGAGTTCAGACCAAAGTTTTCTTTGCTTCAAATGAGGGCAGAAGAGAAGTGCCAGTCTCCCTGTGGGTACTCCAGTGCCAGTGCTGAAATGCTCCCTTGGAACCCTGGCCACAAAGGGTCTGCCCAACTGCCACATTCAGGCTGAACAAAATGCAGCAAATGGAAAGGCATAAGCAGTGGAAAGGGAGCAAGATGTTTCAGTGATCTGTTTTCCTAATCAAAAATGACATTTGCAGCAGAGGGAAGAAACTTTTTTTTTAGATGATGGTGTATGACTAATCCTGGGAGTCTACAGTAGCAGAGGAAGCACCAGTGCAGTAACTAGACCAAATATTTTGGGAAAACATTTGAGGGACAAAAAAGAAAAACGGGAGTAATTACATGATTTCTGTTAGATTTCCCTCTGAGCACACCAGCAGCACAAGCAGCCCCTGGCCCTTTCTTTTCAATCATGATAGAGTATATTTAACACCATATTTCCCTCCAGGCTCTTTCACACACATAAGCCATCTCTATTATCACATGCATTTATAAGTTTGGTATCTTGTGCTAGCTTTACATGACTTAAATTGGATCATTAACATTGCAAATTAGAGAAATGCCATACTGCACTCCCCACTGCCTGCAGCACTTACCAAGTGGCATGCAATAGCTATTTAAAACCAGCTATTAACTGAGGTATGTTTTCAGGATGATTCAGTATCAAAATAATTCCTTCCTTGTAAAGGATATATACGTGAAGATATTACGCCTTTCCTTTTGTGCCTCTGATTACACAGCCACAGCTCTAAGGTGCAACATGAGTATTCAAGGTGCAAAAGCATCACAGATTCCTTGGTAGCTATTGAAAGAGTCAGTTTAGCAACTGGCATCTGGCCAAATCAGGATTACAAAAAACACCATACAACTTTACAACTGCTCTGCTCTTTAAGCCTCAACTCTTGAGGGGAGATACCCTTAAAATGATTAAAAACTTGAGCAACCCGTCAGAGCCAAGGTCACAGTGTGTTTGGAGAACAGAGGCAGGAACAGGAGCCCAGGCCCTTGGCTGTTATGTTGCAGTTGAGTCCTATGGAAAACTGCTCAGCCCCAGTGCAGTCCGCAAGGGACCATGGCAGGTTCTTGTAGTGACTGAATCCATGCGCACTGGTTGTTGTCAAGAGCTTATTTCAGGTCTGTGTCCTATCTTTACTTCTTCAAGTCTTTAACAGAGCCTCACCAAAAGGAACAGCCTGTTTTCAAAGAGAGAGCTGTTTTCTACCTCAAATAAAGATTTTCACAGATTCTCCTGCATAGTGGAGGGGAACTGTGCTTCCTTCCCATGGAGAACTCTACGGAACTGTGCTTCCTTCCCATGGACAACTCTTAACACCTAGAGAAACCAGCTGAGGAAGTGCAAGACAAGAAGAGCCATCATTACTGAAATGCCATGATTGTGAGCATATACAGAGTGGTTTATGGATCCCCTCCATGCACAGGTAGGCTGCCCCAGCTGTACAGGAAAGACAAAATCAAAGTTTGGCTGAATGAAACACTAGAAATTTTGGTTGGTTCTAGCAGATACTGCAGAAGTGACATATTCTGACAAAAAAAGACCTGGCGCAATACAAATGACACTAGGAGAGCCCTGTTGCTGTGAGGTTAGTTCCCACCAATGTCCTGGAGTCTGGATAATTGCTGCCACAGGCCATTGATTGGATCCAGCATGGCAAACACGATGTTATTGAGCTTTTACAGTCTCTGGCTGTAAGAACAATAGCCGGAAAAGCCGGGATGGCTCCACATCCACACCTTTCAACAGACCAAAGGCTCTAATCAGTGGTTCAATGTCACACCTATTACAAGTATAAATTTGGGGTCACCAGATTCTGTTCCAGTTGGTCTGGGTTTTGTTTTTGTAAGGCAGCTGATTTTTACATATTCAACTTCTGTACAAGTGTGATGAATGAGGTTTTCTTTTTGCTTCTGGAATACCCCTGGCAACTTTAATCTAATCCCTCAGATCCTTTTCTGAGCTGTTTGATTGCTTCTTCTGTTCACTCCTTCTCCAAGAAAAAATTTTCATCCTGCCTTTCTCCTGCAGCTGGTAAATCTCCCTTCTTCCAGAGAGCAAGGGTGTCTGGCTTTGCAGGCACTCTGACTGTGGTCTCAACCCAGGAAAGGAGACAGGTTGTAAGCAGGATACAAAGCCCCGAAGAAGCACAGTGGGGCCCCACCACTCTGGAATGGAGGCTCTCCAGGGAAGCAAGTATGGCACCAAGCCTGTGAGAGTTCAAGAAGCATGTGGACAATGCTCTCAGGCACATGGTGTAACTTCTGGGATTATCTCGTGCAGATTCAGGAGTATGATCCTTGTGGGTCCCTCCCAACTCAGAATGTTCTATGATTCAAAAGATTTATCAGGAAGCATAATGGATGCCCACTGGCATTTAAAGCTCTGTAACAAATACAAAAAAATCACACACTCTTCCAACACAGCCCCAAAGATGTGCAGCTGCCCAGGGCTCATGCACCCCGCACATCTGCTGCACTGAAGACAGCTGGGGATCCCAGTAGTGGACACTAGCTTAGCCTGGACAGAGCAGAGACTTTGACACAGCCCATGCTGTTGCTGGGCTCAGAGCTTTCCCAGGACAAAGTCCTGAGAGTTCACTTGTCCATACTGCAAAGGTGGATCCCGACAATAAAAAACTGTCAGTTTCTCTGCACTAGTAGAGAAAACAAAGCCACCAAGCTCAGAGCTCAGCAGCCCTTTGCTCTTTAGCACCACACTTTCAACTTGTCCCAGGAGATAGAAAGCTCAGCCATCAGATTTCCATATTTATAAGAAGAGAGTTTCTGTTTAGCCAAGCTTGCGACAGAAATAACCCTGCAAACAGCAACATGAGCAGCAGCATGGCAAACACATCTGAGGGGCAGGGATGTGAAAGCCAGGGGAGATCTCACGGTGCTCCCTACCTTGGCATGGCTTTCCAGGCCTGCCTGAGAAATTCTGAGGGCACAAATCATTTTGGCTTCTAAAATAGCTTGCCTCGCCCCCACCCCACACTCCTTTATCTCTGTGACTAATTAGCATCCGGAGGGATACAGATTCTCTTCTGATAAAGCAATGTTTGGCTCCCTTCTCCCCTGACACATTTGTATTAGAAATACCCTCATTATGTGACTAATCAGGGAAGCTGAGACAAAGGTACAGAAGCTGACTTAAAGGGAAATCACTGATTTTTATAAAAGCAGCTTATAAATTATTCTGTCTCTAAAGGGCAGGGATATTTCCTCCCCTCACAGCGCTGAAAAAAAAATGCAAATTTGAGGTTCCTGAAGAAAAAAATCCATCTTTATTACCAGAAGCAGTGGCTTTTATCATTCCCAGTATTTACTGAGCTTGGTCCCAATTCCCTTGGTTACTGCAGGGTTGCAGTTAGTGTACTGCAAAGGTCCTGGAGAGCCTGCCAGCCCTGTGCTGCACACAGGGGCTGGGCTCAGCAAGGTGTCCAACAGCTGCAGTGCTGCCTGACACAGTGGATGGCAAGTGACAAGGCTGGTTAGCAGTTTACCACACTGAGTTTAATATTCAGCAGCACATGAAAAGTCAGCCACATCACCAGCCGTCTCTTGAGATGGTCTGAAGATATTTTAGCTATATCTTTCATGTAGCACAGCAGGCTGATTGAAAACCAGAGTCTATTGAGGTAATCTGCACTTGGCAGAAGGTCTCTGAAATAAAGGCAAGCAGACCCCATCTGGCAACAGCAACAGAAGAGCTTTTTAAAGGAATTTGTTTCCCTTGCATGCTCCCTGGAATGGAGCTGGTGTCCATCCAGCTCCAGCTTGTCTCCTTCACCTCCCGTTGACAGCACCAGAAAGAGATACCAGGCCAGACAGCTTCCGCCTTGCTTCTTTCAAGGCAGCCCCTTTATCAGCTGAAATCAAGCCATCTGTCCCCGGCACCCTTTGAGGAGCTGCAGCAGATTGTGGAGCATGGGAGGATGCACTGCATGATGTAGGAACAGGAGGTCGAGGGAGCTCATTGCATGCACAAAAATCCCAACCAGATCCCTGTTTGAGCTGGGAATAGAGATGAAAAGGTGAACACACCATCGGTGCTCCCTGGGACAGGCTCAGGCACATGCACAGACTCTTGGTCTTTATTCAGGTCCCTCTGGGCTGCTGCTCCTTCTGCTGCTAATACATGGACCAGCCCCAAGGCCCTGTGCTGACCCTCCCAAAGGCTTTGCTGTAAGGCAGACTGCTGTGAGCCATGGCAGGGGTTTGCCTGCTTTGCTTTTTAAGTGTGACTGCCCAAATCTTTGGATTTAGAGTGTTTTTCCAGATGCCAAATGTCTACTCTTTGGGGTGAAATTTTGCACTTTGGACATTTCCCTTAGCCTAATTTGAAATATATTCCATATTTGTATATAGTTCTAAAAAAAAAAAAATCCCAACTCTTTTTCTTTTGTTGAGGTGGGGTGCTGGGAACAGATTTGGTCACCTGAGCCTTCCCCTCCAAGTGATATCCTTCTCTGCAGGTACAGCCTGAGGCTGAGGCTGATGAAGGCAGGGGGACTGGCAGGAGGTGAGCAGGGAGGAAAAGCCGGATCTAGCAGTAGGACTAGAGCTGTCTGGAGAAGGTGATGGAAGAAAGAGACTGGATGGATAGCCAGATAGCCAGGAGGGGAAAGAAGAACAGTACAGTTATGTTCCTAGAATAATAGGTCCAGGAAGAGAATGAAGAGACACAACAGGGACAGCAGAAGGCACCCATGGTTAAAAGCACAGGAAGACACAGCTGTCAGACATCAGTGATATGATATACCCTCCTAGGCAGTGCTCTGACAAGGCTCATAGACCTGAAGCACAACATCTGACCATTGCTGTTACTTCTCTAGGTGATCCAGGCTACCTTTGAGTGAAGCTCCAGAAGCTTTCTGGCAATGAACAGATTTAGGAAACTGACTGCGACCTGAATACAGGTAAGGCTGCTGGCATGTAGCAGTGTGTTCAGACAGAGCCCAGAGACATGCTGGTGATGCTGTGACAGGCCATGTTGGGGTTTTCTTATAGTACATTTTTCTGTTTTAAAGCTGCAGGGAACTGACATTCGAAGCATATAGCAGGGATAGTTTTCCAAGCTCTCAAACACAGCTACTGCAGCCTAATTTGAGCCCCTGCAGCCTATGTGCTACAACACAGCCTGTAATGACATATCCGTGTAAACCCTTTCCCTTGGTAGTGCATCATGGACCTATGCTGGAGATGAATCAGGGTTACACAATGAAAGAAGAGAAGCCTAAGTCTGTGGTTTCCTGCAGAAGCTGCAAGTGATGTAGGGAAAAGGGAAGCACAGTGCAGAGACAGAAAGATGATTTTGTGATTATACAATGCGGAGCTGTCCTAGAGAATTGGGACTTGTATGCTCTTACAAGAAATGTGCCAAGTCTCTAAAAACAGATTTCCCACAAAGGGTCACTAATAAGGTCTCCCTACTTTGCTGGAACACTGGATCAGAGCCTTGCAGTGTGATATGATGGGTGCTTACAAATGCTACCAAAATTGAGTGGGAGTTGTACTTGCTGCAGGTGAAAATATGTGAATCAGAAGTGGGGGAGTGTGAAAGACTCAGGCAATAGGTATCCTACACTGAAAAGCCCAAATGAATTTCTGGCCTTAGTCCGTCTGTCTCAAGCCCTTACCTGTGCTAGATGTCACAAGATCATGAGACAGGGAAGGTATTTTGAAAAGACATGGGGCATCTGGTAATTTCTGGCATTTCTAATACATCCCTTCACCTAGCAGCAGGGCTGCAGAGATGAACAAGGACTTTGTGAGGTGCTCAGATATCAGTCATGCTAAATGCCACAGAACAGTCCATAAAATGTCTTTCTAGGCCATCGGGGGAGTTTTGTTCTTCTGGCTTTTTTTCACCTTGTGTGTGTGTGGCTCTGACATGTCTTTCTGTACATGAACTGTTTTTCCAGAATTACCCTGTTAACGTCTTCATGCTCTTTGCTCAGTTAGTTTTCTCACAAACTTACTCTTTTTCCATTATCATTCAAACTACTGCAATTCAGGGAGAGAGAGAGTGTTTCAATTATGTCACACATCCCTGGTCAATGTAAAGAGTCATCTCTCTACCAATCTGTCCTTTCCTCTGTCTTGAGAGCCTATTTGCAAGCTTCCCTGCTGGCATCACCCTGCTGCCTGTGCAGCCATCCTCCACCAAAAACTGGGAGAGTGGAAGACCTCAGTGAAGTAAGAGCTATTGAAGTAAGGAACTATTATAAGAAATGAGAGCATCAGCCCTAACCATTACCTTGATCTTACCAAAGACTTGCCCTCATCCCAAACAAGGTGCATGCCCTGGGATGGCCTGGCGCTTGGAGAAGTTCCCTTTCCAGACCTAGTATTTAGAGGCCTGCTAGAGGTGGTGAAAAAAGAATGCCTATTCCTTCTCACACTGTTTCTTTCTACTTCGGTATAGATCCCTGCATGCAATAACCTGAGTCTTGTACCAGTGGATCCACAAGCTGTAGGGATGGATTTCCAACTCAGCCTCCTGCCCCTCCTCCCACTGACTCAGCTTTGGGGACAGTGTCATTCAGACTCACTAAGTCCTTAATACCTTGTGTTTTGAAGCAGGAGTTCAAGTATCTACTAACCCTGTACCTTTTTTTCCCACCTCTTTGATTACTTCCTTCCTCACAGCATGCCTCCAATGTGCTGCTTCAAGAAGAAACAATCTCAGGATTTTCAAGAAGAAAAGGATTTCTTTCTTTCTTGTTAGAGATGTTCAAACTCTTCCTGATTCTAAAATACTGTTTTTAGGATGGCTGAGCAGAAACACACACCATGTTCCAGGCAACATACTACTGATTTAGGATGACTTCACAGTTTTTTGCCTGCATTTTAATCTCCCTGAACTTTTGTTTGCCTTTATGTCGCTATCATCACACTGCACAGGCTTCATTTCTGCTCCCTGCAGTGATGCTAAGTTTTTTATTCCCTGTGTCTCAGGTTTTCTACCTTCCTTCTAATCTTCCACAGTGTTTTTGTAAGAAAAGTCTGAATCATTTCCCCCTCTTTTGTATTTGGGAAAACTGAGATCCAGAGAAGTGAACACAAGAGCAGGAGAATTGGGTCCTTCTCCAGGGTTCTGTTCCCTGCAACCAAAGCATCTTCATACAGGCAGTTCTACTGAACACATTAGAGAGCATGCACCAGAAAGCAGTGAGGATCAATATTACACCCTAAAATACACTGCAGGGGGAAAAAAAAGTGGTCAGGAGTTGTAGTTCCAGCACAGTATTACAGTCCTGAAATATGGTCCCTTCCGGCAAGCATTTTAAATGTAGAAGAAAGTTACATAACCAGTCTCACATGCCAGACAATTCATCAGAATTTTTAAATGTTGGTGTCAGTATACAGGCTTGCATCTTCATCCCATTATCTCCCTTTTCCAGCAAATTGTTTTTCCAGAATCAACTTGTGAATGTCTTCATGCTCTTCACTCAGAAATTGTCTCAGGAACTTACCCTCTCCTATTATAATCCCAACCACTGTAACTCACAAAGAGAGCTGATGTTCCAATTATGTCACATGTCCCTGATCAATGTGAAGAGCCACCTCACGACCAATCTGTCACTTCTGACAATTTCTTCTCCTGATGAGTTTCACTCATATAAGGAGCTTGGAACTAAAAGGGGAAGAGCAACAAATAAAAGCAAATTAAAAATGTGCATCTTTTCTCTTAAGGTACCCTCTCAGTTTTAAGTTTTGAGCTGCGCACGGCATGTATGGTGTCCCGTATATATATATTCCCCCGGGACATATAGAAAAACAGAGACTAGAGAAAGAAACAGTGAAACCTAAGAACGGGAATTTCTGAAGCTTCAATTCGGTTTCTAAGCTTCCGATAGAATTAATACAAGTGAAAGCATTAGGAAGACCTTTCACTATCACTGAAGCCTTTTAGCTCAATAAGGACAGCTAAGACAACACATTCAGATACAGGAGAGATGGTTCACATCAAATTTCTATGAGAAAGGTCCCCTGAGCCTGGTTCTATCTGTGTGTCTTCATGGCTTTCAATTAACACTGCAGGTAGGCACAGAAACACTTTCAGCTCATTATCCTCTTTTCAAATAGTGGTGGACATATGATATTTAGCTGAAACAGCCCCTCGTAGATCTTTTAAATTCCATTATCATTAGGAAGACAGGCATCCAAAAGAGATATTGTTTTCCTTACTAATAGTTTTGTCTTCTGCAGGGTAGAAGCAGCTTTGTGCATTAATTTAAGGTTTGCAATATCTGTGCTGCTGGAAAAATCTATCTGAAATGTAAATCTTCGGAGCAATGATGGATTGATACTGAACTCAGGCACTTGACTTATGGAGGCATAAATAGGAAGTGGATCAAATATTCATCAGCCTCCCCAGTGAAATAAAAAATGGTAAATAAATTGAAGAATCTCTGGGTGATCATTCTCATTATCTGGCTATACAACATAACCAGACAATCACTAAAGAAAGTTTGTCATTAGCTGTTAATTGAAGGCACTTTCAGAAAGTGCTGCTTAAGCCTTGAAAGATTGACTGTCTTTCCAACCACTACCTAATGTGTATGGTTAGAGCTGTATTATAAAGCAGTCTCATTAGGACCCTACCTCCAGCACCACAGCTCAGAGAGAGTTTCTGGCGCTTTAAATGAAATTCACATTTGAAATAGCTCATCTACATACAGCCTAACCCCATGGCACATCTTCAGCATACTTAACTACATACGGATCTATCTAAGCTGACGCTCATGCTGTAGAAACACAAAATACCTAAGTGCATTGTAATGACACTCAAAAGCGGCAGCAGTCCTGGCCCGTGGTGATGTACAATCACACGATGTGCCAACGACACACATCATAATGATCAGCCTGTAAAAGCTGAGAGCAGCTACCTCAGGGCATGATTTTAGGTTTGCTTGCTCTTTCACATACCTTCTTTTGCTCTTACCATCTTTCTCTCCTTATTTCCAGACCTTTTATTATCACTCACTAATGGGAGCCTGTTAGTGTTGAAGAGGATCTCCTGTTGAGATAATAATTCCTAGATGAGACACCATACTTCCCATGAAGCAGCCAGCCTCTACCTGTAACATGGTCTAGCCTGATAAAACATGAAGGCTTTCAATTTACTTTAAAGTGGATACACTTCCACTTAAACTTTTCTCTGTCTCTACAATTGTTGAAGTAAATATCCATCTTGTATCTACTTTACCTTCAAAGTAATGTTTTCAATCCAAGTTATAAGGCCATCTATGGTAACTCAAAATCAGGCATCATCACAAGAACTGGTGCAAACTGCCTACAGAACCACTGCTTTTAACTGAGTGGTGTGATGTGGGGATTTTCGTGAGACAGTACACAGGGAGCCTGAGCCCAGCAGAACAGGGTCACAGAAAATGAAACAGGGTCATGGCCAGAAAACACCCAAAACAGCTCAAGTGGCTCACCTATACCAGAGAGATCAACAGTTTAATTGTAATCTGTGTTCCATACAGAAAAGGTATTTAGCTATCAGAAAGCACCCAAAGGAGGGCCATGAGGATGGTGAAAGTCTGGAGGGGAAAGCTTTATGAGGAGTAGCTGAGGTCACTTGGTCTGTTCAGCCTGGAGAAGAGGAGACTGAGGGGGGAGAGCTCATCGTAGTCTACAACTTTCTCATGAGGGGAAGCAGGGGCAGACACTGGTTTCTTCTCTGTTGTGCTCAGTGACAAGACCTGAGTGAATGGCCTGAAGCTGTGTCATGGGAGGTTTAGGTTGGATATCAGGAAAAAAAAATTCACACAGAGGGTGGCTGAGCACTGGAAAAGGCTCCCCAGAGAAGTGGTCATGGTCCCAAGCCTGAGTTCAAGAAGTGTTTGGATAGTGCTCCAAGGCACAGAGTGTGACTTTTGGGATGTCCTGTGAATGGCAGGAGTTAGATTCGATGATGCTTCTGGTTCTCTTCCAACTCAGTTTATTCTATGATTCAGTTTGCACAGCCACTTGAATAATTATCAGATGAGAAGAATGATACTGAGATTTTGTTATGTTTAATCACAGGATAGTGGTGTGCATCTACCCTGTCTCTGGTTTTTATTCTTTCACTTATGCAGTATTTGCAAACATCTAAAGCAGAGCAATAGGCAGCACTGAGCATACACCTGTGCTTACAGACATGTAATTCACTCAAATTTCCACTTCAGTAATTTTAGAGTTGTACTACTCCTACAGCATGTAAAATCCCAGCAGAATTGATTTGATCAGAAATTAATATTGAAGAGCACAAACAGTACAGTTTAGAGCCATTTACCTCAACTCCTCCAAGGGCTTTTCAGATACTACTCCCTCAACATTATTTAATGGGGCAGGGTTCAGGGAATTTGTGACTGACTGCTTTTGAAGCTTCCAAAAGCGCCTGTATGGCTGAACTCCAGTTTGAGATGCTACTTCTCAGGTCCAGCTTTTACATAAGGCAAATTACAAAGGTAGCTGTGTCTTGCCATCATGACTATAATAACACTGAGCTGCTGACAGTGACCCCTGCACAAAGAAACAATGTGTGGCATCTTAATTACTCATTAATTAATTAATGCCAAACATCTTAATTTACAACCATGTCCAGCTCCTTGTACCACAACACTCACATAAACGTTTTGGTTATCATTCTGTATTTCCATCGCACAGGTATCCAGTTGCATTAGCACACCATGTTTTAACTCCAGACACAAAAAATACACCAAGTAGAACAGGAGCTTGTATTGTGGTTTGTGCAGAGCCAAGATGTATCTCACAAAAGTGTGGCTGTGTGGAGAGCACAGGTGCTGAAGCTGCATCCTTCCTTCACTTCAGTTTAACTCACTGTCTACTCCCTGATATATCCAGCAACTGCTGCATAGCTTTCCCTGAGACTGTACATTTATTCTGAATATCATTTCCCAAAGGCTTCCAGAACTAGCTTACGTCTTACACCAGCAATACAGTTTTCAGGAGGCAATTATCACAGTGAAGGCATCTTAAGAGAGAAGAATGCAGCCCACTAACAACCAGCAATCAGGGCTTCTTACTGAGCCCCTGTCAGGAGAACTCCTGCTCCTTCTGTCAGTGTGACCCCTTGAGACTCCTATCTGCAGGTGATGCACAAAAAGAAGAGTTTGGAAAATCACTTTTCAGTCACATCCCCACAGAGAGTATGAACTAATAGAGGCAGGTGAACATAATCTATGACAGTGACTTGAGTCAAGACCTCAGCTATTCAGGCGAGACTATTACTGTTAACACAAAGCATTCCCCCTTCCACCACAACCAACTGCCAGGCTGACAAGTCTGACATTCACCCACAAATTGTGACATTTGCTCACAAAATGTTTTTGCATTTCCTCCATCAATGGCACTGTTCACCTGGCATGCTGCTTTTTCCTTGAAAGGGGAGGGATATGGCTTTTTCTGGAAGCATAGGCTGCTTTATCAACTGATTACCTCCTCAAAGCTGGGGTGCTCACCTGTCCAGAGAGCATGAGCAGCAGCTGCACTCCCTGGAGGGAAAGAATAAAGTTGGGATCACACCACTCCTTGCATACACAAGCATTTCAGTGCTTACTGCTGGGACAACAACTGCATTGACTGGCCCTTAAATCCAGGACCCAGCTTTGTGAAGCCACTGCAGCTGGGCTGTGCTGATTCACAGACACTGCTGGCACAGCAAAGGGAGGGAGCTGGAGCATCTCATGTCATATTCAAGATGACTGTCACAAAACCACCACTGGTGAAAAAAACAGACTTTGTAAGCAAGAGACTCCTACATCTGTTTAAGTCTGTGAGGTAAGAGGCTACATGGCTCTGCTATGTGCAGGCTCATCCCTGCTTCAGAAGCAGGAGTTTCAATGTTACCTGAGCAAGCTTTGTATTTTATATGCAAACAATTACATGGTCCAAACATCTGCTCTTCCTTCTGATAGACCTTCCTCAGTTGGGGAAATGAAGGAAAGAAAATTTCAAGGTCTAGACCAAGTGTCTTTCACACAAATGCACTCAGTAGCTCCCTTGTACAATTGTTTCTAGCTGGAGGAGCTTCATATTTCCATTCAGATCTTTCTAGCTGAGTGTGTTGCACCAGCACTGAAAATTAAGAAATGTGAGTCATTACTATTGTTCCTCTTGTTTTCAGAAGAAAAAAATTTAAGGGGGGAGGGGCAACACTTCACTGTAGAATTACTGGAGTGACACTATATCCTTACATTGGAATGAAAACAGCAGTCTTACTTAAATCCTCTCAAGATACCAGGATCTAAGAACAAAAAAGCCCCACCAGGATGGAGGAAGCTGCTTTCATCCCAGCCAGTGCAAGAACCATCTGTTAAGAGATTCACTTACGTTGTTGGAGTAACAATGCCACAGCTGTTCTCCATGAATTAAAAAGAAAGCCAAATCTAGAAAAATTGTGTGTTTCAGAAGACAGTTACAGAGACTCTCTTAATTGCATTTCAAAATGATACAAGGAGGGAAATGCCACTGGCAAACTCCTGTTTTTTCTCTGGAGAAAACACGAAAGCACATAACTTTAACCCAAACCTCACTACTGGACTCCTAAATTTCATAACCCAAGGAATTTCAGTTCATACACATTCTATCCAGTAACAGATTTGAGACCTGTATTAGGGTACTGAACCCTGTGTGCTAAGTATACCTCCCAAAAAAATTACAAATCCATTTGGTACTGAAAACTCTGCCAACAGAGGTGGACATAAGCAAAACAAAGCATAAGGTTCTTCAACCTCCTCCCAGTAACAGAAGCGCTGACCTAGAGGTCTTCTTTTAGCCAAATGAAAGTTCCTCTACAGTTTCTGGTTTTTTTTAATAATAAAAAAGGGCAAGCCTCATGCAAACTGGCATCCATTCAAATCTTATACAAGAACAAGATGTGGATTTTAAAAATGTCCTGTGCCCAAGCCAACTAACATAATTTCTGACAATCCCACTCAAACCATCTCCAAAACAGTCTCAAACTGGGAGCCCCTGGCTCCCAGTGCAGCGAGCAGGTGAAGTCTCTGTATTCAGACCGCTGGCTCCAGATGCCAGCCTCAGACAGGTGAGGTTGACTTCTTTACAGCAGCCAGGACATGACAGATTTAGACAGTGAGTCTAAATAGATTTTAAGACACATTTTCTGCTCTCTTTGCCAAGATGCACGTGGTCCTGAACCCCTACCTGCTCCTTTTGTCCTGTGGCAGCTGTGACTTTGGCACTCTTGTTTCTGCGTGAACACTGTGATGAACCAGTGATGGCTGAAGGTGTGCCGCCCCACAGTCTTTAATCAGTTCAGTCATTGAATTTTCATAAAGCAGCAAACCTGGACCATAAGGATGCTGCTCTGCATAAGGAAAGGGCTTAAAATCCAAGCACAATTGCAGAACACTCAAATTCTAAATTATAATAACTATTTTTCTTTCCTGTACAGAAATCTAATGTATGTTTTTTTTTTTGTTTGGGTTTTTTTTTTTTGTTTTTTTTTTTTTTGGTTTTTTTTTTGCCTTGCAGATACGAAAAGCATGGCCAAGACTAATTAAATCCTTTCAGGAACACTGCCTAATAGATATGGTAAGGCATAGATAAATTACTTTCCCTTGAAACCAGACTAATGTGGAAAAGTCTGGAAATGTTAAAAAAAAATCATGAAAGCATCTAATAATTATTTCAATTAAAAAAAAAACTGAACTGTTCTGCTTTTAAGAAACAGTCCTCTCAACTTCATGGACTCACAGAAAGTTATTGGATGTACAGGCTGTGCAGCACCATAAACTGTAAAGAGCAGGGCTACTGCTCCAGGCTAATGGTGTAATTTTCCACAGGGTGGTTTTCATTTACAATTCACTTATTGTATCTGGAAGTCTAATTGTAGCCAAGTACATTTTCGGGTTGTTCAAAGTCTAATAAAGAACCAAATAGCTTAGAAAGGCAGCTTTAACTTTATAATTAGAAACATTTGCTATTTCAGGTGGCTTCTCCCTAGCATGTTTATAAGTTTCCCAATATACCTTTCAGCATGTTGTAAAAATAAATTATGACAACCACAGAGTGACTCATAGATACAATAAGAAAAAAGGGAGAGGAGTCTGGATAAATCTGAGATGCAGAGCATCTGTATGTTCATAAGCAAAGTGTCTTCTAGTAGAAAGATAGACAAGGAATATCTGCTCTTGATTCCCAGAAGGCCCACTAAACACAAGGCAGCATTTCCCCACACATGAGATGAGAATAGCTTACCTGTCCATGGCAGAAAAATGCTGCGCATTGTCAGCCACCATCCCAGTGTAACCTGGTAGCTACTACCCACTGGAACAGCTAGAGATGCTTCTCCAACCTCTCCATGACCCCAGTTAATACAGACACTCCAGACCCTCCAGTGCTGCTGGCAGCAACCCAACCTCCTTTGGAAGTCACTGGGAGCTGTCTGCAGTGATGGGGCCAAGGCAGGCCAGCCTGCAGAACCTCCAAGTTACACCAGCAAGTGAAACAAGAAGTTCACCGTGATGGGGGATAATCAACACTATTCCTTTGCAGCTAGTTTGGTGAGATCAAGAGCAAAATTAGTAGAAAGCATGTTTCATAACCAATGTTTTTTATATGGGCTCTGGTACAGCAGAATTCAGTCTTTATGAAAATCTGTGGTTTTCTGTCCAAAAAAATATTCTAATGACTCTTGTTTATTATCTTTGCTGAACCAGAAACAAATGTTTTCTACTGTCTCACAAGTTCTCCAACTCCCTAATTTGTCTCCTTGTAAGAGAACCATGAAAACTATGTTAGACACAGAAAACAGCACCTTAAATTTAAAAGGCCTAGAGTCAGTTGTTCCAAGGTTACTGGAACTGTCATAAATAAATGGTTGAATGAAAAGATGAACTTTCTCTTGCTTCCAGGAATTTAAGAGTTAACTCTTCCCTACTGCTGTCTCTAAAATGGATATTAAGGAGCAGTGCTGATCTGCAAATATTTCTGGTTGCTTTATTTTCTGCCCTGTATCATTGCAAGCTATTTTTTGGTATAACTGCCATTGCAAAATATACAAGTAAACACCAAATATCAAGTCTTCTAAAGACTCTCCCTCTTTCCCTCTTTCTAGCATGTCTGGATGTTGCTTCAATCATCCTTATGATGATACAGATAAACTGTACAGATGATACAGATAAACTCTCTTTAAGGACTTTTGTAACAAATACCCTGTGAACAGTGAAAAAAAGGAGGTCAGGAATCTACTTAAAAAAAGAAAGCAGAGCTGGACATAAGCACAAGACCAGACACCACCTCTTCTGAGTAGTTCTGTGTGTGGCTGATGAATCCTCCTGCTGCACTGCTGCAAACCCTGACCTCCTGTCCACCACAAATGCAGCTCTGCATGCCAGCCTGGTCAGGCTGCATACAGGCTCAGTCAGGATGAGGACATGGCTTGGGGAAGGGAGTGGGGGGAGGGCGTTCCTTCCCTTTTCATGCTATTTTTTGGCATTCTGTATAAGTAGATCCATTGCTGATGGCTGTTTTTTCTGTATTGTGTTTTTATCAGTACAGAGCTTCCACGCTTAAGACACAAGACTGCAGACCATTCTTTGCTTGCAGTGCACTAAAGAAACCTGAAGAAAAACCTTTTCTTTCAGTGGTATTGCTCAAACTTTACATTTAATGCACTTCTGCAGCCCACATAGCCTTGTTGAGGGCTCTCACCCTTGCCAAAACAACGAGTAAGAAGAGAATGTAATACCTAAGTTTAAGCTTTTCTCTTTCCATAAATAACAATATGAACATCTCTATACAATCAACATTTAAAAGTTATGTTTTCATTTAACACCTTTTGTATTATTCCCATTAGGTTGCCTGTTTAAACTAACAGAATATTGCAGAGATCATGGAAACCAGCCATCTTGACCATTACACGAAAAAAGTAAGAAATTGTGAATCCTGTACTAAACTGTACTAAAAAGATTCACTATAAAGAAGAAAGAAAAATTCTGACTTTGCAACCTGATAAAATATTGGCTGTAGCCTAATAAAGCAAGCTAGGACTTGAACAATTCAATAAATTCTCTGTTAATTAGGATAGTTTAATAAGAGATTAAAATTAAAATTCTTACAAGTTTCATCATAAGCTTCATTAAGAGAAGCTACGAAACATTAGTGCCTGCCCCACTAAACAGGCCACAGCAGATGGAGAGGCTGGAAAAAAAGCAAAGATGGCCAGAGATTCTGCACAGAGCAGTGCTGTCAGCTCTCCGTCCTGTGGTGTCCATGTCCACAATGCTCCCTGGATACAGGGCATTCCAGAACACATTCATCAGGGCTTTTAGAAATTAGTCTTTTATCTGTGATAAAACACTCTCTTGTTAGAACATGAACTAGCTCTGTGATGAAATGATGTCTTGCTGTTCTCATAACTCCTCTCACTCAGCTATGCTCTGCTCACTACCAGTAGTGAGTGCAGAGCACTGAGATCCAACTGCAGAACAGAGGAGCCTAAAGCTCACCTTAGGCTATTGCTACACGATAGTCAAACACAGAACAGCAACTGAGTGACTATTCATCCATCATCTGTGGCAGGTAAATGACTAATTAGCATCTCCCCAATAATATTTTGCAGAGAAGACTTGGTTTATTACAACCAGACAGCACAATGCTGGCTCTCAGTGCTTAAACTTGCTTGAACCTAACAAGTTTCTTCTGTGTAATTTGCTAGCTATGACATTTCTAAAGATCACCATCTCTGCCACACAAACCACCTCTGCAGGCAAAGAATCAGACACATGTCCTAGGATAGGTACTTCTGCTCTGAGGTTGTTTATTTTATACAGCTGTTAGGTTAAAATCTCTGCAAGATTCCCTAAGGCCAGAGCAGATTGTCTTTGCAGTTAGTTTCTTCAGCAGTTAGTGCTGCCTTGCATGTCATGAAACACTGGGCCATTTTATGCCTGCAGTGCTGTTGTCCTCCTTTTCATCCAAGGCTCCAGCAATTTTCCCATCTCCAGAATGGCCATGGTGCTGCATCATAACACCACTGGCTTCCAGCTAATCAGCAAAAAGAAAGTCAGGGTTTTATGAGGCCATTATTCAGGTCCTACCTGAATATCTGAATTATCTCTGAGCCTGACTTTTTAAAAGTCAGTGTAAAATAGTTGCAGATAACATTGTTGCTAGCAGACTCCAGCAGATAACTTTGGACAGCTAAGATCAGGTAACTGAACCTCTGGAAAGTTTTAGGGACATAATAATACCCTGGCCATAATGACAGGCAACACACACCTGGTTACCTCAACTGCAGCAGTTAACAGAAGTTTACAGAGAACAAATTTTAAAAAATATTTCTTTCAAGCTTACAGTATCTTTAAGTGTATTCCCAGGCTTAAGGTAGAGAACAAGAAATGTAGGGAAAAGAAATGGAAATGCTAGAGATTAACTAATTTTAGAACCAACCACATGCTGTTTGCTTGCAGCTGGTGAGTGACCTTTGCATTATTCTCAGCTAGCAGGAAATTTCTATCTACATTAACAAGCAGAATATTGTTCACTCTTCCAACACGATTTACTTTAAAGGCTTTCTTGCACATATAGACCTCAGTCATTTTCTGTGCACTTCTTCTCATTGTCTGCTCATCTCAGTGCATTTGAATCAGTGAAGTGGCTTGCAGCAGTGGTAGCAACCATGTGGCAGCTCTCTCAAACAGAACACTCTACTCAGACACTCAGACAGTTTTAAATGGGAATGGAGAAGGAGGGATCCTTCACCCTTCACAGCTCTTCTGCAACAGGCATTTCCAGATGGTCACTGCTATGAGGCAGTTACTTTTGATCAGGGATTCACCCCAATTTTTCTGAGATTATTTTAGCAATGAAGGATTTAATGTATGATTAGATGAAGACAAATGGGGTGCCATTCGTTGCACACATATCGTTCTCATTAAACTCAGTAATGGCTGTACACAGACGTGACTGGGTTTCCAGATTTTAACTGCAACGTGCTAAAATATGCTTTCAGCTACAACCAAGCACTTAAAAAGGAAGCTGAAGCACAGTGACAAATCACTGTCTTTAAAATATAAGTGGAAGGAGGTCCTAATTTAATTTTATAGAAATATTCTTCTGGTTGTTTTCTGTACTGCAGAAAGCCTTTCTGTGTGAGGTACCAAAGTGTTCTCCACTGGACTAGAAAAGTCCAATCCCATCTAACTGGAAGTGATGGCAATGATCCTGCCCACACAGCACCTTCTCCCTACTTTGCCCCCACACCCACAGCATGCTGCTGTCTCCAAGAGTGGCTGCAATTCTGCAGCAGGGAAAGCAGGTGTCACTGTAACAAGCGCTGAATGAGCTGATACTTAATTACAAAGAAACAAGTGGAATTTAGCACAGCATCCAGTAATTTGATGGCTTTCTAGCAGATAGCAAGGGAACATCGTTTGGATGCTGGAAAGCCAGTCCAAGTCACATGAAAACATTTCTGTTTGACAATGGACCCAGGCCCATGTTTTTGGGCACAAACTCTTCATCTCATTTGGGAATACCAAGTGTCATCTTTCGTACCATGGCTATGCCTCCTCCAAGAACAGGTTGGTTGGTTGCAAATGGCCCATTCCTCTCTGTTCTGCTGCACCTCTGCCAGCTGCTGACTCACAGTCAGGGAGCATCCCTTCCCTCCTTTTACTGGCTAAGAAGGATCACTGGCTGGCTCAGGTTTGCAGAGACCTCATGAGGTCACCTGGTCCAATTTCCACTGCTCAAAAAAGGCCACCTAGAGCTGGATGCCCAGGACCACGATGAGATGGCTTTTGAATATCCTCAGGCATGGAGACTCCACCTGCGTGGGAAATCTGGACCATGCTCCACCAGAGAAGAGCACATTTCTGTTGCCACCCTACTACCTGTATTCATCTCCCAGGACAAACTGAGGCAGCCAAGCAATGCTCTGCTGCCCTAAAATGTAGAGACCTTCCCTAAAGAAATCACCAGTGAAAATTCCTACAGCATTGTTGAATACAGGAACTCTGGCTTATGCTAGGTCTGAGGCATTCAAGTCCCATAAGTATACATTCTTTCTAGTAAGAAGACACTGAACCAGCTAGGGAAAACAGCCAATTAAACATTTCCCTGCAGGTCATAACCATAGCTAGAAATTCTTAATTAACAAGCTAAAACTCATTTACAAAAGGCTTATTAACATTTTTAGGACTGGTATACTCAGCCTGCCAACCAGAAAATAGCCTGAAACACCATATGGGAGTCACCAGATTTTCCTTTTGTATTTGTCTCAGTTCACAGACAGCAAGTTTCAGAAGGAAGCATCTAACCAGCTGAAAGTTTATTTATCTGAGGAGTTTTTTAAAAAAATAATTAGAAGAGTTTTTAAAGCTATCATTTATAATTTATTTTGGAAACTATGACAAGGTATTTACTGTCCAAGACAGTGATTTGAAGGTTTTGACTTATTTAAGGATCAGTGGCTTTATCTGATCATCAAAATGAAAGAGCATCTGGATTAAAAAATTGGACTTGTCAATCTGTCGATTTGTTTCTTGAGATTAACTCAGGTGCCTTAATGTTGTAAGGCACTGATGAAGTACAATGCAGCTTTTTACCATGGTGTCCTCTGGTTTAAATTGTAGATTTTATGAGCTGTTGCTTATGTAAGCCAACACAAACGGATATAGGAGGCCAGAACTCTGTTCCTAACAGAGAGATGACCACATCTACCAGAAAAGCAAATTTTTCACATGAAAGCAATGAAGCCCTGACCCCTTTGCTTCCACATGTGAGGTACGCAGTGCTGTCCTCCGTCTGCAGACAGACAGGACTTTCATGACATCTTGAGCTCTGCCCACCAGCAAGCACAGTGAGAAGAGATGTTCTGGGTACTTCTGTTAGAGTGAAGAAAAGAACTGTGGGCAGTAAAAATTAGCAACACCAGCTCTGCTTTACTCTGTTGATTTTCGAACAGTGTGAATAGCAACTATCAGCTATTAAAAAAGACAAATCTAAAAAATGGTCGAGGAAAAAGACAATGGAAATTCTCTCTTGTTCACAACCCAGACAATATGGCTTCAAAGACACAATGCTCCTTCTGTCCAGGAATAAAACCAGCTAGAAGATCCAACTCGGATATCTTATTTTCCATAGACACTGACTAAATGGAGCTCCAGAATACTAAAGAGCAAGATCACTTCAGCAGGAATCATGACATATTTTAATTCCAGCATGACCCACAGCAGACAATGAAACTTCTCTCCCCTACTCTTTAGTCTCAGAGCTCCATCTCTGAGATACCAGATGCATAAGTATGTTTCATGAGCTTTATATGAATTTCAAAATTCCTTTGCTGCCCCACCTCTCCAAAACTCTCCCACACAGAAAGTCTGTGTCCGAGTCATCTTGTGACTTTTTTCCCAAAGTCAGATAGGTCTGCAATATTGGAGAAAGGGGAGAAATAGACTTCAGAGAAAATGAACATGCTCTGTTGGCCTCAAGTGCTGTACCTTCTCTCCACTTTCCACCATCCTAAGCCAGCTTAGAAAATGCTGCCTCATTCTGGTTATGAACAGTCAGTAAGAAGGACCCCTGGAGGATGAAGGTGTACAGATTGCAATGACTTACATTTCATAGCTCCATCTGATGAGAATGAGATGAGCTTCCCCTGCACTGCAGTGTTATAGAGGGTAGCTCTGAAAATAAAGATAATGGGATAAAAGCTACATCCACCAAGACCCTTCCTTCCCTGTTTGAATGAATCAAGCAATTAGTGGTTAGCACAACCACCCCCAGAATGCAGGCTGGTGACAGAAATAGGAGAGGTGCCCTGGGCTGTGCTGAGAGAACAGCTTGTCTCCACAGGGATAAGCAGAGCACAGTGAACTGCCTTCCCTGAGGTGACCAAGCCAACAAAGCTCAGTGTGCCAGGGCTCAATCTGTAAGTGTTGTGTGGTGGAATAACACTTTTTAGTCCACAGCATCACCCTCTCTGCTGACTGTCAGCATCTGTCCCACCCCTGATTTGGCTACTGCTTTCAGAGTCTCTCCACAGGCTGGAAATGTTCAGGACTTCCTTGTCATCCACCATACGAGAACATGTTTGCACCAAGTTCCCAGGGCGTGAAACACGCTGAGATCATTACCCAGCCCTGCTGTGAGAGGCAGATGGTTTGCACTGAATCTGGCTGGTAGGCTGCTAGTCACACCCTTCCCTGCCCATGCCAGGTGAGGGGCCTGAGGAAGGACTGCTCACAAAGCCAAACTGCCATGGCACTGCTCTCCCATGGAACGTACACACACAAGTAAGGACAGGTGACAGATCCGTGTGCACGGGCACAGTCACTGACCTTTGTAACAGAACATCAGAGCTGCAAGGGTGAATGAATTTTTATTTTGATTTAGATTTTGAAATTAATTCATACAAGGAAAAGAAGGAACTCTGCTAATAACAATGGAGCACAGCAGGAACTGAGGCGCTGTATTCTGTTATGATGTGGTGGTAGCTGACTCATTTAAAGGGTCTGAAACACTAGTGCAGGTTTCTCCAATACTGTTCTTCTCCAAAACAGATCTTCCATTCCATTTAAGTCTGTGAGAGAGGGAAGAGCCAGCATTATTGCAAATGAGCAATTTAATCTGTTGCTTAGATTTTTTTTAACTCACCTTCCACGTGAAAGAAATCATAACCTATAATTAATAAAAGAAACAAACCAACCCCCAAAAAGACACACTAGAAGAACCTTAACAACCATTATATAGCGGAACATTGGGCTACTGGGGACAATAGGAGATGCATCAGAGAGCCAGGGACAAAGAAACTGAAACACAGGGTAGAAGGGACAATCTTACAGCCTCAAAAACAAGATGAAAGTTAACAACACATGATGCTCTCAGAGGGGCCTTTTCTGAACCATTTCATACCATTCTGACTTGCAAGTTGTTATCGGGTGGTTGTTTGATGACACCAATTCACAGCCCGATTTTTTCTCTTAAGATCAAGCTCTCCTAATTTCCTTCTAAAATGTAACAGGCTGTTGTCTGACTAGGAAAACTAAAGAAACTTGGTTACATAACAATTTGTTTACTTGCTCTTCAATACCCCTCCTAGTACACCACTGTTAGGAAGAAGAAGCATTGCTCAGACCCAGACTGCATGGTACAGTTTGCAAGCAGCTGCCATGCAAACCCTAGCTTGCCTGAATTCTGCTCATCCTTTCCGCAGTTGGACACTCATTTGGGTCTTTTCTACTCTAATGCTGTGTTTTTAGTGAACCCTGAAATATGGCATCCTAATTATCTTTCAAAAACAGCTCTAAAATTGGCTTGCATCAAACAACAAAAACGTATGTCAAAGAGAAATGGACATAATCACTGGCACATAAGCCTCCTGCCCTTCTGCAACCAAACTGTGTCATGGAGGGAGGATCTGCACTCCAATCATTATCTCATGACACCCCTCCACGTTTCCACATACTGCTGAAAATATGCTGTTGTTTTCCTGACACACAGGAAAATGAGATGCTTCAAACTAGTACTTACCCCTCAGCTAAGCGGGGCAAATCAGTGGCATTCTGGCATTCACCTGCATTCCAATCCAGATGAGGGAAGAGTGTAAGAGCATTTACCTCTAGAAATCTGAACAATACTGAACAACTGAAACTTCATGGGCTTTTGTGCACATGCCTAAAAAAATGGAAGATATTAGTGAGAGATTTCCCAGGGCCGCTTTTTCTCTCTCCTTCCCTATCACGCATACATCAAGACACAGCCTCTGTATTAAAGTCCTCTTCTACTCACCCAAAGCTATTAAAATGCATGTTTTTCATTTCTAATTAGACTCATTAGGTACAGATGTGCTTCTTTCAAGCCAAATCATGCATTTACAAGGGTCACCCGACCAGTCCTCCATAGAAATTAAAGCATAGTTCTACATTTGGAAATCAGTTCTAAAAATATTATTGCAGAATCCACAAATCTTAATGGCCTAGATCAAACACACTCCACTTAAGTCCTCTAAGAACATCTTCCTGTTGAGCAGTGTGCACTCTAACCCTGTGGCAGAATCCTTTCCTACACTCAGAACTTTTTAAAGACTCACAGACATTTTGTGGCAAACAGGGAACTGGCAGTGTCAGAGACTGCGTGATTTGACCTGCACCCCCTTCAACTGCAAGTGATGCTAACATGAAGCATGATGATGACCATCCAGGCCTGGACTGAGCTGCTCTTATAAAAGGAGCATCTTCCCACCATGGCAGGTGAGAGCTAACCCAGTCAGAAAACTGCAAGAACACCACTACCATGAGTCAGGACCATTCTCTGCTTGAAGTTCTGGGAAGACAAACTCATTCTTTGTAGTTTGGAATTCCAGCTCTTTATGTCCAGTTCTCCTCCTTATTTGCTCTGTATTACCCACTCAAAGTTTTTAATTCTTACAGAGAAAATCCAGGAAGGCCTCACTTCCTCAGACCAACAAGCCTTTGAATCATGGATGTGTTACTGGTAAAAATTTGCTGACTTCACAAGAGATTCTCCTTGGAAAAACATGCCTGCCCTACACACAATTGTGACCCTTTCCCCCAGTTTCACACAGGGCACTGTACTGTGCCTATGGTGGTGCCTATGGTGGTGCTAAAAGAAGGATTTTCAGGCCTCAGATTCCCCCCAAATTCCAGCCTATCCTACCAGCACTGCAGTAAGCCACGACTGAATAACTTTATGGCTCAAGATTAGGATCAAAACTATTGAACGGAGACACTACAATACAATGTAGGCACTACTACAACAATACAATGATTGTTCGTCCATGGACAGCTAATTCTGGAAGGAAAATTTATTCTCCTTTTTGTAGTGATTCCATGAACAGACATTATTTTATAGTGAGAAAAAACACAGCCATGTTGGAACAGTTGAGTCTTTATCAAAGAGCTTTATGAAACAGCAAGTAGTGCAAACACACATTTATTAATGAGAACAACAGAAACTCAATCAAGAGAACATGCTGAAATAGAACGCTCCATCAGCTTTACAGAACAATAGACTGGAGACTAAGCTGTACTGTACTGATCAGAAGAGTATGAAGGCACAAGGCTTCACCAGGGTAGAATGACCTGTTACACAGAAATGGCAAGGGAAAACACATCTCTGCTCCCTCTAGTATATTTTTGCAGCACTGGTTTTCATTGCTTGGAATTGCAAGGTAAAGATAGAAGGATGCGTTTAAGTGATTTATACCCCTGTTAACATCAGTGACTTAAAAATAAAATCAGCAAGCACGGAACATAAATTTAAGTCATTAACTTCCCATTTATGCATTACTTTTTACTCTGATGACTGGCCTTTCTTCATTTTTCAAGCAAGGTTAACTTTCACTTTGCCACTAAATCTAGACTTACAGTTACTATTTCTGCTACTGGTATCAGTGTGCAAAGAAAAGTAATCATCCATTGTTATACTTTCCAGACTCTGGTGTCACAATAACATGAATCTGATATCCCACTCCTCAGTTCCTACTCTGCTACCGAAACTATGGAACAGAAATTGGAGGTATAGTGCACAAATACAGCTTTTAAAAAGCAATAAAAAACAAGCCTTAAAAATCCTGTACATGTAAGATTATAAATCCATTTTGAAGCAATGTGTTGTAAAATTGATCAGATTTCTGACCACAAATCAACAAGATCTCAGAAACAGGTCTCTGCCTTAGTCCTCTTTCATGGGTTGATCTGAAAAAAAAAAGAAGCTTTCTTTCTTCCCTTATTGTCTCAATTTCCCAATTGTGAAATTATTATAAGTAAACTGAAAATCTTTCTCATGCTCCTGAAGTGAATTACCAAAAAAACTGTGGTTTTGCATGTCAAATCTAGGTACCATGCATTCATCTAGTGACTTGTGCAGTTTGCTAGTTGGACCATGAAGTGTGGATATCCCTGGTTCTCTGAATGTCTTCTTTATACAGTAGAAAGTTTATTTCATTCAGGTTTAAATATTTGTCTCAAATCTTTAAAATATCTGATCACATGTTTAAAAGTGAATTCAATTATGTTAGCCAGCAAATTGCCTGGCAAGTTCCATGTGATTACCTGTTACCTGGCAGACATCACTGGGCAGAGAGTGCAGCAATGAGCAACAGTATCAGAATACAAATTTCAAATTCAAGCATCTCTCTCTCTTCTTAAAAAGCATGTGTAGTAACCACTACATTTCCTAATTCTGTGGTAGTATTCCCAGAAACCTTTCTTTGCACCTTGATATCAATATGCTTCTCTGCTCAACTGTCTTTCACACAAGAACTCCTGAAGTGGCTGGTTTAAAGAAAAAGAAAAGTCGGAAACTGTCAAGAAAACAAGCTAACAACTAATCAGACACTTTTGAAGCCTCTCTCTTTGTTTCCAGGGAGCAGAAGTGTGTGTTGTTCAGACTGGACAGGACACTTCTATATACACCTATCCAGATCCTGCTCTACTCCAGAAGCAGAAGTAATACTGTTTATTCAAGGAAGAGGTAAAAACAATTCACAGTCTTCAGTGTTTGTACAAAAATCAACACTTTCTGTTTTTGAATTCTGTTCTGCTGACAACCAGGTGTTTCGAAATGCACTGCAGAACAGGCAATTCTTAGGAAACCAGGGTCTTTAATGCTTTAAGTGATTAACTGAGTGACTTACCTCCCCATGAATGTGTCAACAAGAGTTTCTCAGAGTGTAATTTAAAATAAGGTGGCCAATAAAGCTGGAAGTTGCTCAAATTTGAAGGCAATTTTTATGGTGCCATTGCTTTTGGTTTCTAATATGTTGATTTCTATACCTGTACTGTGAAGGGGCCAGCCGGGACTGTGTAACCCAACTTATAGGGACAGGAAAATCAGAGTGGTCTAGCAGGATGCAGAGGCCTCTCTCTCTGAAAATTCTGAAAAGGGACGTAAATTTATGTTGAATTGTTTAGAAAACAAAGTTTGTGCTGAGAGGACCACTCAAGGTAGTGTATTTAATATTCCCAAAAATGTTCACTCCATTTCACCAGATTTTTGTGGCAGATTTGTGTCTACCAAGGTTTCTGAAACTCTGACCTTGGAAAAGATTTGACTTTCATGGGCTGTGGCTTTCTGTCAGAAGCCTCATTAGAAGTCAATGGCCTCTGGCATTTCTTTATCAGTGCTACTGCTGCCTAATTACAGCCTAATTGGTGTTTCCCATCCCACTGTACACCCAACAAGCCTGTGGCTCCCTCTTCTGTGTGTGTCTGATGAATGAGTTGTTGATTTGCAGTTCTCCAGGGTCTCTTTCCCTCTGCTCTGCTGCACAAGTAGCCTGTGTCACGTCTCAGGTAGTCCCATGACCTGTGTGCTGGTACCTGCTGTCACCAGGTACACCCTGTCACACAAAAACACCCTCACAAGCCTCTGCTGGGAAACGTAGCTGCTTCACCTCCAGTCTCTTGCAGACACACACAAAGCCTGGTGGCTCTCACACCAAGGACAGAAGCCTGTAATTGCACACAAGCACACCTGGATTTATACCAGTATTTGAAGTAAGATCTGACCCCATGGCAACCTGAAGTAATGTGGGGGAACAGCACCAGAAGGACTGGCAGCAAGAAGGCAGCTTAGGACAGGCATCTTTGCTGATACCTTTGAAAGCAAACTAGCTGATCTGCAGAACCATCAGACAAAATAGTGTCATCTTAATCTCGACCAAACCCACTCCCAAGGCAGGAAAATCTCAACTCTCTGCTGAGCGCAGCTGCATGGATGTCCAGGAATAAAAAGGCTGTGTCATAGAGTCGAGCCTTACACATTGGCCAGGAAATGACACTGCATGTTCAGTCCTTTGGGGCTACTTGTCCTGAGAAACAAAACCCTGCATTGCAGGTCTAAGCCAGCAATAAGGCACAGCCATATTACAATGAATTGGCACCAACTTTTTAGATACCTTTTTTCCATACAACATGCTGACATAGCAATGGTCTAGCAGAGACTTGTATTTTAGCTCACGTTTTTACTACATTTGATATTTCTGTCCTGAAACAAATACTTATTAGAAAAAAGGTCCCAAGCAGTTTCTTCTGTGAACCCAGTCCTCCACAATCATCTGGCAAAATCTTAAATCACTGTTTGTCCTCTTATTGACTTTCTTATTTTATAGACACAGTCAAGGCATATAAGTAATTTAAAACTCTGATCTGATGGCTTTCATGGGGCCATTGCTGAACTCTTCCATTGTTTTCAGTTTTTTTTCAGAGTCCAATACACCATGGCTGCATAGGAGTCACAGAATGCACCAAAACCATCTGAAAAATGTTTACTGAGTAAAATTATTTCAAGGAAAAACAGGACAAATACCAGAGGCCAATCCACACAGCTTGATCATTTTCCCTACAGCTGCAGGATGCAAAAATCCTCCTCCCAAAACACCTTTCAGATAGTTTTTAAGAGGAAACATGGCAGCATAGCTGGCAATCCTGCTAATCTGCAAATTAATCTACAGACTGCCCCCTGTAATCACTGCCCTGAACAAATAAGAAAGATGCACAGCTCCATACAATATGCAGTAGCACTTAGAATTTGCTTGGAAATCTAATTACAGTTTAGTTCAGCAAGTACCTGTAAAGGGAAATCACATTTTCACCCCTATTTTTTAAGCAAAGCCACTTGTAGTCAGGTTTCCACGCTGCAACCCTGTAGTTACTGACAAAACACATCCTTTAGGAATCATAAAACTGCAGCCAAATAAATGGACATCAAATAATCCCACTCCTGGCTCTCTCTCCACAAGTAACCTGTCCGGAAACATCTGGAATTTGTTAGAAAATGAAGATACAAGTCCAAGAGGCAATACAACCTCTTCATGACCAGCAAGCAACTCTTGGATAGCTTAGAGGCAAATCTCTTTCAAGTGGTTAAAACATTTTCAGTGCTCTTAGGGTACTATCTGAGTTAGTGCAGTGCAACTGAAAGACAAGTCCACTTAGCTTTAAATAAGCTACCCGAGGTATATTTTCATCCAAAAAGCACAAAGCTCACTGAAAGCTGAATGACCCAACTTTTGGGGTGGTTACGCAGTCCTCGAAGGCTCCACGCTGGCATGTCTGGACCAAGATGCTCAGCTTACCATTAATTGAGGCATCTCTACACCATGCCGGAGTCTTGTTGTGGTTGCAGGATGATGCACTCTCAGATATGCCTGGAAGTGGAGAAGAGCACCATACCCCCATTCACTTTCTCATGTGGTTGTAAACAGCCACTACCGAAATCAACAGATCACATCATATTGCATACTGGACAGGAGGTTCCTTCCAGGAAAGAGACTTAAGAAATCCACTGAAATAAAATTATATGAGTTCATAATGAATGAAATAGTTCCATCCCAGCTAGCTAAAGGACACGGACAAATCATTCTGTTTTAAGAGAGAAATTTTTATAGAAATAATTTTTATTTCTGGTAAAGGCATATTCATATACTTCTTGCCAATATAAAAGTTAAAGACATTCAGAACTGTAGGTCCTGTATCAAGATAGCTTGTAACAACACCCTGTCCACAGGAACAAGAGGACTGCTGCTCAGGGAGAGCAGAGGATGTAGACCTCACACTTGCAAAAGGCTCTTTCTAGCCCATGTTGGCTGCTCTCCACCATGACTTCAGCAAGACCAACCAGAAGCTAGAAAGATAAAAATCAATGCTGCATGATTACATTAGAGATCATCTCTGGAACACAAGTGTCTACCTCTCAGGAGCTATAAGGTTGCCTACACTGTTTCATTGTCAGGAGAGAAATAATTTTTCTTTGAGTTGTTTTCACTGGAGAACTCCCACTGCTTCTAGAAGAGTCACGAGCTGCTGAGCTCCAGTGGCAAGTTCTTGAACAGTTTATTAATTTAGTCTTCTTTTTTCCTCATCTGCATAGGTTTCTTAGGAGATGGCCAATACCTCCACAGGGAGACCTGCCAGAACCTCAGAGAAACTCCTGAAATGTGAAACCCAAATCCACGTTTCACCCTTAATAACAGAAGATGGGCATTTTGTGATTCCAGTGTGTTTGTCCCTGACCACACCAGGAAGCAAAGGAAAGACAGACTTAAACAGAGAACTTCTTCCACAATGGAAAGATGTTTAAAAAATAATCACTTGAGACCAGACATCAAAATCCCTGATCTTGTTAGCATTGCTTCAGTGTCCTCAAAGGGCTGTCAGAACTCTCTTCATCTATGGGAAGAAACCTTGTTTGTACCAGAAAGACAATGGAAACATTAAATGTAAATCTAATATTCAGTGAGTTTACAACATGTTGGTTGCCCATAGCAATAAAAGGGCAGTATCGCCAGACTCTGCTTAAATGAGACTGCAATTTTAATCAATATTAACTGAGTGCACATCCAACCAGATGTTTATTCTTGACACAGAGCTGACATTTATGTACAACTGTCAGGTTCAAAAGCTATTTTTCTAACATCCAAACCTGAGAATACTTAATTATACAGTGGTACAGCGCCACACAATTATTCTGTTCTTAATCAACACTGCATATAGAAAGTTTAAACCTTACAAAGAACAATCTAGAGGAGCATGAGACTCTTTCCTGGAAGTCTGGGTAAAAAGTCTCTTGTCTTGACCAGAAATTTTTACTGATTTTGCCTCGTCAGGATGTTTCTGTGACTCTTACCCACGTTCCACATATTTTGGGACAGAACTGAACCCCTTCAGCACCAGTTGTCCAGGTTCATTCAGTGTCCCTTTTTCAGTAGCTCTTTAGTAAAGACAGGTTCACAGACAGAACAGACTCAAAACATTTGGAGAATAAGGTTTTTTGCACTGATTTTATAACTCATCCCTTCAGCAGACCATTGTGGATGGAGCTTTGGCACAATTTTTAGCTTAAACAGGAAACCACAGAATATTCTGAGCTGGAAGGAACCAGGGATCATTGAGTCCAGCTCTTACTGCTACGTGTGTACCTGCTATGCCAAAACAGCAGAACAATAGCTTGCAGGAAGGCTTTGCCTTGCATGCCCTAAAGTATTTGAAGTATTCCAGCGTACCCAAACTTGTCAGAGGCCTGCAGGTAGCAAAGGAACCACCACACAGCCTCCCACCATCCACTGGATAATTAACCAGATGGCAAGCCTGCAACAAAGCCACCATGAGGCAGTCCATGTTCCTGTTCACTGAACCTTGTAATGCAGCTTAGTTTCTCCAATCTAAATACCAAGCCCTGAAAGCTGCTGTATCTCTAGCCCATTTTCTAGATAACATTAGGTATCCAGAAGGGAGCTGTTTGAATTAAAAATAGGATGTGTCACATTAAGCCATTGGCACATTCTATAAAAGCCAGGGAAAGTATTTTTAAGAAAGCACTCTAAACAATATTGGTTGTTTTTCTTGCTACTTCTGTAATCCAAGGGGGATTCAGCACAGTAAAGGCTGCCCTGTGGCAGAGTTCTAGTGAGAAAAGTCCAAGTTCAGCACCATAAACATTGCTAAATCTATAGAAATCATTGTCCAGGTTATGAGATGGTGATAAGGACTTCCAAGAGCAACTCCTCTGGCAAATAGAAGGACTCCTTGCCAGTTGCTTCACCAGCAACTCTTAACCCAGCTTTAAACCATAGGTTTGTTATCAAAAGCTTTAGCTCAAGAGTCCCACAATGTGCAGTATTAATTCAGCTGACGCTGAGGCTGGTTGGTGCCCTGTCCTGTAATGTTTCCTGGCATGTATGATCACAAAGTCACCTCTGACTGTAACATTCAAGACTGTGACCATACAACTTGCTGTGGAACAAGTGACAGAAGCACACAGCAACGCTGCATCAGGAGCAAGGCAGCTAAGTTTACATATTAGTGTAAACTTAGCTAAAACACATGCTGAAGATGTTACAAACCAGCCACTGTAGCATACATGTACAAACTGGTTTTCCTTAAATTGAAATGTCTGTGCACTATTACTGCCAGCCAATGCACTGTGAAACTCTTTCTGTTTCACCAGAGCAATGTCATACTTTTAGATACTTTCACTGACACTTCGAGCTCTAATATTTCACCCTCTACAAGTACTTCTGGAAGGGAAACATCTAGTAGCCAACAAAAGCTTGTTGCAGTACCAAAGCCAGCATCTAAGGAAAAACCAGAGCGATGACCAGCATCCCACGTAGGACTAGGTACATCCTTCTTATTAGAAAAAGTTATTGCAATAACTCAAAGCAACATAAAGGAGTAATTTTCTCTGCACTGGCAGCTGTAAGAATCTCAATCATTCCATTGTACCAACCTAATAATAATAGTAATAAGGCAGATTTCAAGGAAATATGTTGCTCTTCTCATAAACCTACCAACTGAGGTTCGGAACAAAACAAAAAGGTAAAGGTTTCTCGTTTATTTTTTATTTCTTGACTTCAGAGGCATGAGGGAAAGAAAACCAGAGAGAAAAGTTGAAAGAAAAACATCTATTCAACATCAAATCTTCCTAGCTAGTGGTAGAATTCTATCAATACCATAGAGGAGAGACCCCTATAAGAAAATAGTGGTAAAGGCAGGAGTTACTCAGAGTAACATAAAACAATAACAAGGCTAGAAGAGCTGGTTACTCACGTTTTTTAGCCCTTCACAGAGCACAACTTGAAGGGCCCTATCCTGCAAGACAGGACAGAGACCAATCTCAATAACAAGTAAAATGCCTTCCACCTCCTTACTCAAAGGTATGTAGCCCTTTGAAATGGCTTGGGGTTTTGGTTGTTTGGTTTGGGTTTTTCAAGGTATATAAAGAGACTGATACAGATCTTCTGTGTACTGGGGGATGTGCAGGTTTATCAGCAGCTCACTACCTTTGTGAGACTGAAATCAGTTCACAATTCAGTGCCAGACCTGCACCCATGGCAGAGTAAAGCAATACCAAAACTTCCACTGACCGGGAGGTACCAACTCATTAAGAACCCTTAAGATGTTTTTCTCTCTCTCTTCCCCTCCATCACTGATGCTGAGATTTCAGGCACCAATCCTGAAGATAGCGCTATTCTCAATTCAGAGCTTTTTGATGTGCGTTCATCGCTTAGCACACCCCTCTACCCTAAATAAAGTTTTTGCTCTTTTTTGATACAAATCCAGTTGAGTTTCAGAGCAGGAACTCTAATAAGGAAACAATAATTAGGCTGAAATAGCTAGACATAGCTGGTGGTTTTCCAGGTGATCTGCCAAACCAAAGGAGGGCCAGGTTTACAGAGCCACTTATTTCACTCCAGCAAGCAGTAAAAGAATTTTTAAATAAGTCTCAGTGTTTTTTAAGTCCTTTCCCCACCCTAATTTAGAGGATTTACTAAGATACGTGTAAATATTAACAAGTAGAAACTGGACATACTCAGGAACTGCTAAATCATAGAGTCATCATAGATTCATAGAATGGCCTGGGTTAGAAGGGACCTTAAAGATCATCTTGTTCCAACCCCCCTGCCCTGGGCAGGGAAACCTTCCACTAGACCAGGCTGCCCAGAGCCCCATCCAACCTGGCCTTGAACACTTTAAGGGATGGGACATCCACAATTTCTCCAGACAACCTGTTCTAGTATCTCCCCACCATCATAGTAAAGAATTTCTTCCTAATATCTAATCTAAACCTACTCTCTTTCAAATTGAAGCCATTCATCCTTGTCCTGTCACCACATGCCCTTGTAAGAAGCTCCTCCCCATCTTCCTTGAAGGCTCCCTTTAGGTACTGGAAGGCTGCAATTAGGTTATCTCAAAGCCTTCTCTTCTCCAGGCTGAACAATCCCGGTTCTTTTAGCCTGTTCTTGTATTAGAGATGCACAACTCCTCCTTTTCAACTTTTATACTTCCAGGGTTGTTTATTTTTAAAAATAAAGTTTCTGCAAGAGAAAAACAAGTAGTTTTAAAATAACTTCAGAAGACATCCATCTGGTCCTTCCAGCCTGTAACAAGTGACTACACTTAAAGAAGTGTCTAAGAACTGTTGACACCATTTAGGAGAGGTCCTACCTATACATAGTTTCTACCACAACAAGGCCATGTCTGTTAGGGGCCTCTTTCCCTCTGAAGGAGATTGCACATTCCACCAGAATGCAAGTGACAACAGCAGAGTCCCATCCTTCAGATAGGAACCTTCCAAAACTAACCAAGCAGCTCTGGTTTAGTGCTGTGTGTGCTCACCATCAAGCACTGCCTGCACCATCTGATGCACAGTGAGACTCTAGTTCAGGCAGTGTTTGCTTACAATAGACTTTGGCTGCGTGCAAACACTCGCGGCATTAACTCGAGGTCATGCTGACAAACACAGCAAAACTTGGAAACTCAGGGAAGGATGACAATAGATTTTGAAAAATCTGACCCAGCAATAGAAAATGGCAATTGACAGAACTAATGGAGGATGGACTGAGTAAAGGATGGTATTTCCACATGTGTAAAAATATTTTGAAGTTGATTCTGGTGATAGTGACAGATCCATAAGGACATTCACTATGCACTGCAACACAGGATGGGCAGCACTACTATGTGGCAGGGAAGCAGCGCTGTCTTTGAAGAACAGGCATAGCTCCCTCTAAAAACTGATTAGACACATCATGTTTGTTAACCCCCCCAAAAAAAAGGCTGAATGAAGACTGCGAAATTACCAAGGTAGTCCTTTGGAAGTGAACACCATTAAATTTCATATGATTTACCAGTGAAGCTGAATGTTATGTTTTTATTATCACTGGCAATCAGCAGAATTAAATCCCATCCCCTAGTAATGCCCCAGGAAGAGTGCTTCTATTTTTGCATAATAAAAAGAATGTACTGACTTCAGCCCTGAAAAATTAAAGGATTTGTCATGTTTATCAATTAAGACCACAGCCTAAAGTACAGCTTCAGACTACTAAGGGAAAGTTCTTCAGTCCTGCTAAACCAAAAGAACAAGTCTGCAATATCAAGGGGATAAAAGCTCAGCAAGGGTCTAATACACTTCAGAATGTCAAGCTTGGAGTGGTATTTAGCAGACCTGCTTCATCCAGGCCTCCTGTCTCTCTGTGTGTCAGCATGAACACGTTATCACCGTTGCAAGTGACTGCTGGCAATTCCCTGTGATGTTAATGAGTTCTGAATTTATGTAAAGTCTCCCAGTTGGTGCTTCCGCAAAATCTACCAACAGAGAGATACCAAGGCAGGATACCTGTGGTAAAAGCATCTAGCTTTCTCCCAGTCATTAATTAATATAGCAAGCCAGACTCCAGTGGCCACTTGAAAATCTTTCAAAACGCATAATCGACTGGCCTAGAAAAAAAGAGTTGACAAAAATGCATCACAACCCTATTTTGAGGTCCTACATATCTATTGAAAAAACTTTATGACATATTCCTATAATCTGATGAATCTTTCACAAAAGGCAAATCAGAAACCAGAAATAAAATGCTTGCTCCTCAACGCAATTAGGATTTGCAAAAAGCTGTCAGGACCTTGTGCAATCAAGTAAATCTGCAACGACAGAATAACGTCACAGCTTTTTTATAGAATTATCCATGGTCATTCAGAATCACAGCCACTGTCAAATATCCATGGCTTAATAAGAAGGAGGAAATTAGGTAATTAAGTGAGCCAGCATCAAACACACACCTCTTACGCCACTAAAAGAACCTTCTGCTTCTCCAGCCAGGTCCTCGGACATTAGCCACCATGCTTCCCAAAAACCAGCACTACTATGCAGATTGTACAAAATATTGATTCAAGAGTTAATCATTTGGATAAGCAAGGGGAAACTTTGGGACTTTTGGAGTCGGTACCATGAAATACTGGTTTTTCAGATCATAGTTGAAGAGAGAGATGGCAAATACATTCTCCATCTCATATGCAGACCCAATAACTGGGGTCCCACTCACTGAAAAGAGTCGAAATGTGCACTTAATCCACCCATTTGTTAAATGGAGCACAACTTATGAAACTAAGCAGAAAGCACCGCTCCTAAGTCAGTACGGGAGCACCTCTAATCTTTTATGTGCCAGCAGTTAACCTCGTGGAAAAAAACTTTTCTTACTGGGTTGGATTCTATGTGAAGAAATTTTTTCCCCAAAATTCAGGGACTAATCTTTGAGAATTAAGTGTTGCAAATATAGAACCTTAGAGTTAATAAAAGCTCGTATCTGACATTTCCCACTGCAGCACAGGGGAACTTCTTTTTTGTAGAAAGCATGAATTATAAATTCTATGTAGCAACATAATCCAAATAAAATATTCTCCCATAAGCAGATAATCGCTTTATAATAATTCTTACATGCACAGCATGGATCATCTCAGCTATTTTCACGATCACTTTGCCCTAATTTTTGCAAGAAGTGCAAGAAAATATTTTCACAGAACTGCTTTTGCGATATGCTTTCTAAGGTACATCCACCAAAGGGTTTGGTTCTGCTGGAAGTGATGAAAACAAGGAGCAGTAGGACATTTTATTTCATCAGAGCAGCAGAGGAATGGCTAATGTTTTGCAGAATTTTAGACTATATCTTCAAGTTTTGTATTAGCAAAACTTGAATTAGCATCCTGAATGCTGTAAGTGGCAACTCCTGCTGCTTAAATCTCAGTACAGATGAGTCACAACGTATTTTCAAGAAGAGCTGGACTTGCTCTAACTCCTTTAACAATACCCATTTCCCCCTAACTGCAGTGATCAAAACTGGAAGCTGATCTGACTTTTGACACACACATTAACAGAAATGGAATCAGAAGCCAGCAGTTTCTCCTTGGCTTATCAACTGCCAAGAACCCAATGTGAAGTGCAGCTTTTACATGCTCCAGTGGGCTAGGTGACCTCCATCCTCAGAGCCTGTGAACATGCTGCTCCTGTTACTATTCTCAGAACTGCAATTCCCTTTTTCACCCCCTTAAATAAAGGGAAATTAAGATTAGAGATCTAGACAGATGCACAGGCCCAAAAGAGATTGGTAGGGGCAGAGTGGAATGGATAAGTCTTTCCCTAGACTACAACACAATTTTCCTGCAAGATCCTTTGAAGTTTTAGAATTCTAGGCTTAGAAAAGAAAGCCTTTTCTTCTGTTTTCATATCACAAGGATCCTATGAAAGCCCTATTACACACTTCCATTCCCATCCTATCCACATATCCCCCAGTTTTTCTCAAGGGATATCATGCTTGGCTTTCTCTTGTTCCACATATATTCCAGAGACAGATGCCATGAGAAACGAGGTCCAGGTATGGTGCATTGCCTTGTGCTTTCAAAATAATTCCACATTCACTACCACTAGGGCTCAATGCCACAACTAGAAAGGCACCAGATAATTTTGATGATGCAGGCTGTACTTATGCTAGTCTATTTTGCCTCTGGAACAAAGATGTCCCACAGAAGCATCAGTGGAAGTGCTGCTGCAGAGGGGAGGCTGTGCAGTAAGAGCTGGTCCCTGTACTGACATGGGAGCACTGCACATTTTTCTGCACACTTCAGGCCCTTGCTCCAAACAAGAGAAGTCTGGAAGGCTGAACCTCACTACTTCTGCTCCATCACCATGATTGCCCCTTTCCACTGACAAAGCAGTGGCTGTACAATCTGTATGTGGTGCTCAGCTGGAAAGTCTGCTCTGGCCATCACAGACAGTGTATTTTTCATTTGCATCACATGCATGTTGTTGGGAAAAAAGTCATGCTTTCATACACAGAAGTATATTGGTTTAGACTTGTTAGTCACAAGATTCTACCAGACAAAAGCTTTGCAATGCCATCTCTTGTTAGGAACATTTCTAATCATTTTTTCATTTCAATTAACAGCAGTGCACACCTCCTTGCCTCCCTCTTCCATTTCTCAGGCCAGTCTGCTCAAACAGCTCCTTCGATGTTCAGGTTCTGCAAACTTCAGAAATTTAAAAATTTGTCTTTTATTACACATCAAGCTACTTGCAACAACTGACAATGAAACAAGTTTGATATTATAAATTCGGCCCTATAATCAAGTCACTTTCAATGATGATAAGACCATGAGAATTAAAATTATAGTACTTTCCTCTACTATGTTAAACACTACAGGTAAAAGCCTTTTAAATCAGAGATTTCTAACCAAGCCTCCCCAGGTGCTTTCCTGTATTGGAATATTGTGCATATTCCTCACTAGGTGCATGGCTTTACACTTGTCTTTGTTGAACTTCATTATTTTGTTTGAATCCCCTTACCTTCTCTTCTCTAACTGATATTAGACCTTCTGCTTCAACAAACTCCAAGAAATTGCTTTCCTAGAACTAGCTGGCTCAAAACATGGGAAGTCCCATCTGCTTCCCTTGCCCTATCATTAGTCTGCTGTAAGGCTGGTACATCAGTCAAAGAGTGAAACGGGAACAGTTCACTGTCTGGGGACATAACTTAAGCAATACTACCAAAAAGAGCTTAGGCAAGTGTAAAAGAATCTCTTCTGAATTTACAAATGTGGGTCTAACCAATAGGTCCTTTTCAATACTGCAATACACTGCCAATGCGCTCTTCTGCAGGGACTGCAGTACTTCCTCACTTTAAGGGAAAAAGCAACAGTTTCTTAAGTCTGAGAACACCATCAAAGAGGTGAGCACAGAAACTCAAAAAATGTCAAATTACCATAGTTAACTATGCAAAGAAAGTTACTTGATGAACTGATGAAGACACAGAAATAACCACAATTAAGGCAGCTAAAAATGCTTGGTCCACCAGGTAAAACAGATCTACTGGCCAGCTGTAAGACATCTGTTTGAAAGAAAGGATCATGAGAGGCCACAACCAAAGCAGGCTATCTCATCTCAGCTAAAAAGCTCTTCCAATGCCTGTGGCAAACTTGCTGAAAAAACCAGAAACCACCATGCCCCAAATTCAGTGGGGAATAGGGAAGGAAACAATCATTAGATCAGCATAAGCAACTCTGACATTGATGCAAGAACCAAGACTGGTTTTCACCTGGGGCCACACACAAACAAAAACATGAAACAAGAAATAACCTAGGTAAACATTTTGCTTGGATATGGGTGTACTAAATCACTAACTGACATTCCCATTCAATCAGTAAAATACGCAAGAGAGAAATGATCATTAGAATATTGCTGCTCTGCCTGGCTTAGGAAAAGGATTTATTAGACTGAAGGCTGCAGAACCCATAAGATAGGTACTCATATAAATGGCAGCTGGCTCAGAAAGGAAACTGAAAAGAAACTAAGAAAAAGCAGTGTCAGACAAGCATGAGTCAAGACACAATACCATGTCCAAAGAGGAACAATCCATGCCTGATGGTCCTGGATGCTGAACAAAGCAGCAGCTCCTCAGAAAAGCTCTAACACAGACTGTTCTGGAAGAATGCTGAGGAAAGAGCTGAGGTATGTTTGTTCTACCTGCTTCAGCACTGTACACAGAGTCTAAACAATGTGCTCTGGTAGGCAGATGGTGCTGGGTTACAGGAGTCACTTGCTGGCCAGTTATTTGATAGCCAACAACTTTGTTCTATGCAGTAGAAATTAGGAGGCTCAGGAAGAATTTAAATATGTTCTAGCAATGTAACTTGCTCACAGCAGAGGCTGCATCTCCAGTAGAGAGCTTGCCACTACAGCTGGAATGCCCTTTTAAGATTAAACAAACAGTACGCGCCCTTTTCCCTTCTGTATAGGAAATAAGGTCTCACCCATCTTTAGAAAGCCAGGGCTCTTCTCAACAAAAGCAATGTGAGCTACCTTCAGCTTTACTAAAAATACACTTTCCTCAGTCCACAACTAAGATGACTGTGACTCACCTAATAAAAGCAGTTGGGATGCAGCCTGAATATTATGCATGTATTTAGGAGAGGAATTCTTCGTAAAAAAGTTTCCTGATATGATAAAATCTTGCTATCCTGTGAATTGGATGGATGTGTCTAAAAGTTGAGCAGATTTGCTAGCAATTATTCTTCAAAATTAAGCAAATTTCCACCTGCAATTTCACTCTCTCCGACTCAGTAATCCTCAAAGACAAAGCAATGGAGCAAATGCTTGCTTCCGACTGCTTACCACAAAATGGACACCAATCCATTGCACAAGATGACACTCTAAAATTCAAATAATGGTTCAGACTATAAAGGCTTTGAGCTGAAACTATGGATTTACTAGTGCCAAGTGGCTGTATCACTACAATGTCAATTTTATAGTGTCATATACAGAACAATGTTGGGGGAATCTTATACTCAAAATGGCACAAGACCTCACTGAAGATACATGGCATATGTGAGTGTGAGGGGAAAGTGCAGACATTTTTACAGACTGCCTATGGAAAGTGACAAATAATTGACCTACACAGAAGCTGAAAGGCAACTACTCCAGCCAAGATCTTAAAATGTCTAGAAAAAACGGGCACACCATCGTCACTGACTGACCAGAAATCCTGCCGACAGCCAGCTTTTAATCCTCTAGCCCACAGATCAAACTGGTGATGCAGTCTCCTCCTCTATACTTATCAAGTTCAGGCTTCAATTTCACCAAAAGTAAAATGTACCTCCAGACAGGTCACAGCCCTGTTGGTAAGCTCAGGGCTTTCCTGGACTGAAGGCTTGCAGAAATTAAGGCATGCCTTGTTCTCCTCTCTCACCCTGGAATTTTCCTCATCTTGTCTCTTTACAGACCTGCCACTACCTACTGGCAGAGAGAAGATACAGCTACATCAGTAGCAGAAATTGCTGTCTGAGTAGGTATTAACATCACACTACAGATAACAAGCTTTTGGGAATGATGGTAGAATCCCAAGAGTGGACTGTGCAGATTTAATTGTTCATAGAGTTCACTGCCCACTTTTAAATACCTTTCTTCACTCAGAAGGAGATTTCCAAATATGACTGACAGAACAACTGTAGTCAGAACTTGTACAAAGAAGCAGAGAAGAAGGAGCAGTGTTCCTGCAGAGACAGTGCCAGCCAGAACATGCTCCCATATCCTGACAGGTCATCCTCCAGATACAACAGCACATCCCTCACCAGCTTCCTTTGGGAGCATGTGCTGGATCACTGCTGGAGTTTCAGCCTTGCTTGGGGAGTAAGAAAAATGTTCCTGTACCTCTGCACCTCAGGCCTGACATGGGACAGGGAAGTCACAGGACAGAATCCCAATTAACTGAAGTATTCAGGGAGGCAATCTTTAGGCCACTGCTACAGATGACATGACAGCACATAAAAAAAAAAAGTTGTATAACTAAAAGCAGCACTAGCTGAAATAAATTTTTTCAGGACCTATAGTCCTGCAACATTACAAATCTCATGTACTGTAAGCATTTACAAAACATGTAGCTGTGTAACCCCTGGGCTACATTACAATGAATATATATAAGGATGAAATTTTCATTTTAGAAGCTTTTTCCTTCTACAAAAAATGAGGGTTTTTTGTACCTGCACTAAAGACCTAATGTTACATTAACATAAGGTCTTTATAAGCCCTACAGGTATAGCATTTCTTTTTGCTTTAGTTACTTTTGGTTCTCTGTTCTTCAGTTTTTCCTCATTTTATGGAGAGATCTTAGCATGCAGCACCTTTCTCAAGGTGAGATAGGCAGTATTTTGGAGAAACAAATGCAGATTTTATAAGCATGCTGAGCACTGATATTCTCTGCTGACTACAATTACAGTTAAAAAAAAAGTATCTGGTAGATAATATAATTTATTTTTATTCTCTTCTGATGCTAAAAAACAAAACTGTATAGAAATGCGTCTTCTGTACCTTCAAAATTTCTGAAAATGTTACACTTTCAGGACTGGTGCAGATTTGGCATCTCAGCTGAAGAGCCAGCAGTATCACTGTAGGATTTGGCTGAACAAAAACCTTAGTTTGGCTGTCATCATTATAACTAGAGCTACCAGCCTGAGGCCCCTGCTGGCAAGAAACCAGGCTAGGCACAATGATTCAGATTGAGATATAGGAACCACCAGCCCAACTTCTCTTGAAAGAGCTCCCATTTTTCATGTGGGCTGAAAACCGGGAAACTGAGATACTGCGTTCCTACTGTTTTCAGAAGGTGAGCCAAAGTCTTAGAAGTTTGTGTCAAAGCTCCACTGAAGCTGCTGCACTTTGACAGATGCGTTCTTGGGAAAAGTGGTACTGATGCCATATAAGCAAAAGCACATTTAGTCTACTTTCATTTTTGTGCTAAGAACAGAAACTGCCTGTGTTGGTCTATGGGAGCAACATGTGATCCAACACTGTCACCTGTCAGTCTGCCATCACATGCCAGCCAGGGCTTGGTGGATGCTAGAGACACAGGCTTGGGAGGCATCCATGTTCCAACCGACTCAAGGTACAACCCACTGCACTGTGCTCAGTATGTTTCATTTTAACAAAAATTCTAAGGGCTTGGCAAGAGTTTAGGTAACAGTCCCAAAACACAGATTTAAAAATCACAAGGAAAGTGTGCAGTGAGACTCCAGTGCTGAAGAAAAGATGGCTCTACACACAACTACACAGTCAGCCATTCTTACTTCAAAGGAAATTTTACTTCTTGTCTGCAGAATCCTCATTGTGCAAGTTTCCCTTCATCTCTCTCTCCCTTTAATATCTACCACTGTAATAAGAATTTTATGTTAGGAAACCTTCCCAGCAAAAAACTTGTGAGAAAACAAATCATCGTAACAAATGCATCACCACCAACAGACCACGAAAAATTGACTAGTTGGAAGTTAAGACATCAAATACCAACTCCATCAGCCAAGAGAGCTATCTACCAAATGTAAGTGCCCCAGAAATAATGAATTTCAGGCCTCATCGTATCCCTGCAGACCCTGAATTGATTTAATCTGGAAATAACCCACTACCCAGCAGCTAAGGCAGAAAGACCTTTCTGTGAGTGCAGAAGGATCACAACAGGTCGAGTTGGAAATGAACAGAATCTAAGCAGAACAGAGTTTCTGCAGTTGAGCTTGCATGATGTTGATAAGGATGACATGACACTAAATACTAGGAGTAAACAAAAAACCCTGTAGATTAGTTTATGATCACTTGAAAAGGCAGACATTTTTAGGATAGAAGCCAAATGTGACCAATATACAAGAATAGAAATGTGAATAAAAACAAATAGTTCCATTTTCATGGACTAGCATGACATGAATGTGACCAAGTGCCAGTTACCAGCCTATTTTCTCTTCCAGGATGAAAATGTACAGAATTGTACCACAACATCAAAATATGCAGTGTCATGTGTCTCTTCAAGATTTGAAACACTGGGCCTCATCCCGTCTGACAACTTGATGACGTTTAACCAGGTTAAACCAAATTACCAGGTACTGTATGCCATTTTGTCAATCTGCACATAGCAACTCTGTCTCATTAAGTCTTGTGCTGAACCTCTCCTTTGGGTGTGCATCAGTTACCCAGTAGTTCTCAAAACTTATTTGTAGAAGTCACACAGAGTCAAGCCAGTTTGCTTGACTTCACAAAACAAGTTGGAAAGAGGAAGAAAATGACTACCCATTTCATTAATTTCACATCACTGCATCCAATGTGAAGCATTGGAGGGCACACATGACAGACCTGGCCAACATGCAACCTGCAGGCCAAACGCCTCTCAGCTCTGTAACAAAATCCCTATCTGACTTGTTATTAGAGAAATATTAGAGAAACTTGCAGCAACCAGAGATCCTGGTAGGCTTTGTCCAGCCTGTACTAGTTGAGCGCTGCCCTTAGCCTTGCAACGGGAAGCCAACACAGACCTTGGTGGGACAAGGCTATCAAAGAGACAATGGTCCCCAACCAGACACATTTGAGCTTTAAAGAACTTAGTTTTTCAAAAAGCCATGTCAGGTTCTCTGTCCCTGCTCTGTAAATAAAGCACTGGTTATTGTCAGGATGTACTGTCAGTGGACACCAGACATCAGTGCACTATCACCCCTGACAGACCAATTTATTAGATCAATAAATAGTGCAAGTGTCAGTGGCAGGTCTGGAGGGCGGAAGGGTTCAGAAAGGTTTCAGACTGCATTCCAAGAAAGGTATAGCAGCTACATGCCAAAAAGAAGCCAATCTTTTAATTTTGAAGATGGGCAGACCAGGAGGCCTGTCAGATGGTTTCCAGGCAGCAGTTGTCCTGCAGTTCTGTATAAAGACATCAAAAGCTAAGATGACACTTTATCCATGCAGATGAACAGACATTCAAAAATCATGCATGCTGGTCAACAACACAATGTTCAGGATTTTGAGCAAACCCTAGCTTCATAAACCTCGTTTCAGGACCTGTCACACACTGGCCAGCACTAAGAGGGAACAGTGCTTTCCTGGGACACCCTGTTCCCACTGGAAAAGGATAAAAAAATATTTAATCTAGTGTATACTCTATAAATCAAGCAAGGGACCTTCCTTGTTTGCTTTTAGCAGGGAATAATGTTTAGAAACAATTATTTTGATATATAGCTTCAGTGGCAAGTCACAGTGATTTTTAGGTAGCATGTGAAAAACAAACATTTACTTCAACTTTCTGGATGTGGAAAAGAGTGACAGATGTATATCTCCCTGAGACCACTGGAACGGAAAGCTTTTAAATTGGGAAGAAGACAGTAAGTCCTGAGATTATAAGGTTATTCTGTACTTTTGTGCTTATTTTGACAGGGAAAAAGTTCATTTTCTTCACAGTAGCTACGATGGGGCTGTGTATTGGGTTTGTGCTGAAAACAGTATTGATAACACAGGGATGTTTTGGTTATTGCTGGGCAGAACTTGCAGAATCAAGACCTTTTCTGTTTCTCACCCCACTCGCCAGGAGCTCGGGGGTGCACAAGAGGTTGGACAGACACACAGATTGGACAGCTGACCCTAGCTGACCACAGAGATACTCCATACCATATACTCAGCATATAAAGCTAGGAAGAAGAAGGACAAGGAGGGATGTTGGGAATGATGGTATTTGTCTTCTCAAGTATTCATCAGGTGTAATGGAGCCCTCCCTTTTTCTCTGGGCATGGCTGAACACCTGCCTGCCCAAAGGAAATGGTGGATTAATTCCTTGTTTTGCTTTGCTTGAGTGCATGGTTTTAGCTTTACTTATTAAACTGTCTTATCTCAACCCACAAGTTTTCTCACTTGTCTGATTCTCTCCCCCATCCTGATGTGGGAGGGAAGTGAGCAAGTGGTTGTGAGTGATTTATTTGTTAACTGGGCTTAAACCGCAACCTTAAAAGTACAGAATGGGAGGGAGAGTGACAGACACATGGTAATTGTAATGGCAAAAAGCAGTAGTATTGGCCAGATCTGCAGCACCCAAACAAATTAATATGATAAATCCCAGACTTGCAAGGATTCTTGCAAGTCCCAATCTGCAAAGTACAGACCAGGAACTACAAAGCAGAGGAAAATACCAGAAATGCTGTACCACACTTGCTACATCCCACTTCTGAGACCATTGTCAGCATTTCCATGCCTGTGGAAAAATCTTATACACCCAGTCACAACAATTCTGCATGTAGACCCCTGAACACTCAAGATCCCCAAAACCCCAAGGTTTCACCATGAGCTCCAGTAGTTAGAAAAGAACTGAAGCCCTGAAGCACAGATTCAGAGTATTTTTTAAATGCAAGGTGTTAAAGCCCTTTGTGTAAATTTTCTAGTTCTTCCATGTTAAAGGAAACTGTTTCACTGCTGCCCAATCCACCATCATATCCGGAGAAAACTGGGTTGGACCAGAGAAGCTGTTTGGATTCTGCCTGGTTCATGTCTATGCAAACATGCATGTATCTGCAAATTTCACTCTTCCACTATTATGGAGTTTCTAGAAAACACTTAGGAGTATTGTTTTGTCTGGCAACAGCTTTTTCAAACTTGCTACTTTGACTACTATGCCTGCAGTAAAACAAATAAAGATGGCCATTCTTGTCACATTTGTTGAGTCGCCTATATGAAAACACCAACAATAAACAGGGAATGCAACAAGCCCCTGTCAGCTTGTATGGTCAGTTTTTTGCCCCACCACAAAGGTTTGAAGCAAAAAAAAAAAAACCAAAAAAACAAAAACAAAAAAAAACCACCCAAAAACAAACCAAAACAAAAACAACCAAACCCCGAATGCAACACAAACACTCACACAATAAGAGAAACGTTTTCTTGCAACTGAGGGATTATTTGAGTCTGTAGACCTTGAAGAGCTTTTCTGCTCACAAGACATTTATGGTGCTCTCAACTTCTTACAAACACTAACTGCAACAAGGAACCGAGGCTGTGTTTACATCAACTCTAAATAACGTATGGTTTGATATATTAGAAATCTCAGAAGTGCTTCAGTGCTAGCACAAACCTGGCATCAACCTATCCTCACCTGCTGCCGAAAGGAACTGTGCAAGTATTTCATTGAAGTTCTTTCCACCTTCCCAAACAATTCATATGCCTGTCTCACACAGTGAGATGCCAAGGTGGGAATTACTTACTCCAGGTTCCAAAAGGAATCAACACCTTGAGCAAGTGAGCTCTTTATCCAGCTTTCACTTTAATGCCAAGAAGAACTGTATTTCAATAGGTCCCAGGTTACTAATAACACACCTCCAGGCAGGAACACGGGAGTAAGGGGAGGGGAACACACAAGAAAACCTCTCCCAGGAAGAAAACAGAAATGGGCAAACACATTCCAGAGTTCTGTGGCAGGCAGATGTGGCACAACATATACACAAACAAACCTTTGGCATTGGAGCAATGCAGCTACAAGCTCATAAGAAGTCTTGCACTACTTGATGATGGTCTAGCATCTCCCCTGGCTGCCAGCCAGCTGGCCTTCCTTCATAAGTGATTTCAAAAGCTATCAAAAGCCCAGGACCACTCTACCTGCTCACTTACACATTTGCAAAGTCCTGTGAGCCTGCAGACTTCCTTCTCTGAAAGATTCCCCAGGGTACCATGTAGTAGTGCAACCATTATGTCACTCTCTTCAGAGCTCATTAATTGAGTATAATTGTGTCTACGACGTGAAAAAACATCCTGATATGAAAAACACATGCTGTGGCATGGCATCAAACCCTCACAGATTGCTTTCCTTACACAAACTATTTAATGTGAGCATAGCTACCTTGACAGAGATGTTTCTTTGCAGAATACGTGGACTTTACACAAGATGAGCATCTCCTCACTGCAGCTTAGTGTCGACAGTAGGCTATAAAACCATCCTCGGAGAAGGTTCTGCGGCTTCACAGCGCCTGTAACTTCACACCCACCCCGTGCAGCTCTGCTGTCCCCGGGGAGCATCACTCCCCGCAGCTCCCAGCCCGGGCTGGGCACAAACACCGCCCGATTCCTCCACAGACCTCACCTATCCGGTAGAAGTCAATTAAAAACACAACCGTACTCAGCGCCTACAACCGGGCTCCCAGTGTCTCCGCCGCTTCCCCCTCGTCCCTGGGCCATTCCCGTGCCCGGCGGCGGGAGAGCACCCCGGGATGCTCCGGGAGGAGCGGCGTTTCCATCGCGGCAGGAGCGGAGCCGCCCGCCTGCCCCCGCCCGCTTCTGCTACCGACGGCGCTCGGGGACGCACCGGGAGAGGAGGAGGAGGAGGAGGAGAAGAGGACGGGGGGAGGGTGGAGGCAGGATAAGAGGATGGCCCGGGATGACACAGCAGCGGCCCCGGGCCCGCCAGGGATGGCGGCAGCGCCCAGGACACCCCGTTATATAACGGCGGCACCGCCGCGCCCGCAGCGCCGACAGCCGGGGGCGTGGGCGCGATCCCCTCGGCACCGGGGTCATTTCAACCCGGGCACAGCGCGGCCCCGCCCGCCCGCCCCTCACCAGCGGCTGCATCTCGGCGCGCACGGCGGGCACCTGGAACCGGTCTATCTCCTCCATCATCTTGGCGGCGGCGCCGAGCGCGGCGGGCGGAGCACGGGGAGCGGGGCGGGCGGGCGCGGGCGGCTCCTCAGGCGCCGAGAGGGCACAGCGACGGCGACAATGACAGCGACACCGCCCGCGGCTGCGGCTGCCTCATCGCCGCCGCCGCCGTGACTCAGCCGCGCCGCTTCCGGGTCCGGCCGCCGCCCCGCCCCTTCTGAATATTCATGAAGGGCGGGGCCACCGACCCTCGCTCGGGGCCCGGATGCTGTGTTTCGCTGTCCCGCCCTTTATGAATATTCATGAGGGGCGGGAGCGCTGTCGTCGGTGACCGAGCGGTGGTCTCCCCGCGACCCCGCCTTCTTTTAAATAGTCATTCGAGGGCACGACCACTACAACCAGTTTTGTGCCCGATCACTCCGTTCCCCGAGGCTTGCCCCGCACTGAATATTTATGAAGAGGGAGGGGCCTCGATCACCAGGTCGAGGCCCAGCCGCTCCGTTTCCCGTGACCCCGCCCCATTTGAATATTCATCAAGGGGCGGGGTCCGCCGTCGCTCTCGCTGGGCCGCGGCGCTCTGTTTCCAGCCGCAGCTGGGATGTACCATTTCCTCTCTCGAGGGGACAGCGGGGGGGGTTGGAGGAATGGCTGGGTCCACCCGCCTCTTCCGGCGCGTTGCCATGGCTGCCGCCATCAACTTCCGGCGTGCGGGTGGGCGCGGGATTGCAGCGAGGGCTGACCGCTGGCTGCAGTGAGGGGCGGCCATGCCTCCCAAGGCGGCCGACAAGCGCCGGCAGGTAAGGGCTTGCCGCGCTCCCGTGGTGGCAGTGCCATGGTGGCGTCACCACACGCGCCATGACGCCACACCCGAATGCCGTCACTGCGGCGCCTCGTAGGAGGTGGCGGCCCGCCAGAGGGAAGGTCGCTGTGCAGCCCCGGTGTGACCCTGTTACCCCCGGCTCCTTCTCTGAGCTCTATCCCAGGTGTGACATCGGTGGTGACGTCACCGTTCCCCAAACCGCCGCCCGTGACGTCACTGCGTGCAGCACAGATCTTTCCCTCCGGATTCACAGAACCACAGAATCATCAGGGCTGGAAGGGACCCCCGGAGATCACCCAATCCAAGCCCCCTACCAAGACAGGGCCACCTGGAGCAGGTGGCACAGGAACACATCCAGGTGGGGTTTGGATGTCTCCAGAGAGGGAAATTCTACAACCTCCCTGCACAGCTGTTCCAGTGCTCTGCCACCCTCAGCGTAAAGAAGTTCACCTCAAGTTGAGGTGGAGCTTCTTGTGTTTTAGTTTATGGACACTGCTCCTTGTCCTGTCTCTGAGTACCACTGAAAAGAGTCTGGCACCATCTCCTTGTCACCCACCTTTGATTTATTTATTTCATTAATGAAATCCCCTCTCAATCTTCTCCAGACTGAACGGGGCCAGCAGTGCATGAGGACATGCAGTGTCTCATCATAAAAGAGATGCTCCAGACCCCAAATCATTCTTGTGGCCTCTGCTGGACCCTCTCCAGTAGCTCCTTGTTTGTCTTGTGCCGAGGAGCCCAGAAGGAGACAGAGCGCTCCAGATGTGCCCTCACCAGGGCTGAGTAGAGGGGCAGGATCACCTCCCTTGACCCGCTGGCCACCTGATGCACCACAGGATATCACTGGTGGCACGGGCACACTGTGGGCTCATAGTCACCTTGTCACCTGCCAATACACCCGGGTCCTACTAAGCAGAGCTGAGGGGTGGAAGTGACAGCTCAGGTTGCCCCACAGAGCTGTAACCCACGGGGCTGGGTGTGGCAGTGGAGTCAGCACAGCCCCTCTTGGACTTGTTGAGTCCTGGCTGCATCATATTGTGTCGTGCTGTCCCTTCAGCTGCCCATGACACCCTGAGAGTTCTGTGGCGTTACACAGCTGTTCAAACCAGCCTGTCCCAAAGCTGCAGCACCCCTCACTCTGTCACCGCACGCTGTTCAGTCCTGTGAGACTGCAAAGTCCTCAGACATTGTCAGGCCATTTCATCACACTTCCAGTATGCAACACTCCTTCCAAAGCAGGTTCTAATGTGCTCAAGGTATCTCCAGCCTCCCCAAGGATCTCCCAGAGACCTCGAGAACACAGGATAAAATAATTTTTCTTAAAAAAAATGTTAAAAATTTGTAGTTATACCCAGCTGTGAGTTTTGTCTCTTTCCTTTTGCATTACTATCTGGTCTTTGCTCAGCTCAAGCAATGAAGAGGAGTCATTTGCTACTCTTCCGGGCCCTAAGCCTAGTCTGCTGTGAGGTCTCTGTCTGTGAGACCTCAATGTAACCCTTTGGGCTCTGTGTAGACGTGTCGGCATGCATCCTCTTTTAGGATGAAAATGTCAGATTGATTTGAGTAATTCCTGCGTCTTGTCTGCTACTGGAGTATCAAAGTGTTTAATTTAAAAGCAGATGATGGCCTAGCTGATAAAACCCTTTTGTTAACATGTTTAGATCAATCCCAATGCACTTGATGTTAGACTTGGTGGGAGGAGGGTTAGCAGGCAGGTAAGCAAGAGTGAGAGGATCACTGACATTCCTAATTCCCTAGTAAGTACTAATAAATACCAAGATACAAAGGGCTTTATAATGTTTTCAGAGGGCAAAAACTCAGAATCAAAACCCACATCCAGTCCTAGATAATAAAGATGTTTATGCTAAAATTGTAAAAACCCCATTAATAATGATGCATACTAAACTGGGGATGAAATGCTTGCTCTGAATTTCAGTTTATTTTATTTTCAGAATTTCCACATAAATATTTTCAATCATTTTCAGTAGCCATTATCTCAATACTCTGAAATGGAGAGACTTCAATTGACATATTGTTTGAAAAACTTAATGTGCTGTACAGGCATTCCTTTTCTTTTAAAGTTCTTGAAACATCATGAACTGTTTAAACTCTTAGGATGTTTGGCTTTTCACATAACTTTCATCACAATAGCTTAAAAGGCAATAATTTTAACTTGTCCTGTATTACATTTCCCATATTTCCCTTGAGCTTGTTAAATCTGATTGCTGTTTCACATAATTTTATCTGCTAGAATATTGTTTCAGTGGAGGAATTGTGTGGTTGACTGGCTCTGAGTCCAGAGGCTTTTGCCTCATTTTCCTTGGCTCAGAGTACAGATATATCTCAGTGACTTTGGGAGTGTGGGACGTGAATGCCTTTGCACTACTCGCTGCCCAGCCAGGGCCTGATGTTTGATATCTACTTGGCCATAGTGGGCACCATAAAACTAATTGCTGGATCAAGGTTTAGATTCCAATTATTGACAAAAATTCTTCCATAGTATTATGCTCTTTTCCCCTGTCCCTGTTCTTTTTATTCCTCTGTTTTTTATTTATTGCTTTATTCTGCTCTGCCTCTTAGGTTTTTCACTGGTGACTGCTTTCACTTTTGAAATTTTCTTCCTGAGATTGTTCTCAAAGCTGGGGTACTTGCCTGTACACCTGTTCCCTTTTACCATGTATCACTTCCAGCTTCTCCTCTGCTTTCATGACTCCTTGTTCTTCTCATGCTTTATAATAAATTCTTGTTTTTTTTTCTTCTTCTCCTTATGTGCTCTTCTTCTGTGTCTGTCTTGTATCTGCATTCTCCGCTAACATCAGTTTCTTGCTGTATTTCACTCTTTTTTTTCTTAATCCAGATGATTTCTGCCTCCAGCTCAGTCTCCAGCCACCTGATGAGTGAAGATATATAAAAGCTGGGCTGATCATAAGAATTAAAGTCTGTGGTGTTCCAGATGAATTACTTGACTCGACCAAGTCTTATTTATAAATGCCTGTAGGCTTTCATATGTTTCTGTAAATTAATAAGAAATTTTAGTATTTCAATGTTCAAACTCTTAAAATAGTGCTGTATGTCTGGATCTTTGTGCTTCCAATGCAGCTTTGGAAATAACACCTATGTATGTTCTGTACTTCATTACCATCATTCCTTTCATATCTGAAATATGTTATGCACAATTGAGCTCAACAAATTTTTTTAGGGATGTGGAATTATGGAAAGGCCTAAGCCAACTTTCCTGCATCAGACTAAAGGGAATGAGTGCATCAGATTCTCAGCTTTCCTGAAAAAAGAGGTCTTGAGCATGGCAAGCAGGAGACTCGGAAGTGTAGTGTTAACAGCAGAGATATGTGGCATGTGCATGGAAATACAGAAAGTGTTAGTGCAGGGAGCAGGACCCTGTGGGTCTTGTGTCAGTCCTGTGTGTAGTTCTGGGTAATGACAGAAAGTGGGCAGTGATTTTGATATTGTTATTTTGAACATGTTTGACAGGTGTTTGTTTCACATTTCTGTGCCTTTGCTATGTAGCTCAGGGAAAATCCTTGAGTCAGCTGTGTTCAGCACCCTGTGCTAATGTGTACCTCTGTGGCTGCACCCACCTCAAGGAGAAGCAAGATCTCGTTATTGTTCCTTAGAAGACCTTGCATACATTTAGCATTTAGAATACAAAACCAGATTGTTCAGTCTTACCAGTTAGGGTTAACCCCACTACAGGAGCAGATCACTTAAGCAGTGTTAAGAAAGGGTCTGAATTAGGACAGAAGGGCATTTTTTGTTACCCTTGTGGTCTTGCACACCCACTGACATTGAAACAGCTTCTTTGTTGTTCAGCAAGTTGTAAAGAAACAAATAGACCTCTTCCCCGAATACAGAAAACGAGACACAATTTACTTTGTTTTTGTATTTTCTTATTTTCTATTTTTTTCTTCCCCTGAGAAGGCTTTTAAGGTGCTTACTTCTTCTTATACATGCATTAAGATGCCCATGGAGTATAAAACAAACATTCCATTTAATGTCACTCAGAAAGCATTATAGAATGTATTGGCAAATAGCTCTTAAATTGGCATCCCTAGTGTGTGCAAATAAATATCTGCTACAGGGCAGGCTGGATGTGACTTTGTTTCCATGCTGTGATTTCTTGCTCCTTGTGCCAACTGGTGGTTTACTATGGAGTTTGCTAATATTCAAAACAGGAATAAAAAGCTAGCAGGAAACTTACAAAATTGTTTTACAGAAGTGCCAGGCTTATGTCTCATAATGTCTCTACCTCTTTCTTTCAGAATCCAACAAGCACATCGCTACCTTACAAGTACATTATATTTTTCCCACAGTTCTAGTTAATCTCTGTGCTGTGCTGCAGAGGAAGTGGAAATGACTGTCTCTGCTCAGGAAGATGAACTAAACTTAACAGGAGCATTCCATGATTGCTCAGCCTTGTAGCCTGATTGTATTATGGTGACAGCTAGCATGGGGAGCAGAAAGACTGCAGGCATGTTTCTTTAATGATATTAAAAAAATATAGTCTGGGCTTGTCATTTGTCCTGATGAGTGTTTCATTAATATGTAATCAATTTTCAGCTCTTGGAAAATTTGCTTAATATGAATTGACATATCAGCTTGTCAGAGTGACCAACCTGCATCATCCCTGCTATTGAGTTCTCCGGTATTTTAGGCTGGATCTGTGAGTTCAGGTCTACTTATGCTTTAAGCATAAGGAGAAATTTTACATTTCTCAAGGAGTCACTGTATAGTGGTGTCTGGCTCCTCACCATACAGTGACACACTACAAGATCTAGTCTAAAAGGGGCAGTTTAATCTGGCAGTAAGGGAGAAAGATGTACCAGTCATCTGTGTAAGGCTGTAGTGACAGCCCTTATCCTGGATGGCGGCACAGCACATGTGGTAGCAATCATTGCATCTCCTGATTAGATAGAGAGGGCTGGCCTTGGGACTGAACCTGAGGAATAGACACATTTTTCTAGGAGGATTTCTGTGCTCACTAATTCAGGATTCAACCTGGTTTTAAATGAACACTGGCTCTTGAGAGTAAATCTCTACTTCCTAGGTTACCAGGATGATTTAGTTACCACCAGAATTGCCACAGACAAGTCAGAGGATTTGTGCAGCAAATGATAAAATAATTGAAAAGCAGGGCTTTAGAAAAAGCCGTTCAGAAGGAAAGAGACTTGGAAAAAACTTCAGAGCTTTTGATATTCAGTCAAGAATACTGAATAGCAATGGGTACTGATAGTCCTGACTGTTTTGTATAAATTCAATTAATGCTCTGATCAGCAATTAGTGACTGTCATGTCACCAGTAAAAGGGAGAGCAATGTGAAAAAAAATGTGGATAGAGTAAACAAGAAGAACAAGACCTGAATGTATGGTTGAGTGCGATTTTTTTTATTTTCTTCATTGCAGGGTAATCTGGTAACATTACTAGGGAGTTGAGGGCAAAACTTCTAAAACATTGCAAGTCTTTCATGGTTGCCCTCGCTATCTTTTTCTTTTAGGATGCAGAAATATTATACCTCTTATGAAATGCCAGCCTGATAGGGCTTTCTTTTAAAACTTCTTTTTCATTTACAGCAGTGGTCTTTAAAAGTCACCAGTAGTTTATTCTTATTTTTGTTTTCCTATTTTATGGCTACTATATATTTTATTTAATTTAATCTGTGACATGCTACCCAAGATACAATTGGAAATGCTTGTTGGGTAGCTGAGCAGCAGGAAGACTCCCTGCTGAAAGACTTGATTTTGCAGCTATTTGTACCTCTTGGTGGCTTGTCTGCCCTAGAGGGAGCTGTGAGAAGGGAAAGGAAAATTAAATGGCATTTAAAACATCACTTGTCATCTGTTTCCATTTTTATTATCCTGTTGGATTATGGTATCTTTGCTGTAGTCTATAGTCAATTTGTCTTGTAGCATAGTAGATTTCTGGCCCAGGGAAGAATTCCTAGGTGCTGCTATAACACACACCCTGGAAGAAAGATCCAGAAAGAAACAGTAACTTAGGTTTTGTGTAGCCTTCATTTAACTACTGTGACTGTTACAGGCTTCTAATGTCTTTTTGCAGTTGAAAGTGTGGCAAGCTGTTAATTTATTTAATGTAAGATAGTCATCAGAGTAAAACGTGATTAGCCTCCATTAATTCTGACTCTGGCATTTTTCTCTGGAGCACTTGAGCATCTCCCGGAGTGGTCAGAGTCATGATGGTGACCTGGAGGTGAGAAACTCCTTAATGCTTCCTGCCTGTTTCTTAGTTCCCTAGCAACCATGTCTGCTTTTTTTTCCCCCTAATATAAATTCCTCATGATTATTCACACTCCTCTTTAATTAATATTATTATTAAAGCCAGAGATAGGAGCACATTTATTAGGAAGATTTAGGAAGACTATTGATTTTTTTTTTCCTGTAGCAAAACCATCTTTAGTTAATCTATAATTTGCTAAAATGTTATTATTTGGATTGATTATTTCTTTGTTGGATGTCTGACTTAGGCTTTGGATTCCAAAAAGCCCCCACCACTCTAGATGCTGAACAATATAAACCAATAATCTATAGCAGCATAACCTGGGAGGACTGAAGTGAGGCAGGAAACCTACAAAAAACAAAGTGTGTGACTATGGAATTAAGCTGTGTATCATAATGCCTGTGCCCAATGGAATGAAATGAATGTTTCCCTGGCAACCTTAATTCTCACATTTTGTAAGTTCTGAATGCTTCTCTTTGAGATGTTAATAATAGTCAACTTTTTTTTCCCCCATAGCTAATGTGATACACAAAAATGTGCTTGAATTTCAAACATGCATATGAAGGCAAGTTATTGTAAACATCTTACTGGTGAATATACAATCATTAAGTTGATTCACAGTTATAGTTTATTTTTTATTTGTATTGCAGATGTGATCGTGAATTCTTCTCTATTGTATGAACCCTGTGTGATATATTTAGGTAGCTGTCAGAGCAAAAGGATTACATTTTTAATCATGGTTTACAGGTAATGCATTGTTACAGTAAAAAGAAGAATGAGGAAGCCATGGTGGCAGGACACAATCTACCTAGGTGATATTGAGGATTCTTTACAGCTAATGTGGCAGAGAGAACTTTTAAGAAAAAGTATGAAAAAGGGAAGTGTTCTGGCTTTGGAAAGATTTACAGAGAGTGGGAGCTTGCAAAAAAAAGCAGCAAAAGAACAAAGCACAGATACAGCAATAAAAAGGGATGTCAGGACTGTTCTTTTCATCAAGCAGCACAGCAGTGTTGCCTGTGCTGTTATCTGAATTAGGTGAAAGAGTAAAAGACTTTGTGTTCTTGACTGACTTAGGTTTGCTCCCCAGCTTCTTTCTTGTAATAATTTTAAAGAGATCTACTACTTTTGATGACCTTCACCTACTGCTAATATTGCCAAAATACTAGGATCTCGTCTTTCCTCATCTTATTTTTTCATCTTTGTGCCACCTTCCAGCTGGGTCCCAAAAGTTTGAGATACTTTGGGATGAACCTTCTGCAGCATAGGTGGCAGTAGCAGAAATGATGCTTGCAGAGCAAAGTATATCTTTGCTTTTTATGCTGACTTCAATAGAGTACTGAGTCAAGTGGAGCTAGAGTCTCTAGCTTCATTTGCAAGAGTCCATCAAAAAAGTCATTCAACTTTCATTGTTGTTGAAGTAGGCCTCTGCATTGTGAGGGATGTTTTATCTGGGCAGGAGACAAGAGTTTTGCTGAACAATCCCAGAATAAGCTAAGGACCTTCTTAGACTGCTCCAGGTATGGCTGTCCTACCTTTGTAGACCACACATGGAAGAAAGCCCCAGACTCACACTGATCTCTATCTGCTGGCTCCCATCCTCCCACTTCAGGTTTATCATGTCTTTGGCATGGGCTGGGTCCATGCAGTGCAGCATTTGACCAAGAATCTGTGTCATAACAAAGTAGTTCTGAAGCATAACTGTTTAGGTTGGATGGAGTGTTTGGAGCTTCTTCAGTTCAAAATACCAGACATAATAATTTTGTGTCATGTCAGTCATGTGCTTGCTCCCTGCTGTAGGGAACTACTTGGCTTAGTTCCAGGGAGCCCCAAAGCAAGCTGTCAAAGTCAGCAAGTAGAGGCTGGTAGGAAAGCAGGCATGAGGCATGGAGAAGGCTGGCATATCTCACTGACAGATGCAATGAAACCTCTTCTTTGAACACCCTCTCCCAGTCATACACAACACCCGTCCTTTGATAAAGGTTAAAAACATGCATAGGGTCAAAGCTAAGACTTTCAGAGCCTGATTCTGTATTTTGCAATAGTCTGTAAACTTTGTTGCACTCAAAATCTTGTTTATGGGCAAAGAGAAGGCACAACTTATAAAACTAAAAATTTCACATCAGTGTGACTGAAATTTTAGTCTAAACATTATCATCTGTCCAGATGTATTCATTAAAGAAAATAAAAAGTACTTCTGTGCAAAAAAAAAAAAAAAAAAAAAATCATTAATTGTGTTGTAGCAGTTAAAGTTGTTGCATGAAAGCTTCCCAGTTTCTACCTCTTTTCTGGTATTGTGCTCACCCTTCTTCCAGTGCTCTGATTCCTAAAGCTGATGGTTTGATTTTGCTGTTGGTGGTGGTGTTGGTGAGGATGTTATGATAAGTTGTCAGCAACCGGAGACCTTCACTGGGGAGGATTAAGATGTCCATTTTGATGGTTTCTTCTTCACCTGGAGTTTCTTTTATATGCTAGCTAATACATTTTCAAGTTTCCCTTTTTCTGTTTGTCTGGTGCTCCACATTACACCTGATATTACTGCATATGGTGCTTTTTCAGTGTGCTAGATACTATTTTTTTTTCTTCTTTGCTGCCACTAAACCAGATTTTCTTCAGTTCCCCTGTCTGCAGATCTGCAGTTCTCTGACTGGACAGTGATTAGATGCTTACAGCTGTGGGGTCTGTGATGCCAAGTATATGCTCCATGTCTTATCATCTCCTACCTGTACTCCTCTGTGCCATATCCTGAGTCTCTTCAGGGTCTCTCTGTCATTCCAGGCCTGTCCTGCATCATTAAATTCCAGTCATAAAACCATGATAGAAGTGTACAAAGACGAGGGAAATAAAGCCAACTAGCCACAGGTCCCTGGTTGATTAGAAAAATTGTTCATGTTCTACTCTACAAACTATTTATGGTAGGGGAAGCAGGTCAGGATTTGTGTTGCTTCCTTACAGTGCACTCATAGCACCTTTTCTTTAGTCTCGCTTTTAGATTTTAATACTGTTGCAGATATTTATTCACACGTGGCTCTTTGGATTATGTTAATTGAAATCTGTGCAACTGCTAAAACCAATTATCTCAGATCGCCTTGGCAATGCCTTTGCTAATGGATAAATGCTTTTGTAGACCCATTTACAAAGGATAATAGTAAGTAGACTTTGTTTCATGTTTAAAATTAAGAATCTGATTTTGATTTGGATCTGAATAAAATTCTGCTCTGAAAACCTGTTTAAGTCACATCAATTCACACATAACAAAGTCCTTGTCAGAGAGAATCCTTTGTTGGCCATTGCCAAGCAATTACACAGGGGAGACAGGCCAGCTGTGTGATCCAGTCGTCTCAGAAATGGTTGTGACACAGGACCTCTTAGCCTCTCTGCTCTGCAATCATCCCACGGTGGGATTATAAAGGAAATGTTATAACTTTTATTTTCTCCACCTGCATCACAAACATTTGTATTTCGAAGTGAGGCATATTTTCTAAGCATAGAAATGTGTTGTTCTGCTCATTTTTCATGGCTTTTAATAAGTATCTTCTGGAATAAAGATAATCCCTAATACCTCGTTAGTAACAGCAGTTTTATGTGTCTTAGCTTGTACAAAGAGAAATAACACAGAGACACTGCCTCACATTTTTGCTGAACTTTGTTCTCCTCTGAAAATATTTCTTTTCTGAGTTCTTATTGTCAAGACTTAACAAGTAATGGGGCTTGAGCAACAATGCTTTGGGATTCTGAGTCAAAGGCTTTCTGGCCGCTTAATTGTTTATTACCTAGAAAGTAGGTGGTGGAAGTGAATATTTAATTTTCATAACGAATCTCTGTGAAGGCTTGTGTTCCTGAAAGTGTTCTTAAGACATATAGAAGACAAGAAGAAGACTAGATGTTTTGATAAAGTGGGGCTTTCCAGAAGAAGAATGAGGAAAACCAGGTGAAAGAAACAAATGACAGACTTAAAAAGCAAGCAGTTGTTCTTTGCATTACTGTGTAGTTGTACTGCGGGAGTCCTTGCTGTGGAAGTTGTGCATGCCAAAAATGTGCATGGATTCCAAAATCACAGAATAAATTTGTGGAAAAAAAGATTCACTGGTATGGAATAGAAAGGATAGCATTTCTGGTTCAAGTCCCTGTGACAAGCTAAGAGTTCATCCTGGAGAGAATAGAATAGATACTTTCTTTTGAACAGTGTTGGTGAGAGATACTTGGCTACGTAGACCTTTGATCTGAGCTGAAAGGCACACTCTATATTCTTCTGAAGACAATCAATCAGCCCTTGGGAGCTTGCTCTCCTGCCCCTTCATTTCGCTTCCCTCTTTTCTAGTATCCCCTTCTTTTCTGTCACAAAGTCAAACACTTTTTTTCTAAGTAACTCTATTTTTTTCATTTTTCTATTTGTTTCTAGTGTTGTTTCCTTTGCTCAATTTACCAGCTCTCTCTCTTCCTTCAGGGTTCATGGTCCTGTCTGTCCCTCAGCATCTCCTCAAAAGGATCCTCTTCATTTCCTCTCCCACTTTCTGTTAAATTTTCACAAATCTTGGTCAGTGTTGCACTTCTGTTATTCCTTGACTTTGGGTAGGGTAGTGTCCATCTGTAAGGCACCCTATAAACAACTATTTAATTGTTTTCCTTAAAGCCTGTTGTAATAATTTTTCTGTGCTTTCATGTGTGCAGGGGGGTTGACAGTGGTTCATTTCCCAGCTGTTCATCAGTGTTTCCCATGTTTTCCCATGTTTTCTCAGTGCTCATGACATGGGTGTGGCTCTACTGTCTTTGGGCTCCCTGTGCCATGCAAGCACTTAAAACATGGACAGCCTTTTAGTATGCTTGACCAAGGCACTAAAATGTGTGTATGACATTTGGGTGTATCTCAGACTAGGACAGACTGGTAGTGTTATACTAAGACAGAGCCCAGCTTTTTTTTTTTTTTTTTTTTTTTTTTTTTTTTTTTTTTTTTTCTGTAAAATCGCTGTCTTGTGTTGTAAAAGTGACTGTTTTTCCTTCAAATAATTTATAGACAGAATGCTGGCGTACTCAGCTTTTAAAACATACCATTGGAGCAAACTTTTATTCTGATTTGGTTAAATTCAGAAAGAAGGTGCTTTGAAAGTTTACATTGGATGTGTTCTCACTTTAGGGCCAAGGTGGACCTTCAGGAGGAAAGGCAGGAAAAGCTGGTAAAGCTGGACATAAAAAAAAGGTAAGATTCTGAAGTCTTAAATTTTTTTTTCCTTTTTTCAGCTATGATATGCAAAAAAGATTTAGTCTGAACAATGAGGGTTTTTTTAATAAAGTTGGTAAAATATCAATTGATTTAGCAGTAAGAGATTGCTGTAGGTTTCCACTGAAAAGGGAAATACACCAGCAAGTTAGGACAAAAAGTATCACCTGGAACAAAGGCACAATTTGGGTAAAATGCAATATGAAAAGATTAAATTAAGATGTTTGTAATGTGAATTCCAAAATACTAGCTGACTCAGACTATGAGAAATCTGCCTGCTCAGTTTAGAAAATTTAAAGTATAGCCCATATTCACTTAACAAATAAGTACAAGCTGATAATAACTCATGATAATGTTTTTACTACTGGGCAAATAAATTATTTGAATACCTTGATTTAATCTACCTTCCTCTTATTTAGCTTCATTGGGAAAGATGGAGGATCCATGACAGGGTTGGAAGAACAGTGTACATGCCTTTAAACAGACATATTGATAAACAGCTTTTCACTTTCTTGGGACAAATCACAGTCTCATTAAATGTTCCTCTTTTCACTATTTAAAAATGGAAAGTTATTTACTTTAAAATGAAAATCATGTAATCAAAATGTTAAAACCACAATACTTCTTATCTGATTCACTTGGGAAAACAGCTACTGAACTAACTGGCATCAAATTGTGTATGATAAATGTTCTACAAGCAAGTATTCATGTGGGGAGCATTAAATCACAAACAACTGTTCTGCAGTCATCGTCTCTTGTGCATCAGAGCGCCTGACCTTCCTTACAGCTTGCCTCATTTCAGCTCCCTTGGGGAAAGGAAAAAGGCTGCAGCCTGTGACTTTCCCTGGGCTCTTGGAATATGCAAAATTCTCTGTTACTTTCAGCCACTGCACATTTTGACAGTGTTTTGCTTTTTACCTTTGTGGTACTCTGCAGGTAGCAAAGCATTGCTGGGTCCAGCCTCTATGGCTTCAGCCAAAAGCTGTACTTACACCTCAGACTCATCCTCAGCTTTGTGTGGCTGCAAAGTTAGCCTGCCTGAGAGAACTGTATTTACAGGAATGATTGATTTATTTTAAATCAACTCATTACACATTTTGAACTGAGGGACAAATTTTGCCTGGAGCAGTTGAGCACTTTAATCAGCAGTTTTGTGTTCTGACAGTTTTTTCTGTAAGGACAATTAATGGAAATTCATTCCTGCAGTGATTCATTTTCTTTTTAATGACCTTATATCATGACACGAGCCCAGTGCTAGCCCAAGGAGAGCAGCAGTCTATTCTTGGGAGAATGGAGACATGCTGGCCTTTGCAAGAATTTGGTTAACATTCCTCCGGGAGCCACATCCCTGCAGCTTTGTATTTCAAACTAAATTCTAAGAGTAGCCTATAGAATAACATGTCAGGAGTAATTGCAGGTTCTTGGCTTGTGCCCTTGAGTAGTCCTTAAGTCCTATAATACCCTTGGGTTTTATGTGGCAATGGAAACAGAATTGCCAACTTTTAAACTGAGATTGAAGTGGAATCACTTGAATTTTGTTATTGGAGTTAATCCAGTTTTGTGCCAGGGCAGGAATTATCTTCAGACTGCAGCTCCTCCAACCCACTGAACTCCTGCTGTCAAGTGTAGCCATATGAAAATCTTCAGCTTTTGGCCTGCCATTTGTGTTGTTCTGCTCTGCTCAAAGTGAAGATGGGTGGGGGAATGTTGTTTTTATCTCTGTGTTCTGTGATTCAAGAAGTTCTGCTTTGGCAGGGAGCAAAACTGTCGGAGTCTTTTTGCATTTCTGAGCTTGTCATTCCTGTTCTAGGATGAAGATGACTTTGCGGAAACGGGAGAGGACTGGTCAACAGGAAGGGCTGCAGTCAGATCCCCAGATCAGCTGGAGCTGACTGAAGATGTGAGTAAACCAATGCCTGTCTTGTCATGACATGTGTATGAAACTCCATAAGCAGAACCAAACCCATTGGTTTTGGAGGAAATTCTGCAAGAGTGGAACTCTAGTACTTGCTGAAGTACAGTGTCTGCAGTACCATATGAAAGGGCTTCAACAAGAAAACAGGGAGAATGTGCTGTGAAACCCAGTTCTGGGCTTAAAACACTGTAAGTGCCTGGAGGTAATCCCAAAGGGAAAATGGGGCTGGGGCTTCACTCAGTTAAGGAGGACCCAGAGCCAGCCCTGGCCTTTTCAGGTGGCTGTGTGCGATACACAGGACAGGGAAGTGTCATACAATTTTATTACTATTTCTTCTATTGGTTCAGTAGCATTGCAATTGGTCACCCATTCAACTGCAATTGTGTCTGTCTTCTCACTGTCTTAGAAAGCTCTAGCATTGTTCCCTGTTCTTAAACTAGCACTGTGAGAGGAAAGGTTTTATGTATGTCCCCCAACTCAGGCACTAAAAATAGTTAGCAGCATTTTTTTTTTTTTGTTCACAGTGGTCAATCTTGCCACTAAGCTTATTGTTTATTTTTGACAGTGTAAATTTTAAAGACACAAGTTGTCTGTCTCACCCTATAGAATGCAGTTAGCATTTCTCAAGATCTACCGTATCTTAGATAAGAATTAAAATCAAAAAAGCCCATTGAAATACTGTAGTAGGAAGCCGGATGACTGTTATGGATTCCGCTCTGAGCCAGGTTGGCCCCAAGCACTGTTCTTGTGGTGGCATCAGCTGTATATGAGGTATCTGCAGTGAACTGAGCATCACAGAACTGAGCATAAACATGGTGATTTTATTCCTGTACATTGTGTTAGTAGGAAATTTTATTTACAATACTTTTGTTTCCATTCCAAAGGAATTAAAAAAGGAAGTTACACGCACCTTGACAGCCAATAATCCCCATATTCCCCGGAATATCGTCAGATTCAGCTTTAAAGTAAGTGTGACATGACCCATAAAACTGGAATTTTTTTCTATTAATTTGTTTTGTGTTTTCTTTTGGTTTATAACCAGGTAAATTTTATTTTAATGTGGCTACATTTTATTACATATTTACTGCCAATGGCTTTTAAAGGGTTTTTGTAGAGGGTAAAAGTCTAAAAGCATTGATGCATTTATACAGAAGTAGGCTATCATAATTACAGAAGAAGATCTGTTGTGAAGGTAATTAATGCAGCTAATCTCAGGTAGTTACTTTTCCCATTCTGTGGTAGTTAAAGGACAAAAGCCAAGGCTTTTCTCAGTCTGTAAGAATTATGCCTCGATATCCACACTTGAAGATTGAATTATGGGAGAGCTCAGAAATTTGTTTTGTGAAATCACTGACAAGCTTTATTCATGATGAGTAGGAGTCAGCAACCGACAGCCAGAAAACATCCAAGAGTCACACCTTGTCATTTATATGTGCAGGGTACACACTGCATTACCATGGAGCAGCCTTTTCTCACTACCATACACAGCCAGCAACACAGGCAGTCACATGGGGAGGGTGGAGTGATGGCTTCACCTTGAAAGAAAGGGCATGGGGACAGCTCCTCCAACTCTGGCATTGAATTATTCCCAACTTTAGGGAGGTGTTGTGGTTTAATCCCAGCTGGCCACTAAACCCCACACAGCCATTCACTCAGTCTCCCATGGTAGGACAGAGGAGAGAATCAGAGGAGTAGAAGTGAGAAAACTCATGGGTTGAGGTGAAGACAGTTTAACAGGGAAAGCAAAAGCTATATAAAGCAAAACAAGGCATTAGTTCACCACTTGAGGCAGATATTCAGCAATCCTTAGGAAAGCAGGGCTCCGTGTCACTTAATGGTTACTTGGTAAGATACACACCATGATTCCAAACATCCCCCCCTGCCCCATTCTTATTCTTCCCCCCAGCATTCTTTTTCCCCCAGATTTATATGCTAAGCATGGCACCATATTGTATGGAATATCCTTGGGGTCAAATGGGTGAGTTAGTGATGAGGTGGGGCAGGAAACAGAACTCTGCGCAAGTGCTGCTCAGCAATAACTAAAACATCCCTGTGTTATCAGCACTGTTTTCAGCACAAATCCTAAATACAGCCCCAAAATACAGTAGATACTGTGAAGAAAATTATCCCTGTCAAAACCAACACCTAAGAGAAGAGAAAACAAGCAAAATATTTCCAAGTCTGTCTCACCTCTGTGCTACTGTACTTATTTGACCAACCATTACACGATTCCAGAGAAAGGAAATCAGTCTTGTGGAATCAAATAAAGCCCTTCTCTTCCATTTGGAGCTAAAGTTTTCTGTATTTGTGGTATATAGACAGGTGATCAGTAATCCATATCTTCAAATTCTCCACAATGACAGAAGTGAGCTCAGTGCTATGCTATGATTGACATAGTAAGCAAATCAAAGTAAGCAAACTATTGAAGCATCTGTTTTCTTTAGTGGCTTCTGATTGCTTTTAGATGCAGCTCAAAACTAAATTATACAGATTAAGCTGTTCTTTACTGTGAAGATGGTGAGGCACTGGAGCAGGTTGCTCAGAAGTATTATGGATTCTGCAACCCTGGGAGTGTTCAAAGCTGAGTTGGATGGAGCTTTAAGCAACCTGGGCTAGGGAAAGGTGTCCCTGCCCAGGGCAGTGAGAAGTTGCCCAGGTTGCAACAAGATGTTCTTTAAGATCCCTTCCAGCCTAAACCATTCCAGGATTCTGTGATTCTGTGATTCTATGATTTTGTTGGATTTTACTTTTGTAGGAACGAGCATACAAGCTAGTGGACAATATGGATCAAACAGCCATTCACTTCACTTTGAATGGATATTTGATACACAAAGATTCAGATGAAGGCAGACGCCAGAGTATCAGATCAAGCACTGAAGCAGGTAGCTTTATTGTCTGATATCACAATAATTTTCAGATAGGCACTGGTTCCTCTTACTCAACACGATGGAATGATCATGATGCATTACTGTAGAATTAAACAGATCCTACTTCATCTTGCATGCTTGTTGGCAATCAAAATTAGACAAATAATCAGCCAGATGTTTGCTGCAGTCTAGAAAATAGTGTGTGTTTTTTGAGTAATTTGAATGCTAACACTAACATTTTCAGTTATTTAGTGTCTTTTAAATGTCTTTCACTACCATTAGTTGGACATACAAGTCTAAATTACCTAAACTACTAAACTTTCAGACATGATTTGAAGTATTAAAGCAGAATGTTTGGAATCTGGGTGATTGTTCGGGAAACTATCACATGCGTGACCAATTCTTGAATTCTTACCAAGACATCTACTTTCAGACAATGTGAGATACAAAATCCTGAACTACTTGGATCTTTAATGTGAACTACTCTATCAACACTCTTAAGTGTTCAGACAAAAATATACATTAACCAGAGACTGAAAGCTCTGTTGTTAGTAAAGAGTTCTAGGTTTGAATTTTCAGTAGGGAAGGATGTACTGGCTAGTAATTTTATTGTATTTCTGCTGTTTATGAAGTGTGCATTTCTTTCAAAATGAGTGTTCTGTCAAGGCAGTAACTGCCAGGCACAATGATAACACTGGATAAGCTCCTGAGAATAGTTCTTGCTTGGGGCCTCTGAGGGTCAGTGCCTCCTTTATTTTGCACTTAACAAACTATGTATGATGATTTGAAATAGGGCAAAGTACTTAATGGGATCTTCAATGCCATGAAATCATGGATTTTTGGCAGTGCTTTTTGTAGATTCCAGACCAATTAGTTTCAAATGGCTCTATGCTAGCATGGCTACACAGTCAAGGCTATGATTGGAATGTAGACATCTGTCATTGTCAAACATGACTAGTATATTAATTTTTATCCATATAAATAAGAACAACCATGTTATAACTTCTGTGTGCCTTGAAGACAGTCTTAGTGGTTGTACATAACTGCAGACAATTCTGGATGATAGAAAGTTCTGGAGCTGAAGGGATACCCGGAAACAGAGTTACTCAGATCAGAAATGGGTTACAGAAGTTTGCTCTGAGTCAAAATATTTATTTTTTATTTCAGTTAATTCAGAAGTACTGCAGCTGAATTCTAGAAATACCCTTGTGACCTTCTTGTGGCTTTGAGCAAACAATTGTTCTACAAAGTGGGGATTTCTTACTGTGCTGTCTAATGATACAGCATTAGGAGAGGATACGTATGCTACCTATCAATGCTTCAGAAGACAGAGGATCTGTAGAATATTAGATAAGATGTCCTGTTATTCTGGGCTCATTCATGCATCCTTTCTGTCATCAGAAGAGACTCCTGTTGAGAAGGAAAAGGCTCCTGTGGAGGCTTCTGCTGAGGCAACTGAAGAGGCAGAGACTAAAGATAAAGAACCCACAGAAGGTGCTGAGGTAATTCTCTAAAGCCAGCTAAGAGATGTCCATTTTATTTTTAGTATTAGCTTTTAAATTACATTACTATAAAATGGGTTTGCTTCTGTGATTTATTATTTTATGTCTGAGATGTCAGTACTGTAGGTGAGAACTTGCAGGTTCTCCTGTGGTCCTGCTGCCATTTTTCAGATGTAGAAGGTGAGTAGGGGGATCATATCAGATCTGTCTTTATCCAAATATTATATCAAAATAAAGTATAATCTGCTGGGATCTAGAATCTTCCTGGACAGTATGTCCGTTGGTGAAAAACAAAAATCTGGAGGGGTGAAAGCAGCAGGCATAACTGAATGACAGAAGTAGTGGCTTGATTTAAAGGTTGACAGGAAAGGAGTAGCCTATGAATGTTTGTTCTTATCCACACAGTGTCAGAACCCTCAGTGTTAGAGTTTTAAAGTAATTTCAGTTCCTGAATGTATATATTCCCATTCAGATATAATTTCGGAATCTCATTGATCTGAGTGCTGGAAGTGTCCTAATTTGCATCTTAAATATTGAATCTTCAGTTACAGTCTCCTTCACTAGGCAGCAGAAACCAGCAGTCGGAGAAGAAGGAAAGAGATGACTGATTCTCTCAGGGTGAAGTCACTGCTGTATTTTCTTGCAGGGTGCAGGAGCGGGAGAGGGAGGAGGAGAAGGAGAGGGAGAAGGGGAACAAGAAGCTGAAGCAGCTGAGGCAGCAGAGGCTGAAGAGCCTCCTCCCCCAAAAGCTCCAGAAAAGAAGCTTGCAAACCAGTTCAACTTCATTGAGAGAGGTTCAACTACATACCACAATCCTCTGCGGGTATGTTGCTGTTTCCTTCAGTGACTTGGAGGATCTTTCCTTTGGGAGGGCATGTAGATCACCTGTGTTTGTGTCATATCCTGTGATCTTTTGATACTATTAGGAAAAAAGTTATAGTGGTTGTAGTATTGTGAAACATTTGGTGTAATGACAATGGTGACAGAAAATTTCTTGCCTCATGAACTCTTGGACAGCCTACAAAAAGTTTTGATGCTACTGTAAATCCTTAAGCCTCTACTTGGACATATTTTTAATGTCTATTTTCTCATCTGAAAAAGTACAGAGCAACGTTAGGGTAGCAGCTGAGTACTTGGAATGTGTGAAAGCAATTTCTGTTTGTCACTGTGTACTTTTATGGTCTTGTACTTCAGTTCTTATTAATGGAGCAGAGATATAAGTGCCCATATATTAAAAGGACAAATGTGTTTGGGCTTGTATTAAGCATGGGTATTAGAGTAACAAACTTATGTAAGTGTGACAAATCTGTACTTCTTGTACATGGTACATCTCCCTTCCACTCTGCATGCACTTTCCAATAAGTACAGGCCCAAACCCTTATGTTCCTTCCCTAAGCTTTTTGGTGAATGGCTGTAGGAGCCATTTCCTGTAAGCATGTTTTCATGGGGCCTTCTGACTGAGCAATCCTGGTGATGTTGGCTCCTGACAGAGTGCTCAAAAAGGAGTTTCCTACACCAGGTATACAAGTTTCAGAGAGAAAATTATGTTGTTTTCCTTGCTACAATTGGAGTGTATATTTCCCCAAAGAGCCTGTCTGTTGTCTCACAGCCATTACACCTAGGTTAGATATCTTTACATATGAAGGACTCAGAGATATATGAGTTACTGTGCTGCTTGAGACAGAAGGTCTCAGGAGAGTTTGTCCAGCAGTGGGATGCTTGCTATGAAGCTTGAGCTAAGATTCTGCATCTTTCAAAAATCCCAGTGGAAGCCATGGAATTTCTTATTTCTTTGTTCCCAGAATTGCATATTCTCTTCTTCCCAGTGATTTTACTGGGACAAGCTTGTGTGTATCTGTATGATTCTGCCTTTGAAAGCAGATTATAGGCTTTAAATAGCTGCATAGTACTGCTATGTGCTGTACTGGATGTACAGTTTCCACCCCTGAGATGTTTTCATTTCAGAGGTCAGTGAAATGCTACAGGCAGCCTCTTAAAATTTTTCTGACACTACAATTTTTTGAAAGAAGAAACTGTTCTTTTAAGGGAATGTTTCACAGAAATGTATTGTTTCAGAATGTTGATGTAAGGATGGTAAAAATATTATTTCGGTAGCATCAGATGAATTGTTTATAAGTTTCACTCTGTTCAATTCTTTTGTTCTGACTGTTGTATCAAATTGGCTTTTTAATATATAGGACAAAACTTTTCAAATTTGGTAGGATGTCATAACTGATACCAGAATTGGTACTAGGACATTTCAACTGGTAGAGGTGAAAAAACCCCATTTGAACTCCTTCAAAATTAACTGCTGAAATATTTGAAGTATGTGGGAAAAACCAGAAGGTCTTGTGAACATTCTTTTGGCCCACAACAAAATCTTTTTGTAGTTTCACAATCACCAACAGTGTTGTACAGTGCCCTAGGAGTCATTTGGATATCAAATTATTCATGCAGGCTTTTTCCACAACTAGACTATGGCACTGCAGGGTATTGTAAAATGCCACAGCAGAGGGCTTCAATGCTGAGATTATGCTTGTTCAAGCTTTTTCTTTTTTCAGGAAAAAGGACTGCAAACTGACCCTGCACCTTTTGAAACTTTCTCAGACAATGTTAACCAGGTAAATCTGTATCTATCTCATTTTTATCTTTAAAGATGTTTTAGAATATATTTTGGAAATTGATGTGTGAGAAAGTTAAAACTGAATTATTGTGTTTGCATTCCTTGCAGTGGCTTTGGTCTCCCATTTGACTTTGACAGCAAACTAGTATGACCCTCTCTTCTGCTTTAATGGGTGAACTTGCTCATGGTTTATATTCCTAATGTTAAGTGTCTCAGTTTAGATGCTTTTCACTGGTTTATTTGGTTTATTTTTTTGCCAGTCCCCCTGACCTGTCTGCTTTAGAGAGTATTAAGTGAGTGGGAATAGAAAAACCATGGAGTGAGAATAGTTTCGGGTTCAGCAAGAGGTGGGCTGCAGCCTGCAGGGTACTGGCTCCTCTAGGAACATAGCTCTCTCTTGGAGTATTGTTAGGAATTTGGCATATGCAACACTTGGGTTTTTACTCTGACTAAGTTTAGCAGTATGCAAAAGCAGATTTCTAAAGCCTGAAGCTGAAGAAAATGAGAACTACAGCCTAAGGAACGTGGAAGACTGGTTGCAAGAGACTTAATTCTGCTTTATGTAGCAGAAATGTGCCTATCTATTCATGCTGAAAGGCTCTGTGGCATTTTCTGCATCCCTTAAAAATGTAAAATAAAATATTTTGAATGAAATTACACACAAAAAATATGTTACAGCTTTCGGTGGAAAGGGAATCAGCCAATTCTGCTGATTAATTCTCAGATATTTGTAAAGTGTTATTGTGTTTGTCACAGATATAAACATTGTTTCAAACTAGTGTATCAAACTGGTACTGAAAACACAATTTTGTTACCAGTGAGTAGAGGAACAGGAGAAGACACTGTAACATAATGGCAGCAACTTAAAAAATGCTGGTATAGGAAAAATGATAGGAAGGAGAGTGGAGGTATCTCTGTCAGGTTAAAAACTGTAATCCATTCTATTCCTGAGCCTGAAATTACAGAGTAATTGGCCTGAGATCTTCCCTCCTTCCAGCTGGAGTTTTCTTCCATTTTTTTTCCTGACATCAGTGGGATGTCCTGAGACTTGGAACAGAGGCCTTTAAGATAATTAGCCCCTGACTAAGATTTTGCATTTAATATTTGAAAGATAAAAGGAAAGCTTTTCCTTTGATTTCTTTTTATATTGTTGAAATTTTCAGCGGGTCTAAAATAGTGGTTTTATATAAACTTCTTTTTCCACACAGGTCTTTTTTCCTTTATGTTCTTTCTTATGCTCACAATTTCCTATTCCAAACTTTTCTGTTCTACTCCTTCTCATATTTGTCTTATCTTCTTTGTCCTTTCCCTGATGTTTAGAACATCTTTCTGTCTCATTTCTGCAAATTTAGAATGGAATCCAGTTGGTTTTTTTTCTAAAGAGTTCTGCTACCTTTATTTCTATGTTCTAGTCTATATTCTATATTTAAATCATATTCCCTATCCTATGCTAATGTGTCACATTGTCTTTTGTTTTGTCCTGAAAGAAATGTACCTGCTTCAGATACAATACTAGGATTTCAATACTAATGAATAATTCTTAAGAGAAGTTACTTTTGGATCTACCCAAGTAAGACATGTGCGGCATGTGGCATAGCAGAAGATGTAACACTTCTCTCAGTTTCCATTTGCTGCAGAGTTGGAGTCCAAATTTAAATTGTGTTAAGCAACTACAATTTAATTTTCCAACACCACATGAGAAATGTCATAAAGCAAAAGTTTAATGCATGTTTCCTGTTAAACACTGGTAAATTAGCCAAATACAAAGTCCTGCAAAAATAAACGTATGGACAGAGTCAAAGAATCAAGTTGAGTGTTGGAGGAAAGAAATTGTTAAGAGTGCTGTAATGTGTTCTTAAAATAAGACATCCTCCATCATTCTTGAAAAATCCTGGACCTCAACTCTTCACTTTTTATGTAAGAAGAGAGATGTTCAGCTAATTCCAGCAGCAGTGGTAGTATCATATTTTTTGTGATGGTATAGTTGGCTGTTCTCAGGAAAATGGTCAGGTCCTAATAAATCCTGCCTCTGTCTGTCTCTCAGTGGTTTATCTATGATGCCTATATGGAGGAACTTGAGAGAATGGAAAAGGCAAAAGTGAAAGAAAAAGCAAAACCTGCAGCAGTAAAGAAAGAAGATAAGAAAACTGGAAGAAAGTTATCCTGTGTGGAGCCACTGGTATGTTTCATACTGTGGGGAAAAAGGTTGTTCAAAGTGCTGGTGGGTGCATCTGTAGAGCAAGTCAGGTGAAAGCAAATCATGCTGGCTGTGTAGTTTGTTGTCTTACTAGGCAAACAACAGCTTTAGGAAATGCAAAAGTTAGTTTTTGCTAGAAATTGAATTCCCAAACTAGGATTTCTGTTATGCTGTATAAAACAGGATTTTGATTTTGTGTAGTCTTATTTTCAAACCTGATTTCCAAGTGAGATATATAGCTTTTGGTTTTTGTGCACCGTGTATGTTTCATATTTTTTATTATTATGTGAGAGATGAAAGAACTAAATAGGTAGAAACACCCTGTGATTTTTCAAAGAATTTTACGTGATGATGTTTTTGCATACGTTTCAATCTGAAAGGCACTGAAATTTAGGATTATTTCAAAATACATCACAATAGTAAAACACTTCTCAATATTTTTAAAATTTAATTTTTAATGATAATATATAATTACAATTTATACATTTTCTAATCATAGACACCTAAGTAGCATGCTTCTCAGAATATCAGGTGTCCTAACACCTGCCATGCCCTGAGCTGATGTTGTGACCTTGCTGTGAGGGTGATACTGACTCCTAATCCAGAACCAGGAGTAACCTATGAGTGCCTTGTGGAACAACATAGTTCATTCTATCAAAGTGACAGTATCACCATCTTAAAAATATTATCCCACTTCAAACACCGAGTACACAGTGTATAGGACAGTATGGCAACCCTGAAAGATTTTCTACATGTTCCAAAATGTTTTCAAGGGTTTCAGGAAGTTTCTATTACAGTATAACTGGCTGGTTCTTTCTTCCCCAGTCTAAGGTAAACAATTTAGAAGGCAAACTGAAATAATTTCTATAATGACTGGAGCAAGATACCCTGAGAATTACAATACAGAATCATAGAAATCAGTTCATAACTTGCTCCTAGAATAGGTGTAGACATATCAACATCAGATATAGATATAGATATAGATATAGATAGGTAGATAGATAAAGGTGTGTATATATATACATATTGATGTGTGTGTGTGTGTGTGTGTGTGTGTGTGTGTGTGTAATAAGAGCTGACTCCTGAAACTGGCTTTAGCTCTTTCCTACCATATGGCCGATACAAGTGCAGAGGATTTGGCTGGTTTAGCCACGAAGCAGCACTGTGCCAGCATAAACCTTACAGTATAAACAGACCAGGAACACATTCTGATAGGCTTCTTCCTGTGAATTGTGCCATGGAAATTCACAGTCCTTTTGAAAACCAGTAAACCTTTCACCTCAGTATGTTTCTGAGAATTAAGCTTCAAGTCAACATTGCAGTTACTAGCTTAAAGGGTGGACTGCTAAAAGCGAAATGAAAATAAAGTGAAACCATATTGTAAAACACCTGCTGCCCACTCCACTGACAACAGTGGAAATTGAAATCCAGTCACTCATGCTATCTATCCCTTTGGTGTTTTGCTTTTCACACTTAGCACTTTCCAGTGGGCTTGAAGGGAAGCCAAATAGTTGATGCACTGAATAAGTGAAAGAAGAAGCTTCTTTATGCAGAGTCAGTGTGCCAAACAGAGGTCCTCTGTGAGGCTGATCAACTAACCTGAAGTGTATGAAAAACCTGATGAATTCTTCACTCATTAACTGGAAGAAATGCAACCTGAAGTACTCCAAGGCTCAAATCAGACTTCCAAAAGTCATTATGTCTGTTCAGATGTAGATATATGGAAATTAAAGGTTGATGGCATCAGAATCTGTATTTCTGGCCTCAAGTCAGCAAATAGAGAATAGTTTCTGTAACTCACACATTACAGTAGGAGCTGTAACTCACACATTACATACATTACACCATGCTAATTGAAAAGAGCTTTTCCAGCTGAACGCTTTTTAAGGCCAAACTGTGCTTGGTCATTGCTGGAGGGAACTGTGGAACATCAAGCAGGAAACATGGCTGATCTGGATCAAGATGCAATGGCTAGAAGCCACAATTAATTTCCACCATTGTTCTGGTCAGGCTAGGTATTAGCAAGAAAAACTATGATAGCTACTGAGATAGCACCAGATTTAACCCAAGGGAAAGAAGAAGATAAAATGAGTGGCTATTACCACAGGTGGGTCTCTCATGGAAGCTGTTGCTATGGTAGGAGGCCTTTAAAGAGAAGATCCAAGAACTAGAGCAACAGCTGGAGATGATGGTAGGATTTAGAGGAGGATTTAAAAATGTAGTAAATGAAAAGGGAGAGAAAACAGTACTGGTACTGAAAAAGAGGTCAAAGGAACATATGACTGGAAGAGAAAATCAGAGAAGAAAAGAGAGGGGGAGAGGGGAGGAGAGGGGAACCTTGACAGGTCATGACAGAAGCTTCTTGCTAGGGGAAGAGAAGTAAAATGAAGCTATGCATTGCAGCTTTCTTGCTAGGAAAAGCAAGAAAGACGTGGTTTAGCAAAACAGACAATAGAGGCAGTCAACAGGAAAAGAAGAGAGATAACCAAGGATTTCAACAGAAGGAAGGGTGAGAATTTTATAAAGAAGACATATGAGGGAATAGAAGTTGGAATAATAGAAAATATTTGACTGGAAACTGTAATGAGAAAGTCTTATAAGTCTCTCCATGTGCCTCAAATGGAACTAAAGGGGGAAGGGTGTGCTACATCTAATAGCAGTGATACAACTTTTGGAACTTTTCCTCAGTATTTAGTCAAGGCAGTACACAGACTATGGATAACACGGAATACCAAAGTGGAATGATATGAAATTTTCTGAGCTGAAAATATCTGATAGCAGAGATAACTAGGCAGAAGTGTTGTATCTGCCTGTCCTGCACTTTCTGTTCCTGTACCATCTGTTTATGCTCTGATTACTGGAAAGATATTCAATGATATTAAAGGTCTTTTTTAACCCAAATGATTCTGTGATTCCACAGTCCTGACCCAGAGACATGCTTGGTCTGATCCATAGCTCTCCTTATATTCTTGAATGAACTTAGAAATGACAGTATTTGAGGCAGAAGCAAAATGCAAAGAGCTTAATGTAATTGATGCAGGCCTGCTCCTCTTACACTTAGATGGCAAGGCATGGAACCACAAGTCTGATATTAAGGATTTTGAATGAATCTATGCAAAATGGGTGGAGTAATGTGATTGCTCCATAACAAGGACATGTTGTATGCAAGAGAGGTATATGCAGTTACATACAAGAAGAAGCTTTTTTTCATGCTTAGGGGACTCACTCATTGCAACTGGCCAACTGCTGGGAGGTAAGTATAAGGCAGTTAGTGATATGGAATTACAGAGCAAGACCAAGACATTTTTTTCCAAAGTATTAGCCCATTATCCATCTTCAATATGATTCAATTAATGTTATTGCTGTTCCAAAAATAACTTATGCATAGAAATAAACAAAGCAAACATTATCCTATGAGCTCTCCTTGCATTTGGCTAGCTAGCTCAGAATTGGCCTAAGGTGGAAAAGGGTGTTTCATATTTTTTTTTTTTTAAAGAGAAATTAGGCCTAGCACTTCCTCCAAAGATTTATTTCTTCAGCATATGGAATAAATAAAATCTGAAACAGGAGAGGATACAAAGAGAAAATAACTTACTCTCGTCCACTTAAAATGTCCAAAATGTAGTCATGGATGTGTTGTTAACAGCCTAGCTACCTGACAGAAAAGCTGACTTAAAACTCTTGTGATTCATCTGGAGAGTTTCCTGCTTTGCAGAAAAAAAAAAAAAAAATTGTTTCTGTATTTACAAGGTTGTTTTGGTTTTTGTTTTATTTCTTTTTAATTTTTGGCTTGCTTTCCACTGACACTCCCCAGAAATAAAATTTGTGGAATCATAGTATCATAAATTAATAGAATGGTTTGGGTTGGTTTTGGGTTAAAGACCATCTCACTCTGACCACCATACCATTGGCAGGGACACCGTCCTCTAGACCAAGTTGTGCAAAGCCTTGTCCAGCCCGGCCTTGAACACTTCCAGGGATGGGGCGTCCACAGCTTCTCTGGGCAGCCTGTGCCAGTGCCTCAACACACTCACAGTAAAGAATTTTTTCCTAATATTTGATCCAAATAATTTATACTTCCTGATAAATAGCCTCTTCCTATATTTCTGTATATATTTATGTAGGTCCCTTTAGGGACTGGAAGGTGCTTTAAGGTCTCCCCAGAGTCTTCTCTTCCAACCCCAATTCTCTCAGCCCATCTCCATAGGAGAGGGGCTCCAGCCCCTGATCATAGTCATGGCCTCCTCTGTGCTCACTCCAGCAGGTCCATGTCATTCCTGTGCTGGGAGCCCAGAGCTGGATGCAGTGCTCCAGGTGGGTCTCACCACAGTGGAGCAGAGGAGCACAATCCCCTGCCTTGATCTGCTGCCTGTCTCTGAACTTGGTTTCAAGTTCTACTTATTTTTTTCTAAGCTGGGAAAAGAGGACTGCACACATTACTGGAGGTGTAAGCAAACCATGGATTTATAAAAAATGTAACAGATTATAGATTTTTTTTCTCTTTTGTCCTCCCATCTCTGTGTAGCCCTATTAATTTTGTGCTCTTTGAATGAGACTCAATCTCCCTTGAGTCTCTGCCAAGCCCAGGAAAGAAGCAGAGGGACACACATAATCTGAAGTCATGTTCCTAGTTCTGACTGTGACTGTGTGGTGTAGTTTGGTCAACCCATTTCACTTTTTCTTTTCAATTTTCATATTCAGAGCACTCTCTGAGCTGTGTCAAGGATGGCATATTTCTTCCCAGTGTTATCACTATGAAGGAAATCTTACTGTGCTGGCAGACATCAGTACATAGCAGGGGCTTGAAGATTAAAGGCTTTGGAACACTGGTGGGGCTTTGGGGCAGCAGTAGTGGATGGGGGATTCAGATACCTGGAGCAGCAAGCTCTCAGAGCATTTTGTATATGCCTTGGCCACTCTGACATCATTGCACAGAGCTGTGATAACATACTTATATGGTCAGCACTGTGGACTTCCAAGCTTTGTCCTTCCCACTGCTGGCTCCCAGGCTTCTTGTCCTTCTTTCTAGTTAGACCAGTTTGGATTTCACTAGTGGTCGCACACACACACACAGAATATAGAGACCGAACTCACAAAAAATAGTTGAGAATGGAGTTTAATTAGATATGGTGATCAGCCACAGGGCTCTGTCAGATAAGCATATGAACCAGCCACCTGCTGACAGACAAACAGCTCCTGCTGAGCTCTCTTTTCTCCACTTGTCCTTGGATGTGCGGATGGATCAAGTTGGAATTGACTGAAGGACTCCTAAATCCTGTGATGTTTACTTAATGCATGAGACCTTAAAGCTCTCCAGGTAGAGATGAGAGAGTGCTCATGCATGACCAAACCCTTCTGATTTCATCACCAAATCTGATGAACTGTTATGCAGTGAGATGGGGTAGGAATCATCTGTTCCTTTTAGGTCATCCTGTCAGGAGTTACCTTGAAAGACAAGACTCTTATCTACCTTTATAGGTATTGAGCTAAATCAGGAACAAAAACTGAAGTTACTGCAGCTCAGCTGTGGATGGCATCTTGCTAAATTTATAATAAAGCAATTACATTTCTTCAATGTATTTCAGGACCTGTATCATTAGGTCCTGGTATGACACATTTCAAATTAATCTGTATTCAAGATCAAAAGACTCAAGTTTTTTCAGTCACATGAGGTCTGAGGTACCTGTAAGCAGACAGGAAATACATTTTCACTTCCTTTCTTTTCAGCAGGTTGATTCTCTAAGAAAGGTCGCAAGGGCTGCTAAAATAGCAGAACGGATGGTGAACCTGAACACATATGATGACATTGCACAAGGTATGGCTTACTGAGAGGTGCTTCTAACTCAAGTCTCAAGTGTAAGTCCTGCAGATAAGTACCTACAGCCACAGCAAGGCAGGACAGGACAGAACAGGATAGAGAAACAGAAGTAAAACGAGCAGGTCTAGGAACCCGCTGACTCACACAAGGCAAATAGTACATCAGACTATGGACATGCAAAGACCATGCCACATTAGCCCTGCTCTGAGCTGGCTGGGGACAGCAGGTCTGGTGAGCACTGCCCTCCCTGCAGCACTTCCTTCCCTCAGCAGGTACTTCACTCCTGGATGCAGGTGCTAGTGACAGCAGCCAGAGCAGAGGTGATCCCTGCTCACATACCAACCACAGCAACATACTCAATCTTGATGTCATTTTGCAAGAGATATTTTGCTTTCTCTGCTCAGCTTCCTCCTGAAGGGCCAGGCCCAGCTCTTAGAGTGGCCTGAGGTCACACCTTGCTCAGGGCTTCTATTTTCTTTTTAATTCTTTGTCTGCTGATCATGTTTGATTTTTATTTTTCCTATGTGGGAAAGGATTTGGTAAAAAGCATTTAGAGGGTTGAGTTGCTAGTTTGGAGTCAGGACTTAAGAACTGAGACAGATTTTACACTAACAATTGGGTTGTGCAGAGGCTGTGAGGATAACAGATTGTCTTTTAAAATTTCCCTGACACTGAACTGTGCTGATTTATTTCTGACTGATATAGTGGGACCTTTTCCTTGATTTTTTTTTTTTTTTTTTTAGATTTTAAATATTTTGAAGATGCATCAGATGAATTCAGAGGCCAGAAAGGAACCCTCCTCCCACTCTGGAAGTTCCAGTATGAAAAAACCAAGAAACTTGCAGTTACTGCCCTCTCCTGGTAAGTCTCTTAATTCCAAACTTAATCTCTATTGTTGTGCAGGGGAGTGGAATGGAATGGAATGTAAAGGGATCTTTTGAGGCAGGGCTGATTTCTTTGGGAACACGGGTTTGATTTTTTACAGTCGGCTGCTTGGGCAGCACTGAAACGTGCCTGGTGCTTCTGGTTGCAGAGAATATTGTGTAAGGTTGAATATGACAGGCTTGTGCCTTTCAGAAGAAACTGAAGGCAGAGCAGGCTCTGAGCAGCACGGGGGAAAAGTGAGTGTGGTTAAGAGGGCAAAGAAGAGTCCTTTATTGGAAAGGCTGGGATAGATGTGTCATGTCTTTGGACAGTATGCTGTAGGAATCAATCCTGCACAGGACAGCCCCAAAAATCCTGCTGTGTGCTTGAGTGTTGACCAAATACTTCTTGAACTCTGTCAGGTGCTGTGACCACTTCCCATGGGAGCCTGTTCTAGTACCCAACCACCCTCTGGGTGAAGAACCTTTTATAATATTGAACGTAGCTCTCTCCTGACGCAGCTTGATGCCATTCCCTTGGCTTCTTGTCACTACTCATCATGGAGAAGAGATCAGTGTCTGCCCCTCCTCTTCTCACAGTGGTGTTTTAACTGCAATGAGGTCTCCCCTCAGTCTCCTGTTCTCCAGGCTGAACAGACCAAGTGACCTGAGCCACTCCTCACACAAGGGCTTCCCCTATAAATAAGAGAGGTATTTGTGTATTGGGATCTTGCAGTAGGCATTTGCCCTGCAGTCCACTTTTACATATTCGGTCAGTCCAAAAATCATCACTGATATTTACAAATCTACTCTCTTTTGTTCTGAGATATTATTGCTATGGTTATTACTGTGAAAAAAAAACCCACTTATCACCAACACAAATGAGTCCTTTCACTTTTTATCATGCTTGATCCTCCTCGGAGCTGGCTTGGTTCATGCACTGAGCATGAGACATACCTAGTCAGACCCCACCCTGTGCTCCCCTGCAGTTAGGCCTCCTCTTACTTGTTTATGTGAGCACGTTTGTGCCTTGACAAGGAGAGATAGAGCAGGATTGCCCTCTTCTGCCTTTCAAGTCACTGTGGTATTATGTAAGAGAGTATCAAGCATGCAGTTGTGTGAGAATTACAGATAACAATAAAAATGGGAAAAAAATTGGGAGAAAAGGCATCTTTTATAGGTAGTTTATACTGCTGTTAAATTTGTCTCCAGGAAATGATAACAGAAAGTTGTCTGTGAAATTGGAAGAATTACTCCAAATTGCTTTATGGAATAAGCTTTTCTAATTCAATTTTTATTCTCTCATTTTTAGCAGTGATGATGCATTTAGTGAAAAGAATAAGAGCATTAAGATGCCTAGGTATTAGCCCAAGTGAAAAAGGGAGAAATGAAAAGAGAATTGCATTAATTTTATCAATTCACAGTAGCAAGTCAGAGAAAATACTCATCGATAATTTCCGCATATGTTCATTTCATGGAATTGTTACCCACTGGTTGAGATGTGTGAGCAACAGGACTGATCTTTGTCCCATGGAAATTCTATCTACAGTAACCTGCCACCCACAGAAGAGGTGGTAGAGAGGGTAGATGTTTTTCAAGTAAAGGGACTTTAGAAGACATAGATGAGTCTAATTGCTCATTGCCAGTATTTGCCACAGGAAACACAATGTTCACCAGCTGGATCAGAAGGGAATTTCCCTTCCTGATTTGTGGTTGTGATCATGAATTTATGAACTGATAGCTGTCTCTGGAAGCATCTCTCATAATTTAATAACAAGTAGGGAAAGTGAGTTTATTGATTTAGAATCTCTTTAATTCTTGCCACTGAAAGATGGAAACCAATATATTCCTGCCTTTTCACTTTCCTCAAAGATCTCATTTTTAAAAGTAAACTTCCCGTAATTATGAAATGGATAAGCCAAAATGTGCTGGAGATTGACATATCTGTCTTTTTCTCTTTTTCATCTACTGTTTTGATCTTCTGATGTTCTGCTTTTTTGTGCATCGAGTTTGGATGAGTTACTCACAAACATTATTAGTGTGTATGGTCACAGTCCTCAGACTGAGTGCAGTCCTGTGAGAATGAACTCTGAAGTTAATGTATGAAACACTGTGTATTGCTGTGGAACTACATGGTTAATAATAAATGCTATCTTATGGGTATTTTCTCATTACAGGAATCCAAAGTACAAGGACCTATTTGCAGTGGGATATGGCTCTTGTAAGTATTAAATGCAAAAGAATCATTGAGAGATTTAAAATATTTAACAAGTGCTCTGAGATCAATTCAGACAATCCTCTGAGGCATGGATTGCATCTCATAGCAAGGACTCACCTAATTTCATAGCAATAAATTGAGATTTGACTCAATACAGGGATTAGGCCTTTCCATTCCATGTCATGAACATTCAGAAATACATAGGCATAGACAGCAATTATTGTAGGACTAAACTAAATTTAAAACAGGATAATGTGATTCATAATGGAATTGCTGAACTATGATTTCTTCCTTTGTGGTCTGGAAAGCAGAAATAGACATGATTTCAAAAGAGTTTAGATAGATTAATGGAGGACCAGTTTGCTGTTGGAGGGATAAACCATCTGATTCAATAAGTTGATAGCTGTGAGTTGCTGGGAGCTTGAGTACATACAAGGGGACAGACCTGTATTTGCTGACCTTTCTCTTTAAACAATTGCTACATGTTGGTGTAAGCTACTTGGATAGACTGGCTACAGGAACCTTTGGTATCATCCCAAATATGTCTTCATTCTTATGTATTTTTCTGTGCTCTGACAATGGAACCAGATGGGTTGTCTTCATTTATACTGGTAAGGACTGTGCTCTGCTTGCAATATTGCAAAATTTCATTTTCCTTTTAAATTTACATTTTTCTTTTGACTTTCACTCCATCTGAGTCTGGAAATGTTCTTGTTAGTTTGCCAAAAAGCCTGAATTGGCCCTACACTCTTTTTAATTCAGTGAGCAGCAGCTATTCTGAAAAGCAGATTAGAATCAGCTTCTGGAAAAGAAAGCATGGTGCGAAGTGCTCAGGATGTCCTGGCCTTGTACAGCACAGCAAAATCTTATTGTTCTCAAATCCCCGTGCTGAGAGAGTGCAGGAATTTAGCTGTGCCTTCCCACTGCCCTGCCAGCCAGGAGGCAGAGGAGAGATACAAGCTTATGGACGGTAATCTCCCTGCTTAACCTATTCCATTACCTATTCATGTAATTGTTTTAATTTCATACACTTTGTACACTAGGCAAAACCAGTATGCTTTCTGGGTTGTGTAAAAGTGTAAGTTAGTTCTACCAGGGTCCATTGTGCCAAAGGCAATACAGAGATGCAAGGGGAGGGAGACTCTTAATTCAGTGATTTGCCACATAACTGACAAGAGAGACAGAAATGTTATTTTGCAGAGGACAGAGGGCTTGTCTCTACCTTCTGACAGCAACTAACAGCTGAGAACTTGTTCTCTGCTCTCAACTTGGCCTTTAGTCAGCAGAGAGAAATCAGCACATCCAGAAGCCATCCATCCTGATTTCAAGGGATGTGCTGAGTGGCTCTCTGGAAGGGATGATCCCTCCTCATTAAGTGAGCCGAGGCAGAGCACATAGCCTGGCTGCTTGTCTCTTAGACGACTAAAGTGAAGTGAGATAAATCCAGCCCAGAGGAAAGGATCTTAGAGTCACAGGCTGGGATATCTTTGGATCTGCTGTGACCATAATTACATCACCAGTCTTCTGTGCAGCAGGCATTTGGGAGCACTGCCAAAATACAAGTAAAACATTTGTCCTGCTACCTAAAGTGTACTTTTTGAAACAAAAGATCCCTTGTTTACTGTGGGTTGACACCAGGAGTGGTGGGTGCTTTCTTTACAGAGAGGGACCTAGCCTCTCCATTGCTTTTGTACCCTATTTCTGCAGTCTTTTCCAGTGATTTATTTGGATGGGGTTTCTAATGCTAACGGTGTCTCTTTGGCATGAGACTCTTCTGAACAAGGAAATATTGTCATCGTAATTTGCATTTCCGTGTTTATGCTGCCTGGCTGGAACTCATTTTTATTCCCATGAGGAGGAGCTGTCTTTCTGTTTTTATTTTTGCATAAATGAGATTGCTGGGTTTCTGGCTACACTGACAGCTTGCGGTGCAGGGTTCAGAGCCTCTAGTGGGTGTTGGGCTTGTGTTCTGCCTTGCTGATGGGAACACTACGAATACAAGCTCAGGTCTTTGCCATCACCTCAGTTCATGTTCCAAAAGCAATTGTGCCTCTGACAGGCTTCAGAGATGGCTTTTTATGTGCAGCTCCAACTGTCAGAACATGAGCTGAGTAGGGAAAAGCATTGTCTCTATGGCCAATGTATTTTATCCCACAGTTTCTTTGGATTTCATGGATGTAACTTTCCACTCAAGGATGTTTGAAGAGTACAGACTCACACACAAAGCACTGGCAATCTGAGGTATTTGGCAAAGATATCTACTCAGTTCTTCACAGTCTGAAATAGGGCTTTATGTAGGCAGAAGCAAAGCACATAAAGATACATATACTGTTCCAGCTTTCCAGTGTAAAGTCAGCACAAGGTCCCTACGCTGGTGTGACAACATCCAAAGTAAGAGTTGCTGCAACTTTGTGATCAAACTAAATCAGTGTCAAATCCAGACCAGAGCTTTCGTGGAGATGAGCTGGCTCTTAGTAGATGTCCTGAGGCTCCCTGAAGCTGAAGAGTAATTGTGGAACACAGAATATGAAACAGCTCTGGTTATACTCTCCTAAAACATAGAGACAGGTAAATACAAGGAGATTGGACATACTTACTGGGCAGTCTTGTATTTTCCCATTTCTCAAATGAACTGCCCAATGACCATGGATAATCTTTTACTTACTGCCATGCATTGAGTGAGGCTGATGGCTGGTTGGTCACTGCAATAAGGGTATTCCCAAATAGGACATGCTTAGGGTACTTCAGAAGGAACAGCAAGAGGAGAAAATGAACCAAGTGGCTTTTACAGCAAGGTACTGCCTCTTCATATTTGCCTCTCTACTTCATAGGCATTTTCAGAATCAGGCACTTTAATTAGAGATTAGAATCAAGAAAATGAAAAGTAAAACTAGCTCACTCACAGAGGGAAAAAGTCATCCTGCAGGGACTGAGAGGAAATATGCATGGAGATATGATATTTGCCTCTTCTTTTTCTTCAAGACGCCTCATTTCCATCTATCTAGAAAACAAACAGTTGAAGAAATAGTGATGAATTCCCAATACACTACTCACTCAAAAGATTTAATAAAAACAAAGATGAGCTGCTTGTTACACCACTTAGGTTTGTACACAGTGTATTTCAAGCCCCAGAGACTTGTTCTAGACCAAATATTTTGTTTTCTAGCAAAATATTTTTCAGCCAAATATGAATTTGAGAGACACAAGTAAAACATCATAAAATCATAGAATCATAGTGTGGTTTGGGTTGGAAGGAACATTAAAGATTGTTCAATTCAAATCCCCATTCCACTGGCAGGAATGCTACTCACTAGATCATGTTGCTTAGGATTTCAAACCAGTCTTTGAACACTTCCAGGGATGAGACATCCACAGCTTCCCTGGGCAACCTGTTCCAGTGTCTCACCATCTTCACAGTAAAGAATTTTTTCCTAATATCAAATCTAAACTCTCAGTTTAAGAAGGTTATCCCTTGTTCTGTCACTATCTGCCTATGTTAAAAGTCACTCTCCATCTCTTTTATAAGCCTGCTTTAAGTACTGGAAGGCCACAGTGAGGTCTTCCCAGAGCCTTCTCTTCTCCAGGTTGAACAACCCCTACTCTCTCAGCCTGTTTTCATAGTGGGGGTGCTCCAGCCCTCTGATCATGCCTGTGATCTTCTCTGAACTGACTCCAACAGGTCCATGTCTTCCTTGGCCTCCAGGGGTGATCATCAGGCAGTGTAAAATGGGATGGAAGGTGCTAAACGTTGAGGAGACAAGGGCTGAAGAGATTATTGTAATGATGATGGCTAAGACTTGGCTTCCCTACCCAACTTCTTGAATATCAAAACTGAGATCTCTTGCACCCAAGAAAAAAGGATCTAAATGTCTCCCAGCTCTTATTCACTCCTTTATCTCTGAGAGTGTTTTCCCAAAGGGTTGCACATGCTAATGCTCTAAACAACAAAGATTTGGGCTCTGGCAGTGAAATATTTTTTAATCCAGTTAGTGTGTGCTCTGCTGATTCAATGCCATGTAAGTTAAAATCAAATCTTATTATACACTTAACTGGATGCGGAATGATTGCATTCATACTTTTGCTAGTACAGTTTTTCAATCAGTTATCCTGACAAGAGCGATGGTAGTTTTGACAGGACATTTACCCTCTCCTTAGGTCTAGGGATCCAGATAATAGGTGAGATAATTCAGCAGGATTGGAGTCCTACATTGAAAGAAGCCCACTGCATACAGATAAGGTCTGTGATCATTAATTCATGTTAAGTACTTGTTAGCTGTTCCTGAAATGTAGATAAATCCTTCAAGTTTTCTATGAGATCTCAGTCAAATTATGGAAATAACAATTGAGAACCATGGAATCATAAAATGTCCTGAAATGGAAGGGACCCACAAGGATCATGGAAGCCCAACTCCTATCTCTACACAGGATCATCCCCAAGAACACCACCATGTGCTTGTGAGTGTTTTCCAAATGCTTCTTGAACTCTGTCAGGCTTTATGCTGTGACCCATTCCTTGGGGAGACTGTTCCAGTGCCCAGCCACCCTCTGGGTGAAGAACCTTTTGCTGATATCCAACCTAAACCTCCCTGACACAACTTCAGGCCATTCTCTCGGGTCCTGTCACTGATCACAGAGCAGAGATCAGTGCCTGTCCCCCCTCTCCTCCTCATGAGGAAGTTGTAAGTCTGATGAGGTCTCCCCTCAGTCTCCTCCAGGCTGAACAGGCCAAGTGATCTCAGCCACTCCTCATACAGCTTCCCCTCAAGGCCCTTCATCATCCTTGCTGCCCTCCTTTGGATTCTCTCTAGTAGCTTTATATTGTTGCCCCAAAACTGCACCCCGGTGCAGAGCAGAGCAGGACAATCTGCTCCCTTGCCCAGCTAGCCTGATGTCCCCAGGACAGGGATGTCCCTTCTGGCTGCCAGGGCACTGCTGACTCATGTCCAGCTTCTCATCAATCAGGACCCCCATGGTCCCTTTCCCTGGCATTGCTTTCCACATCTCATTCCCCAGTCTGTTTGTACAGCAAAGGTTGCCCCATTCCAGAAGCAGAATCCTCACTTGTCTCTGTTAAACTTCATACAATTGCTGATTGCACATCTCTCTAATATGTCAAGGTCTCTCAGACAGCCTCTCTGCTTTTGAGGGAAACATCAGCTCCTTCCAATTTAGTACCATGGACAAACTTGCTTAACAGTCCTTTGAGACCTATGTCCAAGTTGTTTATGAAGACATTGAAGAGCACTGGGCCCAAGATGGAGCCCTGCAGAACCCCATCAGTGACCAGCTGTCAGCCTGATGTAATCCCATTTACTATAACCCTTTGTGTCCTATGCATCAGTCAGTGTTCACCCACTGTAATTATCTATCTGCGAGCTGGACATTTTGTCCAGAATGGATATTTAGGGAGTCCAACTCTTTGATACAATAGAGAATAATAAAAAAATAGAACTGAAAATAATTTCAGAAAGTTATTAGTGTATCTCCATGCAAGATAATACTTAATTTAAAACATGGTTTGAGGCCAAAACTTAGTCCACCTAGTGATGACTGCATGCCCTATAATTCCTGTCATTGTTGACAATGACATTGTTGTCATTGTCTACATAGCCCTGTAGATGACAGGCAAGCCTTGTGACAAGGACAGAAATGTATGTTTGAGAAGCAGAACATTAGAAAGCCTGAAAACTTTGATTTAACAGTATAGACTGTGGGCTTAAGAAGGCTCAGTGTTACAAAATGTGCCAGATGTTTGCTTGTGTTTTCTTCTCTGCAGTGGTAGATTTAAAGGTTATGATGCAGGATGTGGAACATGGTCAGGAATGGATTTACATAACAAGCTGCATTTAAATTGGGTATTTTCTGATGAATGACCAAAGAGCTTCAACTAAAAGCATCAAGTGGATTCAATACTACCTAAAAAATTCATATCTTTGAAGCAGCTCTCAGAAAGTCTCTTTCAATATGTTTATGTATTTAAATTATGTTCCCAGAACAGGCAGAGAAGACTCCTGGGTGCAGAAATTCCTACTAATTTTTCTCTAAGCTACACGAGTTTGTTTTATATTGGGAATAGAGACTTAAGACTTTGCCAGACAGAGAAAAAACATTTTATATTGCTTGGATGAAATTCCTTGTCTAGTACGAGGCTCTGTGTATATGCAATTCCTGGAAAGGAGGGGCTGGCATGTCCGCAGTCACATAATGGCCTGTGTGCTGGACCAGGTACAGCACTGACTGTCAGACTTTTTATACCCCACAGTGAATCTATTGAAGTTTTCTGAGTCAAATGCTACAAAAGGCTGATAGAGATTCATGTGGCTCATACACCTCACTCAAAGAGAAGTTCATGTTACAGGCTGGATTCAGTTTGCTGTTTGGCATACATTTGTGTGCTGTAACAGATTCCAGCTTTGGAAAAATGTCATGTTCATTCAGTCATGTTTCCAGCGTGAAAATTGGCAAATGCATCTTTCAATGGTAAAAGATCCATGAGGCTCACTCTCTGTTTTTGGTTACAGGACTGAGAACTGCATTGCACCACCATCGAGTCTGAGTGTTTCCTTTTAATCATGAATTTATTTTTATCGATATTTTGGATGTTTGTACTGTAAATTGAAAGACCGCCCCCTTTTGGAAATGCTTGTGATGCCAGTTATTAATGGTAGTCAGTACAAGAACTATTGATATCTAAATATCAGTAGTGAAATTATGCTGAGGAATAAAATAATACAATCACAGAAATAAAGCATAGTGATTGTATAGTCACCAGTGCTTTTAACTGATTATATTTAAGTTGCTACTGTAAGGGGAATATTACAATACAGAAAAAAAAAGCATCAGTAGAATAAGGAGAGAGAAGAATTAAAAGAGAATTTATAAGTTTTATTTGTGAATTGCTGTAGAACATTTGTATGGGCACTGAGTATGCCCACAATCAAAAAGGAACACACTGGAGGACTTGGGCTTGCTACGTACTAATTTAAGAGTGCTGTTTGTACTATGTGACTTTTAAAAGCTGAAAGAAAATTTCCACTAATACATTGTATTAATTAAAAGAGGCTGCTGGGGAATAAAATAGGAAATAAAATGTAGCAATCAGATGCCTCTTAGGCAAGCATATCAAAAACCATTAGTAACTAGGTCTAATGCTAATCTACTATTTTATCCATGAAATCACTGCTGACAAAAAGTTTTGATGAGACAAATATCTGTGAGGTGTCAAGAAGTGGAACAACCATTCAAAGAGCAATTTAGATCCCATTTGTAGCAGAATACAAAGTATCACTCTATGTCGTGGTGTTCAAAAAAAATCAAGCTGTGTACAAATACAGAAGGAAACCCTATTTTCAGGAGCAATGATTTTTTAAAAAAATTGTGTAAAAACCCCAATGCTGAACTTCATAAGAGTTCCTTGGATCTATAGAGAGGAAGAGTTGCAAAGGAATTGAGGAGCTGAGAGAAATTTTAAGTGCAATTTTTAATTTAATGCTGAAATTACTACCCTGGAAAGGCATGCTCATCACTGGTGACATGCCGAGGAGAAGGGTAACAAATTGGGAAGGGTTCAAAAAAGAAAGAATGATCTAAGAGCAGGGCGACTGACCTGGGAAACAAATTTAAGGAATTGGGTTTGTTCAGCTTGTCAAAGAAAAGCTTATTAAGTCATTGGATTGTGGTCTTTTAACTCCCTGTATTGGGAAAGCAGGTCATGTAACAAAGGGATCTTCAATCTGGCAGACAAATGATGTAACAAGATCAAAGAAAAGCCGGAGCTACATGAATCAGGCCAGACAATGTGTGGCTCTTAATAGCAGATGAGCAATTGAGAACAATTAATTTTGGCATGTGGTAAATTACTGTCTTCTGGAAAATGTAAAATGTGGAAATTTTAAAGATTTGATATTTGTTCTCTGAAGTTTTGGTCTTTTGAAGACATGATTTCTTCTTTAAAGATTTAAAGTAGTGAAATCTTCTATCCTTGGTATCTTCTATTTTTCAGGAGTCTGATTTATTCACTCTTCTAACCTTTTTATGGGCTTCTTTCTGCACTGTCTCCCGTTTGAGGCTTCAAAGTTCATTTGCAAAACATCTATATCCTCCCCCATGGTCTGACAGTCTTTGAAAAACCTCCCTAGTGGAATCAGTGTTAGAAATTCAGGCCATCATACATCCAATTTATTGAGATAACCAATTGTGGTCAATTAACTGTAATTAAAATGAAAATAACACTTTAGAATCTGTTTTCCAAATACCAAATATCTCTTAACACATATTCAGGGAAAGAAAAGACCTATTAAACTATCAATTCTGTTAGTAAGTATAACCTAATAATCGTAATACATTAAGTGTATCATAAAAAAGATTAATTTAATTTGGAGACTTAATTACTGATTTGTAATGTAAATTCTGTGAGCTGGTGTGTGGTTTTTCTGAGCCATAACCTTTCAATACATATAATTTTCAATCAACTCACAATATTAACTTTTGCTGTAGCATTTTGTTATGCATGAGATAGTAAAGAGCTCTGTTGGCGTGTTTGGGAAAAAAGATGTGGTAACAGATTTTCTAGAGCCTGGGGATCAAAGGAGCTGCTGAGCCATCCTGTTGTGTCTCTGGTGCATTGCAGGCCATTAAATTCCACCCACTTACCTCTCTGTGTAGACCAGTTAGTTTGATTTATCCATTTTTATCCACAGGAGATGAAACATTTTTGTACAGTAGAGTCTTTCCTGTTCAATAAAACTAGTCTGACACCTTTCCTTTCTTAGCTTTGTCTCTGGAAATGGCTCCATTTAAGTTATTGTGGGAATTCTTTTCTTAGCATTTGCACAGCAATTCAAGGATAGACAGGTTAGCTCTTTTTGTCATCAGTGTCAAGGGGATGGTCTTGTGATGAAAATGTGCCAAAAGATTTTCTAACCATCCATATTGAGACACCCCTTGACTCACTAGGAGAAGATGGTCTACAAATATTGAGGACAGGCAAAACAGTTCTAAACACTCTCTCTTAAAAGGATCAGTGTTTGCTTTATTTTGAAGATTAGTTTCCCCACACGCAGTTGTTCTTATGCCTGTTTTCTATCACATAAACACTATACGCTTTTATTTTGTGTTCCCTCCAAATACTAAGGTTACATTTTCACCACAGCTTGACTTTTCTGTAGCAAAAGTTCTGGAATCAACCCTACTTCTCACACTCTAGTCTAAGGAGCAAAAAATTTATCAGGCCCTGACGCTATAGTGGTCTGACCATCTTCACCATCATATCTTCTCAAGAGCAGTGGGTTGAGCCCTGGCTTCCCACAGCACCCCTATACTGCTGGCTATGTTATTGTGCTTGGGTATCAGCTCCCTATCTCTTACCTGCAACCAACCCTGACACATGACCTGTTTCCCTGATAGTCCAATGCTTAGGTCAATAAATAGCAAAGTAAAATCTCCATAAAACACAAGCCAGTGTTACTTAACTGTAATGTATTTACTCCTGCCAGATACTTAACTGTTTTTCCATTTCAGTTTGTATTTTAAAGGGCTTGATTTCCTTCTGTTTGCTTTATATTTCATAGTTGAAACCTTGATATGGGGTACAAAGAAGATTTCTTAATCTAAGTGCTTTGACTTGTATCTGAGAGGTAACAGTAGTAAAACCAAAGATCCAGCCTTCATTTTACTCTTTGCATTAGAACTTTGAGGATGAGGTTTGATAACTTGGGTAGATTCACAAAAAAAAATAATTAAAAATTGTTTTTTTACCTTGCCATAGTTCAGATTTAGATTTGTGTGTCATTTTCTTCAGAGGAATTCCAGAGAGTCCATGTAAGGGAAAGTGTAATTAATTGATTGGTTTGGCCTCCATAGTGCTCTGTAAGTGAATCAGGGCTGATGAATGCCAGGAGGTATAAGATCTATTTAGGTCTTGTGCAGACACATGCATTAGTTTGAGGGAGAGTTTGGTATGCTATGGATTTGTTCTGGTTGCCTCCCAAGAAAAGGCTCTGGATCCAGTGACCTTGAGAGGTTTTTCTATTTCCTCTGTTTGTCAGATGTAACCATGCTTGTGAAATCAGTCACACAGATAAGAAACGCTGTTGGCTCTGTAAGGTTTATTTATCAGTGAATGCATACTTTCCTGTGGTTAATCAGCTATTAAAGCTCAGAAGTTTTTAAATCCTTGTTAAGAAGATAGAACTGTTGTTCATTTGTCATGACTACAGGAGTGCAGCCTCTGTAGTGAAGCATTGCTGTTGAAAAACTCAATCATATAAATAATTTGTACAGAATTCTGTTATGATTTTTTGAGGTTACTCTTGCAGGCTTAGATACGACTGGGTGATCTGCAGTGTTCAGTTGCATTCAGAGTCTTTCAAGCTAAGGATGTACTTCAGCGATGAATCCCTGTGTGGTGGCTGCAATTTGGCAAGTGATTTCCTGGGAGTAGGAGGGGGATTTCAGTAGTCTTCTTGGAAGAATCATATGGAAACGGGTCCTGCAGGGAAGATGAGTCTAAGAGATTTGGTTGATATTCAAAGATCACTTCTTCTCAGGCTTAAGAACAATGCGTCCTGATGAGCAAGAAATCAGGCAAAGCAGATGAGAGGCCCTATGTGGATCATTAAAGAGCTCCTGTCATTAATCAGGCATAAGCAGGAAACACACAGGAGATGGAAGTGGGGATGGGCCACTTGGACTGAATATAGAAACGTTAACAGAACAAGTGAAAATGAGACAAGGAGGGCCAAGGCCAATCTGGAATTAATTTTAGCCAAGGATGTCAAGAACAACAAGAAGGTCTTCTTCAAATACATCACTAACAAAAGGAAAACAAAGGACAATGTGGACCTGTTACTTAATGGAGGGGGGAAGTTGGTAAGAGAGAATTCAGGCAAGGCAGTTACTAAACACCTTCCTGCATTGGTCTTAATTGACTAGAACAGCCCTCAGGAAACTCTGACCCAAAATATCGGTGTAAAGGAATGTTGGAAGCAAGACTTTCCTTTGATCATGTTAGAGAACACTTTGGTGACTTTGACATGCACAAGTCCCTGGGCCATGATGCAATGCATCAACAAGCACTGAGGGAGCTGACCGACACCGTAGCGAGGCTGCTCACAATCATCTTTCACAGGTCGTGGCAATCATGAAAGGTGCCTGGGGATTGGAAGAAAGTAAATGTCACCCCAGTTTTCAGAAGGGGCAAGGAGGAGGACCCAAGGAACTACCAGCCAGTCAGCCTCACCTCAGTCCCTGGAAAGATGGTGGAACTCCTTGTTTTGGAGGCCGCCTCTTACCACATGGAAGACAAGAAGGTGGTCATGAGTAGTCAGCATGGATTCACAAAGGATAAGTAATGCTTGATCAACCTGATTGCCTTCTGTGATGAAACAGCTACCTGAATAGATGAGGGAAGAGCAGTGGATATTGTCTACCTTGACTTTGGCAAGACTTTGTCAGTAACACTCTGGTCCCATGTTATAGTGCAGAAAATAATCAATAAGAATGCATATAATAAAGCATGCAAAATATCCCCTCTCCATCTTCTCTATATACCTTGATCTGCCCCTTGCTAAACTGCACACATTAGCCACCCTTAAAAGCAAGACTGTGTATGTAAATAGGTTTTGGTACAAATCACTATAGGCAAAATATCTCTATATTTTTATGTAGTAACTAACCAAGCATATTAACTATTAGTTGTTCTTTTTTGTAGATGCCCTTAAAACAGTTGCTGGGAATGAAATTAAAGACAAAGGGATTGATGGAATGCTTATTTTCATGTCTATGATAAAAATAATATATTTAAGATTGTTTTGCAAATAACATAAGGATTTATGGTGTCTTCAGTAGAGTTATTTGACATATGAAAGTGAGAAAACAGGAAGAACTACAAGTGGAAAAGCTAATACTTAAAAGCATTGGGAGTTTGTCTCTGAGGGAGTAGGTAAATTTTGTTCATTAGCTAGGAAATTTTTCCCTGAGTGTGTCATGGTATTGCCAGGTCTGATCATTCAGAGATGACAAGGCATTATGAGATTAGTGATTAATTGAAAGACTTTATTTCTTTTAATTTGCCCTCTATAATTTCAGAGTGGACTCTGTTTTAAAGCCTTCCTTTATTGCCATGAGGTCTCGCAGTGCTTTGGTCTGAAACAAAGCAGAAGCAGAACTTTGTTTAAATAATAAAGCTGAGACTTGAAAAGAAAACTTCCTGCTATTGCACCACTCCAGATTTCAGGAAATTGGCAGCCCTGTTGCAACTTTTGTGTCTCTCCTTGCATGACCCTCTAAGCAGTGTCACTTCATGAAGGTAGAGGCAGTGATTCCCAAAAAAATGGAGTTCTGTGACCTTAGTAGAATCCCAGTGGGTTTGAGTCTTTGCAAATCTGATGAATTGCAACTTTTGTATTTCATGTATCTTGAGTGACCAGCTCACAGCTCCACTTTGATCCCTAGAGTACAAAAGGAAATCCCCAGTACGTCATAGGTCTGGTCCACCTTTGCTAGTTTGTTGCTCCTTGCCTTTCAGTTTCTTCCTTTAAGGCGCCTCAGTTTGTCTGTAAAGAGATTAAATTGTTCTTGTGGCTGAATTATTTATGGCTTTTAATATAATTTTCCAAAATTGTATTCCCACTGAGAAAAGTTAATTAAGTTTTGCAAAGGCAAGTTTGAAATACATTTCAGATTTGCAGAAGAGTTTTTGGGATTTCCACCCAAACCCCAAGCCCCAGTGGGATCTTCCATATTTTAAAGGCATCAGAGTTTAGCTTCTTCCCAAATGCCCCTTGCACTGCAGGATCTCTGACAGCCTCCAATCCTTCCAGGCTTCACAGCATGCTCTGAAAATTGCAATTTCCTTTTCTTCTTCAAAACAAATTCTTATCATTTCTTGCATATGGTATTACAGCTGACAGCATGAAGCCCCAGCCTGAATATTAAGATTGTAATTCTTTTTCTTGACTTGTGGTGCAGTGTGTAAATTCATTCAACTAGACTTCCAAGGTGGGTGCCACCAAAATGAAATCTCAATTAATTTACTAATGACAATCAGCTGGGACCATGTTCTGTGTTGAGCAGCAGCTGATTCATATTTTAAAAAGCTATTGTTTTGCCAGTTTAAATTCTATGATTTCTTGAATCATCAGCTTTTCTCCAAGATGCACTGGGTGGTATTTGCATTATTAATCATGCATTTTGACTTTTACTTAACACACATATTTACATAACTGCAGGATTAGTTAAGAAAAAGGGCAGAATGTGGCTTCCAGATGAAGTGGAAAAAAGTTCAACAGTGGAAAGAAGTTTCAGCAAACAGCTGCAGGTCAGGAATTCTGAAAACCACATGTCTGAGATAACTGGGCAGTGAAAGCTTTCTGCCAGTGAGGATGATGAGGGTAATATGAATTCTTACTGGTATTTTCTGTGTTGAGTAGGAGAGGTCATTCACGCAACGTCTATAAAATACTGCCAGACTATATTCTGATTTCATGCCTAGGTTCACTAGAGTGCCTGGCTATGAAGTTGTATGTAATTTCTGTTCATTGGAAAGGTATTTGATAGTGTCTGCCTCCTACATTACCAGATAAAATTTTTCCTTGTTTGTTGAAAAGAAATTTTATTATCATGTTGGTTTGATTTTAGCCTTCGGCTATTGCAGTGTTGGTTTCATACAATAAATGTGAATTTTAAGAATTATATAAAACCAGGCTGAAGTGGGCCTCTAATTATATCTGGAGAGGCTTAATTCTGCTTGATGGCTTCTGAAAAATGTGTGACACTTTTAAAGTCAGTGTCTTAAAGCTCAAGAGGATAGGGCCTCATCCTCTCTTAAGCAGCTTGTCTCAGCATTCTCAGACTCACTGGCTGGAGCAAGAACCTGCACAAGTGCACCTGGAACACGTTGCCAGAGGGCTTGTTATAGTTCCAAAGCTGAAATTCAGAAGTACAGGGACAGACCTTGGACTGGGAATTAGATGAAGGATTTCCCACTTAAGCCAGGTAGGCAAGTAAGGATGCATCCTTCCTGGAGAGCAGCCTCCTTCCCCGTGGTTGTGCTGCAGAGTTATTTTAATTCCTTGTGTGGATGTGCATGTACAGCAGCTTGAAGCTCATCACAGCCCTACTGATGTCCCTCTATTAGGAGAGAGAGTCGTGGAAGGGAACATCTCTTCAAAATAGGGTTCTGTTTCATTAAAACATCACAGAGGAGCATGTGTGGGCTAATGACCCATCGAGTATTTTGTTACTCCTTGGGAAATTGTCAAAGGACACTTAGTATCAAGAAAATAAGGTTATTTCTGACCTTGAGAACGATTCCCTGTTTTGACTGGAAAAATTAGGACTGAGGATTTACATAAAGACTCTGAAGCTACTTCAGCACTCTCCCTTTTATGTGCTATGCAGAGATGGAGTAGAAGAAAATACCCAGTGTATCCTCTGAAAACTGTGGTAGCTGCTGTCAATCAGCTGTCTACAGATTGGATCTGTCTGAATCATGTTATTGTATGGGCAGAGTCACTCATGAAGTGTTTGGTGTAGTATGTGTTAATGGTTGCTGGCATCACCTCTGTACTATAAATAACCCACTGGATAGTGACACAATGTTAATTCTTGCATGTGTTCATACCATTTTTACTTGCTTTTTCTAACCAAATATTTACAAACAATCCTATTGTACTCTCTGGCATCGTGAGGCAGCTCCCTAAAGGAAACCATTAATTTTCTGCTGTACAGCATTGGTTGATTAGATGCTTTGTGGAGGAGGAACCGATATGAAAGCATAGAAATGAAAACAGCAACACTCCTGCCAAGCACTGTAGCCTGTTGCTTTCATTCATCAGCTGGTTTTATTCATTCGTCTGAAGGAATGCTAGTGAATGAATCTTATTTGTGAACTACACAGACTGTGAGGCAGCCTCCCTTCCTTGCTGTCTTCTATCAGTATCCCTGTTCCCAACACCAGGGGTCAGCTTTCTACTGTTAATTTGAAGCCCTTTCTGCTCTAGCTGTGGCATCTAGCCTTACAAGATGCAAGGAAACCAATGAGGAGTTCCAGCCCTCCTCTAGAGCAAACATACTTTACAGGAACGGTTAAGGTAGAAATACTTACGTGTTGGGTAACTTGTATTGCACTTCTCCCAGCCGAGCTATTTTCTAATTGCCTTTCTCTTCCATCCAGGAGCTGCAGTTATCTGTTTGTTGTTTAGACTGACTTCGGAGCCAATGGATGTGACAGCTCCTTCGCGGTGACCTGGGATTGCAGAGTGGGCAGGATCTCTGCCTGCCTGTTTTATTTACTTACATGGTCTTCATTGCTGTCATGTCTGGGGTTCTTTTCTGCCTTGAGTGTCTGTGTCTTTCCAGATGAGGTCACACAATGCTGCTTTACTTCACAATGATGAAAAAAACTAAGCCAAGGGGCTCACAGCAAACAGCAAATACCCAGATCACCATTCATCTCAAATCCTGTAGAGCAGTCCTAGAAACAGCAGGCTCTATTCTAGCAATTCCCATGGACGGGAAGTGACTGTAGAGGCATTTTTTTTCAAATATGTTATTCAACCCTGATTGCTGCTTCCCCAGACCTGTGCCATCACACTGTGATTCTATTCTGGAGAGCCCCTAACTTTTCCCAGCTATCCCATGCGAAGAGCGAGAAGCTTTCCAATTCAGCTGTCTTTGCTGGCTAGCATTCAATCAGACAGCTGGATCACCAGGCAGCTTTAAAGACCTAGTCCTTCTCAGATTTATTTTAGGAATTGCTAGTTATATAGATTGAGTGTTACATAAATGTAATGTCATTATCAGTACCCAAAGATGGCAGTGTCATTTAAAATTATATTTTTTAAGCCAGGTCAACAACCACAGGACCACTGGGGTGAGAACAGAGCAGGGAATCAGAAATGGCAGAGGGAAAGAGAGATCAGCAATTTAGCAGCTGCCCATAGTTAGATTGCTTTGTGTCAGTCATGAAACTGGACGTGAAAATATTTTCCTGTCTTGGTCTACACTCTGAGAATGAAAACTTCCAGCTAAACCTGGAAAAGTGGTTGCAGAAATATTTGTAAGGGAGTCTGACATGGCATTTCCTATGCATTCTCTTACTTTGGAGTAGCAGAGGGAAGAGGAACTACTTCTGTGTATGATGCTGATGAGATCTTCCCTGGAATGTTGCATCCAGCTATTAATAGTTCAGTTTTCAAAATGAGTGTTAAAATTTAAAAGGTTCAGAGATGAACCACATTATGACTTATGTTTGAAAACTCTGCCTTACAGTTCAGTTTTTAAACAATTCAACTCGACTTGTTAAGGAGAAGATTAAGTAGTGATTTGATTACTGTCCATTAATTACTTGAAGGGAAAGGAAGGAGATATCTTATAGAAAAGAACTCTTTCATCTTACTTTTTCATCTAGGACAGAATCTAGCAACTGGAAGTAGAATTCAGAGATCCCAGAAAGCTGGAAATAAATTTTTAATGGTGGAAGTGATTAAGCATAGGAACAAATAAAGGATTTATTCATCACAACTATCTTCTTTAATCTTAGAATTTATAAATCTGCATTGAACACATTCCATCATTATTTCTAGAAATATGTAAGTTACTTTGTAAGCTCCTGAAGTTAGATGGCTTGTCATTATTCCTAGGGCAGGATGGTACAAAGAAAATGTAAAAGGCCTCATTAAAGACTTTTTCTCCAAAGACTTTTCTGTCTTTTGTCCTGGAGATGAGTGTGGATCATTTTTCAACAGAATGCATTAGTAAAAACCTGAAGGAAATCTATCTAATTTAATGTTTTCATTAGTTGAAACTTGTAAGATGTTCAGACTTTTCTTAGCTTACCTTTGGTTTCTTGCTGCTGTAAAGCAAAACCACATTTTCTGCAATGTAAAATCTTCCTCTGTTTGTCCCTGCTTAGGGAACTCAATCATACTTTTTCAATTCTTCTCTTCATGCTTGGTAATATTTATGAGGCTGCCAAACTGTATAATATAGCCAGAAATATCTGGATGCTAACCTCCACTGATTCATATGATAGGCCACTTCAGGTTAAAATTCTGTCAGGAATACTTTGAAAATTCTGGCCATTGAAAAGTAAGTGCAGATAAAATTTGCATTTTTTGGAAACTTTTAACATCAGAACAACATGAAAAACAACTCATTTTGCATGTGTGTGGTTTTTTAAAAATTATTTTGCATTGTCTATTCTCATGGGTATCACTTTGCTGTAGCGTATGTGAGAGATGATAAAATTGAGTATTTTTGAAGGTATTGTAAAATTAAGTCAACTAGAGAAGGTAGGAAGAAAAAGTATTCAGAGATGCTTAACTGTATCAGTGAGGGATCAAAGTGGTGAATCATGTAAGTAGATTTGAGTTGTTTGATCCTTCTGTTTTTCTGGCTATGAGACAAGCAGAATACAACTTTGTTGTGTGAAGAACTTGAGGCTCACTCTGTTTGTATGACTGTACAATCTATGCATCCTTAATTTTTCAAAATTATCATGCTGTATTTAAATAATTGATGAAATTTAGCAAGTGGCTGCTCTTGGGAAAAGGCTGACCAGCAATAAAAGAAAGGCAGCAGGTATTGCTCCAAGAGCTACTGCAAAGTCTTTCAGTCCTGAGTATTCTTATCAGATTCCTCCAGGTATGAGAGAGCTGGCTGGGATTCACAGGCATTCTCCAGCTTCTCCCATAAAACAGTGTGTGATGAAGTGGTTTCCAGTGCTGTATAAAAGATCTTCATGGAGGGACAGTTGTATCAGCTCTTTTTTTTTTTTTTTTTGGTGAGTCCTCAAAAGAGGAGCCAGCACAGTAGATTCTCAAGATGCTTATACTGATCCCCACCTTGGCTCCCACTGAACAGGAGAGGAATTTTATGGAGCAGAACATGCTTTCTAGATGCTATGCAGTCCAAGGCCTCTTCCTGAGCTGCAGAGATGCTGGAAGGAAGACTGATTGTCCAACAGCAGCCTGGCTGGTGGAGACAGGAGATGGGAGATAATGAGGACATGAATTCCCCTTTAACTCCCACAGCAGATCCATGTGTTGGCCAGAGCCAGATCTGGTTTAGATAATGGTTGGCTTCTCAGAGCTGCAGGTCTACAAAGTTGGATGTCACTAGAGAAAGCTAGAAGTTTCTTATGTGGATAAATACCTGGTGGAGGGGAATGATAAAAACAGAGAGGGACTCTTCTCAGTGGTACCAAATGAAAGGCCAAAGTCAATTGATGTGAAAAGAGATAGATAAAAGTCCCTTAAAATGTAAGATATAACTTCTTTACTGTGGGGGTGTTTGAGCAGAAGAGCAGTATTTCCACAGTCTAGAGAGGCTGATTTTAAAAATCTGACAACACTGTCCTGGATGCCATGCTCTGACTGACACTGGCTTAAGAAGGCAGAATTGGACTAGATGTTCTTCAGAGGTACCTTCAAACCTCAGGTATCCTGTGGTTCTGTGATTTATTTTCTTTCTTTTTCATCCTTTACCCATCACATATAAGTGTAAGCCAAAATTTGCCCCATGTTTTGCATAAATACTTGATGCTTTATATTAAACTTTTGGACCAGTTCCATTCCCTAATAGCAGCTTTTTGTTCTTTGGAAATTTCACTCTGAAGGACCCTCTGTCCTTTTGCCTCAACTATCTTTTCCCCCCTGACCTTGTTACTTGGTTAAAAGATTGAAAGCTATTACTTTGTTGCAGTGTACAGTGCAAGCTGATGTTGTTTAGGCAATTTGGGGTGAGGAAGGCCAAGAGGAAGCTGGAACTGAACCTGGCAAGGGACACAAAAAAAAGCTTCTATAGATAAATTAACCAGAAAAGGAAGGTTAAATGAGGTGCAACCCACCCAATAAAAAAATTATGGAAAACTGGTAACAGCAAATGAGGAAAAGGCTGAGGTACTCAGCAACTTTTTTCCCTCAGTCTTCAACGGCAACCTCTTCCTACACCTCTCAAGTGGACAAACATCAGGATGAGGACTGGGGAAGCAAAGTCCCTCCCCCTGTAAGAGAAAGTCAAATTCCCCACCTGAGGAATCTTAATGTACATAAGTCTTGGAACCCAATGAAATTATGTGGTTGCCAAGCCACTCTCCATGATATTTGAAAAATCATGGTAGTCAGATGAAGTCTCAGGTGACTGGATAAGGGAAACCATTGTATCTATCTTGAGAAGTGGTAGAAAGAAGGACTCCAGGAACTACTGACCTGTCAGCCTCCCCTCTGCCTGGGAAGATCATGGGATCTAGTTTCCTCCTAGAAACTCTGCTAAGGCACATGCAGGACAGGGAGGTGAACTGAGGCAACCAGCATGGCTTCACCAAGGGTAAGTCCAACCAGAGGCTTTCTGTGATGCAGTGACAGCAGGAGTGGACAAGGAAAGGGTTACAGATGTCATTTATCTGGACTTTTGTACAGTCTTTAACACGGTCCCCTGCAACATCCTTCTGTCTAAATTGGAGGGAGATGGAGTTGATGGATGGACTGTTGGGTGGTGAGGCATTGCTTGGATACATCCAGAGAGTTGGTTGGATAATCACATCCAGAGAGTAGTGGTCAATGTCTCAAGAGTCCCAGTGGACATCAGTGACAAGTCGAGTCCTTCACGGATCCGTACTGGGACCAGTGTTCTTTAATGTCTTCATTAATGGCATAGATAGAGGGATCCAGTGCACTCAGCAGGTTTGATGACAGCACCAAGCTGAGTGGTGCTTTGGCACACCTGAACAATGGGATACCATCCAGAGACAAGCCTGGGGAGTGGGTCCATGTGAACATCATAAAGCTCAAGGCCAAGTGCTGCTGCTGCACCAGGGTCAGGGCAGCCCCCAGTACCAGCACAGGGCATGACCAGACCCAGAGCAGCCCTGCCCAGAAGGGCTTGGGGTGCTGTGGGTGAGAGGCTGCACATGGCCCGGCCATGGCACTCACAGCCCAGAGAGCCAAACGTGTCCTGGCTGCATCCAGAGCCCCGTGGGCAGCAGGGCAGGGAGGGGATTCTGCCCCTCTGCTCTGCTCTGCTGAGACCCACCTGGAGCACTGCATCCAGCCCTGGGCTCCCAGCACGGGAGGGACAGGGACCTGCTGGAGCCAGCACAGAGGAAGCCACCAATGTGATAAGAGATGGAGCATCTCTCCTATGAAAAAAGGCTGGGATAATTTGGGTTGTTCAGCCTCGAATGGAGAGGGCTTCAGAGTTTTTTATGTCTTTCCAGTATCTGAAGGGAGCCTACAAGGACTATTTACAAGAACATGTAATGACAGGACAAGGGTAGATGACTTTAAACTGAAAGAGTGTAGGTGTGGATTAAATATTGGGAAGAGATTCTTTACTGTGAAGGTGCTGAGGCACTGGCACAGGTTGTCAGAGAAGTGTACCAGGCCATTGTGTTGCCCCGTGGATGCCCTGTCATGGGAAGTGTTCTAGGCTAGGTTGGATGGGGCTTGGAGCAAGTTGGTCTAGTGGAAGGTGCCCCTGCCCATGTTGGGGGAGTTGGAACAAGATGATCTTTAAGGTTCCTTCCAACTCAGGCCATTCAATGATTATGTGATTCTGTTTGAGACTAACAATTATTTAGGTATTTCTGTTTTCTTTCTTTCTATTTTTTGACTAATTTTTTTCTCTGAAATCTACTTTTAGTAGCTCTAAAAATCCATTTATGCTAACCCCCAATTATACACTTAACATACCTGCTTAAGATACATAATATTTCATGTACTATAAATAAAAGCAAGCAAAACCCCTTACAATTTCTGTCGAAGAAGTGAATATCTGGTTTATATCCCAGCCTTATGCAAAGAGGAATTCTGATAAATATTGTCCAAATTTAATGTTCAGTAGCTGGCTGCATTGAAAAATGGGAAGAGGTCTATTAGGGACCTGGGAAATGCTTAATTACAAATTAGTAGGGGCATAGGCAGTCCTCTAGAAGAAATATCACTGGTTTTATGCCCTATTTTTATACACTTCCCTAAACATTTGATGTTAACTACCGATGCAAATGGGCTAGGGGCAGGTGTTGGATCTGTAATGGCTACTCTTAATTTTCGTGGTGCATGCTAGTGCAAAACTGACTGCATGCCCATATGTATGACTCTGCCTCTTCCTTGCTCTTCTATCAATTCTGGGTCTTCTGCCAAATGTCTTCAAAAATGTTCTCAGAGCTGCTGTATCATTTCTCAATGTCTCCTCAATGGCCTGAGCTGTACATGTCCATCTCATCAAGCATCATCTGTCTGCTTCCAAGAGACCACAGCACTGCCATAAAACACTAACTTTCCTCTCTCTTAATTATGGAATACATAAGCATCTCCTGCAGTGTGTGCATCCCCCTCAAAGCTGTTGTGGTCAGGAATACTAAAATGCTGGCAGCCTGGCTTGTTTGCAGGCTGGTGTGATTATCCAGAGGCAGCACATTTGTAGATATCCATTTCTGGCATGATCCTGGGGATTTTTAATCATTGCATGCCACCTGGAAGCCCCTCACTTGGCCACTTGATGGCACTCTTAAATATTTAATTGGTTGCAAATGTTCTCAAATGTGCCAGTTTCATAGAACAGGGGTAGAGGAAACAGAGCCTCAGGTATTAAAGAGTAAAATACAATCAAAATTGGAGCTTATATCAATGGAAACAAGAAAGGTAGGAGCAAAGAAGCAAAAGTTCAGGTGATTGTGGCAAATGCTGCCCAGTGTGTAACGAGAGGATTAGCACCTGTCTGGCTTCCCAGCTCCAGAATGCTCTGCAGACACAAGAGCTGCCTCAGCCTTTCCTCATAGGAGACGTGCTTCATCCTTTTGATTATCTTGGTGGCCTTCTCTGGACTTGCTCCAAGAGGCTGAGGTCTGATGTGCTGAAGACACCAGAACTAGATGCAGCAATCCAGGTGGGGTCTTATGACAGCAGAGCAGAGGGGCAGAATCCCCTCCCTCAGCCTGATGTTAGCTTTCATAAAATAGAGGCAGCTGCCTGATTTTACATTGTAAAATCATGCCCTTATGAGCATTTATTTAGAGAAGAAAATTTAAGGAAGAATTATAGTGTGTGCTAGACCCATGATGAAAAAGCCTGTCTGATCAGAAGGAGAAAACTCCGGTTTTATATAGAGCATTGCAAACTCAGCCAAGTCACATATTCCTTCTTTTTGCACTGCTCACCTGCTCCCCTCACTCTCATGGGAGCTCAGACGAAAGCCAGATCTTTCTGCTCTTTTCAGGAAACTGCTACATCTTTTCATCCCCTTCTCCCCTGTTTTTGTTTGCTTTTGAACCTCTGCTTTCACAGGCCCTGACAAAGAGTGCATGGTTCCTGTGGTTCCTAACTACTCATTTTTGTTGGTCTGGTGGACTGTGGTTTCTCTTGTATTACTCTGCCAGACTGTATTTTAGAGTAATTTTAGGCTATCTCTATCTATCCATCTCTGCTTTTGAGGTGTGTCTTGCCTCTGACATGTGCAGAGCCCACAGTACATATTAGGACGGCAACAAGGCCTCAGGACATGTATAAATTACTACTTGCTTCATCATCTGTCAATTTTGTCTTCTCCAAAATATCCAGAAGACTTCGAAATTCTGGTTTTGTACCTCTGTTATCCAAACTGCAAGTTCCTAAGAGCCCCAGCTAAAAATGTTAACTGGATCAGGAGTAACAGGGATTAGTCAAGCAGCTGGTGAAATGTGTCAAGCAGAATGTTAAATTTGACATTCAAGCATCTAAATCAGCATAAGCCAAAATGATCTATCACTTGCCTCCTCTGCACTGGTGGACTTGCTCAGCCTTTGCAGATCTTGCAGTACTAACACTGCTAATTGGAGGGTACATATTTCCCTGTGATAGGAAATGCCTATGCTCACAGAGTCCAGGCCAATGCAGGTGGTCTCAACAGGGGCGTTCAACTTCCACTGATGAATGTCAGAAAATAAATGCTGGTGGAATTATCATCTGAGGCAGTGTCTCAGAGGGGGTGCTGTAGTAGCCCTGGATCTAGGCACTGTTTTCATTGGTCCTGTGGGTGGGAATATAAACTCACAGCAGATGAAATATGTGACTGATGAAAAGGCAGGTGAAGTTGTAAATTATATTGGGAACAGAGCTGTCGTACAGAGTGATTAATGTTGTGGTAAACCAGAATTATTCAAAGCAAATGCATTTTAGTGCAGTCAAATATAGTATAATACTTCTCTAGACAAAAAAGAGTGTTGTATTTTGGAAGGCAGCAACTCCTAAAAAAAAGAAAAGGAAGAAAATCCCACTTTTGTGTACAACTAAGAAATTTGAGTCCCTAATATGGTAGCTTGGCAAGGAGGCTGAACATGATTCTGGTATGCAAACAGGGAATCCTGAATAGCAGTAGAGATATTATTTAAACATTAGTGAGACTAATACTGGAATATTATGTTTGATTCCAGAGCCAACATTTTCCAAAGCATGCAGAAAAATTGTAGGTAGTTCAGACAGAGCCCCAGGTTGATTCAAGAGTTGGAGAGCACGCCCCAAATGTGGAGAGAGAACAACATCCAGTTGAAATTTGGACTCAAAATGAATGATGTCGGGCCCTCGCACAAATCCTGGCCATGTGATATCCTCCACTTGTCTCTGGAAATTTTGAAAATATTCTAGTCTTCTCCATGTCTGCTGAGAAGTGGCTTTCTCTCTGCAGCTGTGGAGGCAGTGCCTTTCACTGGATGTGGCAAAGTTAATGTTGGTTCCTGGCTTTTTGCTAAGCAGCACTGTGCAGTGCTGGTGAAAATAAATGGGATTTTTTGAGTTCAGGCTGTGATGGTTATCAAAAGTATGCTGAAATGTGACTAGTGTTCAGTTTTTAAAGTATTTAATGAAGAGAAGCACCAGATATGAAAGAAGTCCTTTATCCAGTCAAGGTAGGCATAATAAGAATTAGCAGTGGCAAGCCAGGTAAGTCAAGTAAGGAATTAGGTGCAGCTTTTTAATCACTCAAAGCGATTAAATGTTGAAACAAACTGCAAAATGAAACAGTGGCTTCTCTGTTTTTTTGAGATCTTCATATGAAATATGCATATACTTGCCAAAACCAAGTTATCAGGCTCAAAACAGGATATGCCAGTAACATTTTTGGATCTGTGGAAAAGAGGATACCAGGCTTTCTGGCCTTGAGTTATGAAGTAATGAGTTCTCAAAACATTTTCTTTTCTGGGAAGGGACTATTTTGAAAGACCAATATTTGTATTTTCATTGCCCACAATATGGTTCACAGCCTGATCCATAGTGATGTGGGATATATGAACACAGCATTGTGTTGTACACAAGTACGGTGGACCTAAGTGCTCTGAGCATTTAAAGGGATAGGAACAGAATGAGCACCAATGATCCTATTTAAATTTCTCAGGGATCCTGGGATGAAGTCTGGTTGGGCAGAGCCCTCTGAAGTCCCAGCTCTGTTCTCTGTTCTAGCTTGCTGTAGTGTCTTTGGCAGTCCCTCTGCTGCCCTAGCTCATTCTGTAAATAGGAATGCTGCATATACAAGCTTAAAGCACTCTCAAGTGCTAGAAAATTTTGAGATATTATTGTTATTCCTGAAGAGCTTTGAAAACACATTCAGCCCATGCCCAAACTCTCTGAGCTCTTGGAAAGATTTGTTCTTTCCTGATTTTTCGGAATTACTGGCATACAGTTAAGTCCGAAGTGCCAGCTGTTTCCTTTCTTATAGCACACCAATTCTGCGACTGCAGCAAAGTGTGGAATTGGCACAGTTTTTTAAAATAAGCCAGGAGAGAGTCTTGCTAGAGCAGTGCAAGGTTACTCAACTTATTTCACAGTGGGTTAGATTAGCCTGTGCTCAGTGCTCTGCTGCACAGGATTTGCTCACTGAAAAAAAATAAATAGTATTGAAAATTCGCTAATTTGTGACTTTCTTGGTCATCATGTCTATGCCATGCAGATGGAAGCACAGGAATATTCTTAGATTGTGCTTAGGGTTTTGAAGATTTCCAATTTACTAGGGAAAATTTGCTGGTCTTTTTTTGGTCCTCTACACTTTAAATATTGGAAAGACAAATAAATAGCGGAGATGTATCTTTGGCTACCAATAATTTTGTGAAACTGAACCAGCCCTTTCCCTTGGCTTCTTAGTAAAGTAGTCCTAAAGGATAGAGCCCCAGCTAGCCAGTTCAAAGCATGAGTGTATCTGGGAGAGTAGAACTGCTTGCGTAGCTGTGATGCTCAGAAACAATCAACTGTTCACAAATGTACTTCATTTTGCTTTTTTTTTTTTTTTTTCCCAGATGGGCTCTTAGAGCACACAAGACAGATTTTAGGTACCAGTAGTTCTTTTTGGTGTGATGATATCTTCGTCCAAGCCATATCAGTGAGACAGCTTGCAGACTTGATTTTTAGAAAGCCATCATAGGATCACAGGATCTAAGATATAAGGCTACAGTTTTTTGGAGTTTAAATCCTCTAAAGAGAAAGTAATTTGGCAGCTTATCACACAAGAAACTCTAGCACCGGCTCCTTGTGTAGTAAAAATACTGACTTTAACTCATGTCCATGGAAGGTCCCCACATTGAGATTTATTATGTGGCTGCAGGATTTACCTGAAGCATTGTGCTTTCTACCTTGAGGATGATGTTGCTTTGAGCATAGTTGTTCAGCCCTAAGCATTTTGGAGGAAACGGAAGAAAACTATGTATGTCTCATGGCTTTGTTCATGAATAAAGAGGGAAAGATACAAATAATTTTTTAAAATTCTGTCCAGCAAACAAAAGACTTTGATCTGATATTGGACATTTGCTGATTCTTTTAAATTCTGGTAAGGAATAATATAAATGGTACTTAGTAAGCATCAGAATAAAAGATTCAGATGCTTTTCAGATTATTACTTTGTATAAACTATTTGATGATATGATAATCATATTCTGGGATACTTTTCTACCACTGCAGTATTTTTCTGAAAAGGATTTGGGGTGAATCTGTTCAGCTATAAAGACATATTCAGGGGAATATTTTAGATAGTGGTCATAGTTGATTTGAAACCTATTTTTGTTTGCATGTGATGTTTACAGGCTCAGTTCTCCATGTTGAGACCAGTAATCACTCTATCTGCATCTTTCCTTAGCAAAACTTGTCTTCCTACATACACTTGTTACATGTCAGTGTCTAAAATTTAGCCTCTGCTCAAGTGAACACTGAGAGCTCCTCATGGCAGCAAGAGTCTGTTCATTCTCTTCTTCTTCTTGTGTCTTCCTGTAAAGAACAAGTCCTGCTGGCACTGATTATCATAAAAACTGTCCGATATCTCTAATATCTCCAGCCCTTGTATCTCAGAAAAAAAAAAAAAAAAAAACAAAAAAAAAAACCAAAAAAACCCCACCACTTTGCACTTAGTGGATCTGCATAGGGCAGATCCATTACTCTTCCAGTCCCTACCACTGCATCCATGAGGTGCAGAGCCACTGTCTCAGGTCTGAAGATGCTACCTTCACTTCCAACAGTGGTTCACCATTGCCAGATCTTGGTCTGTGCCTTTTGCACCTTTTGGCTGTGCTCTGTGATCTTCTAGCACTGATTCACCCACATTCTGAGAGTCTGTTTGCCCAGTGTTTTGGGGCAAAGTGCAGTACTCTGCTTGTTTTTACTGAAAACCAAAAACCTTTTTCTTGAAAATGCTGCTCTTTAAAGCTATAGCACGGATGTGTTGCTGTGGATATGTGCTGTGCTTGCTATTCTGGAACACTGTATATCACTAATGAAATAAGCCCTTTTTAAAAAGTATTCATTAAAGAATATATTGATATGTCACAGGTTAGTACCCTGAATGAGAATTCACTGTATATTAAAATGGATTGATATGCCTATGCTCAGCAGGTTAGTGTTTTGCTGAGGTTTATGCCTCATGCTTCCGTGTTAATTGTGGGTTATTCTCATCACATTACCTTTCATCAAGACTAGGCTGTACTTTAGCAATCATATTATTCAGCTGTACAGGTAGTATTCACACATCTGTGATTTACCCCACATTCCTGGTATTTGATAACGTAAAGGAGACTATATGGGTAGGATTCAGCTCTTAGATTAAGGCAGGTTTAACATTCTGTAGTGGCCACTGCAGTCAATGGAGCCTAGAGAATAAAGCAGCACTCATAGAAAACTCCCCTTTAAGGTGCTGCTGATACTGATGGTAGCAGAGCTTGGACTCTGAGTGCCAGCATACACAGACCTACATTTGGGTGTCCTAAGCTGCAAACTGGCTCTACATTTCACTCTGCCAGAGCTTCTTCTCAAGGCTTTGTTTTCCTCCTGCCAGACTAACCCTCAGGTGGAATTGCTGAAGCTGCTGAATGATTTCACCTGATGAAGGCCTGCTCTATCACCTCTCACTGAGGAATGTGGGTAGACTCTGTTCCTGTCAGGTGACTGGGAAGAGAACCACCTCCAAAACCCCACTTAGATCTCTGGCTAAATCACCCTCGGTAGACGTGTCTCCTCTGCTGTCTGTGCAAGGAACATGGAGGCAGCTCTCTGAGGTTCCTCAACACATTGCTAACATATAGAAAATTAATATATGCTACAGACCTTCTGGGAATATGCCTGGCTGGTCAGCTCAGTCCAAGAGAAATAAGAGCATGAAATAGGTTAAATTCAAAGACTGTCCAACCAATTTGACTTCATTCTGCTCTGAGTCACTCCTGGTGGCCATTTCCACAGCCTTCCCAAGTGCTTTTGCTTCTAAGGAGAGTGCAGCTTCATCCTTATCATGCATGGGTCTCAACTAAATACCAGTTTAATGACATTACTTGGTTAAGAACAAAGACAATTCTGTGAATTAAAAGAACTGGAAAATCTCTGATGGAGAAAGTAAGCTCAATTCCTTTTCAGCAAGAATTCTAAGAATAAGATTCCCCTTCATTAAAAAAAAATATTATTTGGGGTCAGATATGTTTAATGCCAGTTTTGGAATCTCACTTTTCTGCAAAATAAAGAAGCCATTTTCATCTTCTATCCCCAGTACAGAGAGACCTGTGAAAATATTCTATTTTGATAATCTAGTACAAAGCAGCAGTAATAATTTTGTTAATGTGTGTTTCTTTACTGATTCTTTGAATGTTTTAATGTGGTCCTGTTAAACATGGAGTACACAATGTCTGTACCTGCATGCTGACTTGGAATCAGTTTGCTACTAACTCTCTAAAGTTAGTGTTATCACTGGAGTACACATTTACCAAGACCTGATCCTGCAGGTCAGAAAAAATGTTAAGAAAGGCAGGAAGCAGTTTTAAAATGGGAGGACTGTTCTGGAAACAGAATGTATAGTGAGTACTTGAAGCACAGAAAGCAGTAAATTTATTTCCCATATACTGTGTGCCTGAAGGCATTGGCAGTAATAAAAAGCACTGGATAGCTAGAATGCTCTCAGAGGCAGCATTGTTTTCATAGATTAGCAAAGTTCCTTCTTTGTTTCTGGAGAGCTTATCTACATCAACAGCTTTTCTTTCCCTTTCAGAGAATTTGGAAATTGTTTTTTTACATGATCGAAATACCCTAAGAATTGCAGAGACAGTCAGGGCATGATGACAAAAAAACACAAAAGAAAGATGATCCTACTGAGAAAAGGGAGAGCTAATTCCAGAAAGCACAAAGAAAAGGTGAAAGTAAATAGAAAAAAGATTGGAAAGTCTAGGCAAAAAAAAAAGCTTCTGTGCCAAACTGGGAGATGTTGGACATAAATAGAAAATAAAGCTGTAGTGACTTTTACATTGTCCACTTATGAGTAATGGCAAGTGATATAATTCTTTACAGATACATTAATTAAATGTTTTTCTTTGAAAATGTAGTGGAGACTGAAATATCAAATATCACCAGTATGGAAATTGAAATGGTGCTATCCTTGGTTCAGCCTTATGTCTGCAGTGTAGTGAAGTCTTAGGCCACAAAAAGAAGTGTAATCCTAGCCCAAGGAAAGAAATGTCCACAAAATTCTTTCTTTCCTCTACACTTCTCCTCACAGCTCTCTCTCCTGGGAAAAAAGCACACCTAAATAGTAACATTTCTGTATAAGTACATTGTGCCTATGTCCTGGAGGTGGCATATCAATGGTGGAAAGGATGTTCAGATGTGGGCATACCAAAATGACCATTTGGTCCTGTGACTGGTAACTTTGCATTCAGGTAGGTTTCGGGCATAGGTGAGAGCTGTCTGTTTCTGCCTTTCAATAGCTGAGGATCCTGGAAACTGATCTGACATCTCCTTGTTTAGATGACTTCATGAAGCAGGGCCATGGCATGCTCCTGCTCTACACCCTGAAGAACCCCTCCTTCCCAGAGTACTCCTTCAGCAGTGAGAGTGGCGTCATGTGCCTGGACTTCCACAGTGACCACCCCCACCTCCTGGCAGTGGGCTTCTACGACGGCAATGTGGCCATCTACAACCTAAAGAAGGCAAGCTCCCAGCCCAGCTACAAGAGCAGTGCTAAGTCAGGAAAGCACACAGAGCCAGTGTGGCAGGTAAGGGTGCTTTTCCTTTCCTGTGATTTGGCTTTGAATTGCATGGAGCTTGGGCACAGCAGGAAAAGTCCTGTATGGGGAAAGGGCGCTGTTTTAGTACATGCAATTGATTAAGTTGTATTTCAAGCTAATTTTGAAATATGTACAAAGGCAAAGCAATGAATGCTCAGTCCTCAGCAGACACTAAAATTGTGAGCAAAAGTTTGCTGTAAACAATTATTTCTCCTTAGTTTTCATTATTAGAATTGACTTCTTTTTGGAGAAGAACTGGTATCTTCTGTATGTACCAGCATGCAACGCTATTTGTGTTCCAAACAGAACATGACAGGATAAGCAGTGCATAAAAACAAGTAAAACAAGTATATTAGCCTAAAAGAGAGTGCTGTTTGGCACAGGAAGTTCAGGGGCAGCTGCCTGTGGAACTGGCTGCCACCAGGATTCAAGACACACTACGTTATAGTTAACTTTTAGTTGACCTTGAAGTACTCTAGTGAATTCAGAACTGCAGTGTGCAGGTAATGTTCTTAAACTACTGCCACTCTGGCATCTGCCACAAAGAGCCACCAGATGGGTGGTACTGTGAAGGGCCAGGGTAAATACGTTGCTACATCCAGCTAACTAGCTGTGTCTGTAAGGTAATCTGAGCTCAGAATGAATCACTGGTACCTGTGTTTTTGATCTTGTTCTTAGCAGTAGAAGTGGCAGCACATATTTTAACATGGTCTGTATGAGGCTGTTGAGGTGCATGGGTGTGTGCTTGGTTTGCTAGCCTGGGCTAAAGATGTTGCTGTGGTGACTATGGCTGTCACTGACTTAGGCTGGCTGATACAGCCTCACACCAGTGTTCCTTGAACTTAAGCACATGCCTTGCAAGGATTGTCCCCCAGCCATGGCGCCATCTTCCAGTAAAAGTCCAGGAGATCAAGGGAACCTGATGGGACTACTGATGAATGTGGAATATGCCAAGAGCAAGACCTCTGCTTGCTAGAAACAGAGAGTTTGTGCAAATGTAACATTTCAGAGAAGACATGAATTTTATATTTCCTGCCTGTCTGTCCAAAGCTTTTCCTCTAGCAGATATTTATAGCTCTTCTATAAGAGGTTAACAGAGTAGCCTGGACACACAGACACACTCACCCACACACACACCCATGAAGAAAACTTCTGAGCTTTTCCCATTGCCATTTAGGCTTCCAGTAAAAAAGCCTGGCAAAATAGTAAGTCCTGTGTGAAGTTTTTCATGGCCTTGTTGCAGCATGCTATAGGAAGTTGCAGCTGTTACATTAGAGACACAAAAATCCCAGGTCCATTGTGCCCCAGATGATATTGGAGAGGACTGTGTGCTGAAGAGGCGTTATTAGCAGCCTGTTCCCTGCAGACCAGGAGCTGGTACACACAGCAGTGGAGGCATTCTTTGTGGGGTTTGTAGGGGTAGGTTTATGTGTACCACTTGGCAGCAGTTGGGCTCAGAACTGAAAAAAAATCATTAAATGCTCTTGGAAGATAGCTCTGAAAAGGAAATAATCCACTCCATGGGTATGGATAGATGTGTAAAGAAGTTCCTGCTTCTTTATTTCCACAGGTTGAGTGCTGAGAATCATAATCATTAGTTTTCACTGACAATATGAGAATTTCTCTGAGCAACCTGTTCTAGTGGAGTGTCCCTGTCCATGGCAAGGAGGTTGGAACAGAAAGGTCTTGTTCCAACTTTCCAACCAAAATAATTATGTGATTCTGTGATTAAAATACCAATATTTTTACTAAACTTTAGAAATTTTAACTTCTACAAAACTTGCAAGCAAAGTTAGTAGTCAGGTGATTGTACAGCAATCCAAAGAGCTTGTACCTCTGTTGGAAAGAGCTAAAGGGTAAGCATTTGTCAATATCAGCCAAAAGGTTTACAAAAGATTTGCACTCCATTCAATGTGACAAAAAGCAGCATGGACTACATGTTAGGCTGAGACATAGGATTGTTATTCTTAATTCAGCATTAAATGGTTCTAGAAAGTGATGCTTTTTTTCTCATGTTTAGCTCAAAGATACCCTATTCTCTCCCACCACCACCCCGCTAGTCTGAGGGTCAGTCTTTGTCTAGATCCTAGACCTCAAAAAAATCCCCCTTTTTTGTAGGAAAAGTGAACAAAGTAGAAAAGTAACAATGTTATCCTGAACAATTAGGAGCCTTTGTTCTCTGGACTGCCTGGCTTTTTTCTTTTGAAACAATGCAACCCTTTCACAATGGAAGCAAAATGGGAAGTGGGTAAAGCAGACTGACAGCTCTTTTCTTGTGCTGTTTCATTTTCAGTGACTTAGTAATATCTCAGTACGTTTGCATAAAACAAAGCTGATGTAATGTTCCCATTGTTAAGAGCAAAATGAAATAATACAAATTTTCTACTTCTGTTACCTAAGAAAGAGTTTGTCTACTTTATACTACTCCCTATTTTTTAAATGAGCATAGCAATGGTTTCTTATAGATTTGGCAATTATCTCCCATGTATTAAGTGCTATTACACTGTAAATAATGGAAAATTCTAGCCTGTTTTAAATTACACATTTCTAATTGCTTATTACTAATTGGTGAGGATCCAAATCCTCAGAGAGGAATAAACAGAGAGGAATACACATGTACATAGACATATGAATGGATATGCATGCAGTGCGATGTAGCTTCTGCCATGAAAACTCAGGTGTCACAGGATCATAGAACTAGAAATCATCTCCCACATAAGTGAATTCAGGCCTCTCCCTTTGAATGTAAACACCAGCTTAAAAGGAGTCACCTCCTAAAAAACTGTGTCAAACCTGTCATGTTCTGCTGGGAACAAAAAACCTGTGTGCCATTAACCTAAACCCCTCTTTAATAAAAATAATTCTCAATTAGTCAGCAAAATCCTCACACTCCCATCATCTCTGAGTAGGCCCACAAAGCAAGTCTCTGAACAGTGTATGTTTTTTGAGCCAATGGCTCAATCCCAGGGCTTGGCTCTGAAGGTTAATGAGGTTGGCCGATGTGGAACTACTGGACTAGACTTTGCAGCCACAGGAGCGGTGTTCTCTGGGAAGAAGTGACGCCTTGCTGGGAAGGGGCTCTCAGCATAGAACCTCTCCTTTTTCTAGCTTTAATTTTTTTCTTTCTCCTTTCTTTTAAAAAGTTTATGTTGAGGGTTTGTTTACAGCTGAGAAGAGTGGTTTTTCTCTTATCTTTTTTCACTGGGATATACCAAATATTTTAGGTTTGAACTATTTGGAAGCTGGAGTAATTCAGAATCAGGAATTGATAACTGAAACTATGTGTTAGGGTTTGTTTCTGTTGTTCAATCCCCTTCCTAAAACACATCTTATTTGACAGATTTGTTTTCACTGTGAGCTTCTATTTTACTTTCACATCAAGCCAAAAGGATGTTATTTCTGCTGAGACTAGTGCAGAGCCAATCCTGTTGCAGAGGGTTGAAAATAATTTTTTTTTTTACTTGCTCACCATCAGAGTTACTGCAGAGATTCCCACTGCAGAGTGTTGACCCTAGGATCTGCAAATGGAACATTTCTTTTAGTTGTCCTTCAAGCAAATCTCGCATACCCATGTGGACAATGTGGTTTGGAATTGCTGTGGGGACTTCACTGGTTGAAAACACAACTTTGTTCAGTGTTGATTTACTGAAGCTGATCTGTTCTCCCTGAGGAGCTGATATCATGAGCTTCAGATGGTATCCTGAGAGAATTATTTTCCTATATTTATTTATACATGGGAAGAGAAAGGGCTGGCCACTGCAGGCTAATTCTTCACCAAATCCCAGTCAGGTTAGATGTGATGCTCATGGTTTGGACAAAGAAGTCAAGGCAAGATGGTGATAGCCTGCAAACTACCAAAGGAAATTAAAAGGAGTGTCAACTTGCAGAACAGTTTTCCAGCAGAACTTGTGGATGTTCCATCTCAAGTGTCAACCTGACAAAACACACCTGAAACTGCTCACTGGAGTTTGTCACATAATTGTGTGATCCCTTCTATTTGTCTATTTTCTGTGTTTTACTCTAAGTTCTGAAATAAATCTACACTGAACTTTTGCAGTTTGTGAAGCCACCCCAAGCTCACTGAATTCTTGTTTTGTTGATAGAAGTAAATGAAAATCCCTTTAAAGTAAGCACAGCCTGCTGTTCTTTACCCCATTCTGTGCTTCCAAACACAACTCCACAAAGACAGGTCTTTATGAAAAGCTGAACATATTTTCTGCACTTAGAAGAAAAAAAAAAAAGGATTTTGTTCATAATCCACTGTCACACCAGCACATTGTTTCATTCTGATGATGAGCTTTCTCCTAAATCTGTCATCTGCAGTCAGACAAACAGATTTTGCTGCTTACATTGCCACTGAGATGTTACTACTTCACATAATATTTTGTTCCTTTGGCTTCAGACACACAAATTTTTTAATGCAAAGAAAATACAAGAAAAATATAAGATAGAAGGTTGCTATCAAGGTCAGAATAAAGATCAGCTGTATCAAAACAGCTTCAACACCCCTCCTGTTGCCTTCACTAAGAAGTACACAATAGGTGGTTGCTGAGGAGAGTTCAGTGAAAAAAAATCTTATTCAACTCTGCGATTATAGTGCTAGGGGATAACTCTAGAGGAGAAATAGAAATCTGGAGAATAGAATGTGAAACAGAGACCTAAAGCCAAGGAATCTAAACCCAAGAAAGGAGGAAGAATCTAGCCTGAAAGCAAAATGGAGCACAAATCTAATTGTGAGGGTAATTTGGCATCAAACCTCTTCAGTAATGCAAGCCAACTGTGTTTCTCGTATAGGGTCAGCTCAATGTTTGCATGGAGGACCTTCCTCTTCAGCTCCAGCTTTCTACTACATTTTTTGGGCCACCTGCTGTGCCTTGCATACCTGGCCAAGTGCAAGCAGGACAGACAGTTGAATTAACTTCTGACATCCCAGAAGTAAAAGAGACCAGAGAGGTCACTCATTCTGCACTTGCACAGAAGTAGGAAGCAGAGATCTCAGTCTGTTAGAGGCTCTCTTGCTCTCTTGCTGAAGGAGGATTTTTACTCCTCCTTCAGTCCTTAGCTGCAGTCCTGCTCCCTACACTGAATTCTGTGTCCAGTAACAGGCTGTTGCAGCAGCAGTTGTCCTGTCTGCTGAGTACCTGACACTGGCTCCCCACTGCAGCACCATGAGACACTTAGTGACTGACTAGCATCAGTTGTGTCCCTGTCCTCTCCTGAAGGGAACTGGGAAGGAAAGGCTGTGCTTGGGAAGAGTTGCCATATGCTTGCTGTAGAAAGCAGGGTCAAGATCAGCAGTTTTCTGGTTGTCCTCCGTTGCTGTGAGAGCTAACTACAGGCACAGCCCTAATGGAGGAAATCCTATCTCCCACAGAGAGTTAACTTCTACCACTTTTTGGAAAGGCTGTGCTGAGCCACAAAATCATCTGGAAGCTTTGGGCTTATTTATGCATGGTAGGAGTGGTGGAAATTGCAAGATAGTCTGGTGGCAGAAATGCTGGATAAAATTTTTGCAGTGTGCTTATACCTTGTCCAAAACTGTTGGACACATTTTAAGCCACTATAGGTTAGGAAAGGTAAACATCCAAAGGCTTATTCCTAAATGTCTTTGACAATAATGTACAAAATCTCTCATAGTTTAACTTTGGCATTGTACTTTTTGAGATGGTATCTTCTGGAGATTCAGAAATTATTTGTGGTTATTTTTAAATTGTGCCTTGGGCATGGATTCATTTGGGTTAGAAATTGTCTAGCAAAGTCTCCATTGCAGATCATGTAATGTTTGTCTAAAAAATGAGCTTGTTTTGCTTTGTTGCTGCATTTCTCTCTGTACTTCATTCAGATGCTGAACTTATTTTCTACCTTCTGCTCTCACTGTTTCTTGTTAAATAGATTCTTCTCTCATGCTACTCTAACCCTCTTCCTTTTACTTAAGATCCAAACCATCCTTCTGTGGGTTTTCAGATTATTTCTTTTCTGGTGTCTCCAAGCAACATACAAGAAACTTTCTTTGCCTGTTAGTTGCACTGGGGCTAATTTGTGGAGAAAATTTCACTTATAAAATTGTCCCTTAAAGTCCCTTTAAGCCATGGGATGTTGGAAGATGTTAGCCTGAGGTTTAAAATACCAGAGAGGTTGTTATGCATTTGTTTGGTTGCTTGGGTCTTTGAATTCTGTTCTGCTGCTTTATAGTGTACATATAAACACACTGATGGGTTTTAATGGCTCTTATACAGCCTGTGAAACAACAGAATGCTGCTCTGAAGAGGATAAAATAAAAGCAAGAGAATGATAATGGCAGAGTTAGAGGCAAGTTGGGCAGGGATGCTGCAGGCAAGGTCACATTGATACATAGTGAGATACAGGGAGCTGGGGCTGGCCATGACTCCCACCCTTCTCCCACCCTGAGAGCCACAGTGAGCTACCACAGCTTGATGTGGTGTCCGGGGCTCTCAGCATCCAGAAGGCTCCAGGAAAGTCTCTCCCCATCCTTGCTGCAATCCACATGATCCTGTGGTGATGGGAACCTTCTGTCAGGCATATTGCAGACACTGTTTCTGATGTAGCAACATCAGGCAGCTTGGGGGATTGGGTGTGAACCTGCCTGCCCTGTGTACCTGCTTTTCCTGCATACAGAGTGAGAAATTTCATATTTTGTCTATTGCAAACTGGGAATCTTGCACCATGAGCACAGTCAGAATTGAAACCAAGAGCTGTGAATTGCAACTGGTGAAATACCCCTGAGCTTTGTTGGCCTCTGGCATGCATTGCTCAGCTGCGTGCTGTGTCTAACATGGGAACACAGCCACTGACAGGACAAACAGGTGACAGTCTAATGTCTGGTTCCTCCCTCCTCGTCTGTTAACATGCCAGCCTAATAAATTCACTGGGCAGTGCTGTGAGGGGAACAAGCGCACAGATTCCTGGTGAAACACTGTACAAAGGAGAGCATCCAAATCCCAGCAGGAAGAAAACAAACTGAAAGTAGGGCCAGCCTTATCCAGTGCTATTTATAGCTAAGCTCTGCTTCCTTCAGATAAATCTGAGTCTCTGAAGCATGAGTAATGCACAAGCCTCAGGCTGGGCCTTTGCCCTGCTTCAGTGGCACTCCTATGTCCATGCTCTCTGCTTACAGCTGAGTCCCACCCACCACCACCACGTATGCTCTTTAGTAAGAAAAGTTTTGCTACCCTTTTTCTGTACCCCAAATTTGTGGATGGTCTGATGTTGTAAGCCTAATTTCTTGCTCCTCTTGGCTGACCTTACACCCTTGAGTTCACTTGTGCTGAAGAGATGGAGCCTAGTCCTCTGAATCCCGGGAAGATCTCATCAGGATGGAGGGCACTTGATCTAGGTGTAGAAGAGCAGTGTTTTTCTAAAGAGCAGTTTTTATGGGACTAAATATGATGTGGGAGTTTATCTTAGAGTGTTTCCTCATTGCTGTTGAGCTCATGTAGTTTTTTTTCCTCAGCTATCAGGAAGCTCTCAAGTACTTTGGAGGAGAAAACCCTGAGAATGTTTGTAGTAAAACTTGTAAGTAGCCTTATACTGCTAGAAGTAGAGAAATAATTTGCAAAATTATTAGATAGGAAGTCTCTGGTATTGCCTGTAGCCAGATCAGCTACATTCCACCAGATAGGCCCAATATTGGTGGAACCCATAAATAAAGTTGTCATCCAGCCTCATGTCCATGACATGGGTGCCTGACAGCTGGAGCTGAGGGCTGCTCCTGGAGCATCCAGGCAGTGCTGGGCTGTGTCTTCTATTCCAGGGGGTCTTGAGATGCTTTTCATTATCATAGGCATTCTGAAAGAATTCTTCCTCCTGCATCTTTGCTTGGTGACATATGATCCTGCCAGGCTGGCTGCCTTGGTTGATGCCTGATTTCTTTGTAGATGAAGCACCTAACTTTGTTTCAGTACCTGTTTACTGTTACCAAGCCTGTCAGGCACCCTGACTCTCCTAACTGCCATGTTCATCATCCCATACATACAGTGGGTAAAGTAAGGAGACAGCTGAGTAAATCCCTGCCTCTGCTACAGATAGGATGCCAGGGAGTCCTTTAGGTTGGAGTTGCTCATTAAAGATGTAAGAGAAATGCAGGAAGCCCAAACTGACTGAAAGACATTTGAATCTCTGAACACTTTGATATTCATCAGATGTCTAAACCATTTCCTCTCTAAGGCAAACACTAGAGCCAAATATTTAAATATTACTGACTCACCTTAGAAGGAGTTACTCCTTATAGACCTTACCTCTTCAATGGCTTCTGTCATGGAGGCAAGTTTACTTCCTAAGCAAATTGAACTGATCCATTCTGTCTTGTTGCATGATTTAATGGTAAAATGTCAACAAATTTTTCTACAAAAGACTGAACAGCACTGAAAACCCTCCTTTGCTTAGCAGCTCCCTTATCTGCAGATTCCTGTCATAGCTGAAACATTTGCATTTAAAAGAAAGCCCAGATTTTAAGATAGGAACATTTTTCAATGGACTTATTTTTAAGTAACAAGTAATTTTCATTTATCTCTCCCCATCAGCTTTTACTCACACTCAAAAGACTTGTTTGCTATACAAAGCAGTCTCATCTATTGCAGGGAACAAAACAGTCACCGTGTGATTGAACATGACACACAGTAAACATGTGAGAGATGAGACTGAATTTAAAATAAAACTGAACTTTCCTTTCTGGAACTGGGAAACTGTTTGTGAACAACAGAAACGAGAAGTGGCAGAGGCCTTGAGAGTGTCCTCTTCTTCCCATCATGCCTTCACAGATGTTGTGTTATCATTCTTGAAGTGTTTTCTTCAAAATGAGATTGTGCAGTTGTTGCAAAATGTAGTTGAACCTAATGGGAAGAATGATGATGTCTGACTCTATTTTAGAAGGTTGAATGATTTCTTTATCATAACTATGCTATAATACACTAATATACTATATAAGGGAGGATACTAAAAACTACATGCTACTTTCTCTAACTACTATATCTAACTATTAACAACGTGTGACCCCATTCTCCAGAGTCCAGACACAGGTGGATCTGATTGGCCACTAGACTCAAACAACTTTCACCAGAATCCATTTAAGTAATCACCCCAGGTAAACAATTCTGTAAGCACATTCCACATGAGAAAAACAAGGAGCAGAAATAGAAATTATTTTCTCTTTCTTTCTCTCTGCATAGTTCTATGAAAAATCTTGAGAAAGAAATGTGCTTGCCACAGGCAGTCTAGGTGTCTTCACCAGTACTGACAGACTGGAGTCATTGCCTTCTGTGTCTTACATGTGAAAATATATCTGTGCCACTCCAGCAGTATCACCTTGCTGATTCCCTCACCAGCCACTGATGCTTTTCTGCACTACAGTCGCTTATCCAGAAATTCCCTAATTTCTACGCATTTAATGCTTACTTCTTCTTGTCTGTGTCCCTCTGCCCTTTATCACGTCACCTTATTATTTTCAGATTACATCTCCAGCTTTCCAAGATAACGTAGATTCTTTATCCTAATGGAATTCAAATTCTTTCAACTGCATCATCTGCAAATGTTCTGTGTATTTTGCAATTCAGTATGCAACTTACTAATGAAAATATTATATAGAACTGAGCCTGATGCCTTGAAGAGGCTACCTAGAACAGAGGCTAGACAAAGTTAAAAGAATAAAGCTAAAAAAGTTAAAAGAAACAAGGATAATCCCTCGTGGGAACCATCTAGAAATGTTCTCCCATCTGGTCAAGACATTGCTGTCCAAACTCTTGGGAATTCATTTTCAAGCACTCAGCCACTTCACAGTAATTTCTTACCTTTCTTCTGAAGACATCACAGGGAGTATGCCAGAAGCCTAACAAAATTAAAGATAAGAAATCTACTCTTTCTTTTAGACTTGTTACCGTGATAAGGAAGGAAATAAATTCTCTTTGACAAGGTTTTTTTTTGAGGAGACCATATTCACTGATTCTCATTTTCTTATCCTGTACATATGTACAGATGACTTAATACTTTGTTCCAGCTTTCAAAATTCAGCATTAGGCTGACTCATCCACTGTCCTTTAACCTATCCTTCAAGACAGGTTTGTTTTGTGTTTCCTGGGGGCATTTTCCCCTGTTCCTGTCCCCAAGGACCTCTCCTCTCTTCTAGTTTTCATAGCTAATTGCTATGAAATTCAGAGATTGCTTCAGCTGCTCCCTTAAGTACCCTAGATGGAATTTCATCAGGCCTTAGAGAGTCAGATATATCTGCCTGTGCTCCTTAAAGTTAGTTTTGTTAAATGTCTAGTTACAGTTTATTTTTTTATATGTCACTGAAAGGAAGGCAGCCTTAATGCTTCTGTTTTACTTGTAGTTTGATGTGGGACTTGCCTTCCTTTAAACAATAAATGGATTCTAGGAGAGAGAAGCTCAGATGAGCCTTTCTGGGTTATCTGATTTTGTTCTCATGCAGGCATCAGCCCCCTGGCCTAAAAAGTCATTTTTGCCTCAAAAGAGTCTCCAGTATCCTCCCCATGGAAGTATCTCGGGCAGTGGCAGAGAGGTGACCCCAACTCATGGACTCTTTTTACCGTGAAGTTCCTGGATGTGCAAAGACTCCTGAGTGTGACAGTGACAGCCCAGCTCTTACCATATGGCAGACCTGGTTCTTCATCTCTGGGATGGCTTCTCCTCTTTTGTTGTGGCTTGATTCACTGTGTTTATACCAGTATTTTTCTAGAGCCCAGGGGTGCAGATGTGGACAGGGACTGTGCTTTCACAGCAGGGTTTCTGAGGGGAAAAAAAAAAATCAAGCAGTACTACCCTCTATGACAATGTTGACCAAAGCACGCCTTTAAAAAAAAAAAAATTGAGATCTTTCATTCTTACTAGACATTCCACAGTAGAAATGCTGCCTGTTTCCCAGGAAATAGACAGGACTGGCAAAAAGTGCAGATAGAGACCAGCAATCTCTTTTGCTCACGGTGTATCACAGGACAGGAGCCCTTTATGCTGTACCCTGCCATGCTGGCTCCAGCATGGTCGTGTTGGTGATTCCATGGTTCTGCTGCCCCTCACTGAAAGATCAGCTGGGCATACTAAGGTTCCTGCCTGCCTGCCCATGTTTACCTTTGGCAGGAAGTCCACCCCTACAGATAACCAGAGCACAGCTAAATCTTCTCCATGGTCGTATTATATGTTCCAAGTGCAAGCAGGACCCAGAAGCTCTTTCTTCACCAAATATAGACTTAGCCAAAGAGTCTGACTGGGCTGCTTTGACCTTTGACCAGGCTGCACTCAGTTATCACAGCCCTTTAAAATCTTCATTACTGCCTTGAGTCAAAATGAGTCATCTGGACTAAGCTCAGTTTTTGCTTTTATCTCAAATAACCAAGGTATGGAATTAAGTTTTCTGTCTTCCTTCCTCCCACCTCTACAGAGGATAACTTGTACTGCTGGCCAAGTTGGCACTGAGGAAGGGCTCCAGACACTGCACTGTTCCTCACCTCTAAGCCTTGCTCTTCCTGTCTCTTGATGTATAAAAACTGATGCTGGAGTTACTTTGCTTGTGAGTTAAATACTCTACTTTCTAGATGGCCAAGTGATTCATTTTGGTGTGTCTCTTGTGACTGATTGCAGAAGAGCAGCCTTGCATTTTGCTTACACTCCTCAGGGTGCCTGGCCTTGGCTTCACTTGTGGTTGCTGGCAGAGGATCCTCTGGGAAGTCTTAAGGTCCACTTATTGTGTCAGACATGATAAGCAAGAAACGCAGAATAGCTAGCAATGTCCTTGATGGAGGACATTTGGGAGCTTTGTTGTAGATGCACTGCTTTTTCTCAGCAGCAAGGAGGGACAAACTATTTGCTCTAGCAAAACAAAAAAGTCAGTGGACTCTGGATAAGCTGAGTGTAGAAGCAGACTTTCACACCAGCAGATCCCTTGGCAAACAGCACAGATAAGTGACCTAGAGAGAAGAATAAACAAAAAAATTGTGATTTGTCATTGACAGGAAAAGAAAGCGAAAGATTTCTTCTCTTTGAGTGGGTGACAGTGTGAAGCTTCTTAGCTCAAATCAGAAATTGCTATAAGGTAGTCCAGGAAGATATTTGCACTAGAGCACATGGCAAATCAAACTGGCTTCGGAAGATGTGACGTGTGGAGCAACTTATTGTAGATCCACACTTCAGCATGAGCCCTCAGCATGATGCTGAGGCAGACTAAAAGGCAGACTAGCTGCAAAATGGAGAAAGTGTCCACTACACAGATCAAAGGGGCACACAGCTGGACTAGCATGGCCAGGTTTAGGTGGGAATTGCCAGCTGGAGTTCGGTCTGTCTTACTGTCTGAAAGAATCCATACGGTTTTCATCTGCCAGCTGGTGAGCTCGGCCATTGTGCAATAGATGCGGCCAAACTGCATCCATGAGAGTTTGTGCTCTTGCTAAATCCCAGCACATATTCAACTTGTCCACCTCGAGAGAGCCCATGAGCTCTTCTGGCACTTTGCTTTGGCCAGGCTTGTGCATTCTAACACAGGAAATGTGGTTTGGACGGCAAGTTTGTGTGTGTGCTTGGCTGCCGGGTAGGCACTGCAAGAGAGAACTGAGGCTGATTCCCTTGCTCAAGGAGCAGAGGTTTGCCAGTGGGAAGCCTGGAGTAAAAGTCTTTAGCCTGTGTGAATATAAGGAGAAGGGTCCTAATCCCACTGCTTACATTGTGTGACTGAGGTATGGGCAAAAGAGGATGGCTGAAAGTGCACAGCAGGGCTGGGAAGCACTTATGCTTCTGTGGACTTCTGCAAGTCTGTGTCTCTCTTCAGCTAAGAAGGCAGATGAGTGAAATCCCTGAGCTGCTGGGCTGGGCAGAAAGGCAGAGCCTCTGAGAGGGGCCTGTACAGCTGCATCTACAGCTCAACAGTGACTTACAAAGAAACACTTGAGGCACAGAAACAAAGACATGTCTAAAGCTGAGTATTAAGGAAAAGCACAAACATAAATTAATAAAAAGAAGTGAATGTGTTAAGTGAGCTGTGGTTATCCTGGGTCATTAAAGGGAAAGGGAAAATATTTGGGAAGCATGTAAGTAGTTAAAGGAATGAAGATATAGAGTTATTACTAAACCAAGCTTTCAGCTACTACTGAGTGGTATGAATAGGGACGAAATATTTGATGCTGTATTGTTTAATCTTACAGTGAGTGTCTGAGACTGTCTGCTTAATGTAACAAGAGCATAAAAGCACATGTCAGAATAAGGAAAGAGCATATTAAAGAATATTTAGAAAAGTTTTTGCTCATCAGCAAGATCAGATTAATCATACCCTGGAGCACTTAAAGAAATAACCAGACCAATTTAATGCCATTATATGCATTTCAGAGAGTTTTTGGGCTACATCTGTCCTGCGTTTTAGGCAGAGGCTGGGGTTTATGTGCAAACCCATTTTACAGCATGTGAGCTGAGTGAAGACCTTGACTCAGAGGCAGGGTTGGGATGTGCTTTGCTGCATGGATGAGGGGGAGCACCACTCCACTGTCACCTAGGGACTCACACTCATTTGTGTACCTGTGACATGGGCAAATTGAAATATGATAGTCTACTGTCATCAGTCCCCACACACCTTTTAGTGATGCTGTAGAGCCAATGTCTGGCTAAAAGGTATCTACAGGTTCTTTCTTCAAAGGGTCTGTCCTTAAATTCAGGAGGGGAAGTGGTACAGACAGATTACCAGAGCCCAGAAAACAACGTCTGGACAATTCACCCAGCTAGAAGCATCCAAAGCCAGCCATAGGTGGACAAAAAGTGTGGGTAATAGCACAGCAGTGCATCAGGTTGCAAACTGGCCTGTAGCACCAGCATGGCCAGGGAAAGGAGGAAAGCTCTCAAAGGGCTGGAAGGAGTGGAAAAATGTCTAGAGGAAAATGATAGGATTGGACCCAGGGAATTACTGACCAGTCAGACCAATTTCAAATACTGGAAAAGCACTTGAATAAATGGCAACACTACTGTTAAATGTCTACCTAATAAGGTGATTCAGAGAAGCTGACATGGATTTGTCCAGAATAGATTATCAAGCCAGTACAATTTCTTTTCCTTTTATTCCAGAGAGACGAGCCTCATGAATAAGGGAGAGGCAATCAAGGTTATCATCTCAATCCATCTCGACCTGACTAAAGCTTTTGATCCAGGCTTACACAGTGACATACATATAACCAGAGCAGAGAAATATGAATTAGGTAAAATCGCCATAAAGAGGCTGCTCAGGTGGTTGAGGCAGTGTGCTCAAAGAGCAGTTATACAGAGCTGACTGTCAGACTCTGAAAGTGCTACAAGTGAGTCTCTCCAGCTGTCACTTCTGGTCTTTTTTTTGATCAATACTTTCATTAACAACTCAAATTACAGAATAGGGAAGCCCCCCTGGGAGGACAAGGCACTTTGCAGGACATGATTATGTTCAAAATTATCTTGATAAATTGGAAGAAAGGCCCAAAATCAATGTGATGAAATTCAATAAAGACAAGAGCAAATACTGCGTTTAGAGAGGGGAAATTAAATGCACAGATACGAAATAGGAGATGGCTGGTTAGGCAGCAGGGTGCCCAAGGGGAAGCATAGAATCAGCGTTGCTGATCACCACTAGTGATCAGCAATGGAATACTGTTGCACAAAGATATGTGTCATTCTAGTTAATTAGCAAGAATGTAAGAGAGAGGAGGTTGTAACGCAGGGTAGTCCTGTGCCATGTGTTTGCAGCTGCAGAACCAGGCTGAAGAGGAAGAACAAGAGTGGTGAAAGCTTGGGTCCTGAAGACAGGACGTGGAAGCAACAGCTGAGGCAGTTGATTTGAGCTGGAGAGAGGGAAAAAGAGAAAGGAACAGTGGCACAAACTTTTCTTGCCCTTTTGAAGACTGTTACAGAAAGTGGAGTTATTCTTTGTATCCACTGAGGAGCTGGTAAGAAGTAATTGGCTTGACCCTTGGTAAAGGAAATCTTCTGTGCAAGGGCAATTAAGCACAGATGTATCTACAGGGAGGTTTTTGAGTTCCTGTTGTTGGAGACTTGTGAGAGCAACCTGTGTGAATTGTCACCAGTGGTAGGGGAGTGTCTGATTTCGCCTCAGAAGAGAATAGATATGCATTCTGGGTCCCTTCAAACCCTGCATTGCCATGATGGCTTTGCCTAGGAATCTACTGACAGCCAGGTTGGCACTGGAATGAATTTGTGCCCAGGTCAAAATAGCATGAACTTTCTTCAGCAGCCCAAGGAGATGTTTGTATGCCAAAGTCATCTGAGTGTCTTACTTGGCCAGCTTGTGTAAGGGTGAACCAGGGGGCGGTGGGGATTGATAATGCCCTTGTCTTTCCTCTTCTCTAGCTGGGCCAGATTTTATTAATTTTTTGCAGGCCCTGAATGACAACAAATCTGCCTTGTTTCACTTAGGACAGGTATCAGCAGGGCCATGGTACTGCACTGCTGACAAAGGCCTCCTTGAAGGATAATTATAGGGAAAGAAAGGGAAGGAATTGCTCATCAGTTAATGTGCATGTGTTGCATGTGGGACCCCATACCTGAGTTTGGTATATCTGTGTTTGCAGTAGCTGGTGCCTGCACCACACTCCAGACTCTGGGCCAGGGTAATTTTGACCAATTTTATTGTGTCAGTGCAAGTGACTTACAGCCTGTATCCCATGAAAACGGATCAAGCATTATTTATTTCATAAGAATGACATCAGAAACATGGGCATTTTCAAATCAGATTGGATAAATGGTCTAATCTCCTGCTGGACAGGAGCCATTACCAGCTGCCACAGATAAAAATGATAGTATTCTCTTGCTAGAAATGAATGGATTATCACCCTGTTAACCTACTGTACATAGTAATGAGCATAAGATCTTAATATTTATATTTCTGTGTATTAAATAAAGTTTTGAATTGTCTCAAATTCTTTATAAATAAATGAGCTTTAAGAAATCAAAACTGGTAGGCTGTTCTTAAAGCAATGAGTTTCACACACTAATTTTGCACTGCAATAATAGTCAAGTTAAAGATCACTGAAAAAATTGCTTGCTTTTTGTTACAGTTCTCATCATGATCAGGGACAGAAAATACTTGCTTTTTGCTTGCTTGTCTCCTCTCTGCTGTTCACACACGCTTTTCTTTCTCGTGTGCTTCTTTAGTCTGATTGTATCATAGTTTAACTTTTGCTCTAAATAGTTTCACATAGCCAAAATCCTTGGCTGATTATCACATACTTCAGGGGGAAAATTAACTTCATGCCACTGTGCAGACAGTTGCTTGGTTCTGTCCTCAAATACTCCACCTCTCACAGATACTGCTAATGATGGGAGGTTGTGCCATGTTGACAAGCCTCTGGGAGCAGAGTAAAGGCCAGTTCTGAGCAGATGCCCTGTTTGATTGCAGTATCATGAGGGCTAATTACTCTAATAAGCATTTATGGGATTCAGAGATCAGGAGGAAAAAAGATCACAAACACGATTAAGGTGTCAGAGGTGTTGAAGGAAAATTGAAAGTATTAAGTGCCAATTTCTGTTTTCTGAAATTCAAGCTACCATCACTGAGAGCAGCTAATAGTCATCTGAGGGCAGAGCCTGGTGTCCCTGAGAGGCTGTTTTTCAAGCTGTCTACAAAAAGTACCTAACTCAAGTACTGTTGTCTGCTTTGAATAGAGAAGCAAGAGTACCCCAAGCAATTCAGCCTACTTGACTTTGGGGCTGGCGACCCCACCTATCCATGTAATGCATTAAGAGCTGCGACACCTAACTAACAGGAGAAAACTTGAATAGATCTCCATCAGAGAGAGCTTATTTGGAGTAGGCAAACCCTGGGGTAAAAACTCTTTGCTTTGGGAATGCTGAAAGGAATTAGCTTGGGAAAACCTCCCCATGAGCTCATGATAGCTCTTATGCTGTTTGGTCACCTCCAGATGAGGTTCTTGCAACACTCCGTGTTAGTGTAGACATCAGGACCCAGAAGTTGTGTCTGCACAGAAGGATGGGGATGGACTAAAGCTGCTGAACCTTCATCCATGTATTTGCCAGTGGTCTGATGGTCTGCAAAGTTTTTACCAAATATTTGGGACACTAAGCTGGAGAGAAAGAACATGAGTTAGAGAACTGTGTTGGACATACACATAAAAACATCTTACTGTCAGACCATTTTAGAGTGACATTTAAAAAAACTTTTGATTCAAAATATGACCTTTTTTCTTGCCCAGCATGAGGCAGATTGGACATGCTTTTTGTAACCAGTGTCCCTGAGCTCTGCATTTCTCACCTTGAATTAAAACTTCTCACTACACCACCTCCTTCATCTGAAGCAGCTGCTAGTGACTATCACTGTCAGCAGTAGCTCATGATCACAGGGAGATGTTCTTGGAATAAATATACCCAGCACATCTCGTCCACAATGGGTCAGCCTTGGCAATCATTGTCCTGTTGAACCTGCTTTTTAATCATTAATCATTTTATTCTGGGTCATATTGAATTATGCTATTCCTTTAATGCCAGATAAAAGAAGTAGTTCCACATAGAAACTTACCATTTCACCTGTGCAGGGATATTCAAAGGTATATGCCACTCAAAGCTCTACAGTTGTGTCTTATAGGCATGAAACTGGCATTTTGAGGTATTCTCAGATGGATTCCTCTTACATTCTATTTTTCTTTCCTCAGAAAAGGAAGAAAATGTTCAGTGGAGGGTTAACTACTCTCTTACTTAATTGCTCTTGCCAAGTCTCTTGCCGAGTCTCTTGCTTAATTTTCATGCTCCACAGAACTTCACAGTATAAACAATTTTACAAAAGAGAATTAACAGTTTTTCTCGAGGACCTGTCACAGGAATACCCAATCTGTGTAATTAAAGTATTGAGAAGGCTGATTGTTTTCTGGACTAGGTATAAGTTACATAAGTGGTCATGGATAGAGTATTTGGTAAGTTCTGGGATGATCAAACTCATTTATCATGTTTTGAGATGATGTTTAGGGAACTTTATCTGCTCCACTGCTTGGACAGGACCAGATATACCTTTGAAAAGCTTCTGAGAACCTTCTAAAGTGCTTGTCCCCATCCTGATCTGACAGATGCCAACAGGAGTGTGTGCTGACAGACCCAGTGACAAGTCATTCTTTTCCCTTCAGTCTGATTGAATTCCCAGATCTGAAAATCGAGTGTTCTTAATGCTTTTGGTCTAACTGAAATGTCTCTTCTAAACTGTAAGCCATTTATCTGAGTTCTAATCTCTCCTGCTGAGCTGTCACAGTCGAAAGGCAAATCTCCTTACCAGGCAGACAGATGCTCTGAAGGTGTAGGGAGGATTTCAATTTTAATGGAGAAGTTTTCATTTCCCTGAAATAGAAGTGCCCCAAGGACCCTTGTCACATGTTGCTTGCAAGGTCTTGCCTGCACCCCACATAGGGGCAGAAAGCTAATTTGAGGTTGTCGGACTGGAGGGTAGCCATGTGGCACTGCACTTGGAGTAATGTAATTAGTCAAATGTGAAAGGCAAGGCTAATGCTTGGGGACCTTTGTGTGGTGCCACTGGTGGTGTTTGGAGATGTCTTAGGGCTCTCTGGGATGGTGCTGTGCCACAGTGTAGAGGTCTGGTGCATAGCTCAGACACCTCATAAGGCCTGTCCTTGATGGCAGTGCCCCAGTGGCCACAGGTGGGTGCAGCGTTTCCAGGTGAGGGGCTTTACTCCCTTGCTGGAGCATCCTGCAGGAAAGTGACTGACTAGAGTGCTCAGGACAGTTCTAAAATTGCTGGTGGAGATAAATGTTCACAACAGCAAACCTCCGGGGTGCAAAACAGCTTCTCTTTAGGAAGGAATTCAGAAGACCTTGCTGAGGCCATGGGACTCTGTCCTGCTAATGCTAAATGCCTTGTGCTGACTAGGACTGTCTTCTTGTTTCTTCTTGTTTTAAGGTCAAGTGGCAGAAGGATGACATGGACAACAATTCCAACTTCTTTTCGGTCTCCTCAGATGGGCGGATTGTTTCGTGGACTTTAGTTAAGGTAAACAGCAGGTGGCAATTACTTTTTCCAGTCAAATTATAACCAATTGCCTCAAAAGTTCAGTGATTCATTAGTATTATTTTTATTTCCAATGAGCTTGAAAAGAAATGTTAGCAATAGCAGCTGGTGCAGTCACAGCTGGATCTGGGGCTCCACATTGAACTCTGAAATGAAGCAGGGTCAGCCTACTCATTGTCAGGACCTAATCTTCATCCTGCCTGCACCTGTAGCACCCCATGGGCCTGAAAATGAGAGATCATTTTCCTACTTGGCTGCAGCAGGAATTCAAGCCTGGTCCTTGTTCTCACACTTTCTTTGTCCCAGAAGGGTCAACTAGACATAGAACAGAATAATCTGCTTTATTTCACAGCTTCCAGATTCTCATCCCCAAAATGCTCCCCTACAGATTGCAATTTGAATTGGGAGAGGATCATTTTAAATTTCTCCCCATGTGGATCAAAGTGAGTAGTACAAAGTTTGCATTTGCAGTGGGATGGCAGCATTCTATCAGACAGACAGAGGGCTGCCCCTTGCCATGATATTGCCTACTCCAATACACATCCAACACAACTTTTTTAAACTGGTTTGCATGCCCTGCCTTTGTTCGCTTTTCCTTTTGGAGTTTGTTGAAATACGTTGATAGAAACCTAGAATTAATGTCCCAAAATGACCCTTAGATTCATGACTCTGAATCTCAATGTGTGGGTTTTTCTGTTGGCTATTTCATTTTACATTTAAAGATTTCAAATCTCTTGCTAAAAAATAGTAGCATTGCCCTAAATATGAGTTTGAAGCAGCTGTTCCATTTTTCCTCAACAAAAGAAGAAATTTCTTTACATCCTAGGATGCTCATTTTTCATTCTGTTATTCCAAGGCTCGCCTGTTCTGAAATTTTTAGGTCTTGCTGCCATGGCAGGGATTAATTTCTAGCATTATATGTAAATCTTAGCCTCATGTCCAGTTCAGGAACAGGAGCATCTCCTAATGAACAGTGTAAGCACAGGCAGATGGCACAGATTTAGAAGTTATTTTTATTGACTTTTCCAGGTTCATACATGCAGCTTCAGAATCAAAAATCCCTTCTGCAAATGCATCCCAAGTTCTTCTCCCAAAAGAGCTCCCTAGAGAGGGACAGATTAAGAGTGTCTCAGCACTCAGCTCCTGTGTTTTCCCCTGTTTTTGTTTGAAAGCAAAACCAGTGAGAGACTCCAAGTCAGAAATACAATTTATTAGGAAAAGGAAAAAAAAACCCAAAAAAACAAAATACATACAATAATACAAAAGAAAAACCACTGACAGAGTCAGAACACAACCTGACTCCCTGTTGGGCAGGGTGTTGGTAGCAGTCCAAATTGGAATGGCTGCAGTCCTCCTGGAGTGTCAGGTGTGGTTCTGTTGGAGCAGTGATCCTGTAGAAGAGTGTAGTTTTCCTCTGAAGATCCAGTGGAAAAGGCAGCTGTTCCTCTGGGAATCCTGTGGAAAGGCTGGTGTCCCAAAAACTCAGATTATATCCAGTGAGGAATGCTTGGCTCCTCCCTCTGGGGTGAACATCTCACAATGGGATGCTGTAACTTATCAGTCATGCAGTGACATTCAATAGGCCATTAACAGCAGATGTCTCCCCGAGGGAAGGATTGGTTTGTGGAAGAGATAAAGAAAACTGCCCAATGAACAGAAGATAACTGCCACACCTCTAACAGATGGCATCCCCTCAGTAGGAATACCCAAAAGATTTGGGCTGAAGTGGGCAGTACATGCCTGCATCCAGAAACATCCAGCTGAGGTGATTTGGCAAGTAATTTGACAATTACCAACTGAGCCCCAGTAACTGAGTGTGCTCAGCATGGTCCCCTTAGGAGGCAGGAAACACTGGCTGAAGTCTCTTACTTGAGAGAAATGCCATAAGTGGGACAACCTAGGTGTTTGCAGATGGGCTCTGATAGCAGCTCACCCAGCAGAGGGTCTTTTGCACCAGTGCTTAACTTTTCCTCATCATAGTCTGTTTTTGCTGTCCCTTGAGCACACAGATATTTTTTTCTAAGTATCCTTGGTATGACTTCTAAGATCTGCATCCACTTAGCCCATTGTCATTTCTACTTGTTCCTTGCATTACTGTAATGAACTTGGCCATGTGAAAAGACTATTTTAAGGGTGTTTTATGTTTGTTTGTTTGTTTTGGGGGTTTTTTTAGATGAAATTACCTCAGAAATTGCCAGAAGTGGTATTTACTTAGTAGGCAGGGGTGGAAAACAGCAATGTTTTAGGTGCTGTCTGCTTCGAACATTTTTGGGGAGGACAGATATTCAACAGAAAAAAACAAGAAACAGGATGAAAATAATGTTTTGTTATAATTTGTGGGGGTTTTATCCAGCAAGGAGAAATTGACAATCTGCTTGAATTCCAGTTTCACAAGAGCTTTTTTTGGGTTGCATTTAGAGTAAAACTGAAGACATTCCAGTGGATTTCTAGTCTACAAAACCATGGTGCAAACAGGGAATAAATGAAAGAGTGCTTCGTTAATCTTTCTGAGAGGGCTATCCAGAAATAAAGCTTCTTCAAACACTATTAGCTGTTTGACACTTTCAAAGCTGAGAGCACAAAGTGAATAATTTGAGTCTTTATTCCAGCTGAATATTTGGTAAACCACACTCAAGATTTGGATAGAAGAGTTGTCAAATGTTAGCCAGGGGCAGTTGATCTGCCTTGACCATAGTGGTTGTCTCTGTTAGAAATGGGCACAATCACTTTGGACAAATTTAATGAAAAAGCACATGAGTTCTGTGTACTTAGACTGTTTTGACTTGACTGTGGGTCCTCATAAAGATGTAAAACATCAAGGAAGGATGCAGGACTTCTGCTGTTGGATGATTCTATGCACCCTCTTTGGGTGTACACATTCAAAAAGGAGAAATGTCTCAGCCATTTCAAAGAATTGTTTGGGATGCAGCATGGCACTGCTTCTCAGGCTGATGCTCAGCAATCCCATATTTGATTAGTAGTCGTAGTTCACCCCCTCCTGTGTGACCTACAGCTAAATTACTGAACAGCTCTGGGCCTGCTTTGTCACTTAAGGCTAATAAAAGCTAAGGGGAAAACAGCAGCTGTAAGACCTGATTTACTAATGCTTACAAAATGCTCTGCAATTATTAAGCAGAAGCAACATATTATTGCTTGGTATTCCTGGAAAGCCAAATTGTCAGCAGGCTGTTTACCCAGAGGTATATGTGAATGGCACTGGTGACAAAGAGCCCCAGGAACAGAAGCACTTTTTATGCTGTGAAGCTGGGTTCAAGATAAAACCAGCACAGCAGGGGAGTCTGCACAAGCAGAGTCCTTTGTGAAGGACAGGGGCTGCAGAAAATGTCCACAGAGGCCTCTGCCAGGTGAAGGTACTGGCAAAAATCTTCAGAGGAAGGCTGCAGAAATGTGTGTGCTTAGAAAGAAGGTCTCTTGAGGTTTGCCTTTCTACCAGAACTCAGAGATAGTGTACCAGCACATCTATGGGCCTGCAAAGATCACGTCACACTGGGTGTATCAACATGACCCACTGCAGGCAGCTCCAAAGCTGCTCTTTAGACTGGATTCATGTCTAGGACAGGGCACATGCTTTCTGGAGAGCAGGCAGACCTGGGAGCCTGGGCAGGGACAAGTGCCTGCTTTGCTTGTCCTGTCTGCACTCCCAACAACCCACCAGCACTCGTATTTGGACGTGCAGTGGAACATGCTCTGCTCCTGATTCTTCTGGGTACTGCTCTTTACAGTTACAGTTCATGCACATGTACACTAGCATGTGTGGCCTCTTTCTTAGCATCTCTCCTGCCTTTACCCACTGAATCCTACTTGTAACCAATGTGCTGTAAGAGCTGCTAAGGTGGAACTCGTCCTGCTTCTTGCTCCTCTCTCAGAGAACAATTTACTGCCATCAATAGGCCAGCGCATATGGGTGTGCAGCTGTGAGAATTAGTGAGAAGGAAGAACATTACTTTATGGGGTTTTGACCTTTGTTGAATCTTCTGTAACTTTGTAACCCCAGAGTATGATAAAAATGCCTTATAGAACATTCTCCTCTCTCAACTGCAGTAAATGAACAGGTGCCCACAAGATCTTCTCCCACATTCCCTGACATGGAAATGCTTGGGGTTGACTTTGCCAGGCAGAATCTCTTTTTCCACCTGAGTCCTGCTCTGGACTAAAAGAAGCTTCAACTACAGCTTAATTCACTGAGCTAAGTAGTTATGTTTTGTTCCCACAGAGCTTCAGTGGGATATTTGCAGATTATACTATCCAGTCCACACTGGAGCCCATATTGCTGACTAATCATTAGTTATTTGTTCTTTTTATCACATATTCAGAGAATCACCGAATGGTTGGGGTTGGCAGAGACCTCTGTAGCCCCAAGGGTTTTCTTACAGTCACAGCCAACTCCATTCTGCAGTGGCATTCTAACTCCCAAAGCTAGTCTAAGAATGCAACTTTCCCTCTGGTAGTTTCTTTATATTTACCTACATTGTGTCTATTTGCATCTGTCTTTTGTCTCCCACCTCGTCTGTAAACTCTTTAGGACACAACCTTTTGACCCTGTGTTCACCTTGCACAGCAGTGTCATGACAGTTCTTTAGAACTCTGCTGAGAACATAAACATGGGGCAGTTTTCCCTTAGAGCAAACTGCTTGCTAGATGTTGCTGGCATCTCAGAGCCCATGAAGTTGAGAGTATTTTGAACTGAGGCTGCTCTGGGGAAAAAAAGATGTTAAGAAGCAAGAACTGGAAAGATGATAAGTTATTATTCATTAATGTAGGGCTTTAGTTAGCTCCCTGAGAATATGAATTATCCATCTTAAACCACACAGGGTGATATAACTAAACAGTATGATTTAAGCTGACTGTGCCAACTTTCACTAAAAAACACTGACCCCGAAACTCAAGATTTTCCAGGTCAAGTGCTCATGTCAAGGTAATACCAGTGACTCTCAGTTCAAGTGCACCAAAGCATCACTTTCCTGAAGGTTTTGTGGAAAGCACCATGTTAGCAACCTGCCAAATGTGAAACATTAAGCAACTTCTGGGCAGCTTTTTAAAATTCCTCCATAAAATTTGCAGTTTCAAAGTAATGAATGTCTCTGTATTGTTGCTGCAAAGCATGCTATTCATGTGGAATCTCCTCTGCCTGCAGAATGAGCTGGTTCACATGGATGTCATCAAGCTGTCAGCAGATGAAAAAACGATGCAGGGGCCAGAGGGGCTGCAGCTGCAAATGCTTGGTAAGAGCCCAAGTTCTTGCCATGCTGATTAATTACTGACACAAAGCCTCTAATCAGTCATTCTGGGAAATTAAACTGGGAACAGGGTGTTGAGATGGAAAGGAGCTAAAGGAGGGTTATGCCTCCTTGCTTTCATCATGCAGTTGGGCAAAGTCTGTCTGGAGCAATGGCCACTGAGTCAAGTTTTACTGGTTACATATTGCCTTTACTTACATAAAATGATGAATTGAACATTAATTCAAGAAATGTCCATTTTACTGGGCTATCTCTGTGTGGAAAAAGTACACACCTGTTTATGTCAAAACTCAGTTTTGTTCTTATTGTAAGACATTGATCTGGACTGGCAAAATCAAGGTGAAAAGCAACCTCTGCCCTTTCCTTTTGGGATGTGTCTCATCGAGTTTGGGCTCTGTAAAAACACAGCATCTATTCTGAACTACTATGTTAGGCTCCCTCCATACAAAGTGGAGTCAGTGCAGTCCTTCTAGGCTGAATGCTCTCATCCTGATCATACTGCATTTGAGACAGGATGGGATGAGTCAGCTCTGGAGGTCCTGAACACAAGGAAGTCCTTGAGGAATCCTCTTATCGTCCTTCTGCACCTGCTTTTGGCTGATAACATGGGACCTCTGTTTGGAGGAGAGCCTTGCTGCTTTTAAGAATTGCTGTGTTTCTATGCTAGTAACTGCTGAACAGTCTGTGGGAAGCTTTGCAGTGCCACAATAGGTTGCAAGAAACCGACTAAAGCAGCACACTGCAGAACTCTCAGGGCTTTGGAATTATTTGTTAGTGTTACTGGGAAATGGATTTTCAAAGACTTGTCTTGAATATTAAACAATCTATTTGAATGTTAAAAATGCAGATGGTTTTAGAGAGTTGAAATTACCCTAACAATTCCTTTGAGAACTACATTTTGTTAAAGACATAATGCTTGAGATGACTGTCTGTGCAGGAAGTTTCTGTAACTGTGTGCTTCTGAGCCTTGTCTGCTCATTCCTGTTTCTCATCTGATGGTTGCTGTGAGTATCCCTGCTGGTAGGGACAGCCTCAAGTAGTTCTGGCACTCAACAGACATCCCATCTTCTGCTCAAGAACCCTGCTGAAATTTTCTTTCACCAACACGTGAACTCGCTTTCTTGGATAGTGATGCATCTGCCTCAGGAGCAGAAGCCACAAAAACTCAATGAGTCACATCCTGTTTGTGGTTGACACCTGTTTTAAACATAGTTCACTATGTTGCACAATTCAGGGCTTTTGACATTAACAGGATCCTTCTGTCCCTAGCAGAGAATTTCTTCCCAAATCACATTCTTTGCTATTGGCTTTACTGAAGTGATCCTGCTAAATGGATTCTGAATTAAGGGGGAAAAAAAGCACAGGCAGGTATGATGGGATATTTTCTCACTGGGCTCTTTTATGCATAGGAAACCACTTACATTTTTGTGGATACTAAATAAACAGAAAATATCTGTTCTTCCCCAGTAGGAGGTGGCTAGATCCTTACAATATTTATGTTTGCACCAGGTATTTTAAGCTTTTAGTAAAATGAATCCTAGGCTAAAGTGGTTTCCAGTTCCCTTCTGGTTCTTTCAGTGCCCTTTTACATGTCTTTGGGGGTGGCTGTTCAAATTGCAGGTCTTGGGGACACACACAGCTTGGAAAGTTTAGTGGAAGGGGTGGCTTTGATTTCTTTTGGGAGCTTCTGGCTATTAAATCACTTCTGAAAAGACAGGCAGTGTGTGTTTACCATCGGCAGGAAACATGTTTTGGCCAGCTGAACCAATTCTCTATGCGACAGACCTTTTTTTTGTTAACAGGCAGCGGGACATCATTTGATTTTCACAAAAAGATAGACTATTTGTTTCTCGTTGGTACTGAAGAGGGCAAGATCTATAAGGTAAAAATGATTTCTTTATCCTTTGTTTTACATCCCCTGACCTATGTGTGTCTTTCAGGCTCATCATCTGAACTGTTTGCTCAGGTGGTAACAAAGTACAGCTTCAGAGCCTGGTCCTGCCCTGGGATGCCTGTGGCGAGCCTGAGACCAGACCAGCACTGCAGAGAGTCACAGGGAGCTTTCTGCACAGACCCAATTAAGACCCTATTTTGCAGAAACTTTTTTCATGCAAACTGCATCCCAGAAAATGCTTTGCAGATTGCAGCTGTGCAAGTGAAGTGCTAAGTAGGATCAGAGCAGAAGTTAAAAGGCATTGATCCTCTATCCCCATGACTGTGGGGAAATGGCAGGAAAAATATCAGCTCTTTTCCTTTTAGACTTTCCTTTTTAGACTCTCTTCCTTTTTAGAATAACTGTGAGCAGTGAGGCTAATGAAGCCATATTTCCTACGGATTAGCGTCCTGCAGCCCTTCCACAATCACATAGAATCATAGAATCATTTAGGTTGGAAAAGGCATCTAAGATCTTTCTAGATCCTTTCCCAGTCCGACTTTCTCCTTGCTCTCCTATCCCCAGTCCACTGCTACATTCCCAAACCTTCCTCCTCCTGATCACCCCACACTGTTCCTAGCTCAATGATCCCACCTCCACACTGTAACCCTTGTTTCCTGCAGACAGTGCTGGCTACCTCCCCTCCAGTGCCCTCCTGCAGCCAGCCAGCCAGTTCCAGCCATCTGGTGAGTGCAGCAGCCACACTGTGCTCGCCCTTCCCACACCTGGGGCACTACCCAGATGTTTTGCCCTCTTTGGCTATTGCTTTTCACAGAATGTGTAAGACCTCAATGTTACCACGTCCCACATGCAGCCAGCTTTGGCTGAAATTGCCAGTGAGGGCAAATGTTGTTTGTGAAGAGAGATGAGCACACAGAAGGACACAGGCATCATGTTTTCTTGAGAAATTGAGTTAAAAATAGAAAGGTTTGAGTTCTGCTGTATTTGGCCTTGAAAATAAAGCCAGTAGCGCCTTCCTAATACAACTGTTATTTGCACAGCATTCCTCTGAGCTGGCTCTGGGGCTTTGTTAAATCTGTAGCTACAGCCCTTCATCATGGGGGTGTGGACAATCAGCAGGAGGCTGACATGCAGAGCAGATGCATCCAGCCATCCCTAGAGGATGATCTAAACTCCTTCCCCCATATCCCACCTGCAATATGAACCTGAAACAGAATAATGACCCAAAGGAAATCATATCTTGAAATCAGTATAAATCATTTAGGCAAGATGTGCTTAACAAATCAATATCCCTTGTGGAGGAATGATGCTGATTGAAATCTCTCCCTCTGCCAGGCAGTATCCAGGGAGTATTTCTGAGTAGTGCTCACTTGCTTTGGACAAGATAGGTACAGAAGGGAGGTGGGAGGAGTGGGCAGCTGAGCTGTTGGCAGTGGGCAGTGGGTAGGTGCATCGTTTTTTTGTTGGTGCCTTCAGAACACAAAACATCCAAACAGTCATGGGCAGATATTCTGAGTTGTCTGGTCACCTACAAGAGTTGGTACCCTGGGTATTGAACTCTAAATTGATGGGTAGTGTTGTGTTTAGTCCTGATCAAAGGGCAGTAAGGAACTACAGGTTTTAAATTCCTCTGTGATTAGGTGAGTGATGCATGTAGGTGAGTGTGGCAGTGGATATCAGTGTGAGATGGGGGCCATCAGGAGAAATATTTAGTATTGTGTCCTGGCTGAGTTATACAGGAAAGGAAACTCTTCATGGAGGAGCACTGGTCAGGAGAAAATTTGACATTGAAAAAGCTGTAGGTGTTTCTGCCTTAGATCATCTTCAATGAAACTAGAACTAGGATGGGGTTTTAACATAAGAAGTAATCCCAGCCATGAAACCATGCAGATATTTTAGCATTTTTATGTGGACAAATGTGGAGAGACACTGATACATAGCATCTCCCCTTTCTTTATCAGGGTTACTGGTAAGCAACATTCTTGAATTTGTGAGCCTCAGTGAAAAGTGACCGTTCTCACATTGTGCAACACAGCCCTATAAAACCCTGTTGTTCCCATGGGCAGGAAGAGCCTATCTTCAATCAGACTGTAAGGGTCAACATAACGAAATCTTGTGTGTAGCAGGCTTTCACAATATCTACAAAAAACATGGGGAAGAGTGGTTCCACCCTTAGCATCCCCCAAGAGCTTGCTATAAGCAGTTCGAAAAGTTTTGGGGTCAGCTGCTGCTCCAGACATTTCTCAAGGAATACCACACACCTTCATCACATACTTTACTGAAACACTGCACATCTGAACCCTTACTGGAGCTTCCCATGGGCTGCCTCCTGCTGCCTTGCTCCGCTTGGATACTGGGAACAGGGACAGCCCCACAGTAGCCTGAGCAGCTCTCAGGTCCTGTGGCTGCACTGAGCAGGTGTAAGCTGCTCAGATCTCTGTGCTGCACTTGCATCTGGAGTGAGACAGACAGACTCCTCACGTGCTGTCTGAGTCAGGGATCAAACATGGGCTGCTCTCCCCATGGGCTAAATTTTAGATTGTTTATTAAATAAATTGGAAAGTGAATTCGAGAGAAACTTTTTTTTTATTTCCCCAGAAAGCAGGCATGCCCACAAATAGCGTGATAATATGTTAATTCTTTAGCTGTAGAACAATTATGGTGAAGTTCTGAAAATGGCTTCGTTAATAATGTTTCTGAAGCCAAGAAATCATTATCTAAATTACACACAGACTAATCTATTGCCGTTTTTTGTAGAGGAGAAACTGTTTCTCTATTAATATGATTCTGTAACGCAATTCTGAATTATTTTTTGCATATATCTTACTGGCTGTTTAGGAATTGTTCAGCTTGACATCAAAAAGTATGGTCTCTGAGATTTCTGATGAAACATTGTGACTCTAAGTCTCTGGTCAGAATAACTTCTAATAAACAGGCTTTCAGTAGAAAAATTGTGAGGAAATTGGAATACACTCATGTAAGAAAGGCTTTGTTTTTTTTAGTGTTAGGCAGCTTTCTTGAAAGTAACGAATATAATAAAACCTAGAGCAAGACTGACCAGAAGAAAAGGTTATTCTAATTTTAAACAAAACTAATTCCACTCATACTCATTCTCTTATACTACATACTGGAACATTTGTATCTTTCTGTTCGGAACAGGATTATTATTATTATTATTATTATTATTATTATTATTATTATTATTATTATTATTCCAGATGACAAAGGATGGTGGTTGTTGAATCCTTATCACATCACTTGAGTTTTCCCTAAAACAGGATGACAAACTGTTTTCTGCACAGGCTCTGACTTCCAGTGACCCTTTAGTAATAGAGACATCATTTGCCTCAGTGTTTAGCCTTACTCTGTATTAGGCAAAGTTGTTTTCTGTGTCTGAATACTTTATGGCTTGAGTTCTCTTCCTCATCTTCTCAGCACTTTATCTTTGGGGCTTCTGTCTGTGTTCTGACTGGTTTTCTAGTTCCTGGACTGATGGAATTTTTAATCAATTACCACAGGTTCTTTCTCGTACCATTTCCTGTTGTTCCTCCCTATGTGTTCATGTGCCTTGGTTTCTATTTGTGAGCCTTTCTGCAAATCTCAGCATTTCTGTTACAGATCTGGACAAGCAGTCACTGAGCTAAAACCAGGAGAGCATCTGGTGTAGCTGGTGACAGACTGTCCACCACAACATGGGACACGTTTGTGTCTGGTTTCTAAAGAGCATCTGGATGTCCTGAGCTGCCTGAAAGTGCCAGTGTTGGGCAGTACTGTCTTTCTGTTGCCAGATACAAACCTTCTCTGAAAAAAATTGCTCTTGGATTTCTGTATTGCGTAGATTCTCTGTGTTCCTGTTAGTGAACTGAAGAAACTCTCTACCTAATAAGGACAGTAATAACCACCAATTCACTAGGTATGTGGGAGAGTTTTGTGTCAGACTAACGTCTAGTGTAAACTGAAGTGCTGTTGATGAAGATTATTCATAACTTTTGTGTCCTCAGAGTTCTCCTTTTCTCCCAGTATTCCTCCCCCATGTTTTTGTAGCCTTGTCAAGAGTCATCTTTGACTGGTTTTCTGTATTGCCATAAATGTATTTTTGCATTTCTGTCTCATCATAAAAATACTGTTTACCATTCAAACACGTCTACCATCGTTTAAGTAGAAGAAAAACACTCCCAGCAAATTTGAGCAGTGCTCTAGAAGATCAGAGAGGCTGCACAAATTCCTTCTTTCTGAATCTAGTCATCCTCTTGAAAGCTCTCCTGTCAGGACTTAGGTGTCACATATTCCAGTGGTTCTGTTTTCATACTGACATATCTAATAATTGTAGGGTTCTTGAACTGAATAGTAGGGAAAGACTTTGCCAGCAGTTCTAGTTAGCTCAGAAACTGTTTTTATTTGTTAAAGTCATACTTCTTTTCTGAGCTTTTTCTCAAGTTTGTGGTGTTTCTTCAAAATGCATCTTGGGAAGAAAGCAGCCCTGTCTTGCCCTCAGAGATAATGATAAGGGTTGTGGTTAATGTGGTGTGGGGCTGGCAGGCACTGCCACAGCACAGTGGGTGCCATCAGGCTAAAGCACATGTGCAAGGTTCATTTCTCACAAGGGACACTGGTGGGAGTCTACCCTACAAAAATCTTTTTGCTGCTGATTTAATAGAAAAAAATGCAGATCCCTTTCCAGCCCAGAGTGTGATCTCCTGTACCAGTGCCCAGAGAGCTGCACTGACCAAGGGCTTAGCCCCCACAAGCCTTTGAAAACAGGGCACTGAGCATTACAATTCTGTTGGAGGCAGACAAATTTGGTTAACGCCTCGCTCTTCAAAGTTTTTAGGTATTAGGGACATTCAATTCGCACACTTGAAAGGACAGATGGACAAAGCAGCTTCTCTCTTGTGTTAATTACTTGTGACCCATCATGTTGTTTCTAGCAAAGTGACTTTCAGAACAAGCCAAGTACTCATTTTCCTGATGGCTGAACATTAAGAATTATGAAGTAACTCAAAACATGACATTAAAGAGGATTTCTGTCCCACAATTAAATGCAGGGGCAACAACACAGTGTATGCAATAAACTTTTAGCAAGCTATAGATACTGTCAGTAAATCACAATGGGACATGAGCCACTTTCTTGTTTCGGTTTCCTACCACAACAAGGCTCTCAGGGATGTAGGAACTGCTACTGTGGGAATGGTTTAGCACCCTTATTCCAATGCCTGCAACAGAAAACAGTACCCAGACAGTAAGTGTCACTTGTAATAAACAGTTAAGCCTTAAGATTAGTTAGATTTTGTTTTGCAAGGGTTAAAGTTATGTAGCACTTCAGCAATCCTGCTGCTTGGGCAGATGATGTGGTGCTGCATTCAGTAGGGAGTAATGAAAAGTCATTGCTGTGACAGTAGTGAGGCAAGCCAACAGAAAATCCTGAAACTAACTCCAAGCTGCTGTATGAATACAGCTTGTGTGAGAACACAAGCAAAAGGACATTTCATGTGAGATGGAATCTTTGTTGCTAGTAAAGGAAGCCTCTAACATGCTTGGAGGGAAGGAGTTTTGGGGAGGATAACCAAAAATTTCTGTGTACACAGAACTGACAGGATCTGGATCAATTCCCCTAGCAGCCAATTAGATTGTAATTTCTCCCTGCTTCATAAGCTCACACACAAAGTGACTTTTCCAAGGGTCCCAATGTTCTCCTTTTCCAGCTCTTAAAGACATCCTTCATCTTGCAATTCAGCAGCACCCACAGCTGTGATGCTGCTGGTCTGACCCTTGCATGTCTGTGTAGGCATTGTCCAGTTCAAGGCTGCTGTTGGCTGCCATTCAGTGGGGCCCCCTGGCTTGTCAGGGACATGACTGACTCCTGGACAACCTCTGTGGGTCTCACACTGCTCTGGGAAGTCTCAAGTGGCAGAACAGAAAGAGCTGCAGAGTTGTATGATGGGACAGGCTCTCTGAGCAGGCTGTCCAGGGTGGTGACAGGAGAGGACCTAGAGCATCTTTCCAAAGTCTTTAGAGTCAAAGGAACTGGTAAGAACGGTGCTGAGAACACCGTTACTGGAGGTTTTAACTGTGACACTTCAAATGCACACAGTGCTGTGAGCATTTGTGCTTCTGAGCAGTACACAGTACTGTGAGCACACAGTGCTCCTGAGCAGCACAGGGATGTTCTCCCCTGCCTTTCCTGTGAACCTTTTACACAGGAGAAGCACAGCAGGAGCCCAGGCTGGCAGGAAGGCAATATAGCTCCCACAGTGGAGAATGGTCTCTGAGGTCTGGCTGTTTAAATCCGACCAGACAACTTCAATTCCTATCTCTGTGTGTTGCAGAGGAGAGCAGGATGTTGCCTGCAAGTGGGGTGAAACAGCATGTGCTAAATTATTGATTTTCTGTAGCACCTCTGGGTACCATTTACCTCTTCCCAGCCAGCCCAGAAGATCCTGAGAGGCCATACAAGTAATCAGAGGCACCTTCCTATATGAATTTAAGCTTCAGGAGGTCTAGCTCTGATTACTGAGTAGTTCTTTCCATTGCAGTGTTCAAAAAATTATTCAAGCCAGTTTCTGGATGTGTTTGAAGCCCATCACATGGCTGTGGACACAATCAGCTGGAATCCCTTCCACTTGAAAGTCTTCATTTCCTGCAGCTCTGACTGGACAGTCAAGATCTGGGATCACACTATCAAGTAGGTCCTGCTGGGTCCTGGTGTGGGTGAGGAGGTCCAGCCTGACATACCAGCAGCACACATTGACTCTACTCATACTTTAGTCTTAGTTTCCTTCCCAGATGTTGATAATGCTAATTGCTGTTTTATTTTTTGTACTCAGATTTGTACTCCCCAGGTATGAGATATAAGATATAGCATCAGCTGCCCCAGGAACGTGCCAAGCAGCATAGTCAGCCCAGAGCCTGACTCCATTACTTCAGATCTGGCTTCGTTCAGGCAGGACCTACTGTGGCAGAGAAATGCTACAGAGAAATGTCAGGGATGGGTTTCTAGCTTCAGGGGCCAGAAACCTCCTAAGAGCCAGAGAAGAAAAAAAAAATTGGAACATTTTAAAATATGGAATGAAGTTCAGGGTTAGTGGTTAAGGAATGTCTGGTTTCAATCAGGAAATTGATTTTGTTGTAAATCAGTCAGAGTCACATATTTCCTGTTGCCAATATTGCTCTAATATTCAATGTTGTCAGAAGGGAGATACTTTTTTTCCATATGATTATTAATATTAACCAGACAGACTCCATCTTGCTGTGTTTGTTGGGAAGAAATTTTCAAAATGCTTTCAGAAAGAAAGAAAGAAAGAAACATGCTACCTCTCTTCTCATTGCAGCAAATCCTGACCCATTTGTATTGGTGCTCAGCTTTGCCTTTGGCTCAGACCCTGGCTGTTATCTGACATAGAGAAATACTCCATCTCCCACTTCTGCAACATCAGGTGTTCATGGCTCAGTGTTACACTTCCAGAGTGGCCTGTGTTTACATGATTTTTTCTCTCTGTGTCTTTTTTTATAGGACTCCATTGTTTGTTTATGACCTGGGTACTGCTGTGGGGGACGTTGCGTGGTCTCCTTACTCCTCCACAGTGTTTGCTGCAGTCACCATTGACGGCCAGGTGAGAGGCTGGGAGCAACACGGCTCTGATTCGAGCTGAGAGAAAGTCAAAGGAGATTAGGGCTGAGCGTGGGAGGGGACCAGCCCAATCCTGGCCAGGCATATCAGGGAGCCACCAGCAGGAACCCACCCTCTCCTATGCTTTCCTGCCTTTGGCATACACATCCCTGGGCATTAATCTCTCTATCCTTCTCAAAGTAGGGGTTGCAAATGCATACAAGTCCCTTCCTGCTCTCCTGTTAACCATGTGAGTGAAGGTATGCAGCTTGCACATGGTTATGCATGACTAAAACACTGAACTTCCTCAATATGAAATCCCCAGTACGTCACAGGGGATGGAAAGATAATGTTCCAGATCAGAACTCCCCAATACGAGCTGACATCAGGGCATTGGTTCTGAACTTCAAAGGTGTAGAGCAACATTAGAATAAAGCGGTTATATACTTACACTGATATTTAAAAATAATTTATAGTAATATGCCCAGGGTCAGCCAATAGAACTTTGTTCCAGTTAAATAAAATCAACATTTTTCCATCATGTGAGGCTGTCTCTAAGAGTAATAGTTTGGTAATGAACTCCGTAGACCAGTCCTAATATTGGCATGATGGCAGTTATATTTTTGCCTCTAGGCATGTATTGCAGTAGCTGAGATGGTTAATTTGGGCTTGGCAAGTAGCCAGGACATGTAGCTATCCATCAATACTTGTTGAATACTGTAAGAGTGAATTGCTCTAATACCATGAACTTTATGTTTAGCTGGTGTTTACTAGAAAGTCTGTGCAGTTTGGCCAGAATTACTCTAGCAAAAGGATAGCCTTTATGTATCCCTATCATTGAATTGATGCCTTGACTACTTTATAGTAGTTTAACCTTTATGTTATAGCAAGAAAATAATTTCACTGATACACTGGCTCAGGCTGTGAATTTGTCTCTCCTAAGCAATAAAAATCTCTTCACTGGTCACCTATTCTTCCTGGAAAGCTCAGGATGCCACAGCCTACAGAATGTTGATGCTCTTCCTTCACAGTCAGGGTCAAGACTGGGTTCTTCTTTTGTGAATCTGTCTGTCCCCAGTCTCCCATACACCAAATGAAGGGCCTGCATGAAGGCAGTGAGTGTATTCAGTGCATCAGTCACATCCTCAGACTTGTTTTCCACAAGTGACATTGTGTGTGCAAGGGTTCTGCTGGCAGTCACAGCTTTGATTGAGTGCTAGGGTAAGCAGGGCTGAGAGCTGGTACCCCAGCTATGTCCTGGTGCTTAACTGTGGGGAAAAGGATGGAGATGTCTGCAGGCAGGGATACATGCTGGGCAGCATGAACAGATAGAGGGTAAACACTGTCTACACTTGGATTTCCTACTTACGTGGTCAGGTTTTGGCAGTGAGTTCATCTCTAGAGATGCCTCATGCCACTTGAGTTCTTTCTCAGAGCTTTACCTACTGCAGAGAAACTGTTGTGGTCTTGGCAAGGGTTGGCACTCTGGGGTCTTCCCATCCCACCCACAGCTTGTCCTAGCTACATTAGCCACAGATTCCATGGATTGGAGTCTATATGAGGCTACTGATAAGGCAAAAGCCCATCTGAGTTGGCAGCACTGCACCTAGGGTATCTCACTTGGCTACCCTTGGATCTAGTTGAGTAATCCTAAATAGAACCTAATCTAACAGGATCTAATTCTGCTTTATGGTGTCTGTCCCAAATTCTGAGAAGAGTGGCCATCAACCAGGAGCAGCCCAAAACTGGGCTTGCTAGCAGGACACGTCCAGGCACGAGCTGCCTTCCTATTGCAGTAGGCTGGCCAGGGCTGATGCTGATAGGAATTCTGGGTCTCTGTGTTAACTACTAACCACACTGGCTGCAGCAGGGTGTGTCTGAGACATAGCCTAGTTGCTATTGTTGTACAGAACCTTCTAGATCTGCAGTGGAAGTGGAATAGTTTTTTACAGCCCTTTCTATTCTGGACCTATTTCACTTTGTAGCAGAGTGCGCTTCTTGTGAATAACTCAGTGCCTCGTGAAGGGTAGGCTCCATTAATGCTGGGGAAAAAATCTGTATTAACAAGATGTTCTATGATTCTCCAGAACAGAAAAATAAAGAACATGAAGCCAGAAAATAAAACATTAAAGGCCTCCTATTAGCAAACAGCCTCTGTCTTGGCATCTGCACATAATTATGCCCACAAAATTTGCAGGATGCCTGGAAGTGGTTTTAAAATCAGGCCCTAATTGCAGTCTTCAAGAGATACCTGGCATATTCTGTAAAACACTTTTCCTTATTCAAGCTGATGCTATATGTCCAAAATGTGTATGAGCCCCTTAAGACTGACCTTGAAATTGGGGCATTTTAGTATATAAAAATCTCTCAATCCCCATGAATCCAGGAGGTAGGGATTTAATAAAATTGGTAAATATCAGGTCCATTATGATAAAATGTGTCTGTTGGCAATTGGGCATCTGCTTTGCTCTGCTCAGCACTGCTCTTCATGAATAACCCAAGTGTGCACATTCCACCACTGGTGCAGTGGATAATAACTGCTACTGTTGCTCTCCATCATGTTCTGGTTAATTTCCTTAGTTTCCCACTCTGCTTGCTGGTCATTTTATTTCAGAAAGATCATAAACAGAGATTCATAAAAGAGAACACCTTGTGTTGTAGATGGTTAAAGCCTGACAGGAAGAAAAAGGCTAGCTGGGATGAGAGACCCACTTTGGGAATAAAAAAAAAATGGAGGTGGATATGAATACCTGGACACTTCCATTTAGGGTACAGGAAATGTGGAGATATTGGTCAGTTTATTGTAAGAACAGAGGGCAGAGAAATGGAAAGGATTGAATTCAATCCTGCAGCATTTAGAAGTATTTGCTTTTGAAAGTTTGCTGTAAGTCCATCTTAAACTTACATTTAAAGTATAAAAAAAAATTGAAACATGTAAAACTGGGATTCAAACCTGAAATTTCCTCTTAGTCTTCTTTTACTTACTTTCATTAAAGAAGGAAATGGTGTTGACAGTTCCTCCACTTCTGTGTGAATTCATGCATGAATTATTACACCTGTTAAAAAAACCAAAGACTCATATCACAAGTGTCCTTCTGGCTGGATCCCCTGGTTGTATCCCAGGCTGTGGGCCATGGGCTGCCCTAAGCAATGAGTGTGATGGTGTGGTCAAGCTGGGTTTTTTCAGTCTGGAGAAGGAGCCCAGCAGCCTGCCAGTACCTTCAAGGAGGTCATTAAGAAGTTCGAGCCAATACCTTCACAGCAGCACATGAAGTGATGATGAGACACAATGAGCTGAAGTGAGTTGAAATTAGGGGTTTGGGGTAGATATATGGAAAAACTTTAGCTCTGAAGGCAGTCAGGTAGTGAAATAGCTTGCTCAGAGGGGCTGTGCTGTCTCTGTCTGTGGAAGGCTTCAAGACCAGATTGGACAGAGCCCTGAAAAACCGTACCTGTCCTCAGGGTTGACCCTTCTTTAAGGAGAAGGTTAGAGACTTCTGTGAGTCTCTTTCAACATGAATTGCCTTCTAATCCTATGACCCTATGAAATGTCCTGTGTGAAAAGGAGGATGCCAGGGGTTTCACCACAGGCTTATACACAGTACAAGTCCGTTCACTCTCATGTTTTTGTGGGCTGTGTTATTCATTACTAGTGCAGCAAGAGGAAGGTCCTGTTATAACCATCTGTAGTAAATACTGATAGCCTCAAGATAAATGCCATCTCAGTGTTCACTCTGCAGAGAAAACTGGTCAGACATTTGCTCCAGGGCTTTTCCCCATTAATGAAACTGTTGACCTTTCAAGATGTGAAATACTTTAAACAACCCAAACCTTCAGGAAGTTAGTTAATGGTTTGTGCTGCTGCTCAGGAAGCAAGCGTGCTCTTTCCTGCTTATATAAACCTATTTTACTGTTTGTACAACTGTTTTGAATGTGAAACCTTGAAGACCAGCTTTCTGTTGAATCTAACTTACAGGATAACATGCCAAGGTTATTCTGCCAGCTGGTCTTGATGCCCATCCTTTCTCAGTGAAGAGAGAAGCAGTTGCTTAGTATTGGCACATGTGTGAGTGTACACAGATCAGTTTGCAGAAACTTGCTGCCCATTTAGCATGGACTTGAAGCAAAAGCCAAACTCTTATCTTAGCATGAATGATTTTGCAGACAAGAGGCTTGTTAAGCCTTTCAGGCTTGCAAATATTTCCCTAGGTATTTTTGATTTAGGCCTGCCTCTCCTTGTAGGGCACCAATCAGGGGTGCCGACAGGCCTCTCATCTGTTGATGCTTTTGCCCAGAGGTGTCAGGACAGTGAACATGACTACAAATGCCTTTGCTGCATTTGAATCTTTCCTCCTCCCCTTTTGCAGTAGCCCAGGGGGATTATCCATACCTTATGGGGCTACCACTAGCTCTGCAGGGCTGGGACAAGGTCTTTCCTGGCTCTCAGCACTGTGACCAGGGCAATTGCAGGGATGTAAAGACACTGAATGAGCCTAAGTCTCTTTGCCATCACCCAAAAGGACCTTTGAGTAGGCTGAAGCATGTGGGAACTTTCTTAAAATGGCTTTGAAATTGTATTTGCAGCGTAAGTGGCTGTTTCTTGTAAAACTGTTCATTTTCTTTTGCTGCAAAACCTAAAAGGCTCATTCTTATTCCCTGCTGAATCTTTGAGATTGATGTGGACTGCTGGAGAGTCAGCTTTAGAACAAGGGTTGGTGGCATGTCAGTGCTCAATGAGATAGATGGTCAGAGTCCCAAAGTTAATGCTGCCTTCACTTTGTGCCAATTAGACTGTTCCCCATTCTCCTCCCTCTGCCACCAGACTCTTTGTACATCAGCATTTCTCTCCACTAGCAGCTATTTTTAGGGAATAAAGCTGGCCTGGAAGATTTTGGTTTACTATTGCAGGCTCTGAACCCTCACTTCTATACTGATGTAGCCCCTGTCCCATCATAGCACGCTTTAGTGGTCTCCAAGCCTCCAAATGAGCATTAGGCATCTCAGGACACTACTCCTCACTCACATCCGTTAGCTACTGATTGCAGGTGAGGTGCCTTTATCAGCACTGTAATTGGTTTCAGTACAAAGTCAAATTTAAACCCCTTTTGTCGATGGCTTAACAGGAATTGGTTTTTTTTGCAGAGAGGCTCACAGGCCAGTTTTTCATTACTAAAGCCATTGCTCTTTCAGATTATGAAATATGGCATTTTGACAAAACTGATCCACTGAGATTAACTAGTTCATTCGGGCACACAGGAACCAAGTTGGCCTTTTTCTGCTTCATGGATGTGTGAATCAAAAAAATTCAACAGCATCTCAAAATATTTTGTGTGTTGATTAATCTGTTAGACTTTGCATAAAGACCTACTTGGGAGCACAGAGTCCATCAGGAGAATATGCAAGAGTTTATACAGCTGCCCCTCTCTGCTCTTAATTAATTAATTAGTTCACTGCTAGGAATGGCTTCTCACTTAGGTTTGAATTTGCAAGTCTGGACTTTTGTTGTTTTGGCCACTGAGAGCCTCCAGCTGTGTGTCAAATCCTTCTGTACAGAGACAGCAGCTCCTGAACCTTGATCTTTATTCCTTGGCATTTTATAATGACCTGCAATCTGTGCGGGTTAATTTTAAATGCCAGACTCCAAACCATGGCAGTTCAGTGTCTGCCTTGTGAGCAGCTTTGCTGTTGTGCCATGAGGTGCAGGTGGCAGAGACCAGTGACTGCCTCTCCCATCAACTGTGGTGCTGCCCTTTCTTGTGCCACTGCCTGCCCTTGCCCTTGCCCCAGCCTGCAGTGCTGACTCTCTCTGGCAGGGCATAGCCAGGACCCTGCCAGCATGAGAGGAGATGAAGCTTCAGCCTGACCTCAAGGATTGAATGACCCACTGACTGTGGGTCACAGCAGAGAGAGCACAGAAGGACTGACACAGAAGGACTGGAGTGTGTATTCAGGTAGCTCAGCCTTGGCAGATTTGCCCTGGGGCACTTAAAGGACTGGTTGAAACCATCTCCCTGCTCTTTATCAGGTATTTGTGGTGGGTGTCAGAGTAGGGCACTGTCAGAAGACTGGAAAAAAAGACTCTTTGCCCAGTATTCAGTATTGTGACAGTGCATGAGAGATTAGCCAGCCTAAAGAAGCTACCCATAAAGATCCTAGGACAAATCCTGGATTGTTCATTTGTGAGCACTGGTAGATCAAGGAGCAGGCAGTCTAGTAAGGTTTTACTAAGGCTGTATCACATAAAACCAATCCAATGCTGTTCTTAAGAGTAATAGGGCTGGTAGATCAGAGGAAGGAAATGTAGCCCATGCTTACAGGTTGACTTCAGGAACACTGCTTTATCCTAATCACTGAGGCATTCAGGGGAGAGCCAGGCTGGCAGAACTGGTGACTGAAAAAGAATTTAGCTTGGATAAACAAGCACTTTCTTCCAAAACAATGTCTTGGGCTTTCCAGAAGAGGCCAAGACTCAGCTTGTCTGAATGAATAGCAGCTCTTCTACATGCTGAGGCTTTGATTTCTTACTGACTTGTGGGAGCTGAGTCAAATCACCTAAGGCTGATGCTGTTTCCCTACCATATCAAATTGGGAATGACCCAGTTCTTACTGAATGAGGAAAAGATAAGAGATGCAGCCCTACAGTTAAGTCAGGGGACAGGCATTCTTTTCCCTGCTGTGTTATTGGGCTGGGATGCTGCAGGATGTAGAGATGTGCTTAGCCCTCCCCCATACCTCAGAACATGCAGCTGGCTCCTGTCTGGCTCAGCCCAAGAAGTAGGTTTCACATATTGCCTGCTCATCCTCCAAGCAGAAAGCTGCCTCTGAACATACCTGTAACAGAGCTGGAGCCTGTTCTATCACCAGTAGCATGAAAGTGCTGTGAAAGGCCATGAATTTTATGATCAGGACCACTGAGGATCAGGATTCCTGTGTTGTCATTGCAGAAGCAGGGAGGCAATGAACGTTTTCTGAGTCAGGTCTCCTTTACTCCTGCCAGGACTCTGACTGCCCTGCATGTCATAGGGACCAAGAACTGTCTTGCAACATTCATTTGTAAATTAAAAATGTCCTGCTAGAGAAAATTAACTGTATTGCAACCTGTTCTTGCTACAGTGGCAGTACAGAAATCAAGCAAACTAAGGTCTCCAGTGCAGAGCAAGCTGGGCTGCCCTGCCTGCCCTGTGCCTTTGGCATGCTCCAGTAGCTGCCATGGTGCTAGACAGAGTCTGGGGGTGGCCTGCCCACTTGTTAAATGTATTACCTGAGAGTTTGAAACAAATCATCTCTGGAGTTTGAAAATGGATGAGGGATCATGATTCAGTCAAGAAAATGAGGTAAATCGATCAAAAGGACAGTGAAAGCCAAGCTCTGAAAGAGATGTCAACTGGTAAAGGGCAGCATGGTATTAAATTATCCCCCACCTTTTGCTCTTACAGTGATTTTATTCTTTGTTGCCAAGTTACCAGGCATATCTGCCTTGTTCTTACACACATATATATTTCCCCCCAGTCTTGGTTCTGGATGCCATCAGGATGTTTTTGAACACACTAGCCTTGTCCAGCCCACTTCTGGGGAAGGAAGGCTTGTGAGACTGGGATAAAAGTACAGGAAAGGCTCCAGCCATGGCAGATTCAGTAGGGGTTTGAGGACAAAATAAAGACAGTGTCAGTCAGAGCTCTTCAGCTCCCTTCTTCATGAGCCGCAAAAATGAAGTAGTTTGTTGTGCTGGTAGAGAAGTTCTGTTGAGGCTTTTGCTTCTCCCCACATCTTCTTCCATTTCCCTTCCTCTTGCCTCAGGGCAGTGAGCAAAAGGGTATGAGGACAGAGGAGTCCAAATCGTCCCAGAGGTGCCAAGCAGATGAGAACCTGGGCTGATTTCCAAGCTGTAAGTGCAGTTGGTAGAGCAGGTGGGGAAAAATAAGTCCAAAACTCTGAAAGTGGTTTGGTGCTGGAGCTGTGGTACTTGTCTTGGACATGCATGGCGCCATGCTTGTAGAGGAACTATGTGGAGTTGCAGTGGGGAACAGCTGGATTTTAGGAGGTGGAACACATTAGCATGATTTATAGACAGAGGAGATGTTGGTCTGGATAAGACTGAGCTGGATTTCTTCTCTGGCTGTTTGGAAGTCAAGCATCAAAGCAGCTCATTTATGTCAAACATTTTCTGCAATGGTAGCACAATAGACTTAGATCCATTATTGCCTGTACATAAAGCATGAAGAGAAACTCTGTTATTTCTGTGATGGCAATTTAAAATTGTTCTAAGTAGATAAAAAGCATCAGAAACTGCAGAATTCACTTGGTCCCCCCTCAGAGAAAAATGGGCTCAGTTCTTGTTTTCAGGGACATAGCAGAATTGCTGCCCTTCCATCAAGAAATTTGCTTTGAACATCTGCCTGGCTTATCTACTACCAGCCTGTCCAGCACTTCAGTACTGTGGGTCTAGGTTTTTTGATTGTGGTTGATACCAGCTCATAAATCCCCATGCTGCAAGGAGCTGCTTAACTCAGCAGCTTGGCCTTCATTTGGAGGATGCCCCTGCACTTTCTTGGAGCAGGCACAGAGGTTTACAAGGATCGTAAATAAAATTGCTGTCAGAGAATTGGTTACTGTCCAGAGTTTTATTCTCCTGTAGCTGTGTGTGAAACAGAAGGGAATTCTTCCACTTTCCTATTTCAGACATTTTCAGATTTCTTTTACCTCTCTCTTTGTGTCTTTTTCCTTGTTTCTTGTTCTTGGAGTCTGATTTATATTCCTTTAAGCAAGTGACCACATATTGTTCATAAGTACTCTGTAAAAAAGAACAGAAATGCCCTTGCTCATTGTTTTTTTAGCTCATTAGCAGAAAAAAAAAGATAAGGTGTCTGCTTTGGCCTGCAAGCAGCAGGTGCTCCAGATTCCTCCCTTGTTTCTACGGAATCTGCAGAAGATACTGAAATGAGTTTGTCAGAAGGCTTTTGCTTCCTTTCCTGCTGATGTATACCAGAATGGAAACATTTTTGAGGTCTGAAAACCAGATGTTTGAAACCTTCACTCTTTAGATTCTAAATTGCTCCTGGATGAGTGTGAGCGAGCAAATGTGAAGGTCCCAGGTCTCAGCACCTGCACTGAGGGACCAGCCTTGACAGCATGAGAAGAGGCATGCAGAGCTGGCAGAAAAGAGGACTCTCACTGGTTTGTAAACTCTGAAAGGATAAAGACATGAGTAACATTTTCTAAAGATGCCCTTTTGTACCAGCTGCCTGGCAGTGTCTGCATATCAGTTCTTGTCTGGGTGCTGCTGGATGGGTGCCTGCTCTGGAACCTGTGCTCCACGAAGGAGGGTTTGCATGTGGTTCTGGTTCTGGTCATCCTGGCTCCCCATGAATTTGATACTTAAGTCACACATTGGGTTGGGTAGCACTTGTGTGGGTCATGGTTGCTCTTCTCTGGGTCATAGACTTTGAGAAAGCTCATCTGGCAAGACCTGAGAGGCCATCCCTATGTGCAAGCAGTGGTCTTGGGGCAGGGGCCACCATGGCAGTGGGATGAAGAGAAAACTGTGTTGTTGGTGATTCTCTGTGATGGGAGATTCAGCTGGATTCAACTCCATAATCCTTAATTTCAGGACCAGAGTGAGCAAAGCAGGGGTCTAGGGACTCTGTGACTAGGGGACTCAAGAGACTGAGACTCCCAAGGAGAGCTGCAGGTTTTCAGTCTCCATTCTTTGGGCAAAAAGCCCTAGGCAGCTCTACAGATGGTGCTGGCCACATGCAGGTCTGCTGCTTTGCAGCACTATTAACCTGCCTCAGATGTTGTGGGAAGCCCTGTGCTTCTTTTAGGCTACTCCCAAAGCATCAAAAACAGGGTTGCTCTGACCCCGTTTCCTTTTCTCCTAAGAGTAACTATGAGTCTCTAAATCAAAGCCTCTGAAGTCATTCTCAGTGCCCTTGCCCCCCCCCTCCATCTGGTGTGTCTGACAGCTGATAGGAGGCTGATGTTTCCAGCTGAAGAACTGAAATAGTTTGTTCTTTTCCACGATTCCCTTGGCAAAGGAAAACAAGCCCATTTGTTTAGAAGCTCATAAAAGAGGATCTTTATAGTAGGAACATTCATAAACTTGTTTGCTTTTGACCTTCTCCACATTGCTGATGGTTTCAAGTTCTTGTCCCAGGCATTGTGCTTGTCTGGGCTGTTCGTGACATTTTTGAGAAACAGCCTCACCCAGAGTAATTTAAATTGCTCAGCACTCCAGCACTGAGCCTTTGGCCATGCCATCTTTCTCCAGTGCAGGGCTGGGCAGGATGTGTGTGGAGGGTGTATTGACAGCCCTACAGAGAGCAGTGCAGACCTGGCTGCCAAGAAGAAACCTGGCCACTAATTCCCTGTCACTTTTTTTTTCCTACATTAAATGGTGCTACTCAATCAGTGAGCATTTCCCAGGCTCTTAGATTACTAAATTAATAAGAATGTATTCTATGAAGGCAAGAAATCAGATATTTAATGGGTGTGGCTCCTGGGATACTGATATGCTTGAAAGACTGCTTGTTTCTTTTCTGAGAAAGTAGGAGAGCAGGTGTAAAATACAAGCCAGAAGAGCCACCTTGATTTATGTTGAAAGGCAGGAAATTAAAGTTACCTTTGCCAGACTTTGAGACCTCAAGTGTCAGGTCAAAATTCACAATGTAATGCTGGCATCTAGTAATTTGAACAGATAAAAATGCTCCTGTGCTTTCACCTATGTTTCTGCTCACTGGGGAAGGGCTCTCCAAACTGCAAATCCTTGTATGTGGCTGATGCTTTGTATTCCCTTCTTGAATTGTACTGTCATGGATTTCTTCAAAATATGTCTTGACAACCCTATCCACTTTTGAAGCACTTTCCCATTTTATTTTACTTTAGTCTGGAGGCAGTGTTCTCTTCTTATTTTTTGCATCTGTAAGACCTTTGTTCTCCTGCTCAGACCAAGGACATCACAAATTCCTAGACTTTTAGTACTATGAAGACACAGCAGCTCATGAGACTGCCTGGGACATGTGCTTGCACATGGCCCAGCTCTGTGCTATAAATGGATTCAGATAAAATTCACTGACTCATTGGTGCATAATGGGAAAGTACATGTAGTGATTTGATACCTTGCACACTCTTTGGAATAAGCTTTTCTAGAGTAGCATTGTCTGATTTCAGATAATTCCTAGATGCAAATTGTCAGCATGGCATACTGTTGAAATTACATGTTTCCTTTGTCTCTTAAGTGCTGGTAAACAAGCCACAGCTGGAAGGAGGTTTACAAGTAGTTCAGTTCTAATTTCCTCTATATTCCCACTGTACTTGTTGGCATAAAGCATTCCCTTCCTAGTTTTTCTGAAGACAGAAAAGGGAAGAGAAACATAAGGCTGAAAGTCTTCATGGTGGATAGCAGGTGGAAATTCAGGATGCTGGAAATGGCTCACCTCAGCCCTGGGCAAGAGAGGCACATCATGTTTTATTAGCCTTTGCAGTCTGTATCAGTAACTGGAGCTAATTACAATTATTGGGAGATAATGTAAAGTTAATTCATTCTCTTGAGTAATTGCCACTCTTTCCTCTGCAAAATGAAATGTGCATTATTGTGCAGCTGGGGATGTGGCAGGTCTGTGTCACTGGGCCAGAGGTCTGAAGTCCATGCTGGTGGGACTCCTACTTGAGTGTGCCCTCAGGGCTCTCTCCCTCTACCCTCACCTTTCCTGTTTGGCTAATTTCCTGGCACTTTTCCTGAGGCCATGGGAGAAGGACATGTGTGCAGGTGTAGTGTCTGGGCTGGAGTGAGCTGCCAAGCAGTCCTGTTCTTCTCTGGCATTACCCCAGGGTACACTCTAATCATACTATGGCTGTTCCCATCACTTCCCCATTATTTACTGGTTTGTGTCTTTATTGTTGTCATTATTAAGCTGAAATTGTTAGAGAGTTCTGTAATAAGCAGTAATCAGAATTTCTGACAGCATTCCCCATTTTGGGCATCAGTCTGTGTTAGACTCTGATTTAATGCCTGTTTGTCTCATTACTCACACTGAGAAGGGATATTAAGGTCTGTGGGGTTAGCAGTGCTGGCTCTGAGCCTTCTCCAGCCCAGATCAGCTGGAGCCTTGCCAAGGCTTGCACCCGCAGCAGGGAAGTGGTCCTCATCCATGAGCCCCTGCAGGAGAGGGGCAGTTCTCACAAACAGCACCTGAGCTCTGCACACTGGCTACTTAAAAGAAGACCACAGCCCTGAGCACAGATGGTAATTGTGTGCTGTGCCTGGGATGTTTTTTCAACAGAATCTTTTCTTTCTGATTTCTCCAGCCATCATTCTGTCACTGAGAGATCTTCTTGCCTAATTAATCCCTTTTGCGTTGCTTTTTTTCCCCCAGGCCCATGTGTTTGATCTGAACATTAATAAGCTTGAACCTCTCTGCACCCAGCTAGTGGTGACCAGGAAGAAAAATAAAACAACACATGTCCAGTTTAATCCTGTCTACCCTATTATCATTGTTGGAGATGAACGAGGCCTCACCACCTGCTTGAAGCTCTCTCCCAATCTGCGCAAGATGCCCAAGGTAAGGATAAGCTGCATTCTCCCAACCACAGAAGGTCTCTTCAGTCCTCGTCACTGTCCCCTCTTCTTCCATGCAATGGTGCTGGCAAAGCTCCTCTCTCTAGCAAGGTACTTAAAATTACCTCAAGCCTTTTGGGTAGGATGTCTGAGATGTTAAATCATTCTGTCTGTTCCTGTTTGAGCAAGAGGACTCAGTTTGCTTCTGGTGAGGATTGGGGACTGGTGGGAAGGGAGTTTGCTGTCCCCAATTGTCACCATGGTCCAGACAAGCTCTGGTCCAGAAGCTCTGCAGATGTTCATTTGTTTCCCAAAGTTCACATATTTTCTGAGTTTTGGGTTTTATTTGTAAAATTCTTTGAAATCAAGTAAAGGAGAACCCAGCTCTTGCCCAAGTCTTCCCACACAAACCATACTACCTGTTTTCTTGGGCTCCTGCATCAGAGCCTGTCCCTTGACCACCATGTCAACTTTCTTGTAAATGAACAAACAGTATCTAGCACGTAAGGAGACTTGGGGTCATTGTCTCGACTGACAGCAAGGAGATACATGTGCCTCTGTGAGTTGGTGAAGTTTTTTTTCACCCATGCATGAGGGCCAATTGTGAAGGATGATAACATCTCTTACGTGGATCTATTACTGGATTTTCTTGCTGGTCTTCATCCAGCTATGAGTTGAATGACTGTAAATGCAATGTCCTTTTACGCCCTTGTAATTCTCATATCCAGTTGTCTTAAGTGGAGTCTTTCAGTTTCAGTCTTTTTAGAACTGATCCAAGAAAGCAATCTCTCAAGATGATAATCTTTTATTTATGTACTCCCAAATGTTTTATATACTCTACTAATCTGCTGCATTAGGCAGGGTCTTTGGCCAGGAACTAATCACACTAGTGTCACTTCAGAGTCTTCAGAATGATTTTTAAAAGGTTCCTACAGCTGGCTGCCACTGGAAATGTGAATCTTCCCTGTGCAGAGAGGGCATAGAAAACAGTAATGTGGCACTCTGTTTGGGACTGAGTTGTGGAAGCTGTGGAGAAAAATTTCTCATATGCTTCACACTTTTCTATTTCCTGCAATACTTCAGACTGAGACTGTTGAAGTTCTCTGGATTGCCATTAGGCTGGCTCAGGATAAGTTTCCTTGGTGATTTATGAGACCTTCCTGGGCATGGGTGAGCACAGTGTCTGCCATGGACCCTGCCTGCACATGGACTTAAGCAGTGGAGAGTCACACACACATAAATGTGGCTGCTCTCCTCGTCATCCCAGCTGTGGACTGATCAGCACTCAGCTATACTGCACTGTGGGCCAGAGCCATAGAATGGTTTGGGTTTGGGAAAGACTAGAAGACCATCTAGTTCCAAACCCCTGCCCTGGGCAGGGACACCTTCCACTAGATCAGGTTGCTCAGAACTCCTGAGAACTCTCGCCAGAGCAGAGCAGAGGGGCAGAATCCCCTCCCTGCCCTGCTGCCCACGGGGCTCTAGATGCAGCCAGGACACGTTTGGCTCTCTGGGCTGTGAGTGCCATGGCCGGGCCATGTGCAGCCTCTCACCCACAGCACCCCAAACCCTTCTGGGCAGGGCTGCTCTGGGTCTGGTCATGCCCAGCCTGTGCTGGTACTGGGGGCTGCCCTGACCCTGGTGCAGCAGCAGCACTTGGCCTTGAGCTTTATGATGTTCACATGGACCCACTCCTCAAGCTTGTCTGGGTCCCTCTGGATGGCATCCCATCCTTCAGGTGTGAATTCAAGTGTCTCCTTCTGCTCCTGGTGGCCAGCAGCAACCCTCCATGCAGTTATGGATGTTGTCATTTCTCTTTGCTGACCTTCTTTAAAGGCAAATTGCATGTTGTTGTCAAAGCAATCTAAACTGTGAGTTTAGGAGTAACTCCGAGGCTTACTGCTGACCGTAAACCAACATATAACTACATCCCACGCAACTTATAAATGGGATGGAAATGGACTCAGCTGCTCTGATGTTATTAAACTATCTGTCTTCTGCTGGCCTGGTTAGGTTTGAAGGGACACTGAACACTGAACTAAAACTTTCCCACACACGTGGAGAGAAAAGAGGGATGTTCAGGCACAGCTGGTTATGTATGGGGGTTTTTGACTGCAGCCAGCCTGAAAGATACAAGGATTTTAAACAGATGATATGCAGTGTGGTGGCAAAGTGATGGATCTGGCCTAGCCTGCTCAGTGCCATAAGGTGAGGAGATTTAGCTGGTGGAAGAGAATGTTTCTGTATAGGGACGTCGAGCCCTGTCAGAACAGGCTGTGCCATCCAATGTGTGCTCCTGTCTATATCCTTCCTTTGCCAGCACCAGCCTTTGTGTCCTTAGCAGCAAGCCTCCAGCTGTGTTGGCAAGAATATCGTCTCACGGTTGGAAGTCAGATGTATTTCCAGAGTATTGATCCAGGTTCCTCTAAAGATCAACTCAGTGTACTCTTTACACCCTTACCCTGTGCAATCAGCTTTCCTCTGTAAAATGACTCAACTTTTCCCTCTTTTCTGGGATTCCCCAGGCTGAAGTTGACAGTCACAGAGCTTCCAGAACTTTTTGTAAGTTAAGAGGGTCCAAAACTGTGCAGAGGAGTCCTGACATCCCAGCTGCCTCCTTGCATATAGAAAAACCTGTCCATGTCTGCCTCAGTACCTGGGTATCCCAGACTGTTCTCTTTGCCCCTTGATCCCCACAGAGCCCAGTGGGGAAAACTGCTGACAACAAAGTGGACAAGCCACAGTGAGTGCTTCTGAAGGTTGGGGCCATCTGTGAGCTTAGCTGCCTGGTCTTGCTCTATCAGCTCCTTTGGCGATAGAAAGGCGCCTTTTGCTGAGTTCTGGCAGAACCCAGGATGCCAAAGGAACAGGGCAGTCAGGGGTTCATCCAGGTCCCACTACCCCTCTGTTTCACACTGATGCCACAGGGGGTTGCCTCCTCAAACTGCTGGGACAATTGCTTTTGACAAGTAAAACTTGCAGACAAATCAACCTGTTTTGGGAGAACTCTTGATAGTCACATCATTCCAAACCCCAAACTTCCCCTAAAAATAGACACAGTGCTGTCTCCTCCATGTTCTGCAGATTCCTTAGCTATTGCTGAGCTTGCAAGACAGAGCGTAAAAAAAGTGACTGAATTAATGTCATCCTGGTGAAATTCCAGGCATTCTGAGTTTATTGAGTTTTGGCTGTTAGTTAGAGCTGGTGTGGTGGATAAATGGAAATGGGGATAATAAGGGTGCTTTGGTTCTCATCAGACCGTGGTCCTCCCTTCCTCTTTTCATGTCCTTGAGCAAGGAAGGAAGGTTCAAGATCTCTTTAAATAATTTGCGGGGTTGGCCTGCTGCTCAATCAATTTGTGTTCGTAAAACACTTGAGGATCTTTGAGAAGTGTTATTTAATAGTCTGAGTTTTGCTGTCAGCTACATTAGCACAGTCTTATTTATGAACACTTGGCAGAAAAAATATGCCAAGGGGGGAACTTCTTGAAAGCACTCAGGTGGTGTTTTCAGAAGTGACTTTCACCAAGACACATAGTAAAATCTTAAAAAAAGGTCTAGAATTCCTCGTGAGTTTTGGCATCCTAAACTCATAGTGGCTCATGGGAAAAGGTGCATTTCTTTTTGAGAGGAAGCTGGGGACAAAGTCTCTGCCACCCATCAGGCATTTGTGTCAAGGGCACACAGAGGGCACAGGGTCCTGTGTACAAGAGATGTCAAACACAGTGGGTGTCCATGTGTCTGTGCCATGGGGATTTGAGTCCTGGATATCCCCCTACCCCCACAGACTGAAGTCTCTGGGGCCAGACAGAGAGATCCCCTTGCCCCAAGCTGTATTTATTTCCATGAAGTGAAACTCGTTTGGGCCCTTCTGCTCAGAAGTGGGGGGACAGAAATGCCTGCAGTATTTTAGGATGCAGCGGTAGGAACAAGTGACTCTCTGGTGTCATCCAAGCCACTTTTAGACTCCAAGCACTCTTTAAATATTGCAGCGGATGTCAGGCAGGAATTGTTTAACTAATAAAGTATCATTTCTAATTTGTAACGACCTTGGTGGTGGAGTTCACCCGAGGGAAGCATTGCTGTAAGAAGAATCAGTTTGGGGCAGAGCTGTTTAATTAGTGAGCCTTCTGGGTTTCGTTCTAGGGTTGGAAGAAATTAAAGCATTTTGTCATCACAGTCAGAAGAATGTATGCTCATCGGCTTTGGTTTATTTTTTAAAAACTGCTAAAGTAGTCTGGATTAACCTCTGCCAGTGCCAAAAGTAAGCAGAAGATAGTAAAAAAACAGTGTGCAATGTTTTTTAGAAATTGTAGGAGAGCACAGCTGAGTAAGAATAGAAGAGAAAGTGGATCAAAGAAAAGTTGCAATACAAGATTTGCTGAGGCTAAGGCAAATTTCTTGGCCAGTACCCAGGATGAATGCCAGGGAGGCAGACAACTTCTTTGCCTGATGCTTGTCTTGGATATTTATCTTGGATTATTTAGGATGATAATCTCTGTTCCTGCTACTGGTTTCCTTACATGCAAAACATCTCTTTTTTTGTGTGTTTCTTGGTAACAACTGTATTTCTTCCCAGGCAGTAAATCCTAATTGACTGGGTCTAGCTGGGCATGAGTGGAGTGGGAAGGGGAATGCGGCTGCTTGCCCACACCAGGACACAGTGCCAGGACTATGCATGTTCAGGAGCTGTAGGCACACACCTGTGAGTCTGATGCTTTGTGCCTTTGACCAGCATATAATGTGGGGATAAGTGAGGGGTAAGGGCTAGCTCTTACACTGAGCATTCACATCCATGTGTACATGCTGGGCAGCTGCTCTGCTCTCTCTGTGCCTTCTCACACCAGCCAGTGTCACCTCTGTACTCTGACTCGTTACACCTTTGCAGCCCTGACAATTTTGCCCTCAGCCAGATCCAGCCCAAGGCTGCTCAGCTGAGGAAGGAGCATTGAGTTTTGCTTCCTGAAGCACTGTGGCTTTTTGACCATGGCTGATGGCAGGGTCTGGGAGGGATTTGGGATGTGTGATGGACCATTGGAGGATGTTGGTGTTTTAAGGAGGTGAAGAGGGAAGGGGATTTGGAGAAGCTTGGTGTGAGTGTCTGAAGTTTTAAAGGAGACAATAGGAGAGTGGTTGAAATCTCCTCTTCAACCTATCCTCCTCCCCAGCACTGTATACCAGCACTGAGATCTCCTGGGGCCTGAGGTTTCTTCCTCCTTCACCCTCCCCAGCAGCACCCACTGCACACAAGTAATCTCAGGAAGGGACCCTGGTTTCATTCCTGTTCCCAATTTCAGTGAGAAACCACTGATGTCCAGAGCACATTCTAGCCTGGAACACTGTGAACAGAGAGTGGGATGCTTGATCATGAACCGCTTTGGAGCCTTGTCTTGCTATCACCTAGGGTGACAGGGAGTAACTTGAAGGAGTAAAGGATCAGGAGACCTTTTCTGTCCTTAGTGTTTTCCTGTAGCTGTGGGAGGTGTAAGGGATCAACCAACCAGCACATACATACAGAAATACAAACTTGAACTCCCTCCTTCTGTTGCAACATGTACAGTCTATCTGCACATCTGACTGTATTTAAGGAAGGAAGCTATGGATTAGATCCATTATCCAAGGTCACGTCAGTCCTGGATTGGTAAGCTGTTTAGTACTGAAGGAAGTATATTTTGTCACTAAATTTCCTATCCCAGCAGTTCTCATTCTGTCTGAGAGAAAAGCACTTGTCTCTCTTCTCCAAACAGGTCAAGTTTTGCTCTTCTAGCAGTGTAATTCTTAGTCCCTCCATTGTCATGCAAATGCTTCTCTCTCAATGCTTTCTGTGCTGCTCAGCCATGGCCAATTTTCTCAGTGTCTCTTCAGAACTGGCTAATTGCTCAGTGACCCAGAAGCACAAAGCACAAGCAGAGCTGGAGGAATTTGGTGTGCTGCTGTGCCCTGCCTTCATGAGGATTGCCTCCTTCAGAGCCAGTTTGGCCTCCGGATAAGGAAGCACATTACAAATTATTTTGGGTCTCATAAAAACTGACCTGCAGCTTGATGGCTTACTCTGAACTTTGAAAATGCTTTTTGCTTTCTTTTTAGTCCCTCCCCTGTTATTTAGTCTAGTTGCAAGTAGCTGCTCTCTGTTAGGGGGAGAGCTGAGGAACACGGGGTGCATCCAGGGACTTGTGAAACCCTGTGTCTGACTGTTCACAGCTTTCTGTGCCACTTTTGTAGGCCATGTAGGGATATATGCACTGATGCTTATTCTTTGGTATGGGAAGAAACCCTGTGCTGGAGGCCTTCAAGAAGAGCAGGTTGGAGACATGTACAGACAGGTGGCTCTGAGCCTGCCTTGGAGCAGGAAGGTCTGGAGGTGGTTGCTGAGACAGTCCCTGGGTTCAGGGCATGCAGGTCCCAGCAAGAGGCTGTGCTACTGGTGTGGAGCTCGCTAGGGTGTGAGCAGCATTGCTTGTGGCCTGCGGCTGTTTTGCTGCACAGTCCTGTGACTCATAACTGTAAATCAACAACCACCACAGGGAACACCGGCAAATGCAGGCTCCCGTGCCCCTTCTGTCTTCTCCTTGGCCTCCATGATTTCCTGCCCTGACACTGTGCTAGGAAAGCCACTAGCAGGAAGACCTTTGCATCCCCATAGGATCTCTTCTCCCTCCACTGTCCCACATCAGGTTCCTCCTAGTCTAGCATAGCCTGAGATAAAATGAAGGGACTGTCTAAGCCTGGAAAGCTGTTACTTGGGAAATGAGATGGTCCATGTGCCAGCAGGCTACAGTTCCTGGGCAAAATGGAAGCCTTTGGATATTTACCTGGACACCCTGGGCACAGGCACAGTGCACAAATCCAGGTGTCCAAGAGTGTTGCCCCACAGTTACAAAGGGTTCTGGATCCTGAACAGAGGTGTGGAAACCTTAGACACTCAGCATATTTGGAGAGCTAACCCAAACTAGCAGGGGTAGATTGACAGGGCTTGAATACTCTCATTAAATCTATTTTCTTTGCTTTTGGTGAATAACTTTTGGGTTGTATCAATGTATGTGAAGGAAGAAGACAGCTCCATGTAGCAGAAGCATTGTTGAACCCCAAGGTCAAGAGCTGGAATTTTTCTTCCTTTTACTGTTCCTGGCCACATCTTCAACTTTTTTTTTGTTATGTAATGTCCCTTTCTGTGGCTGCTGTATTTGGCAGTTGTTGGAGAGAGAACTTCAGCATATTTACAAGTTATTTTAAGCTGGAGTCAATTCCCAGTGGTCAGGGTGAAATGTGTTTAGTACGTTAAATGGAGACACTGGCAACTGAAGCAAGAAAAGGTCCCATTTTACAAAAAATCCATAGTACTTATGAATAATTTCTAAAGTGCAAGTCTCATTCTGTGAGGTGCTGTGTGCTGTCAAGGGGATACTGACAAAGCCAAGAAGACTGGCTTTGATTTTTAAGTTTTGTCTTTGAAGGTCTGTATAATAAAAAGAGTTGCCTATGTTTGAAAGTGATGTGAGACAGCTCCATTTAGCAATACTAGCGGTTGTGAGAAAAATGCTAGGGGGATTTGGTTTTGTGATCAGTATTAGTCAAGACTTCCTAGGCATAAATCTGGTGTGTGTCCTTGGATTTGCTCTCCTTAGTAACTGAGATCTCAATCTGGCTGAGCAAAATTGGTTTCTAGTTGTGTCTTGTTTACACCTTCCCTTTTATTTTTCCACATTGGTGCCGTTGTGTTGCTACAAGAACTGTTTTATCTGCAGGCTTTGCATTCTCTTTCTTCGTGCACAGATTGTGTCTGTTCTTTGGTGTCTGCTGTCCTAGAGCTCCCCAAGTCCCAGCAGTCTGGACTTTGCTCCAGCCTGAAAAGCCCATTGCTGCCTGTCCTGGGAAATGCCTAATGCATGAGAAGGAGCCTTGCCTTACGTTTTCAAAAGACTTTCATTTTGGTTAGATGTGCAATTGCCTGAATATGCCTGTTCAACTTGCACAGCTCCTCTTTGAGCGGAGCCTCAGCTTTCTTCAGTGCCTTGGCAGAAAGCACAAGGCAACACTACGGCAAGTGAGGCACTGCTCAGCCTCACAGGATCTGCTAGGCTCACCTGTTCTTCCTGTTTCTTTATTTGTCCTCTGTGCATTTGTTTCTCTGCAGATGACTTAAATCCCATCCTGGAAATTGGGAGATCATGAGAAATCACCAGCTCTTTGCCTGAATAACAGCCCCAGTACAAGGGCAGAGCTTGTTCCCTAGGGGAACAAGCTGTTTTCAAAGCATGGCTTTGGCAAAGCCAGCAGTGGAGGCTTTTTGGGAGGCTCTCATTCTTCCAGCAATGGCTGGATGTGAGTGCAGGACTGCCAGCCATCAACCTGCTCTGCAGTGACAGTTCAATGTTCAGCCCCCCTGCCAGAACTGATTAGAGTGGCCTGATGAAGGAGGTAACGTGGGTGCTTATCCTCCTGGTCATCTGAGGGTGAGCTGATTTTATGCCAGAGAGCCCCAAGCAGCTCTCAGGAGTGCAGCTATTCCTGAGCACTGGCTCTGCACAGGGGAATGAAGGAGGAAAGCTTGTTAGCTCAGCCCCTGAGCCACAGGGCATGTTTGAAGGACAAGGTGATAGCTTGTCATGAGGACAAGGTGCAAAGCAGTGCCTGGGGCCTCGGAGACTCAGCAGTGGTCCTGGCCTCTGTATGTCCTTGGATGAGATACAGCTCCTCTCCATGTTGAGTAGGATGAGGACACCCATCTCCCTTGGAGCCACAGCAGCCAAGTGACGTTTGTCCATAGGCACCATGGATCTACTCTCCTACAGCCTCTTCCCTCCTGCTGAGTGCTTTTGGGACACATCCAATACGGTCATACCTTAGGAGTGGAGCTGCAGTTGGGGTGCAGTGATAGACAGCCCTGTCCTACCAGAGCCCAGATCCTGGAAGGCTCTCCTGCCTCCTTCCTGCTCTTGGACTTCGCAGACTATTGAGCCCAAGATTTCAAGCTGAGCCAGCCAGGTCACTGAAAAACTGAAGAAAATTAGGAAGTGGAGCCAGGGGCAGAGGGAAGAGATGGCAGTGGTATGAGTGAAGGGATAAGAAGCTGGATCACAGTACAAGCAGGAAGGAGCAGGCACCCCATGGGGGACCTGGCCAGAAAAACACACAAAATCCTGGAATGTAGGTCAGCAGCTCCTTGTTGGCTCTCTACCTCCACGGTGTAGGTTTGGCCTCTGTTTGCCATGACGTCCACTGGTCATGCACTTAAGGTGGAGAAATGTAACTGATTCTCCCCCAGCTCATGGTTGTGTAGTGTTTTGAGCACCTGAGAACTCACTCAGCAGGGATGGAGAACAGGACATTCGTCTTCATTTTCAGGACCCTTTCCCATCATGTTTTTGCCTTGCCTCACAGAATCCAGTTATGCCCCAAAGCTTGGAGAAGGTGGGCTTTTACTCTTCTTGGAGCTCTACAAGGAGAATGGATACAAATTGAGAGGGGAAATTTAAGTTAGATACTAGGAAGAATTCTTTTCCTGTGAGATTGGTTAGACCACAGGACAGGTTGCCCAGGGAGGCTGTGGATACCACAACCCTGAGCAGTGTTCAAAGCCAGATTGGATAATGCCTTGAGCAGCCCAGTGTAGTGGGATGTGTGCTTGCCCATGGAAGGGTGGGGGTTGGGACTGGATGGTTTTTCAGGTCCTTTCCAACCCTTAAGGTTCTACGATTCTGTGACATCTTGTCCCTGGGCATTGACTGGGAGCTCAGGGACAGTGTTCCTCATTGCAGGGCATGGTGGTATTTGCTACAGTGACAAATGCAGGAAATTTGTCATGACATGGAATAGGAAGAAATGCAGCTATGAGGGCCAAAGGAACAGCTTGATACCTGGCACATTCCTGTAACTCCTCCTGAGCCTCTGCCAGAGCCTGACACAGCCTTCCCCAAACAGCCGGCCTGGGCTGGAAAAGGCTGAGGCTGCCTGTGGAGACACAGAGGGCAGCTCCCTGCCTGGGGGAATGTGTCTGTGCCATCATAAAACACACCCCAAATGCATTGCTGTAAAAAGCCCTTTGCTTGCAGACTTCACCTGTGGGTTTAATGACTCTGGGTGCATCCATCTGAAGCCCTTCATGCCCCTGCATGCCCTGATTGAAACCATCGCCCTGCTTCCGGCCCTTCCCGAGCCTCTCCCCAGCTCATGCTTGTGCCATCTCCCAGCCTCCTCCAAAAGAAAAGAAACGGAGACACCTACACCTGCAGGCAGGGCAAATAAATATCCCTTGCACAAATTGATGGGGTCAATGCAGAATTGTTTAAATGAGAGAAGGGAAGGGATTGCCAATGAATAAAATGTCTCACTGCTCACAGAGATGGAACTGACGCAAGAGGATTATTTTTATCCTGTGGAGAAAAGGAAGAGCCCTGTGAAGCAAAGGAGAAGAGGGTCTGACTTACAGTCCCTCTGGCTGTGTGAGATGCAGTGATGGCTACAATCAAAGCAGCTCTGAGGTTCTCCTGGAGGGAAACTGTTATGCTCCAATTCACTGACTGATTTTGTGAGAATGGATGCCAGGCACCAACTGTGTGAGGCTGTCTTAGGACAAACATCCCCTGGTCTCCTCTACTCCCATATCTTGCCAGGGAGCTGCCAGTAATCCCACTGCTCTCAGTCTAAGGTGTGCCTGAGCTCCTCACCCCTCATGGGGCCTGGTCAGTGCAGAGACCTGTTCTGCCAGGACAATGTCATGTTTTTCAACCTCCCACCTGTTGGGCTAAAATCTTGTTGTTATCCCCCAGATCACCTTCCATGAACTGTGCCCTTGCTGTATCATGTCCTGCCCTCCCCAGCACAAAGTGATCCTTTCACATGGCTGCCCATGATGCTTCCATTCCTTTGCAGTGGGAGAGCTGGCTGTGTTACTGTTTCACAGGAGTGCCAGGTCCAGTACAGTTGATTATCCCTCTAACTCCAACCCTGATGGCAGAACACTCCCTCCCCACAATCCTGTATTTCTACTGGGGATTGTCCCTGATCACTCGCAGTATCTTGCATTTGTCCTTGCTAATTCACGTGCAGGTTTTCCAGATTATATCTCTTGTCCAGCAAAGTAATTTCAAATTCCAGTCCTGCCTTCCTGGACGCCTGCAGCCTTCCCGTCTGTCCCACTATCCAAGCACTAACAGAAACTCTGACCAGATCCCCACCAGGCCATGGAGTTGTGAGAGTTACACACACCTCAGTGCTGACAGCTCTGGGTACAAATATCAGCTGGGTCTTACTAGTTTCTACTCACTTTATTTAGATCTATTGTCTCACCTCAGGATCAGAATATCAAGGGAGACAATAGAAAAATCTTCTCGAGGTCATGGTTAATGACTTCCGTGCGTGCCTTTCCCATCCACAAGGTGTATTGTACTGTTGCAAAAATAAATCGGATTGATGCAGCATGACTTCTTTGGTGTGAATTCACATTAGAAAATATGCATTTTAGGCATTTACAAGTTGTTGACTTGTTCCATTCATCTTCTGAAAAGTGAGATTAAACTGAATTGTTTTCTTTTCTGGAGTTGCTGCATTTACCTTTTTCAGCTTCCTGATCCCTATCATCTCCTAAAATTCCCCCAAGAAATACATCAGGATTAAGGCTGTTACGTTGATCAGGTGACTTTTGCCCTTCCCAGGGGGCTGGGGCTGTTGTGGTCAGGATGGTCTCAAACACAGTAATCAAATCAAAGTGTGTGGGTAGAGATAGCACCTTCTATTATACAAATAAGTATTCCTGGGAAGAAAAGATAAGTGCTTTTTCCCTAAAGCTGGTATTTTATTCTCCAGATATGTATTATTTGAGTTAATAAAAGTCATTGCCTTTCCCTGCAAGCCTGTGCTGTCTTGGTACACACTAACCCTGCTCACCTAGACCAGAAATCTCCCCACGTGGTTGCTGATGTTGGCTCTTATATCCTGAGGAGAGAGGAAAGGATCCTTCCCAGAAGCACAGGAGGGAACATGAATATCAGCACTGCTCAATTACTGCTTTCTTAATTTTTTGCCTCATCTGACTTTTTGATGATTATATAGACTTGCTGTCAGAAGTAAGATGCCAAAACAGTCAGACACCAGAATGACCGGAAACAACATTTGCAACTTGCAAATGCAGCTGTGAGACTGGAGGATGCTGATCCCTCTCCAGGAGTAGGTTTCCTGCTTTGATCTGCACTGAAGCAACATGCTAAGGCTGAGCAATGAACTCAAAGGCTCTCATTTTATCTGGCCTGGCCAACGGATGGACGTTCAGTGGGAGTGCAGGAAATTAATAATTGTGTTTATTTCATGTTAATAATAACAAAAACAACAACAAAAAAAAGGCATGCTAGGCTTTGCCTCTTGGTTTGAGTTCATAACAGAGCTAAGCAAAAAGCTGATGGATTTGGTATCAATTAGAACTGCCTGCTCAAGAAGAAAAGCTGTGCTTTAAAAGCTATGCTGTAAAAACACTGCAGCCCAAATGACTCCTGCAACCTGAGGGCTGAAAAAGTTAAGCAGCACAAGTGAAATGGAAGCCCACCCTGGGAAACTCTTCTTTTCTGCTGCCACGAGGCCAAAGGCAGGACTGTGGAGGTGCTGTCTCCCTCAGCTCAGCCTCATGGGGTTTTCCAGCCTAAAGCACCAGCAAAAGAGAGGGATGTGGGTCCTGCTTCTGCAACCGGGAGAGCCTCAGGTAGCTTGAGCCTGAAGTGAAGTGCCCAAGGATGGAAATCCTGACTGGCTGTGGGGTATAAAGACTTGCAGAAGAATTGTCCCTTCTGCAGTGACAGGGAAAACTCCAAGTTGCTTGCGCTTTGCTGTGTGGGGAAATTTCATTCTTGAGAGTGCTTTTACCCTGCTCATAGCCAGGGATGTGCTGCCAGCCATGATTTTTCAGATGCCTGTGTGGTAGGCAAAGTCTTCTGCAATCAGGCCTGCATTTCAAACCAAGGTTAGTCTGAGCTCTGACTTAGAAAAGCAGCAAGAAATTGTGTCACCACTGCTACGCACCTGCAAAGTAAGAAATAGATACAGCTTGGCAGAGAGAGCTCCAGTCCTCGGTTTCCTTATCTCTGAAATACACAGTTGTGGTGGCAGGCTGAGCAGGGGTTAACAAGACAAGGCAATTGGTGTCTCCAGTCAGTATCTTCTTTCTACCCCAGTCCCTTTCTACCCCCCCAGTCCCTTTCTACCCCCTCAGTCCCTTACCCGGACTAAGGTAACTGGCAGGGGTTCACTGGAGAGGTACAGCCTTCGTGCCTGGGCTTCACAGCCTGTGCTTTTACCTTTCTGCAGGCTTTAGTGAAACCCCTGAGTGCACCTTGTCCCTGCCTCTCCCTGAGTGAGTAACCCCAGGTTTTTGAAAGGCTGGTGTGGATTGGGCTGGGAGGAGCTACAGAAATGTCACACATTATGTGTGATGTGGTTGAAGGACTTAGAGGAAACTTAAATGTTGCAATTGACCAGTTTCCCCTGCTTCAGAAAGAATTGCTTGTCTATCAACATGAGATCTCTTACACACCACCATGCTCCCTTATACACACAGTACTCCATGGGCTTTCAGCCTTACTTGACAATTGCTGTTTGACTCAGACCTGTGGTAAACCTTTGTCAAGATACTACCTATGCCTCAATGAGCATGGACTCTCTTTAGAAAATAATCACCCTGCTTAAAAGAAAAAGCATCACAAAACACCTGCATGGATTCTGTTAAACAGAGATAGGACCAGCAGAACTTTAAATGTAACTAGGAAGGGGTCTGCACACATCCAGGGTTGGCTCTGCAGTGGAAGTGGTTGATTGATTGATGGATTGATTTATTGACCCATTGATTGACTGATTAATAGAAAGTAGAAATAGAAAATAAATCTTAAAAGACCAAGATGGTTGACCTAAGGCCTAGGAAACAACTTCAAGGAGGTTTTGAGAACCTTGCAAGTAAATTAAGCTTTATAACTTGTAATTTAAAATGTGTAATTTAAGATTGTATATGTAATACAATATATTCTATATTGCATGCATACATAAAATATTACATAATATATAGTATGTAATGCAATTCTACATAATATCTAAATATATTTTAACAAAATATAATTTGATCTCATCCTAAAGGCACCTACATGGGGAGGGATTTGCAGTGGAGGAAAGCTCTTTAAAATCAGCAGACAGAGATATAATGGGATTTGGCAGCTGACCAAATTAAACAAGGGCTCGAGCACACCTATTTAGCATGGCACTAGATTGTGTGCATCCCTCAAACTCCTTCAGGTGAAAACACCTTGTCTTTTAGTGAAAGCTCTGTTTTAGCTCCAGGAAGAGTCATTGTTTTGTTCAGGATACTGACTGAAGCTGTGTGAATCATAATCATTATTTCCGGGTTTAAAAAGTTATAAAATCTCCTTCCACTTTTTGATCTTACTGACATGATAGGGGAATTGTCAGGCAGCATTACAGTAGAGATTCACAGCTTTTACAAAGGGGTAAAGACAGCTCAGAACAGGCCATGTAGCTGCATTTACAGACTCCTGAACTACTCACTTTTGTTGATTATGGCTTGGTTTTTAGTCTGTGTGTTAAACGATCAAACTGCAAGCACTCAGCAACAACAAGGTGCTACAGTAACAGTGGGAATTTATTGACGCTAAACCCATGTTATCATTTTTTCTGGCATTGATATAAGCATAGTGGGATAACATATACTTGTCTACATGTCTAGGATTATATAAGCTCCCCTCTTACAGCAGCTTTTCAGTTTGTGGGTAGGCATGAGGAAACAATCCCCACTTTCTCATCCCTGCCAGCTCTCACAGACTTGTAGTCCAGCTTCCTCCTTGGTCCTGTCACCATCTGCCTCAGGCTTCTGATCTCCATGGGTTTTCTCCAGTGCTTCCTGGTTGTCATTTTTCACTGAAGGATCTTCTTCTCCTTTAGCCCTTTGACACCAACATTCAAATTGGTGTGTGTAACTTCCACAGCATCTAGATACTCTGGGAGGAGGGTGCTGGGGACCTGGTTCCCTCTGTGCCAGTGTTCTCCAGGAGCTGGAAATTGAGAGCTGTATTGGTCTGCACTGGTTCTGACATTATGAGCTCTATAAGGTTTAAGAGGACATTTGGTTAGAAATGCTGTCTGCAATAAAAGCATGATAGCAGAGTAGGATAGAGCTGAAAGACTCATCCTCCAGTTTACACTTGGTGATGAAGAACATCCTGGGATTGCGAAGCCACAGGCACCCTCAGGCCTGGAAGTGATGATGGGATATCTCCAGTCCAGCCTCCAGCTCAGAGCAAGTACAGCCCTGAGATCAGACAAGGTTGCTCAGAGCTTAGGCTTCCCTTGAAAAACTCCAGGGCTGGAGATCTCACAGCCACTCTGGAGTCTTGTTCCAATGACTAAGTGTCACAGTGGAGAAAAACTTTCTTATGTCACATTGAATCCTTCCCTGTTTCAGTTTATGGCTGTTGTGACTCATTCTCCTGCTGTGCAGTCCTACAGAGAGTCCATTTCTATATTCTTAATATCCTCCACTTGGGTGCAGGGAGGTGCCTGTTAGGTCACCCAGAACTGCATCTGCTGTAGGCTGAGCAAGCCCAGCACTCTTAGTATCTGTTCAGTGCAAATCCTCCAGCCATCAGCAGTCTTGGTAGTCTCTGCTGGACTCAGTCTGGTATATCAACACCTCTGTTCACCCCTTAAACTACCTTCTGCCTCTCTTTCTGAAACCATTAGCTGAAAATGAAGATCTTTCAGAGCCTGTTTTTCATCACCAGGGCAGAGAACAGACACACCAATCCAGCACAGCTGTCATCTCCTTGCCTTATTTCTTTCCTTCCTAGAAAGTTCCTTTCCTTTTTTTTTCAGTGACTAAGAACATGGCACACAGGACCGGGGACAGGAGGTGAGAAGGGTTCATCCACTTCATTTTCTCTCACCTCTCAAAATGTCTTTCATTAACACTCACCTAGTGTTTCTTAATTAGTGCCTTCTAGCTTGGAATTGCCTGCCTGTGTTGCAGAAAATCCGCTCAAGCTCTTGTCTGTTTTATGACAGGAAATATCAAACATCTGGGCTGTTTACTAGACTGACAGCTCCTCTTACACCATGGATGACATAGGGGCTGAGTGTTGTTCTCACCTTCAACCTCTGTAGCCATCCTTGGCTTTACCTGCTCCTCCTGAGGGAACCTTCTGTGGTTCTGTACTTGTTTCTGGTGCCAAGCCAAATGGCAAGTGCATGTCTGAGCTAAACCAGGAGAGTGCAGAGAGTGCAAAAGTTATGCCAGAAACAGGAAGAGTAACCAGCTGAAAAATCACTGCAAAAGAGCAGTTATCAGTGAAAAAACTGGGATGAAATTTCAGGGCAGTTCGCAGGTTCATTTGAGAGGGTGGATTGGTGTCCTCACTGGCATTTCAAATTTTTTATTCATTCCTCAGCTGATCTAGCAGAGTCCACTTATAAAGTCTTGAGAGGACCTGGCAGCATGGAGGTCACAAGGACTTTGAAAGGCTTTTTACCAGATCTCCACATGGGGATATGGACTGAAATCAAAGAAGTGGTTTCAGTGAAGACCTTCCCAAAGTACCAACAACATCTGCCAGGGCTGGTCTCCACTGTGCTTGATTCTGCTTAGTTGCAGAAGGCGAATCAAGTTTCTGTGGTCCAAGGACTCAGAATTAGGCTAATGAGCCCAGTATAGGCAGTAATCCCATGACTCCAACAGGATGTGATTTAATCGTGGAGTGAGGTGAGAATTATATATGCTCATATATGTGCACCACAATAGAATACAAACCCCAGATTGTCATATAGAAAACAATGCCTTTCTTTATGGCTAAATCATGAATTGCTAGAATAAATCAGCTCTGTTACAGGTTCTCTGCTGCTCTAGCTGGATTGCTGACTCATTTACAGGTGGTTGCTGGGGAATTTAAATTGCAAACAACCATTCATGATGTTACAGACTTCTTAAGGATTTTACAAGCTAGGGAGAAGCTGGCACTCTTTCTCCAGTTACCTTCTTCTCACCTTCAGGACAGTTATAGCTCTCACCTAAGGATGCTATGCATCTTTATGGCAAATAGGGTGTTAATGCAAGTATAATTACTGTAATTTGGATTTAATTTTCTGAGCACAAGTGCCTCCTTTCTGTCTTCATTTTATTCCCTGCTTGGTTGCCAGCTGTGAAAACGTCTCTTTCCAGGATTGTTCTTGATGCCAGGCATGCAGCAGTGTAATGGGCTCATCCCCTGCTGGGCTGTGTCTCACCCAGCTCTCAAGTGATGGTGACTATTCCCTCACAGAGACAGGAAGAGCTGGATCAGCAAAGGGCCTGGAGAAACCACTGTGCCTTGGCATTTCTGTCTGCATCTCCCAGCACTTTACATGAAGGATCCACAAGGTTAACTGTTTTGTGGGAGAAGCAGTGGGATATAGGGGGTTGAGGCAACATAATTTCTACAAAGCAATTGCTTCCACCACTCCTCTAAGCAAGTTTAGGCATCTCATTTGTGCTTGTGGAGAGGAACAACTCTGGCTTTCACCTTGAGCACTCTGAAAACATCACCAGGTTCTTGTTCAGTCCTTACTGGTTCCCTCCAGACCTGCAGCCTGACAACACATCTGACTTTCAGGGATTTCCTCACACCAGGGTGATACCAGAAGTCAGTGCCTCAGGGCTCAGATCAGAATGGAAACAGGGAGCCTGGGGAGAAGTGGCCCCTCCTGAGATGATGATCTGACTACGCCACTGGAATCTGCAGCCAGAAGTGGTATCCAGATGTGACAAGATCTCTGCCACCTCCATGAAGGAGATACCTCCTTTAAGGGTGCCCAGGAGGAATGCTGGTGGTTTGCCTGGCAGCATTGCCCCAGCCATGTCCCTCTGTCCCAGCTCCAGCAATACAAAGAGTGAGGCATGGATCAGGCCATGTTTGCTGCTGTTTTGAGGCTTTCAGTGGCACTATTGTGACCGGCTTTGTGTCATAGTTCCAGCTGTTAACCCAGCACTACCAGGCCCATCACTAAACCATGTCCCTGAGTGTCAACATATCTTTTAAATACCTCTAGCACTGGTGGCACCACAACTTCTCTGGGCAGCCTCTTCCAGTGCTTGGCAAGCCTTTTTGGTGAAGAATTTTTCTGTACTGGACCTATCCACTTAGTGTTAAAGATGTGCATCAATGTCGGTTAACCTCTGTCAACAGATCTCCTCTAGTCCTTACATCTGCAATTATTTGTCAGAAAATTTATTTTGCCATCTTGGCCACTGTTTTGCTGAAACTGACAGCTGCTGGTTAACCTTATTCCGTCTTTGGTACTTGTGGGACTTGCTCAGCAGTGGAGAGATTACTTTGGGAAGTGCTTGCCTTAAGGACCTTGATGACTTCTACATAATTTTCTTTCCAGCATGCCTCTATTTTGCAATGCTTTGTTTCAAAGAATATCCATTAGTTTCAGCAGCCAGCTGAGCAGATGGGTTTAACTGGTCTATGGCTCTGAAGTAATTACATTTTGGTACAACAGAGACACAGCAGCAAACATGTAAAATTAATTCAGGTGCAGCATCCCAGTCAGTGTCTCAAAGCAAAGAGGACTTTAGGGAGGCCACTCCTGGCTACACTGAGACTGTGCTGTTGGCAATGTGGACAATCACCAGGAATATCTCCCTCCAGTTTCCACAGTTGATGTTGGATTGGGTTTTCCCATGGCGAGTTCCTTCTTCAAAAATGTATTAGTATCAGAGAGATTGATTACTGCTCCCATCTCTCTCTCCTGCTTCTGTTATAATTAAAACAGCAATATATGCATGAAGCAATTAGATTTTAATAATGCTTTTCTAAACAGGATGTCAAGGAGCTTAGTACAAAGACTTGGGCTGGAGCCAGATCAGCGTCTTAAGGCTGGATTGTCGTTAAAATTGGCTGCCTCCTGCTTGAACAGCTTACACGAACACAGAATGTAGATTTGCTTTTTATTCAGAGTCTACCTCATCTTTGTCTCCAGACAGGACCCAGAAGATCCCCTGTTCCTGGGTGGCAGGGTCAGAGTGAGGCATGGGTAGGGACACATCACCAGTGCATATGGTAATCTGTGTCTGCTGGTGGGACAGGAGCATCCCCAGCTCCAGCCCTGTTGCCATCCCCATCACCGCATGCCAGGGAGCCCATATCCAGGTCCATCCTGGGTTCCTTCCTGCAGAGCAGCTTTTGACCAGGTCAGGCCATATCAGCACACAGCTGGCAGTGTCTCCCAGAAGGAAATGAGTGGTTCTGTGTGTGCCTGTGCCTCAGAGGAGCACTCCCTGAACTGCCTCCCAGCATGTAGCTGGAATTCTCCTGCACTGTTTTATCCTGTCTGTTTCTGGCTGATATGCAGTGCTTGGGCCCTGCATTTGCAGCCAGATGAGTAGGAATCCTGTTCTCTGCACAGCTCTTGGCTCAGACCCTTATGGACAGTCCAATGCAGCTGGGTCAGTGAACATGGGTGGGGAGTGTGTAACACATCCTCAGCATCACTGCAGGATATGTGGGCTCAGAGGGCAGATGTCTCAACAGGCAGCAAAAAACATCCTGCAGGGACCAGCACTATGCCAAGACCATTCCAGGAGAGGACTGACACCAGCGATCCTCAGGAGCTCCCAGGGCAAAGCGGCGCTGTGGTGGGATACAGCTGGGCCCTGTCTATCTGTGGGGCAGGAAGGGATTTCTCAGCTGACATAACTGTGTGAAATCCCAGGGAAGAACAACAGCTCTAGCTGCAGGATTTCCTGTGCTTGTCCTGCGTCCAGCTCCTCGCTGACCTCTTTTAAGCCCTGATTTGCATGCTGCAGCGTAACTCAGTTGTGGCTGATGTGATTTAGCGTGACGTCCCACGCTGCCCAGGCTAACAGAGTATCTGTTTCCCAGGCCTGGGAGTGTTTGTGTGGCATTTATCATTTGCCTGGCGGTTTCCTGTGCAGCAGGTGGAGAAAAGCTGTGCAAGTCATTTAATCTGAGGCAAATGGGGAGACTCAGTCTGAAGTAAACAGGATACACTTCGGTGAGGATGGAGGCAAACAGAAGGAGACGGAAAGGAGGTTGGAATAAGAGATTGAGGAGGTGAGCAGAGAAAGGTCTCACTTGCCTGAGCAGAGAGCACAGGCAGGAGAGGAGTGAGCAGGAAACATGATCTGATCCTGTTGCACTGCTTTGCAACACAAAGGCCTCTGGTCCAGTTTTGGGTGTTGAGGGACATGAGGATCAGCAAGGACAGTAGAGCCAGCTGAGAGGCTGGAGGCAGGGAGATGAGAGAGATGAGCACTCCCAAAGAGATCCTGGGCTGGCAGGGTAAGGAGGGCAGTGCTCTGAAGTAACAAGACAGCAGGAAAAGGCTTAGGGAGAAGGTTTCAGTGGGCATAAGAGGGACATGCTGACAGACATCTCCAGGAGACGGGTTGGCAGCACCATTACTGGGGGGTTTCAAAAGAAATGGCTGTGCAGATGTTGGGAGCAGAGTGGGACAATCCACTGCATGGGGCCTCTTGTGCTGGGCACCCCAAGGACTGGACAAGCAACTGTCAGAAGCAATTTAAGAGTAGCTGCTCCCACCACGGACAAGAGTGCACTAGTGAACTAACCCCTCCTAACTCTGCCCCAAGTGACTCTGTGATTTAAATGAAAAATACACAAAGAGAATGCATTGTTGAGATGACACAATTGTTCACATGGCTGAAATATCTAGTGCAATTTCTGAAGCATCCCTGAGTTCAGTCATGGAGAGCAGGAAAGAGAAAGAGAGAAATGTGGCTTGACATTAAATTGCAGACTGAGTTCTTTCATAAGCAGAAGAATATCAGTCATAATACATCTTTCATGCCATTGGCATTTAATGTTATTACATATGAGGCTTCTTTGAGCAAGGACATTTATTTTTACTTCTAATAATAGCAAATTCCCGTGTACTTGTATTTATCCAAATGAAGTATACTCATATACTCCCATGTAAGTAGCAACCAAGAATATATTTCCTATAGAAATACTTTTATGAACTGCATTCAAAAAATTAAAGAAGGTGCTGTGTTAAAAGAAAAACAGCAACTGGACTTTCTTAAGGCAGTTAAAAGGTGATCGAAGTGGACAGGTATATGTTAACAATGGTGGCCAGAGAAAAAGGCATTGAAAAAACTCCAACCTTTTAAAATATATTGTTCATACAACTGCAAATGTTCTCTCATGAGATGCTGTGCTCTGTGATATAACAGCAGCACACAAGAGTTGCAGGAGCTGCATATTCATATTTGTGTTTGATTGCTTTTATTAAACTCTAATCCGTAACTGCTGACTGAGCTGGCGTGCCAAAATGCTGAAGTAAAACTGAAGTAATAAAAAAAAAAAAAAAAAGAAAGAGATGCTGAGTGATAAGGAAATGTTGCTGGGTGGCTGACTGTGCTTCCTGGCAGGAATCAAGGGCTGCAGCTTAAGAACACTGGGGTCACTGCACTCTGCAGGGCATATCCTTGATTTTATCCCTCTGGATGGGTTTGATGTGTGTGCCTTTGGATGCTGTGTATGCCCAGGCCTTTCACGTCAGGTTTGCCAACCCAAGTGAAGAGGTGCTGCAGATGTGGCCCCTCATGGCAGGTGCAAGAGTTAGGGCAGTCTGGTCAGCTTTTGGATTGTCTAGGTTACACTGGGGTTTGGTGTCTGGGTGTCACTGGAATTGCAGCAATATTTAAAGTCAAGCTAGAACACTAGCTTTTGCCTGTCTAGTGGGTTTTATGGATAATCTCAATTAAAATCCCCTTCTCATTTCCTTCCTCCCCGTTGCTTGGGTCTGAGAGATCCCACAGCTCAAGCACTTGGCACTAATGCCCCCAGCAGCCTTTGCATCCCATGCTGTTATAACACATGGCACATAGACAGGCTTTGAGTATTGGGGCTTCCTAAAAAGTTAAAAGCTACTTGAAACAATTTATCCCATCCTGATGAGCCAGATGGCGCTTCAGAAAATCTGAATCCAGTAGGGCTAGATCCAGGGTTTGAGTGGGTGATGCACTGCCTGTCCCCACAGTGAGGTGAAGGAAAGAGCGTCCCATTCCCTCTGTCCTCATCCCAATGGTGGTTTGCACCACCAGGACTCCCTGGGCTTGAGGAAAAAGCTTTTAGGGGTTTTATTCCACTCTGACTCCTTCAAGAGGTCTCAGTGTGCCAGGACAGGGTAATCGCCTTGCACAATGAGCACACAATGCTTTTTCTCAGTGCTTAGTACAAGTCCCTTAAGTGATATGACTGGAAGTCTTTTCCATGTGCCTTGTGAAGAGGTTTTTTTTCCTCTCCAGGCTGTTCTATTCGAATAGAGTCTATAGATGTTGGCTCATCTCAGTGACTAAGGCTGATGACACCCAAAAGAAAGCTGTTCTTCATCTCACACGCCCAGAGCTCAGAGTTAGAGTTTAGCCAAATTGTCCTCAAGGCTGACAAAACACAGTGTGACCTCTTGGGACCCTATTGTTGATGTTTCCTAGTCACAGCATCTGTGCAGGGCAGAGTTAATGGTATTGGCTCATTTCAAACCCATAATGTCTTAGGATGACATTAAAATTTATCCTTCTCTTGAAAGCTATTTCTTTGGTGATTCATGAACTGTGGGTCATGACAACATCCCTCTTTTGAACTTGTGTCAGACAATAGAAGAGATGGAAGACCAACAGTCTTAAATGGTTTTGGTGGGTTTTTGCAGCTGGTACAGGGATAAATTCAGAAGGAGATAACAAATCATTGTAATGCCCAGTTCAGAGGAGCTGTGGGGACTGCCATGAGACAAATCTGCATTCCGCTTGGCCTTGTTCACTGAAGTTTTCATGCTAAATGTGGTCTTCTTATGGCTAAATTTAGGTGCCTAAATTAGTGGTCTGTAAGAGACATTGCTTGAGGCTCTGGAGTTAGCAAGAATAGGGAACGTTCTTCAGGGAACAGCTCCTGCTGTGTCCACAACTTCTGCTTGGCCAGAGGACACTGCAGTGGGGGTGAGCAAGGAGGTGGAGTCCTAGCCAGCCCCTGGCAGAACAGACACAGAGCAGTGATGATGCACAGGCTGTGCTCCCTGATGGTCATGGATTTGACCAGGCTGTTAGCTCCCTGCTGCTGCAGAGCCCATCCATTCCATCAGGCATTCCCTCCCCTTTCCCATGGATATCTGTGAACAGGCCAGCTCTGTGGTGTGCTGTGGGCAGCTACCCACTATCTAGGGACAAGTGACCCCTGCCCACAAGCCCTGTCCAATTCCTTCTGGTTTATTTCCAGTGACAATCCCATCTGCTTCCAGGTCTGATCCAATTTTGTTTGCACTTCCTGCCTGCTGGATGTCCTGACCTTTGTTCCCATGCCTTTCGTGGCAGATGTGTGCTGCTGTGCCACAGGCTGGTCCCGGCACTGTGACTTAACCAATTTAAATGGTGACTTCCAATAAGCGAAAGCAGGTCAGCTGGGACCCTGAGACCCGTGTGCCCTGCTGTGCTTTGGCATGGGCCAGGCAGATTCCAGGCAAAGTCTCTCAGTCAGGATGTGAACTTGAGCAAGGTGGGGGTGCTTGCCCTGAACTGCACAGGTTGTACTTGAAGCTGGAGGTAAGAGCATCCTTGAGGCCAGTGATCCTGTGTGGCTGCTGTCACCTGAATGACCCAGCCATCCCCTGGGCTTTTCTGCTGGTTTAATTTCCTGCAAAAACGTTTACTGTGTCATTTATTTCCAAACAGTAGCAGAATAAGCCTAAATCCTTATCTCCAGTCTGTCAGCTAATCCTTCCATGGGCCAGGAGCGATGTTGTCAGATCAGACTCTGAGCGTACCTCGAGGCTTTCTGTGGTTGAAAAGCATGTTGCTGTTGCATGTAAATGGACTTTGAGAGCCCAGAAGTGGTCCTGGCACAGCCATCATCCCCAGTTCAGCATAACCTCAGCTTCATTTGACAGCACTGGGTTGCAGTAGGACCATGATGAGGTGGATCCGGGAGGCTTCAGGGCTGCAGCTCATATCATATTCCTGTTGATCCTATTAATATTTGGTTAGTGGCCCAGGAAGATTATGAGGAATTTTTTTCTGTGTTCATGAAGGTGTTTGGCTTCCCTTGGTCTTCCTGACAGAAATGCTCCAGGGAAGCTTCATCTTTGCTTTCATTCATTGAGTTCACCTGGCCAGTCACTAGTGTGGAGCCCTTACCCTGGAACTGTCACCTTAACCTGAACAGAAGGAACAAGAAAATATCTTCTCCCGAAGAAATACACCTCTGAACAGCTGGCAGACTGTGTGCCCCTTCCCACTGAGGATAAGAATAAGCAGTTTTAGGGATCTTCTTGAGGCTTCTCATCCCCTTCAAAACAACTCTGTAAAAGCTTAAACTCTTGTGCATGAGAGGCCAGTTCTTAGGTCACTGGGATACTTTATAAAATGTCTAGATCCTGTTCCAGCATGACTGTATCTAGAAGTCCCATCGAGTAAGAAATGACATCAGTCAGTGCCATGACAACAGCAGGGCAGAGACAGGCCTGTGCCCCTTGGCCAAGTCTCAGCAGGGTAAAGGGTCACCTCTGCTCCCAAGGAAATTGTGGGGACTTTCCTGACTATGCTTATGTCAGCATGGTTGACTTCCTTGCTGCTTTAAAACGTAAACATGTTTGGCCTTGTTTAATCAAAACTTTAGAGCAGATGTTTCATGATTATTCCCCCAATGGGAAAAAGACATGGAAGCTGAGAAGTGCCAGCATCATGGCGTTTATGGGAGAGTTTTATTAACTCAGTGGCATACTGTTCAACTAGGGAATGAAGGCATTAGCCAACACTCCAGTTTAAATGAGTCCCTTAACCTGAATGCTGAGTTCGGCATGTGCCAGCATGGGGATGGGTGGGGCTGAGGCTCCCAAGGGTCAAGAGATCTTCAAGCAGCCAGTCCTCATCCTCATCTTTGTCCTAGTTCTCACTCCACCCTTCCCTTTGAGGCTTCACCTCCATCATCTGTCACCTCCTGCTCCACTTCCAGTGCCAGTACCCACCCTGAGGCTGAGAGGACCCTCAAGGGTCCTGCACACTTCCTGTAGACCTGAGCCCCTTGCCTCAGTTTCCCTGCTTGACAAGCCAAGGAAGACCCCAGACATGTCGTAAAGGGAGCGTAAGGACCATGAGAAACCTGGCAACAAATGTAGCAGCATGGACACAAACAGGGGGGTCTCCTCCCCACCTCTCCTCCCTGAGGTCACGTTCTGTAAGCAGGGCAGAGTCCATCCCCACACAGCACCTTTCCTGGCCCTGCCATGTCCCTCATCACCATTTCAACAGGAACATTTTGCTCTCCAGTTGGAAGCAGTTAACAGTAAAGCCGATGCAAATGCTGCTCTGAGCAGCTACAATACCCATTCCATGAGCTGCTTGGGGACAGACCTCCCATGTAATCTCAGCTCTGCATCTAACAGCTTCATGGGGAAGATTGATCTGCCCTGACTCACTCTCAGCTCCTGACGAGCCCTATGGATGTGGTACAAGCAGGGATGTAGGTGGAGGACAGGCACAGCTACACACACGTGGCAGAGCCCCACGAGTGCCTCTCCACACCTGGCGGTGGCATCTGCTCCGTGTGGGATAACTCAGCTTCGTGTGGGATAACTCTGCTCCAAGAAGGACTGCTCCTCAGAGGTCTGATGCAGCCAAAGTCCCTGGATTTGTAGGAAGCTGCCACGTGCATCCAAGCAGATCCCACAGTGCTGTGCTGGTGCCATCAGCGGCCTAGCCAGCTCACAAGCACAAATGCCTGGGGAGAAGCAGATGACAGAATAAAGGGAAACTTTCCATTCCAGTGCCCCCAAAAGGACATTATAATTTCCATTCCCTGTGTCATCTTGCTTGCTTGGTTATGTGGCGTTAAATTAGGGCTCTGGTTCAGTTACGGCTCATTACAGGCTTGCGTGTTGCTTTGTTACAGTGTGCTCAGAAGCACCAAAGGAGCTGAGCCAGTGTGAAAGTCAAAGTTTTAGGGACAGTTTGGTGACCAGGACCTGAGCCTTGCCTCAGGCTGGTGAATTCAGCAAGGCTTAGACACAGTTCCCATGGGCCTGCAGGACATCAGTCAGGGTTTCTTCCTGACCCTGCCAGTAGAGATATCAAAGGGCTTGGGGTGGAGATGGATTGGTGGGAGGTGGCTTTAGCATCTTCTCTTCCCATTTGAGCAAAGCAGGTGCCTCTTTTGCCTGTCTCTAGGACCTTTGTGCAGTGCTGTATGTAACACAGAGTGCCAAAGGGAGGAGTTTGAACGCTGTCAGACAGCAAAACAGCTTTTCTGCAGAAATAGCTAAGTCCTGAAATACCTCGAGCAGCTGTGTTTATCCCAAGGCTCTCACTCAGCGAGATGCTCTGCTGTGATGTGGGCCATTATTACAAACGTCACTCGCAGTGCCCAGACCAGAGCCACGAAGGGTGCTGCTCACTTGTTGGCATTAATACAAACCAGCACTGTCCCACCATGCAGCTGATGGACTACATAAATAAAAGAACCTGGGCTCATCCCAGTGCTCAGAACAGCAGTGGGGCTCTCTTCTTGGGAGCAGAGGGGTTTCCAAATGTCCCTGTCCCCATCCTCCTCCCAGGACTGCTTTCATCTCAGCAGTGTCCTCCAGCAGCTCAGGAAACCTCTGATCCATCGAGGTTGTGCTGGGCTGGGAGGAGGGTGGACACAGGGATTCCCCGGGGAGTTCTTTGCACGTTGTCATCACTCAGCAATGCCCACGTTTGCTAGAGGAGCGCAGTGAGATCCATGCGGGCTAACAACTTTCCCCGTGTTGTGCGCTGGCATTTCTTCAGGGAAGGTGAGCGTTTGTAATTGCTGCACCGGCGGCCATTAGCGGGGCTGATTCAGCGGGAGGAGAATTGATCTGTTCTAAGTGGGGAGAGAGGAAAGCTGGCAATCTCCTTCCTCCGATGCTGAGTGCTACTCCTCTGGCCTTCTGAGAGCACGGAGAGCAGAGGCTGTGCTTTGGGGATGCCAAGAAGAGCCAGTACAGCAGTTTCCTGCAGGCTGCCTCCAAGCGTGGTCAGGGATGTTCCTTTCTCTTTGCTCTGCTGCAGTGTTGGAGGCCTGCTGCCACCTCTCCTGAGCCCACTTGCCACACTGTGCCAACCTTCTGCTCACCTGTGCTTGGCAGCTGCTTTCTGGGGTGCCCAGAGCCATGCTGCACACGGAGGAGCTCCCCAGGCCCTAAGCAGGGGTATCCCACCGAATCCAGAGGCAAGGCAAGATCCAGCAGGCTGGTAAAGGGGAAGGCTGTGACTGAAAGGCAACACTTCATGATAGAAGTGGTGACTATGGGGATGCTGTTTTGGAGAAATCCCATGGTGTGGATACTCAGCTGCAGGAGGGCTTGGTGGGCTCAGTGTAGCTTGGAAAATTCCTCTGCTGCAGCTGTCTTACATGATGTGAACCTGGAGAGCCTAAGCCCGGTTAATCACTTTCCCAAAGTGCCAGAACTCTGTTGAGAGCAATGTTGCAGCCCACAGCACAGCAGAAACATGTTCTGCACAAAGCACTGAGTGGAATTTGTGCCTTCAGCGGGGACATCGTCTTCTGCCAGGCCTGGAAAGCTCCTGCTGCGCCCAAACAAACGAGGGCTGAACTGGGCAGGCTCCTTCCCTTGTGCTGTGTGATTTTTCTCAAGATGCTGGTAGTTTGCTTTAGCACTGAGGCAGGGAGCTCCTGGCATGCTTGGGACAGGTGCTAGGGGAATGTGGGAAGTGCTTTTCCTCCTTGCCCGTACTGAGGTGTGCATCAGGACTGGCACAGAAGTGTGTTCAGGCACAGGAGAGCCTCAGTGAGGAGTTAATAGCACACCTGGGAGCCCTGACTCACTTCTCCCCACCAGGTTAGGGGCTCTCAACAGCCAGCTGCCCTCCTGGGAAAAGCCATTTGGGTGCAAAAGGGATGAGCCCTGCTCCTCTGGCTGCCTCTGCCCAGGAGTACCTGCACGGGGTGGGCGTGGTGGGACTGTTTTGGGGAGGTCTGGACATCTGCACACTGGACATCTGTCTTGCATACCTGGCACCTACCTACACCTTGGGGGCGTAGCTTAGAGGCTGGTCCAGTCCCATGGGGCTAAGAACATCTAGGAAGAGAGAGGCCACTCCCATTCCCATGTAAACACTTCATTAGTGTCCTTTCCCAGCTCATAGGAGCTTTCACACATCTCATGGCACCTTGGGCTTGAAATATGAGGATAAGCAGGTGCATCCCCCTGTGGATCAGCTTCCAGTGAGGGTGAGAGCTCAGACACAGCACTCCAGCAGCCCTCCCTGTGTTGGACCCTTCCTCATCCCTACTTTCCTCCCTGCTCACAGTTCTATTCTGTTTGGTCTTTTTTGCAGGAGAAGAAAGGCCAGGAGGTGAAGAAAGGTCCCGAGGTGGAAATAGCAAAACTGGAGAAGCTGCTCAGGCTGGTGAGAGAGCCAGGGAGCAAGGAAGAGCAGTGAGAGGGGGGAAGATGACTCTGTGGGCAGCCTCTGGCCAAACAAGCTCGGCTTTGATCGGTGGCTGCTTGACATGCAAGCCACGGGCCCCTGCTGCCCACTTTTTGCACAGCAGAAACACTTTTCCTCTGTGCTGGGACAAATAAACCGAGGCTGGGAGAGCTGTGGTATGCAGTCATTTCTGGGTTAGGCAAATCTCACCATGCTTGACCCTCCAGAGCCACAAGGCCCTTGACTGTCCCAAGCTTTGTCTGGGCTTGCACCAGATGAGAGCCCCATGGAGAGCAGGAGGGGGACTAGGAAAACTTCAGGGCTGCAGCTTTATGGCAGCCAGTCCCACTGTGTGAGTGGTGACCAGAGAGACTGGGCTCTGAGCTGTAGAGCCCCCAAGCATTTGTGCAAGTCAAATGGAATGCCACACCTGGATTTTGGAGCAGCAGCCTAAGCCAGAGGGTGCCTGGAAACCAGGCCTGGTGCCCCAGGACTGTGGGAGAGACATTCCATGCCTCCAGACAGCACACGGCAGCAGCTACCAGCCACCAGCTGTGGGAGGCTCACAGCTCCCCTCTCCCCAGGGGCCTCAGCATGGGGCTGCAGTGCCTCTGCCCAGCTGGTGCCTGTGGAACTGCTGGGCAGCGGGGTTTGCAGAGCCTTCCACCACTCCGTGTGCAGCAGAGGATTAGCTGCTGTGTGGCTGCGGTGGCAGCAGGAGCAGCAGTGGCCTCACAGCATGCTGATGAGCAGCGGCTGTCACCACTGGACCTTAGTGCACAGCTCCCAGGCCTGGGGACCAAAGCCACCAGACAGGTGTGGTGGCAGGTGTCCTCCATATGCTCAGCTGGCCTGTCTCCCACAAGCATCCTTGGAAAGTGCGGCCACAGCTTGGAAAGTCTCTGTGCCTCTGGCACAAAGGCTGGGGAATGCTCCCTGCTGACTCCCACATGCCCCAGGCAGGCAGGCAGGAAATACCCAGTCAGGTTTCACCCAGCATTTAAAAGCCACAGACAGATGTGGACATGAGCCCTTCCTAATCACCATCCTGAGCAAACCACCCACAGTCCTCCGGAGACATCAGTCCCCAGGACAGCCCCCCAGGATGGCAGGATATGCCACCTCCCCCCGAATTTTCCAGGCACTGGGTAGAGCTCAGAGACACAACGTGGGTCCTACAATCTGTTTATTAGTCTAGTAAAAACAAGGCTGCAAAGGGATGTGTTTGCTACACCTGACACAGGGAGGAGCCGCAGGCTCTGCCAGGCCTCTGCAGGAACCCTGACTGGCATCCCTCCCACCCCACCCTTCTGTCCCCTTATTGCAGTGGCTATGCCAGTGGTGACTGTGGCTATTGCTCGGCTCTAGGAAAGGCAAGGCAGAGCCCTCCAAAACCCACAGCACCCACTGACAGGGCAGGGGATGCAGCTGTCAGGCTTGCAGACAAGCCACATGACAGCATCCCTCCACACAGAGCCACTGTGATCCCCAGGGAACAGGCAGGGTCAAAGAACTTTCATAGCTATTTGTCCAGGCACCCTCATCTCCCCAGGAATAAACCACACCAGGCTGCTCTCAGCAGGATGCCTGCAAGGGCACGTCTGCTGCTCACAGGCAGGGCCAAATACCATGGCTGACCTCGGCTGGGAGCAGGCAGGGGGGAGGGCAGGGACATGCACCCAGCGAGAAGGAGGAGGGTCGTTTGCCTAGCAGCGTTGGTGCTAATGCTGCAGGGGACTGACAGACAGGGGATGATCAGGCAGACCATGCAGATCCTCTTGTGCCTCATTAAACCCACTGCTTGGGCCAAATGCCAAATGCCACCTGAGGCTGAGGGCACATGGCACCCAGGGCCACCCCCAAGCATCTGGACTGCTCTGCCAGTAGGGTTGGGGCTGCTCAGGTTTCCCTGGACACACCCTTTTATGGAGCAGCCAGCCTGCTCAGGAAGAAGCACTTGTGCCAGCCCTGCTGCCTCCCTTCTCCAGGCCCCCAACAGGCTTTGCTCAGGTCTGTGATGTTGTTGCCACTGTCCCAGGCCATGAGCACCAGAGAAGAGCCCAGAAGCTCTTCCCAAACGAGGGGTGCACTTGAAGGCAGAGCTCTTGCTGTGCTCACTGGCTGCTGGGACAGGCATGACTCTCTCTGTAGCATATCCCCATCAGTTGTCTCTCTATCCCCATCATCGCTGTGGGCACTCTCAGGAACTTCACACACCAAAACCACAAAGGCAAAGGACCGTGCTCCCTGTCACAGCCCCTGCAAGCAGTTGGGTGTCCCCTCAGCTTTCATCATGCTTGGTCCAGCACTTGAGTCGCAGCACAGGCATCCAGTCTGGCACAACTCCTTCAGCACAGCCGGATACCCCAGTCCCCAGGCAGATCAGGGCTGCAGCAGGTACTCCTCTTCATTCCTTGACTCATCCACATCAGCAGCTGGGGTCTTCTTGGGACACGAGGGGGTCCTGCAGGCTTTGCAGAGGATGAGGAAGAGGATGAGGATGAGCAACGCAATGACACAGTTAAAAGAAATTGCCACAATCGCTCCGGTGGAGAGAGCAGCCGCCATGGCCACAGTCCCGCAGGAATCAGCAGGGCCCACAGCCCGGTCTCACACTTGGGATGCCAGGGCAGTGATGGAGCGTGCAGCCTCCACCTGCTGGCTTTGGCAGGGGACAAAGGGGACAGCCGTGGTGCTGGCGGTGGGATGGGGATGGGGGCCAGGCCGGCAGCAGGACAGTGTCACCCCGTCAGTTCGGCCGCTCACTGCTGTGTCCCGGGCTGCACCACACCACAGGGAAGCTTTCTCTCGGCTGCCCCTCCTCCGGCAGGGCAGTGAGAACACAGGGATCACTGCTCTCCCTCCAGCACCTGGAAGAGAGAAAGTCACAGTCACCGTGGGCATGAAGGGACAGGCTCTGCGAGCCCCTCAGGGTGGGCTGTGGGGGTGACGGGGACAGCTGTCCCAGGGCCCACGGGGCTCCGCTGGAGTTTGAAGGCTGCAGCAGCTCCCAGGTCAGATGCTGTTTGTGGGACATTTCCAGCACCCCTTTCCAGCCCTGGCTCTGCCCTCATCCCCTGCGTGGGCCACCAAGCTGGAGGTGTCCTCGTCGCCTCACCCCAGCCCAAACGCTCCTCCCCGTGACTCCGGGCGACTCCGGAGAGCCCTGGCACTGCTCCGATCCCCTCTCCATCCTCCAGCTCCTTTTCCCGGCGGCGGGACGCCGCTGCGAGGTCCCGCATCCAGAACGGTGCTGGGGCCGGGGCCGGATGGCAGCGGGTGGGCGGACAGGGCAGCCCCCGTTGTGCTTTTTACCGGGGTCGGGCAGAGCCCCGGCTGCGGCGTTCCCCGGGGCCTCTGACCCCGCGCCCGCCGCGGAGCGGGACAGCCGCGGAGCGGGACAACCACGGAGCCCCCCGGAACCGGACCGCAACAGGTCCTACCAACTCCGCCCTCCCGCCGCGGAGCCCCGGCGTTACCCACCTGCCTCCGCTTCTCCCCCGGGGTCGGACCCCGGTGCCGGCGGGAGGGCGGGCGGCGCTGCCGGGGCCGGGGCCCCGCTGGGAGCGGGTTGGCGGCGCGGGGTCCCGGCGGGGAGCGGCCCCGGCGCGGCCCCGCGGAGCGCTCGGAGCCGGCGCGGCCCCGCGGAGCGCTCGGAGCCGGCGCGGCCCCGCGGAGCGCTCGGAGCCGGCGCGGCCCCGCGGAGCGCTCGGAGCCGGCGCGGCCCCGCCGCGGCCGCCCGTGGGTGCCGCAGCCCCGCGCGCCGCCCGCGCCCTCCCGCCGGCACCGGGGGGCGGGCCCTGCCGGCGCCCCGCCCCCGCCCCGCCATTGGTCACTCCCTCCGCCCGCCGCCTACCATTGGCCGAATGCCTCCCTCGGGACACGCCCCCTCGCCCGGCTCCCACGTGAGCGGCGGGGGGGACAACGCCGGGCAGCGCGCGGTCTGCCGGCCCGGCCCGGGACCCGGCGCGGTACTGCCCCGGGACCGCCCCGGGACCGCCCCGGTACTGCCCCGGTACTGCCCCGGTACTGCCCCGGGACCGCCCCGGGACCGCCCCGGTACTGCCCCGGTACTGCCCCGGGACCGCCCCGGGACCGCCCCGGTACTGCCCCGGTACTGCCCCGGTACTGCCCCGGGACCGCCCCGGGACCGCCCCGGTACTGCCCCGGTACTGCCCCGGGACCGCCCCGGGACCGCCCCGGTACTGCCCCGGTACTGCCCCGGTACTGCCCCGGGACCGCCCCGGGACCGCCCCGGTACTGCCCCGGTACTGCCCCGGGACCGCCCCGGGACCGCCCCGGTACTGCCCCGGTACTGCCCCGGTACTGCCCCGGGACCGCCCCGGGACCGCCCCGGTACTGCCCCGGTACTGCCCCGGGACCGCCCCGGTACTGCCAGCTATGCTGCCCCGGTACTGCCCCGGTACTGCCCCGGGACCGCCCCGGTACTGCCCCGGTACTGCCCCGGGACCGCCCCGGTACTGCCAGCTATGCTGCCCCGGTACTGCCCCGGGACCGCCCCGGGACCGCCCCGGTACTGCCCCGGTACTGCCCCGGGACCGCCCCGGTACTGCCAGCTGTGCTGCCCCGGTACTGCCCCGGGACCGCCCCGGTACTGCCCCGGTACTGCCCCGGTACTGCCAGCTGTGCTGCCCCGGTACTGCCCCGGGACCGCCCCGGTACTGCCAGCTGTGCTGCCCCGGTACTGCCCCGGTACTGCCCCGGGACCGCCTCGGTACTGCCAGCTGTGCTGCCCCGGTACTGCCCCGGGACCGCCCCGGTACTGCCAGCTGTGCTGCCCCGGTACTGCCCTGGTACTGTCCCGGTACTGCCCCGGTACTGCCCTGGTACTGCCAGCACAATTGTCCCGGTACTGCCCCCCGGTACTGCCCGGACTGGCCCTGGTCCTGCCCTCTCGCCGCTGCTGGTGCAGCCCTGCCTCCGTGCTGCTGCGCCTGCCCTCCTGTGCTGCCTGCCCTGCCCTGCCGTGCCCGGGGACCACCGGCTGGCTCTCCCTGCTGCTGCCTGCCCTGCCCCTGCACACACAGAAACACAAAACACAAACACACACACACGGAAACACAAAACACAAACACGCACACACAGAAACACACACACGAACACACACACGAACATGCACACGCACACGAACACAAACACACACACGAACACAAACACGCGTGCAGCTGGTCCCACACACATCGGGGCTTGAGGATGCTGAGGATGGCCTTGCCAGGGCTGGGCTGGGGTCCTTCTCAGGCCACAAGGGCTACAGGCAGGCAGGGGTGGGCTTATAGCCCATGATAGCCCAGGGAGAGAAGGGAACAGGACATCTAGGGAAAATCAGTACTTGGGAATATAAGCGAGATCAGCCTCACCGGCACAGCCGGCTTCCCCCTGTCCTGTTGGTGGGGAAACTGAGGTAGAGGGCAGCCTGACCCTGTGCACAGCTGCCAGTTTCCACATGGGCATTGGAGCCAGAGAAGCTCTTGTGTGGGGCATCACCTCAAAGGGTGTGTACTCTTACTGAAGGGTACAGATGTGGCACCCAAAGAAGATGGCTGGGAGACAGGAGAGGGGCTGGAGGGGCCCTCGGGGTGCTTCCTGGAGACCTGCAGGGATCAGCACCTGCAATTGCTCTGAAAAGCCACATCCAAGTGCCACATATGCCTGGTGACACAGATGCCCAGCAGTGACACTGGGATCTGTGGCAGCCAGGCATTGCCACATGGTGTGTCTCCATGGGAGAAGAGGCAGCCGGATGAAGGATGGGTGAAGGGCAGAGCTGTATGGGAGCTGGGACATCTCTCCACTGACCCGAACCCAAGAGTTTGATGGTTGGGTAAAGCTCAGTCCTGGAAGGAGAGCCACCAAGTCAGCTGAGGATAACTTCCAGTGAAACAAAAATAACAATCACTTTGCAGCTCTGATGAGGTGGCTTTAAACATGCCACGGCCATGAGGGAGGGTTACACAGGCTGCCTGAGGATCTGGCTCTGGGCTCTCTACTAAGAGGGTGTTTTGAGTAAACACAGACACATTGCCAGTTGAAATGTCAGAAGCCATCTGATCAGACACTCAAGCATCTTCCTTGGCATTTATGGCTAATCTGCTAATTAGCTGAGAAAAGCAGTCTCCTCCTTAGATGTAAGGGAGCAGCAGCTGGGAACAGCATGAAGATAAAACAGACTAACTCTGCCCCATCCCCAGGACTCACATCTGCTGGCACAGTAGACAGGTCCAAGCATTTCCCTGACTACCTCCAGGCAGTGGGGCAGGAAGCAGTGAGACCTCCAGAAGGGGAGGAAGGGGCCTGCAAGGCTGGCACAGTCCTGGCTCCACCGGGTGCTTGTTTGGATGCGAGGCAGGTGTCTGTGCGCCAGGCAGGCTGGTGGAGTCTTGTCTGGTTGCACGGGTAACGCACTGCACCCCTCCTGCTCCCCCTCGCTTTGGTAAAATCTCTTCTTTTGGTGCTCGTATTGTTACTCTTTAACTGACAGGGCGGAGTGCTGGGTCCAGCTGGAGCTCCCTGCACAAGCACACGGGAAGAGCACACAGGACAGGGAGTGCTCAGGACACGAGTGAGCTCTCTGAGGCGAGAGCTCAGCCTGTCACAGGAACAGCACTTCTCTCTGGCACAGAATTACTCACCAGACCTGTTCCAGGAGGGAAACTACTGCACAAGAAAAGATGATACATCCTTTGCCTCACTCAGCAGAGTTCCAGACAAGTCTTTTTGAGGATGCAGTTCCAGCCAGTTTAAAGGAGGGGAAAAAAATTAACAAAAAACTTCAGAGGAAAAAAAACCAGAACCTTGGTCTATTTTGGATGTGAAAGGAGGTTAATTATTGGATATTAACCTCCCCTTGGATCAGGGTCCATTTACAGTCACGAGAACACAGAGCAGCAGGAAGGCTGGAAGAGCAGAGCTTCAGCCAGCAGCTGCAACCCCATCACCAATGCTTACAGGGTGACCTCCAGTGGGATGAGTAAGACATGACAAATTTCCAAGTTACAAGAAGTTACATCTTTATTTTAAAACAATCTTTGTGCATTATCAAGGAGCAGAAAGGGGAAAGAACAGGATCCTTTGGAGCCTCCCACTACCACCACCCCAGAACAACTGCAGAGACACAGGATTTCAGGCTGGTTATGAATCGACTGCTGCCTGTTTGGAGGGAGAACCATGACTGCCAGCTCTGCTGAGCCAAGGAGCCACAAGCACATGATGCCAGAGCTGTATCCTGGCAGTCCTACATTCAAGGCCCTCAGCAGGCTCAGCAGGACTCTTCAGGCCCAGAAATGGCTGGCCCTGCCCTGTGCCCTGCTGTCTGTACACTCATGAGCCCAGGTGACGCGGGCAGCTGCCCGGGGATTCCACATCAGGTCCTGTCTCCCTTCTGTACTGGTCAGAGCAACCTGCACCTGGCATACAGACAGGTGTTTGTCCCACTGCCTGGGCTGCTGCATGCCCAGGCACCTGAAACCTCACTGGGCTAGCAGCCCTTCTCTGGGCTCACTGACAGCACACCAACAGTTCTTGCTCAAGAAGAGGCAATTCCCATCTTCCATGATCCCCTAAGGAGTACAGCCCGGCAGCCGCAGGCAAGGGAACTTGGCAAAACACATTTTCAGACAGCTATGATCGCACCCAGTTGTAACAGTCCGCTCCTCCTGCCCTCCCTTCACACCTCTGTGAGCCCCCGTGTTCAGCAGCAGCTGTGCAGCCACAGCCCTGGGCTGGTTTCCGCAGCTCCCCTGAACCACGCGCGGAGCTGCCGCCTCAGGGCCCTCCCGGCATTCCCCCGGTGGAGAGAGGGTGCTTCCCTGTGCTGGCAGCTCCCCGGCCTCCACCCTGCTTCCTCTTCATCTGGCCCTGCGATTCTGCTTTCAGTGTCTCAGTCCAGAAGGCATTAAAAGATCCTGGGGCCTGGTATCCCGGCTCCTGAGGATCCAGGGCATCTTTGCTCAGCAGGACGCATATGGCAGGAATGTTTCTCTTCACTGTCAAGGCATCGAGGCCTGCCTCAGGCACAATGGGTTCCCAGATCTCTTCGATCTGTTTGAAGAGCACTTTGGTGATCTGGTGCAGCTCCTTGAGCCTTCGTTTCATGATTTCCACACAGGTGATGGTCTTGCTGACGGCCTTGCCTGAGCCAGTGAAAAGAATCTGCCTCACTGAGTCCTGCTCCATCTTGCTCATGGCATAGCCCATCAGATTCCTAATTTTGCTCCCGTCCTTCACCTTCATTTCAATAATATCAGTGGGCAGGTCAGTGAAAGGAGGAGGACAAGGTTTCTCCACAATTTTGGTCTTCTTATAGTTCTCCATTCTGCAATGCTGAAAAGGAAAACAGACCCATGAACACCCAGCCCACTCTAACTGCTGCCCAAAGAAACTCTCACCACAGTCAGCTACAACCTTTCCTCTGAAGAGCACTCTGAGCTATCGGGGTTGGGAATCCTGGAAGGGCATAACCAAAAGATCAGCCCAGTCCTCATAAGGACATACCTACAATACGAATGTTACCACAGGGCAGCCTGAGCCTTGGCAGGCAGGTTGTGAAAAAAAACAGTGTTAGTGTTGTAGGCCTAAGCAGGGTGACATGAAAAACACTGTTGTATCTCAAGAGAAGACAGAACAAAAAGTGAGCTGGGGTGACTGAGAACAGAACTCGGGGATGCTGGCCACACCTGCACCAGAACATGCACAGGAAAAATTCAAGCACAGTTTACATGCAGCACCTCGTGTATAAATACAGGCTCGTGGGGACCTGGCCAGCCGAGCTGAGGATAAAACACTGCATGTCACAAGGGAAATGGCAAGCCAGGGGTTACAGAATAAAAAAAGTTTTCCTCGAGGGAAAGACAGAAAGGCCAGGCCTCACAGCTGCCGTCTCTGCCAAGGCAGATGCCATCCTGATCTAAGTCTGCGTGACCCTGTGCAGGGCACTCCACGTCCCCACCGCACAGCTCAAGGTGCTGAAGGTCGCAGCACTTTGTTACCCGCAGGCTCCTGAGTCCCGCTGCACCCAGACCCTTCACGCCGCACCACATCCTCCTCAGGGACACGGCAGCGCGGAGACCCCGCTCCGAACCCTGGGAGCACACGAGGCCCTCACCCCCACACGGCCGCCGCCGCCATCGGTGCCTGGGGCCCCGGGGGGAACCGGACCACCGCGGTGGGATGCGGGAATGCTGAGTGGGAGTCAGGGATGCCCCGGTGGGGCGGGGGGCGTGCGAAGGCCTCGCTCACCTGCGGCCGCCTCAGCGCGCCCTTCGACACAAGATGGCGACCGACGCCGGGAGCGCGCAAGCGCGAGGCGGATGGGCGGGGCTAGGCGCAGGGGACACGCCCCCACACCACGTGACTGGGAGAGCAGGTAGTGGGCGGGGCGATCGGCGGGCCCCGCTCCCAGCGGCACGTCCCGCTCTCCCGGCACCGGGCACACACACGGTGTCCCAGGGCGCGCCCGCCGAACGGCGTGCTTCAGCTCCCACCCTTACCTGAGCTCCTCAGGCAGCTGGAGGGAGCGCGGGTTTTCCGCAGGCCTGCAGCCTCACTGTGGTTTGACAGCCAGTGAGGCTGCTGATAAGAGAGAGCTCTGGGACCGGCGAGCTCTTCTGGAATTCCGGTGGGCATTCTGCCCGGCTCCTGCAGGACTCCCAGGTCACACTCAGCTGGGCAGTGTCTCACCAACCTGAAGGGTTTGAGACCCTTGCAAAAGCCTTGGAAACTCCATGCTACAGCCAGAGCAGGCAAGGCATGGCCTGTGCCCCTCTCTGGAAAGAGAAAGGGCCAGCACGGGCCTTAGATTGCAGCAGCCTCAGGAAAGCAGAGGCAGGATAAAGACAAAAGCTGCTGCCTTCTCGCAGCACAGAGATGGGAGAACAGCAAGGCAGAAAAGTTCTGTAAGACCAGATTCCCCTGGGCACAGACAACTCACATAAACAGGAAGAGTGTGGCGTTTCCCTGCCCTTGGCCCAAGGCTGCAAGGAATCACTGGCCATCTCCTGGAGGCTGCCAAGAGATCACTGCCTGGGGAAAAATCCCCAGTCTCTACCAGGAGCAGTCCCCACACCAAGGGAGAGACAGACAACCCAGTTAGCATTACAGGACTTTACTATGGCCCACACTAAACACAGAAATGGGGTTTTTAAATAAGTTTAAGCCGAGATGCATTTCAGAGAAGTGCAAGATTTGCAAACAGTGTCAGATTACGGAGCAGTGTGGCTTTGACTGGGGGCTGGCACAGCTCTGTACAGAGCTGGGTGCCCCAGGATCCTGCTGTGTCACTTCAGCATGCTCGCACCAAGCAGGAAGGAGCTGGGACCAGTAGGATGCAAGCTGTGCCACAGGGGCCCTGGGCACACCGCACTCCCAGCTCTGCCATCACTCTGCCACAGGTTTTGCTTGCTTGGCCGCTTCCAGACGTGTCAGGATTTCATTCCACTGCACAAACTGCTTGGAGAGAAGCAGGGTCTGGACATGACACTTAAGGAAAGTAATGTGGAAACTGCAAGGAAGAAACCCAGGTCAGAGCATCCTGACCGCACCATTACAGTCCTGGTTCCTTGGGAGAAGCCCAGGGCACTAGGTTGTTTTAAGTCTTCATGGATTCAATCCACCCAGTGGCTGAGCACAGCACCATACACCCAAGGGAGTCCAGGAGGCACTTGTGAACTCCACATACCACTGCCATGCAAGGGCTTTCTACACAGCTTCCCTACCCACTGTGGCTTTGGGATGTGCCTCGGCACTGGGATCCTACGCAGCCAGGACACAGGTGTCACCCCATCCAATAGGCTGTTAAACCCCAGGCTGGAGATGCAACAGGATCAGTCAGGAGAAGGGGTCGGTTCAGCTGCTCCAGGCCCACAGTTCAAAGGATACCATTTTGTTATAATCCTCAAGGAGTGTCTTGACACTGTCAGTGAGATCGTGACGCTTCTCCTGTGAAGAGGGGAGCCGCAGTGCGTGAGCAATAAATAAGGTGAACGACATTCCTCCCTTCCCAGTCCACGACAGCACGGCAGGAAACTCAAGCAAGGCCAGCACTGAGATCAGTGCTCAGGCCCTGGCTGTGGTGCTCACTGCAGCTGGACAAGTTTACACAATCAAAAGAAAAGTGACAAACACTGGTCCCATGAAGCAGCAAAGCCCCCAGCCTTGCACTGCTGCCCGCCTCTCCTCAGTATCCAGGTTGTCCTTGCCCCAGAACAGAAAGTCACAGCAAAATGCTGAAAGAGACCATTAGGAACTGCCCAGGCTACTCACTGCCAGCTCCAAGAGCGCTCATAAAGGGAGGAAAAGGGTGAAGGGACAAGGTGACAGTGTTAAAAACGTTCTAGAGAGTAGGACATTGGAGGAGTGCAATGCTTCACCTCAGTGTCTCAGTAAAAGGGGAATTCAAGATGGTTAAACCCACTGTCACTTACTACGTGTCACTGAAAGCTGTTTTGAACAGGGTTATGGTGGGCAAATTTCCAACTTGGACTCAGTTCCCAGAAATCCTGGCTCCTTTTCCCCCTTGGAGTACTTAAACTTCTTTAAGACCGTGGTGTGAAAATTCAGATTGCAAAAAACTGCCATAAATGAGCAATTCAAACAATTAAAAATGCTGGGTGTCAGTACAGCCACTTGCAAAAGGTTCCTAGGCCCTTCTAGTCAATACTGATAGGAATATTCACGGTACCTGCTGCTGTATGTGGATCTGTGAGAGCCGCTGCAGTTTGGCTGCATGGTCAGGAACCGCTGGAAGCACAGAGGAGAAATCAGTTTGGGTTGTTTTACAGCACATGGGAGTAGCTCCCAAAGTAAAACCCAGTCTTCCTCCATGAGCACAGCATGTCAGAACTCCACACACTGAGTGCAAGTGTCCCACACTATAGATAAAACTCACACAGGATTAAAAAAAAACTACTTAACTATCCTGCACATGGCACGAGCTCAGGGATGCCCGCAGCGAGGGCTACTCAAGAAATACACTGGAGTAAACCACCTGCCAGAAGAGAGATGTTCTGGATGTAACACAGCTCACAGGAAGGAATGACCTGCCAGGCTCCACCCTCTCTGCCACAGCTCTCTCTAGCCTGCTTCAGAAGCTACTCTATCACCTCCTTGACCTTGCAAGAGAGACTAGGGCAGCATGAGGCAGGAGCAGACCAAGTTTGTACTCAGTTTACTCTCACACCAATAAGCGGTCGTCTTCTCTAGCTGCAGGCCCAAGAGAACAGAAAGAAAGCAGGACAGGACACAGCTTAGCAGGTGGCATTTGCAGCTCCAGCTTGCAGAAGAACATGCATACCTTGGATACTGGTGCTGTCCAAGATAGGCTGGAGATTCTTCACCTGCTCCAGAAGGGCTGCACGGGCAGGAATAGCCTGTTCCTCTGGTTGTGGAGGGACAAGAAGCAACATCAGTAAACACAAAACACTGCTCTCGCTTTTCACTAATAGTGGTAATTTTTCCAGCTGATCTGTCTTTACAGAAAGGAGCTTGCTCATGGTTTTATTTACACCTTTGTGCTGCTCATCCCTGGGTCTTGATTACACCAATTTCATGCAGGAGAATTTCCACCAAGTTCTAATGATAGGACAAGGAGGGAACAAATTGAAAGAGGGGAAATTTAGGCTGGGTATTAGGAAGAAATTCTTTACTGTGAGGGTGGTGAGACACTGGCACAGGTTGCCCAGGAGGATGTGGATGCTCCATCCCTGGCAGTGTTCAAGGCCAGGTTGGACAGGGGTCTGAGCAACATGGGAGAGTTGGGGAGGGTGGATTGGGACTGGATGGCCCTTAAGTTCCCTTCCACCCCCTTAACATTCCATGATTCTATGGAATTCCATTCACAGATTATACTGGTCACAAGTTGATCAAATTCCTTGGGTCAAGAAAGGACAAGGACAGGGGATGTCAAAATACACCCAAATGTCTTCTATTTTTGTCCCAGCCTGGAGAATACTGGAAGTGGGGTGAGGAAACAATTCTAGCTCCAGCTTTTCTTAGCAGCCTTTGATTAATTTGGGGCTAAAGTGACTGATCAATACAGGAGAGATCAGAGCTGATAAAACTGCAGCGTGGCTGTGCACAAGGGAGCACCGAGGGTGACAGACATCCTTGTACAAACCATCTCTCTGATACCTCCAGAGGGTGTGCCGTGCCACATCTTCACAACTGAAGAAAAGAAATCCATCCCGACCCGTCTTAGGTAAAGGACTCTTTTTCTGCAGTGCTACAAAAGCCTCCTGTTTCCCCTCGTTTCATGCCATACCTGCCAAGATGAACTGCAGCTTCATAGTGTCTGGAACAGCCATCCTGTCAATGTACTGAGGGTCAAGGTATTTTATTACATCTTCAACTGGAGGGATAAACAGGTTTGGAGATGAAAAGTAGGGGAGATGTTATGGCATTCACAAGAGCAGCTTGCTCTCCCTCTGTGTATCAGATTACTTTGCAAACACTGCTTATTTAGCCACCTTTTTTTTTTTTTTCTTCCCCAGATTAATTAATTTCTATGTGACTTTGGAGCTCTGTGACCAAGAACTGACAAATGGCTCAAGCCAGGAAACACTGCTTTAGGGAAAACTGGAAATCTTGCTTTTTGCCCGGATAACAACTATCAAAGGTGAGTGAAATCTGCTTTCTCCCACCCTCAAGACAAAAGCAGCCAACAGCCCCCCATCTTGGTCCTTAAAATCACCCACAAATACATGGTTTATGCTTCTATACTGAGCAGCCACTGCAGACTTGGACCACAACAACCCTCCCTGCCCTTCCCGCGACAACACACAGCAAAACCTGGCCAACAGGCAGCTCTGCAGGATAACGTACCCCCCGGTTTGGAGGCAGCTCCCCAGTTCTGCCCACTGAGTGTGAACTTTATTGCTCCCACCACACACAGAGGCAGAGCTACTTCAGCATGCCCATGAAGTCCAAGTGTGCAGGAATTCATTTAAGAGGCTCACGCTCCAGGAGCCTTCAGAGGCTGCATTTCAGGCAAAGCAGATCCTGACATGGGCACTGACATGGGCAGATGGCAACTGAGCAAATAACAGGCTCCAGCCGCCCGTTTCCTACCCCTGACTGCTGAGCTGGAGGATCGCGAGCACAAAAACCTCTCCCAATTATTATTTCTGTGACAAACAAACTAAAATAAGCGCCCAAACCAAACAGGTGTGGGGAAGGTGCTTTTCTTAAGAGCAGCGAAACGGTTTCGAGCTCCCCCCTCCCGCCCTCTGCCATCCCTCCCGTTCCGCAAGAGCCGCTCACTTTTCTTAAACAGGATTTTGATCCTCTCCCTCTTGCCGGCGATATTGTTCAGCGCCACCTGCACCTTCACCAGCTCGTCTGCCACCTGCAGAGGCACAGAGGGAGAGGACGGGGCTGTCAGGCCCCGCCGGGCAGCAGCACCCCAGGCCCCGCCGGACCGCACCAAACGGCCCCCGGCCGCTCTCCGCAGCTCCCTCCCGGCACCTTTCGCGGCCCGCAGCCCCCGCCGCCGAGGCCGACGCGTTGCTCCAGCTCCTCCAGCCGCCACTGCAGCCGCCGCAGCTCCGCAGCGCCCGCCGCCATCTTCGTGCCGGGCGGAAGCGGCCGCGCCTCACTTCCGGCGCGCCCCGGCGGTTGCCATGGCGGCGCGTTGCTAAGGACCGTGGTTGCCATGGGGACGGGAGGGGAGGGCGCGTCCGGCGGAGCGGAGCCCTCTCAGAGGATGCGGAGCGGTCGATGGCGATTTGCACTGCAGAGGGAGGCGTGCAGCCCTCCCGCCACCTGGGAGGGCAGTCGATGGCCGCTTCATTCCGGTGTGGTCCTCTAGGAAAGAGGCGCTCGGATGTATTAAAAGGAATTGATAGAGCGACCCATGTGGATGCAGGCCCTTTGAAATCCGGGAGGCTGCCGCCGGCTTTCCCCCAGACCTCTGTCTGCCCGCGTTCACCTTTCTGTTATCGACTGCCACAGGTGACACTCGCAAAGAAGAGAAGCACTAATTAATGGTGCAGCCAACCCCAGCCGCGCCGCTGCCTTCAGATGGCACTCACAATTACACGGATTTCTGACATGGGATAAAATTAATTCATAGTAGCAGCATCTGCCACAGAAAAAAATCCAGAGAGTTTCCCAGCTGCAGAGCAAAAAGTATCTGAGGGTGCATTAGGAAGACTGTGGCCAGCAGGTCAAGGGAGGTGATCCTGCCCCTCTACTCAGCCCTGGTGAGGGCACATCTGGAGCGCTCTGTCTCCTTCTGGGCTCCTCGGCACAAGGAAAACAAGGAGCTACTGGAGCGGGTCCAGCAGAGCCCACAAGAATGATGTGGGGTCTGGAGCATCTCTCTTCTGGGGAGAGACTGCTGGAGATGGGCTGTTCAGTCTGGAGAAAAGACTGAGGGGATCTCATGAATGCATATAAATAAATCAAAAGCTGGTGTCAGAGGGCATGGTGCCAGACTGTTTCCAGTGGTGCCCTGTGACAGGATGAGGAGCAATAAGTTAAATCAGAAGGAAGAACCTCATTATCTTGAGGATGGAGAGCACTGGAACAGCTGTGCAGGGAGGTTGTAGAGTCTCCTCTCTGGAGACATCCAAACCCCATCTGGATGTGTTCCTGTGTCACCTGCTCCAGGTGATCCTGTCTTGGCAAGGGGGTTGGACTGGATGACCTGCAGGGGTCCCTTCCAGTCCTGATGATTCTGTGATTCTGTGAATTTTCAAAGTGCATTCTGATGTCATTCTCTGTATCCCAGGGCTCAGTCCCATCATGTACAGATGATTCCAGCAGTACCGGGATGAATGTGGGCCTGGGTATTGCACCGCCATAGCCCAGGCACCAGGGAATGCCAAGTCAAGGTTCCAGGTCACTCTTTAGATAAAAACCATCTGCTAACAGCAGGTATTTTGCTAACATTGCTGATAATGTGTGCGGCATGGCTTTGGGGAACCCTCCCATTGCCCTTTGCTGAAAGTTAAACCTGCCGTACCCTGAAAAATCCTTGTCCTTGCAGGTACATTCCTACTGAGCACTGTACAGGCCTACCAGGATGCAGGAGGGAGCTTTGGGGTGGCCCAGTGCCTCATGCAGCCCTTATGCCCCACCAAATCACCTGCAGGAGCTGTGCAGAGCACTCAGACAGCAGGATAAGGCTGAGGCTTCGTGTGTGCTGCCTTTTCTTCCCAGGGATCGATAACTGGGATCTTCAGACGGTGAAGAGCTGAGCTTTGTTCCACAAAGGCAACAAATAGATACGGCTTCATTAGCAGAAGCACCCGGGGGCTGCAGAAGGGGCCAGGGGCTGCAGGGGGGCCAGGGGCTGTGCACACAGCTATGGTCTGTGCTTAGAGGGTACCAGCTCTACTGTGGCCTGGGCCCAAACACACAAATGCTTGTACTAGAGGGTCCCAGACCACCCAGTATCCTGAGCTGAGAAACTCAGGCGGTCCTGGGCCTCAAGCACTGGGGGGCTTTGGGACTGTCCCCATCTACCCTTTAGACTTCTGTCCAGTTTGCAAGCCTTGGAACATAGTTGCAGCTACAGCACTGATTGCCCACAGCCCAGCACATGGAGCCTGTTCTCTGCTCCTTGGGAATAGGAGCAGGCCTTTGACCATGTCCCCATCCCTGGAGCCTGCAGGGGCACACTGATTCAACCACTTGCCCTCAGCTCAGTGCTGAAGCTTGATTCAATGCTCCACCAGCTGGGCTGGATTGTCCCCTCATCCTCCACCTTCTCTCTCCTGCTCAATTACAGTCCCTGCAGGACATGGGGAAGCAGGCATCAATCACGGCTGGTTACTCAGGTGACAGCAGCTGTGTCCCCAAGCTCCCCAGGGAGCACGGAAACACACATCACCCTCTGTGCCTGGTAATGAGTGGGGATACGGGCCCGCATGTGCCCTGCCGGCTCCCTGGGGCTGCGGTGCTCGATGAACTGTGGCCAGCACTTCACGGCAGTGCAAAGGGACACAAGACCCCAATTAAGGCTGCATCAATCCCAGTCCAACACTGCTTGGTTCACTCACAAACAACCCCCCCGCTCACACCCCTTGTTCATGAACCTTCCTCCATTCCCAGTGGCCAGACCACAGGGGTGGACCCGCCAGACCACCGGTCCTCTGCAGGGGTTCTGTGTCAACCCCATGCCCTCAACACGTTTACATTGTGACACCCCACCCTCCGTGTCACCCCCATGTCCCGAGGCTGGGTCTGGGGCGGGCAGCGTTGCTGCAGCACCCTGGACAGAGACACCACTCCCCGGGTGGGCTCAGGGGTCCGGGTTGGGGGTGTTCCCTTGCCCTGGGAATCTGCGCTGGGGATGTCAGCCGGAGTCTGGGTTGTGGCTGTCCCCGAGGGGCTGGGGCTGTTCCCAGAGGACTAGGAGCTGTCCTCGAGGGGCTGAGTTGGGGCTGTCCCCGAGAAGCTGTGTGTCCCCGGGGGTCTGAGTCTGGCATCAGGGGGGGACTCAAACAGGAGTTTCTGTCCCCTTGGGTGCCAGGGACCTATCTTCGTGGCTGCATCTAGCCGGAGTGTCTGTCCCCATAGAAGTCCCCTGTGCCTCTTCAAATGTAGAGGTGGCTGCACATGCATGGAAGTCCATGTGTGAGTGTGTGTGACAGTCTGAGTGTGCATGCCATTGAGTTTGTACAAGGGAGCACAAGTGACCACCCACATATGCGTGTGCCTGCCAGCTCCACCACGGTCACCTGTGTCCTCTGTGGGCACTGCTCAGGTGCCAGGCTGGCGCATCACTGCTGGCATCTCACCAGGTCCAACCTGACAGCCCCATGGATATGGTCTCCGCAGCTCCAGTTTAATGTTTCCTTTCCTGGCACAGGGCAGCCTAATGGGATCCCCACCCATGGGTGAGCTGCCACTGAGGGCTCATGGGGGCAAGCCACACAGCCTGGCTGGCACAGCTGGAGTTTGTGCCCTGCTTGATCCAGCCCATGTCTGCGAGCTCTTGTAGGCATAGGGCACTTGTTTGCAACTCAGAGTTCCCAGAAGCTGAGCTGGAGGCAAGCATGAGTTGGGCTGTGAAACCTCTGGCACCACAGGTGTTACTCCAGGGTATCACAGGCTGTTGGTGTGTCCTGCACCTCCATCTGGGCCCCGGGGCTTGGTGGGTGGCACACAACCCTCAGCACCGTTTTGGTTCAGGAGTTAATTTCCTTTAATAGATACACAGAGTTGCGCGGCTGCGGTGGGAGTGCGGGGAGCAGGCCGGTGCCGCCGAGCCCCCCGCGCTGAGGTAGAGGTGAGCGTCGCTCCACGCTCACCTGCTTTGGCACCCTGGGGTACACGCGGGTGGAGGAGGCGCCTGCCCAGCTCCAACGAGGTAGTTCGGAGTACCCTCTGTCTCCCTGTCACCCATCTGGGGACCCTGGCACCTAACAGTCTTTGGTGGTGGGGGGGCTCTACTGGGCAACCCTGCCCTCCCTCCACCAACAAGCCCCACCCCGACATAAACCCCCAACCCCAGCCACACCCCAATAAGCTTCATCCCCACCATTCCCACCAATATCCCCATTATTTGCCCCCCCCAGGGTGATCCCCCTGAGCTGAGGACCTGGGGGGCTGAGATGCCACCACCCTGGGGGTGTCTCAGGGCAGGGACAGCAAGCCCAGGCAGCACAGGAGGACTGGGTAGGGGCGTCTGCAGTGGGTAGGGGGTGCAGTATATATATCGGGGCTGCAGTGTATAGGGGCTACAATTTACAGGGGCTGAGGCATATCGTGCCTGCAGTGTTTGCACGGAGGGTGTGCATGGAGAGGCAAAATGTGGGCACCAAGGGTGTGTGCAGCGGATATAGAGTATGCATTGAGGTGTGTACAGGGGCAGCAGTGCGTGCATTGAGGTGGGTCAGGGGCTGCAGGATGTAGGGGATGCAGCATGCAGGTCCTGGGGGTCCCCCAGGCATCAGGGCAGTAGGAGATGTATGGGAGGGTCACCTGGGGGTTGTGACGTGGTAAGGAACGTGTGTGTGTGTGTGTGTGTGTGTGTGTGTGTCTGTCAGATGGCACGCATGGGGATAAGAGATAAAAGGGCCCGTATGGGTGTTCACAGCCTTGCATGGACACAGCTCAGTATTGCAGCAAGAGGCACCTTTGGGTCCCCCATCCCACCCTGGTGGCCCAGTGGGTCCCACAGCTCAGACCCCCGACGCTGGGCACCCCCAGCTGCTTTCAGGGTGGGGGCACATCTGCCTTACAGTGAGGTGCTAGTGGGAGTGTGGCTTTGAGAGGAGGCTGGGAGCAAGGGGTTTGGGGCAGGCATGGGGTTTGGACGGGTTTGGGTGCTCCCTCCACCAGGTGCCAGGGTGGCTGAGGGCCGGTGGGCGAACAGGACACCTGTGGGACAAGAACAAGATGGTTAGGGCTAGCCCAGGGCTGGAGGATCAGCTCACCTGGTCCCCAGCACCCAGGCTGGGGAGTGTGGGACCAAGACTCATGGGGGCTTCAGCCCCCTCTCATCACCTGTGGTGTCTCCCCCAACCCAGTCATCCTTGCCTGCGTGGGGCAGCCTGTGGGGTGGCCCAGGGCCCATTTGGCTGGCAGCCTCACATGATGCTTAGCCCTGACCTTTCCTGTTCGTTAAATATTTAAGTTCTGAAGGCAAAGCCATTGATTTTAATTGTGGGATGTCTCAGCAGGACAGGCATGGATCTGGGGGGCATGGGATGGGCTGCTTAGCCAGGCTGGTGCACATTGGCTCCCCAAAGGATCCTCTGCTCCACCAAAGCACCCCAACATCTTTCCCTGCACAATACTCTGCAACCAGCCAATCCCCACACCCAGCCAGAGACTCTCTGGGCACACAAGCATAGGGGTGACCCCAAATCCAAGCCCTGCCTTCAGGACCCTGGGGTGTGGAATGACCCTAGATGCAGGGTCACTTCACAGCCAGAGTCTGTCCATCTGTCCATCTATTCACCCCCTACTTTAGCCCTTCATCGCTAGCACCTGCTTTGGGCCAATTTCCATCCTTGTCAACCCCCTCCTTCTCCTACCCCCTCTCCCCAAGCCCTGCCACTTCATTACGATGGATTTTATAGTAAAGACATCAGATTGAAGGAAGGACTTGCTGGCCAGGCAGTGGCTATAAGTTATTGGATTTCCCGGCCGCAATTACACGGGCCAAGCGGCCCTTCTATTTACCTGTGTAGACAACTCCATTTATTTCTATTGACATGTTGATACTGCTAATGCTGTTGGTGGACAGGTTCAATGCGGTCTCCTGTCTGTCATCTGGGGAAAGGAAATACCAATATGAGTGTTAAGCGAAACAGAAACAAGAACCTGTCCGAGACAGATAAGCCGGGATGCAGTCCCTCTGGGCATCCATATTCCTCTCCAGTGGCTGCTGCTGCTCCCACCTTGTGTGCCAGGGAAAGGGATGACCAAGGCTGAGGTGCTGCATCTCTTTACCTCGGTTGGAGATCTTGATGTTCATGGGGAACTGGGAGGCCATGGCCAGGAGGTTATGCTGAAGCGCGTGTTGCACCAGCCGCTGCTGCTCCTCCGCTGTCAGGGCCACCTTCTTCTCTGGGGGCTCCCCTGTCTCCAGTTTCTCCCGCAGCTGCTCCAGCACCACTGCCTGTGAGGCAGCTGCTGCTTGGGCTGCTGTGAGATGGTGGGCAGCCAGTCCCACCGGGATAGCAATGCGTCCCGGCACTGATGCTGCCAGCATTCCGTCCTCTGCAGTGACCAAGACAGCTCAGTGGGTCCCTCATCACCACCCCACCTCACCATCCCCACTGGTGCCAATTCCATCCCACCAGCAATGGGGCACGGCAGGCCACCACTCCCAACACCTGGGCTTCGTCCTTCTCAAAAGCCAGGGAAAAACACTTGTTTTACTCCCTGAAAGGACTAAAAGAACAACATTGATCGTATTTTCCCCAAGCAAAAAGGGTAAGAGCAGACAGGGAAACATCCCTGCTGCTGGAGCAGTGTCCATCTCTGGGAAGATGGGATCCTCACCCACCTTTCTTAACGCTGTGCACTTGGCTGAGCTGGCCACAGCTGTGTGTGGAGATGCTAAGAGCTGGCAGAGGCATTTTGGGGGTGCCCAGCAGGGTTGGGGTGCTGGCTGGCGAGTAGTTGAAGAGTGCTGTGCCAAAAGTCTGCCTCCGCCCCTCCCGACGGTTGCTGTCGATGGCAGCTTGGAGCTCTCCGGGAGAGCTGAGCGCCTGCTTCTCACATTCGTAGGGATACAGGTACTTCATGTATCTGCACAGGGAGAGAGCCAGGAGGAGATCCACAGTTGTGCACCTCCCAGCCAGCCCTGTGCTGAGCAAAGAGCCCTTGGGAAGGAGCAGAGCCCTCCAACCACTTTTGTGGTACTCCATGTCAGACCCCATCCACGATTCTGGGGCATCTGAGACAGCAGGTATCCCAGGAGAGGTGTCCCCCACCTGCCATGCTGCCAGGCACTCACTGTGTGCGGAGGGTGAAGGCAGCGCTGGTGATGGAGGTAGGTAGGTTGAGGCCTTTGGTGATCTCCCGCCAGATCTTCTTGTTGATGACTTCGACCAGGCCACCCTTGTCTGTCACCAGCTGGTACAGTGTGTATAGGTCCAGAACTTGCTTGGCCATGATGGGGATGCGGTTCACTGGTGTTCCTTCCGGAGGCACACAGGAAACAGAAGGAGGTGTGGGAGGGTGTGGGGGGCTGCCCACAGGGGCACTTTGTACCTGGGATTACAGTCCCCACTCTCCCCCCACTGCCAGTGCACAATGGGAGTCTTATCTCTCCGTACCCAGGTGAGCACCCATGGGCACCGGGGGTGCAGGTAGGACCACAGGGTGCCTGGGAGAGGGGAACTGTGCCAAAAAGCAGGGGAGACCCCAGCATGCTGGCAGAGAGTCACCTTTGATGGAGCTGTCAGTGAGGCTGGGTAGGCTCACATCTGGGATATGGAGCCTCAGTGGGATGAGCAAAGTACCCCCTCCAGACACCCTTAGATAAAGTTGTCTCCCTACAATTCTCAGAGCTATCTGTACAGCACCAAGCTACGAAATCTCTCAGAGCATCCTCGAATGATTCACTCTGTAATGCTCTTTCAGAGCCCCATAAAGAGAGACTCCATCTACACTTTAAAAAGAGACCCATCCCTTTCTGAAGAGGGATGACCCCCACAACCCTTCTAGGAGGGCTCACCCTACCATCTCTCTATGGAGAGGTTTTCTCTTCCAGCTCCAGACTCTTCCAAAGAGTTCCTGAAAAACCTCTTAACCCTACAGATGGCCCCAGAAGTTTACTCTGCTTAAAGGACTTTAGTGTCCTGCTTCAAGAAACATGACCCCAAATCCTCTTCAACTGCTCTCAGCAGAGACCCTGACCCCTAGTGCACCACCATCACCCTCCTCTATGAGGCTATGGGGCAAGGGAACATGGGTTTACCAGGGTTCTGTGAGCCCAATATAGATCAGCATGGTCTCCACAGCTACTGAGTCTGGCTAAAAAACTCTCCCCACTTTTTCAACACCCCCAAATAACCTTACAGCCTTGCTGTGCTCCATGCCTCCTTGGGATGATGGTCTGGGCACTCGCTGGAAGCTGGGCAGAGAAGGGACAAGCATCACATCCCATCCCACCCTGTCCCGTCCTGTGCCATTCCACCCCATATTTATTCCTCCTGCAAGGTGGCAGGGCCCAGGCAGTATTGGAAAGCCATCCATTTGGCCAAGGGAGGCTGTCACGACTGTGCTTCGCCCCTCAAACAAAACCGTCATTCACTGCCATCCTCCAGCATCCCTAATTTATGGCCCTGATATTGGCTTGGCTTCTTCACATAAGCCTGAAAAATGAGCTCTTTTTATTCTTTTACTGAGTTCATTTAACTTTTTTTTTTTGTGTGTGTCTGTGTTGTTCACCAGATCGGGAAGGGGGAGAGGAGTTTATCCTCCTGGGAGAAAGGCAGAGATATTGACTTGACATCTGCTGTCAGCGGTTCACTAGCCCTGCTCGGGACTGCTGGCACAAGACCTGTCACCTCAGGGGGGCCAGTTTGAGGGCTCTTCCTCACCCCCAAACAATGAGTTCTCAGGGTCTCAGCCTCCAGCCAATGGCCCATGGATCTCTTCTCTCCTCTCCTCTCCTCTCCTCTCCTCTCCTCTCCTCTCCTCTCCTCTCCTCTCCTCTCCTCTCCTCTCCTCTCCTCTCCTCTCCTCTCCTCTCCTCTCCTCTCCTCTCCTCTCCTCTCCTCTCCTCTCCTCTCCTCTCCTCTCCTCTCCTCTCCTCTCCTCTCCTCTCCTCTCCATCCTTGGTGGCTTACGAAAGTGCCTCGCCATTAATCTCAGGGCTGTGCAGGCTGCGTGGCCGATGCCTGTCCCACTGACAAAGGCACCTGTCTGCATCCACACAGAGTGATGGCCCCAGCCCCAGCTAGGGCGAAGGGCACAAAAGCCCAGGGAGGTGATGCAGCCATTGTGGTGCTGCAATTAGTGCCTTGATTGATTAATAGCCCTGTGTTATCAGCAGGGCACTCAGCTTGGTGGTGAAATGGAGGGGGGAGCCTGCAGAGCCCAGTAAGCAAATGCAGAAAAAGCCCCCTTCTGTCCCTGATTACTGCCTTTGAGGTGCCACAGAAGTTGGGGCATGGCCATGAGCTGGCCCACTGCCTGTACCCTGTATCTGATGGTGGTGGTTGTATCGCCTCCATGAGTCTCCAGGGCCAGCTGTGCCCTTGTGCCATGGGGTGGCCTCAGAAGGTCTGCCCCCGAACCCATTTTTCAGCCCTACAAATTTTCCACCCTGCTGACAAATGTCAGCGCTGATACTGCCCTGACAGACAGCAGGCGGGATGCAGTCCCTTTCAGCAGGGCTCACTCTGTGGACATCAACCCCTCCTGGAGACCTTGGGGACACAGACTGGGTGTCACAGTCCCCTGCCCATGCACCTCTGGGTGCCCCAGCTGCACCTGCAGTGGTTCTCAGGTACTGCTTCTTACCCAGCTCTTGATAACCCCTGGGATGTTGTCCTTGCCCCTCAGCCCTTCTGTCCTCTTTCTCTTTGGTACCCCAGTCCAAAATCCCTGTCTCCTCCAAAAGGTTCATGCAGACCAATCCCTGTGCACCTGCACCTGTGCACCCATGCCCTGCCTGCCCTCACCAGAGGGATAGCACCCACTTGGAGGGGAGGCAGGACAGAAGGGCTGGAGGGCACAGGAGTGGGACATCCAGACACAGACGGATGTGGAGCAGCACTGTCAGGGAAGCATTAGGCTTCCTCCCTCCTCCCCACACCAGCAGGCACTTACTTAATTAGCCCCGGCCCCAATAGCGAGGGAGTTAATTAGCTCTGGAGAGAGAGATAATGAAGCTGCAGAACAGCCCATGAATCTTGTAGCTGATGGATGCTGGAGGGCCGAGGCAGTGCTGATGCTCCCACTCACTCCACACAGCTCTGCACCAGGGCCAGGGGGTACCCATGGGGAAGTACCCAGCCCATCTACAGCCTACAGCTGGCCCCAGTGTGAGTCCTGTGGCCACTCACCACACACTCATGACTGCAACAAGTTTGTGGTGTCCCAGCCCAGCCCAAAAGTCAATCTCTGCAGCCCCACAGTCAGGTGGGGACCCTCACCACCATTCCGATGGGCAGGGTGTGCAAGTGACTGCCCCCCTCTGCCCTCCCTCACCCCATGCACAGCCAGCCCCAAAGCTCCTACACCCCCCTCAGCCTTTCCCCGTTAATTAGCTCGGCATTAACCTCTGCCTGGGGTTTACTGGCTATCGAGTGGCTTGTTCATTAATCCACACACCAGCAAAAGGCTCTAATTAATACGGTCGGCCACACGCCCGCGCTTGGCAGCTTTTAATTGTCACAGGCCCCGGCCAGGGAGGGCGAAGGTTAAAACATTTATCGAGTCCCTGGGAGCCGGCTCGGCTCCCCACGCCGATAGCAAAGATTTCCGATGAGGATGGGTTGGCTGGTGAGCCCTTAACCCCTGGGTGCCCGGTGCTGCCCGGATTGCTGGCCCCACTCCCGCAAATCATAGGCACCGCTGAGAGGCGCTGATGGTGGGCATTGTCACCAGGTGCTGCTAACAGGGAGCCTGAAAGGGCACTGCCAAGAGCATTCCCACCGGGCATCCCTAAAACGTCCTGAAAACTGCTAATGGGCATCATTAACGGGTGTTGCTAATGCTTGTCACCAAGGGGTATGTTAATGGACATCCCCACCAGGTGTGGGCATCCCTGCTAGGCATTGCTAATGGGCATGGGATATCCAGGATATCTGCATGGACAGCTGCCCCAGCTTGGGGTTACAGGGGAGAGCCAGGGGGAGCACCACAGGAGCTGCCTGAGGGATTAGCAGAGACCCGGAGCAGCTCAGAGCCTGAGAGCAACACACCATGAGCTCCCCACCAGCAGCTGAGGCAGGGATGGCAGTGACACCCACCCAGCCACCCACCTTTACCTCTCTTCTGCATGAAGCCAAAGAGGTCATCCAGGAACTCCTTTCGTTTCGGGTCCTCATCCAGTTCATAGAGCTGGAGGCAGGAGAGGAGAGAGAGGGGTCAGTGCTTCCAGCACATGCAGGTGAGAATGGGGAGGGGAGCAGTGCCTGGGGCTGAACACTGCCTAGAAGCTGGCAGTGCTAGAAGCTGGCATCACCCCTGGCCCCACCTGCCTGCTCTGCCAGCAACAAGAGGCTCTCTGTGCACCACTAAGAGAATCCCCTGACACACCCTCTGCCTGGGTGTAGGTTCTCCTTGTTCCACGGGTCTGACATGGGCTCCCCACAGACCACAATTTTGAATCTTTACTGCAGAGATGCTGGGTCTGTGCCGCAGTTTGTCCTGCCCCTCGCCCTCTTAGATGCAAGAATCACAGCCCAGAGGCATCAGCAAAACCCAAGCCCCAGACAGGACCCCGGGATCAGGATGCTCAGCTCTGCTCTGCCACTGCCAAATGTTGCTGTTCCCCAAGTCCCAGCATGGGATCAGCATCCTCATCAGCCCTCATCCCTCACAGGGACACAGGCCCATCTGAACAGTGGGGGATGATCCCATCCCGGGGAAGGAAAAGTTGGTTCGATCATAGCACAGGGTACCATCAAGGGAGCTGCAAGTGCCGGGGCTGCCAGGTGCACAGGATTGCACAGACACAAACATGTGGCTGTGAGGATACTTATGTGTGCTCGAGGGTCTGGACACATGGACACAGCCTGAGCTGAGGGACAGCACTGGGGAGGTGAGTGCAGCCCCTACACCAGGGACACCAAGTGCCGGCTCCGAGTGAAGGTCCGGGCTCGCCTGATTCCAGCACAGCGCCTGAGTGACCATGACAAATTGGAGCCTGCCAGATCGATGGCCCAGCAGTAAAAGTCAGAGCACATGAAGGAAAAATTAGCACCAATCGAAGACACTATAGACACCAATTCCTCCCAGCAAGCCCGGCAAGAATTTAAAGCCATTGAAAAGAAACAAAACTCAGCAGTCCAGAATGGATTTCCAAAACGTATACAAAGAAATGCAACCTGGAAAACAAAGTCAGGCACAAAATAGAGTCGTTTAAAACACAATTGTGCTGGGAAAGGCCGTTAAAAAACAATAGAAAGGGAGCATACCCCCCACTCCACACAGAACATCATTCACCAGACAGATAAAGGGAGCTGTGCTTAAGGGTCGTCAGGCTGCAGGCACTCGGGGATGTGGGGATGGGGGTGGATGCCATGGGGACACATGAATGCAGAGATACGGGAATGTAGGGATGTGGGGCTTCAGGGAGTCGGGGGACACGGAGTTGAGGTGATGCAGGGATGCAATGGGGACACAAGAATACAGGGACATGAGAATGTAGGGATGTGGGGTGTAAAGACTTTGGAGGACATGGAGATGTGGGGATGTAGGGATGGGGAAATGTAGGGACCTACAGGGATGCGAGGATATTTCTAGAGACCCCACGGTTCCCACCACTGCACAGACACACCCAACACAGTCCCTTGTCTAACTCAGGTGCCAGCTGCCTGTCCCTTGTCAGAGACAGATCGGTGCAAACTGCCTGTCCCTAACTTTGTCTAGGGGTACAACTGCCAGACTCTCACCCTACCCACAGGTGCTGACTGCCTGGCTCCATGGAGATCCCTCTGCACTGCTTCCCTGCTCTCTGGACCCCACTTACGTAACCCTTCCTTGCAGCTGGGTGCTCTTGGAGCGCCCTGACCCCTGAGTGCCAGTATTGTGTCCCTCTCCACCGCAGGGTTCCCTGCCTCGCTCTGTGCCCCCTCCCCATCGCCTGCTCTTTTCCAGGACGTCCCAGAGCCATTGATTACAGTAACTAGGTCAGGCTCTGAGCAGAGCACCAGGAGGCTGCTTTGATTTCTGCCCCAGGAAGGCTGTGTCAGCCAGGCTTTGCCTGCATTTTCCTGCCGGTCCCTGCCTCTGGAAGGCCTCCACACCAAGTGCTTTGATATCCCCTGACATCTGGCTTGTCAAGGCGGTGGCAAACCCCCAGAATTGGCAACTACCACTCATCCCCCTGCAAGATGAGGCCATGGCCTTCCCGAGGGTCACCTAGTGGATGGGCTTCAGCACCCACACACCTCTGCCCTGGGTGCCACTCGAGTTTCTCCTCCCATGGATGCAGGCAGGATCCCACCTAGAGCGGGCTGCTACTGACTCCAGCCCCCAAAACAGGTGTGACCTTCAAGGGTCAGGTTCTATTTTTCCACTGTTTATTAACCTCTAACCTTTTATCTGTGGGGCACTGAGATGCAAAAACACATTACATCAAACAGGGAGCAAAGGTCAGCTTTTAAGTGGAGATGAGAGCGGAGCTGAGTAACTGGCGACAAGCCGGCACAGCCCTTGGGTACGCCTGGGATGCACGGGGTGTTCCATGAGATTTGGGGATGACCAGGCTGGAGAAGAGATCTTCTGGGTCACACAAAGTCACTGTGCAGGGACATATGCCTCACCTGGGTGTACATATAACCCCACATGGGCTGCCACAGTCCCACGTGGGGGTGCACAAGCCCATGCGAGCATATACAACCCTACACAGGCATGCACAACAGGCCAAGGCTTGCACAACCCTACAGACATGCACATCCTTGTGTGGGTCCACGCAACCCCACAGGAGCGTGCACAGCCCCTCGTGGGCATTGCACAGCTCTACATAAGCATAGGCACAACTCTGAACAGGGACACAGATCCCCTCTAGTGCCACACAGAAGGTGGAATAGGCATGTACAATCCTGTACAACCTTGCATTAGTGTGCACAGCCCCACAGGGACACGCAGAACATCACAGGAGCGTGCACAAGCCTGTGATGCACAGGCACACACAACCCACAGGGGCACAAATCCCTACACAGACACACACAACCACATCTGGATGTGCACAGCCTTCCACAGGCATGTACAACAGTCTGGTGTGTGCCCAGACTTCCATGGGCACACAGCAGAACTGCAGGAGCATCCACAACCCCATACATACATCATGGGCACGCACTCCAAATGTGTGTGCACAGCCCCAGATGGAACATGCACATCGCTGTATGTGCACCCACAACCCAAGACTGGAACACACAACACCAGATATACATACACAACTCTGGACAGGCACTCACAACCCCAGAGGGGCATGTACAACACCAGAATGGAACACACAACTCTAGACAGGCATGCACAACCCTGACAGGCACACACAAATCCCAGCTGGGCATGCACAGCCCTAAATGGGCAGAGCCCCATACATGCATGCACAACCCCAAACAGACATGCACAACCCCACATATCCACACACAAACCCTGTACGTGCATCCTCAACCCCAGATGGGCACAGAGAGCCCCAAACAGGATCACAGAACTCCAGAAGGGGATGTACCATCCCACACATGCATGCACAACCCCAGACAGGCATTCCACATGGATGGAAACCCCTGACCCCGCAGGGCACATGCTGCCCCAGAGCATCCCCCCGGCCATGTGCCTTGGAACAGTGGTCTGAGTCTTGCCCAGGGGCAGTTGTGCAACACAACCAGCAGCTCCTGCTTGTGGTGACCTATGAGCAAGGACCCTTTTAATCGTGTTTGTATTGATATAATTAGTAACTCATTTAACGCCATCGATGTAACTATATTCCTCTATAAATGGAAGTATTAAACTGTCAAGCCCTGGGATCAATATCCCGCCGGTGTGCAGCGCAGCCTTGCTCTGCCGGCTTCGGGGACGTGTCCATGCTTGGCCACCCCAGTGGCCTTGGAACCCCAGCAGCACCCCACCTCCACCTGGCACTGCTGGCCTGGGTGCTTGTGCAGGGCTTGTTCAGTCTGACCTCATCCCACACCCCATGCTGGGTCCAGTTCTGGGACCTGCTCCTTCCTGTCATCCCATTGTCATGGCGACATCTATATTCCTTAAGGGATGGGGATAACGGGGCTTGTCAAGCAGGTTAAAGGTCAGTGGGTCGAACATGGTTTATTAACAGGACGTGAATAGGCCTTGTGCTTCCTCCTCCTCCTCCTCCCCACGATTAAGTAACATTGTTAGCACCATTCATTCACTCGGAGCATGACTTTCCCGAAGCCAGGAGGGCTTCTAGAGATGAAGCTTGGGTCCCTGAGACCCCTTAGCCTAGCTGACACAGGAAGGATGTGATAAGGTGCTAAGCTACCCACAAGGCACTTCAGCTTTCCTGGTCTGGTGAGTCCCCACACAGTCCCCCCTGGGCCCTGCTGCCAAGAGAAGTGATCTCAGTGGGACCCTCACACTCCCCACTCAGCTGCCACCTCCTGCTGGCAGTGAGGGCTCAGATCAGCAGCCAGTATTTAATCCACTTAATATGAGCCGTATCGATCCTAGACCCTGCTCAGCTCCCCCCAACCATGCAAACCCCCCAACCCTCAGCTGCTTAATATCCACCCCATTGATTAGCCACACTGCTAATTTTTCCATCTGGCCACTGTTCACGCAGCGCGCCCAGGTAATGCTCACCTCCCTGCACCCCCCAGCCACACACCACGGGTGGCTGACTGCTGATGCACTGTTTTGGAGTCACTGCACCTCTCTGGAGCTCGACTGTTGCCTCTGAGATCCTTCCTGACAAAGATGGTTGGTGCACAACCAAGCACTAGACACTGGTGTGTCTTCCCCTGTGCCATGCTGGCATGCCTCAGTTTACCCTGCAGATAATCACAGGATCTGGCCATTCCCAGTTGAGGCACAGCCCTGAGCACACTGGGGTTCAGGGATACCAACAGTATCCACAGTTAGAGTCTTCCCTACCATGGGGCACACACAACAAACTAAGGGTTTGCAGGACCCTCCCCCCATCCCCATTGCCAGAGCTGGGGGGCAGTTCACTCCCCGCCAGGCACAAACCACCCCCTGACCTTGCAAGCCACCACTTGCCTCTTCCACCAGTTGTTAATAAGTTAATGGTTATGGGACAGCTTTGCCAGGACGGCCGGCTGTATTCGAAGGCAGTGCTGGCTTGCGGGGAGACACTGCTCCCCTGACCCCACAGCCCTGAGCGGGGCGGGGTGCTCACTCATCCCAACACCACCAACCTCAGCAGTCACCCCACTAGTGTGGCCGGACACCTGTGTCTGGTGACCTCTCCCAGCGCTGTGCTTCCCCCTCAAAGCCTTTCATCATGCTTAATATTTAACGGCGCTTTATAGAGCAGGCAGGTTTAATCAGCGCTGATAATGCGGCAGATCCGGCAGGTCATTAAAACCGCCTTCCCGCTGCAGCCGCTCCCGGGAGGGCTGCCTGCTGCAAACATTAACCCGGCCCCGCGCAAGGTTGGCTGGCAAGCACTGGCCTTGGGACGGCAGCCCCCCACCCACAGCCTGGCCCTGGCGTGACGCGGGGCGCTCACAGGGTCCCCAGCCTTCTGCTTAACACACTTTGCAGGAGGGGAAACTGAGGCAGGGGGTGCTGGCATGGCTGCCCCACAGGCTGGAGCCAGAGGAAACACGGTGCCCATGGCTGTGTGGTGCTGCCATGGGCACCCTTCATGGCCCCTTGTCCCATCTGGGGGCTGCGGCACAGGAGAGGCGGTCCCAGCTCCTGGCGAACGCACGTCCCCCATGATCAGCCCCTTGTTACTCGTTCATGGCTGAGCAGGCAGGGAGTCAATGAGCGGATTTGTTCGGGTTAACTTCCCTGACCCAGCGGCGCTTGCTACGCCACTGCCTCCCCCTCCATCCTTGCTTTCCTCTCCATGTCTGCCTCCCCCTACATTCTTGTCCTCCCCCCCCGCCCCTGAAACCTCCATGGGTGACTGAAGTTGTGGGACACCCTTCCCCTTCAATCCCTTACTAGGTGACTGGAGACATGGCACCCTGTCCGTGATCAGCACCGCCCCAGGTGTCCCCAAGCCACACACACACCCACCCATGGCACTTGTATTGGTGAGCACACAGGACATGCTCTAGCACACATCGGATCTGTGCACGCACATACCTGCTGTGGGGCTGTGAGTACAGGGGCTGTGTGCATGCCTGGGATGTGCATGGGCTGTTCAATCCCCCTCTCCACCATGCACCACTGGCCCCATCCCCTTCCTGAAACTTCTCTGAAGGTACAATGTAGAAGGAAAGGTTGGTGGCAGCCCCAAACCACACCCTGTGAAAGCAACCCCAACCCCCGCCTCAGCTACTGGAAGAGCTGTGTGTCTGAGCATAAAGACAATCTGGACCTGGTTCTCTCTCATGCCCTCCCACAGACGTGGGATGTAAGCTCTAGATCCACGATGGAGAACACAGCCTCACCAACAGAGGCATCTCCAGTGGGTGCCCTGTGCCCCAGGGGACAGGCTTCCAGAGCCCCCATGTAGAGTCTGCTCACCCTCTGCACATTCATGCAAACTGCAGCTTGCTCTGCAGATGCACACACGTGTGCATGCTCTCCTTGTGCACCCTCACCCTGGACAAGCAGCCCCAGCAAGCACACTCACACAGCCCCTGTATGTGCTCCCGCTCTGCACCGACCCTGTCCACACTTAGGCATCCCTACACACACTCTTCACACACACACACACAATCCTTCCATCCATCCATCCATCCATCCATCCATCCATCCATCCGTCCGTCCGTCCGTCCGTCCGTCCATCCATCCATCCATCCAGCCATCCATCCATCCCCTTGAGTCCAGAGTCCACCACCTCAGATCCAACCTCCCTGCTGCAGCCCTGCCCAGCTGGCTGGCAGCACAGGAAATTTACCACCATTATTAACCCAATTAGTTGATTATTGGAGGCCCAAGTTGATGAGGGAGTGCATCCTCCCCAAAGACCCAACGGGCATCTGATTTCAGGGAGGGAGCTGGGGAGGGGGCTGGAAGCAGTCTCAGTGTGAGCTCCTGACAGTGCTCCTCTCCCCTCCACAGTGAGGGTATTCTCACGCCCTCAACTAGTTTTTACACCTCCTCTTTGGAGCCCCATTCCCAAACCCTTTGGACCCTGTCTGGAAGATTGTGTTGTGGCAGCTTCTGAGGCTCTGAGCATCCCACAGACTCCAGTGGGGCCAGGAAATGCCCTGGGGGCAGCAATGGGAGCGGGTGACTGGCACCACCAGGATTACTCAGCACCGTGGGCTGGGCAAGAGGTAACCTTGGAGGGAGCTCAGCCCTCAAACCCTGCCTCAAGCACCCGTGGGTCCATGCAATTCCAAGACTGTGACACTGGTAAGGGCATGCAGATGCCTAAACACACTGGGACACCCCATGTGTGCCTGTACATGCACACGGGTGTGTTCAGACTCCTGTGGGCACAAACACACATACACATACAGTGCCATACACACACTACAGCCATATGGATCCACGCACACCTGCGTGCTCATACGGATCCATAAACACATTCCAGCACTCCCATGGGTTCACACACACACTGCATGCTCCTGTGGATCCATACAGACACACAGGGGCACTCATGTGGGTCCACATACACACATGTACCTCCATAGTTACATGTGCATTTATGCAGATGCACACACTCAGGTTGGTCTGTGGGCACACACACCCCCAGAACACCTCTGTCCTTCCAGCCACACCCCAGCAGCCCCCCTGTCATGTCCTGTGCTCTCCACTGCTGCTGGGTTGCCAGAGCTGTTGGAGCTCCAGGGACTGGCACATTGACCCTTGCTGCTAATGCCATCCCCCCACTGCAGGTGGCCCCAGATTAGGGGCACAGCTCTGCTCACAGGTTCACTGGAGAAAAGCCTCCAGGCAGACATGGACAGGGGCAAACACATTGTGTCCATTCGTCCCCATCCTGCCTCTGCAGTGTAACCAGAGACCCTTTAATTTAGCCCTGGGAGCCCTTGGTCCTGCCCTTAGGTTGAAGATGCGCTGACAGCGAGGAGGGGACTGCGGCATGGAGACCACTACCCCCTCCTCAGAGTCTTCCTCTTAAGCCATCTCCATTCCCTGAACATTCCTGACTCTATTTCCTCCATCCCCAGGGACAACACCACAGGAGAAAGCAATAGGGACAGAGGTAGGAGGGTGCACACCACTCATTTTAGGATGACCCTCTGTGGCACAAGGAGGTCTTTGTCTACAGGGGAACAAACACCTTCAGGCTCTCAGATGTGACTGCACACATTCACAGATGGCAAGCCCTCCCTAAACGCATGTTAAAGACAGGTGGGTGGGTGTAAGAGGCAACTCCTGGCATCAGGGACAGGCAAGGCAGGAGGAACAGCCACTCCAGGGTTAGGCTGAGGATAATGGCAAACAGCTGCTGGCAAAACCAGCCACCCTCAAATTAACCACTGAGGCTACCAGACACCCTGGAGTTCCTAAAGGGCTGGTTAGGGCTCACCCCCTGCAGCTGCTCCTGGGAAGGGAGGAAGAAGCTTCAGAGGATCCTGATACCCCCAGTCACAGATGGCTGTGAACATGCCAGAGGGGCCCTGTCATGGAGGGCATCCTCCTGCCAGCAAACACTCTGCTAACAGAGAGCTGGATGCAAAGCCCAGATGTTTGAATCCCTCCCACCCCAGGGAATGGAGAAGAAAGCCCCGGATTCTGGTGCTGTTTTTCTATCACTTGGAGGAAACCAGCACACCCATCCCTGTCTATATGCATGGTTTCCCTAGGGGGAAAGCTGAATTCATGGAGCTGAGCTTGGCACCAGAAATGCCAGGCTCTTACCTGTGCCCTCCAAGTCAAACATAATGCAGCACCACAGAATTAAAACCTGGAGGCATTCCAGCCCTTAGGGAAGCTGGGGTTCATGGCTAATGCATAATCACACCCCACTTGGTGCCCCCCACCTCTGGGCTGGGTCTTCCTGACAGCCCTGGGTGTGGAGACCTCCCAGACCTTTGCCCAGGTCTCTACCCATGTGTCCTTATCAATGTACATAAACCGGCGCCGGGGGCTGATGCAAGCGGCAGGGGTGAGGGGGTCTCTGAGCCTTGTAACATTACAGCAGCCCTCCCAGTCAGAGCAAAGGTCTCACCAGCCTCCGCTCCCTAAACCAGCACCTCAGGAAGCATATAAAACTACTCCATACATGTGGGATATTTCCCCAAAAAGCTCCTCTGTGCAAAGCAGCATTTGCTCATTAACCCTGTGGATTTAGCCACAAGCACCTCATCCTCTGCTCCCATTTTTAGCACTACTGCGCTCTGCGGAAGCCCTTCTCCGGCTGGTCCTGCACCAACCTCCCACCCCATCCCCATCAAGGCATCCTCCCCACTGGAGAGAGATGGGGAAGTCTCTCTCTGCCCACTTTCTGCCAATCAGCCTGGATTTGGTGGTCTCTGTTCACTTAGCTGTGCCCTCAGTCCAGGAGGATGAGAGCAGGGACAAGCCCTGAACCCCACCCTGGGTGACGGCATGATGGCTTGGGCAGTTTCGAGCAGGGACTCTGGTGGAAAATACAGTTCTGGCTACTACAGGGTCTCTCTCCAGGAGAGCTCCAGGACCCTCACAACCACACTGCCACTGCCCCAGCAGATTTCCAGCAGACACATGCTGGCACCCCACCTCCCCCACAGCATCACAGCCCAGCCCCTGGGAAATCTCCAAAAGCTGAAGCACAGCCACCCTCCCCACTGAGTCCCTGCAGAGAGTGGAGAACCTGTTCCCCAGGCTGGGTGAGCCACAGCCCTGCAGCCTTGGGAGGACCCAGCAGGGACATGTCCCTCCCAGGCAGGGGTATGTCCCCCGCCTGCATGATCTCAGGGGAGGGACAGGAGTGACAGCCACCCTGCAGACCCCAAAGCAAGTTGGCACCGCAGCCTGTTCCAAACTGCAGAAGGACATCCCGTTGTTCCCTGGGCTGGCTGGGACACACCACAAGGTGGGAAACACAGGTGTGGGTCTCTGGATGAGGGGTCCATCCTTTTTCCAATCAGGGCTGAAAAACCCCAGAGAGTAAACAAGGAACGAGCCAGCTCTCACCCTGGGAAGTGTGGTAGGATTTATCCTGCACCCCAACCTCTCCTGTCATCCCTCTCTCACTATTCACAACATTCCTGCCCTGCACAAGGAGAGCGGGCAGCTCCAGACAAGGGCAGGGCAGGAGGCTGAAGGACAAGAAATGCCGGGGATGCTTTCCTAGCCTCCCTGGGAGGGAGGAGCTGCTTCCCACCTCCCGGCTGACCCCGGGAACCGGACAGTCAGCCTTTTTCTGTGCAGCAGGGTGTAATGTAACACTTCCTGGATGAGCTGTTTGGTCTGTGCAGCTCACCCACCCTGGCCCTCCCCGGGCTGCTTCAAGGCAGTGTCAGCGCTGGCAGCATCACAGCCGGGGGGCATGTGCTGCCCGTGCCCTGCCTGCACCTCAACCTGCCGCCTTGTAGGCACGGGATGAGCCCTGGCCCCCCAAAATAACAACGTGTTGAGCAATTTGAAACAGAAAAGGCAGCAGCACTGCTGCCCCCACAGGAACCAAAAGTTGGGTCCCTGCTGCTATTCCCTTCCTCTCCTGCCAGAAATGGATGAGACCGAAGTGCCCTGGTCCTCCTGTCCCTGACCAGTGCTGTCCTAAAAAGCCATACGACAGCTGTATGGGGACATCTCTGTCTGTTCTATCCTCTCACCACATCTTCCCTGTTGCCCACTGTGCCTCCCTCTCCCCCACAAGGAAGCTGAGCACACGGGGAGCACAAATCTGCCCTCTCCATGCCCACACCCTTGCATGCAGAGGCACCCACTGTGTGCAAACGAGAGCTTGCACAACGCAGCTCAGATGAGATCCACCTGCATTAAATACGGGGAGACTTTTCTTCCATCCTTTACACGAGCTCCTGAAGCCCTTTCCCCATGTCCTCAGCTGCAAAAGGGTCTCCCCTACACCCACCAGGAATGAGGGAACAGGGTGTATGTGCTACTTCTTCCAGTACAAAGAAATCAGTGAGCTGCGTTGACCAACAGTAATGCACCCTGGCCCTTGCAGAGACACAAGAACTCAGCTCCATGTCTTGCCAGCTCCTTGGGGTGACCATACACCAGAGCCCTTGCCGTTTTTCATCTCTGCAAAACCCCCGTGGACAGGGGTCAGCCTGTTTTACGCATTATGGAAAGCACCAGGATGGAGCAGAGATCAGGCTGGCACAGGGAGATGCCCGGACACTGGACACTCTGTGCAGGGCCTGTGGACAGGCACAGGGGACACCGAGGAGGTGGGGTCATGAAGCAGGATTGAAATGGGGTTTGTAGCAGGGAGATGAGGAGCACATAGGATGATGATGATGCCTATAGGGTGGGACAGGGCTTAGGGACAGGGGCAGTGAAGAGCATTCAGGAGGTACCAATTTAGGGGAGGATGAGGTTTGGGGGCACGGGATAAATACTGGTGGGGTTTCATTTACTGTGGGATCGCAGTAATGTCTGGGGTTAATGGGTTTATGGGGGATGTCTACTCAGGTGGGTCTGGGCTGGGGCATGGTGTTGCCCATTTAGGGTGGGACGCAGACAGGGTTTGGGAGCAGTGGGGGGCAAAAGAGTTGTCCATTCAGGGAAAGCTGAAGCCGAGTTTGGGGACCATGGGGGAACACCGGGGATGCCTGCCGGGAGCAGCCGGTGCGGGGGCAGCGATGCCTCCTTACCTGCTTGAACTGCTCCTCGTAGGTCCATTCGTGGTGCTGTGGTGGCGGTGGGTCGCGGGGCTCCCCTTCTTCCTCCTCTTCCTCCTCCTCGTCTTCCTCCTCCTCCCCCGCAGCGGCGAGCGGCGGGCGCGGGCCGGAGGCCGGGCGGCGGCGGGGAGCGGCGGGCGGCGGCCCGGGGCCGGGGCCGGGCTCCACCGGGGGCCGTCGGGGAGCGCCGTCGGGGCCGCGGGCCAGGCGGGCCGCCTGCTGCCGCTGCAGGCTCTCCATCACCGCCGCCAAGCGCAGCCCCCCCGCCGCCCCCGGCCCCCGCGGCGGGGCGGCCGGCTGCGGGCACAGGGCACGGCCTCAGCGCTGCCGCCGGAGCCGGAGGAGGAGGAGGGAGGGGAGGAAGCATCCCCCACCCCACCCGCTCTCCCCGCCGCTCCCGAGGGCCTTGCCCAAAAGTTGCCCGCGGAACCGTCGCCGTGCCGGGCGCGGCTCCCGCCGCCGGAGGGGCTTCCTCCCCCGCCGGGACCACCCGGCACCCTGCCCCGGGGGGGACCCGGCCCTCCCGTACCACATCCCGGCTCCTCCGGAGGACGCCGTCCCCGCTCCTACTGGACACGGGTCCGACCCGAGGAGCCTCCTTCCTCCATCCCGCTGGGGACCCATGTCTTGGTGGGACTCCCGCCCCAGTTCCACTGGGAACCGCGTACTACCGAGGACCCCTTTCCTCCCCGGTCCCAACAGAGACATCCTCCCCGACGGGGAACCCTCTCCTACCGAGCCCCCCACCGCCCCGTCCCCGCCGGGGACCGTGTCCCGATCCCGCCGGAAGGTCTCACCGGGCGCCCTGTCCTCTCGGGACGCCCCTCCCGCTCCCACCGGGAACCCCGATCCCGGTCCCTCTCCAACGCGGGTGTCCCTACCCCGCTCCCGCCATGCACCCCGCGTCGCCGGGGCCCCTCCGGCCGCTCCGTCCCTCACCAGGGCGGGTTTGGCCGCCAGGCTGGGGTTTTCCACCATGCCGTCGGCTCCGAGCGCCGCCCGGGGCTCGCCCCGCCGTCCCGGGGGGCACGGCCGGCTGCTCCGCCCGGTCCCGGCCCCGGCCCGCCGCTCACATGGCACCGCGCCCGCCGATATTTCTTTTATTCCGCAGCAGATGAGGGTGGGTGGGATTTTTCCCTCTTTTCTTTCTTTCTCTCTTTCTTCTTTTTTTTTTTTTTTTTTTTTTTTTTTTTTTTTTTTTTTTTTTTTTTTGCAACAAGTGGCAGTCAGACAGCAACACCCCTCCCCGCTCCCATTTTCCCATTTGCTAGCGCACGTCTAGGGAGTCACCCGGGGAGGGCTGGGCTTACGGCAGCCCCGGGGGATCGCCCGGACCGGCCCGCCGAGAGCCAGCCCGCCGAGAGCCGGCCCGGAGCTGCTCTGCGCGGAGCCGCGGGAGGGAGCGGGACCGAGATGGCAGCGGGCTGGGAGACCCCCAGGCTGTGTCCATGTGTGGGTGCTGGTCAGGAGGAGTGCATGGGGGTGTGTACACATATGCAGGCTGTGCACACATAGACGTGTGAGGAGAAGGGAGTATTGAAGGAGGGAGGGTTGTGTGAGGGGTCTGTGCACACGTGTGTAAGAGGGTGCTGCACCCATCGCACGCCTTTTAGAGGGTCTGTCTGTGTGTGTGTAGTTACCTGTGTGTGCTGGGAGAAGGTGAATGTGTGTTCATTGCCTGCGTGGGTACAGTGGGATGGATGAGCCTCCCCCACACGTGTATGTGCAGGGTGTCTGAGCACCCCTGTGCCTGTGCACAGTGGGAGAAGTGAGTGCATTAAACGTGTGGGAGCCCTCACACACCAACGGGAGTGTGCCCGGTGTTCACGGGGTCTGTACGCCCTGGTAGTGCGTGTGGAGGACGTGTGTCCATCACCTGGAGCAGTAAGCATGCACACGCGTGTGCCAAGCCATGTGCACTGTCAGAGGGGCTGAGCACCCGCAGTGTGTGCACACACGTGTGTGTTTGCTCTTGGGGGCAATAATAAATGCTGTATATATGTCCATGGGGAACTTGGGAGTGTGTGCAATCTCTGTTGGGAGGGGTAGGAAGGGCAGGCGTGTGCACACGCGCTTTTTTGGGAGAGGTGGGTCTGTGTGCTCATGCTGCCAATCCATGTGCAGGTACAAAGAGGTGTGTGGGGCAAGATCCAAGTGCTGAACCCTGAGCTCCATCCTCAAGGGCTGGGGTATCACAGCAGTGTGACCCTCAGCCTGAGACTTTGAAGGGATCTTTGTGGCAGGTGCTGTGGGTGCCTGGCCCCTGGCTGAAGGGGTCAGATTATAATGTGGCCTAGATGCCCAAAGAGGCTTCCTGGCACAGATGGAACAAGGCCATGTGTCTCTGTCACTGGAGTGGCTCAATGCTCCTGGCTTGCCCTGTGTCCCTGCTTGCAGTGGGGTAAACTGTGGCAGCAGGGTATCATCAAGTGCATCTCCAGATGTCAGACAAGGATGTAAGATGAGGTGAGAGCACAGCACCTCTCTGCCTTGCAGACTGTTTGTTTCCTTACTCTCCCTCCACCTGCCCATCTGCCAGATTTTCCTGACTCCTTTCTCTATGGAGGAAACTTTGCCAGGAGGCAAAGCAGGCACCCACTCTTCCTTGGGCTTTTTTTGGCCAGGGCAGCTGCAAGATTTACATGGATGTCTGGGGAGCAGCATTACCCCACAACACTGGGACAGAAGGGAGAGTGGCTTTGATCCCATCCCACAGCCAGAACAGTTTGTCACTGAGACTTCCTACTGCTGCACTGGGTTTTGGTGGCATGGGATGACAGAAGGTTGGGTGGCAAGGGCTGATAGCTGTCCCCTCCATGGCCACCTGTGTGGAGGTGCCCCTGGCTGCAGAGGCCAGGGGCAGCCAGCATAAGCCAAGTCCTCCCTTTTCCTCGAAGCATTTTGAGGAAAAACAGTCACTGGCCATGCTGTTGCCAGGAGCTGACTTTGTTCACAAGCTCCATGGTCCAGCTCTGTCCCCTTCACCACTTCCCTCAGTGGGGAAAAGCTGCTGTTTCTGCGCTCTCCATTTTCCCTATGAACATCTCCTGAGAAACTAACCTGTGTCCTGCCATGGCTCTGGTGATTCTCAGGGTTCCTTAAGCTCCTGGCACCTCAGCAGCATTCCACACAGTGCACCCTGCTCACCAGGGAGGCTCTCCTGGAAAAATCAGACCATTCCCTGGGAGTGCAGGGCAGCTCCCGACCCTGCAGGGCCCCCAGGCGCTGTTTATCTTTGCACAGGAGATAAATTAGCTGTCGGCCATCCTATTTCAGGGCTGGACAGCTGTAGCTTGCACTGGCCCATCCCATCCCACTGCAGCAGAGGCAGGGACGTCCTGGTGCTTGCCAGCCCCCCTGAGTGTTAGTCAGTGTAGCACTCTTGTTGAAATGCCACTGAGAAGATGAGCCCTGGCCCTATTTCAGAAGGATCCACAGGGCCAGATGGCCCTCAGGATTCATTGCACAGGATCCCATACCGAATGGTTCCAGCTTCCCCTCCCAGTGCTGCTGCCTTGCACCCCACTGTGCTGCACCCTCTGCTCTGGGCTGTGCCTTATCCCCTACACAGTGAAAGCTGGGCTGGGTGGGGTGAGACAGACATGGTGACTTCTCCATTGCCCAACAGGAACCCAAGTGTTTGGGGAAGCTCCCCTTCTGCAAGGCAGAGGGGTTGGGGTGGTTGGGTCAGTTTAGCACCCAGGCCAGCTAGTGGCAACATCAAGATCTCCAGAGGGTGCAGTGTGTCCCATTGCCTTGGGCATGGCCTCCAAGGGACTTGTCCTACTCAGTTCCTCTCTAGAACCTCCACAGTGATAACAGCAGCTCTGGAGTTCTGCACGTGTGTCATGAAGTATGTCAGGCTCTCCTTGGGGCAAGCAAGAAGGACTGTGTCCCCTTTGCCCTGCTGCTCAGCATTTTGCACCAATGGGGTCTGGTGATGCTCCCAGCTGGAGAGAAATTCCCCAAATGGCTATTGACGGCTGCGACTGAGGCGGCACAGATAGATAGTGGAGGTATAGACGGGCACAGCAGACAGCGGAGCAGAGTGGGAGATACTTGGAGCAGAGACATACCGCAGGAGGAATCGAGAGATAGATCCTGCAGGCTCATCAATACCCACTGCATGTGGAGGGACAGCAAGATAAAGCAAGTTGCAGGGGGAAGGTGTTAGGAGGGCAGCGATCTGCATTTGTCCTGGTGACAGCTCTGGGGAGATGCCACTCATGGTTGCTTCAGCTGGGACTGGGGTAGAACCAAATTCAGGGTGCAGGTGCCCGTGGCTGACTCTTCTTTCCCATCTCCAGCCTCTCCATAAGGGTTTGGTGCCCTTTGAGGTGCCCTGGGGTCCCATCTGGCCTCTGGACACCAAAGGGTGCATATTTCCTGCACGTCCTGGTCATATCTTCTGTCTCTACAAGGAGTACCTGCTGCCTGTGGGCATTTTGAAGGATGCTGTGCCCCTGGGCAGCCAAGGGGGAAAGGGGCAAGCCCTGGCCCTGGCACAGAGGCTGTGCTGCAGCTGGGTGGTTGCAGATGAGCTTCCAACCTGTTCCCCAGTTTCTCCATGAGAACCAAATGATGGCAAAGCTGCAGGCAGCTGGGTCAGGCCAGCATAGACTTGGGAACAGATGAGGAGGCACAGGAAGAAGAGGCAGAGGCACCAACAGCCTGCAGAACTTGCTCTGTCCAGAACTCATCTCTTCTCTGCTGGTCATTGGAGACACCTGATTAAGAGGTTGCAACCATGAAAGGGATGCTTTTTGTGACCCTTTAATGAATGCCTGGCACTCAGTACTCAGTGCTGGGATGGGGACAACCCCTCCTGCTGCAGCAGAGCAGCCAGGGTTCCTGGGTCTAAGCCCAGCTCCACCCTGCTGGCATTTGCCTGAGCCACCCCATGCTATGTGGTTTCTCTGCTTGTCATGGTTTCTCTACTCATGCCAGCTGCGCTGGGAATGCTGAGGGAGGAACCCCCAGAGCAGCCTTTTGCATGGACAGGGCTGCTGGCCCTGCAGCCAGGCTGGGGGGGATCCCCCGCCCAGTGTGGAGTTATTGACACGGGTGCTACAGAAAACACTGCTGAGATTGTTCACACTAATGTTATTTAGCAGCAATATTTCCGTAATAAAAGAAATCAATGGGCAAGAGAAAAGACCTGTCCAGAGCTTTGATTTTCTTATTTTAATGGCATACTTATTTACTCCCACCAGCGTGCCCATCGGATTTTCATTACGCGGCCTTCGCTGTAAGTGGAGCAGTATTGATACGAGCTGCTGAGTTAGCGCCTTGCTGCACAGGCCAGCTCGGGTGGGATTGCTCGTGTTCCCCAACAGGGCCCTGCCAAACCTCTGGGAACACGCCTGGTGCGGGCCAGCGAGGCCTGGTAGCCCACAGGAACACATGTATGTGCTCACACAGAGGCTGCCTGTGTGCACACACACACACAAACACAGCCCGCCTGCCCATGAACACACAGGGGTGCACACCTGCTGCCATGTCCACTGCAGGCTGCGCACACACACGGGTGTGACACACGTGTCATCTGCTTGGGCACACACATACAGAGGCACAAAACTCTTCTGACTACACCCATGCACACATATCCTACGAAGACGTGCCCCAGCACTCACACACCTGCAGTTGCTCTGTATGGACAGATGCCTCTTTATAAATGTGTGAAAAATACCTGTTTATAAATGTGATGCCTGTTTAAAAATTTGATGCCATTTATAAATGTGTGCTAGCCCCACCTGTTGTACCCACACCCACCTGAAAACTATTCTACCTATATGCACACGAGAATTGTGCACACATAGGCGTGATGTGTCTGACAGCATGTGTGTGCACCTGTGTGTGTGTGTGCGCGTGCATGTGTGCAAACCCCTCAAAACCACCTGCTGTGTGTGGGTCCGACCATCCTCCGTGGGCCACAGACTCAGCAATGCCACTATTCCTCCAAAGGATGAAACCCCTTGAGCTCCGGGATTGCCCATGGAAGCAGGGACCGGCATCAGCCCAGGCCTTTGGTCACCAGTTACTGCAGTGGCGAGAGGAGTAACAGCACCATCTTCTGCCAATCCCCGGCAGCTGAGGCAGGGCTGATCCTGCCCAGCAACATACCCCCAGCTCCCAGGACCTTGAGTGGGATAATACCAGCTTCCCCGGGGACTCCCAGCTGTCAGCAGGACTGCTGCTGAGGCTGGAGCTGCCCTTCACTGTGGCAGGGCTCAGGGCTCAGCACGCTCCAGAGACTCATCGAGAAACCCAAGTATGTGGGATGAACAACTTTATTACTGGTATCTCCTTTCAGGTAGCAAATTAAGAACTAGCCCATGTGGAGGGCTGCTGGTCAGCAGAACAGGGACCGTCCAGGGAGCAGGAGAATCAACATGCTACAGGCCTGGGTGGCCAGGAACACACTCGTGTGTTTGGCAGCAGAATGGAGGTGAAAGCCCTCCACCAAGCAGTGAGCTCACACGGGTCTGACCACAGGGGTGCAAGCAGGGTGCACATCTGGGTTTGGTTGGAGGATCACAGCACTCTCTTGGCAGCCGGGATCCCATGCCGGGAGCCGAGTAGAGTGGCTGTTCCCTGGGGGGTCTCACAGTCAGGGAAAGCGTTTTGAGGGGCGAGATCCCATCCTGAGCTAGTACAGACATTTGGGCACTCGAGGACACTAAGTGCGTGCATAGCCAAGAGGCCACGCAGAACGGGGTCTCCATTAAGGCGACAGACGGTGGGTTTCCCCCTTGGGGGGCACTGCCTGGAGAGGCCTCTGGGGAAGTGACCCTCTTCCAGCCCCAGCCATCCCCGAGGGCAGATGACACACAGGGGAGCAGGGTGCCCTCCGGCACAGAAGCCAGGCATCCCCCCACTGACAGGGGTCTCAGTGCAGATCCTGTCCTGTGCCAGGGTGACACTGTGTGCTGCCAACCCACATCAGCAGGGATGGAGCCATGGGAGATGCTGCCAGCTGGACACAGCACTTTGCGCTGCCCGCAGTCCTGGCAGGCTGCCAGAGACATGGGAGACTTAGCAACCGACCTCTGCAATGGGTGCTCTGCTCTGGTCTACCCTGTGCACACTGTCCCGAGGGCAGCATCTGTCCCCTGATGTCTCAGGAGCTGAGGAAATCTTTCAGGACCCGGGGACAGGCAGCTCCAGCTTCTCTCCCCCTGCATGCTGAGGGCACACAGGGGTGTTTGTACACTGCAAAGCCACTCCAGCCCTGAGGGATGGAAAAGCAGGACGTGACTCCGATAGAAAGGAGGGACAGGCAGGTAGTAAAGAGAACTGATGTTCTGTGTTGCTGTGACCGCCAAGGTCCCTCAGTCCTGGCACCCTGTTGGCCTATGGGGAAAGGACAGAACAATTTGGGGAAGGCACAGGGGATCTCCTGCTGCCTCTGCTAGAACCTGGGCTCGGGGAGGAAGAGAAAACGGCTGGGATGAAAGGAGCCAACTGGGCTCAGCAGGGTGCCCTGGTGAGACAGGCTCAGCACCCAAAGGTGCTGAAGAAGGCATTTGCTTCCAGGAGCAGGCCCTTTGCGTAGACACGCAGGGTGTAGAAGAGGGTGACGAAGTCCTGAGTGCTGAAGAGGGTGTCAGCCAGGGCAAAGGTGAGTGTGGAGGGGATGAAGCCCCGGCCGTACTCCACCATCCAGGTGCCTGCACTCCACTGCACTGATGTGGCCTCTCCCGCCTGGTGCACGATGGTGTCGCCTGCCAAAACACACAACCAGCACAGCTCCCAGTGGCTGCCTCACATCATGCTCAAATGGGAGACACAGAGTTAGGGCTGCAGGGCTGAGCCTTCCAAGCCCAACCCAGCCTTGCTCCCTTTTCTCTTACTGCCACCCACTGAGATGCTGGGATGTGCCACTGGGGACCCAAACTGCTCTGTCCTGAGCTCTTGGCTTCTGTCAGCTCAAAGGAAGGGCCTCTACAACAGCAAGTGGCTGTGCCCCAAAGACATGGATTCAGCCCACAGGTCACCATACTGCTGCACTTACCTGGATAGTACATCTCACTTCTGGTGGTCCCCTCCTTCCATTGCCGGAATGTCCCCGAGATGATGGTGTCAGAAATATCTGCCCAGTAGCGACCTGTGGGACAACAGACAACACTGGGTCAGTGTTTCCCTGCCAGGGACAGCACAGGAACCCAGGTCTGAATTGTTCAGCAGGAGGGTCAGGATGGCAGCCCCACTGCCTCAATACACCAAGAAGTGCCAACGGCTCTGGTACCCTCACTGTCTCTGTGAAGAGCCATACACCACCAGCCAGGGCTGCTTGGTGTCCTTAAGCCCCATCATTTCCAACTTCTTTGGCATTTCTCCCTCCTGAAGCACTGGGAGATGAGATGTCTGCCATCGCCTGCCAGCGGGATGCGGAGAGTCCTGGCCACACAGCATGTCACAAACAGGGACCTGCAGATGCTGCAGGACACCATGGGAGCTGATCCCCTTGCAGGGAGTGTTTGGCCCGCATCATTCACCCCATACAAGTAGTGAAGCAGTGGGCTCCCTGTGCTGGGCACACCATGGCCAGCTGCACCTGAAAGAGTGGAGTAGAAATAGCTTGGAGAACTCCCCTGCCCAGCAGCCTGGTCCCCCTGCTTACCTGAGTGTCCCCCGGTGTCTATAGCTGTCCCGAAGAGCAGCACGTACTCGGTGAGCGAGGCATGGAGCAGGCACATGGAGCCCATCCACCCACCCGCATTCACAAACACCCACTGCAGGTCCTCGTCTGGCAGGATGTGGCCTGGGTGCTTCTTTCGCAGCTCCACAATGATCTTGGAGAAAGCCAGCTCATGGTCCAGCCCTGCAGCACCCAGGGTCACTGTAAGTCCCTGGCACAGAAAAAGCTCAGCCGACCAACCCCCTGAATCCCCTGCGCAGCCATAGGCTTTCAGCACAGCACACCCTTGGAGAGGTCTGCCTAGGGAAGATATCTCCTCTCTCCAGCACTCAGCTCCCGCTGACCCAGCTCCACCGCCTCCCTGGATGGTGATGGGGGATAAGCAGCACCGAGTGCTCCAGTCCTACAGCCCATCCCAGGTGCTGGGCAACACGGGAGATCTAAACAACGTGACAGTGCCCCTGTCCTGGTGACATGCAGCCTCGACCAAACTCCCTGGGCCCTGTGGCTCTCTTCTGAAGCCCCAGGCCTGACCCACCTGGGGCTTCAGCCCCAACCAGGTTGGATGATGCCGCTGCCCTGGTCCCCTTTGCTCCGGTCCCATCTTCTACCCCGCTTCCCCCGCATTCCCTGTTGCTATTCCCCGGTACCGATCGCCTTCCTCTCCCAGTCTTGCTGCCCAAGTTCAGCTCCCTGCCCCTCCCTGACCCCAGCTCCATTCCCCCCAGGATCCCGGCCCCCCTGTATCGGATTCTCCTCGGACCTTCACCCCCGCTACGGCTCCCCCTTCCAGCCCAGGCCGCCGCTCCCCTCCACGTCCCCGGCTCCTCTCTCCATCCCCAAGCCCTTGCCTCTCCCCATCCCCACCGCCAGCCCTCCCCGGCCCCGCTCCCCGCCGCCCCTCCGCGGCCCCACGGGCGGCGCGTACCCGCGTGGTGCCGGGCGAGCTGGGCGATCTCGGCGGGGGTGAACTCGTACCGCTTGGCCGCCAGCCACCCGCGCAGCCCCTGCAGCAGCAGCGCCAGCGCGCCCAGCGCCAGCCCGGCCCGCAGCGCCCGCCGCCCCCACGCCGCGCCCATGCCGCGCTCCGCCGCCCCTGGCACCGGGAGCGGGACCCAGGCCGGGACCGCCCCCGCCGCGGCCACGCCACGCACGGCCCGGGCGGCTGCGCCGGCGCGGCGGGGCGGGGCGGGAGGCTGGAAGGGGCCGATCCCGCCGGGTTTCCGGGAGTGGGGAGGCATGGAGCCGTCGCTGGCCGGGGCGGCCGAGGGAGGCGATCGCTTCCGCGCCAGCGGTACGGATGGGGTTGCCTTCATCCATGCTTCCCTTCAGACGCCCGGCGGAGCCCAGCACGACCCCGGGAAGCGGGAGCTGCGGCGACCTTCCCTGCCCAGAGCAGCGGGGCTCCCGGGCTGGGACAGGGAGGAAGGGGTGAAGCTGAGGGAGGGCGTAAAGCGGCGTGCAGACCGTCCTGCTTGCCCCTTGACGGGGCGTGGCGGGTGGGCTGCGTGTACCCCTGTTGCGGGGGGGTCCGCGCCTGACGGCCCGCTGCTCTCCCTCCCCGCAGAGCACCAGCACGTTCGGTACAACCCGCTGCGGGACGACTGGGTGCTGGTATCGGCCCACCGGGTAAAGCGCCCTTGGCAGGGTCAGCTTGAGAAGCCGCCCCCTGAGGATGTGCCCCGCTGGGACCCCAAGAACCCCCTCTGCCCTGGAGCCACCCGGGCCAACGGCGAGGTACCACCAGGGACACAGGGACCCGGGCTGCCCCTGCCACCCCCTCCTGCCTTCATACCATCTCTTGCCCCGGCAGGTGAACCCCAAGTACGAGGGTACTTTCGTCTTCCCAAATGACTTTCCCGCACTGCAGCCTGATGCTCCAGAGCCTGGTAACTTTGGGGAGCAGAGCAGGCTGCTGGAGACCCCCCAGCTTGGGTCCTAGGGTGGTCTGGAGAGGCTTGGGTTCTGCCTCAGCACCTTCTCCCTGCCCACTCTCTGTCCTTCCCCAGATGACAGTGATCACCCCTTGTTTCGAGCTGCCCCAGCCCGGGGTGTATGGTGAGTACCTACATGGCTCCAGCAGGTCTGGGACACATTTTGTTGAGAACCTGTAGAATGGTGCTGGGCTGGGCCTGCTCCTCTCATGCAGTACCTATTCTGTATACACTTGCTCAGTTTTGGGGTCATTCTGGGGGTTTTGGCCCTGTCCCTTGTCCCATGTCCCACTGCAGCCAGCAAAGCTGTGAGGGTCTCTGGAGACACCCGCAGTCGCAGCTAAGCATGTTTGCTCTACAGCAAGGTGATGTGTTTCCACCCCTGGTCGGACCTGACGCTGCCCCTCATGTCCCTGCCAGAGATCCGGGCTGTCATCGATGCGTGGGCAGAGCTGGCGACGGAACTGGGTGCTTCCTACCCCTGGGTGCAGGTGTGGGGCTGGTAGGGGCTGCTCTTTTGTGGGTGAAGGTGGGAGGCTGTCACTGGGTACTCTGGCAGTACTTGGGGTTGGGAGCATCCTAGTTGTGTGTGGGTCTATTGCTTTGTGCCCTTTGTCCCCTTTGTGCCCTTGGAGCCTTTTGTGCCTTGCTGACCCTTTCCAGTGGGTGTGAGGCTGTGTCCTCCTGAGGGTTGCTTTCCTGCTGTGCTGGGGACACCGTGACAGCCTGCAGCGGGGGCCCTGTGGCTGGGACCTGCTGGCTGCACCTCTTCCTCTTCTCGTAGATCTTCGAGAACAAGGGAGCGATGATGGGCTGCTCCAACCCGCACCCCCACTGCCAGGTGAGGCTGTCCCACCTGTGACCTGGCTAAATTACATGTCCCCGTGGTGACCCTACAGCAAACCCTGAGGGCAGATGTGAACGGCAGTCACCCTGCCTTGGTCCCAAAGCTTTTTACAGTGAGGATGCCCCTGTGTCTGTCCTGTCACCTTCCCGCTGGGGACTGTCCCTTGTGGCTGTCACATGCCAGACTCTCCACCTGGTGGCAGCAGGGATCTCCAGATGAGCAGCGTGACTAGGGGGTACCCCTGCCACTGAGGGGTACGAGCACCTCAGTCCTGTGCCCCCATGTCCCTCGCAGGTGTGGGCCAGCAGCTTCCTCCCAAACGAGGCACATCTGGAGGACCGGACCCAGCGCCAGCACCTGAGCCAGCACGGCGTGCCCATGCTGCTGGAGTACGCTGAGCAGGAGGCTCGCCGAAAGGTGAAGGCATGGATGTTGTCTGAATCCCCTCCCTGGGAGCTGGTTGTGTGCCAGGGTGTGCTCCCCAGCCCCCAGGAGCTGGGCCCTAAGAGTGCCCTGGGGCTTTGGGGGTTTGTATGTCCCCATCACTGCACCTGCCTGCAGTGCTACAGGCTGGGGACAGAGTGGCTGGGCAGTGGCCAGGCAGAAAGGGATGTGGGGGTGCTGGTTGGCAGCTGACTGAACATGAGCCAGCAGTGTGCCCAGGTGGCCAAGAAGGTCAAAGGCACCTGGCCTGTATCAGGAATAGTGTGGCCAGCAGGAGCAGGGAAGTCATTCTTCTCCTGTACTTGGCACTGGTGAGGCTCCACCATATATACTGTGTCCAGTTCAGGGCCCCCAGTTTAGGAAGGACGTTGAGATGCTCAAATTCATCTGGTCAAAGGCAGCAAGGCTGGTGAAAGATCTGGAACACAAGCCTTATGAAGAACAGCTGAGGGAGCCTGGGGTGTTTAACATGGAAAAAAAAAAGGCTTAGGGGAGGCCTTATCACCCTCTACAACTCCCTGAAAAGAGGTTTTAGTCAGCGGGGGGTTGGTCTTTCCTGCCAGGCAACCAGTGACAGGACAAGACGACAAGTCTTGGGCTGTGCCAGGGAAGTTTAGGCTAGACATTAGGGAAAAATTCTTCACTGAAAGAGTGTTTGGAATTGGAATGGGCTGCCCAGGGGGGTGGTGGAGTCAGAAAGACTGGTTGTGGCACTCAGGGCATTGGTTTAGTTGATAAGGTAGAGTTAGATCATAGGTTGGACTTGATAATCTCAAAAGTCTTTTCCAGCCTAGCTGATGCTGTGATTCTGTGCCCTGCAGGAACGGCTGGTGGTGGAAAATGCAGACTGGCTGGTCGTGGTGCCATACTGGGCTACCTGGCCCTACCAGACCCTGCTGCTGCCCCGCCGCCATGTCTGTCGCCTCCAGGACCTCAGTGACAGTGAGAAGGACAGTGAGTGGCGCTGAGCCTTGTTGTACCCCATCCTACATCCTTTGGGCTTGACCTTTGTTAGGAGGCGACTGTGCTGGTGCGGGAGGGCTTGTGTCCTTAGGGTGGGGGCTGCCGAGCTTAGCTGAGGAGGGGAATGGCACCTCTGTTTTGTTAAGATAAGAACTAGTTGTGTGGGCACAGCCAGCACTGCTGGTGGCACCCATGTCTTTTTGGGTTGATGAAGCACATGGTACTCCCTGCTTTGGTGGGAGCTTCTCCTGCTGCATTGCTCAGGCTCCCTGTGTGAATGGGGAGGGGTGGGAATTCCCAAATGCATCCCTCCTGCCTGTCACTGATGTCCACCCAGGGAGAGGTGCTTTGGGTGACCCCACTGCACACCTGGCAAGCTGCTGGCCAGCTCGGGGTGTGAATCACTCACTTTCCTGCAGGCCTGGCCTCCGTCATGCAGAGGCTGCTTATCAAGTATGACAATCTCTTCGAAGTCTCCTTCCCCTACTCCATGGGCTGGCATGGTGAGTGGCAGAGCTCTGCAATCCTCTCATCCACATCCCTGTCTCCTCCCTGTGGCTCATGCAGTGCCTCTACCCCCTGCAGGAGCCCCCACAGGCCCCTACCTGGAAGAGGACTGCAGGCACTGGCAGCTCCATGCTCACTACTACCCGCCGCTGCTGCGCTCTGCCACCGTCCGCAAGTTCATGGTGGGATATGAGATGCTGGCGCAGGCGCAGAGGGACCTCACCCCGGAGCAGGTGAGTGCAGCTCAGAGGGATTGGGGCACCCAGTGGGTTGTGTGTCAGGGCTGTCCCTGGGACCAGCCCCTGGCTGTCCCCTGTGCTGTGCCCTGCAGGCAGCCGAGCGCCTGAGGAGCCTCCCCGAGGTGCACTACAAGAAGAGGGCTGAGGAGGTGTGATGGGGAGCAGCAGAGCATCCAGTCCTCGGATGTGAGTGTGAGGGGCGTCTTATTGCTTCCCACCACTACCTGAAGGGAGGTCATAGCCAAGTGGGGATTGGTCTTTTGTCACAGATAACTAATGGTAGGAGAAGAGGGAGACCTGAAGTTGTGTTAGGGGAGGTTTAAATTGGATGTTGGTGAAAATTTCTTCACCAAAAGGGTGGTCAGACATTGGAACAGGCTGCCCACGGAAATGGTGAAATCACTGTTGCCTGGAAGTATTAAAAAAAATGTGTAAATGTGGCACTTAGGGACATGGTTTAATGGTGGGCTTGACAGTGCTGCACAAACAGTAGAGGTTTAAGATTGCATCATTTGGTGTGCTCGGTGAGGCCACAAGTCAGCTGGGAGTGGTGACAACTGAGGTCTGGGAATTCATGTCAGTTGTGAGCCCTCTGAGCTCCCAGATTCTCCTGAACCTTGTCATGGCTTGGCTGGTTTTTTGGGACTGGTTTTACCTGTCTGGGGACTCAGGGCCTAATCCTGTGGCATCCTTGTGTAGGTGGTGTTCCTTATCTCTTTCACCATCCCAGGCTCTGTCTTCTGCCCCCATGGCATGCTCCTACCGCCATTAAAGGGCTTACCCTCCTTACCAGTCCAGTCTCACTGGTGGGACTGGGACGATTTCTGCCTCGTGGAGGGGCACAACCCACCTGGACAATAAAACCTGGAAGCAAAGTGCCTCTACCTGTGCTCTTGTGGCTTTCAGCCCTAGGTGGGAGGTTGGGATCTCTGGTGAAGACCCCCAGCTGCTGGTGGGGGGTAACACGGGGCTCAGGGGATGTGCTGACAGTCCAATACCTGTTGCTTGTATCCCTGCTTCTGCGCTGCCTCCTCTTCCTCCCTGGGGGGAGCTCTGAGTCTGTCTCTGAGTGCTGCAGGCTCGTGGAGGAGTGGGAAACAGAGAAGGAATGGATACAGCCCAAGGCCTAGCCAGCTCCTGGGAGAGGGCTGAGCCCTGGCAGACTTGCTGCACAGAGGCTGCTGGCTGAGGTGCTCAGCCCTGGAGCTGTTCCTCTTCATCCTCTCTGGCTGGGACTGCTGGGTGGCAGCCCTCATGGTGCCTCCTGCAGTTACGGGGGCTGCTGGGATGCAGCCAGGGGATGGTTCATCATTCACCTGGGGGTCCAGCTCTCTTTCTGGTGCTGCTCCCCCCCTTCACTGTGCCCACCTCTGGGGTAGGATAGTGGTAGCCGGGATGCTGGGCTGAGCTGGGGGATATTCTATTCACCTCTGTCTTTGCTCTCCTCCCTTTCCCTCCAGGAAAGCCCTGGGACACTGCAGGGGTAGGTGATGGACAGTGATGCCACCACAGCTGATGTGGGGGGATGCCAAGCACTATGAACCCTCACATCTTCACAAATATTTTTATTTGTCACTAGTGAGCCATTCTCACAACTCTCTAATGAGACCCCTTTCCTTGTCCAGTCTGAGTGTGCCCCTGGGGACTAGAAATACCTTGCAAGGAGATAAATGCTCTCCTCCTACCTCCAAGACAGCAATTCATGGGGAGGGCCGTGTTCCCTGTGCCCCATCCGTGCGTTGCTCCCCCATGGGGCTAGGACAGATGGAAGGGCGTCCTGGCCTGTGTGATGCTGGATGCCCTCCTACATGCTGGTCCTGTTTTTCTGCCTGATTGCCTCATCCCAGAGCCCACAGACTGCCCTCACCTGACCTCAGCACTCCCCAGGTGCTCCGGGGCTATGTGGAGGAGCTGGTGGCTGACCCTGGAGCTTGGAGCCATCATTGTACACAGCATCCCTCACCAGGGCATGGGGGCTGCTGGCTGATTTCTCCGCTGCTGGGACAAGCAGAGTTCGTTTGGTCTCCACCACCATCCCGGTGGCGAGCTCTTTCCATTGCCGCAAGTGCCTCTGCTCCAACTTCCCAACTTCCCCGGTTATTCTCCAGGGTCCTGGGAAAGCGGCAACAAATTGACTTAAGTGTGGCAATCCAGCCGGGGTAATTAGGCGCTGAAGCGGTTGTAACGAAGCTAGTCATCTCCCTGCACGCGCAGTTAGCTCTGATTTAATGGCCCGGCGGCTCCCAGCCCCGGGCTGCCGCGCCTCGGCCCGCGGCCGTAAATGAAACTCGCAGTTAAGTCAAGCGGTATTAAACTTTACAGTCGCCGTCTCTAAAAACGAGACTCTCTCCAATAAATCAGGGCAAGTGGGATTGTAAATATCGGGGCAGGATCCATATTGCTTAATTAAACAGCACCTAATGAACAGCCTGTTTGTTGTGTTGTGATTTAGGATGGAGGCTGGGGAGGCAGTGTGTGCTGAGGAGGGCTGGTGCCCGTGCCAGGGTCCCCTCTGCTGCAGGTACCAGCTGCTCAAGTTTATCTGGTGTTAAAAAATCTCAAAGATGACCTGAGAATTTTTTTTTTTTTTTTTTTTTTTTTTTTTTTTTTTTAGTTAAAACAAAATCTGCCCCTTGAAATCTGAAACAGGGTGAAAGCAGCAGTTAGAGGAGGGGGTATACCCAGGTATGAGAGCTTGACCCTGGTTATGCTGAGCTCCCCACTTCCTCACAACAGATGCAACCTCCTGTTGCCCTCATACTTTAAGCTTTTTTTACTACTTTTTACTTCTTTTTTTTCCCTCATACTTTTAGTGTACAGGGGTGCGAAAGGCTGGAAGGGAGCAATGAGCCTTTCCCATGGCACAGGGAGGCATCAGGGTGGTGCAAATGGAGCTGCTGGGTATGGAAAGGCATTGCAATTCATAGGAACCATGGCTGGTGTGCTGTAAAGCCCCAGGTCTTTTATATTTTGGTAGTTGCAGTCCAATTGTAATTAAAAAGTTATTTATTGCAGGAGATAAAAAAGTCCAGCTGGTGAGGGATGAGGGAATGGAGGGTCTGCGAGGTACCCAGCTGTTGTTCTTGACTTGGGAGCATCAAAGGGAAGCTGTGGCCCATTTGGGTTCCCCATAAGGATGTTCCTTGATGCTGTTTCATTTCTCCAGGGGAGCTGTTGGAAATGCTGGGAGAAGTATCTCTGTGATTGGGTCATCCTTGTCTGGAGTCTCCATCTCCCAGCACGAGGGCAGAAATGTCCCCTGCAAGCACTGCCCTGCGCTGCTCTGGAAGAATGAACAGGGCAGGTGGTGGGGAGAGTGAGAGGAACTCAAGCATGGAATGAATGAGTTAAAATCCACTGGGGTCCCACAGAGGTGTTTGCACCATCTCTGGTGCAGTAATGGGTCTGTGAGGGATTAGGAAAGGGACAGAATGCTGCTGCGCCGGGCTGGCACAAGCTGTGCCTGCAAGGAGCAAGGGATACACCCAGTGAGGGATCCAGATATACAGAGATGGTTGAGGGGGTGTGGCCAGGAATTTATTTTCATTTTTTGTCCCATTTTCTGATGCCACTGAAAGAAATTGGTCAATCTGCCAAGGGAATTGGCTTCCCCAAAGCTCCTGGAGCTTTGACTCTACTGAAATGAGCCAATGTCCTTGCCTGGGTTGTAGCAGCGGCTGTGTCCATCATTGTGCCTGCCCTGCATGTTTGGGGAACCCAGAGCACCCCCAGCTCTGACACTGACTCCTTCTGTGGCCATGGTTGAGCCCTGGGGTGCCAGTCTGGGAGGCACATGCTGGACAGACACCATTTAGCACAAGCACTTCATGGTAGAGGGCAACTGCTGGAGGAAGGTTCCTGCCCTTCTGTTGAGTGTCCATGTCCTTGGCACCTGCCAAAGGCTGCAGAGCTGCAGACAAGCTGCAGATCCTGAGTCCCCAGTCCTGCCCACCCCTCTTCCTCTTCCCCCTGTCTTCCAGTGCAGGTGAGACAATAAAATATTGAGCAAAGGAAGTTAATCTGTGACCAGTGTGTTTTAATCAGAAAGAAAAGTTACAACCTGAGGCCTGCTGGCTCCTGCCATGCTGTAGTTTTACTGTCCTTCCTGATAACTATGTTAATGGCTGTCATTTCATTCCAGTTTTACTATGGATTTGCCCTTATTGTTGAGTATCTTCTTGTCTGCTGCTGCCTGTCACTGAGTAGTGGTTTTGGCAATGGAATAAGGAAGAAATTAGTAAATGTTTAGGGAGGAAGAGAGGAAGGATGAAAGGAAGAAATGGAGGAAAGGAGAGAGAAAGGAAGGAGAGGAGGGTGGGAAAGAGGGAGGGAGAGAAAGTTAAATCCCTCCTATATCTATTTAAAAGACATCATCAGGCACTTACCATTAAAACAATTAATAATTTTAAGCAGATGCTAAACACCCTGGTGCCCTGAAGCAGGTGGGCTCCATGCAGTGGGGAGATTTTGTGTGCCAGGAGAATGCAAATCAAAGCCCAGACCCCTTTTAGATCTTGTCTTAGTTGGCCATGCAAGAACAACTGCGGCAGCAAAGAGCACCCGCATTGTCCTTGGCCATGTGGTGCATCTTCTCTGAGTTTGGCAGCTTCCTTGACAGGAGTTCAGACTAGCAGGAAACCATTTTGGAGGTGTCTTGCCAGTGTTTCAGACAGCTGGTGTGTTTTCCTCTGCCGATGGTCCCTGAGTCCTTCGTGCAAGGCATTTTCAGAGCCCTCGGGGACCATGAGTTGTGGGATGGCTGCTGGTCCCAGGTGGACACAGCGGGATGTCTGGCTGCTGCCTAGCAAGCTCTCCATGGACTTCAGGATGGCAGCCCCAAGGCTGGAATTGAGTTGGTTAATCATCTGATAATACAGGTAATTTAATACTGTCACATTGCAACATCCATGTGGTCACTAAGCACTGGTCCCCCTCAAATTTCCGGCATGCCTAGTGTTGGGGAGGTACCTTGGGGCTTCAGCTCTTGGCAGTGGGGTCCTGTCATTGCATGTGGTTTGAGCCTTTCCCATCCTGGGACCCAGAGCCAGTGGCCTCTGTTTGGAGCAAGAGAAACAACAGGAGCATCCAGATTCCAGCTGGATTCAACCCAAACAAAACTGTCTGGGGATGGAGGGGAGCAGGTGTGGGTGGAAGAGACTACTCCGGGAGAGGGGAAGCCAAAGGGAAGGTAATCTTTGCCTGCAAAAGGGAGTTATCCACCAGCAGTGCAGATGCTGGGAGAAGGCTGGAGCCCTTGCAGCACCCAGGATCTGGCATGGCTGGGATTGGGCACCCTGGCTGTTCCTGGCACACTGCTGCTGCTGGAGCCAGCTGTGAAAGCTCACAGACATCTGTGCCTGCCCCGTGGGGAGGGATCCCCCTTCATCCTGATGTTCCAGAGAAGAAATGTCTACATATTTGCTAATTATCATGAGTGATGCTGAGAAGTCTGCTACAAAGCCCCAGGAGCAGCAAGACATTGCAATGCCAGGATGGATCTGAGGTGGAAAATCATCCCCTGGGGTGTGCCTGGGCATGAGGTGACTCATGCCAGAAGCAGAGCCCTTGGGAGAGAGGAGGAAGTGGAGAGATACTAATTAGATGCTAATAAGCGAGTAATTAGTAGATCTCCAGCCTTCTTGGTGCCCCTGGGGCTCCCTTGCCCATCTCCAAGCCAATCCACCTGCTTCAATGTACCTAAGGTGGTTTGAGCCCCACAGGATATGTCTTGGAGCAGGGATGAACCAGCTGCTGCTCCCCATACATAGTGACAGGCTCAATCTCACAAAATATCCCATAAATTGCCCTCATTAAACAAAACTCGACAAATAAAAGCCAAAAGTCCATTTGCAGGCTGTTAGCTTTTAGTGTTTAATCCCTCACTTATTTTGCTGCATTTATCTCAATATCAGGGCAGGTCCTCCACTCCCTCATGGCTTTGTGCTTGGGTGGGGAGACAGGACTCCTGGGCTGCCTGTGCTCTTCCTGTGCTCTCCCTGTCCTGTCCCGCCCCCCCCCACCCCGTGCCTCAGTTTCCCCATGGCTCAAACCAGATCAATCACACAGAAGCCAGACCCCATCAGCTGACGAGGCAGTGGGAACCCCTGTGACAGCCCTGCAGATGCCTCTGGGCTTTTTTAGGACCCTTGGGACATCCTCAATGTGACACCCTTGCAGTTCCTCTGGCTTGGATGACGCCGTCCCATCTGGCACAGGTCTTGAAGATATGAGGAGAAAGGTTTCCCAGCCCTGGGACTGGCTGCTGCCCCAAAACAGCGCTGTGCAACAAACCCCTGGGTTAGCACACCCAAACTGCTGGCTTAATATTTAATTTCAGATAATAAAACTATCTAGTTTTAATTCAATTTTTAAAATCAAATTTTTAATTCTTTCACAGGCAAGAAACAGAGTGAGAGCAAAGCCAGGATGGGTCCCCAGGATGCCAGCTTGCTTTTTAACCCTTCCCTTCCTGCTTTCAAATTCCTCTTGGGATCAGAGATGCTCAAAAAGATCTGTCTGGTTCCAGCTGCTTCCAATGTGCTTCAGTAGCAGCAGGACCCTACTTCATCACAGCCAGTCAGGTCACCTCAGAAGTAGCAGATCCACTGGCACAGGAGAAAAGGAATGACCCCCAGCCTCTGCTGGGGTCTAGAATTCCCTCCGCCCTGGAAAGGACTAGCCGACACATCAGGAACTTGGAATGATTATGATAAAACCTGTGGGACACCAAGGGCATCACTATGATTTGTGCTGTCTAAATGTTAATCAGAATAATAATGCCTATTGAGACAGCTGTTTTAAAAGGCTGTGATGTCGGAGTAAAAATTCCAATAAAACTCTATTAGCCCTTCCTCGTTACACTAATGGTGCCTGCTGCTAAAAGCCCCCTGCTATAGACACCCGTATTAATGGGCTTATTACAGGAAATAAAATCTGAGGCTGAACATTACAGAGAAGCCTGATTAATTCAGCAAGGTAATCTTTTTTTTCTTCCCCCTCCTCTCTGCCTGTTCTTATTCTCCCCCTCTTTATTTAATGAATGTACTTCTTGAACTGCCAACTTTTGAGCTTTTCATGGAGTTTGGGGATGATTTTAAACTGATCTCGTTCACAAAGAGATGAATCTTTGAGCCAGCGCCTGGTGCAAATGGGGGGGAAGGCTTGTCAGATATCTCCATCAAACCGGGGAAGAGGAAAAGCAGCCAGGCTAGAAGTGAAGAGGTTAGAGAGGGGGGAACAATGGATGTCCCAGGGATATCCACCTGGAGTAGTGGCTTGTGGGCCAGAACAGCCCATTGCTTGTCACTAGGCAGGTGCATGTGACATTGGCCAAGGTGAAGCTGCTGGGGATGAGCAACATCTGCCCTCAGATTCTCCTTCCCACCCTTTCTTGTCCTGGTTTATCCTCTTTTGTTGTCCCCTCTGTCCCTGCAGGAAGGTTTGCCTGGGTCTCCCGCTTGCAGGTGCCATCCCAAAGCCCACTGGCTTCACCCAGCGAGGCTGGCACCCTGGGCTCATGCTGAGAGGCAGAAACACTCTGACAGACACACCACTGTTCATTCAGGCTATAAATAACTCCCATAAAAATCCTCTTCTTAGCCTTTTGTGTTCAGCCAAACCCTGCCAATGGGAAAGGAGACGGCATCTATTTTATGGGCGGCTGGAAGCCGGCTTTGCATTTTTCTGGCTCACGTAATCCCACAGGTACCCTCGTTTCTTTTCTTTTTAAACAGACTTTGATTCACATTCCTCCCAGCCAAGTTTAATTATGGCTTCAGCTCCTGCTGCCCAGGGAGGGGAAGGGAAGAGGGCAGTTCTGCTGGCATGTGCAAGGACAGGGAACATGGGGCAAGAAGGAGGGAGGAAGAGGGGAAAACAGGAGGGAAGGAGGAAGGTGAGAAGGAGGGAAAGCAGGAAGGAGCAGACAGGCTGTAAAGAAGGAAGAGGAAGAGGCAAAGGAAAAAAGGGAAGGATAGTGGAGCCCAGGTCTGTGCCCATCCTGGGAAGCACAGAAGGGTATCCAGATCCCAGACTCTGTAATGACTGCATTTACTGATTTTTTAATTAACCACAGCAAGAAGCGGTGAACACTGTGAGCTTTTGGAGTAGTCTGGACGTACTGGGTGATGGGCTATAAAAGTCTGGAATTCCTTGGTCCTAATTCCACACAAGTATGTTGCAGTCATACACAGGGCCAACATGCTACAGGCAGTTACTGATTTAATGATAATGTAGGGAAGTTGAATTGTACTGGGAAGGAGAAGATGATGGGATTGCGCAGACCCTGCCAAGCAATCCTCAGGAGTCTGTAAGTGGGGCTGGAGTTGAAGTTTCCCTCTGGGGATCTGTGACTTCCTTACCTTGGGAAATATGGTGGTTGTGGTTTGGGGATGGCTTGAGATTTTTTCCCTACCCTGCCTGTGCCCATCATGCTGTCAAGGCAAGCACCCCATTAACAGCAGGGGTCTCTTCTGCCCTGTACAAGAACACAGCCAATGCTCCCTTACTTACATGTCTACCCTAAAAAAGATTGCCTTCCACATCATTAGTCCCTCAGATATTGATGGATGGGTTCTTGGTGTGATCTCCTCACCACCACACCCTTACCAGTGCCACCCGGCAGTGAAGGTGAGGATAAGCGTGAGAAACCCTGTGAGGAGGGAGAGCACTCTGGGGAGTGGGAAGAGGGGACAAAAGCATCCAGAAGGAAGGAAAAAAAAAAGATGAAATCAATTTAGTTACAATAAAGCCTCTTACTGTATTAACTGCTAATCCACAAATACACAAACACACAGAGGGAGTCCTTGGAATAAAGGCATTTAATTAGGCTATTTGCTTGAAGCTGGCTCTGAAAGGTCTGGCACAATGGAGGAACAGGCACGGTGGGAACCTTGTGGGATAGCTTGCCAGGACCACTGGTGACCTTCCCCCTTTGGTTCAAGGCCATGGAGCAGTGCTGTCCCCTCCATGGGGACATGGACCTCTCTTCAGCCATATCTGGATCTCTTTGGACTTCCCTTTACTGGAGAATATCTCCTGGCCCCCCCATGGACACTGAGGAGCTGACTTTTCATGATGTTTCCCATCCAGCTGGGGTGTGAACTGTTGGCATCGTGGGCCCATTTGCTTTTTCCTCCTCTCCTTTTCCTTGAAGGGAGGAGGTTGCAGTCAGGGGGGTTATAACTCTTCTCTCTGTTCATTTGATCTGCCAGAGGGCTCAGCAGGGGGAAGACCCTGTCTCGGCAGGCTGCCCATGAGATAAAAGGCAGAGAGGGCCAAGCCAAGACATTTTTCCACTGTTCCCCCCACCCCTTTGCCCCTTCCTCCATCCCCCTGGTTTTCTTGGCAAAGGACGAAACAGGGAAATGAGCATACTCCTTTCAAAGTCCTTCTTCTTTCAATATTGAACCAGGCCTGGATTCCCTTCTGGATGCCTGATTGCTGGCATTCCCACTCCCCAGGCAGCCTAAACTGTAACAGCTGAGGGCTGGGGATGCTGTTGGGCGGCTGCAAGCACGTGTGGGGAGGCTGTAAGGGAAACACCAGCCTCCTGCTTCCCATTCCAGTACTGGGGCTGTGCTGCATCCCACAGACACCCGGCCCCTTGGAGTCTCTCAGCCCCACTGCCACTTTTTGCCTCCGAAACTCTGCTGCTCTGGTATGTCACGAGGTGTGGGGTCTCTGCTCCTGGCAAGCTCATGGGCTGGAAGATGTTTGGCTGTGTCACTGTGTCCTGCAAAGCCTGTGCTAGTGTGGGTCATGGGAACCAGCTCCTGGGATTCTTGTTAAGACTTGGGAATCATGTCCTGCCCCAAACTGGGATGATAGCCACACCAGGGAACCTGGCAGAATGCAGCCCAACTCCCACTCGCTGCATTGGAATCAGCAGAGTGTTTAATTTTAACTTTTTCCAGAGGTTTTCTTTTGATTTCACCCTTTTCTATTTGATTTTTTTTTTAAGGAAGATAACGATCTTACATTTCCAAATGAAATCATTTGGCACCTGGGTGGGGTGAGGGAGAAAATATTTATTTTTCATTTAAAGCTGTTGAAACAGGATAGCTGAAATGTTACATGTCTTTTTTTTTTTTCCCCAGAAGGTTTTTGGAAAGAGAAATTTGTTTGAAATGACCTTTTCTTAGGAAGTGTTTTGATGAACTGGCATTTTCTGGATGAAAAAGCATTTTTGCCCGAAGTGCCTGGCCCTTCCTAAAAAAAGGGCAGGAGAAGAGGGGCCATGTGAGCTGCAGAAGGACAGGGCTTGGTTTTGGGATTTTGCCAGTGTTCTGGGGAGGATGCTTGTACTGGTGTGGCAAATTTGGTGCCAGAACCTGGGGCATAATGACCAAGGTGGTGGGGGCAGCCCTGGTGTTGTGGCTCTCTGGGGCTGCTGGTGAGGGGAGTCCAGTGCTGCAAGGCAGCAGGGGAAGGGGAAGTTAGATGGGACAGCTCAGATCTCCAGCACAGCACTCCCCAGTTCCTCCTTATCAACCCCTTAGCATCTCTCATGTCTTTATCATACTCTGTGTAACTTCCCGAGGAAGGAGGGCAGCCCACTGATGAGGCCTTAATGTAAACCTTTAATTAGCAGCCACTTCTAGTTATGCTTGAGGGTCTTCGAGGCAGGAGGGTTTGGATTTGTGAAGGCACAGAAGGGATGGAGGTCTGCTGGGTGTGATCCACAGTTCTCTTCCTGGGAGAGTCTCCCATTGGCAGGTTCCCCAGACCCAGATCCTGGCAATGCACATTCCCTGGGGCTGGAGAAACACAGTGTGTCTCTGCGCTGGCATGATCCGGCCTTACATCCAGGGCTGCAAAAAGCTTTTCAGCTCCAGCAGCCCAAGGACTGAGCTGGACGTCCCACGGGGCAGCACTCTGATACTCTGCAGGGCTGCTGCCCCCAGCCAGGGTCCCACATGGTCAGTGCAGCCCACTCCCAGGAGGGTTACATTACATCTTCTCTCCTGCATCCCATGTGCATGTGAGAGGGGTGGGAGTTGGGGATGCCCCAGTAGACACTCTCTTGGAGGCTGTTTCCCTCCTTTAATCCCATTTGGCTGTCCTCATTTGCTGCTTTCCTGCACATCTCGTGTGGTATGTCGATTCGCTGTCGCTCTGGTTTATTAATCAGAGTGTCAGGCAGGGGCAGATCAAATGGCTTACAAGAGCCTAAGTACGTTACAGCAATGCTATTATCTCTCTCCACTAAAATTTGTAATCTCCATGAAAAATTAGAGCAAGCTGCTCTGACAAGCCTCATTCTCCATATGCCCCATGAGCAGGACCCTAATTATTTTACCTTTTTTTAACTCTTTATTAATCCCACCCCCCCCCAGCTGCCTGTTATTTTGCCTGGGATTTGTGCATTGACAAAAGAGATTGGCTTCACAAATGCTTTTAAACCCCTGGTGCTCGCAGACTGCCAGTGTGAGACTGCTCTACTTGCATTGAGATACGTGCCAGAGGAGAAAGCAGCTGCTTTCCCTCATGCTCCCAAAAAGCACCCTCATGCTTTTTGGGGTGAATTTCCCTGGCAGGGTGGCAGTGTCTGAGGCTCCTTCCTGAGGTACCCAGCAGGTGGTGGTGATGTATAAGTAATTCCTCACAGTGTTTTCTTATCGGAGGATTTTAATGTTTTATTCAGCTTCAGGTTGATGTTATCCATTTCTTGGGCTTCCACTGGGGGCTCACCACATCATGAGACTTTATTTTCATATTTGCCAGGCTGGACACAGGCAGGGTTTGGTTCTTGTTCCCCTTTTTGTGCTCTCCAGACTGTGCCATGTGCAGACTTTCATATGGATGGAAAACAAGCAAAACCTCTTATCGCTCCTGCAAGTCTAGTTGACACAGTCTTTCCACTCTTTGACTGCATTTAATACCTTTTTTTTCACACCTTTCAGCACTTTACAATATAGGACCAATATAATATCCATAACAATTCCTGTTTTGAAGGGATGGTGTCTGGAGGGAGAGAAATGATTGGCCTGGGATAGGGATGATGCTCTGGGTATACCTGGGCAGAGAGAAACATCAGTGGACTGGGAAGCTGGGGTGCTCTTGTCCACTCTCTGGAGTGAGAAGCAGTGCCATGGTTGTCACCCAGTCCCTTCCCAGTGGTTGTCGGGACAGCTGTTGTCCTTTGTGGAAAGCACTGGGACAGATCCTGGAAAAACTCACTAGTTCTTCCAAGAGCTGCAGCCAAGCTGAACCAGAGGAACATGCTGGGGCTGGAAGTGGAGAAATCAGGAATGTGCCTGTCAGAATCTTTGGCCAGGGGAGGGGCAGAGGGGAGCTGAGGGTGTGCAGATTGGTTGTGCTGGGCTGGAGCCTGTCTGGGTGTTGGTGAAGGGTTGGGACTGCAAGGGCTGGGTCCAGCTTGGCACTGCTGGGTTTGCAACCCCATTTCATCCCAGGGATGCTCAGTCTCCCAGCTGCAACCCATGGGCATCAGTACAGAACAGCCGAGGGGAACAGTGCTCCATCTCACTGCCCTTCAGCATGGAAATACCCACAGGTACCAAGGGAATTTTTAATTCTAGGAGCCACCTACTTCCCTAGAGAGGCAGAGGTGTTCGCAGATTCTCCATCTTGAATGACTGACCCCAGTGCCATTGCTTTGCGTGGGAATTAACTGGTTCCTCTCTGCTTTTTACTCTCTGCCACATTTATGTCCAGGTGTTTAACTCTGATCTTGGATCAATTTAAACTTATCCATTATTTCTATGACAAGGGCCTCTGAGATGATGAAAAATTGACATGGTGTAATAGCAGAGAAATGGCTTTGGATTTGAAGCCAATCTCTCCTGCAGTGTAGAAACGAAGCCCTCCAAACACTGCAGAACATCTGAGCAAATTCAATAGTTTCTCATTTTTATATACGTGTATATATATATATATATATATATATATGCATGTGTATGTACATGTGCATAGCTCCATAATACTTATATTAATATTCTCCACCCATTTCATTGCAGCATCTGGCCATCAGAAATGCAGCTCCTAATGCCATGGGCTAATGGGATATGTTTTTATTTGTCCTTGTTATAAAATAGATACCTCTGTATTAACTTTGCAGGGCATTATATTGATGTAGGGCAGTAAACTTTATGGCAGATTTCACAACCCTGTTAAGTGCATCATCTTAGACTGTAATATCTATCTGGAAAGACAAGTGAAACCCTTGCCAGCAATACATGCCTGGGAAGGTGGTGAGAAGCTGGGGAGGAGAGGAGAAGTGGTGCTGATACCTGCAGGATCCTGGGGTGTGCAGAAGTCTCTCCAGATCCCAGGGAAAAAGGTTTGCTCACTGCTCTTTGGCTGCTCACAAAGTCTCTGTGAGCAGTGTCTGTGCCAGCAGCGATTGCATCCCTCGGGGTTCTGGCTGGCTGCTCCAGAGGCTGTTTGCTGTCCTGTCCCTCCACCTTTCACATCCCCACTAAATCTGACACTATGCACACTGTGGCCGCTGGTCACAGATAACTGCTTAGCTTAAATCCTGCTTGAATTCCCTTGGCTTATCTGCTAAATGGGATCTCAGTTATAAATAGAGTCCTGAAGACATGAAGGTCTATTTGGGCAGGGGCATGTTTGGCAAGGAGTTTTACACAAGTTTGAGCAAATTGCTGGGGAAAAGCTGAGAGATAATAACAAGGAAAATGATATTAAACTGGCTCCTCTGCTCCCTCTTTATCCCTTAGCTGTTAGCAACTCACTGGGAGAGTACAGCTCTCGACAAAGCGTCGCGGGTCTCCAAACTCCAGTCCAGCAATTGCAGCTGTGAAATGCTGTCTCAAAGCCAGGAAAAGGAGAGAAAGTCATCCTCACATGTGCCCCCATGGCTGCCCTCAGAGAGGAATGGGTCTGTGCAGCGTGAAGATGAGCTCCATGGCCATTGAGGCACAGAAGCTTCAGGGATGCTGGCCCTCCTCCCCCAGCTCTTGATGGCTGGCTGCCATCACTGTCAGCTAATTGGGATGCTGATAATTATTAGTGTTTCATGATTTAATTTTCTCCTCATTACAGTCTCTGCCTCAGCCTTGCTGGCGCTGAGCAGATCTCTACAAAAGGCCGTAGGAGATGGTGGGGGTGATCCCCACCTTGCAGGACACTGGTGAAACCAGATTAGATGCAAACTGTGCCTGGGGGGAGCCAGGTCAAAACCCCATAGCTTTGGGACACAGTGAAGACCAGGCTGGGCAGTGGGTCGGCAAGGCTGGGCCTGCAACAAATCACAAGAATCCTAATTCTTCTGAAAGGCTCTGGGGAATGGGTTCAGCACCTGCAAAAGGCAACCATCAGGCGTGGGGGGTGGTCTGTGTGCAGGAGAAAAGCTTTGTTGGTGTGTGTATCAAAAATCACACAGCAACTCAGGTGAAAAACAGCCAACAAATTAATTTACATGGGTTAGCACAGGATAAACTGTGGGGAAATCAGTCGGCTGGACAGGTTGGTTGGTCAGTGTCTGATGGTGATGGAAACCTCCATCACAAGGGTTCTTGCTGTTGTGTCCTCAGCTGGGCCAGGAAAATCTGCCAAACTTTATCTTGCTCAGTTCTTACAGCCTAGCCAGGCATGATCCTACCTGAGCCCCCAGAGCATGCATAATTCAGTACCACTGACACCTCAAGTACATGAGGAGCATCTCTTAAATCCCTTAACTGCATACAGAGGACAATCCTACATGACCATTCCTACTGATGACCTGCAAACCTCTTGTCTCTACAACAGGGATGCTTTAAGACTTTCCTCCCAGGGTGGAGAACATCCCTTTCAGGTACACAGATAGGCCAGGACTGAAATTCCCGCCTGGAAGGCTCCTGTAGAATCAGTCAGATACTTAATTGTGAAGTTGCCCTGAGGGTGTTTGCAGCCAACATGACTTTTTGGGACTTCTTCCATCATTTTGCTTGTAAAGCCTTTTAATTTCTTTCCCATGTCTGGTCATCCCCATCAGGGAAGAGTCAGGTTTTCCTGAATCCTGGGGTGCTGCAGGGAAAGGGCATTTGAGCAGACATTGCTGGCTGGAATTCAGCACCAAGACCCTTCCCTGTGCATAATCCAGGACTCAGTTGCCAAATAAGCTTTAGCTTGGGCCAAATTTTCCCCAAGGGCAGAGAGGTGGGTAGGAGAGGGAGCTGGTGGTAGGGAACCTTGGAGTAACCTCTGTCTGGGTCAGCGCAAGCCCAGATTGATGCCAGCACTGCCTGGCACTGGGCTTGAACCAGGAGCATGGTGTGGTACAAATGGAAAATGAGAGAAGCCGCTTGACAGAGGGCAATTTGGGTAAAACAGCATCAGGAGTGTCAAAATAGATTTGTTTCCAATATAGAAAACACCTCCCCAGGGAGCACGAGGGAAACTTAGGAGTTGTTAGTTTTGGACGAGAGAGGCAGTGAATTTGATCTGCGAACAAAGGGGAACTGGCAAAGCTGACAGCTTTTGCTCTGATTGCTTTGCTTCCTCTGTGCTGTGCTATGTCTTTTTTTTTTTTTTTTTTTATCCTTTAATTTTTTTCCCTTTTAATTTATTGAAATGCTCTGGGTCCCAATTCACTTTCTTTGCTCTTTACTTCTTATTGCTTTGGCTGAAACTTTAAATCCCCAGTATGACTGGGATCAGGGCAAGAATAAAAATATCCCATGGAAAAACAAACCAGCCCAAGGACATGAAAACAAGCTGCAGCATTTCTGATGTTCAGTTTTGGGAGCAGAGGGTGGTGTCTCTTGGGAGAAGGACAGGGACATGGGGATGGAGGGCGGTTGCCAATCCCTGCACAATGGGGTGGTCAAAGTGAATTAGTGGGCTGCACTCTGACTCCTAAGGATCAGAGTCTCTGCTAAAATCATCTGCCTGACTTGAAGGGCAGGATAAAGGAGAAAGCTCCCTGCCAAGGGGTGAGGCTAAAGGCTTTTCCTGAAGCTAAGAAAGTGCCAAGAAGGAAGCTTTGCCTTGTGAAATGTCCTCTGAGAGCTGAAGGGACATTAAAAAGTAGCTGCCAAACCACCTCCTTGCCTGATCCTGTTTTTTCAGAAATGAAAATCCTTTTTGACAGGGGCAAACTGAGGCCCAGGGCAATGGTGTGGTATCAGTAGGTGGGCAAGGCTTGGAGCAGCACCCCACATTTCTGGGCATCAGCTGTTTTCCCTCTGTGCAAACAGCTTGTGTAGTCAATGTGTCACGTTACTCTCCTTTCATCAGCCTGAAATTACCATTTGTAAAAAGGGCGAAAAAAATCCAAATCTTCAAGAAGCCACTCAGGCTGTTATCTGAGGCTTGTTTCTTTTTTTGTTGGTTTGGGGGCTTTTTTGGTTGGCTTTTTTTTTTTTTGCTTTTTTTTTTTTTTTTTTTTAACTCAAAGGAACAGATGTTTCTTTTTGATATTAAATGGGCTGCAGGGCTGGATCCTGCTCTTGCTTCCATCACTGTGTATCTGGAGTGAAGCAGCATTCCATCCAGTTGGGGAGAGGTACTTCTTTGCAGTGCCTGACCCCTGGAAATTTTGGGAAGGGGCTTTCCCCTCTTTGTGGCACCTTGCTGTTGATGACATTAGTAACTGTGAAAAACAGATGCATTTACTGCCTGCTTTGGAGTGGCTCTGGGAATATTTCTCCTTCCTGATTGCTGTTTTGTCTACCTCAAAACAGGGCAGGTTTAGTTTTTCTGCAGCCTCCCCATGTGCCTTTGGCTCAGCTTTTCTTTCAGTGGTGCTTTTTTAGCACACCGTCCATGGTCGCCACTCAAAGCAACCCAGGGTGGACCACTGCAGTTCATCTCAACAACTTCCTGGGGAAAACCATTTCCCAAAGGGATCCTGGAGCCCTGCTCAACCTTAGCCTTTCTGTCAGTGTTGGCAGGTGCAGACCAGCTTCCTGCAGCACCTTGTGTGCAGGGACTGGCTTGTAAGATGTTTTTCTGCATTAGTTGGGCTGTTGTCACTTGTCTTGACCCTTCTTGCATTACTACTCCAAAAGATGTGGTGACTAACTATTTGCCCTGCCAATGACCTTGAAGCACGGGACCAGGGGCTTGTGTCCAGATGAAACCTCCTGCACACTCTGCATGGACATGGCCTGCTGTCAGGGTCTGATTCTGCCAGCTGCATCTCTGGTCTGTGTCACAGTTGGATTTAGCTCCTGGTAAAAAAGATGAGAAGGCTGGAGCTCAAGTGATGTGCAAGGTTGGATCCTCAGGGCTGAATTTGTCATTGCCCTCCCCAAAACAGGTGATTCTCTACAGATCATAGTGGCATCTGCTCGCAGGATATTTGAGCTGAGACTCAGGAAGGAGCTCAGCAATGCACAGTGCTGATCCTCACCATCATCATCCCCACCATCAGATTGGCAATGGGTCACAGCAAGGCCAGGAGCTGCAGCACATGGACAAATGCCTGGTGGAGGGAACAGTTTGTCAGTCCTGTCTCCTCTGGCCTCCCTTCCCTGAAAAGAGAGTGGGGTCCACCCCAGAAATGCCTCATCCTGGGCCCAAGAGAGTAAACTTCATGACCACCCTTCTTCTTTGAGAAGCAGCATCTCAGGGGTGTCTGCTGCATTTCCACCAATTTTAATGCCTAATCTGAAAGAGAGGAACCCTAATTTGAGAGAGAGGTGCTGGCCTGGAAAGTGCATGAACACTATTCCTGGCCACACTGCAAAGAATGGTCTCCACGCCTCCAGCACCATAGATGTCCTGACAAAGCCCCAGCTGCTCTCTGAGGGTGGTGGCCACTTTTCAGAAAAGGTTATGGTCTCCCTGATCAATAGCTGAAGACTGTCACTGCGCCACATTAGGGCTGAGGTATGGGGACTGTGGCTGGTTAGGTACAAAAAAGAGCTCTGGACTACATCAGAAGCATCTAAAATGTCAGATTGTCTTTAATCATGAAAATACAAAAGCAAGAATCTAGTCTGACGGCTTGGCTGTGCTGAAATAATAGCTTATTTAGAAGGTGGAATTTAAGCCTAAAAGCTAACATTTTTGGTGTGTATTTATAACAGACAGGCACAGAGAACCTATCTACACTGCATTTAATTTATTTCACAAACTCCTTTGATCAGGCATTACTGTCCAGGCAAAACTGGCACAAGTTCCTTCGCAGGCATGACCAACCATGCTGCTGTGAGCTGCCCAGCACTGGAACTGAGAGTGGATTAATTTTAATTGAGTGTTTGGGCTAGCTACACCAGCCAGAAATCTTGCTTCAGCTTGTCACTGTGAGCTCATTACCTCCAAAATCCAAAGCCTTGCCTAGCTCAAAGGGGTGGAAAAATGGGGCACTTGCCTGCAGCAGGTCTCACATACAGTGTGTGAGGTGATGTAGAGGAGATGCTGGGATGGGGAGAGAGGGACACCCAGTTTGGCTGGGATGGAACCAGGGAGGTGTTTGTGCAGCCTCTTGAATGCCCATGGGATGTGTGGAGTAAAATCCCTGAAGAGAAGGGCATGAATCCTGGGTTTTCAGCACATTATCACTCTGTCTGCCCCAGGGCAAGCGGGAGGACCATGAGCTCTGTGAAAATCAGGCATCCCTTCCCTTTGAAGGCAGGGAAGTGTCTGCTGGAGTCACTGGTCCTGCTCCAAACTCCTCCTGCACTGGCCTCAAGGGTAGAGTTATTTTTTGCAAAGAAGGAGAGGCACTTTTAAAGGGTGGCCCATTTTGAACACATCAGAGCCAAGCTGGACCACAGATCCATCTGGGAGGGAAGACAAACACACTGCCTGGGCTCCTCCAGTAGCACATGCCTAGCATATGCCCAGTAAAGCCTGCTCCCTCTCCCAAATAATATTTCAGCCTACCACAAGCTCTGGGATTGCTGGAGCATGGCAATTTCAGTTGCTGACCACTCCTTGTACCAAGAGACAGTGAAGAATATATGTACTTCCTCTGCATCTTCTCCATGCCTTTAAGGACTTCTATTTTCCCTGGCTGTACACAATCTCTTTTCCAGGCAACAGTGTCCCACTTGACCAATTCCTCCTGGTACAGAAGGAGGTACACTGTCCATGTATACAGAGGTACATTGTTATATGACGATGTTGGCATTTTGCTTTTATTTGCTGACAACTGGTACCATTCTCCGGAACAGCAGCACCTAGTTCATGAGCTTGGCAGTGCCCCAAACAGTTTATTTCCATTGTGTAAATCAACCCCATATCTCATTTGTCATCTCATTGATAAGCAGTTTTGGCAAGTCTTTTGTCAGCTTTTTGAAATCAGGTTGCCCTAAACACTTGGTGCTGCCAGAAGATGTTACCTGAGTGCCCACACCCTTCCCTAATTCATTCATGCACAGACTGAGCACTGCAGGTGCCTGTGCTCCCTGCCTGAAGGGCTGTGCCCCTTTGCTGAGAAACTGGCCATGCATAGCAGCCTGTTTGTCCATTTCTAACTAGGAGAAAACCTCCCTGCTCTTCTGCCACCAACTCAGCTCCTTTAGGGGTTGTTTTGCTGCTTGTCTTCAGGTTTGTTTTGAGATCAGCCATAGAAAATCTTGTGAGATGGGAACCTTTCCAAACCTCCTTGCAGTGTGTTTGAATAATAATGGTCCTCTGCTTTGTTCTGCTGTAGGATTGTCCTCAACTAATCATCTCCTGCATCTGGGGAGGAATTAACCCCTTGCATCAGCACAGAATGGGAGCTTACCAGCTGGAAAGCAGAAGGACAAGGAGCTGGGCCACCTGCTGGACAACAAGCTGTCCATGAGCCAGCAGTGCCCTTGTGGCCAGGAGGGCCAAAGGTGTCCCGGGGTGCATTAGGAGGAGAATTGCACCGTGTTAAGGAGGTGAATCTGCCCCTCTACTCAGCCCTGATGAGGTGCATTGGGAGTGCTGTGTCCAGATCTGAGCTTCTTAGTACAGGAGAGGCATGCTGCTCCTGGAGTGGACCCAGCAGAGGGCTGTGAAGATGACTGAGGGAATGGAGCATCTCTCTTATGAGGAAAGGCTGAGGGAGCTGGGCCTGTTCAGCCTGGAGGAGAGATAACTGAGAGGGGTCCTCCTCAATGTATACAAGTATCTGAAGGGTGTCAGAGGAGTGACCAGGCTCTGCTCGGTGGTTTTGCACAATAGGGCATGAGGCAACGGGCAAAAACTGATGCACAGAAAGTTCCATCTGAACATGAGGAGGAATTTCTTTCCTGTGCAGGTGATCACACACTGGACCAGATTTCCCAGAGGGGCTGTGGAGTCTCCCTCACTGGTGGTACTCTTAAACTGTCTGGATGCAATCCTGTGCCACGTGCTCTAGGACGGTCAGGGTGGTGGGACCAGGAGGCCCTCAGTGCTACCTTCCAGCATTCTGGAATTCTGTGATTCTGTGAGCTCATGGTCCTGCAAACTCTGCTGCTCCTGAAACAGAGATCCTGAGGGACCCTTGAAGGAGGGACTGTTCATTTTTATGGTAATGGCAAATTGATCTTCATACCCTTTTCTGGCTGTCTTAGTGTGTATTTACATTTAACCTGCCTGAGGCTGTGCTTTTTAAAATTCCTTTGTTGAACAAGCCTTTAATATGTGAAATCTGTCCCCTTTCCTTCCTTGCTCTGCAATTTTACCCAGCTGGCCTTTCAAAGCTCTTTTTCTGTGAGGAGGAATGTGCCCATGCTGAGCCTCCAAAAGGCTATTTTTATCCAGTCCCTATGTTTCCTGCATAGGATTCATCTCCTTGGCTCTTTTTCTAGTTTTGATTCTTTTTAATGAGTGTCCTCATGGCAATGTCATTCCCTTTTCCCAAGGAAACACTGTCGAGGGGGATTTTGCCATCCATACATGTATGTGATGGGCACCTTATGTGTGGGTTGTGGGCACTGTTGGCTCGGAGGACAGAGCAAAGTTTCATGGCTTCTTTGGTGAGCTCAGGGACCAAGTGCTTTGTGCAAAATCCTCTCTAGCAACAAAAACATCATTCAGTATCACACAGGGAAATGGTCGGGAAACACTAATTTAGTTTCAGAGACCTCCTGAAGCCGCAGTAAGAAGGGAGCCTGGAGCTGTTCTTCTAGAAATTGTCAACAGTGTTGTTCTGATTAATTTATTCATGGAAAGGGTTGTCAGTCATTCAAACAGACTGCCCTGGGAAGTGGTGGAGTTACCATCCTTGGAGGTGTCTGAGAAACCAATGGGCATGGCCTCTTGTGCTGTGCTCTTGTTGGCAAGGTGGGGATTGGTCAAAGGTTGCACTCATTGATCTTGGAGGTCATTCCTGACCTAAAGGATTCTGTGATTCCTCACTGCCTCCCATCCCTCCTCCCTCGGGAGAGGTCTGTTTTTCTCTCTGGATCCACAGCAGTGAGGGTTGGCTGGTCCTGCACTGCAGCAGGGTGCTGCAATGGCTTACAATGGCTGCTCTGTCAGAAGAGGAATGTCGTATACAGCTGGATCCTTGAGGTCTCCGTGGTCTTTTGGAGGGAAGCGGCACTCCAGATGGCAAAAATTGCTGGGTTCCTGTGGAGGAAATGTGCATTGGACCCTCTTTTAATTTTCTCGTTATCAGTCTTTGCTTGTGCAGCAGCCAAGTTGTCTTCTCTAGTAACTTTGCAGCTTGCAACGTTTGAGCCTGTTTTCCTGCCCTGGGCAGTCTCCCATGACCAGCCACGCTGTGCCAGGAATTTTCCCCCAACACTGCTTGTGGTCTTGTGCACTTGCAGCAGACCCAGAGCAGAGAGGTAAGATGCTTTCATGGCAAGCTGTAGCATGACTGACAGGATTTACCAGATTTCTCTGCGAGACAGCACTGGTTTGCTTACAGCAATGTTTCCTGCATGCTGCTGGTCCTCAGGGCTCCTCTGGAAACCAGAATGAGTGTAGTGAGCAGGTGAGGGTAGAGTCTCCCAAGGACTGCTGTGGCTCCCTTGGGGTCTGCATGGTGAGGTTTGTGTCCCACTCTTCCTCAGCTGGATACCCAGATCAGGTAAGAGGAGAAAGGCCAGCAGAAAGAGCTCTGAGCCCAGCAGCTCAGTGGCTGCCTTCATCCCGTCACAAAAGCAAGCTGAAGCTGAGCTGGGGAGCCTTCTGCACTGGGATCAGCCTGCACTGATGAGCAGCGGTCTTACTGTATTAATTAGACATCTGGAGAATCTGGCAGGAAGCCCACTTAATTATCCTTGGTGATCAAGGATGCTCTCAGGAGTCCTTCCCTTTTTGCCTTCTTTCAGAGCTTCTTCCTTCCAGTGTGTCACCATTTGCACACCCTGGAGAGACCCTCACTCTTGGGCCAGGTGGAGAAATTACTTTTCCAAACTTTGAGAGCCCAGGAGTGTTCATCAGTCATCACATACAGTATGGGCACCACAAGGTGGTGGGGAGGGCAAGATAGGGCAGAAAAGTCAGGCTGTGGGGGGGTTTGCCCTTCTTGTGGGCCTGTGCTGCATTGCCTGAAGCTGCATTTTGGAGAGTCCTGAATGCAAAATTCACATCTCTGGCTAACAGCAGTGTTTGCAGTGCTTTGTCCCTGGTGTTTGGCACAGCATGTGAAATATCCCTAGGGTTTGCCTTTCGGCACCTCCCAGACTCAGAACAGAGCTGAGATGTGTTTCCAGCCCTGTGTCTCAGGCTGCTGTGAGGGTGGTGAGGCCCTGGCACAGGTTGCCCAAAGAAGCTGTGGATGCCCCATCCCTGGAAGTGTTCAAGATCAGGTTGGATGGGGCTCTCAGCAACATGGTCTAGTGGAAAGTGTCCCTGCCTGTGGCAGGGGGGGTGGAACGAGATGGTCTATAACGTCCTTCCAGTTCAGGCCATTCTGTGATTTTGTGATTAGCACTGTGCGCAGGGCAGGGTGTTCGGATGCCTTGTCCTTCCCCGTAAATGTAGTAACCTGCAATCCATTGGGCAAAGAGGTCCTTGCTGTCTGCACTGACTGCTTGGCTGCTGCTTGTGGCCTGGAGCCCCTTAGCTCTGCCACCAGCCCCCGGAGCCTGGCTTTGCGTCAGACTCCTCTATTGTCCTAAGGGATGTTGACACCGCCCCCTAATCCCCTGTTAGACCTAAACAGCTGCAAACTCCTCTCTGAACACCTAGCGCCATTAAGCAAAAGTGGGGAAGGGCCAGCTCCTTGATACTGCAACTGGAACTCCAAGGGTAGGTACAGAAGCATGAAAAGCACTGGAGAAACAGATCTGCTGCCTTGGTCCTTCCTAAAGCTTAAATGGTACTGGTGGGCTGTAGGAAACACTTAGTTTGCAATTATTACATGGGAGGCACAATGAGATAATTAGCCACCAGTTAACAGGATGAATGTGACGACCATTCCCTGCTTACTGATGTTTGGCTAATTTGACATCAGCGGCTTTGTTAAGTGATTGTGAATTGCACAGGAGGTGCTACGAACTGGATCTTGCTAACAAGGGTGCAATGATGTGTGACTTGCACCGGGTCATTAATTGCTCCCGGGGTGACTGCCCCTGTCCCACAGGGTTGTAATGTCTCCTGCATTCTCCTGCTCCCCAGCTGCTGTGAGGGCCCTGCCAGAGCTCTCTGCTGGCCTTGACCTGTGGGGAGGGAAGGCACAGAGCCGAGCTTGGCAATGGCCCCTGCACCTTGGTGTCCTCTTGGACTGTCATGCCCAATTTGACAAGACCACTCTGCCATCCTCTAGTCTGTTTGACCAGCAGCAGGGTTGGATGTTAGGGGACATGGACCTCGGCATGGAAGGGATGAGGAGGCATGAGAGGATACGTGCCGGGTACAAGGAGGTGGCTCTTGCAGAAAAAAAATCAGTGTAATGAGGAGTAAGAAAGTACTCCAGTGGATGATATTAAGAAGAAGGGGCAGATAGCACCAAGATGGGCACAAAGGAGGAAAGAGAGGAAGGAAAACTTTTGTGATGGCCCAAGGGAAACCTGTGGGGTGGAACTTGCCAGACAGGGAAGTTTGAGCTCCCGTGTGGTCCTGAGGGACTCTGACATGCCACTTCTGTCCTAAGCAGAGGGAATGGCATGGAGACATCAAGAACACCCTTGGGAACCTGGGATGTTGTGGGTCTATGCTTGGGAGTTACAGCCTCAACACCAGGAGAGATGAAGTCCTGGTCTGGACAGGTGTCCATCTCCACAGTGGTTGTCTTGCTACTCCCACATCTGGGCACAGTGAGGAATGGAAGTGAAACAGGAATGCCCGGCTGTTACCTGCCCAGGTTTGAGACAGGCAGGCACAGATGTGCCTGTGGAAGCAGTCCTGTGGCTGGGTCAGCGCTGTGTGCTGGACTGAGCCAATTGTCCTGCTGGGAGATGGGGATAATTAGCTTGAGCCCAGCGTGATGCTGATGGTACTTTTGAAAAATGCTGCCTTAGATATTTCAAGGGCATGCAGCTAAGCAACCTGTTAAATGCTCTTACAAATCTAACAAGATAACCGGCCCCCTGAGAAGCTGAACAAACACTTGCATTTCCACTCAGAGGAGGTGAACAACCTCTGCAAACGTCAAGCCGTTCTCCAGGAGGCTTGGGGGCAGTGCAAGAAGAATCCCCAGGGGCTGCAAAATGGGAATAGAAACCCTTGTAAAGTGGCTTGTCTTCAGCTATTTGTCTCTTTGCTCCCTGACTTGAATGAGAAGCTGCAGAGACAGCATGAAAATGAAATATAACTAGGAGGAATACTCCATTTCAGCTCTCCTGCATCTCTTACTGCTCCCTCCGGTCCCTGCCGCTCATCTGCTGAAGTCCAAGGCAAAGTGTTATTGAGCTGCTGGATCTGATTGAATTTTTTTCTCATCCCTGAAGGGCCACAGTGACTGGAGCACTGCTTTGAGCAGGAGAGGACATGGTTAGCCAGTTGGCAGGACCAGTCCTCGTGAGACCCAAGCAGTGTCTGGCTCAGACTGCCGAATGAATGGGTAGCAAGGCCAGCTCTCTGTTGCTGTGTGGAGACTGCAGCAGATATTTGAAGCAAGGATAGAGGCTGAATGTAAACCTGCCTTGGTAACACCTTCAGAGAATAGTCATATCCTGACATGTATCTGTGGAGAGGAGCTCTCTGCTGCCCCATTGCTCTGACTCCTCCTAATGGGGTTTGATGGGCTCCAGGTAACAGTGTTGGGATTAAACTGTGTAGGGAGACAGACCTTTCTGTCCCTGGATTGAATGTCTATCTTGGGGCGCCCTGGAATTTGACTCAGCTCTGAGCTGCTCACCGGCTGGTAGGCCCTGGAAAGCTGCCAACATTTTGGAGAGGAAGAGAGAAGGCTTCAAAGAGGGCTCTGAGCCACTCAACTCCCAAAGCAAATCAGAGAGTGAGCATGGACCCAGAGGCATCTGAATCATCCTTCCTCTGTAGATTACAGTGTGGGGATGTGGTAGACAGCCCCTGCCACCACACAGTGGTGAAATGAGGAAGGCAAAATTTCAGAGCCTTTGGGGACACTTGTCTCCTGAAAGCCCTAGGCTGTAGGTGGCCACTGTGGTGACAGGGGGAGCTGATATTGAAATGCAAGGCTGTGCTGGGGTCGAGAAAGTGAGGATGAAGATGCTGTTGCTCTGCACTGTCCATTGTTACGGAAGGATTGACAGAGGAATCATCCTACTTTTCAGGGTGTGCTCTGCCACCTCTTCAAAGCTGTTCAGCCAGACCCATGGGGCTCAGTGTGGTGCAGCTCAGGAAATGAGAATGCAACCTGTTCCCTGGCTGAGCTGCAGGCAGGAAGCACAAGAGCACCTGGACCTTTGGGATGGGGCAAGAAGTGTTGTGAGCTCTTGCAGCTATTTGCACAGAACAAGTCCATCCATAGTTTTCAGGATCTCTGTGATGTTCAAAAGCTGAGCTGTGGTTTTCAGTTTCATCCCTCCCTGGGGGACCCCAGCTATGTCTCTTTAGCTTAGGGTATAGGGTACTGCCTGTCTGTGCACAGCTGGGACTCCCAAATGGGGTGTGAGTCTGTTCCCAAGCCAACACTGCTCAAGCCTGGAGAGGAGATGGCTCCTGCTGCCATCAGTGACATCAGGCTGAGCTCTGAGCAGAGCTGGCTGGGTGGGGACAACATGTGTTTGTTGTCCAGCTAGCCCGACCAAAGGTAGAAGCAGAGATCTGGCTTTGGTACCTGTTTCCACCTCCCTGGTGCAGGGGGAGAGCAAACCCAGCTCAGCAAGGACATGGATGAATTAGGACAAGGTGAGGCAGCCAAGGAGGCTGGTGGTGGGGCTGGGCTGAGCACATGGGAGCCTGGACCATGATTAAAACCCTCAAAGGGCAGTGTAGTCTCATAGATCCCCATTCCTTGGGAGTGGAGAGAGACCTCAGCTCCACATTTCTGTGGTTTCTTTGCTCATTATAGGAAAAAAGAAGGGTGAAGACAGGTCCATGAATCATTACTGTTTGGTTTGGCTGCATCACCGCTCTGTATTTAGGAATGGCAGAGTCTTTTTATTTCTTGTGAGTTGTTCTCTCTTCCCCCACTCCTTCGGGTTTTGGGGTTGTTTTTTGGTTTTTGTCCCTTCAATTGTCCTGAATTATTGCAAGATGGTGAAACAAAAGATCTCTTCCTTTCCTTGCATTGGCTTCTCTTGCAGCAGATGTCAAATAAAAGAATCCAGGTTTTGAATAACTCATCCCAAAAGGGGATATTTCACCCGTTCCATGATGAGACATTGCAGGAAGCCACTGGCGTGGCCTTCAGGCTCATGGGAGCACTTTCCAGGGAAAAAAAAAACCCAAAGTAAAAAGGAACAGGATTCCTCTATCTATTTCTTAATTATGGTTTTTTTTTAATTTTTTTTTGGTTCTTGCTGGAACATCTGTTCTGAATTTGTGCACAACGTTAGCATCTGTAGATTTGTTCATTCCTTTGCTGCTGGGATGCTGGGGTTGCACAGTGAGAGGGTGCACACACCACCACACCCTTGTACCTCAGCAGGGTGGGCATGACAGAAGACAAAGCAGCAGAATGGCTGCTTCCATCTCATGCTCCACAGCAGAATTGGGGCTGCTCCCTTCCCCTCCCGCTGCTACACATCAGGAGTGGCCGTGCCATGTGCTTTTGGCATGCATAAGCTCAGTGTCCAGTTTTTGTCTTGTGGAAGGTATATATGCCTGGTGAAGGTGTTTCCAGACCCACTTCCCTTCTTCTGTTCCAGGCTGAGGCTGGGAGGGGAGGCAGCATTCCTGTGTTTGCCGTGATGAGGGTCCTGGAAAGACAGGGTGCAATTTTCTCATTTGAATCTGTGCTGGGTTATAATTTTTCCTAATTCGTCACCTGTCATGACACAGGAGTGAGGAATGAGAGCTCCCTCTTACATATCACTGCTTGATTACATGGTGTCAGAAGAGGCTTTCACAAATTATTCCACATAGGTGGAACAGTCTGGAAGAGGACTTGGTAGTAAGGCATGCCCAGGGGCTGCAGTCTTTGCAGCTCACCTGGCAGTCTGTTATGTTGAGGAGGCCAAGGGGTGGACGTCATGATCTCTCAGGTAGATGGACACCCTCAGGAGCCAAAAATCGATTTTAGGTTGAACTGGAAGGAAAAAAGCAAATGTCCCTTGGAAATCTGAGTGTGGCTGACATCCTGATGGCATTGTCCCTTGGCAGGACCTGCCTCTGCCCTGTCCTCCCAGTCTGGGTAGGGATTGTTATGGAGCACATGGCACCCTAATGGAGATGAGGCTGGGGAGCTGTTCACCACCCACAACTCTGCAGCGGGATTGTTCTGGGGATTGCAGCAGGAGGGCTAATCAGGGAGCAAACTGCCAGTGATATAATCAAATCAGGGAGAGGCTGCTGTGAGAATTGGAGGTGACATTGCAAAGTGTGTGGTGTGGGGGGGGCTGTTTGCAAAATGGCACGTGATCACTGAAGGAAGGCAAGCAGGTGGCCAAAGAGAAACAGTGAGTCTGGCTAACAGACCCCAGCACAAACACGTGCTGTAGACGGGATTGAGACATTTCTTCCAATTTTTTTCTGCCTTAGTTTTCATGGGCTCTTTAGGGAAAGCAGGTTTGTGTTCCTTTGTGTCCTACAGAGACAGTAAGGGGGCACAGATTTGTTGAATGACCATGTGGGTACTGGCTGTTGGGAGCAGTGGGACATTGTAATAAACTGAGAAAGGATTGTGAGATACTGCCCTTCTACCAAAACCAGTTCTACCCCATTGCAAACTTCATCACCAGTGCTCTTGTGACTGCATGGCAAGCCAAGAAGTGGCACTGATCTGGCAAAAAACCCTATTTTGGGTGGTGTAGGGCATGCCAGGTTAATTTCAGGTGGATCAGCTGCATGAACAGGCTCACTGTGCCGTGGGATGACTAGTGGTGTCAAGCGGGGGGGAATGAAGGGTGCAGGAAAGGACTGGGTGGGAATAGCTTCAAAACTCTGGTGGGCTGTAAAGCCAAAGCTGAAACTTGCTGCTGCTCTTAATCAGACCAGGAGCTCCCTCACAGCTCACTCTCAAAGAGGGAGTTGTTACCAGCAGCAGCACAAGTATTAGAGAGCCTGAACTGCTCAACCTGCTATTACACTGTCCCCAGTGGCTCAAGCATCCGTGCTCATGTGGGCTTGGATTCCCCACTCCACATCTTGTGCTTGGGCTTTCCTGACTGAGCTTGGAACGGAGGCTGGCTGTGGGACTGTGGTGTCAGCTGCTTGTGAGGGCCTGCAGTGAGCTGAGGAATGCTCAGAAAAGGCCTTTGTCACGCATGCTGGCCTTGTCCACCCCATGCTATGCCCAGGGCAGCTGCAGGACAGATCCTGACATGGGGAGTCCCAGGAGAAAGAAGTGGTCCAGATCATGGTGAATGACAACCTCCAGTGTCTACCCATGGGCTTGTACTGAGGTGGTGACTTCAGCCCATTTTTGAAGAACAGGTGCCCAACCCTAGCCCCAAAGGGTGTGTGGCCGTTTTCTTTTTGCCCCCTTGAAGTTTGTGTGTTGCTGTAGCCCTTTGCCTTCAATGACTCTGGCCTAGAGACCTGGGGGTGCCTAAAAGCAGCTGACCTCGTCTCATAAAATCATAGAATCATAGAATGGTTTTAGTTGGCAAGGGACCTTGAAGATCATCTCATTCCAACCCCCCTGCCATGGGCAGGAGCACTTTCCACTAGACCAGGTTGCTCAGAGCCCCATCCAACCTGGCCTTGAACATTTCCAGGGATGGGTCTTCCACAACTTCCCTGGGCAAGTTTTCAGTGCCTTACCAACCTCATGGTGAGTATTTTGTTCCTAATACCTATTCTAAATCTACTCCCAACATAACAGCTCTGGCTGATGTGCTGCTGAAATGTTGCTGGCCATCTCAGGGGTTTGGCAGCACATGCCATGCCTTGTCAGGGGAATTGCAGGGCTGTGCTTGAGCTGATTGAAGATGCCCCAAGGAGATCCTTGAGCTGGTCTTCAAGCTGGCAGAAAGGGATATTTAATGATCTCTGGCCAGGGAAGCCACCTTCCACATTCTCAAGAACCAGGGAGAATCTGACGATGGGTGTTGTGCACACATAGCACAACAGATCAGGAATAAATCAGCAATGGGCACTGCCTCACTCAGCTCCCTCTAGTCCAACTCTCCTGCAGCACAAATGTTTTCCCTGTTTGCATCCCTGGATCCACTCTTTAATCTAGTTTCAAATGCCCCAGGCTTTCCTTGGAAAAAGCTTCTCCACAGCTTCATAAATCTTCCTGTCAGGAAGTTTTTTTCTTGCTACAGACCTGAGAATTTTCCTTTCTTAATTTCATGCTGCTTATCTTCCCTTTCCAATGCCGAGCCCTCCCCTGGATAGGCGCTGAAGCAGGACAGGAGCAGCATATCTTTCCCTCAGTCTGGTCTCTTAAGGGTTATTTCTCACTTAGGACTGGTTCCTTTCCTCCTGTCTCGTCCTACCTGCTCCTAGGTTATTCTGTGAGAGCCTTGGGCTGTGCTGGTAGTGCTGGGAGAGGCACAGGATAAACTTCAAGGGGAGGCAGATGAGTTGGAGAGGCTCTCTGGAGTCTCTGGTCTCATGATCAGCTCTCCTTAGCTTGCCCGGCCTCTTCCTAAAATCCCCCTCACTTCTCACCTCTGACAGTCAGGAATGACCAGTTGCTCTATTTTTTATGCTGTCTAGCTTAAACTTTCTTTGCTGCAGCTTCAGTCCCTCCCTGTATTGCTTTGCCATGGAGTAAAGCTCATTGTTGTGACTTTTTTTGCAGCTTTTCCTCCACTGGAAGCCTACTAATTTCCTACTCACACCACTGCTTGAGATGACAAGAAACACTGGTTCTGAAAGTCCTTTGTGCTCTCCTGGGAAAGGGTTTCAGGCTGCTGCCTTTGCTGCCCATGTACTGAAAACAGATGAGACCAGAGAAGCACCTTGCAGGTTAATCTTGAGCCTCTAAATGTGGTCAGGTTGAGTTGCAGATGTTGATGCCAGAGTGTATTTATTCATTTCACAGTTTTGCTTATTTATCAGATCCTGTGATCATTAAATTGTGCATTACCATTTGGCATGTGGCAGGTTTTAATTCCTATGGCTGGTTTATGCCCTCTGCAGGTATTAGCCTAAATGCATTTCCTGACAAGTGATGAATGCTCTGAAAAGCTGTGGCAACATATTTATTGATCAGAGCTCTCCATAACCCCAGCTCACTAATGCAAGCTCTCGCAGCGCTAGGAACTATTGTCTCCTCAGACTGTTTCATTAACTCAGATGTGAGGGTTTGGTCTTTCCTTTCACGCAGGATGGAGTAAATCTTGCTCAGTGTCAACTCTGACAACAGCTCTGGCTCTCTAAGTAGGGTAGACCTGGCCTGTGCTCGGCAAGGGGACCTCTGTGGGACATTTAGGGATAGAGAAGCCCTTCAATGACTTTCCAGAGAATGTAGAGGCAAACATGAACCTCCCAGGTGTACTTGGGGTTGGAAGGTGCCTCTGCAATTGCCTTTCTTGCAGATATGTCTGACCTACCTGGGTACTGGGTTGTGCAGCGGAGGTAGGAGCACAGCAGCTGGGTGCTGCTGCAGGCTCTCCCTAGAACAGATGGTGCTAGTTTGGGAAGTGCCACCTCGAGGCTCCCTGCAGGGTCTGCAGTGCAGAGCTGCCTAGGTTCTTCAGGGAATGGGATGTGTCTGCTGCTGGCAGGGCTCTGTTTGGGAAAAACTAGTAGGAAAACTTCCGTCAGAAAGGCCTGTCTTGTGAAGGGAAAAGCTTCTGCTAACCCTTGAAGAGGTGGAGGACCAGACAGGCATCTTGAGTTGCCTCCTATTTCATGGAGGTGTGTGTGGACTCAGACACACTCAGGAACCTAAGAGACTACCACCAGTGAGGAGTAGATAATGGCGTGGCCAAGCTGGTCAAAAATTGGTCAGGAAACAAATTCAGCCCAAAGGCGAGTTATGGAGGCTTGAAGGAGTGACAGGCTACAGTGTAGTGGAGACAGGGTTGCCTGCCCATGCACATGGCATGAAATCCTTTCCCTCTCTGCAGCTGCAAAGCTTTGCTCCTGCCTGCTTTTCCCAAACCCACCCTGAATGAGTCTGCCTTCTTCAGAAACAAAAAAATGGAAGCCTTGAGAATTTCCCCATTCTTCTGGGAGAGAGCAGGGTAGACAAATGCAGGACATGCTGCCTTATTCAGCATCCCAGTAGAGCTGGGGCTTCATGAGGTGGAATGGCCTGGCAAGACCATGCCCAGAACTCTGTGTGGTCATCCCCCCTCCCCTGAGGGCAGCAAGGTGGGATGGCATCAACTGGGAGCTAATTGGACCTCAGCCTTGCAGGGTGAAGTGAGGAGTTCATGCTGTGACAGTGGCTTTGCAGAGCCACATCTGGACACAGGCACTGGGGGATGGAGAAAACAGAATGAAGCCGCCAGACCCATGGCTGGTGGGGGAAAAGGTGAGAGGTCAGAAAGAGCTGATGGGAGGGTGATGTGGGATCCTGTTGGCTCCTCAGTTACGGGGAACTCCAGCTGATGCAACCTGCTGGCAGGGTGTCTGCTGGGGAAGCTGCTCTCTGCTCATGCTGGAGGGGAGTGACATCCCACATGTTGTAAATGTTTCTAGAAAACAGCTCCTCACCCCTTCTCCTGCAGTTTGCATGGCCTGAACATCTGTGGAAAGAACAGATGAGGCTGTGAGGAGGGAGAACTCTGGCCTCAGTGTGACACCAGAGCACTCCACATGGATGTGACCCCTGTGGCCAGTACTGGCCTCAGCTCTGCCATTCCTCACCACCTGGGCATGGGTTATTTGTGTGCTCCATGGACACTGGCTCATGTCCTCTGACCTCTCTTGCACAAAGCCCTGGTCTGGGGCTGGCACCTGGAAATGGAGCCCCTGGAGGTCCTGAGGCCAGAAAAAAGACAAGCTGTGTGCTCACACCTCACTCACGCCAATGCTCATATCTACCTGGCACGAGCAGCTTTGGATCTAAATTGACCACCACGGGGGCAAATCCACCAACCAGCACACTCAGCCCTGAAACTAGAGTTCCCCTACAGTCCTATGCAATCCTCCCATAATGCCAGTGTCATCAGGGGGTGCTCATCCAGGCTCCCACCACCTGGAGGGAAATACTTTTTGGTTTGCCTGCATTAAGCACCCCGGTCTCTCCTCAGCTGAAGGTCCTTGGGCCTGTTAGTAGATGGCCATTAGGTTTGAAAGCTCTCAGTTGTCCTCACAGCTTAATCACCAATGATAATGAACAGTGTCTTCAGAGGGCTGCAGCAGGGTATGAGCTGGAGCCAGGGCCCCTTGTCCAGGGCACCGGGTACAGGTGGGTGGAAAAAACCTTTGGGAAGAGTAGGGTTGACCCTCCTGTCATTGCATGGGCAGCAAAATGCCTGGGGAAAAAAAGGACAAGGATATTTTCACCTGGGGCAACACAGACAAAAGGACTCTTTCCACCTTCAACTTTCCATGCTGGAGACTGGTGAAGAGAAACAGTTGTTTTATAGAAAGAAACTGGGTCTTACATTGATAGAGAGAGATTACAGCTTTATGTGAGAAGAAGAAAGAAGCTAAACGAGGTGCTGATGCAGTGGGGATCTTTACTGTTAAGCACTCTTAATAAAGCATAGAGTTGTACTCATCTTTCAATAACTTTATTCCACTATTGTAAATCTTGTTTTAGTGATCCCATCATTTCAGCCTTAATTCTAGCTGGCGTGGTGGAGCCATCTGCCAGCCAGGAGAAACTCTTACCTTCCCCTCCTGGTACCAAACACTGGGAAATGCCCTGCTCCCGCAAATACAGTGACCACATGCCTGGGGGACAGCACAGGAACCATCTGGAGCAGACGGACCTCCCAGACACCACAGTGAGGAGAAATCTCTGGCATCCAGTGGGAAACCAGAAATTGGGCAGGGAGAAGTCCTGGGGGGGAAGAGAAATACAGCTTAAGAGTAAAACTTGACAATGCTAAGTCAGAGTGTGAAGTTAGAAATACCATCCCTTTTGCACAGGCTCTCCAAACAGCTGTGAAAGCTCTCTTATCAGAGGAAAACCCCCAACCAAATGAATTAAATATACATTTTGGTTTGTAAATCACTAGAATGGGACAGAAGCCAGCAGGTTTCCTCATGCATCCTGCTAATGCCTGTGTCCCTTTGCTGGTCTTGTGGGGCTGGATACAAACTTTGGGAACTGCTCTTGGGGACTGGGTAACAGCGCCTGAGCTGAGCTTTTAATTAACAGAAAGTGGCTGCCGTTCTGCTCAGCACAGCAATCTCAGCCTTCAATTGCTGATTGAGGCAAGAGCCATTTCTCACCAGGTAGAGGAAATAAGGCTTGCATCAGAACATAAAAGATTGTTTTAATTAAACATGGTATTTCTAAGCCTGTTGCTGGCTGCAGCCAAACGGGGGAGGCAGCTAGACTCGGTCAGAAAATTCTCAGAAAAAAGGCACTTTTTTTTTTCACTCTGTAGGCTGGAAATGGAGCATGATAGAAAAATAAAAGGCTTTTGTTTCTTTCAGAGTTTTATTTGCCTCTTGGTCATACAGGCTGGGGGCATCACTGATGCCCCCTGTGCAGTGTCACAAAGGAGGAAAAGACCTCTTCTGCATGCAGCTCCTGGGGCTGCATTTGGCCCCAGGACTGACTGCAGCCCAGGACAGCCTCTTTCTCGGCACTGTGGTTCTCCCCTCCTTTCCCCAGCTCACTTTTTTCTCCACAATGGCCTTTGCAGGAAGGTCAGTATCCAGATAAATTTCTGCCTCAGCACTGTAAAAATCTTGGGTTGTTCTACACTTAAGTCCGAGAGGTTTTTTTTTCCCAAGTAGCTGTGTGTCAAGCCTGTGACTCTCCCCACCAGAAGCCAGGTCGAGTTTTGGGTGGTTTAGTCTTGCCACACAAGAGCAAAACCAAGCAGACAACAAGCCCCAAGCTCACCAAACACTCCGAGTAGGCTGTAGAAAGGACCCCAGCCTCAGCTCAGCTTTCTGCTGCATTTTCTAAATCTATGAGGATTTTGAAATCCTCAGATAGAGCAGCAAATCCCTCCAGCTGTTCCCATTCCCACTGTACTCATCCAGCCCAGGAACAGCCTACACTGATCACTGAGCATCTTCTCTGAGCTGCAGCAACCTGCTCCCTGGGCAGAGGCAGCCATCCAGGCAAAGCCACATTTTTAAGTGCATATCACCTTTGGGGTTTTCCTGATGAAGAAGGTAAAATTCAGAGCTCCCAAAAATCATGACTTCCCTGTAAATCAAACTGGATTTAGGCTTGGGCTTCACTGGCAAGGGACAACCAGAGTCAGTGTGACGGCACAAAATACTCGGATGGGACACATGGGGTGGACCATGCTTTCCTGTAGCCACAGGCCACCTCCCACCCATACAGGCCTACAGGATGAAGGTGGGTTTAGAATCATAGAATATGTTGCGTTGGAAGGGACCCAAAAGGAATCACTGAAATAGAACTCCTAACCCTGCACAGGACAACCCCAAGAACCTCACCACATGCCTGAGAGTGTTGTCCAGACATTTCTTGAGCTCTGTCAGACTTGGCGCTATGACCCCTCCCCTCGGGAACCTGTTCCAGGGCCCAGCCACCCTCTGGGTCTGCTGAGATGTTGCTCTGCATTAGGTATGGCCCTTTTCCTGCATTTGTTTTGCCTTTGTTTTGGACCAACCTAGTAGCTCATTCTCCAGGAGCCCCAAGCTGATTGTGACAGCACGCGGTCTGGGTGAATTGACCACGGCACTGGCTTGCATCTGGAAAAAGGGGCTCCTTCTGAGCCCTTAGGAGGTGCTTAGGGCCTCCAGCATCTCCCAGGCCACCACTGCAAGCCAGGGGAAAGGCTAAGCCACAGCGGTGGGAGTGTGGAATGCTAGCAGCACCATCAGACCATAGCATCCAAAACGGAAACTTCCCAGCTTGCTCTGTGCAACTAGTTGATATTAAATCCTCAGTTTCTTGCCTAAAATAAACACAATTGAGCAAACACATAAAAATATGTCTGTATTCACAGACAGAAATACACTTACACGCCACATATCTGGAGTTTCAAATGTTTCATTTGCCCAGAATGCTGCTTCAGCAAAACCAAAACTATTTGCAGAACAAAGTCAGTCACAAAAACCCAACTTTCCCAGCTCAGAAATTTCTGGGGGCAAAAGCAACAATGGGTATTAAAATGAAACTGCCTGCCAATGTATTTCCAAACCAGAGAGCTGCAGATGAATCCAAATGGTCCCATTTCAACACTGGAATAAATTTAGACAAACAAACAAGTAAATTGAGACTAGCATGAAACTATTGGAAGTTATCAAACCAATCTACTGTTCTTCCCCTTCTTTGGAATTACCCGCTTCTCACTACCAGTGAGAAGGTAAAAGAGCTCAAATTTTTGTCTCAGCACAAGACATGAAATAGTCTTGAAATCTCAAATATTTCCATGGATTAGATTTTTCAAAGTTTTATTACTTATTTACAGCGCTTCATGGTGCTTCTGAAATACCTCCTGCTAACAGCTGAACTAAAATAACTTCACCTGATTGAGCAGAGGAACCAAGATGTTTTGGTGGTGCATCAGGGATGTTTTTCAGCTCTCTGGGTCCTGTCAGGGGGGAAAATGCAGCCAGCTGAATTAAACTGCATATGCAAATCTTAATTAATTAGCAATTAGTTGTGGCAGCTTGTCAAACTGCAAAGCCTGGCACTGAAAGATGCACTCTGTGGCCACATCCTTTTGGAGTGTCAGCCCTTAAGCAAGGCAGCATAAAAGCTGTAGTGACAGGGATGTGTCGCTAAGCTGTGGGCTTTGGGAACATCCAGCTCAGTTCCAAGGACTGGAAAATGGGTGGAAATGTTTTGGAGATGGATGGAAATGTACTGGAGATGGTCTGCCCCAAATTGCTCTGTACAGGCGTAGAAGAGGGGGTGTGGGGTTGTGGGCTCTTTTCTCTCCTCACAGGTCAGGTGCGTTTGTGACTCTCCAGCCAGACGTCCCCTGGCTGAGGACATCAGGTGGATATCCCAGCTTGCAGAGGAGAAAGGTCTTACCTCCCCTGAGGTCCTATTATCCTGTATCAGAGCCCGTGTCTCATCTGTTCCACTGCTGGGACTAGCTCAATCCATGTCAACAGAGGAATTTCCTTAAAGCCAAATTTAATTTTAAAGCCAGGACGATCCTGGCTGGTGGGCAGCTGAGCCAGGGCTCTGATGGTGCAGCACATTGGGACCACAGAGCACGTTTCTCATCACAGCCTCTGCCCCGTGGGAGGAAATGCTCCCCTGCACGGCTGCAGGCACTGCCCACATCCAGCTGCTCTGCAGCATCCATGGGGCCACCATTTCCAGCATCCCAGTATGGGTAGGAGGTGCTGGGGAGAGAAGATGGCAGGGCAGCCAGGGCCTCGGTACCCCTGGGAGCACCACGTCTGCTGGAATGCCTTCCAAGGGTTTTTCTCTCTAAGTTTGCGGCTCACGTCCTGCTGCTGCTGTTAGCCAGCCTGGCCAGAATAAAATAATTTATTTCCCACACAGCCTGGAAAAGACCACATTTTGAACCAATTTATTTTGGGGACCTTTTCACATTTTCTAACAGATTTTCCAGCAGATTTCTGGTGCATTAAAGCCCACTGACCATTGCCATGGTTCCTCCTGTGGGCCCCTCAAGCTGCCCCTATGTTTCTCAACAGGAAAACGCGATGGAAAAATACTGACCTACATTTCCCCATGAAAAGTTTGAAGCACCACACAGGAGTGGCACCACAGCTTTGAGCCGAATGACATGAATGGCTGCCCACATTCACCTGCACTTTAAGTCATCACCAACACATTGAGTCAAGGAGCAATGCTGGGAGCCGGACAGGGTACATTAGAGACCCCCATGGGGATGTTACTGTGCTGCTGTGATTTTAATATCATTAGACAGGAGATAACCTATCTCCACAGATACAACCAGGAAACCAACATGAAAAATGCAGCCATTATCCAATAAGACACAGATTCTTTGGGAAGTTCTGAGTGGAGGTAAATGCATCTAGGATTGAAATTTCAGTTTGTTCCAGCTTCCTCCTGGGGCCAGATCTATGCATAGAGAAAGGAGAAGGTTTGTTTCTTTCAGAAGAGGTGTAAAGCTCTTTACATATCACCAGGTGCCTCGGGCAGCATGCTGACCAGGTCTACTCATTCTGTCTCATTTCGTTAGTGCTTTAATCATGTTAATGAGAGTCCTAACATTTCAAAATGGCTCTGCATCAACAGCTGAACCCTGAGCATTTCACTGCAGAGAAGTGGATTCCAGAAGTTAGACTCCACTCTCAGGGGTCCTGGCACCCTCTCTGCGCAGCACCAGCATCCTGGGGACACCTCCTGAAGAGACGGAGAGGTGGTCCTGGCAGGAAATCATCTTCTCAGCCCCCTCCTGCACATTTCCTGTTACAGCTCTTTGCATCAAGCAGAAGTCTTATTTGGGGGTCCATGACATAGGCAATATTTGCAAAAATAAAGACAGCTTAATCCATAGCCTCCAGGAGGAGGCAGAGGGGAGAGGATAAATGTGTCCAGATACATAGAGAGGAGCTGGAGAGGGGACTGGAATAAGCAGAGATCAGCTCCACTGAGCACTGACAAAACCAGCTGCAGGCTCTCGGCAGGGACAGTTTAGGTAAGACATTAGGGGACATTTCCCAATGATATGGGCATCATAGCACAGGAACCAGAGGCCAGGAGAAGGCAGGAGGTCTCACCAGCCCCACACCTGGTTGGGCAGTGCTGGGCTCAGCTCAGGCAGGAGCGTGGGGCTGCTGGCTGCCCATGATCACTCGCAGCGTGATGACCTCCACAAAACACAGAGGAGACAGCACTGTCAGCCCTGCCTTGGTATCCACGCCTCAGAGCAGGCAGGGAACAGCTGATGTTGTGTCTGCAATGGCATCCTACAGGTCCTGTTAATCACTCTGAAATAATCAAGCCCGGAGGAGGAAAGTCAAATGCATTAACTGCTAATTACAGGCACTGCTAACCACGCAGGCACTCCGTGCCCCCATCACCAGGCTCGGCACAAAGACAGGGAGCTCGGCACTGTGAAGGGGATGTGACAGCCCTGGGCATGACCTGCTGGCCTCACCACCCCATTGCTAGCCTCTCTTCTTCCTCACTCAAGGGAACTCGCAGCTTCCTGGGCACAGCCACAGTCCACTAATTAAAGGATGTGTTAATATTCCTGAAATAACCTCCCTGTTGACTCATTCCATGACCTTGGGCAACAATTTTTCCCCTTTGCAGGGCAGACAATGCTTGGCCAGAGCCTGGCATGGGGCAGAAGGGAGGCTGAGAGCCAGAGCTGCAGTGCTCTGATCCAACATGGTACTGCGTGTCCATGTGGTGAAAATGCATGAAAAGCTTGAATCCTGCTGGCATTTCTCTTCTGCCTGCCCATTTCAGCTCTGCTTGTCTCCTCTCAGCACTCAGCAATGCAGCAGATGTGGAGAATCTTGAAATAACAGGACAGTCTTTAGCACAACTGGAAGCTCTAACAAGAGGAGATGAAATGCTGGAAATTAGACCTCTAGGCTGCACCAAACACCTCCTGAAATGCAGGGAGCCGTCCCTAAGAAACAGCAAATCTTTGTCCTTTTTTCTCCATGGTCTCAATCCTGCATCAGCACCAGGGCAGGTTTCCATTTCAAACCTAACCTTTCTCTCAGCAGAAGCAGGGCTAACCTGGCACTCAAAACTGAGGGCACAAGACCAGGAATAGCAAATCGTGCTTCAAAGCAGCAACTATGCCCGGGTGTCTCCTTGCTGCAGCCAGACACCCACCTCCTGGGCAGCCTCTAATCCACAATCACCACACAGACCTCATTTCAACCAGCACGCCTCAAACTACCTATTTAATTGCCTGATATTCATCTCTTTATGAATCTATAATTACTATGATCTTATTTGTGTTTGCACTGAATAGATGCCCAGGCAGCATCAGGCTCATTCTACCACATTACTTGCCAGGTCTTTTACTGAGCTGTGGATGCAGATCTCCTTTTCCAAGTGAATTTTATTCCTTGCATTAACTTGGCTTTACAGACAAGGCTTTAAACATGGAACAAATTAACTCATTAGCCTCAAATAATCCAGTGACCAAAACAGGCCATGTTTCATGGACTGTTTTCCAGCCCATACTGTCCTGGCAGCAACTGCAATCAAGAGGGTGGGATATTTTCTCAGTGGCTGCCCTGGGGATCTCCCCACACGTGCACCAACTTCAGCACTCACAAAAAGCACCAGCAAATTTAGAGTAAAAGTTGGACCCACATTTCTCCAGCCAAAACTTTCTGACTGGAAAACTAAACATTTTCACCAGAAAAAGAACAACGGGAAGAAAAACACTGCAGTTCAGGCCAGGCAAATTGGGACTGCCTGCAGTGTGGTGATGGCTTATGAGAAAGAATTTCTGAGCCTCACCTGCCACAGTTTGCGTGTGTAATGTGGGGTCTGTCCTGTCCCCTGGGGGATGCATTTTATCTCCTCCTGCAGATAACATATCCGAGTGCTTTAGGGAAGCCTGATGCCTGAGGCCATTTCCCAAGTAAGGAAAGCCAAAGTCTTTAAGTCTCTTTTCAGTGAAACACCATGGAGATCCACATAATTTCTCCTCTTTTACATTCAGCTCCAAAGCAAGCTGGCTGGTAAGTGCAGGAGCTCAGCCCGTGGGCAGCCAGCTCCCAGCCTGACCTCCAGCCAGGGCTCCATACCAATTGCTCTGCACAGGCTTTTATGGCTCTTTCAGCTGCACTCAGCTTTGATTGTGCCTGATCAAAATGTACATGGCTAGCGTTGATAATCACTGATGATCAGGAGCTTTTAGGAAGCAAATGACGGGGCCAGTGCTCGCTTGATGGATCAGGTCATTAGGAGCAGCTGTTCCCCTCCTTGACTTGCTTTTTGAAGGGAATCTGTGTTTTTGTTTTTTCTCTTGCCCCTCTGGGAAACTGTGTGAAGGTATTTTGAGGGTCTCTGGCTATTGGACCTACTTAAAAACATAAAGGTTTTGGACGGTGTGAGGGGGGAGGTCAGCATAGTCCTGCTGTGTCCTGGCTGGCATGCACAGCATAGGTTTGAAAAGTAATTTCTGCATGAATCAGCTGCTGATCCTGCTGGTGCTCAAATAGTTCTCCTGGCTGCAAGTGGAGCATCTTTATCATCACAGACCTCCTGGTGAAGGCAGAGGCACACGTGTGGTGCAGAGGGATTTAGAGGCAGTTTCCAAGGCAGTTCGTGTTCCTGAGCTCTGCCTCCTTAGCTAGGTGGGCTGAAGGCGTGAAGGGCTCCTCTGTGGTGGCCCAGCTGTGAGCATCACCTGGGGATTTGGGGGCGAGGGGCTGCTTGGGAGGCAGTGAAGCAGCTCCCACCCTGCTTGGTGAAAACTTGGTAGGGCACTGTGCTGGATCAGGTTCCTTCATCAATGAGGAGCTGTGATTTTCCAGATGAGACTTCAGCCCTTGAGGACAGAGAAGTGACTGTAACTACCACCCATCAATGCAAGAGTGTAAATATGGGGGCCACAAACATCCTCATGGAGCTCCTCGGAGGAGCTAAGCTGCTGCCAGAAATTAGGGAGTTGGTTACAGACTCCAGGATATGTTTTAGCCCACCTGATGCTTCCTTTTCCCTGTCCTTCTTGGGACCTCAAACCAACCCTCAGTGGCCTCTCCAGAGCACATTCCCACCGTACAGATGGAGACAGAGATCTGCTGCAGTAGCTGAACTTCAGAAAGGGTTGTGCAAACTGGCGCCCAGATCATGCTGGGCTGCAAGCCCCAGGGCGAAGCCAGGCAAGGAAGAGTGAAGCAGGATTTAGAGGAGCCCATTGGAGATGGTATGACAGCTCTCTCTGCCTGTAGAGATTTGGCAGTCCTGGACTGGAGCCAGGCTGAACTGCTTTATACAGCCACAGTAGGTATTTCTGCCACCGTAGGGCTGAATGCATCCTGGGAGAGGTTAATCCTTAGATGTTGCATTGGTCTCCGGGGATGGGTGTGCACACAAGGTTAGTTGTAGGTGCTCAGCATCCACTTCCCTGAGGATACCTAGTTCAGCCCTCGTTGCTCTGGTGAGACATTGTGTGTTTAGGAATTAATTACAAACATGAGCTACAAAAAAATATAGAATTTTGTTTAATAATAATTAAAAAAAGGGGGGGAGGAAGAGAGAATTTGCCAGAGCCATATATTAAAAACAAATTATGTTCAGCAGGCAGGTGAGTCAAGGCCCGCCAGGCAATTGGGAAGGCAGCGTGCAGGCGGTAATTGAAAAAAGTGAGACGCAAGTGAACAGCCAAAGCTCTGGCATAATAACTCCCCGCAGACACACAATCACAAAGTTAGCAACAGGCACTGGCTGGGGTGGGAGCTGCCCTATGCTGTGTTCTGGGGATGCCTGGCACCCCCTGGCAGTGGGTTGGGTTCTTTGTGCCTGGGAGCAGGGCAGTGGTGATTCCTCACAGTGTTTCCTCACCATGCTCCTCTCTCGGGCCTGATGAACCTCTGATCACCCCCAGGGTTTTATTGAATCTGAGTAAGTGCCAGAGCTCCCTTTATGGCTCAAATTATGGGTTATTGCAGAGCATGAGCACTAAATACCTGCTGCAGGAGGGATGCTGTTGTCCCTTGTCAATCGTCTGCTTCTCCTTCTAGCTCCCTCCCTGGGGAAAGCCTTGGTATCTCATCCTTCTCCACTTCTCCTGACATCCCTGCTGAGTCCAGCCTTTGTCCCCAGGAAACCATCGATGCCCCCCTGGACACCTGGGAGCAGCTCTGGCCAAGGCTCTCCTGAGGCTGCCAACCCTGGCTAGCAGCTGAACTGGATGTGTGACAGCAGGTGTTTTTTGGGTTTTTTTGGGCTGTGTGTCTGGGAGGCACTCCTCCTCTGGGGTCAGGTATTTCCTTGCTTTGTGAACTCATGAAGTGTGATGAGGGTCCCTTTTTTCAAGGGGAGCAGACCATCTTGCCTGCTGCAGAGAATCTCTGTCACTCACACTGTGCTGGCTCTCATGCCCAGATGTTCCTGGGGGAGAACTGGGGATACAGGGCAGCCTTTTGGTCTCCTCCTCTTCACCACCTAATCGCCAGGAGTCTTGAGAAACAAGGAAGTGGTGGCAATGGAAAGGAGACTGGGAGTGCTTTCCATCCCACTGCTTTGCTTGGGTCCTGTCTGCACATTGACAACTGGCACACAGTCAGGCCTTGAGTTTGCACCACTGAGAATGTGGAGAGCATCTGCATCTCAAGGAGTGCAGCAGCTCCTCCACTTAATGGCTGCCTTGGTCCAATTGCCATCCTAGCCCCTCTCACCAGGACTCTTGCCCTCAGCAGATGTTACATATAACATCTGCTGCTGCTGCTGCTAATCCCTTCTGTAACCCCATTCCCTCCTCCTCCCGTCGCTCCCTCCCTCACAGTTCCCTTGTTATCATGTCATGGTTTGGGCTCTGTTGCTTCGATTGCTTCACATCCAATGGGTCAGCCAAGATCAGGACTCATTTATGAGAGATGCTGTATATGCAGAGACCGTTTCCTGCCCTGGGAGCTTATGGATAGCTCAGAAAGCCACAGTTTATCCAGGGATGGCAAGGGATAGAGACATGGAGAGAGGAGGTAACTTGCCCCATGCTGCTCAGAGGACTCTACATGAGGAGCAGTATCAGCCCAGGTGCAGCCATGGCCCCACATAAGGCATGTGGAGTGCTAAAAACAAGACAAACTAAGCGCAGCTGGCATAAAATCCATGCAGTACATTGAACTGTAATGATTCTGACAATAAAGCAACCCAATAAATATTATGAAATGAAAACAGCCCTCCGGGAGCGTTTGCAATCGATTGCTGAGAGCTGGCATTTGTGCAGCAGATTACGTGCGAGACAGGTTTGCTCTGCCTTTTCTTCTTTCCCTTCTAAATGCAGAATGAAAAGAGCTCTCTGGAGTGGATACTGGGGGGAGAACCCCTCCCTTCTGTGCTTGGGCACTGTCAGAAAGGGAGAAAAAGGTGACTGAGATAGGAGAGGCTGTGAAGCTAGTGGGGTAGGAACTAAGGGGTGCAATTCCTGTCCTTGCAAGCAGTGACAATTCTGTCAGTGTCCCCCTCATCCCAGCCTGCAGAATTAGGTTTTCCTTTCCTACCCTGAGACATTCATTTTCCAGTGGTTGATGCATGATGTGGGTCCCCTGCCCCAGCATGGGGTGAGGGGAATTCGGTGGTGTGTGGGGCTGAGCAATGGGATCTGGACTGGGTTTGTCTGTGCTGGGATGGACTGGTGGTGGGAGGAGGTTGTTTGCCATTGGCACCTTGTTAAGACACAGCTCTGCCCTTCCTGCCTCCCTATCCCTTTCTTGAGCATAGGTGACTATAAATGCTCCTTGGCTGGCCTGACACACAGACCAGTGTTCAGGTGGGTCTCGTGGAGCTGGTCCTGTGAAGATGGGAGTGCTGGAGTATTCAGGATCACTGCTTGGAACCTCACCCAGTTTCTCTGGTCTTTGCCTGCCATGTGCTACTCATAGTGTGACTTTACCACCAAAGCCTGGATTTTACTTTTGCACATTCCCTGTTCCCTCGGTGCCCCATGAGATGCTCAGCTGAGCCAGCCCTTATTCAGCTTCTATTCATCTCCCTGGGTGCATTATCTGGTGCTGTGTGCCCACCATGGAGCACAGGGAGGTCCCTGCTCCTGCCTTCTGGCCAGTGTTGACCATGCACCTGGGCATCCTGTGCAGCTAAGCCAGGCTCTGACTTCCCTCACACACAGCCTGGGCATGCACTCCCCTTGATTTTCCTGGCTCCTGCCTGCTCCCTCTTGAATCCTCTCCACTGGGCTAATTAATCCTGTTCTGAGTGATGGCCTTTTTACTGCTGCTAATTACAGGAACATCAGCCTGTGACATAAGTGTGATGGGCTGGAAACCTGTGGTTTGCAATGAGTTTGGTCAAACTCATAGGGTGTGAGAGGGGTAAGGGAATTCCTCATAAATTCAAGACATGAACCAGGTGGGCAATGTGTCTCTTCTGGTGTGAGGAGTAGGATCCATTGGATGAAGCAAAGTGGAGGCAGGCTCCACTGTAAATAAGAAATATTTCCAACAATAAGTAGTGGATATTCAACAACCTGGTCATGGATGCTAAATGCTTACCTGGATGGCAGGAAAGGCTGGGCAGTTTTATAGAAAAGAGAAGTTCATAGTTACATGGGAATTCTGTCTTGCTCAGGAAGTCCCTGAGCTATGCAGCCGCTGCGTCTCTAGCAAACACTCAGAAACTGGCAAAAGAGGGCCCATGCCAGCAAACCTCGGTGCTGAGGAGGGCTTCTCCAGCACACAAACCCTCCTCATCCACTACCTCTTCTTCTCTGCTTTCCACTGCCACCATTCCATCAGAATCTTCTCTTCTGCAGACTCGAGGCAGGGCACCGAACACTGAGAAACATTGCTCAGGCACTGCTGGCATGTTTGCCATGAATAGCTCTGTATCAAAAGAAATAAGTTTTAAAGCTGCTGCAACATAGCAAGAGCTGTCTTAGAGACTGTGTTATCTCATCAAGCGTGCCCAGAGTGAGATCAGCTCTTTCACCAGCCTCATTTTTCTGAGCAGCAGCTGATTGCGATTTACCAAGTGACACCTCTAGAGCTATGGGCTCTTTTCTTGGTTTTTTTTTTGTTTTTTTTTTGTTTTTTTTTTTTTAAGTTATTCAGTTGTTTGATTTGTTGGTGTGGTTTTTTTGTTGTTGTTGTTGTTGTTATTGTTTTTCATTTTGGGGAGCACTTCTGCGAACAGCTTAGACAGGAACAAGAAAAAAAAAAAAGAAATAACAATTATCTTTCATTGGGGAGTGAGGATAAATAACTCCACCTACTGCAGGTGTTTCACAGACTGATGGTCTGGCCAGCTGCTGGGTACATGACAAGACTGGGCCCAACTCTGCTCTCAAATACTTATCAGAATAAATTTGAAGTATCTGTGCTAGAGTCAATAGTTATTACACTGGAATTTTATCAGTGTGAGTGATAGCAATTGAAGGTTTTTTCAAGGCATTTATAAATAAAAATGTTCCTGCTGGCTAAATAGATACACTTCTTTGCTAACTGGGAGTAATCATATGCATTTTGATATCAGCATCTGCTAAATAAGTCCAGGGCTGTGTATTAATGAGGGTGCTGCAAGAACTTTGGAGTACAGGCTCAGAATTCAAAACAACTGGGATGGATAGAAGAGAGTGTCTGGAATGAGCCAGATGAAATTTAGTACAGAGAGCACAGGGTACCACATTTGGGAGGGATAAATGAATGCATGAATGCATAGACAGGAGAGCCTGGAGAGGCAGCAGGATGGCAGGCAAGGATCAGGGGGTTCAGATGGATGACTAACTTAGCATGAGTCAATAGTGGGATGGTTTACCAAAAAGGGCAGCTCACCTCCTGGGATGCATTAATGCTGGATGTTGGATGTAAGCCATTGAAATCTGCAATTCTGCTTTGTCTGAGCTGTGTCCAGGTCTGGACACTGCTGCTGAGGGCACCTGCAGATGAACTGGAGAAAAACAGCAGCATGTTTGAATGGAGAGATGCTAGAGTGGGCCAGAAATCAATGTTTCCTTCCTGTGAAAATGTCTGGTTTTCAGGGGCAGAAAAGGAAGGGCATTAGCTCAGTTAATTTCTGAAAATGAACCTCAGACTTCTCTGAGTTTGATCCTATGGGGCAATATAGTACTCGCTTTTTGCTATTTCTGTCCCTCAGACCCTTCTCTCAGGTAATTTGGCCCTGCCCTAATGGGTTCCCATATTTTGATACAGCAGCTTTCTTTTAGAATGCATTATGGTGCAGAGCAAACCATTCTCACTTCTTGGTTTGCAGGTTATCTCCATTCCTACTCACATTCCTTGGGTTTGATGAGAAATGAGCTCCTTGACTGACTTCTGGACAGGAAGTTTGGCTTCAGGATTCATGCTCCAGGCTTTCCCTTTTGTGTTATTTCCTTAAAAGCTAAGAAGGGGCTTCTGGGCCAAAAATACATCTCATCGTTGTGATATGAACTGTAAGTCTGAGCAACGTCTCGGAAAAAAGTAACCCAGAGAGCCAACACCCCCTCTCACCTACTGCTCATGATACCTGTGCTCAGGATCCCAAGAACAAACAGCAGTAAACCGGAAAACAGTCATTTACACACGGAAGCGGGACTGCTTTGGGGCTGGCCCTGACTGGAAAATAACTGTCTCCTTTGGCTCCAAGACAGCCTGTGAAGGTGCGGGGAGGCTGCAAAAACAGTTCATTATCCAGGGCTCGATGAGAGCAGGAGGCAGAGTTTTGCACACCGGCTCCTTCCTCTTTGCAATGCGCTGCGCATAGCGGCTTCTGGGTGACATTAGCGTTCAGGCAGGCGTGCGAACACCAGAGGAATGCAGGAATGCTGAGCATATTCCAGGGCGCCAACATGGCCTGTGGATTAAGCTCCTCTTTCAGCGATATTAGGGCAAACCTGCAGGAGGTCTCTTGAAATCAGAGGGATAGATTATCTTGATAGTAAAAGCAATCAGAATCCGTCCTGCCCAGGATATTTAAATGACACCTCCGACTGCAGGAGTGTCAGGGATGTGCCTGGCACTGGTGCGGGCAGTGTTTTTCATGGGGTTTGTGGCAGTGCCTGTGGATCTGGCAGGGCAGAGGGAGGATGAGAAGGATGCCCTCTGCCTTCAACCACCCTGACCCCACACTACCTCTGTGTGGGATGGGCAGGGGAATGGGGCAGCGGGGCAGTGTGAGAGTGAATGCCTACACTGAGAAAACAACAGTCTAGAAGGTGATTCATCCCTACCCGAGGTGGCTGAAAGGGGTCAGATGAACCATCACCTCAAAGGACTACATTTCTCCTTCCCTTAATCTTGCCCATCTCCCTGCTCCTGCCTGGAGGGCACCCATGCATGCTGCTCTTCTCCAGGGTCCCATCACCCCAGACACAGACCCATGCCCCATATTGGCCTTGGCGAGGGTGGATCCTTCTTGCATCTCCTCCCCCTCCTTGCCCATGTCCATGCATGCCTCACACAGCCCTGCTGGGTATACCTCTGGCTGTCAGACAAACCTACTGTCCTCCACATGCATGTGTCACCTGTGGCAGCTGCAGGGTCCCTTTCAGACAATTTGAGGGGCTCTCAGGGCACACCATCCTGAGTCCATGTCCTGGGAGCTCTCTGCTAACACTGCTGGACATCCAGGGTACAGTCCCAGTATGTGTGGTCAACCTGTGTGACACCAGTCAGCCTGGTGCTGGATGCTGAGTGATTCACTGTGCTTTCCAGCAGTTCAGTGACACCCCCTTGGTCTCCAGCTGTGCAAGGATGCCAGGCTGTGGTTGTGTTATTATCTGCCTCTTCTAAAGTGTTTTGCGCTGAGCTGGATTCTACCAGAATAAGTCATCTGGCTGGGCTGGGGAGAGGAGCCTGGGGTGAGGTGCAGAGCCCTGACTTGACAATACTCCCCTGTCCCATCTCACCAGACCCAGATGAGCAGGTTCTTAGGGCCAGGGGCTTGCTCTCAGGAATGTGGTGGGAGCTGATAGAAATCAGCTTTCACACACACCAGAGCACTCAGATGTCCGCTGCTTAACAGGGCTTGTGAGCTGTGTCTGAAGTACTGTGCTCAGATGAGATGTGTCCTCTTCAGAGGGCTGCACTTCCCCGTTGTCTTCGCCTTTTGATTCCTCCTGGCCTTTTTTCTGTCTTTTTTTTTTTTTTTTTTTAATAGGGTTTTAGAAATGAGGCCAGTGCTTGAATATAAAACACCACTTATTTTTAAGGAATAGCAGACAGGTCACCTCGTTTGGTATTTGAACAGTGATGCCTCTGGTTTACCCCATCCTGTCTGCCAAGGAAGGGCTTTGAGGGGCAAAATCTGTCCCATGTGTTGCTGTAGGGGTGCAAAGGAACAGCTGCTACACACACACACACACACACACACAGAGACAGAGACACACAGACCAAAGCATGTACAGACACCTGACAAAAGCCTTTCACACCACATCCCACACCAACTGTGCATGCAAAGCTGTCACCCACATTCCCTGTCTTACAGCCTTACTGCCTAAATGCATTGCCAGAGCATCTCTCTACACCCAAACACACATCCCCAGCCTACAAAGCCTGTTGCTTGAATGTTTTGCTCCACTTATCACACACAGACACACATCACCTCTCTCGTGCGTTTTTTGAAACGTTTCAGAGGAGCACACAGAGCCACAGTCTCACATATTCTGTCATCTCAGCACAGTGGTCCTCCCCAGTGCTGCTCTGCACCCATCGCAGCCTCCCAGCTGAACACAGCCTGTGCAGACAGTGTCATCCCACCCCACATCTCCTCCCACCTGCACACCCCTGACCCACAGACTCATTTGCTTTCCAGCACCCCTGCCGACCGCACGGCTGCTGTGAGAAGTCACTGCTCGGTCCCTTATTAGCAAGAAAAACAAATCTAATCAGGAGCAGCAGTGGCTACAGGTCTCTCCTGGGCAAACAGAAGGGCTGAGCAAGCCCTGGGTGCTGTGTGCAGACAGGTCTCATGGCCCCAGAGGTGTCACTACCACAGCTGAAATAAGAATTGCCAAAGATCCATGTGACATTTTGAGTCATAAGGCTGTGTGCACAAGGGTGTCAAAGGCCTGGCTGAGAGCAAAGTGCAAAGCAGAGATAAGCCCCTGTTTATTACCACTGGAGAGATGTCAGACCTTGCTTTTCTCCTCTGAAAAACAGACCTGGTGATTGCATACAGCTCAGACTGCTCAGAGAGGGCAGGCTCCAAGGGGCAGGCTCTGATCCCAAGGATCTATGGCTAGCTTGGCATCTCTGGGATAGAATTTCCTCCAAAAGTCACCTGAAGCATATTTCCCCATCTTCTCTGTTCCAACAGGCTCTCTGGAGGTACAACCTGTTGCTGCCAGCAGTTGCCAGCCCTGGCAGCCCCCTAGGGCTGCTGATGTCTCTGTCTCCTGCACCTTCTGGCACCTCTGTCTTCCTGCAGCTCCCCATCCCTTGTGCTCCCAGCTACAGGCACTGAAGCAGGGACAGCCCAGTGTGAAACACTACGTGCTTCAGGGAAAGAAGCCCTGCAACCAGGTGAAGCGTAAACGAGGTTTTTGAGTGATCTGATTATTGCTGTTTCCTCTTGTCCCATTTTTCTGACAGCAAAGGGACCCCTGACCTCGGCACTGCGCTATGTTTCAGCTGCCGCCTTTGATTTCCTGTACCAGGGATGCAGCCAGCTCCACACCCAGGTTTGCTGGCAGACGGATTTCTGCGAGTGTGTGTGCCTGAGGTTTGATCTCCTTTGCTTTGTGCCTTTGCAGAAAGAAAAACTGAGCTGTGCTGTGAGAAATTCCTCAAAGGAAAGGAGGGGAAGCATTACCCAGCAGGACAAGTCACAGAGCTCAGGAACCTTGAGCAAAGACAGGGACCTCTTGTCTTTCCCATAGATGGGTCTAAAGGAATGGAAATTAGCAGGAGACTGGACACAGAGGTTAGGACAGGGCACTGAAACTGGAGCTCCTGCCCCAGGGGTGAGTGAGCAGGAGGTGAGTGGTGTTACCTGCCTGCAAATGGCAGAGGCACGGATGTGATGTGAGGCCAAAATAATCTCCTTGGGAGTGGAGAGGATGCAGGATCTGCTGTGGGTGCTGTGTACAAGCCCTGAGTTCCAGGATGTGGTGTCAGCTGGGTTTGGGATAGGAAAATGTATGAAGTTGAGGCAGGAGGAGGTAACACTGCAGCACTGAGTCCCCCAGCCTGGCAGTGACAGCTAATGCCCTCCCATCTGCTCTGTCCTGGCTCTGTCTTTCAGCTACCCAGCCCCCAGGTCTTCTTTAGCTCAGATGTCTGGTTCAGCTGCAGACAGTTCCCTGAGCATCATGGTGTGCTGCGTGCTGCTTGCTTGCAGGCACAAAATGCCATTTTCAATGGTCTCATGTGCCTACAAGACAGGTGTTCTCCAGGCACTGGGGGAGATTTACAACAGATTATCTCTGCTTCTAGATGGGTGAGACAGCTCTGATTTGGTCTCCCACCATCGTCAGAGAAATTGGAATCATGATGCCTGTGCTCTCATCTAGGGTACAGCAGCACTGATGAGACAGGGGGCTGGGCCTGGAGAGCTGGAAAGAGATGTCTCCAAAATCCATCAGCACCAGGAGGGAAGCTGCTGAGACCTGACATGAGTGGCTTTCATCCTGAATACATGTAGTAAATACATGTAAAGTTGCAGTTTAACTGGCCTGACCCTTGATCACAGGGTCCATCTCCTTCCAGGAAGGACAAAGCTCCTTGGCACAACAACCCACGTGGCTGCAGCCACTGCTGGGATGATACAGAGCAGTTGAAGGGCAGCAGATGCAGTAGCCTTACAGGATTTAGGCAAGTGGAGATAGGCAGGAGTGTGGGAGAGGGTAGGGGAGGAGGGCAGGTACACTGGAGAGGGGAGAGAATGCCAGGGGAGCACCAATATATGGAAAAGACAATTAAGACATGAAAAAAGTGGGAAGCAAGACCTAAAAGGTAACTGACTAGAAAATTAAAATTATTCAGCTATAGAAAATAGGCCTAATGGGCTTCAATATGATGCAGACTCCAGCAGATCACACAAACAGCACGTGAGGGGGAGTTTCCTTAAAGGGGCTGGGGACCAAGAGAAGCCTCAAGTACCCTGGGGTCTCTAGAAACCACTTTCCTTCCTCCTCACAGGAGCAAGCCCCTTCCAGGCTCCTTTCACATTCCTGTCTATGCCTTGGTTTCCTGTTGCAGATGCAGGTCCCTGGCTGCCAAACTAATCTCCCCAGGGTGGATCAGGCACGTTAGTCCCCATGTTGCAGCTGGTGGCTTCAGCACAGGATGGCAAGGCTGTGCAGGTGCAGGAGGCCACAGGGGACCTTTGCCTGCAGGGCAGAATGCCTCCCCCATGGCTTGGGGGATTAGTTACTCCACCCTTCAACCTGTTTTTTTTTTTTTTTTTTTTTTGGATGGTTCCTCCAGCTTGCTGAAATTGTTCTAAATTCTAAAATCTTACCTTCCCCAGTCCTTGAAATCCCTCACAGCTGATGCCTGTGGATGGAAGATGTACCCTCTGCTTTCCATTGCCTGAGCCATCACTTACAGCACCAGCAGCCCATGCCCACCCTGTTCACCAGGCCCAGCAGGAGACTGATGGAAAAGACCATTGGGTGTCCCTGCTAACAGTGAGAGGTGATGGGGATCCACTGAGGCTGTGGATACCGGGAGGGCAGGGATTGTGAGCTGCTGAGATCTGGGTCCCAGAGTTACTGGGGCTGAGCAGGGCTGTGCAGGGTGCTGGAAGGTAAAACTTGTGCAGAGGGGGAATGCAAAGGCGCACGCTTGATCTGGAGGTGCTGGATCACTCTCTTTATGAGGAGACCCACTCTGGAAAGGATCCAGGAAGATCCTCCATGGAGACCCCAGCCCAGCTGCAAGGTAAGGGAAGCCTAAACCATGTCCAGTGAGTTGTAAAGGGATGAGAGACAGTCCCAGAGAGGGAGCAAACAGCCTGGCCATCCCAGCTCCATCCCTCCTGACATCTCTGTTAAAGGAGGGAGGTGGGAAGATGGTTTGTGTTCACCAGCAGGTACCACCAGCACCAAATGCCCCAGCGCCTTTGACAGCAGCCACTGTAAGGGTGGACATGGGAACAGCTTCTCCTCCTGTTAGGGCGAACATCACAGGGTGCTGTGGTGGCTACAAAGGGACACCTTACACCTCCCACTTCCCCAGCATTTCTTGCCTAACACCTTGCTCTTCCTCTCTTTTCATCCAGCCCGGGCTCCCAGCTGCTTGTCTCCTGAAGACGTGCTGAGAAAACATTGCATATTATACAATGAGAAACAGTAAACACTGTTCTTGCTAGTTTTCCACTTGTTTTTATTCTGTGAGCATCAGCTAAAACCACAGGGATAGGGTATTTAATGAGAGTATTGTCTTTCACCTGCCTTTAGTCTCTGCAGGGTCTTTTCAGGGGGATCCCATCCCAGTGTGGTTCAGAAATTACTTTACTGGGGAAGTGACAGGGGCACATCCCTGCAGTGTTTTAACTTTGCTTAGCACAGCTTGTTCCTTGGAATTCTCATTCATCTGGGTGTGGGATGCCAGGCAGAGGACAGGGAAGTCCCGAACAGATTCCAGGCCTGTTCCTTGGGCAGGAATTAGACCCTGGGATAGATCCTGGGGTCCATCAGATCCCAGTGGATTCTCTCTCAGAGACAGTACTGGCAGGGAACTCTATTCCTCTTTAATATCATGTCCCTGCAAAAAATGCCTATGATTTGCACTCAGTACATTGCAGCATATTCCCCTGGAGGGTTCTCAGGGTCTTTATGCACTCTGATTAACAATGATCTCCTTTACCATCACAGTAATTTATTTATTCAGCACCAAGGGGCAGGCACACTGCCTCACAGACAAAAATACCCCACATCCTTTCAGTGGTACTGGTGGAAGTACAACAGAAGATGGAAGTCTTGCTTTGAGACCAAACTCATGGCCCAGAGTTTGAGCAAAGACACCAGCTGGTGCTGAGGCTGCAGCCAAAGGTCTCATCCTGCAACTGGACTGCACAGGGCAGAGCAGAGTTAACTCCTAAATACTTCTGCAGTAGCTTCTCTGCCCTTGCATCCCATCAGCTTGGGTCAATTCCCGATTTTTCAGCAGCCTGGATGAAGGATAGAATGTACCCCCGTCAAGTTTGCTGATAATAAGAAATTGGGGTGCATGGCTGATAGACTTGATGGCTGTGCTGCCATCTCCATAGGCTGGGGAGCTGAGCTGAGGGAAACCTAATGAGGATCAGCAAGGGCAAGTGCAGAGTCCTGCATCTGGGAAGGAATAACCCCGAGCACCAGCACAGGCTGGGGGCTGAGCTACTAAAGAGCAGCTCTGTGGAGAAGCACCTGGGAATCTTGGTGGGCAACTATGAGCTTACAGTGTGTCCTTGCCACATCCTTGTGGCCAGGAAGGCCAATGATATCCTGGTGTGCATTGGGAAGAATGTGGCCAGCAGGCTGAGGAAGGAAATCCCCCTCTCTACTCAGCCCAGGTGAGGGCACATCTGAAGTGCTGTGTCCTGGTCTAGGCTCCTCCGCACAAGGAAAACAAGGAGCTACTGGAGAAGGTCCAGTGAAAGCCACAAAGATTATTTGGGGTCTGGAGCATCTCTCTTCTGAGGAGAGACTGCAGGAGCTGGGCCTGTTCAGTCTGCAGAAGACTGAGGGGGGATCTCCTTAATTCATATGAATATATTAAATCCAGTTCTGAGTGGATGGTGCCAGAGTTTTCAGTAGTACCCAATGACAGGACAGGGACCAGTGTCCATAAACTAAAACACAAGAAGCTCCACCTCAACTTGAATAAGAACTTCTTTATGCTGAGGATTGCAGAACAGCTGTGCAGGGAGGTCCTGGAGTCTCCTCTCTGAGACATTCAATCCACATGGACTTTTTGTTGCCTGCTCCAGCTGACCCTGTCTTGGCAGGGGGTTTGGACTGGATGATCTCCAGAGGTCCATTCCAACCCTAATGATTCTGTGATTCTGTGAATTATGGCAAGGATAATCCCACCAGGGTTATCCTTGGACTCTTTCCTGAAGCCTGCAGGCTGATGGGTCCAGGGCTGTGTGACCCAGCTTCTTTCCCAGGTGTGCAGCCAATCATGCTCAGGTACATTCTGACTTTTGGATAGATGAGTTGTGGCCTAAAAAATATTTTAGGTTAATCCTAACACAGGCTTGTGCAAGGCATCATTTATGAACTCACATCCTACAACATTCCTTCCCTTGCCATGTACAGAAACAAGCAGCTGTGCCTGGGAGGAGTGGTGGGCACACACACACCCTGAGGATTGCAAGTGTCCCGATGTGGGGCCAAGTCCTGCCAAAAAGCAAACTTTTGTGGCAAACCAGTTCCGAAACTTAAACCCCTGTATGACTCTTCTTTGGGAGAAGAATCATCCTGCAAGAGCAACCACCAGGCTGCAGAGCAAGTGGTGCTCTGAGTTTTTAACCGCACCATGCCCACAGCAGAGGTGATACTGGCTAGCTCCAGGCTGAACATGGCTGCAGAGCAGTGGCTCGAGTCCTCCATGCTGTTTGGAAGCAGAGAGGTGGGAGGAGGGTTCCCGATAAGCTGAGAGGTACAGGATGCCTGGTAAGATATATTGTGTTGTATTTTCAATTTGCACATTGACACAAGACAAACAGATGAGATTTCAGTACAGCAAGCTCAATTAATCAGGGCTTTGACAGCTGTGAGGCTGGACATTATTAATCCCTTTTTGCAGACAGGCCAAAGGGGCAATAATTACTTTTTTCCAAAAAATAATAAGGAAGGATGCTCCTCATGCTGCCCCTGCCCTTTCCCTGAAAGAACATTTCCTGATCACAGTACTTAATACTACAGTAACTGCAAAAATACTTCAGCTCACCCATTACCTCCAAAACGAGAAACAAAATATGCAATTGCAGAGTCCTGGGAATATCCTTCTTGGGGCTCTAAGGTTCATAGGAATGGGGGCACTCAAAGACAGGGCTCTGTGAGGTGAGACCTGGCACATTTCCCTGTGCACTTGGAGCCACAAATGTGTGCTGCAGTATGGGACACCCCGGATGCATTCCCAGCTGGGAGGCTGCATGTTTGTGAAGCACGGCAAGGAGCTGTGGGATGGATCCAGCACCCTGTGTGAGCACAGCGGGGTGGAAATGGTGACCTGGGGATGCTGGAGGCTGAACTTTCAGCCCAGTGCTAATGTGATGCTCCAGCCTGTGCTGGGGCAGGGTGGCTCCAACCATCAGAGCGTGACCTACCTTTCCCCTTCATTATTCCCCCTCTAGGGAAGGCAGATGCAGCCAAGGCAACTGCAACCACCAGGAACAGGGAGGAGGAACTCCTCCAAGGGCTGGGAAATGGGCATGTACTGACTTCCAGCCCAAACCCAGCTTTTTATAGCCATGCTGCAAAAAGTCATTCTGCCTGACCGTGCCTTCACCACTGGAGAAGTCAGACAGGCAGAGCAGCCCATTTCTCTCGTGCACTGCACCTTGCAGACACCACCCCAATCCATCCGCCTCCAGACAATGTCATCTTCGAAGCGGGAGACATTTAAACAGTGAAATGCCAAAGGAGCAGCATGGTATTTAAAGGCAAAGAAGCAATTATGAAAGTTCTCGGGAGAGCAAGCACACAAATGAGGGAGGATTGGAGAGAGGTTGTTTATCCCACTCCTAGATGTGCAGCGGTGCCATGTGTTCACTGGGAAAGGGCTGTGCAAGCACAAGGCTGAGTGGAGCATCTCCAGAGGGGACAGGTTTGTTTGACAGTTCTCCATTACAGCATCTGAAAATCCTGACGTCGCCTGTGGCCACAGGGAAGGTGAGAAGCTGCAGTTTCTGCAATCTTGTGCCTGACTAAAGCCTCGTTACAGGCATTAGTGGCAGACGGAGGGAACATCAAGGGCTTGGTTTGTTTCTGTACTCAGCCCGCAGGAGATGCAGCTGAGAAGGGAAACAGCCAGGTGTAGTTATTAATGGTAGGGCAGATTCTGGGGATGGGCCTCAGACCCAGTACTAAATCCTCTGTGTGCTGGGTCCTGCTTTCCCCAGTTCTCTTCCCAACATATTTTGCATCTTCACCCTTCTCTTCACAACCCACAGAAGTCAGTAGCCTCGGGAGTTCTGAGGGTGGGAGTCTGTTCTGGCATAGAGATGGTGGCACCTACATGCTGATGTTGATGTGTGAGCTGCTGGGTGGTGCAGCAATGGAGGAGGAAATAGACATTGGATTAATGCTGTCAGCACAAGCCACGGTTCACCTGCAGCTCCTGACACCCCAAGAACTGCTCATTTGCTTTTCTGATGAGGCCGGTCAGTCCCCCACAGGGGAATTGCCAGCCTGGAAGTGGGACTGCAGGTGTGTACAGCCTGCCTGTGGCTGTGCAGCTCCCCAGGGAAGGAGCCTCTTCCCCTCTCTTTGTTGGGCACACTAGAAAGCTTTCTCCCAACATCCAGCTCAAATCTTTGTTCAAATCTGTCAAGTGCCTTTGGTGCTAGGTAATGCTAAATAATGCTAATTTTATTCCAGCTGCCTTACTTGTGCTTAAAAACACTGTTGGAAAGATAGAAAAATCAACATCAGCTGGAAGTGCCATCTTTGAGAGAGAAATGCTAGAGAAGCAGTGGGAGGCAGGATTGAAAATCTGTGGGGGGTTAGAGGCTGAGAAGGAGACAATGAAGGTGTCTGGGGGCTCAAATCCTCTGCAGCACCCAGGCCTCAGCATCCCCTGCTGAAGCAGAAAATCTTCTTCCCAGCCCAGGTAGATTTCCCTGCAGTTGTGGTTGTGGTTTATCAGATGACAAAATAGAGCCTTAGGGCACCTCGAGCGGCCACATGGTGTGGACAGGTGCCCTGGTACAAGCTGCACCTCTTTGTTCTGGGCTGTGAAGTACTTCCATACATTCCCTTTGCACCTCCAGCTCCTTGCAAAGGGCAGAGCATCAACCCCAGGCACTCTCTGGCTTTACAGCTGGTTAAATACACCACTACCTCCATCAAAATAAATATCCAAGGATATATGTTGCTGCCTGCGGAGGGACGCCTTTTCTATGTTGCTGTGGTGGGGAGAGCAGCCTTAGAAGGCTGACGGGCTAAAACACACTGACTTTGCAGGGAGGAAAGCAGGGAGAGACCCCAGGCAGCTGAGGGGACATGGTGGCAGTTTCTCCTGCTGCAGCAAGGTGGGGGAGAGTCCACGGGGTTGTCTGGGACAAGATGTGGAGAAAGGCTGGGCCTTGGCTGCCCTCCCCTCCTCTCCAAGACTTTGCCTTCCGTCCCAAGCAGCAAGACAGGGTTTTCTGACCTCTCCCAGACATCTCTGGATGCTCACAAGGAATTTGCACATTGGCTTTAGGTCAGCCCAAGGCGTTATTTTATTTGACCCTAATTTTTTTAAGAGCTACACTAAATGGAGGGAAAGGTAAAAGCATTTCCCCCCTGCCCTGCCCTCCCTGCTAGAAGGTTAACACATTGGCCATTTCCTGCCTGCGCAGATGGGATATGCCTGGAGTTTGTCAACTCAAATTCAAATTAACTCTCAATTCAGTGGCTTCGTGTGAGGCCCCGGGGGCAGGTGGGGTGAGCAGCAACTACAGATGTGGGCAGGCAGGGGACACGAAAGGGGCAGAGGGGAGCTGCCAGCTGGCCCTGGGGAACTTGTCCTGTAAACCTTGGGGTTTTTAAAAAAATAAGGGGTAAAGAAAGGAAAGAAAGCAAAAGAGAGGAGAGGAGAGGAGAGGAGAGGAGAGGAGAGGAGAGGAGAGGAGAGGAGAGGAGAGGAGAGGAGAGGAGAGGAGAGGAGAGGAGAGGAGAGGAGAGGAGAGGAGAGGAGAGGAGAGGAGAGGAGAGGAGAGGAGAGGAGAGGAGAGGAGAGGAGAGGAGAGGAGAGGAGAGGAGAGGAGAGGAGAGGAGAGGAGAGGAGAGGAGAGGAGAGGAGAGGAGAGGAGAGGATAACCTGGACTTCTTAGGCTAGAAGGAACTCTTCTAAGGAGCTAATTTGACCTCCCATGTGCTCTAAATAATTGAAATAGAAATAAGCAAATACAGGTGAAAAAAAGTCCCCTTAATATTTGCTTGCCTAGGGGAATAAATTTGCTGGGTTTGGGCTATGCCCTCCCCCATGTTTGCTTTCTGCAAATATCCAGTCATTGAGTTTTACCTGAATAGACATTTGGGGGAAGCCAGTCACAATCTTGTGCACACAAATTAGTGCAGAGATGAATTGGCTATTTCCAAATGCCAGGCATGGAGCAGGACCCATCAAAACGCCCTAAGTAGTCACCCTGTCAGCCCAGCCAGCCAGGAAGCAGCCTCTTACTGACTGTTTTCAGAAAAATTACAGATTTTAACAGCATGTTAAATAGCTGTGGCTTGCTATCCACATCTGAGGAGTCTGCAACCCACTTCCAGACATGTCTTAGGCAGAAAAACAGGATAGAATTTCTTTGTGTGGAGTTTCGACTTTGCTTCTCTATAGATGAGTGTGAAAAGTGGCTGATGTAGAGATCTGTGCTTGTGTAAAGTTGTGTTTGGAGTGGGACTTATACAGCTCTGGCTGTTTGCACAGCTCATACATGTGGCTGTGGCCCGGCATGTGGTTTTATAAGATCAGCAGGATCCTTTGTAGCCCTTCAGGCTGCTCTAGTTGTGGCCAGATGTAGAGGCCAGGTGATATTGTCTTCTGCTCTGCCCTCCTGCTCTGCTCCTGAAGTGTCCTTGCTGATTCTGTTTGCACATCCCACACATCTCAGCTCTCCAAAACTCCTGCCCAGGTGGCCCGGTCATTCTCCCATCTCCTCCAAGCCCAGTGGCTTGCTGAGGGTGTCTCGTTGTGGATGTCTCACTGTGGTGTTGGGCAAAACCAGGAGTTGTTGCTCAGCCTCAAATGACTGTCGCTGTCCTGCTGGGATATGGCACATCCTCCTGGTGATCCCGAATGTCTGTGGGGGCAGAGGTATCTCCCTCCCAGCCGTACTTCTCCCAGTTCCCCATAGATGGGAGCAGAGGTCTCCTTTTCCTCCAGTCCCAGTTTGGCAGGACAGAGCAGACCCTTTCCAAGCAGGAGATTTCTGTATGGAGGAGGGGACACAGCAACTTTTAGTACCCTTTTCACTCACTGGTTTTGAGATGTATGAAGAAAACAAAAATATCTGCTCTGGATGGCCAGCCCTGCTGCGGAGGGGGATGCTGTGTGCGGGTGGGGATATGCTGGGTGGTGCTGCCTTGAGGCAGCCCCACACTGTGATGGAGAAAGGATACTGAGAAATCTGTGATCTGTCTCCAGAGCAAAGGGAGTCCACAGGGAACAGGAACATTTTCTGGGCATGGGACAATGAGCATGGTGTGTCCAGTGGGTCCAAGGTGCTGCTGTAGGGTGGGTTGAGTGCTCACTTCCCGTGGTGGTCCAAAAATCTTAGGCCTTCCTTACCCCTGTCAATACCAGCAGTAGTGGTGTGGGGTCAGGGATGACCTATTCCCATGCTCCCTATCCCCATCAAAGCCACAGGGTGATTTATTTCTTCCACTCACCACCCCCTCATACTTTCTGCAATTTTTCTATGTAAATCATGACACTGATTAATAACACTTAGCGCTTTCCAGTTCCAAAGCACATTGCAAGTATTTCCTAATTAATCCGTGCAACACTCTCATCAGGGAAGGCAGTGTGCCACTGTCCTGACTTCCCAGGCTCGCAGCCTTCTGGCGGACAGAGATGGAAGTGTTCATCTGCACATCGTTAGCCCCACGCTGCTGACGCTTAATGAGTTTCCTTGCAGCAGAAGGGAGCGTTGCACGGCGCAGCTCGGAGCAGATGGGGCTTGCTTGCATGCCACGCCGAGAGCCGTGCAGTTTCCCAGCTTGCTGTCTCTTTGTGGGGCTTGTGACCTGGGGCAGGTGGACGATGACTGTGCGGTGCTCTCCTCTTCTCTGAGCAGGGGTTCTGCCAGCTGAGAATTCAGGGGACTTAAAGAACCAACTCTGACTCCAACTCTACTTCTGCTGGCAAGAAGTAGAAACCACTCAGGCAGAAAGAGCCAGTCAGGAGAGGGTTAACAACCTTCTCATGGAGACATCTGAATTGTCACTTCCTGCTAGATACTGCAATGGCCCATGCCATGGGTGCTAGTGTAGCTCATGGAAGATGGAGCCTGGGAAAGGGTTAAAATGAAGAGTTTCCTAGCTGCAAGCCCGCAGCAAGAAACAGATCATTTTTACCCAAAGCAATTTCCCTGGCAGATCATTTTCCCACCTCCCCTCCGCTATTACGGCAGGTAATTGTGTCTGAATGACAAGCTCATCACTTCTCTCTCTGTCCTGCTTTTCCTCCTGCTCTGTCTTGCAGCCAAGTCATGAAACTGGTTGCTGTAGGTGTCAGGCCCCAAGATCTAGCCCTCAGCCTCCTCACAAGTAGCAGCAGCCCAAGGCAGGCAGGATGGCCCTTTGGGACACTGGCTGGCGTGCCCTTGCTGGCTTGTCATACCTCCTGTGAGGTATGCAAGCAAACCCACAAGCTTTACACCTGCCTCCTGGAGGCAGCCTCAGCCCTGAACAAGGGCGATTTAGCTCCAGTTTTTCATAGGATGGAAAGGACCTTAAAGATCACCAAGTTTCCACACCCCTGCCGTAGGCAGGGACATCTTCCCGCAGACATTTTTCAGGAGGAGCAGGGCTGTGTGGTGGCTGTTCTCGGTGGTAGCTGGGAGGGATGGAGACCCCCTCTGCTCTGCGGCCAGCTCTCTTGCTGTGCTGCGCAGCTCCGCGCGTTGTGCACCTTCACCTCGGCAGCCCTGGCTCTGCAATTCCTCCAGGGCTTCCCGGAGCGGTGGGACAGGCCCCTCCCGCCGCTGCTCCCGGGGCTCATTAAAGAGGCTCATGCGGTGCCCTCTTGACACTTGTAACACAGGAGCACATGTCTTCAAAAAGCCAGGCCCTGGCGATATCCCCTGGGCCTGCCGCTGGCTTTCCTTCCCCGGCTCTCACAGCCCTCCCCAGGAGGGCTGTAAATTTGGCAGGAGCTGCATTATTTCCAGACCAACCCTGTCTCACGTTTCCCCTGCCACTAGCTTAAGTGTCACCCCTTCCTGCCGGCCCCACAGTCTCCCCCTGCCTCACCTGCCCCTATTGCTGCCTGCTGCCCACCCTGATGGTTTTCTGGACAGACCCAAGACCCTCGGCTGGCACGGGCATGCCTGGAAATGGATTTGTGGGTAGCCCTGCATGCCCCCTGCACCCGTGCACAGTCAGATGTGAATGGGGAAGTGTGTGTGCATGGGTATGCCCCTGCACGCAGCCTGGGTGTCTGGAGGCTCTTACAGCGCAGGGATCGTGGCTTCACAAGGTCATGCATGGGGCTGGGATCCTCTGAGGCCTCTGTGCTGGGGTGTCTTGTCTCTCTCACTGCCATTATGGATACTTGAGGGCTGCTCTGTCTCGAGGTCCTGTCGGAGGGCTTGTAGCATCCCTTGTTTCCTCTCAAAAATGGCCAGAAAAAATATTGCAGGTCACTGCTTGGGGTGTGACTTGAAATCACAGTGACCCTTTCCAGAGGGGCTGGCAGCATCCTTCCCATGTCACCCAGATTCCCTTCATTTGAGGCTGAATAGAGATCCAAAGGCTGAATATCTTCTCTTGCTCATCATTGCATGGGCATCAGCTTCAGGGAGCCTTTTCTTCTGGGAGACCTGGTGTAAGCAGGGTCCTTTTCATCTTGCCCCCTTTTTGGAAGCTTTCTGGCAGAAAGCAGAAGAGTGGCTTCCTCCTTGCACCCACCAGGTCCTCGGTGTCTCAGAAACACTAGCCTTGTTTAGAGGATCTCAAAAGCTTGTTATTCATTAACCCCACCAGAGAGTTTCCTGGCAATTAATTTTTAATGGATTGAAAAATTCTCTGCCTAACCCTGCTTTCTTCAGAACCAGCCTCCAAAGCCATTGCTCACCCTCTTGATGTTTCTAATCATTATCTCCTACATTCCTTTAGCTGTTTTAGAAACCAAAGCTGGGGAAGAAATTGGAAAGTGTTATTATTTCATTTGGGTTAAACTGTATCGCTTCAAGTTTCGTTCCCCCTGGGCACGATCATCAGCATATCTGATCAGCAAACATCTGCCTAAGCCACCCGCTCACGCCTCCCGGGAAATTTGGGGAATAAAAAAAACTGAGACGAAGACACTGACGTCACCTCCCGGCTTTTGCTCTTTCCCCCTGAGTTTTATTTCTAAGGGACATTTGCATAGAAAGAGGATCTTTGTTTCTGAAGGCTTTGCCAGCTCCCGCTGCCGACTCCCCCCATCTGGAAGCTTAATCCTTTCCCTGTGGCGGCTGCGGAAATCGGAGCTGCTCGCCGGATGGTCCCTGCCTGCTCCAGCCCCCTCCCACCACCCAAAGGTCCATCAGCCTCACGGGTGAGTGTATCACCCCCAAAACATGGCAGCAAAGAGGCTCGGGGCAGCAGTTTGGGATGTCTGCGGTGGCGGTGGTCTCGGCACACCGCCCTACCCATCTCGCGCCTCAGTTTCCCTGTGCAGAACTGCTCCGGCGCGTGCGGGCTCCAGAGAGCATTAATGCGGATTAATTGCCACCCGTGAAGTTCTTGCAGCACGTGAAGAGTGACGCTGGCACACAAACAGCCAGAGTAATTTGTGCGGTGCTCAAAGGGAGTGAAGTGCTAAATTAGTCGTACATCAGGCATGGCCGCCACAGCACATCAGGACCAGCTAGGCTGAAGTGTGGAAAGCCCCCTGGACACCCATCCACCTTTCCCACTGCCCCTGCTGCCTGCTCCCACAACAGACCCGCTGACTTTATTGGCTAAAACAAGATTTTTACAACTCAGCTGCTTAAAACGTCTGGGTTTTCTTGTGGGCATTTCCCCCTTCTCCCAAACTTAGGTGTGAATTTCCTTTTTTTTTTTTTTTTCCTTTTTCCTTGAGATGAGAAAGAAGGAGATGGGGCACAGACTTAAAAAAATAAAACAACCCAAACCCCAAACTTCTTCCGTAAAAATTTCTATTTGTTTCACTAAAAAAATAGGCTTTTTTACATTTAGTTCCCCTCTGATGGAAATTTTTAAACAAAACAAAATTTTCCCAGGGAAATAATCTCTTTTTTTCCCATCACTTGTCAAAAAGGCATATTTTATCCCTTCTTGTCCTAAAAATAATATTGAGAAGAAAAACATTTTGAGGAGCTGCAAGAGCTCTCAACCTCTGTGGTCAGTAGCATGGTACCATGTGGAGGAAGAAAAGCAACAAGAGCATCTTCCCCTAAGGAAGAGAATGCTGCTGCAAGGCAGATAAATGCTAGGATAAATACTAAGGAATGGGCTTCTATCTCTCTCTTTTATTTATTTATTTATTTATTTATTTTTTAAATCTAGAGTCTGCAATGTCGGCTCCTTTAAATCAGCACAGGTAGCAGATGCTTAGCTGGGTTTTATATTTTGATATTTTGTGGTGTATTTTGTCAGCTGGGCGAGGGGTCAAAAAACAAAACCTGCCCTGCCATTCAAAATGTAAACTCAGGGCAGCTCCTTGGGCTCCACCATCCAAAGGCATCCCACCACCACTGAAACTCATGCTCTGGAAATCCGGAAGAATGCTTTGGCTCCTGGCATTTGCAGCATTACCTGGGAAGGAAAAACACCTCTGGTCTTGATCTGTTGGCAAACCTCCAGAACAGGAGGCTTGGAAGAACAATGCAATTCCTTTACAGAGCTTTATAATTGATCTGAAGTCACAGGGAAGCAATTAATATGGAGCCCCATGGAACTGCTTCAAAGCATGGCTGGATTTTTGACCCCATAGCAGCTAAAAACCTAGGAAAGGGAGCCAATGGAAATTGTGTTTTGAATGAATGAAGCTCCTCCTGCAGCATTTGCAAGTGCAGCTGGTTTTCAGATAGATTTTTTTTTGTTCTTTTTGTTGAAAATGCCAAACTGTTGAAAGCAAAACAGCTTGTGAAAAATGCGTGGATTGTAAGGAAACTTCATTCTCACAGAGAGAAAAAGGGAGGAAGTGGTCAAAACATCAAAATGCTTGTGCATAATACACTGTAATGTATATAAAATAATTTAATAGTAATGGGTAATTAAAATCAGGACAAAACACTTTGATTTTATCCAACTGTGCTGAGTTGAGTGACTCAAAATCATTAAATTCTAGTTCACAGGGAAAGCTCTGCCTTTGTTTTGTTCCATTTTGGAATGAAGATTGTTTTGAAACACTGGTCTCTCCTGAGGAGCAATCTCTGAATTTCCTCCCAGCAATAGCTGCTGAGGGAGATGGGCAGGTCTGCTGGAGGAGGGGAGCAGGGGCTTCTACCAGGGAGCTGGGCAGGAGCTGGAGTGAATTCCTGTGGGTAAACCAGGCTTGGGACTGACCTGCAGCACAGCAGGAAGCCATCCTGGGGAAAGAGCGAGGAGCCAAGGCGGACTGGACTCTGGGGATGGCTTTAGTGGTGTGCACTGAACGTCCAACTTCCTTGGGCCTGTGTGCGGCAGCTGGGCTGCTGACGTCTCCATGAGCTCTGGTTCCCAGTGGGAAACCAGTTGGTTGAGATCACATGCGCAGTTCTGGGAGGGTAACACATGCCAGGGTGTTCTAGCAGGGCAAAACCAGTCCCAGCATCGCCTCCCTGAGTGGGTGCTCTGCTCCCCACCGTGCACAGCCTGCCCTGGGCCCACAGGCTCATCCCGATCCCCACATGACATCCTTGTTCCTCAGGGGCTATTTTATGAAAGCAAAGAAACCTGTGGTGCTGATGACACAAGCAATGATGAGGAATTAAAACCATTTCCAGCCTCCTTTCTTGTGCTCTGCTGGCAAGTCAGGAGTAAATGTGAAATAGAGAGCAACTATCTTTGTCAGAACACAGCCAAAGGAAGATAGGCCTGTTTTTATGATTAATTGCAGATTAATTAATTTTATATTAAAAGAAGTACTACTTTCTGTTTGCTCATTGTGGGCTTTTTTTTCTGTATGTTGCTTGAGAAAGGCAATGAATACCATTAGGCAAATGGTTTTCAAAGTGTCATGTGAAATGGAAACCTAGGTCTTCAAATGTGACTTTCATTTGGGTTGTGTGAGGGCTTTTTTTAATTTGGTAGGGTTTTGTTCTTGTTTAGTTTTTCCCTTTGCCTCAGCCCCATTAAACACGTAGATCAAAAAGAGGGATGCAGGCACAGAAACCTGGATGCTCAAGCAGTGCTACAAAATGGGGTGTAGGATCCTGCAGCTGTGGCTTCACACCACACTCACTGGGGCAATTTTGTTATCACACACTGGATCACATAGTGGGGGGAGGTGAGGAGGGGCTGTTATTTTTCCCATGTGTTTTAAGAGCAATTTTGAGATTCTTGCATTCTAAAAGGACCCTTATGCTATGGAAAAGAGGGTAGTCGCCTTTCAACCAGGCAGCTGGAAAAGCCTGCAAACTTTCAAAAGCACAATCATATTTGCAGCAGCTAAACAATCATTTAAGGGGTGAAAGTTCCTTCTTTTAGAAGAAGGAGGTGTTTTGGCTGTGCTGTGATTTAATTGCAACCTGCAACTACAGTATCTGGCTGAGGCTCGCTTATTACCTGCTCTTTTCCTGGTGGGATGGGGAGTAATTCAGAATTCACAGTAATTCTGAGTAATTCAGGGAGATTCAGGAAAAGGTAAAACCGACAGGCTGAGGTAAGAAAAGGTTAATAATATAAATAAAGTAAATATAAATAAAGTAATGCATAATAGTAACAACAATAATAACTGTGAAAAGAAGAAGGGTAGAGAAGAATAAACCTAAGACAGACAATTGATGCACAACACAATTGCTCACACCCACTGGCCAATACCCAGCCTGTTCCCCATCAGCAATTGGTGTTTTCCAGCCAACTGTCCCCAGTTTATGCACTGGGCATGATGTTCTGTGGTGTGGAATATCCCTTTGGCCAGTTTGGGTCAGCTCTCCTGGCCACGCTCCCTCTCGTGCACCTGCTTCTTGTGCATCTGCTCACTGGCTCTGAAAAGTCTTTAATTTAGGGTAAGCCATACTAAGAAACATCTAAACCATCCATGTGTTATCAACATTATTCTCATACTAAATCTGAATCACAGCACTATACCAGGTACTTAGAAGGAAATTAGTTCTATCCCAGCAAACACAGGATAGGCTGGTGCTCCCTCTGCCAAGCCTCTAATGACTAAATGGCATCTCAAAACCTTCCTCCATCAGCATTTTCACTTACAAGGCCATTTTGGATGAGTTTTCCTTTTGTAGTTCGAGTATGGCGTAGGCATTTCCAAATTCCAAAGTCTCCAGCCCAGTTGGTGATTATGGACTTTCCTTATTGCTAGTGAGATAACACTGTTTTTTCCCAGGGCAGGGTTTCTCTCCTGCTCCACCTCCAAAAATGCATGGCCCAGGATGAGCCATACTCTCCCCCAGGTCTTGCATGGCAGGACTGACAGGGAGAAGCTGGGAACCTGAAATGAGCTGATGACACCCCCAGACGATGACAGGGCTGCTCCCATCTCCGTTCTCTCCCTTGCTCCCACCCTCCTAAGCCCCAGTCACACCTTCTGCTTCACCTCCTGTGGTCAGCAGTGCCCACCCTTGGTGCCCCTTTGCTTTGTTCTCCTGTTACTTTTTATTGCTCTTCACAACCACTGTAGTTTATTTGGGTCTGAATGTGATAAACTCCACATTTGGGCTTTTTTTTAAAAAGCCAAATATTTGTGGAAAGCAATACTTAGCCAGACTCATATTCCATCCTTAGCACAAATCTAATCCAGATACAAGCCAAACAGCAGGACGACAACTGCTCTTAATACTCACCGTGTTTTCAGCATAACAGTTTTCATTAAAGGGAGAATATACCAGCTTTTTAATTGCTTCAGAATTATTCCCCATAATAATTCAGGGCCAGGCCCACCCTGGGCTGCCTAGCTGCCTTGCCCCTTGCAGGGGTAACTCTGACCCTTAAACCTCTGTATTTCTCCCTTGCTGCTCCAGCCTGGTGTTTCTTAACCCACTTTGCTGAAGAACCTGAACCATTTGTCTTTGTGAGAGTGTGAAAAGATGATCAGTGATTGAGGTGACCACATTTGCAAAGAGGATTTGATTTAGTCTATTAATTGGATTTAGTCCATTAATTAATTTTGATTTGGTCTATTAATTTTCAGGCTTGGTTCTGATAATCTCTTTGTTATCCCTCTTGTTCTCTCTAAAGGTTTCCTTTTATATCTGTCTACCAAGCCCCAGAGATCCTCCTGGGCTAAGTGGTGAAAATGCAATTTATGATTCCGAATGCTTCCTTGTGGAGCTCATAAACCTGTGCTAATCTGTGGATATGATTAACAAAGTAGCTCTGCTTTACCAAGGGAGCTAGCAGGGCATTGATAGGGAGGTTTTGTCTTCATGTCTGAGCCATTCCCAAATCTCCCCAGTCCAACTCAAACCTCTGAGGGAGAGCAGGGCTGGAGCAGGTGGTTAATCCAGCATCCCCGACAGATGGGGGTGACGCAAGGTCTTCTGTTCCACAGCAAAGGCGAAGGAAGGGATTACAGAGGTGTTGCAATGGCCAAGGAGCTTCCCTGGCTTCCAGCTACCTTCCTCAACAACTCTTTCTATCTCCAAGGAGACTCACCATATAAATAAGCCTTGTTTTCAGCTGAAAGACTACCTGAAAACTTTCTCAGCTCCTTTCCCTTCTGACCATGTTGTGGTCTTATCCTGACCCATAGCTGAGCTCTTCTCCAAAGTCAGGACTACTCACTACAAAAACCTGTTGGTCACCTTTTTGGACCACACACCGCGCTGATCCCTCACCTCAGAGGAATGCTGCAGCACAGCAAAACACTCATGAAGGGTGATGAATAGTGTGGAACAGGCCCCCTTCTGACACGTGTATGAGTGACTTTGCTCATGCAGGTCCAGGGCAGAGGCAGCCAGAGATATGTGGAAAAAGGCACGGTAAGGGGATAAGAGGCAGTGTGAGAAGAAGAGGACAGCACAGATTGCTAGCAGTTGTTAAAAACAGGACAAAGGAACATGTGACAGACCCGTGGAACTGGCTGCTGCATAATGGTGTCAAACCTAGAAGTTTGCAGGAGTTTAAGGAGACACCAAAGAAAGTGTTTTTCTGGGACACTGGGGAAATGGGTGTCTGGTCATACTCAACATGGCCCCCCTCCCCTTTCAAGGCTGTGTCCCCTCTACTGAAGCAGCCAGATAGAATCACAATGGTGTCGAGACCTTGCAGCACTGGAGCTGAGCCAACATCCACCAAGCACAGATTCTCTTTGCACACACCGCTGAATGTGAGAGCCATACTGAGGGAGCCCAGGTGGGAGCATCTACTCATCCTGGGCTACAGCACTGTGATGCCTCCCATGTCTGATCCCTGCAGGCTGTGTGAACAGGCTCCAGGAGACACAAGACCCTGCAGGAACTCATGGAAGGTCTGAAGGGTCCCAGAGTGTGTTGTGCATGGACAGACCCTGCTGTGTGCCCCTGCACACGTGTGGGCTCAGGGCTGCAGCAGGATCTGTTCCCACCAGAGTCTGTTTGGATCTGCTCTGGAGTGCCTGGGCTGCAGACTGGCACTCAGCTGTGTTTGTGATCTGCCTTTTGTGTAGGTAAGAGGGAAGGAAAGGCAATCTCAACTGCACTTTTTCTGCATGGCTTTCCTAGTCTGAGGATTCACCAGTTTCAGTCTATTCAGTGGATCACAGCCTCTCTTGAGCTTATGTGCTCCCACACTTTCTCCCTGAAAACTCTTTCCTCTCACTCCTGTGTATTCCAGGCAGCAGCTTGCAATTCCTCCTGCTTTCCTATCCTACATCTTCCTTTGTTGCCAGCCTCTTGAGTGATCCAATTCAGCCACTGCCAAACCCTAAAACATTGGTGTGCTCTGTGATTTACAAAGCACATTGCCTCCAGTGAATTCCTTGCTTGATGTTTTCAGAGCCCTTTTGGGTAGCAAAGCAGCTATACATCACAGAGCAGTTGTGTTTTTTCTCCTTTTTATGTTTCAGGGGATTGAGGGATTTCTGAGTGTTCCTTGAAGCAGCAACAAGAGCTCAGAGCTGAGAAGATGAGCTGGACTCAGTCACCTGAACATGAGGTCTCTGAGTAGCCACAGAAGTTAAATCCTGGCTCCAAGGGCCTTTCTCATATTTCTTGGGACTGCCATCAGTAAGCTAGCATGGAAAGAAAATAGGGTTTAACATCCTGAGCAGGACCAAAAGAGGGTGTCCTCTATGTGTGCCCAGAAACCCATGAGGGAGCCTGCAGACATCTCTTTGTGAGTCTCTGAGGACAGATGAGCTGTTTCTCAGCTTGTGAGGATCCAGCTGCAGTTGTGTAGCACCTGCTCTCCCTCCTTGTGACATGTGTGACCTGGAGCTGGGTGTACATGTGCAGATACCCACCCTGCAGCAGCTCCTTGGCTGGGACCTGGCACACTCATTTCCTGAGAGGAGAACTGGCAGCCAGAGAAGCTGCAGCCTGGAGGGCAGCTCAGCATCAGTGTTTGGCCACCCTTATCCTTTGCCAGCCTGAGCTCAGAGGAGGGCAAGGACAGCATTTTTCTAATTTCTTGCGGTTTGGGTGGGAAAAGTTAAGAGCAGAGCTCCCTACTGTAGAGGAAATCTGTGTGGTGGGCTATGGAGGAGGAGAAGGAGGCTTTTATCCAGGTGGGTCCCTCTCTTTTCCTTGCAATGGAAGGGAAGGACTGAGATTTTTCCTCTGCACCATAGCTCTGCTCTCCCTCCAAGCCTCACCGTGGAGCTGGCTGTGGGGAAAATACCTGTGCAGGGATATAGCCAGGGTGGCTGTTGCAAGGGGATGGTGGGACCACACGGACCCTTCCAGTGGCTGAAATCTCAGTGTATACCCAAAGCTTTGAGAAGAAGAACTCTATAGGCTCCTCACAATTTAACCATCCAGACTTTGCACAGCAGGAAGCTTAATGCCCCTCTCTGGGGTGGTGAGCTGAAATTTTGGCAGCTAGGGCTGCCAGGGTGATATTGTCTTCCCGTCCTCCCACAGTCAGAGTGGGAGCCCTCAGTGCTGAGCTCCATCTCTCCTGCATGGATGCCCTTGGAGGAGCCTTCCTGCCCCTGGGGTTCCCCTGCTACTCGGCCCAAGCGTGTCTGACACACTGTGCTGCCCTGAGCTGTCAATAAGTGATGGAGACGCCCTGTGGAGAAGCAGAGGTGCTGGAAGGACGTGCTCATCATACTAATTTCCACAGGCTTGCTCAGCTCAGTGCAAGTCTAGGGGCCAAAGAACATGCACTTGCGACTCTAAACAATCTGGGTGGCTGGAAAAATCCAGAAGACAGAGGCTGGAGGCATCCTGGGATTAGTGCTGCAGGAGAGAGGGGGAGTATGCCACACTGAAAGGGGCTGGTGACAATTAGTTCCAAACACAGCAAACTGTAATCACCGAATTATTCAAGAATAATTATGCCTTGATAACAACATTACACTTTCTATTTCCCTTATTGCTGTTCTTGTTAAATATAATTACCATGCAAATTGCACAGCATAAGCAAGCCCAGGTGATTAAAAGGGCCATGGAGGCCTTGGGAGCAGAAACTGAGGTACATATCTCTCTGCTTGCTTAGTTGTTTGTCCAGATTTTCACTTGGGAGATCACAGAATCATGGAATTGTTTAGGCTGGAAAACACCTCTAGGATTATCAATTCCATATTCCCAAGTGCCACATCCACAAGTCCATTAAATACCTCCAGGCATGGTGACACTACCACTGCCCTGGACAGTCTGTTCTAGTGCTTAACAACCCTTTCAGTGAAGGATTTTTTTCCAATATCTAATCTAAAGCTCCCCTGGTGGAACTTGAGGCGGTTTCCTCCTGTCTTAGCTCTTGTTATATGGCAGAGGGGACTGACCCCTACCTGTCTACACCCTCCTGTCAAGAGAGCTGTTGAGAGTGATAAGGTCCTCCCTGAACGTGCTTCTTCTCCAGGCTGAGCTCCCCCAGCTCCCTCAGCTGCTCGTCATCAGACATACTCCAGACCCTTCCCCAACTCCCGTTTCCTTCTCTGGACACGCTCTAGCCCCCTCAGTGTCCTTCTTGCTGTGAGGAAACAAAGCTGAACACAAGATTCCAGCTGTGGCCTCACCAGTGCCCCCAGCACAGGGGGATGGCCACTGCCCTGCTCCTGCTGGCCACACCGTTGCTGACACAAGCCCGGTGCCATTGGCCTTCTTGGCCACCTGGGCACACTCCAGCTCGTGTCCAGCCACTGAAAACCAGCACCTCCAGGTCCTTTCCCATTCAGCAGCTCTCCAGCCACGCTGTCCCAGCCTGGAGCTGCAGGGGGTTGCTGTGTCCCAAGGGCAGGACCCAGCACTTGGCCTTGTTGAACCTCACACAATTGGCCCTGGCCCGTGGATCCAGCCTGTGCAGATCCCTCTGCAGAGCCTTCCTGCCCTCCAGCAGATCAGCACTCACACCCAGCTTGGTGTTGTCCTCAAACTGACTGAGGGTGCTCTCAGTTCCCTCATCCAGATCATCAGTAGTGACATCAAACAGGGCTGGCCCCAGACCTGGACCCTGGGGAACGCCACTGTGACCAGCCAAGATGGGTTAAATCCATTCACCAGCATTCTCTGGAGCAGGCTAGTTTTTACCCACCAAAGAGTGCAGCTGTCGGAGCTATGGGCTGCCAGTTTCTTCAGGAGAATCCTGTTGGAGACAGTGTCCTCACATAATTATAGAGTGAGTTTAGCTCAAAGAAGTGAGGCAGGACTGAGGGATGTGGCTCCAAGCTGACCAGACATCTGCCAGCAGGCCCAGGATGGGCTCTGCTGCAAAGACCTCCAGAAAAGACCTCCAAAAACCTCCACTGCTCTTTTGTGCAGTGTGTGCAAACTGGGCTGTGACTTCTCACTGCTGACCTTCAGGAGCTGCCCCACACAAAAGAGTGGGAGGGAGGGAAATGTTCCAGAGGGATCCGGATCCAGATGATCCAGAGGGAGATGTTTTCCTACCTCCCAGTATTCCTGGCCGCCAGTTCAGCACTCATCCCACACCCTTCTTTGTGGTGAATGGGCACCTGCTAGACTTTCCTTGCTCCTGTGGCTCTGTGGTACTTCAGCATTGCTCTTCCAGCTCTCACTGTGCAGCTGCATTCATGGATAGGAGCTGGAAGATGCTTTTTTTGCTCCTTCCTTCCCCTCTCATCAGAGTAGAGGCATCTGAAGGACATGAACAGGAAGGCAGAGGAGGATCTGTTAAGCATAATGAAGTGGAGGAGTGTGACAGAATCTGCTGAACGGAGTTCCCTGGGGAGGGCTGGGAGCATTAACACCTGAGTCAGTGAAAAAGGTGCTGAACAAACCCACAGCATGGAAGGACAGTCTCATGGATGGCCTGTGGAAGAAGGACAGCTCCTTGCAGCAAGGGCTGGGAGCTGGGATGCTCAGCCCTGGTGACCCTGTGTGCTCTCCATGCAGTCTCCTGCCACCACCTCTTCTGCCCTGTTTTGAGGTCAATGGACGTATTTCCCATACACCTCTCATTTCTGACTGACCCTGAGGCCTCTACCCCTCGTACCTCACCTGTGTCTCATGGCTTCAAAACAGCTTCTCCAGTCTGGCCATCATGTCTCTGCTGGGCTGGGACCTGGCAGACACTTGCTGCCACATGTCCTCTTGATTCCATTGCAAACAGGGTCTGAAAAACAGACCCCATGCCCAGCAGCCATCCCAGGGCTGCAGCTGGGACAAGGATAGAGTGGGAGGCAAACCTTGCTTTTCCCCTTCTCCTCTGGACCACCCCTTTTCTCTGCCTTCACCAAGCTGAGAACTGCAGGTCAAAGGCACTTACCTGATGTGCTTCCTGGGGCAGCCACGAGATCACACTAATTATAGGGCTCTCAGCTCCTCAGATGAAATTCTCCTTCTGTACATACATACATACTTAGGTACATGTGTGCACAGAGTTTATTATTATTACGGTGCCAGACAATCCTTCTTCATTAGGGCTTGGAATTTGCTTTCGATGCTCTCAGTCAGATCTTTAACATTATTTAAACACAATGGGTTTGAGGGAGTTTTTGTTATTTTTAATGCAGACCAGATTTTGTTGGGATCAGAGAATTAAATTGCTCTTCATCTAGACCTATGAGCTACCTTCCAGTCTGCAGGAACCAGGAAGGTCCTCAGTGACGAATTCAGCCTGCAGTGCTTTTGAAATCACAGCCAGGTGTCCAAGGAGGGGGAAAGAAGGACCCACCTGCGACACAACTCCACGGTCAGCATGGACCATGCTACTCACCAAAGGTTCTCCTGAGCGTGGGGTGAGCACCAAGCAGGCGCCTGCAGCTCCCTCGCCTTCCCCGTGCGTCACAATGCTCAAGGACGTCAGGAGCACATCTGGCGTGCCCGGCGTGTGACAGGGAGGGAGTCCCCGTGCTCAGCACAGCTGGGGCTGTGTGTCTGCTCACAGGCAGAACGCCTGGCCCTGCTGCGTGCTTCCTCCCCGGCTGGAGCGCCGCACTGGGAACGCCGTCTCCCCAGGACCCCACATGTCAGAAGCAACGCACCTCATCTCTCATCACCCATCTGGGTCGGTGTGTGTGTCCTGGAGAAAGGAGAGGCATTTTGCTGGAAATGTAGGAGATCCAGGCAAAGGAGGAAGGGAGTTGTCTGAGATTCACGTTGCAGGGGTGGGGCTGTGTCCAAGCGGTCCTGGCTGTGCAATTGTGGGGAAAACAGACACAGACTTCTTCTGTGAGTGGTCCCAGTGCACCTAAAATGTGTTCAGTGGCAAAAAATAATTCAGAGGAGATGATGCTGTAGATGATGTTCATTTTAAATGTTGTTTTCCTGAGGACTGAAAGGAAGGAGCCGTATTGAACCATGTGCCAGTGGTATCCAAACATATCCTGGGCTGCATCCAGAGCCCCGTGGGCAGCAGGGCAGGGAGGGGATTCTGCCCCTCTGCTCTGCTCTGCTGAGACCCACCGGGAGCACTGCATCCAGCCCTGGGCTCCCAGCCCGGGAGGGACAGGGACCTGCTGGAGTGATTCCAGAGGAGGCCACCAAGATGATCAGAGGGATGGAGCACCTCTACTGTGAGGAAAGGCTGAGAGAATTGGGGTTGTTCAGTCTGGAGAAGGGAAAGCTCTGGGGAGAACTTATAGCACCTTCCAATACCTAAAGGTACAAGAGAGCTTGAGAAGGACTCTTCAACGGGAGCTGTTGAACAATTCAACAGGACAAGGGTAAATAGCTTCAAACAGAAAGAGAGTGGTTTAGATTGGATCATATTGGGAAAAAATTATTTACTATGAGAGAGGTGAGGCACTGGCAGAGGTTGCCCAGAGAAGCTGTGGATGCCCCATTCTTGGAAATGTTCAAGGTCAGGCTGAATGGGGCTTTTGGCAACCTGGTCTAATGAAAAGTGTCCCTGCCCAGGGCAGGGGGATTGGAATGAGGTTATATTTAGGGTCTCTTCCAACCTAAACCAGTCTACGATTCTGTGATTCTATAAGAAAAGAGAGAGATAAAGAAAAAGAAAGAGATAGGATGGTTTTCAAATTTTACTCAGCAACTAAAAAACAAACATAAGCTGGGTTTCAGAATAGCATTTCTTCTGAAAAGTGGAAAAAAAAATCCCTTGTGAGATCACCCTGGTGTAGAAGCATTTGGTGGAAGAGATGGGAGCAAACCATTATCTTGCAGAGGAGTCCAGGTGGGAAAGGAAGTACTGGAGCTGAAATAAAATATTGACACTAGAACGGACATGCGTGAATGGGCCATGAATAAATAGAATCTGGAGATGACGAGGAACTACCCAACCAACGAGAGTCCTGGAACTGCCTCCTGTAAAGCAGCCATGGGGGTAGAGAGATTAAAGGAAGCACAGAGTGGGCCCTGAGACTAAACCACCATGTCGCCTCATTTTTTGATAAGGTCAGGGCTGCTGCCCGTGGGAACAAAATCATGAAGCGTAATTAGAAATGAGAGTATAGGAGTTGTCACAGACAGTCTGGAAGCAAAGTTTGGCAAGACCAGTGCTCTGAGCTTGGTGGGACTGGATAGCCTCCATGCCAGTGAACTGGCAGGCTGGCCAGGGGGAATTTAAGCATCTCCCAGGGCGTGGTGTGATGTGATGGGACTGTGCTGGCTGTAACTGAGCTGAGACTGGAAACTCAAAGCTACTTCCTGCCTATGAATGCAGAAGGCTTCAAGGAGTTACTGCCGCTGTGGGCCAGGCAGCAGATGCTGGTAGGGCTGGAGGTGCAGTCTTGGGAAGCTGGAGGGATTCCAGCAGGACTTTTTTTTTTTTGCAGAATAAGCAGATCCAATGTTATATCCTGGAATCTGCAGAGTGAGGTGTCCTCAGCAGTCCCCTGCAGCACGGTGGAGGGGGAGCTGCTTCCACCTTCACTTTCCAAATCACTGCCTCCCTTGGCATCATCAGTCGAGAGAGCTGCCATCCACTTGAGGCTCTCTCCTTCTTCTTGTCCTGATTATTATGATCATTACTGTCTCATTTCAAGCTGTAAATCAGAAATATTGTACCTCGTATTTTTCCTCCCTGGGGAAGGCATAACTAGGGGTGAGATTGGCTCTGAAGTTCAGTGCTGTTCTGTTGAAAAACTGCCTCGACAAATCGAAACTGTCTCACTTTTGAGAAGAAGTTTTGATTGGAATCAATCTTTCTTTTTTTTATGAGCATAAAAAGGGAGTAGTTAAAAGTAAGATTTATTCCAAATTCATCTTATCAGCTCTGAGACATTCAATTTTGTAATCAATTCCCACAGGGGCTCCACCAAGAAGCCCATATTCAGAATCAATCTTGTATTTCATTAGGTTATTTCTGGTGTTAAAAAATAAGATTGATTCTTACTTTATGTTATAGCGCTACAGCAATTTATTTTTTAATGATATGAGGTAAGAATCAATCTCTGGCTTCTTTTTCCCTTTTTACTTTTTTTTTTTTTAATCCTGCTTTTCCTGCATTGGTTTTGTTAGAGCCAAGAGAAGTTAGCAAGCTCTGAAGGATTTTCAAATTACTCTTGTGCAAATTTAGATCCTGTTGGTGCCAGTCTGCTGCTCACAAGATCTGCAGAGCACCATGAGGTCTGATGAAAGGCACAGTCTGCCCTGTCCTGGGATTTTGGGAGCACACTACACAAAACTGCTCTGATCTCCAGTCTTTGGCAGCAGCATCCTGACCTCCATGGACTCCCACACCACCCCAGCATTCCCAGGAGCAGGTATCCCAATGACACTGGTTGCTAGCTGCTCCCATAATCACAATGACAATAAATACACATGACAAAATTAATCCCTAATACTTCATGAGTTGTGTGTGATTCATCATGAGTGGTTCAGAAGTTATTCAAGCAAGCACAAGTGCTTTCCAGCTGGGAAATTACCTTGCTTACAGCACTGAGATTTGGTTACTGTGTTGGTATTTCCCTGACTATTCTAAAGGTATTTTGGTTTAGGTAGTGGCACCTTGTTGTTCCTTCCTACTTTTGCCCTCTGAGCCACAGGGAAAACGCAACACAGGTTTTCAGCAATGAGGGGAGTAAAGTGCCAGAATAACTGACCCAGGAGGGAGCCATGAATTGAAGCTCCCTAAAACTCAGGATAATGAACTTCATGGCATCTTTCTGGCCCTGGCGGATTGTGGCATCCAGGGCAGTCAGCCTTTACCTTCCTGGGCTGCAGAGGCTGTTCCTTTGTGGTGCTGATATGTTGCACGGGAACAAGGCCCAATCTCTCTCTCTGCCCTGGTTTTAGAGTTCCTGGGACATGGTCTCCAAACTTTGCTCATGATGCTGGGATCCTGGCTGCTCTTTAATGTACCACTGGCCTGCTGGGCTTGGAGGAGCGACATTTACCAGATCTCAGTCCTCTACATGCAACTTGGTCACCCCAGACACTACAGGGTTTGGAGGCAAAGCTGAAAAGTGACAGCCAGAATAGCAGAACTTTTCCTGCCCAAATACCACTGGAGCTTTCTGAAATCCCTGCCAGGGCTCTCGTTTATGAGATGTGACCCAAATCTCAATATCCAGCAGAAGTGAAAGGGTGTCTCCAGGTTTGTCTTACACCCAGCTCTCACTCCAGCCTAAGGTCCACATCCTCAGCTGGTTGTCTTCCATGTCCCAGGCTCACTCTTGTCCTCAGTGGAGGGCTGAACCTGTTTTTCTTCAAACAGGTGACTAGGAAGCACCTGAGCTTACAGGAAATATTCCCCTTCCTCTCTCCCAGAATGACTCCCAGGTCAGATCGTGCCGTGGGCACATCCTCCCAACGTGCTGAGCTCCATGGCTTGGCTGCACTGGGAAGGATAGACTTGTGAAGCTGAAGATTGCTAAGGGTCCTTCCCCTTGAGGAAAATGGTGCTAGGTTTCATCACATACCATTGGGACTTCTGAAGCAGCATGGCAGGACTGGGACACACAGGGAAAACTGGCAGCAGGAGCCTTCTGTGAGCTGTACACACCAGAACCACAGCTTTGAAGGTCTGTATGGAGCAGAGATCCTTCCAGGATCACTCACACATTATGTCCTTGTGCACGCCATGGATGCAAATCTCCAATTTTGTCTATCAACCTTCTACTCTTGCTGTCTCCTCATGCATTCCTCTTGCTTGTCTCTGTCTTTGTCACTGTGTACATATCTGTCTGTCTGTGGCTCTGGTAGTCTTCAAAGGCCCTGAGTTCATTTGATTTCATTATCATTTCCCATCTCTTGAGCTCCATCTCTTTGTTTTTTCCCCTTTTCTCATTATAATTTACATGCGGCTTGGGTGCATGCTGGAAATGAAATGCGAATTTGATAAAGCAGCCACAGCTCTTGCTTCCAACCGTGGCCTGAAAGCCCTGAACCCCTTGGAGAAAAGCGGGCTGTCTTTTTTTTTTTTCCATAAAAGGGGAAAAAACATAATTTTTTTTCCATTGCACTGGCATAGAATGAAATTCCTCCAGCAATTACCAGGAGATAATGGCCTGAAATTAAACAGTCCTATCTCATTCTCTAACTATAGGACTTTTTATTTTTTCAAACTATTGAATACCAGGCGAACAATAATCAGGCAGGCATTAGGCATTCACATGCAGGCTACCTGGGATATGAAAGTCCATACACACAGCACAGCTCCTTTTATTTTTCGTTATTAGCGAGGCACGCAGAGTCCTGTGCAGATGGAGAGAGGCATTAGCCTGGTGCCCAGCAATGCACTGCTAATTCAGGTGCAGGCACCACTGCTGCCTTGCTCATGGAAACACCTAATTGATGATGGAGGGGGTGGGAGAACTTCCTTGTGAGCACGGCTCTTCCCTTGCCAATCTGTGCCATTCACATTTCCCACAGTGACATTCCTGGCAGCCCTGTCCTCATTTTGTGACATAGTGAACGCAGAGAAGGAGCTTGAAGGAGGAGGGGGGTCAGGCCAGGTCCTGATGCATTGCATGGGAGCTTTCTGGACTTTGCAGCCCCACACACTCCTGCAGGTGATCACATCCTGCTTTTCCCTGTTCTCCCGGTCTCTCCGGGGGCAGCTGCAGGGCTCTGCCATGGCCTTGGAGTTGGCACACTGTGTGGAAGCTGCCTGGCACAGACAGAGCCAGCACACTGCTTCCTGCTGAGCCAATCTCACTCAAATTACCCAGGAGATTTCAGCAAAAGAGTAATTGAGCTGCTCTGACTTAGACACAGCTTGATGTACAAGTAGAAGGGAAAAATTCCAGGAGGAAGGAACTTGACTCTTAAAGCTGGTAAGAGGTAAAAAGAGGTGAGGAGATAGCTGAGACTGAACAGCATGCTCTGGGGGAATTAAATACACCATCAATGGACTCCACAAAAGGTTTGAAAAGATGGAGTCATGTGGGATGAGGAGAGATGGCTGCTTTCAGTGACAGGGACACACATCCAAGCAGAGCCTGGGATTTGCAGGAGGTGCCCACACTTCTTGTTAAACTGTGAAAGATATTTGGAATCCAGGTGCTGAATTCCAGAAAGAGCAGAGGGCAGGACACATGTTGGAGAGAGGAGGTGCTTCCCATGTGCCTTATCCTGGAGAAGGTGGTAAGGCTGGGGATGTTCACCTCCCAGTTACGTGTGACAGTGACCTGCCACTGTCCTACCACACACAAAAGGGGCTGCAGCTCACATGAATGCACCCCCAGCTTGGGAGCTGTTCTTATCCAGTAGCAGGGCTGCCTTCTTCATCTGTGATTTATGCTAAGCTAAAATTTAAAGGGATGGAATAGCCCATGGAGCTGGGGGAAGACCATAATGTTCCAGGTTCCCGAAATGGCTTTTCCACCAGACACTTGGATCCAACTTGTGGATTCCTTCTGCTTCAAAATTATTTATAAAAATAACTTTTTAAAATTGTTGAAACAACCTTCTTCAATATCTGCATAGCATAGTATCTTTTCTTTGCTTGGAATTACCTTCACTGTCTAATACTTGTCCACATATAGTCATGAGTTAAAATTAAAACAGAAATCATATGAAGTACTCCCAAATCCACCAAACAGCACAACATATTGTAAAGTGAGGGGGATTGATGGGTGGCTTTTCAGCTCCCCAGAGTAGCTCTTTCTCCTGGAGTGAAACTGGAAAATGTTTCAGCATCATAAATGCCACATCCTCTTGAACCAGGCAGGAGACACAAGAGAGCCTTGGAGGCTTTCTGCAGAGCTGGCCGTGATCCTGTGTAGGCAGGCAGGGGCTCTGCTCTCTCACCCCAGCTGGGAATGCTCCAGAAGGGTTAATAAGATAACAGGGACTGGCAGAGTCGTGCCTATAATTTATTAAGGTTTTCAAAAGGCTTTTGATAAAGTCCCTCATAGGAGACTATTAAGGAAACCTGGTAACCGCAGGATGAGAGGAAAAGCCAAGGCATGGATTAAAACCAAGATTAGACAGAGAAGGAAGGGAAGGAACAAATGTCCAATTCTCAGCAGGCAGAAAGGTTAATAGTGGAGAGCCTGAGGTCACCCCAGGCCCTGAGTGGCTGAATATATTTATTAACACAAGCACAGAGGGAAAGGGAGCAGCGTGGCTGTGGAACTCGCTGGGGGCTGCTGCAGCAAGGCAGATGGGGGTGAGATGTAGCAGGAGCCCTGTGGTGGGATGGGATGGGATGGGATGGGATGGGATGGGATGGGATGGGATGGGATGGGATGGGATGGACAGACAGTTGGTGATACTGCATCTGGAGCTGTGCTTGGGGCCGATCTGGGAGCTGGGGCACCCCAGAAGGTTGTAGCTGCACATGGGGTGCACAGGGGGATTGTGAAAGACACTGCCCTGGGCTCTACCAGAAGAGCCAGCTCACATCTAACTCAGAGGCAGAATGGTCAGATTCAGCTGGGAACAAGCCCAAAACAGAACTAACAGGATTCCCTTTACGTCAGTGGGACAGATTGAAATCTGCTGAAGAACTGCCCTGAAGGCCATATTTCTAAGACCCAATGATATTCCCCAGAACAAACAGAATTTGTCACTTTTCATATCAGAAACAAGGACAACATCTCCTTATCCCCAGCAAAGCAGGACTGCAGCCCTCTGGACTCAAGTGACGTGCAAAAGCCAAGTTAGTGAATTTAAATCTTAATCTAAGTGATGAGCAGGGTCCAAAGGAGCAGTCTGGAAAAACTACCTGAGAGCATAAAGAGCAATACTGGGTATTGACTTGGTGAATATTATCCATCCTGTGCAAACACCCCAGTGGAGCAAACAGCGTGGTGGAACAAACAGCCTGTGGACACCTGATTAAACAGTGTTTGTGATAACTAGTGGAGAATGTCTTTTTAATTACTTCTGTGTGGGGGAATGCAGATTTGTGTGAAAAGTCTCTTCTGTTTTGTTTTTATGGACACAACCAGCATGAAAAACTAACTTGAGAAACGGCTCCAATGAAAAGTTTGGAAGATGGGAGAAAACTTTTCATCTTTTTTAAGAGAGGAAGAAATGTACAGGTTTCCTCATTTTAAAAAATGACCTGATTTGAGGTTAAAAAGAAATCATAAAGGAAAAGCCTGAACTGCCACAAACCATTTTGAAGCTGTTAAAATACAACACATCCAAAATTATTAACATGAGGTATTTCTCAAGAACTCCATTAATTCAAACAATTTTAATTAATTTTTAATTTCCAATTTTGATTTTTTCCCCCTTAGAAGAGTAAAATTTAGAAAATTGATGAAACTTTTGGTGACAAAGCCTCACAGAGAAAATTGCTCGTCTGAAATCCATGCAGGGATGAGCTGTGTAAGGAGGAATTAGATCTCAGCAGTAATCTCAGTCATGGGGTTTTGTAATTGTGTGCTCCATGTTTCGAACATCCGCACCCTTTTAATGGATTTTCCTTAGGTTAATTATACCATTATTTCACCCTGCATGTATAAAACTGGCTGTTCAAAGTCAACTGTAAATGAAAATTGCAGCTGTTAAATCGCTGGGGTGGCTGACTTGCTGGCTGCAAAACAAACACAGCACCCACTAATTGGCCTGTAAACAAGGGTGGTGGGGAGGGGCTGAGGCGAGTCTCTGGCATCCATCGGGCACCATCCAGTAGAAAACTGAGCATTAGGAATGCCAAAGTCTCTGGAAAGACCCTCTGGATGCAAAGGTCAGCACATGGCCCGGGGGGACAATCCGAGAGGCTGAGCTGTGTGCACACTTTCTCTTTTGTCCCAGGTCACTTGCTGCCTGCAATGTTAATTATCCATTAGGAAAAACAAGCAAGCAAACCCATCTCCCTGCCCAAGGTGACTCCAGAGGGTACAAAATGCTGGAAGAGTACTTCTCACCTGCTCTGTTGGCAGAGGGAAGAAGACAGACGCCTGACTCATGTCCACAACACTGCTGACAGCAATTGGACAATAGACTCAAATAAACAAGGAAAAATCATCCAAGGGATCAGCTTTCTGGAATTTCTGTAGATGGCTTAAGATAATACCATCTGAGGCTTTTCAGGCTTTCTGGGTCCTTGTATTTCTCTTTTTGCTTTCTTCTCCTTCCTCCTCATCCTCATTGGAAACTGACAGGAAAATAGGATGCTGAGGAAACATCCTTCAGCTGAATTTGCCACCTTGTGGATGTCGCAGCATTTTGCAGAGATCCCTCCATAGTGGCAGAGAGCAGCAGGAGGCAGTTTGTGTCTGCTGGGACCTCCACGGTTTTGCACTTGTGCTCCTCACCTGCCCCTCACCTCTCACTGGACACTTGGCGTCCCCAAGGATGTGCAGTCTGGGCAGATAACATCACCTCAGGCCTTGGAGCTGCTTAGGACTTGGCAGACCACCAAATGAGTTTCCCCAGGATGCACCTCCTCCCTTGGAGCATCGTCAAATAGCTTTATTCCCCCTTCTGAAAGATCAAAGTATTAAAGTCTGCCATTGAACCTCACCATCCTCCACAAGGCAAGCATTATGTTAAGTGGAAACCAGTGTTTCAGCTAATTTTAGTTCTGCCTCTGGAACTTGTGATGGCAGTCCCTGAGAAACCTGAGGGCTCTGTCAGACCAGAAGGCATTTTTCCTTGAGGTCCCAGAGAGCAGTCCCTCCAGTCTCCCTTCAGCAGGGAAGGCAAAGACAAAGCTGTGCAGCTGTGATAAAAGCAGGTAACACTGACTGCAGCTTTCTTGGCTGATCATGGAAAGACTGTTCTATGACTGTTCTATGAGCATTAAGTAACCAGGGAACTGGAAGGCCCCATAAGACTCTTTTCAGGCTGTTCCCTTTCTTGAGGCAGAAGCAGCTCTAGTGAAACCAAGCACATGCTTCTCTCACCATCCTTACAGACCTTGGGCAACAGAGCTTTAACTCTGCACAAAGCTCTTTTTTTTTGAGTCTCTCCATAATCTGCCTTGCTAGTGTAGGCAAGTGTTAGGGAAAAATTTTAAAGTAAGCTAAAAAATTAAGTTTACCAGAGCACTTGTCTGCTCTGAGTTTCTGTTTGCTGCAGTACCTCTTTGGTGCTGAACGTGCACGAGGAGCAAGGAAACACAGACTGGAATTAGCGACAATGAAGTTTGGGACAGGAGTTGCTCAAAAACAGTACTAGGGACTGGCGGTGTTCCGAGGTCCTGAGGGTGGGGTGTCACAGTTTGTGGAAGGGAAGTGGGTTCTGTAGGGAGACACAGGTCCTGTGTCATGCCAAGGTCACCCAGCCAGCTGTCCCTCCTTCAGCTGGTGTCCCATCACCAGGCTCATGAGACCTGGGGTGAAAGGGTGCACACGCAATAGGTTAAGGGGGAATGAATTCTGCTTCAGATGCAGTTTTGGAAGGAGCTTGCCCTGAAAGAGTCTCACTGTCACCAGCGTAAATTGAAAACTATAAGACAACCTACGTGCCTCATCAAGTTTTTGCATTGCTCAGCAAGGTAGCGGTCTTGTTTAACGTATTTATTAATGATCTGGAAGTAGAGGTAAACAGCTTGTTAATTACATTCTCCTGCCTCAGTTGGGAGGCATTGTGAATGCCAGTGCAGATTGGGTAATAATAGAGACATCAGAGACATTAGGAAGATATGCAGGAAAGAAAATGAACTCCCTCTTGGCTCGGGGAAGTCACAAAATAATCCAGGACTGGGTTTTTGAGCAAAAAGAATGATTCAGGTTGGGAAAAGATCAGTGACCAGCAAGAGAGAGAGGGATTTTAGAGCAGGCAAACTTGTTTCAGGTACTCTTAGGAGGGGTGGCACAGGAGAGAACTGAGTGTGAGTGTAGGAAATGATCCTCCCCCTCCTCCCCTCTCAGGCTGCCACACTCCTTGCTGTACTTTCAGAGCAGCAATGACTAACGGATGCTGTCTCAAGGAAGAGTTACAAATATGATCAGAGGCCCTGGGAAGGGCAAAATTGCTTCATGAGGAAAGATTAAAAGTGCTTGCATACGTCAAGCTCAGTTAAATGATGTTCAGGGAAGGTGGGATAACAGCTGACAAATATTTGAGCGGCATAAATCTGAGCAGTGACAGTGGGCTATAAATACAGCACAGGAGCTCTTGTGGGGTGCAGGTGTCATTCTGAATATACCTAACATCTGTCATGGTGCAGGCTGGGGTAGCAGCAGTGCCTGTGTGGCTGCTCCTGAGCGCCGAGATTTGAGATACAGAAGGGAAGGGTGGAAGGTGAAATATCTACGTTTATCACTGTGACTTACCACTCTTGGGCAACAGCACAGCCAGCTGCTGCAAGAACTGTGAGCAGGGGAGCAGCCTGCTCCTTATCAAGACTGAACTACCTGCTTGTGCAGTAATGGGGAGGGGAAAAAGTTCTAACTCTCTTTTAGCAGCTGGGAGATAGGAAGGGAGCTGGGAAAAAGGTGCCCCGGATGGTTTTGGCACACTGAGACCTCCTGGTACAGGTAAGCTTTAATGTGCCTGTGATGTCCCAAGGAAATGAGATTATGAAGGTCAAAGCATGACTGCAAACAATGGCTAGATCAACAAGACATATACACAGATCTGTCTGGAACCTCCCTCCCTGTCAAATACAGGTTTTAAAACTGGGGTTAAAAAATGTAGTCTGGGCATGAAGAAAAGATCTGACATAGGGACTTACGTGTGAAGGAAGATCTGTGCAAAACTGCAAAGTCTCCATTTTGTCAGAGAGTTTCAAGCAGTGAGGATACAAGAATATGCCTGTCATTGGGAAAGGGGAATATATGTTATCAATACCTGTCCACAGCCTCAGCTGGCCTTAGGCCTCTCTGCTTCGACAAAGGTGTCTCATAAAGCTCCTCAGGGCTGTCAGTGGGAATGCTGCAGATCTATTTATGGATTCACCAGAAAAAAATGCTCTTTTCTGTAGTTTGTCAGCCAGCATCACTAGAGGAGGGGTCTGCAGGGGGGAGCACAGCAATGTAAAGAGAAGCTTCATCTTGGCTCTCTTTGGGAGCCACTGTCTTAGTGAAACAATGGTATTGAGAATGAAGTGTCTAGAAGCAAAATCCTGTCTCTGAGCTGTGTAATTATCTCACTGAGACCACGTAAACTTGTCTGGTGCTGGTCAGGAGTGATAGGTATACTAGAAGATCTCCAATGTTGCTTTTCTTACCCTTCCTGGGTCAGGATGTTCCCTCTGTTACAGGAGTTTCCTAAACAACACAAGGGAGCTGACTTATCCGACAGGCTTTTAAAGGATGTTTAGCTAAAGTAGGTGCCTTGCAGAGAACACTCCTCTGATGGCTTCATAGAAATGAGCCAGCAAAACTGATGGCTTTTTCTCATCCTTGAAGTATTAAGTGGCTTCTTTTTTGGATGCATGACACAGGAGCCTTCCTTGCACCCTGCAGGGTTCTTATGCCCTCCTTGTACTGGTATTTGAACAACTCGTCTGCCACTTCAGACTGCATCTGACTGTGGGATCTTCTCAAAAACACAAGCTCTCTGTGCACTGATAACTGAGAAGTGTCTTTTCAGACTTAAGTTCCTCTTCTGCAGCTCCTACTAAATACAGCACTTAGAGCTTTTATGGTGTTTTTCATTTCCAAAGTGCTTTACAAACATTAATAATACAAAACACATGAACTCCACTGCCACAGTAATACCCTAATCCTTTCTCTTATCTCCTCTTAGGGCTCAGAACTTCCAGCCCAGCAAAAGCCCACAAGCTCTGGAGTTCTCTGACAAATAAACACCATTAAAAATAATCTCTGGATGTTTTCTACTTCCTCTTTTAAAAGTGCCTTTTTACATCCCTTCATGCCAATAATCCATTAATCCAGTCAGTTGCAGGGTTATGAACTGTGTATGGTAATTGGCTTGAAGAGTACTGCATTTCTGGGCTATGGCTCTCTGGACTACATTTGCAGCAGCTTTATAGAAGGGCTGCACACAGGGACAACATCCTTGTGAACCTGAGACTCAGAGCAGGCACTGGATTTTCCACCCTTGGAGCTAAAACCAGCTCTAGCCAGAGGCTGCAGCCTAAGACCCAGCAAGCTCTTCTTTGCCAGCTCTGAGTGGTGAGACTTGACCTTGTGCACCTGATAGAAAACTGTGAGGATGTGCTCCCTAATCCTTCTGCCTGCTCCATGTGTGCCCTGCAAAGCAGGCAGCAGCTCAGCGAGCAGGGCTGATCCAACACAAATTGATCACATCGTATATTATGGAATAATAAAATTGGAGGTGACTTGCCCAAATGTGCCAGGCTGCAAAGTGCAGCAGTTTGGTGGCTGTTTCATGAGTACCCTGGAGACTCCAGCAGCATGACTGGAAAATCCAGGACTGAACAGGACAAGGGACAATTATGTCATTCATCCCAAGGTACACTGTCTGTGAGTCAGAGGCAAACACGAAGTTGTGTGTCATGGTGGGAATTCAGTCTTGTTCCTTTAAGACAGGAGTTGGGCTTGCCTTCCATTCCCTACAACATCCCTGCCTGATGCTCCGGATGCTGTATGGATACACATGAAATGATACCAGCTTAAATCTACAAACCATACAGTAGAAGAAATGCCAGCCACAGCTTTCAGGTAAGGCTGACAAGGTAAATGAGTCAGCCTTGGTGTGTCTCTCCTCTGATTGCATTGGGACCCTGGCCCTTGTAACTCTTCCAGTGACAAACCAGGTCACTGCTAAGTGCTTTGAAGCAGTTGTGGGTCAAGTAGAAGGCCTGTGGCAGGAATGTGCCTTGATGCCCACTCAGCACTGATCTGGTGCCCTCACCAGAAAGCTCTGCTTTCCTGGGTCATGCCTTGCTTTCAGCTTGCTGCAGTTAGTAACCATCATTGCAGACACCTCAACAGCATCTGTCTCTAATGCTTGCCTGCACATTTTTTTTGTCTTTGCCCCTGCTCCGATTTTACCAGCCTTAAAACATAATTTCCATTTCTACCCTTGATTTTGTATTCAGATTTAGCAACCTGCATCTCAAATTTATGCTTAATAATTCTCCTTATCAAGCCATCAAGTAATTTTCCTCCCTCAAATTACTGCCTCCCCCACTCTCTCTGCAACTCCTCCTCCTCTTTCTTCATCTCTCTTTTGTATCTGGCAATATTTCAGACTCCTTCCGTAATTTGCTTGACTGTGTAATTGATCAGAATAACTCAGTTTTATTACAATTTGCTTGAAATCCCTTTGTTAGCAATTAGAACACTTTGTTTAAAGACAAATAAGATTTAATGTGACTCTCTCCTCCTTGGCAGCCTCCCAGTCTGGTCTTTCCATGCCTCCTTGCGGCTGTCTGCTCTGTGCTACCCTACCCAACAGCTGGCAACAAATTCTCTGTTTCTTGCCTCTGGGATTCTGCCCTCTGTCTCTCTCTCTGCTGCCTCTGGTGATGCCTGGTCCACCTTCTTCACTATTTGCCAAGATTTATTGTGCTGGCATGGAGAATGTGGCATGCCTTCCCTCCCTTCTCTCTCTCTCTCTCTCTCTCTCTCTCTCTCTCCCTGAAGAGGCTCAGGCTCCCAGGGCAGCAGCAAATGGGTCTGAACCAGTCATCAGGATATTGAAGTGTTTTTGGACCACATGAGGAACATCCTCATGCCCAGCAGGCAAAGGAGCTGCCTGTTTTAAGAGAGCACAAAGGATTGTGAAAGGGACACAGGAGTGGGTTGGTAATGTGTGTATTTTTAGATTTAAAGTCTCATCCATAGTTACACACAATAACAGTGCCCTGTATGTGTCTTGGGTATCTTTCCCAAAATGCCTTCAGCATACTGGAAATGATGCCTATCTGATAAATCCCAGAGATTAGCTGTCATCTCCACTGGGAAATGGCTCTCCAGCTGCCTGAACTACTGCAGCCCTGATGCTGTCAAAATTCAAAACCTTTCCAGTGCTCCCCTGGCTCACACAGCCATGTCCCTTGTCTGTGGCTGATTCTGAAGGTGACAGTCACCTGCAACCTGCCTGGAGGTTTATTGCTCCACCCAACCCAGCGTGAGGAGCAGGACAGCAACTTCTGCAGAGGGACCTGGGTCTGAGACCCCTTCTGTGGTCTTAGCTTCATTTGGCACTGGTCTTACTATAGGGTAGAAATAGGTGGGCATGGAGCTGCACATGCAAGGGGTACCAGCTGCTGGCCAGCACAAAGTGTGCAAGGTAGATGGGAGGATGACAAGGAGGCAGGACCTGGCACCTGGGCCCAGACCATCATGTGAATCCTGATTTGTGTTCAGTGCTCATCTTTCCCCACAAGCCCCTCTGCAGCAGCCTCCTTCCCTTAACCAGAGCCCTGTCCTCCTGGTTCACATGCTGAGTCTCCATGTCTTGGCAGCTGACAAAGCATGGCAGGCAAAGCAGCTGCATTTGGGATGCAGGCTTCCCTCCAGGGAGGTCTCTCCCATCACATGGACACTTTTTGCAGGTGTGTCTGTCCAGCTGAGAGGAGCACAGGCTACTTGCTGCATCTCACAAGTGGGGACTCAGCACTGGAGAGTCCTGACCAGGCAAGAGTTGTCACCTGTCACCTGAGGACTCCTGGGCGAGCCTGTGCATTCTTAATCTGCAGCAGCACCAGCACCTTAATCCAGGTAGTGGCAAAAACAATACAAAACTAGAAAAGCCTCATCAGAAGCATTGTATTCAGCATCTGCCTTGCCTTGGGAAACTGTAAATGCATCTGTCTGGGAGGATGCAGCCGTGCAGGCTCCAGAACAGTGGTTATTTCTCCCAGGGGATTTTGGATCTAGCAACGTAATTTCAATAGCCTGATGCTTTGTGCTCTGGCAGAGGTGGTGGCAGGGAGCTGGAGGGAAGGGCTCATCCAGACACTCTCCTTTCTGCCTGAGTGGGTAGTGGTGTCCATCAAAGCAGTGGAGGAAATCCATGCGGTTAACACAGTGTGTCACGGAATATCAAAATATGCCGCTGGATTTCCGGCCAAAATGTCAAGTAGGGTCTCATGAAAATATCTGACACCGGAATTACCCTCTGCCAAAGCTCAGTGGAGTTGCACTGTGGCTGGACAGTAAGAGCGTGTTATTTGCAATCGACTCAGAGCTGCTCTGTTAGCACTGGGATTTACGCTGCTGAGCTTCTTTCCACGTAGGTTTCATAAACCTGGGTTTAACTTCTTGCTCTGCGAGCATTTTCTACAGGCGGGTCTGGATTCTGCAGCCAGCTCCCTGCCCTTTGGCACCTTGCTTTTTGAACAAAGAAATGCTTTAAATATTTCAAAATATCCTTAGAATGTGTTGTACATAACAAATATAGGTGACTGGTGACTCAACACCTTCAGCTTCATGGGACTTATGACTAGCTAATTTAAAACCCTTAACTAATTAAAAAACTCTTAACTGATTTTAAAACCCTTAGCTGAAATTAAAACCCCAGTCTAAATCATCGCAAGTTTTGGAGTTAAACATTTGAGAAGAGGGAAGTGATATTGAACGATAGCAAGGCACACAGAACTGCAAGCTGACCACTTGTATTGGAAATAACTTCTTTTATACCAGCATTTTCATTCTGACATTTCTGGTCTGTGCCAGCATCTGGGCTCACCCAGGACTTAAAAACAGAAAGGAAGGGAAAGACAGCACAGGGCACAGTGACAGCCTGACAGAGCAGGCAGCAAACACACCACCCAGTACCATAGCTGCCGCTGCACTTGGCCAGAGGATCTGCTGGTACCGAGGAGGGGCAGGAGCTGGAGGACGGACCTGGTGCTGGATGGCTCTGGGGCTGTTGCTGCTGCTGGAGGTAGCTGTGTTTCACAAAAGGAATAGCAAATAAACCACCATGCTATTTGCATTTTGCCTGACTTTAATTCATTTTTCCTGCTAGCTGAGCTGGGTCTTGAAAGGAACCTGTTGCTTTTGTTGATCTCTTCTGGTTCTTTTGAAAAAAGAATCAATGCATTAAAGAAGTACAATTAGTGTTGCAGTGGTGGGTTACTTGTTTCAGGGAATTTCTCAGAATTATTTTTTTCCCTCATGTTGCTGCTGCTGTCCTTCACAACCACCAGCCACAAGCAATATTATTTTCAATAACAAGGTTTCTGGGGTTTTCTAAGAAAAACTCTTACTGTCAGGGTATGAAATCTGGGCACTGAAGGATTGCTTTACTCCTCGAACTGTAAGAGAGCTGAGACAGACAGAAGACAGTCAGCAGCTTTGCCTGTCAGTCCCCTGCAATAGCAGGAGCCCAGGTGTCTCGCAGCAGGTGGGAAGGACTCAGTGCCGCTTACTGCTGTGTGGGGGCTGTGGAGGTCTCGGTGCTGCTGGCTGAGGTCCTGGCACAATCAGCTTGCACTGCTCTTCTTCTCAGAGGCCAGCAATGTTGCCTGCTAGTGGAATTACTTTCTATGAACAACTCCAGTTCTCAATTGTAAAATGCATCCTCAGAAAGCAGGGAAGTTGTAGATGCTGGAGGGGACTAACCGAGGGTAGATGTAAGGCAAGTATTTCCTGTTTTGCCTCAATTCCTGTGAAATTTCCAGGGTGGATTTCACTGGGAGTCCAGGAGCAGAGGTGAGGAGACTTAGCCCCTTCCAATACTGAAGCTGATTCTTTTGACATTCTTATTTCTTTGTACCAGTCAAGGTCTAAACCATGTGGTACTCTGTTCTACCAATCTGATGAAGCAAAACCTTTGGGTGAAGCAAGAATGGCAATCATAATTCTTTGTTGAGACGGCAGTTCCAAGCCCAATTTGTAGTGAGCTAAGCCAACTATATCCCTATGTCTTAATACAAATTTCACTGGTCTTCAGTGTCAGTGCAGGATGATTTGTCTGGTGTGAACAGAAATGTCTGAGCTTATATTAGACTTCTACAGTCATTCCCTGGCATCTCTTCAGGCTCCTCTCACAGTGTGGAAGACTGTCTTCTCTCTGCCTTCCTTTCTCTTCAGCTTGGCAGGCTACAAGGTGAGGCAAAAAGATGCTTCCATTCATAGCATGCCTCCCTACAGATACCTGAGAACCTGCAGCATGAATCTAGCCCCATGTGTTATAACTCCTTTGCAGGGCTCCTGACTGATCAGGACATCCCCGATGTAAACTTGGCCAGAGGAGCCAATAGAGCAAGAGTCAAAGTAGCAGAGCAAGCAGTAAAGATTTATGCTGTAAATCCCAATCCTTGTGAAACATGAAGATGAGATTCAAATTTGCCCCCCTTTGCTATATGAGTAGTCATCACTCACATGCTTCTTCCTTCCCTCTGCTCCTCAACAGGGTCCAGAGGCCAGTTATAAAACGCTCCTTTCCCTGATCCCATCCTTATGGTTCCCGATGCAACACCACATTCCTTCTGTCCGCTGCCCGAGCTCCTCTGGCTTGGGGGACAGGAATCCAGAAGGCTGATGCATGCCTGTGTTTATTTTTTACACACTCTTGCTGTTTTATGGTGTTTTTTGTGGTTGAGGGGTCAGCTGGAAGCAGAAATAATTTGCCTGCCTTGGGGAAAAAAAATGTATCCATTAGCTTTCTTGGCTGCAGTTGGAAAAGCTCTGTTCCTCTCTCCTCCCTGCCAGAGAGGCAGAGCATCTCCAAATAGCCCCAGGGACACTGGAGTGCTCACTGCATCCAAGCTGTGGGATCTGGCAGGATCAGGCACCACCTCTGAGTTATGTTGCCTGAGCAGTTCTTGGTGGGTCACCAGCAGCCACAAGCTTGGGAATATTTCTGAGCTTGGAAATTGGTAGGAAAGATGCTGCTACCTTAATAAGGAAGTGTTCTGGCATGTATTTTAGGGATTGAGTTTAGAGGGGCTCTCATGTGCTCTGAAGCTCAAACCAGCCATGTCCATGTTCCATCTCTGAAGGCTTGCTTATTTCACCTCTCTGCTGTGCTCAGTTTGACTGGTTATGCCTCATGGTGTGCACTGATGGCCACAGGACAGCCTGGAGCTCCTCTCTGTTTTTGGTCAATGGGAATCTTGCCAGGTGTTTCCCTTCCAGGCAGTCCTTCCAACCATTTCAGCCACTCCACCCCTCTTGCCAGCATGACTGGTACCATTTCCTGTTTCTGTGCATCACACATGCACCACAGCCCAGAAGTGCGTTCAGCATCCAGAAAGAGAAAGAGAAAAAGGTCAACACAGCTCCTGGGTCACCTTTTACAAACTGCAGAGCACCCCTTTTGTCCTTTCAAAAGGCTCCTTCTGAGCCCACAAGAAGTCTGAATCCTGCACCAGGGCTTGGCTTTGGTACTTCACAGACCCTGAAGGTCAGTGTTTATGTCTGTCTGGTAGCCAGAGGGAAAAGCAAAGGAAGACCCAAGGTCCCTCTGAAACCTCAGCTTGGGCAGAGGAGATCCACTTCCATAATGAGTCCTAAAGGGAAATTACTGAAAAGCCAGATGCTCCCAGCCTAGGGTGTCTTTGTGATCTCTACTTGACTGTTGTATCACCTCCTTTGTATCACCTCCTTTGCCCTTGTGTCCTACCTTAAAGACTTCTCCGGTGATCACCAGGCAGAGGACCTTCTAAGCTGAAAAATGGCAGAGGACGGAGAGACAAGCTGTGTGAAGAATTCAGAGCAGAGATAAAAGGTGAATTGCCTCCATGACATGACACAGCTCTTTCTCCGTGGCTTCAAGCAATAAGCTGACAACTGCTTTACCATCATCACACTCCTTTCCCCTATCAAAGTGAATTTTTTGTCACCGGATGGTCTCATTTTGACAGTCATGGAGAGTAAAATCCTTTACCATGGCCTGTAGAGCATGGGGATGGACAACAGCTTCCTACATGGAGATTCTTCAGCCATGCCAAAGAAAGGGGCAATGGGCATGTAATGCCTGTGGATCCAAGTTCAGGCTGTGTTTAATGGTGGAAAGATGTGTAAAGGTGGTGAGGCACTGGAACAGGTTACCCAGAGGATCTCTAGGTGCCCTATCCCTTGAAGTGTTCAAGGCAAGGCTGGAAGGAGTTCTGAGCAATCTGGTTTAGTAGAAGGTGTCCCAGCCCATGACAAGGGATTTGGTATAAAATGATCATTAAGAATCCTCCAACCCAAACTGTTCTGTGAGTCTATGTGTAACGCCCATTGAAAGCTGAGGTGTTTTTGCAAAGCAATTTTTTCTTCTGTGGGAGCAATCCTTACCCTAACTGAGCTCTTCTACAGGTCTGAGAACAGTTTCCAGTTTGCAAACAGTTGTGCATAACAGCTGAGGTGTCAGGGCTGTAAATGCTATAAAGAGGCAGGGATGGAACTGGGAAGCAGAGGGTCACCATGGGACATCTTCCCAAAACTGAGATGTTTTACTGCTGCTGGATTGCTCACACACCCTGCCCAGCCAGGCAGAGGTTTGACCATGAGTCTCTCAGCACTGTAAGGAGGTTGTCTGAGCAGCCACATCTGCCTCTGTCAACAGTGATGCTCATGGAGATGATGGATGTGACACTGAACACCTTGAGTGTACTTCTGATTCAAGAAGTTTGGGGGTTTACATGTATCATAAGGAGGAAATGATCCTTCAGTAATCAATCAAGTTAGTGATTAATGCATTCTTGCCTTAGCAGAGATTTTACAACATTATTTCTCAGACACAGCTGGAGGGAAGGAAAATAATAAATCCTGAGTGTCAGGGGGAGTGAGCACTGGGAGAAGTTGTTCATTGTCCTTTCCAATGAAAGTACAGGGTGCAGTGAGTGAAATTAGCAGGTGACAGATTCAAAACAAGCATCTAATACAGTTGGGAAGTCCTTGTTGTAGGTGATAAAGGCTTTAATGAGTTCATAAAGGCTGCTGGAGGCAACAATGGAAGCCACTTTACAGAGAAAGTCTCAAGATGCAAAACACAGGGCAGGGATAAATATCGATTAGATATGCTGGCTTCTGCTCTTGTCATCTGTTGTTGCCTACTCTTGGATGCTGAGCCAAGGGGACCTTTGGGATAATCAGCCAAAGCTGCTTTCATGCAGCAGCTGATTGCAAGCTTGGTTAAGTTCCAAGTGTCCTGTTGCCTCGTTCCCAACCTGAGCTGTTTGGGCAGCTCACACAATTCCAGCTCTGCTGCTGCTGCTGCTCCCAGCTTTCTGCATCTCCTGGGATGATCTCTGTGTGATCATCTGCTGTAGCACAGGCTGCAGCAAAGACAATCTTGTTTGTAAAATGAAATGAATCCAAGAGGATTTGTCATTTGCATCACTATGGCTAAACAATATCCTTTATTTAAGAAAATTATAAAATAAAATTAAATCATCACTTAACACTATTTCTTCAAACTTGTGGTGATAAACATGCAGGAAAAGCTTTGCTCAATAATCTTGCAGCCTCCCTTCTGCAGCAGGTGATAAAGCAGGAATAACAAACTACCTGGAGCTGGCTACATACCAGCCACCACTCTGTCAGCACAGATAGGAGTTAATTATTTCCTATCGGCTGGCTAGGTCTGAGAAGTAAGGGGCAATGATTTCAAGGCTCTTCTTGTTAAGCAATGGCAACAAAAAAAAAAAAAAAAAAAAAAAAGGAGGATATTAAGATTATTGTCTGCTTCTTTCATGAAGAATAACAAGGATGGTTGGAGCAGAGCAATTAAGGCAGAAGGGATTTCATCTCCAGCAACCACATTAATGAAATAAGAGATAGGTCTAAAAGAGAAATCCTTGAAAATATGAAGGATAATGTAGTTCATCATGGGGAGGATATTTGAATAACAAAGGTTTCAGTTTCTTCTTGTAGTGCAATGTGGGAGATGCACACTAGTGAGAGAAACAGGCTCAGACCTTGAGTTAAGCAATTTCCCTGCAGGGAATTGTCCCACTTTGGGGCTGCCACCACCTTTTCCCTTCATATCTTTCCCATCACATATTGTCCTGTCCCTTCAATGTCAGTGGTCTTTTTGAGGAGTCCTGGAAGATTTGTCTTCTGTGTGAGTGTTTTGCCACAAGAGGTGGTTTTCAGACTTTGCAGGATTTTCTGTGTGGAGGTGGGATGGGAAATGCATTGTGGTACGTCTTTAGGAAGATGTGCCTGAGACAAAGATGGGACGCCTGGTCCTCAGCCCACATTGGCACCCCAGCACTCAGTGTGAATGAATCCATTTTGCTTTGGTGTCACATAATCCAGTCCTGAGGCAGAATATCTTTTTCCACTGTGATGACCAAAGCAGACCAATGTAGTCCAGCATGATATCAATGCAGGATGGGAAAAAGGATCCTAAAAATAATTTTCTACACAGCTACTGTCCACAATAGGATTTTCTCTCTCCATGGTGAGGTTTCTTTCCTTATTTCAACCATGTCTCTATTAGCAGTGTGATTTTTACCAGTTAAAGTTATGCCACTAAAGCCTTGATTTACAGTTTTGGAATGATTCCTCTTCACACATGGAAATGGTTATACCGGCATAAGGCACATTTATCCTTAGATAACCAAGTCCATGCAAAGGCAGGTTCTAATGCTTTTAACAATACCAGCACTGTTAGAGAGCTAGCTATCACTTGCTAAAGGCAGACAAGCCCCGTGTTAAAAACTCCTCTTAAGACTGCTGTTTTTTATAAAAATGGTGCTCCATTCCTCCATAAGACTAATGAAATATGATACAGGAAATCAGCATGGCACTGGATGTTTATTAGAAATGTAACCCAAACCTGAGAAACATCTCAATGCAATAAAAATACAGATTTGCAAAGACAACAGAACATGACTAAATGCATCATGAGAAATAAATCAGAGAATACCTTCAGTTTATATTTGGAAAGATGACTGTTCTTTATTCACTTTAATCATAAATTCCTCAAAATAAGACCTCATTTATACCTGGAACAAGCTGCCAAGGGTTATATTGCATTAACCTTCTAGGGATTTCTTCAGATATGATGGGCTAGGTTTCTTATCTGAGTACAGAGTGCCAGACTCATTACAGGATGTCTGGACAGGTTGCAGTGAGGGGTCATGCTGCCTGAACCATGACCTGCCACTTCTGGACACACAATCCACAGCACCACAGAAGCAGGAGACCTCAACTTTTGTCCTAACAATGGTGGTACTGCAAAAAGAAATACAGACATGTCCAGCTAATTATTTATAATGCAGTTCAAAAAGGTCGTGGTGTCAGACGTGGATTTATGGGAAGTCACACATATACATACTTTGCAGCCGTGTTACATCTGCCCTGGGACTGTGCCAATCCCACATTACCTATTAAGCAGCCACCAATGGTGTTTATCATCCAGGACAGCAAAGCTTTATCATCCCCCAATGCTATCACTGCTCTGCAGCTTCATTTGTGTGATACTGTGCAACCTGCATTGTGTGTGGAGGCCTGTTTCACTCTGTCAGCCTTAGGCAAAGTCTACATTGCTGGGGCTTAACAGACACTCCAAGATGCTGAAACACCTCTTCTATCATAGAATCAGTAAAGCTGGAAAAGATCTCATCAAGTCTGGCCATTAACCCAGCACTGCCATGTCCACTCTGTCCTCACTGACAGCCTCACAGCCATACACAGACCTTTGCTACTGATCCAGCATGGTCCCCAGAGAGGATAAATGCCACCACAGGGATGAAGCAGCCCATGTAACTGCATGTCACTGCTCAACCCTTGCAGCAACAGAGGTGCTGTTGCAGCTCATTAAGGCATTGCCGGAGTCCAGGATGTAGAAGCAAGGATGGGGTTGGCAGGCAGCCCCTAGAGTGTGGCAATGTGATCAGGACAATGCAAATTGTCCCTTAGAGGCACTGGGATGCTAACAGAATGTATGCCACCATGTCTGGCTCCATGTCTGCTGTCATTGGAGGGGAGACAGGTATAAGCTCCCAAGAAGACCCATCTCAGATTGGAAACCCTTGCTGACCTGATGGTCTGTGCTCTCCATGACCAAAAGGTGTGAGGCAGCTCCTGCTTTGGGGAAGCTGTGTGCTGAGCTTAGAGGGAGAAACCCTTTGATAAGCTTCACTGTGAAAATAGAAACCTGGCAGAGGTTGACCATGATGGGAAGGAGCAGAACAAGCATCTAAACCGTGTCTTGAGGTGGACACAGTAGGGAAGTGCAGCACTCTCCTTTTGCCCACATTCAGCTTTCAATTCTCCGTAGAGAAAGCTGTGCCCACAGCAGGGCTGGACAAACATGCAAGAGGGTTTAGGAAATTGGCTCCCATAAGCTCCAGTACCAAAACCTTACAGGGAGTTGTTCTCCCACTTTATCTTTAGGATGTGTGACATGCCCAGAAATTGTTAATTTAGCTTCCCATCAGACACTGGCTGCTATCAATGGCTCTCCTGTGCTGTTTGCTGTTGCAGTGAAAATGCCTTCAGTACAGCAGGCTGTGGTGTTGTCCCTGATACTGTGCTTTCTCTCTTTTAAACACATCAGTTTCCCATCCTGGGTACCAATGTCTGTAAAAAACAAGGTGAAGTCTCTTATTATCTAGCAGGTTAAGGGTCTCCTGAGCACTTTGTCCACTCTATAATCTGCTCCACAGCATCTTCTCTTTATCTGTCTCAGTTACTTGTGCTTGGCATGTGGATTGATTGGTGCAGCTGGGAGTGCTCAGATATGTTCCTGTGAGCTTAACTGGCTATTATGGGGGGGTCTTTTTTCTGGTTTTGTTATTTTTGGGTTTTTTTCCCTTGGGTTTTGTTGTTGTTGTTGGTTTGGGTTTGTTGGTTTTTTTTTTTTTTTTGTTTTTTTTTTTTTTTTTTTTTTGTTTTTTTTTGGTTTGGTTTGGTTTGTTTGTTTGGTGAATAATATCTATCTATCTATCTATCTATCTATCTATCTACTTATTTTACAAAAACCTTGTAGGCTCAAAAGAACCCAGTTACAATACAAGCCTGTGTTGTGGCTTCTGTTTGCACACACTATGCTTGATAGTTCTTACTTCACTGACTCTTGTGCTGCATAGATGAGACAGACAAACAGCAGTGGAAGAAAACAATAAAAAGAGAAAGAGCCACCCAGAAGAGACCTGCCAAGAGAGTGAAGTCCCCTACATTCCTCTTAGCTGCGAGATAACACTGAGATCACTCTTCTTTCTAACCCATCTCTCTGGAATGGCCTACCCTGGGATACTTCTGCTGGCAGAGCAATAGAGGTAGTGCTTGGGCAAGACCCTGCAGCTCGTAGGGAAAAACCACAGAGCTTTCTCCTGCAGACTCCTCCAGGATCACTCCTAAGCAACCTAAGCTCCAGCAGTGGCTTTAAATGTGCTCCAGCTGAGGAAAAAGGGACAGGAGTTCTTGATACCCTCATCAAATCTGTACCTGCTCATCCTCAGTGGCAAAATGTTGCCAGGAATATTTGGCCCATGGGTCTAACTCCCTGTGTTCCTGCCTTGTGTTGCATGGACATTCTTAGCTTTGATCAAACTGGACACATTTAAATGGCCACTTCTTAGCTCTTGCACTGTTAATAGAAGCAGACAAGTGAATCACACATCTGTCATTGTTCACAGTCACACAGATTCATCTCCTGATGGCTTCTTCCTTCCCAGGGAGACCAGCACATCTTCCTGCAAAGTTTCTCAGAAAGTTGGAAGCAGCTTCCTTGTCCAAATATGCTTGATTTTTTTTTTCTCCAGAAGATTTATTTAGGCTTGTTCCTTCATGTCGCCAACCCATTATTGGTATGTCAGAGTGTCGTATGTCTGTATTGAACCATGATGTCCACTTTGTACCTGTACTGAAAGATTGCCACTGTAGCAGCATTTTGTTTGAACTTGCCTGCAGGCAGCCTGTTATGCTGGAAGATGGCAAAGCTTCAGTCTGGGGCTGTTGGCTTTGATTTGGCTCTGAACTGCTGGCTCATCTCCAATAGCTTAATGGTCGTCCAGCAAAGGTATCAAAGCATGGAGAAGGGGGAGGAAACAGAGGCCCTGTTTACTAGTGGGGCTCTGATCCTTTCAGGGACTGAATGTCTGCAAAACAAGAGCTCACAGGCAGGCCAGCTTCAGGCAGTGCTGACCCCATCAGCTCAGACCAGAATAAAGGCAATTTTGTTACAAAACAAGCTCCACATGCAGAGCGCAGCATTTCTCCTCAGATTACACACATGTAGCAGGAATTTCCCACAGGCTAGTGATGGTTAGAGGTCACCCCCACCACAACCACATCAACACATCCACAGTGCCAAAAGTTTGCAGCCCATGCTTAGCGCTTGCTTTTAAGGACTCAGCTGGAAGCTCAGCCTATAGAAGGTCATTCAAGGTCTCTGATGGCTCTCTGAAAGAAGGAGGCACAGTGTCACCTGCACCATGAGAAATGAGTCTTGGCACAGAGATGCTGCAGAAGAGCGACTGCATGGTGGAGGACAGTAGGATGTCCCAGGATTATTGGTGAACTGTATTGCTGAACACTAGGAAAAGTTCCTTGGCTGACAAATTGGTTTAGCTTTGAAACAGGCTGCCCAGGGAAACTGTGGAGTCACCATCTCTGGAATTGTTCAGAAAATGAGTAGACATTGCAGATCATGATATGGTTTAGTGGGAATGGTGGTATTTGGTCAAAGGTTGGGCTTGATCTTGAAGACCTTTTTTGGCCTTAATGATTCCATGATTCTGTGAACTGTGGCTTAGGACAGATGCTGTGCATGGCTTACTGCCACAACAAGAAACCTTCTAGCTCAGAGAACTGAGCTTGACCTCTTGTCACTGATGTCCATCGGCATTCTGAGCCACTGACCACTGCCCTCAATTTGCAGTGACCTCTACCCTTATAACTGCAGTGTCCTCCATCCCTTTGTGACTGGCTCAGGAGAGACCCTGCAGCCTTTCTGAGCCCTTAGAGGATTATCACGTGCTAGCATGTTCATCCAAAGCCAGACAGAGTGGGAAATTTTATTGTTGCTTCAGTATCCTTCCTCTGAAGTAATGTTCCACGTCTCCACTCCCCAGGACAGTAACTAATAGGACAGCTGATCATCCTCTGCATCTGCATGTCACACATAACTAGCATCCCAGAGCAGGGGATATTTTGTAAAGGAGATACTTTTGCCAAACATACCCTGGTCACAAAAGAATTCCTTGGTTATTTTTCATACAGCTTCCTGTGTCTTGTGACACCAAGTTACAAGGTGGGAATTAATGTTGTGCCATTCAGGTTTTCTCCCTTTCAACAAACACTGATTGTTTTTTGTTGGTTTTCTCCTGTCTTGACAGGTTTATTTCTCATATATGTTTGAGATTGACTTTAACACCAGTGAAAGAAGCCATACTGACAGCCAAGGATCCAAAGTGTCTTGGTCTGCAGAAGTCATGGCAGCAAAGGCAAACCCACCTGGACTGGGTACTCCTAATTGAAACAGGAGTACCAGTGCCTGGGGCTTCTATAGAGCTGTAATGAGCAAAATTTAAAAAAGAACAACAAACTAACAACCAAAACAGATACCAGGTCATAGCGTAAAGCAAACTTCTGTGAGAGGAAGGGAGCAGGTTGACTTACAGCAGCTTTGCATCCTGTCCCCAGCCTGGCTGCATTAGTGACGAATCCTTAAAAAGCCCCAGGTAGGGGTCGATAAGCAAATGTTATTCCTCAGGAGTGCAGCAGGGAAATCGAGCCTTTGTGACTCATTTAGCCCTCGGCCTCACTGCTGAGACTGCAGGTTGCAGAAATTTCTGTGATGGAAGTGCTTCAGCAGAACATTGAAAGCAAGAGTTTCTGAAGTGAGGCACTTAAACACAGGCTTTGGATCCCAGGTAAATGGTCTGATTAGAAACCAAGGGGAGCTGCAGTGGCAAATTGCTATTTGGCTTTGCCTCATGCAGGCTGGATGTTGCGCAGCTAATGATGCAGGACTTGCATGAACAAGGATAAAATCCAACTTTGTGCCAATCACCCCCTGCACAGTACACCCTTGAGACAGCATGACCCCATCCACTGGACTGTCCCCTGCCATCACTGCCAGGAGAGGCTGTGACACTGGTACCCAGCAGGAGCACGGGGTTGTGTGTGCAGTTCCTCTCCTGACGCAGCTGGATCCATGGGGCTATTGGAGACAACTTTGTGCAGCCAAAATAAATGGTGCTCATGTCAATACAGAAAACATTCCAGCTGAGCTGGGGAGCCCCAGGAGGGAATCAAATTGCTCAGCAATGCTAGAGCTTTGGCTATCTCCATCCTGTTCACCCTCTCATTTTGGACTCACACGCGGGCAGAGTTCAATCTGGCCCACATAGCGTTCACCTGGGAGTTTCCTGATTCTTCAGCTGCAACTTTTATCTGAAAGACACGCTAGGATTTTTAAAAAACTATTAATGCTGCAGGAAACACATAACCCTATCAGGCTACCAGCTGCGGGTCTTACACCCATGTGGGAATTTTTCTGGGATGTCATTTGGAAAACAGGGCATGCTGCTGGGGCTCCCTATGCCTGGCACTACAGAGATTTATCTCTGTTGATAGCATGTGAGGGTCTTTCAGAGACAGCCAGCAAGTGCAGGGCAGTGGCGAAAGGCTTAGGGTATGTGGTCATAGAGTCTGCAAATGAGTAATGTGAATGTGTGTATGTGTGCATCTAAATTCTGCCTGCAAATATGGCTGTGACTTGTGTGTGTTCTTGGCCAGCTCACAGGCATTGTCTCTGTGTATACAAATGTAATGACTGTTTCTGTATGCTCAGGGTGAGTGTCCATGTGTTTTTGTGGGCATTCCTGGGATGTACAGGCATCCTACCGTGTATGCCCACTGACCCAGTAAATTAGTGTTTGCATATGGAATGCTTTGTGCTCTCGATTAAACCAACCTCCCTGTCCCTGTGCTGTGTGTGATTCCCTGTGGGCTGCTCATGCCTTCTCCCCTCCCCCTTTCATTTCCAACCGCTGCTGCTCTGTGCCCAAACAGAGAACACTGAATAAATGGTGTCAGTGGCCAGCAGTTTCTGGGGTATCAGTCACTGAAAGGGCCCTGAGAGGCTTTTGAATGCCTGTTGTGCAGAATGCAGCCTGGGGTGGTTGGGGCTTGGCTGGAGGCTCCAGCACCAGGCCAAACAGCATCACCCAGAACAACCCTCGACCTCATCTCCAGGCTGGAATTATGAAGATTTCTGTCCCTACTCTGTTCAGTGGAGGAAGGTAGCTCAGGCAGGCTTGTGTCTGTAATGTCACAGCTTTGGGTTGATCAGTAATCCTCCATAATAAAACCCAGGCCTGGTTCTGCTCGCACTACTCCTCGTCATTGCCTTCTGCAGGACTGGCAGGTGACTGTATGCATCCAGGATCCAGAAACTTCCAGGAGTCACTGCCAGTGAGCTATGCCATGCTATGATCTCTGCCCTCAGGCCAGGTCAAATCAGGCAACTCCTGATGGAAGAAAGGGATCCTATGCATGAAAATAGTTTCTGTGGCAAAATCATCTGAGGGAAAGGACTGCCAGTAATAACACCACTTCCTAGCCAAAAGCACTTTTTTTAGGAAGGCACACTTTTTCTCTCTGCTGCAGAAGTCAAATGCCAGGAAAGGACAGAGTTAGGAGAGATCAAGTGTTCATTCCTGCCACAAGGCAGGATTCTTCCCATCCTAGGCAGGTGTATTAAGAGGTGTTTAACCTCTTTGTAGATGCCTCAAGAAATTAAGATTTTGCCTCTCCTCCCTCGCCTCAGTTTATCCTAATATTTCATTATTCCTAGTCTTAGAGGTCTTCTAACATCTAATCTGAACCTCCTTCCTACACCAGAACTTGTCCCATTTCCAGTGTCGATTGAGAATTCCTGTTCTTATTTGAAGCAGCTTTTTAAACATTTAAAAGCTATGCTCATATCTTGGGCTTCTCCTTTCAAGACTAAAAGGTCCTGGTGTCTTTGATCTTTCCTTACGTTGTTTTCACTGCTCTTCTCTGGAGGGCTGCCAGAAAGTGCAATGGTCTCCTGAAATACTGCACACACCTTGGACGTGGTATTCCTCCCATGAGGAAATCCCAGTTTCTGGACAATTGCATCTGGTTTGAATTCAGGTCACATTCACAGCAGTTGAGATTTGCAGAAAAGACTGATAGAGGTGAGCAGGGCAATATCCCGTAAGAAACCTTGAGTCTGTGGCACCCGGGTGCTCTTTTCCTTCCACTACAAATGGAAGCTACTCAAGAGGTGCACTGCTGGCTCAGAGCACATGGAGATGCTCTGAGTGCTGTTGAATTTCATTCCCATATTTCCCCAACGTGGTCAGGGTAAGCTTGGCATCCTGTCTGGCACATCCCTAGCCTCTCCAGCAGGCAGAGGAGCACTGCTCTGCCCCATCCCCATATGCCTGCATGGTGGGTCACCCATGGCCTCAGTTGGCTTTGGGATTGTGTGCCCAGCTGGCAGTCAGTCAGCAACCTCGGGTGATGGTGAAACCCTGTTATTCCGTGGATATTCTGAAATATTTGACTTCCTGCTCCAGGGAAGAGATCTCCAAAGCCACAGTGAGAAGTCAGGGATGTGATTTTCAATGAATGCACACACTATTTCTTGCAAGACCCATATTAATAATACATCCTCAGAGGAGAATCCAGAAGCCACATAATCCTTCCTAAATACAAATGAAGTGCGGTCTGTACTGTTTCCTTTTGAAGTGTGAAAAATGAGGAAAAGTCCTGATTCCCAAACTCCAGCCAGGCCAGAAGAGCTTCAGTAACGGCACAGCCCAGGACCTTCCTGGTGTCTCACTCACCCACAGGGTGCCTCTTCTCCATGGGAAATTAGGTGACCTTGTTAGAGCGACCGTGGGAGCTCTTGCCCATGCACTTGCAGGTGCTGCAATGAGAGGTTTCTTTCAATGGGAGCAAACAAAATCCACTGAGAACTGCAAAGCCAGCAAAGCCCTTTATTGATAAGGTGTTCCTCTGTTTTTTTCCCATTCTTATTCTTTTTTTTTTTTTTCATTGTTCCTCTCATTTGTGGATATTAAAAAAAAAAAAGAGGGAGAGAGAGAGAAAGAAAGTGAATGAATACAAATCCATTAAATCTAACTGGTAGCTTAAATGTTTATACCATTTCTAACTGCCTGATCCCGCCATTACTTTCCCCTGCATCCTGCTGTACCTGCAATTCAAGCAAATTATTTAAAAAATTGTCATCTTTAGTTTATGATCCACGCACACCTTAAGTGTAAGCAGTGGGTGGAAATGGACTAAAAATTTAATCCAGCCAGGATTTCCTTGCATTTTTCTACAGTCTTTGCTGTCAAACCATAAGTCCTGCTTATTAAAGGTCATGGATATTAGGGAATGAGGCAGGGAGAATTACAGAAAATGACACCTGTAGTGATGCATATAAATAAAAAAACCATAAAAAATATCTTGCATTTACATGTTTGCTTCTGTACACAGGCAGAGAGACCAATTAAAAGTTCTGTTTGTTACAGTGACATGTACATGCAGAAACCTTTGGCAGAAATCTTCAGCATTCAAGCTGCACTGAGATTTGCCCTTAGAATTGGCTAAAGTCCCTTTCTTTCACACTTCCATGATCAGATTTCTTATCCTAGTTTGACCTAACAGTCTACAGAGATTAACGAAAATTTCCATGTAATTTTTTTTTGTTTTTTTGGTGTTTTTCAAGTGAAGTACTCTTCCATCCCCACTTTCCCTAAGGAGGTTTTTTTTAAAAATGCTCTTTTTGGAAATATGGTCCTAGTTATTCCTCCTTTATTAGGGACTTTCTAGCTAAATCACCACTGCCCTAGTTTCCAGTAAACTCACAACTTCACACACAGATGCACACTCTAATCACGGTCTCAGCTGTTGAACTGGTTCTCAGATCATCCACCCTGAGTTCTCTGGTTCCCAGAGGGCAACCTCTTCCCTCTAACACTCTTTCTCCCCTTCTCCCAGCATCCTTTCAGTAATCACTTATTTATAGGACCATTAATTTTAAGTTTTCTGAATAAAGGCATAAAAAATATATGTAAAAATAAATAAAAAGTGCTCATCGTTTTGCAGAGTGCTGGTGAGCTTGGGGAGAGATGAAGAATGGGAATGAAACAGAATGAAGGAACAAATTAGTGGAAGAATGGTTCTGTGGAGAATCATTCACCACAAATATATCATCACTGGCTCAGGATGCCCCTGGTTCTCAAATTGCAGATGATTGGGGCAATAAGCTTGCTTTATTCTTCTAGTCTTGTGCAGTTACCTGCTGATGGACACCTTTGGGAGTGGGGCATGGGATCTTTGGTCTGACCCAGGTGTGATGAGTGCTGAACCTGGGGTGCTGAGCTCTGTAGGGTTGTTTGTGCCTGCAGTCATGTACACCTGCAGGCTCCTTGCTGAGGTGACCACACCAGGGCTATGCTTCATCTCTGCATGACCCTGGGGAGATACCTGTGGATCCACAGGCCCCTGGCATCCGGATCACGTGCTGGAGCTGACTGCCTCTCTGAGGGCAGCGAGTACAGAGGGTTTCCTAGCAGCAAGCAGCAAGTATCACCATCTTGGGCATGCTCTGCAGAGCTGATGGACGTCTGGTGTGCCAGCCCGCAGGCACTGACACCAAAACACATCTATGGACAAGGGCAGGCACTGCTGAGGGATCTTGTCCCACTTCTGTCCCCTATCTCATCAAGCCCTCACTGGCAGGATGGACACAATAAATATTCATAGTGTACTTACAAGTCTATTAAAAACTACATCTTTTTTTTTTTCTTCTCCAAGGTAGGTTCATCTATTCTGATTATGCTAAGGGCCTACCAAATCACTCTCTCTAAATTTGCTATAGCCCTAGTGATAAATGCAGCTGCTGGAGTGGGTTCTTTCTGGTGTTAATCAAATGCTTTAATGAAGTCAGCATGCTGTTCACACGCATTAAAATGCTCAGTCCCAGCCTGAAGAGGTGTGGTACCTCTCTGGCTCCTGTGCCTCTGCACCAGAGGTAAATAAAGTACTTAAGAACTCTGTTGAGAGGGCATGAATAGCTGTTTGTTGCTTTTGTTGCTGCTCCTCCTTACGGTACTCCCCACTCTCTGCCCCCCTCCCCTTTTTTTTTTTTTTTTTTTTTTTAAGGAATGAATGTTATTTAGTGCCTCCGCTCCCAGGATTACACAGGAAAGTGTCTCGGGTGTGCTCCGACTGCTGTTCTCTCTTATTCCCCTTGTGTGCCACAAAGCTGGGGCACTGACTCCAGCTTCCTTAGCAACCATTGTGTTCCCAGTGTCCAGAGCAGGGGAGCCATGACCCAGCGAGCAGGTGGCACCTTGCACAGCCAGGATCCTGAGTCCTGCACCCACAACAGCAGTGGTGGACTTGCAGGCTTGCAGGCAGGAGAGAGGCTTTCCCTGGAGAAACCTAGTGTGAGTGGGGCCATGCTTGCATTTAGAAGGCTTTTAAGATCACTGGTGTGGCCACTGGTGTGGTCAGTGGCTTGCATGTGTGAATTAAGAAGGCAGCAACAAGGGAAATGAAGGATCAGGAGCAGAAGTCCGGTGAGGAGTGGCTGTGTGTGCTCAGCCTGGGGAAAAGGAAGCTCCAGGGGAAGCTTGTTACCCTCTACACCTATTTGGAAGGAGGCTGTTGCCAGGTGGGGATCAGTTCCTTCTCCCAGGCAACCAGTGACAGAACAAGAGGAAGTGACCTGTTTTCTCAGAACTTTACTGAAAGTTCTGCCAGACAAGGTTTAGGCTGGATATTAGGAAAAAAGTCTCCATCTAAAGAAGTGTCAAGCTTTGGAACAGGCTGCTCAGGGCAGTGGCGGAGCCACCATCCCTGTAGGTTTTGAAAATATGAGTAAATGTGGTGTTTGTGGGCATGGTTTAGTGGTGGAGCTGGCAATGCTGGATTAATGGTTTCAGCTGATGGTTCTAGAAGTCTTTTCCAGCCTAAATTGTTCTGTTATTCTATGAATAATGGATAGGTCACTAAGTGTGCTATTCAGGAAGTCTGTAAACCATGAGTAACATAAGGGACAAGTCAAACTCCAGCTTGAGACACTCAAGTCTCTGATGTATACTCAGGAACTGGGTACCTGGGCTCCTGTGGGAGTCCAGAGAGCTGTTTCTCTGACCCTGACTTAGACACTGACCTTTGGTCAGCTGAATCACTCTCTATTTGGTTGTTTAGACATTTTTGTCTGCAGTGTGGGTGTCTGCATGTGAGCCGGGTGCATGGTCATCATGGTGGGATTGAAATCCCACCCCACTCCCAGTTACATTGTCAATATTGGAAGGTTTAGACCCACTTGGGACCTGTGGAATCCCTTTAGGCTTCCCTCTGACCCATAAAGAAGCACTGCACTGCATTTGTAAACCCATTTTTTGAAGGCCAGAATATTCTGAAATATCTCAGATGACATTATTTGTCTCTGGGTAGGCAACTGAATGGAGTGATAATTCCCAGAGAAACGAAATTGCCATGATATGGCTGCATGCAGGCACCTGGATTCAGGTTACTGACATCTACATGAGGTATTTTTTCCTCCCTGACTGTGAATGTCCATGGGAAGAGCTGGGAGGGCTGCTCAAGGATGTTAAACTTTGTATATTCAGGCTTGCTATTATCAACAAAAAGTGCATTTTGTGGACTCTGAGTGCAGATCACTGTGGGTGTTATGCAGACAAAGAACTCCCCAAGACCCAAACAAGACCCACCAATGAATTTCACATGGGCTACAAAACGACAGCTGTAAACATCACTACCAAGTAGACCTCAAAAAATGCTCAAGGGAAGCAGTGAGACTGTAAGCACTTCCCATGTCCCTGGGCATCCTGAATTTACTTATTTGGAATCCACTTGGAAAAGAAGATACAGTCCTCACTTGGGGAGCTGAGCCACATGGTAAAGTGTGTCTTGTGCCACATCACAAGTGAATATGACCCAGATGAACACGGTTTAAAGGACGCTGACTGTTCTGCTCTTTGTCATATCTGATCTACTTTTTAAAAAGCTTATAATCCATCCTTTAATCTGTTTTTTCCCTCTTCACACTGGTCCTTCCTCCTTTCTTTCTTCTTTTTTCCTTTTTCCTTGCCTCCCTACATGGATGGAAACCTCATTCACTATTGCTGAAACACACAGACAGCTGAAAAATTGACACTGGAAAAGGACTGGAGGGCTGAGTAGATTCCCATCATAGGAGTCCAGGAATCTTCTCCTGGACAAACATAGTAAGAAGTGCACAGTGTTTAAGTTTATATTCATTCTGAATTAATGTCAATAACTTGCAGTTGGTTAAAATACCTTTTCTGAGGCAATATCCTGTGATGGAGGGCATCAGAAGACAGAACATTATACATTTCTCTTTCGTGTTTTCTCAGTCATGTCTAGAAATAAAAACTGGGATGTATTCCCAAACTTGAATTTGACTTGAGGTTCTTGAAATAGTCCCTGCAATGTCTTTCTTACAGTGTTGAACAGCTCCTGAAAATCTTTACCAAAAGCTATGTTATCCTGGCTAAGGAGTGTACGTGCTGCTGCAACACACCTCTTGATCTCGCTATCAGTAATCTAAGGAGGTTGAGGGCAAGACTCAGGCCACCTGCTTCAGTAGGTAATAAGAAAGGTAAACAGAATTCATGTCCTCCTACTGTAGACAGAAATTCAGAAAACTTGCACTCCTGTTTAGAGAGAAAGCCTTGTGCCAAAAGAGTCACTCACTGGATTCTTCTGTGTCTGGCCCTAAGCTCGCAAGACAGGGACATTTCATCCCTTCCACCCTGGGGTGATTTTTGTGAGGCATTCCAGGTGCACTTTCACAGATCTTTCTCAAAGTTAAAACACCTTCCCTGCTCCTATTCTTGCTTCTACTCATTATGTCTTGTTTGTCCATCCACGTATCATACAATAAATCTGCCATCAAAAGAGGAAATTGCTTTCCCTTTACAAACTCATAATATTTTTCCCAATTCTCTGCTTTCTAGTGACAGCACCAAGACCACAACTTCCCTTCTTCCTGTGGGAGGACACTCCCTTCAGCTCTGAATATGTGTCCTGTCCTTGTAAGCACTGACCATCTTTGTCTCAGCGAATAGCTTCGTTACCAAGCTATTCTGCTTTTCCTCCCAGATTATGGATGACAAGACACAGTCATGCTAGGATTCTTACCAACTCCTACAGACCTTGCCTCCCCAGAAACACCCCCACCTGCCCTTGATGCCTCATAAACAACTACTTTTTAGCAGATCACTTAGCAGTTCCTAATCCATTTAGAGAGCACTTCATGGACATTGCATCACACTAAATTTTTAATCAAACTGTCATGAGCTGCAAAGTCAAAGCTTTATTAAAGTCTAAATATATTATATTCACATAGTCACCTTTATCATCCCAACTTTTTATCTCATCAAAGAGTGTTTGACAAGTCCTATTTTCTATTAGTCTATGTTAACTGGCCCTAATTATGTTCCCATGCATTAATTCTGTTTTGATTGACTCCTATATTCATTTTTCCATTATTGTGATGAGATTATGTCAGACTTGCCACTCTAGAGCTGCTGGGGTCAGACCACTTTCTCTTTTCTAATACTGGCACATAATGAGAGCTCCCCAACTCCTCTGGAATTTCCCTAGTGCTACAAGAGTTATCCAAGACTGATGTCAAAGGGTCAGAAATTTCCTCAGCCAGTTCTAGGAAAAGTCTTGGCTGTAAGTTTGCAGATCCTGTTCGTATAAAATGTGTTTATCCCTAGAAGAAGTTGCTTAACTTCCTTCTTGGTTGCTAGTAGAGTGGAAAATATTTCGACATCCTTGTGTGATATAAACATATCCTTTCTTTCTTTCCAAACTCAGAGCAAACATATTTATTGAATATTTCTACTGTCTCTAAATCATTATTCACTTTTTTTTCTGTCTCCACATGGTTGGCCCATGACATTGCTGACATTTATGGTTTTCCTAATTAGCCTAGAAAAGTCTTTCCTGTTCAATAATTTGGATCGTTCCTTGCCACCTTTATCTTCTCCTTCCCTTTTTCTGTACTTCCTATCTTAAAATTTATACTGATTAGCATTTCTGCTTCATGTCCTTGCTTTACTTTGCTATTCTAGGGCTAATTGCTACCTTCATGTCAATGCTGAACTAAAAATGTCTGTTTGGCCAAAAATTGTTCGGATCTTTTTCTTGTGAAACCATAGGGTTTAGGCCTTTGTAAACTCCCTTTAAAACTTTCCATCTCCATCTACATATACACATACATATACATACATTTATTCATACTATACATATATGTGTGTGTATATGTGTATGTATACACATTTTTCCTGTGCTCAGGGAAGTTCATGCTTTCCCTCAGCTTTGGGAAGTTGTTTTCTGAAGTCACAGAACACATCTTTTAGAGGGGGGCTTTTTTTTATAAGGTGTCATGAACAAGATTCCAGGGACCAGAAACACATAGATGCACCCAGGCAGGCCCTTGGATGTACCTTCCAAGAGCTTTTGCACTTTGCAGAGATGGATGTAGCTGGATCAGGCTGGTCAGGAGTGGGAAAGTTGTCCATCCAAGGCAATCAAACCTACAAATCCTCATGTTTTTTTCTTACCACACCTTCCTCAAATTCACCCCCATGTCTGCAAGTAAGGCTCAAGTCTAAAGAGCTCTATCAGGGCCACAGGTATTCTATAACAGTCTCAGGACAGTTGTGCTTGATATGTAACATTTGATGTTGACTGAACACAGCCATTTCATAAGATTCATTTGGAACCCAGATTTGTGTGACCAGGAATTCCACTAGATGAAAAATCATTACAAGGAAAGGAGACACTAGGCAGCTGGAGGGGAAGGAGCTCTTTTATATTAGTAACATGTGGAAGACAAGATAGATTTTGTTACTCTGAGTAACAAAGGTTGTACCTGCTTGAAGGTTGCCTGACTCAATTTGTTGAATGATTCAGAATGACCTTAGGTGTTGATAATTCTGTATCCTAAGAGATTTCCTAGGAATTTAAGCCTTTTACAGCTAATATGACTTTACCCAAGCTGTGTGTGTCTAAGGACGATTCAATAATGACAGTCAGTTTGGTTTGTTTGCAATCTCACTGTGTCTGTTCAGCATGTAAGGATGTCAGAAGATGCTTTATCAGGGTTCAAGCTGAAAGAGTGTGGGAAACCTTTGGCAAAGTGAGATGAAATTGTAGGTGAAATAACTATCATAAAGCAAGTTGTGGCTGACAGACACAGTTTTAGAATCATTACGGACAAAGTTCAGCACATTGAAGGAATAAAACCCAGTCAGCTCAGTCCTAGTCATTGAGTCTGAAATGGATGGTTTGAATCATGGCTAATTTATTCAAACTGGCTTTCCATCTCGATGTGATAGACAGGTATGATATGCCTATCCCCATTCGACATTTTAAATAGTTCTCACAATAGTGCGTCAAATTGAGTTCCATCACTGGTTATAATGCAGAGCATTGACCTGTGACATTTGAAATTAAATGACAGGAGCACAAACGCACTCATTCCCGAGCGACCAAGCTTTTCACACAGGTGGAACGTTTTTGTTCCAGCAGCCATTTTGTTCCAGCCATTGCACCCAACTTGTGTCAATCACAATTCAAAGCAAAGGGAGCAATTCCTCTCAGAACATATAATTATGCTACTGATCTCTTTACCTCAGGATGCTGTGGACAGTAAGAGATTACTTGTGTTTAAAAGATGACTGGGCAAATTCATGGAGGAGTGAGCTACTGCTGGCTGTTAAGCAAAACATGCTCACCTATTTCAGGACGCCTGTGTGATAGAAATGCTGGAGCCTGGCAGAGTACTCAGGGAAAAATATCGCTATATCCTTGCCATGTTTTTGTACTTTACAGGTAGGCATCTACTGCTGGCCATTTCCAGAAATAGGACAGTGTTATAATGGATTTTTTGTCTGTCTGGGTGCACCCATCCTTATATTTTTAATCAAACCCAGTGGAAATGCCTGACCATGATTAAAATGGGCATGGGAGTGGGCTGTGGGTACCTAAAAGTTTGGCATGGCAGGTCTTCAACTGAGAGTGTGTCACAGGAGCTGATGTATAGCTGGGTGCAGTACCACATGAACAACAAAACAAATGTCCTCCTTGGACTGGGATTTCATAGCTGAGCTTGCACTCTCCTTGCAGACACGATCTTAATGGTGAATGAACTTCAGGGTAGACCGCGTTTGATGCAAGATAGCAGTCATTATTCAAGCTGACATTGACAAAATGACAGAGTGGTAAAGTAATGGCACATTCTTTGATATTGCTCTCAGGGTCAGGGTGCTCACTGCTGTAGGATGGCTTATCGATCTGGCTTGCCATTTTTAGAGACCAGACAAGATGTCAGAGGGAAGTTGCAACTGGTGAATAACAAGAATTAAAGGATTTTGCATTGATTCGTGGCCTTCACAAAGTGTGGACATACAGGTTTCTTATGGTCTCTGAACAAATGGTCTGAAACTTGTGTACCTCCCACATGATGATTCCATGGATAGGAGGTGCTTTGACAGCCAGCAGCTTTCTTATTACTGCTCTCATAATTTTATTCCTGTGAGCTTCCAAGAATGCTACATACAGGGATGGATTTCATTTTGGGGCCCGTAGTGACACAAAAGGGCAGCTCTGATTTCATAGCTACATGCATTCCTTTGGAGAATGAAGGTTTATGCAAAGTCTTGGTGCACAAGGAGGATGCCAAGCCAAATGTATTTTTAGCTGCTCAGCCAGCTGGGTTTCTTGTGTCTATGAATTCACTGCTTTTCCTCACAAAGATGAACAGAAACACCAGTCTTGTAAAAGTTCTCAGCAAAATATCTGTAAAATTTGGTGAACCCGAAGGTGCTGTGAAGCTCCCAAACTTTCTTTGGAGCCCATCCAGCAATGCAAGAAACACTTTAGTTTTACAATTATTCCCTCTGAGGAGATGGAGGAGATGGTGTATCCAAGGAATTGTACTTTAGTGAACTTTCAGTGTTTGTTGAGAACAGTCTGTTTTCCCAAGCATCAGCTAGAGAGGACCAGCACTATCCATGGAGCCAGCCAGGAATTAGCTTGAGGCATCCATGTAGACAATACAGATACAAGACCCAACGGGAACAGGCTGAGCAGCTTTGCTAAATACTGAAAGCAAAATGTGTGCTGCAGAGTCTAAAACCTTCTAGTCAACACCTTCATAAATACACACCAAGCTGCAAGCTCTATTTCAGCCCAACTCCATAAACATCCTGGCACTCTGTGTCCTTTTCAACAGTTCATTGATTAAAAACATATGACATTTGGTTTTGATCATTATTTATTTTTCACAGTTTGATGCAGTCAACAACAAGGCATAAAGACCCATCCTTTTTTAACAAACATAACAGAGGCATAGAGGGAAATATATGACTGAATGAAATTCTTTCTTGGGCTTTTTTTTTTAAGATATTCCTATGGGGCTTGAAATCTAGTCTGGATAAGCGGTAAATTATTTCAACTAAGGTGCTGGCTTCAAAATTCAGATTGTTTGGATATCAAAGGTCTGAAGCTGAATTACAACACCAGAGAGATTTCATCCAGGTAATTTTTCAGAGGTCTGGGGGAGAGATTCACCTCGACTTTCTAGACACAGATGTAGTCAGTGTGACCACATTACTTTCAGGACATCAACAGCATCTACATAAAAATTACCACTGCTAGACAAAACGTGTTCCTACTGATGGGATTTTTCCAAAATGCAGTGGTCATGCACTGCAAGCAACAACAGGGTAATGTGTCAGGTTAATTGAATCAAACTGTGTGCTCACAAGGTGAGCTGGGATCAGGACTCAGGGAGCTCACTCTGACACAACCAGCAGCAAGGTCAGGAGGGCCCCAGCTTTGCTGGACCAGAAAATGAAGCTTCAGGGTAGCCATGAGGTTCCCAGATGTGACAAAGTCACTCAAAAGAAACAGTGAAGCAGAGCAAGCAGAGCTGACTTTCCGTGTGCATGGGTAAAGCTGAAACAGCAGCAGAGCTATCGACTTTCAGGTGTCACCAAGGCTGGGTGTTGCACACATTTCCTTGGCTGGGCAACCTTTAAGAAAATGGATTTTTCAAGTGTGATATAAACAAAGCCCAAAGAAAATTGTCCTGAATAGTCCATGTGGTGCCTTTCTTGGTGCCTTCCCATTCTATCAGCCAGCACTGGTATAAATAAAGGTTCTGTGTGGGGAAAGTAAATATGACTTGAGCAGGAGGAAAACTATTTGCCCTTGATTTTGCAGACTCTGTAGGCCTCTGCAGAGTTCGAGCAGGGGTTTGTACAGGTCTGGAGTGCTGGCCCCAGCCAACTGAATCCTTTGCTTTATTCTATCAGCTTTGGCAGAAACGGACCGTGGCACGTCAGCCCACTCACTCCTGGTCAAACGTTGTGTGCAGCAGATCAAAGCGGGACAGACACTGCCTGTTGCTTGCCAAGAGGGCCAGGTGGCAGAAAGCTTCTCACATGTCAGCAGGCACTAGGAAAAGTTTGGGAAATGTTAATAGACAGCTGATGTCCTAGTGGAGGTCTCAGGCTGCAGCTTTCAGGAGGTCACTGCACCTTCAAGCACAGCTGCTGCAGAGTCAGGAGTGCATGCAGCTGGGTGGAATACAGGGATACAAGGATGCAGGGGTACAGGACTGAGCAGAGTGTACCCATTTTCCTGGTGTGGGTCAACACAGAGAAGACAACCAAGGACTGCTTTGAGGCAGAGGCAGATGGTAAAGACAGAAATATCAATCCTTGTACCCATAATAATCAGCTTTGTCTTTCTTCAAATCACAAACAAGTGTTTAAAGAGGAGCTGATCCTCTTTCCTGGGTTGCTTTGGTGGTCTGGAATACACTCCAGGAATTGCTTCCAGTGAGCCGTCTGTTTCTACACTCAGCTTGCAGAGTAGTCAATGCCCAAGATCTTAGTGGAATTTAAATGGAAAAAGGGCAAAAAGGCTAATCCAGGGAGGGAGCCAGGAAGACATTTAGAAGCAGGAACATGGTAACGCAAAATCACTGTTCCCAACAACACTTTCAGTCTCCTCCCTAGGACCAAGTATTAAATGGGACAGAGAGCTGCTGTGATTTGGCTTCTGTTCCTCATATGTTGAATTTTATTTTCCTATTTAATTTTTTATTGTCTTTTTTTCTTTTTCATTTGGGAAGTGACCCAAGAAACTGTGTTTCCCACATAGCCATTTCAAAGGAAATTTGATGCTGCAACAAGGACCCTGGGGGAAACACTTTGGGAAAACAGCACCAGCTCTGTCCTACAATTCTTTTTTTTTTTTTTTTTTTTTTTTTTCCTTAGGAAGAAAAAAAAAAAGAAAAGGGGGAAAGGGAGAGGAGCCTTCAGTGTGGGGAGATGTGAAACTGGGGGAGATTAGGTTTCAGAAAAGCAGGCGACGTGGCTGCTTCATCCTGCTTCTTGAGCCAAGGATTCTCAGCCTTTACTCAGCCACAGAAATATCTCACTCTTCAAAGCTGGCACTTTTGTGATCCCTTTTTTTTTCATCCCTTTACCTTCTTGTCCCTACCAGAAGGCTTCATAAAACCTCTCCTGATTTGACACAGCCTGCCACGAAGGTTTCTGGACATTTGAAGATGGAGACACGATTCCTTCTTGCCTTCCCTAGGAGACAGGAACTTCGGTGGGGAAAAATTCCTGCTGCACCTTGCCTGTAGTCAGGTACCCCCTGGCAGCCTCCTGGAGATCCAGAGACAGAGCTGTTTATGTCAGGGCCTGGCACTTTCAGCACACCTCTAAGTCTGCCCCCACAGCAAAGATCTCAGTGCTTTGCAGCACCACAGACTGATTGCTCAACACAGCAGTAACGGGGACTGTGGAGACAATCCTTTCAGTATCCTGAAAAAAAGGATCACCCTCCTGAAACAGTCTCAGGGTGCAAAATGATCTCTCCCAGCCGTGCTGATGTTGGCTGGGATTGGAGAAAGGAGGAAAAAGCCTTTCCCCAGCAGGTGCGTGTCCAGCTGTTTACCCTGTCTTTGAAAACTAAACAAAGGCTTTGATCAAAGCTGCTTGGCATGAGCATCTTCCCCAGCCTCTGAAATGCAATTTTGCCTTGCCAGCTTGGAGAGACACAATACTGGAGGCTGGGTTCAGCCAAAGCAATAGGTGAGGGACATCTTGTTTCTCATTCTGGTCAGGTGAGCAGAGAGGCAGATGCCAAGTGTTTCCAGAAGAGCTGCTTCAGCCATGCAGCTGCTGGGCAGGCTGGGCTCAGATAACCCCTAGGTCACCAGCTCCAGCAGTGCCAGGAGGGTCAGTAGAACTGATCTCCGGAGGCTGCAGGAACAGACCCTTGTCTCATGCCCTGCAGTGGACTTTGACCCAGTGGTTCAAGCAGTACCAGAGAAATGGTGGTGTTTCACCAGCCAGCTCACTGTCATTCCACTTTGTGGGATGGGAACAGTAGTAGTGCTACCCCGGGTTGTACACCATTGCCCTGAAGAATGCAATAGCTGACAAAATACATGTAGTCTTCTCCCCCTGTCCTTCACACTCATAGTAACCCAAAGAACACTGCTGACTGATGCTGCCAGGCTGGTGGGATTTAGTCCCTTCAAGCAATGAAAGCAAAAGCTCATTTGTACATCCTTGTGTTCCTGGATGCATTTACTGTCTCCCCTTCAGAGTGCTCCTTCCCTATGGCTAGGAGCTGTCTGGCAGAACATCAGGAATCATCTCCCAGCTCAGTGCAGGTCAAATCCTCACCTTCTTGCACAGAGTGAACTGAAAAGTGCTGCAGTAAGAACATTTGTGTCCCATGAGCCACTTGGAGCAGCATCATTGAGTCCCAGGGGATCACTGAGTGAGAAGGTGACCAGGTGCCTGGTCCCCAGCTGGCCTTCACTGTGCCATCATGAAGATGGCACCATGTCCAAATGACACAAGGGTGTCCAGATCCACCACTTGCACACTGCTTGTCACAGGGGTGTCACAGCACCTGGGCAGCTGAGCCCTAATCCCGTGGAAAGGATATGCTAATGGAGGCCTGGATGAGATGTGCAAATTGGTTCTTCCCCTTCAGCATTCCCCTTGTCTTCTTAGCCTCACTTCACATAGCTCTAAAGAGTAACCCCTTACAAGCTCCTCAAGGTCTATTCAGGCTCTGAAATTCCCCCAGGCTGGCAGTCTGCCCCTATTCACCACAAAGTACTGAAAGGCCAAACCTGCTCTGCTGCAGCTGAGCAGTCTGCCCATTTAACAGAAACATAGAATACTTCAGGTTGGAAGGGACCTTTAAAGGTCATTTGTTCCAAGTCCCCTACAGGGACATCTCCAACTGGATCAGGTTTCTTAGAGCCCTGTCCAAACTGGCCTTGAATTTTTCCAGGCATAAGGCATCTACCACCCCTCCAGGCAACCAATGCCTCTGTTTCCCCACCCTCATTGTAGAGAATTTCTTTATTGCATCTAGACTGAATATCCATTCTTTTTGTTTAAAACAATTCCCTCTGCCCTACTGCTACAAGAACTCCCACAGCATGACACACTTCCCTGGGCAATGAGACTGCAGGAAATGTCTGCTGGGTAAGGAGGCCATCACTAAATCCCAGTCCGCTTTTCCATGATCCATACTGGTGTCCAGAAGATGTGACTGTGTAATTCCACTTTTCCATTGGTCCCCTTGAGTTGAGCATCGTACAGCATGTGCAGGTGGCTGGAGGTGGCAGACCAGGAGACTGCAGGGACCACACCTGTGGTCTCAGGGACATGGGATGTTTCCCTGCCATTGTGAGGTTGTCCTGGATGTGCACATGATTTTCCAGGGTGAAATCCATTGTTTATGCTGGGATTCAGCTCAGCCACTCCAAGCAGTGCAGCCTGACTAACTTCATTTACTTCCTCTCCCACCACCCAGACAGTGGACCCTGGCTCTGCTCCAGAGCAAGGGACACATTTCAGAGTGGAACAAGATTGTCAGTGTCCAGTACACTCTCTTGCCCTTGGCAAAGGATTCTAGATAAGATCAGCAATTTTTTTTTTTTTTTTTTTTTTTTTTTTTTTTTTTTTTTTTTGCCATGTGTAGATTCATTCATTGAGGAGGGACAGAGATCCATGAGATTCATTTCATGGATGGCTCCAAACAGCTGTGGCTCAGAAGCAGCCTTCAAGTGCTCTCAGCCTGGTTGCATCTGAGTGAGTGTCCTGGAGGCCTGATTTGCTTTCTAATCCATCTACCTGGATGTTTCAAACATATTGCCCCCTCAGCTCCTTCATCTCAGTTTATTTCCATATCTTATTGCATATTCCCAAATGATGTTGAATAACACGTCTGTGATATTACTTTTTAAGTAACCTTAATTGTCTGATTTTGATTTGTGCTTAAATTGCACTTTCCCCTGCAACCTGAGAGGCATCAGAATTATACACACAGGGTTTCATTGAAAAGTATTTTTGTGTGCTTGTTTGGCAAGCCCTCTTGTTGAAGGGCACATGCACAAGGGGGCAGAGTTAAAGCTTCTGGGAAAAGATCAACTTCTGAATTTTCTGAGGCTTATGAGATTAAAACCTCACATTTAACGTCTCATTGAAAGAGAGCTGTCAGATTCTATTTCACATAAGATGTTGTTTTTGCGAAAAGTGCTTTTTACAAAACATATGGCCAAGGTAATTGTTTAGGGCTTGGGGGTGGGAGTGGGGAGAGGGAGTTATTCCAGGCAAGACTTATCTTTTCAACAGTTCTGACCTGAAGAATCAGAGCCCTCAGTCAGTGCATGAAAAAGAAGCTGAGTTCACAGTGCAGTGATGTTCGCTTTCCCGTTTCCTTTGCCAGGAGGGAGAGAAGCAAAGGCTGCTCAGAGGAGAGAGCCATGCAGTGCCTCAGCACAAGTCTCAGACACCTTCCGTGGCTCCAGATCCACCTCAAGCAGAGCTGAAAGACCTCAACCCAACTGGCACAGGCCTGCTTGCACATGGGTGCATTTAATGAGCAACACACTTTGTTCATTACATGCCTTCACTTTAAATCATAAAAGATTTCATGAAGGCTTTTCCTTTCCAAACATATGTAGATTAGTTGCTCCCCTTTAAGGTGGCTTTTGTGTGTACAGCAGAGAGAAATGTTCAGGCAAGCTGAAGCTCAGGGCTGACATCAGTGGGAGCTTTCGTTAATTGAATTACTGTTTTGTGGCAGAATGTTTTAAAAATAAGCGGAAATGTCCCACATACTTTTTTGGCTGAGAGATCAAATGTATCCAAAGGAATTCAATAATATTCCTACATCTGTGAGTCCTGTCTGTCCCTGGAGGAAAAAAAGAAGTCAAATTCAGCCTCCACCATTGTTTGTGTTCATTATATTCCCTTATCGTCTTTTTGGCTTGTGGGCAGCAGGGGGGAACTAGCAGAGTTCCTCGGGCCTCAAATGGAAACATATAGAGTCATATGCATATCACAAGAGCAGGAAGGACAGTATCAGAAGAAAAGACTCTCCACTATTCATCTGAATAAGAGCCGTGATTTGCTTTGAAGGCATTCACCTCCCCCATTGCTTGCTTTTCTTGTGAATACTTATTGTGGCAGAATCCAGGCTGAAAAGGTGCAGGTAAAAAAAGGAAAGCACGAGGTGAGATTCTTTGAACCAGCATTCGCATGCAGAGCCACATGTGGATATGAATTTTCAGGCAAGTGTATCTCTAGATACGTATTGGCAGGCAAATCCCAAAGCAAGTACTTGCACTTATATGAACTGATGAGGATTTATCTAAGAATTTGCTGGCAAAAGAACACTCACGTGAGCACTTATTCAGAGATACACTTGCAGGGAAATACTTGTTCACAGGCTTGTCCACAAATGCCTTAGCTGGAAATTCATATGTAAATACAGGTGCTACCACCCCTCCATGTATGCCCAGGGAGGGAAGGTGTGTTCATGTACAGGTGAGCAAGGCAAGCAACAAGCAAATGAAAATACAAATATGAAGAGCAAGGAAAATGGCATTTGACCATTTGCACTCATGCAGATGGAGCTGGGTGCTCATGCAAGGTCGGTGTCAGTGCACAGCCTGGGATACTGGTGAGATCGCACATGCAAACAAATTCAGTCAGGGCTCTCCTGTGACAGAGGCTCATGCATGTTAGCTATGCAGTCAAATACAAACACATACCCACATATCCATTTTCCTGGCCAATGCTCAGGCAATTGGGCATTAACTGGTGATTTTATGGTGGCATGGGAAAACAAGAGCTTGCCAGTCAGCCCTTGGCTGGCTGCTTGGACGTTCAGGAGTGCTCTGTGGGAGGAGGAGGAGGAGGAACAAAGTCACACATCTCACACCCAAAGAGAAACATCCTTAGCTCAGACCTACACTAAACTCATAAAAAAAGAGCCCAGGTGGAGCCGCCTTGCCAAGTCCTGATCTTGGGATGTCAAAACGAAAAACAGGAATGGCATCAAATCCATCTGGATATATTTGGCCTTCTTCACCAGAAAAATTGTATTGGAGACTCCAGCTTTTTTTAAAACATTCTGCCACTAAACAGCTTAATCTCCCTTTGACATCAGCTCTTAGCTTCAGCATCAGGCCAGGATTTATTTAAACTGCCTTAAATGGACATTGCCAGGCTGGAAAGAAAAATAATTATATGAAACAACTGATACTTTCAAAGCAGAGAACTTCTCACCCCGTGCCCCTAAAACAGACTCTCCTGCACAGCTGCTTGTAGCATGGGATTTATCAAGGAAATAGGGAGGTGAATCCCCTCTACCACAAAGCTCCATTGCAGACAGACCACACCAGCCAGCTTTTCACTGAACATAAAGGGCTTCAGGCAGCTGCAAGTAGTTGAGCACTGGTCATGGTTTGTTGCTGATTTAAAGTCATTGGGTCCTATGTATCTGCACAGGAAAGTGAGCCGTACAGCTGCAGAACCAGCATGGCACTGTCTGCCAGCACTGCCACCTCCCCATGAGCATCCAGTCCTGCTGGAGTCCTGCTCTGCATAGGAAAGCTGCTTGTGGTGGGATTGACTGGAAGAGGGAGAGGGTGGTGGGGGCAGAAAGGGGGCTGTCTGGATCTGGCTTTGGAATAACCCTCCTCCTCACATGGTGTCTCCATCTATCTCCCTCCTTCTGCGAAGCTCTGCTTTCCATCTCTTTCCGTCCATACATCCACATTGTAAGGCAGCACCCACCTCACCTTTCCCCAGTGCCTGCAGGACTGCAGGCTGCACACACACCTTTCCTATCATCAGACATCCTGTCCTCACACACCCCATGTGGAAACCGCCAGCCAGGCTCCCCGAATGCGAGCCTGGGGAGTTATAAAAAGGTAGATGTGTTTTTCAGGAACACGAGCAGCACAGCTGAGCAGAACTTCAAGGGGGCCACTTCTCGCTCCTTTTCATTTCCACTCCGAAGAGTGCCTGAATGATGTCCGGTGGGAATGAGCTCGCCAAGAAAAATGCAGCTGAGCTGCTGTTGTAAGGGCTGTGTTCTTCACGCCATAAAACCGGAGTAGAGGAGCCGTGTGAGAAGCTAAGACCCTCACGCACAGGCCATAATGTTCTTTTCTGCTTTGAAGCAGATTTAGGGCTGGCTCAGCCTCCCTGGGGGCAGGAGGCTGCTGCTTATCCATGCAGCCTAGCAGCAGCAATAAGCAGATGAACGTCCTCAAGCCTCTTCTTTACACAGAGCAGAGAACAATCCTCTTCCCCCAAAGTGGTGGCTGCAATCAAGGAATCACAGGATGGATTGTCAGAGAAAAGCATTCTCTCTGACAAGTTTTGGACCTGACCACTTCCCCTCTCCAAAGCCTGTTGCTATCTCTTCATTCTTGCTCCATTGTCATTGCTCCATTGTCTAGCAGGGCATTCTGGATGGGAGCTGGGTACTCAGTGTCCTCCCCAGAACTTGTCTCTAGGCAGAGGTCTTCTGGACAGCATCCCACAGAGTTTTAAAGAGAGGTGGATGGTGTCTGAACCTCTTGGGATTTGCCAGCTTTACTCAGCATAAACCTCCCTTCCATTTTTCTTGTATATAGGACAGTTCTGAGGTTTTTCCTCCTCTCCTCTCCTCTCCTCTCCTCTCCTCTCCTCTCCTCTCCTCTCCTCTCCTCTCCTCTCCTCTCCTCTCCTCTCCTCTCCTCTCCTCTCCTCTCCTCTCCTCTCCTCTCCTCTCCTCTCCTCTCCTCTCCTCTCCTCTCCTCTCCTCTCCTCTCCTCTCCTCTCCTCTCCTCTCCTCTCCTCTCCTCTCCTCTCCTCTCCTCTCCTCTCCTCTCCTCTCCTCTCCTCTCCTCTCCTCTCCTCTCCTCTCCTCTCCTCTCCTCTCCTCTCCTCTCCTCTCCTCTCCTCTCCTCTCCTCTCCTCTCCTCTCCTCTTTCTTCACCTGTTGATGGACATGGATCAATTATTTTCTCCAACATCCCAATCAGCGGGGTTCATCACCATTTGCCAGATTATTGGATTTGTCCAGCTGCCCTGAGGACTCATGGCAGACAGCAATACTTTGGTCAGGGAAGGTGATGCTTTATAGAAACTGGTTACTGGGCAAGAAATCCCAGCACTGGGACACGGTGGCAGAGCTTATCCCTTTCTGACATTTCTTTCTGACCCTTTTATTTCTCCCAGTCTGTGGCTGAGTAGGGTATGCCTGGACCAGGGTAGATGTATAAACCCCTGGTAATCTGAAAGCTCACCCATGGGGAAAGGGGATTTTGGAGGAAATACAACTCTGGATGTTTGGGTCACTGGCTTTGCTGCTTCATGGCTGCCTTGCACTCAGTGGTCACCACAGCACACACTGATATAGCAAAGGACCATCCAGGGCTCAGAAGCAAATCAAATCCTGCTTTGGCCATGAAAGCCAGCCACATATTCCTACAGCCTACCTGGGGGGGCTGCAAGAACAAATAGCTACAAATGTGTGACTTTTTTCCACCAGATGCAGCTACCTGAAAACTCAGCATCTAATTTGCACTTGTCATTTGGGATATCTGTTGTTTGTTGAACACCTTTGACGCAGATTCACCCTGTCTGTCAAACACCCTCGTATGGAGAAGAAGTTATTTTCCTCATTCCCTGGAGGCATCTGTTCCTCTTCACTGGCTGTGAAAGGAGCAAACAGCAGTCACAGTGTAAATCAGAACCATGGCCTTAACACAGCAAAAAATTGGTGGGATGAGCCCTACCCTCTGTGTCAGATGGGAGGTCACCCCTATATCATGCTGCCTGCCCTTTCTCACTGTCTATAAAAAGAACATTTTGATGGCTCTGGTACACTCAGATCTCAGGTGTCACACTCAGGTGCCTTGGAGTGACAGAGGAAGGGGAGACAAAAATGAGATTTTCAATAACCTTTCTAGGGTAGAAGGTTAAAGAAAAATTGTGGCCAATCTCAGAGTTCCCCACATCTGCTGGGATGACCTCTCCTTCCACAGGGATGGCTGGATATGACTTGTACCCACCCCTCAGGCTCTATGGTGTGCAAAATATTATTGCATTATCATCCACTGACGCTCGTTTCATGGTAGTGACATAAAAAATCTGCTTTAAGCATTGAAGATAAATGTGCTACCAGTCCAGAGGAGCCACCATGCACGTTCTGTGTCCTTTGCAGGGGAAATTCTGGTGCCCAGCTCTGCACAGAGAGTGCAGGCTGCCTGCACAACAGGCATCTGCAGCACAAGTGCTAGTACTCACGTTCATGACCTCCTCCCCAGTCAGGTCTGCTGGAGATCTGTTTGCTTTATTAATGAGAGCAGAGATTCCCTGAAAACAATTAAAAGAGTTGCTGTAGGCACAAACAGTGCATGTGCAGACCTATAGCAGTCCTTCAGGTCCTGTGCAGAAATTAGGCAGACTGGTCAAGTCAGAGCCCAAGGAACACTTTTTTACTCAATCAAAGTAGTTTAAAATGAAATCGTGGGTCCTCAAATATACCCACCATAGTTCATCTCTCAAATGCATGTATTAGATACATTCAAATGGGCTGTCTAAGTTGATAACAGACTTGGGGAATGACCTCAGGTTGAACTGCAGGGAAAAGAAATTGTTTCCTCATTAATATCTCTGCAAAATAAATGTCAAGTGGAAAAGCAGTTTCTGTGTAATCAATCTTGGTTCACAGACATTGTGCTCTGACAATTCCTCTCACGGAAAGGAATATATTTCCCATAGATCTGTAGTGTTTCATACATTACAGCTTTCATAATATCAAAAGCCAGTGCTTAGGTTACATTGAGCTTTTCTTTCTAACCCTTTGGTTTCACATGACCATAATTCTCTGTAAAATTTCTCTGTTCAGACTAAAACTTTCACACTTTGTATAGGGCAAGAAATGATGATTTTTCTTTCACTGAAGAAAATCCTTTTAGCTATCTTTGATTTATTAGAATGTGTGTAGAGGAGAATTACACTTTTATGGCTTTTTAAAATGTATTTTTCTTCTTGGCAACCAGCAAAGCTAGGAAAGGCCTTTTCCTAACCTATTTGGCATTGTCCTTCCCAAGAAGCTAAGCTTTTGTAGGGAGTGGGCTGGGGAAATCATGTACAAGAAAAACAACCATTGAAGGATCACCTCTAAGCATGTTTAGGTTAGATATACTGGAATTTTGGGGAGAAGGGAAAAGAGACTAGTTTACACTTATTTCTTGCAAGAAAACATTGTGTACAGAACATGCTGCTGGGACTAGGGCTGGTTTAGGTTGGTCACTGGGTTAAGGACAGGAATGTAAGTTTGAGTGACAAGCAAATCTCCCTCAAATGCAGAATGATGGTGCATCTCTATTTGCACTTAGTCTTACCAGGTGGTGTGGTTTGGATTCTGAAGACATTCACTTTTGCTAGTTTTTCTCCCCAAAAAGTTCTGTCTCTGACAGTCAAATGGTGAGGCAGAATCTCATGTATAATTGCAAAGGAAGCACTTTCTCAACTTCACCTTTATGCTGAAATGTGTGAAAGCATGGCTTAGCAAGACACCAAAGTTTCTCCACATTCAGATTCTGAGGCTGGTTCTCACCTTCCTCTCTACCTAGCTGGTAGAGGCAAGTGGTTGCTAAATCACTGGTCAAATAACCCCTGAGGAAGGGTCCTTCTGTGCTCCAGCCACGTGCTGTGGCTGCCCTGGATTTACATGCCCTGGGCATAGAATCATTGATTGGCTTGGGTTGGAAGGGTCCTTAGAGATCATCTCATTCCAGCCCTCCTGTCATGGGGAGGGTCACCTGCCACTGGACCAGGTTGTTCCAAGTTCAATCCAGCCTGGCCCTAGACACTTCCAGGGATGGAGCAGCCACAGCTTCTCTGGGCAACCTGTGCCAGGGCCTCATCACCCTCACAGGGAAGAATCTGTTCCTAATATCTAGTCTAAATCTCCCATCTTTTAGTTTAATGCCATTCCTCTTGTCATATCACTCCATACCCTTGTCAAAAGCTCCTCCTCAGCTGCCTTGTAGCCCTTTAGGCACTGGAAGGTGCTATAATATTTGCCCAGAGCTGGTTTGAACACGCCCCACTCTCTCAGGCTGTCTCCACAGGAGAGGTGCTCCAACCTCTGATCACCTGGCCTCCTCTGGACCCATCCTATTTATGATGTGACGTGAACGTTGCAAAGCTGGATGCAGTATTCCATAGCAACCTGCTATTGTCCCTGACCCATTGTGATGGATATGTGGAGTCAGGTACACTGGGAAGAAAACACCTGCAAGACCTGCAGAATACTGAGGCAAATGAAAGAACCTCAATATTTAAAATATGGAATTATTTTTAACCAGTGTCATGCTGCCCATGAAAACTGGCTCACCAGGCATTGCCACCTCCGTGAAACCTGCTGATTTCCAGGTGGTAGCAGAATACAAGAGAAATCAAAAAAGCTGCACAATGCTTTCTTCTACTCTCATTTTCTCTTACTAAGAGAGGCTAAGAAAATATCCTGCAAAATTCCTGTGTTAATGTGGCAATAGAATTATATATCCTTTCAGTGAAGGATGGCAGGAAGTGGAGAGGTCGATTCCATCTCAGCCACATTAATCTGTAGCCCCTATTTGTTGTGCTGTCTGCTTCTAGTCCTGGAGACAGTGGCAGTTAATTCCAGCAGAATTTCAGCAGACCTCATGGAATCTTAGCTGAAAAGCAAGTTTCTCACCACCACTAGAATTTTTAAAGCACAAGGGAATTTGGACTCAACTTCTTGCCTTGCTTTCTGACCGGTGCAGTAGTCCTTGCTCTGTTGATCTCACCTTCTTAACCCATTTCTTATATTTGTCCTACATATCCCTTGCAACCATTCAGAGACTCGATTCATCCTACTACCTCAAAGCATTTTCCTCTGAGATCTGTGCTTTCTGTGCAAGAAAATTCTAGCTGGCATTTGCAATTCATTGTAACTAGATCCAGGCATTGCCCTATTCAACACAGTTGGCTACCCCACAGAGATTTCCTTCACGTCATGATATTTGTCTTTGGAAATTTTAGTTGTAGACCTGTTGTCACTGCCTACTGCTATTTGAATTTAAACTAAAGTTGACAGGGACTGTTATATCTCAGGCTGCTTTTGGCAAAGTGTTTGTATATAATCCTTTGCTACCTAGTAAAAATAAAACTTGAAACAGCATGGCAACACTAATATCTCAGTTTTTGAGGAAAAAAAAATCTGCCACCTGCCTGTTCTCAACAATATTGTCTGTCTTCAATGATTGGGCCGGAAACATCTATTAAATTAAGTGGATTAAGTGTACACATTACTCAGGGGCTGTCGTTTGGATCCCTCCAGACCCGAGATTACTCAGGGGCTGTCGTTTGGATCCCTCCAGACCCGAGACCCTGTATCACACTGATTTAAACTCGAGGGCAGTGAGGCATTGTAAGGCCATTGGAGGGCAATTTGGAGGAAGGCGTAGGACTATAGGTAAGCTTAAAAACCATGGTTTTCCAATAGATGCTTAAAGCATGAAGTGCAAAGACCTTCCTAAGATATGCTGTTTCTAAGACTGAGAACTGTTAGTATTTTATTACCTGTAGAAATAACTCTGAACAAAACTAAAGGCCCATCAACCAGGCTTTGGGTCTTACTGAGATGGTACTTTCTGTATTTTCTTTTGGCAGGAAGCTGCACGTCTTAATGCCCTGGTCCTCCAGCCCTTGCAGCATCTGACCCTAAATCTGTGGGGTAACTCACAGGGTTAATGGTGAACTGACTGGGGCCATCCATCGCACATTTACGATAGAGCCAAAGAGACCAGCTGTTAGGAAATGTAGGGTCTACAGTCAGGTAGGAACATATTTTAACACACCGTGTATTAAAAGTGCATTTACAATATAATAAGCCAGGCTGTATATTTCAAAGATCAATGGGAAGGGGCCACTTTTGGTGATGTTTGAAGTCTATCTCCTGGGCTGTCACATATATTCAAAGAATGCCTGCTATACATTTAGATCAACCCCCATCCCAAATGGAGGGGAACGCAGCTCTCTCCCCATATGGGGCTAATCTCCGGGAAGGCAGCGTAAGCACATGGTACCAATTCCTACACACTTTGGTCCCTTAACTCAGTCCTGAAGGCAGAGAGCTGAGATGGGGGCAGGGGTGAAAGCCTGGTGTCACCCATTTATCACACAGGAGACGAGTGCCTGCTGCTCACAGGTGATGAGTTTTGCTTCCATAACAGGAGAGAAATATGAGAGGACTGATCCCAGGGAGTGACATCTCAGGACAGGAATGGCCTCCTGATGGAATTGCAGAAACTGCAGTTCCCTTCCACTTTGTGAGACAACAGTGAGAAGGCAAATAGAACCCAGAATGAGCTCCACCTCTCTGCACAGCTTTTTTTGTAGCTGAGTCCTGCAAACTTGGCCTCATAGACATATATCAACATATATATGTTGCACACAAGCAACACTGTGGAGGGAGAAGTCTGACTTGAGGGCAGCAGGTCTGCCTGAGCCACCAGAGTTGCCCTTGCAGCCCAAAGAAGCACGCAGGAGCCAGACACAGCCCTGCCCTGCACACACAGGCTGCAGGTGTGAGAAGCAGATGCTAGCTGCTGGTGCTGGAGGATGGGTAAAGACACTCCTGGCAGGAGGGAAAATTATGGTTAAAGAAATGTCCCTTCTGTAACAGGAGGGATCCTGCAGTGGGGATTGCACTGGGAGACCTAGATGAGGACAGAAACATTTCAGGGCAAATTAAAATCCAAGCTTTTAAACACCATGTTATTTCTTGGGAGTTTCCCAAAGCTGTTACTATTTTTTTTTCTGTGCTACATTAATAAAGTAAATCCTAGTTTAGCCAGTCTTGACATTTTTTGGGGTTTTTAAATCTTATTTTCTTTTATGTGGAAGAAAAAAGTAAAAAGAGGGAAAGAGTAATAATACAAGAGGGATAGATCAAGAACTAATGTTAATTCACCCAAGCTTGAAAAACCAACATTTTCAAGGGAACATAAAACTAGGGGAATGAGAAGGATCTCTTGCTTAAAATTTTGAAACAATAAATTGTGCTATATTTTTTTCAAAACTTTGTTGATTTTTTGCTCTTCTAGTTGCATTAGAGAAAAACAGTTTCTAGGACAAGCCATGATGAGATGAGAGTCAGAGCTGTGAGGTGTAGCAGAACTGCTTACCCTCCTTGAGATTACTACATGAGATATTGTCAAAGCCAATTGCATGAATATCCTGTTTTGGTAGTGTTCATCTTGCTCTGCACAGGCCAAGCCGTGCCCTCTGATGCACCATGGAGAAATGTCTGTGCCTCCAGGCAAGAGATGAGGATCTGTTGAGAAAATCATCTCAATCCCTCTTCTGCTACAACAGGGGCCTTTGCCTGATAAATGCACATTTTTGGTGCAGGGATTTCTATTTTTTCTGAGACATTTCAGAAGGAAATGAGTTATTCCCTAACCGTGCTAGATAGTCTCTAACTGCCTGTTAGACATTAAAAGGGAATTGTATTTCTCAGAGCTTGTGTCTCTTACACAGCAAGAGCAGAGATATTCACTGAGTGGACATCCTACCAGCCTTGCATGATTTGGCTCTGCACTTGGGGGAAATGCCACACCCCAAATCTGTGTGAGAGCTGACATTTGCACCAGTAATTTCCAGATGTGTGACAGAAGAAAAGACTCCTGTCCTGTGTTAATGGCAGCTGTGCAGTCTCAAGGATGTGAACTCAGTTCTGGCCAGCACTGTGGTTACAAATGAGGGATGCTCAGCTCCATGCCCTTGTCCCTGCACACCTCTGAAGGGTCAGAGGGACTTCGGGGTGGTCCTGTTTCTTGGGGCTTTCCATCCTTCCAAGAACTCACCAGCTTCCTGGAGCCATGCAGCCTTAAGCACAGCCTGCCTTCCTCCCACTCCACGTCCCTGTCCCAGCAACTGCTGTCAGGCCTCAAACTCTTCAAGCAGCTTTGTCAAACTTTAATTACGTGACTACAATCTGTCCAAGAATTTTATGACATTAATAAGCATGTTCCTAATTAGCATTTATTGTTTTTATTATTGAAATCCCAAATTACACAACCAATTGATTTTTCCCTGTTGCCCTCATTAAGTCAGAGTGAAATGCATTTTAAAATAGATTGGCATTTAATTCCTTTAGAAAGTGCTGATTAGATCAAGGGCCTGTTTCACTGCATTTGGTTGCATGAAGTCACTTTAGGTTTTAATTTCTCCTTGTTAGTATGAAGCTGAGTCACTCACTGAGTTCCTCTTCCCCCCTGCCACACAGGCACCCACTGGAAAAATCTCCCTCCATGGCTTAGATCAGGACTTTGGAATAAATGAAAGCAAAACAAATGTCTCCAGACAGCGGATTTGACGTGAGATGAAATGCAAAGCTCAGCCGGGTGTTGAAACTGTTCAACTTGCTTCATGAGCTGGCAGGATGGGGAAATAAACCTGAAATTATTAAGGGGTGTTTGGCTAAATTTACAGACTCTGATATTTTCCTGTCTTCTTAAGACAACCTGCCTGTGCTTGGTGCCTGTTCCCTGTCTCTCCTCCCTACCTGTTAGGGTACTCCCTACCTGCTACTCCTCTGGTCTGCCATGCAAAGCCATGGAAACTCAAAGCAGGGGTGGAGATGAGACCCAGAACACACTTCCAGTTGAGGCACAGGTTTCTTGCACAGCTTCACCAAATCTCATGGTCCTCATTAAGGTTCCTTTCTATATAATTGCATAACAAAGAGTCTCTCCCTATCCCATGAGTTTAGTAGGGCCTCCATTGTTTCAAAAATGCTACAGCCAGCTTTCCCCAAAGCCTGTTACATCCCATGAGGAGAACTTGTATGATACTGGGGGTATAGCTTCTTGATCTTCTTGACCTTCTTGCTTCCCCTGAAAAATGGTCAGAGCAATGCTCTTTTTCATTATACTTCCCGGGTGACAGATATCTCTGTAGACAGGGCAGCGTCCAGCAGACTGAACTCTGCCACACCACAGGATGAAGAGGTGCTACAGTCTCCTGTCCTGGCTAGGACCTGGCCAGCAAGTCCTCCAGAGTCCTGGCTATAGAATATGCAAAGAGTTTTCTTCCAGTTCAGGAGTCTGATATCAATGTGAGGGTACATCCTTCAGAAAAGTCTGTCCTCTTTCATCTTCCACCATGTCTTCCTGTATCAAATAAACAGCACAAAGAGAAGAGAGACAAACCAGAATTTACCCAGACAAGCAGGCTGAAGAGGGACAGCTCCCTCCTGCCCAGCTGGGGCCTGGAGTTTCTGTCTCAGCTGTGCATGACAACTCACACAGCCCTGCACTGGGCTGTGGTGGTGGCTGTGCTGGGGTAGCTGTGGGTACAAGTTGTTGGCAGCACTCTGCAGGGACAGGATCCTTCCCTCAGGAGTGCCTCTTCTCAAAGATCCTTTCAGGCTTGTTATCTTCTCTTGCTCAGTGGTGATTCCCTTTTTTTCTCCTTATAAAACCCACGCTGAAATTTGCAGGATTGACTTTTGGGGAATGACACTTGCTGGACCTACACTGTGCCTGTGCTGTGCCTGCTGGGGGTGTGTGTGGGGCTGTGCATTTGGGGCAGGTGACCCAGGGTGCTGGTCCCAAGCTGCTGCTGCCATCTGCTCCTGTAAATTGGTGCTGAGAACAAAACTGGTGACAGAAATGCCAGTGGGGCTCCTCTCCTGTTGGTTTTACATATGAAGCAAGACAGAGCAGAGTGTTTATCTTTACTTTTAGGCAATCTTTTTTTTTTTTTTACAAAATTATTATTTTTGCTAGGAAAAAAAAAAGTTTATTTCCTATTGTGTATGGAGTTTCTTTTCCAGAAAATGTGTGGCTAAAACATATTTAGTATGGATAACTATCTCCTTAGAATTCTGCCAAAAGCAAGAGTTGGTCTCTCCACCATATTTGCTTGTGTGGGAAGAAAACACAATTCCTCATCCCTCCATCAGTGTCACCTGGACACCAGTGGAACCTGTGAATGAAAGCAAGTTTATCCTGCACCCTCACTGTTTTCTTCCTCCACTGTGGCAACTTACACAAAGCCCAGGTCTTTTTTGAAACCTCGTTTGCTAGATTTGTTACCTTTTGCTAGATTTGTTACCTTTTGCTAGATTTCTTAGATTTTGTTAGATTTGTTAGCCAAAATCTGTGGTAAAACTGTCCTTGAAAATAGGTCATGCAGCGTCAGCTCACCTTTGTGCATAGCTAATCGTGCATCTCCATCCCTACCCCAGGCTGCATCCAGGGAGTCCTGGGGTTTAAATTTACTACTGGCCAAGACATCTGTAAGCCCTTGAGCTCAGGGTTTTTTTATGGCACAAATTGCCCACAGAGCCTATGCTCTGCCTCGGGCTGGGGCTCTCTGTGCCACAGGGAACAGGTTGCAGTAGTTGGTAGGATGGGGAATACAAGGGTGGTGATGGTACCAGGAACAGATTTTAGCTGTCTGCCAAAGCATGGCAAAGGGCAGGCTTAGGCTCTCACTAGGTAGAGGGGGAAACTGAGTCACAGAGCAATGGAGCATTTGCTCTGGAGTTGTGCCAGAGCCGGGAAGAAGTCCAAGTATCCTGAATGTCGAGCCTTTGACCCAGACACCACCCCATGCTGCCTCTTTATTAAGCATCCCCTAAGATGTCTTTAAAAAGTCTCACAGAAAGGCTCTCTTGTTCTCCTGGGAGCGCTATATTAGCATCTGAAACACCCGTGCTAAATTTGAGGAGGAAGGGGGAGGTGAAAACGCATGAGTAGCTACTTTGATTAGGTAATAAAGTATCAATTTATTTTTTATAAATACAGAGAAAATTCAAACCAGCTGGAACTTACAGTACCTCTTTGCACGCCACATTTCTAGCAAAATTTCCTGCGATTCCCTGGAATCTGCCTTGTGCATTATCATGCCTGAAGGTGCACGGACAGTTTCTGTGCTGTCTCTCTGCTGGTCAGCCAGCCACATACTAAGGCAAGGAGCAGAGGGACTTCTACAGCTGTTTACACTGAACTTTTCTCTTCTTGAATGCTGAAGGGATTTTTCACCAGGGCTGCAGAGCCCACAGTTACCTGGGGCTTTTGGGAGAGCTGGTTATTTCTCTGACAGCTCAGGGACCTGTGCTGCTGCCTCCAGCGCTGTGAGCAAAGGATGCTGAGGGAGAAAAAGGCTGGATGCAAGGCATGGAAGTGCTCACATGTGGGTGTGCAAGCCCATGTGCATGGATCTCCTGGGTCTCTGCTCCTCTCATCATGATTGTGTCTGAATGTCTACCTGAGTCACTCCAAACTGACCTGCATGGAGAAACTGAAAGCCTGAGGTTATGAGGAAGAAGAGGCTGGGGAATAGTCTTGAGGCAGCAGAGAGGGTGGGAGTGATCCACAGCCATTGGACAGGAAAGAAGAAACAGGTTTAAACTGCAGGAAGGGGATTTCAAGCAAGATGCAAGTAAATCACAATGACAAGAATTAAGTGTTTGCTGACTGTCTGGAGAGAAGGAGGCTTGCTGTTTTGGGGAATCTTTGAGAATAACATGTCTGCCAGGAAGGGCTGGAGAAAGACTAGTTTTGGGGAAGGAGATGACTGATGGCTCTCTATGTCCTTTACAGCCTTCTCAGCTGCGACTTTATATCCCTTAAGCTATAGCAGGAACTGAGCTGATGTAGTGGTGGTGGGAGAAAAACCTGAGAGCAGCCTGAATGCAATCCCCACTGTACTCCTTCCTTAGCACCCCACGGCCTGCACTGGATTAGGCAAAAAACTTTTCCTCAGAGAGATCTTTCAAACAGCCTGTATTCTAGTCCCAAGAAATGGCACATTCTGATAAAGCTTGTTTTGATTGTGACATGAAGGAATGAATCCAGGTGAAGGAATTTATAAAATTTATAATCTCCTGTCTTTGTGTTGCTAAAAGCAAAGGTGCAGTGGTGCAGTGGAAAGATCCTGTTGGTGGAGAGGGTTCCCAGTGGAGTCTCTGAGCACTTAGGACTGATCCTACAGGGAGGGGGCAGATATGGGGCCCTGAAGCAATGCTGCATTTCTCCAACCCACACTGCAGAGCACATTGTGTTTGTAAGATCCCATTCCATTCAGATCTTTCCCTTTATGCTTTTTCTTTTTTTTTTTTTTTTTTTTTCCTCTGACAGGAGAGCTATATTTTGCAACGTGTTGAACTCCACAAACAAACTAAGATTCTATTTTAAACTTCAAATTGATGTATCCAACCGGCAAGGAAATTAGCATGAATTAATTAGGGTGAAGATGAAAGGCTTTGGTAAGCAACGTTATGAGCAACAGCCTTTATTAAAGCTCTACAATACATTCTCCACTTATCGAAGAATATAGCGTTTAGTGAATACCAGATCTGAGCAAACCACTGACTGGGGTTGACAGAATGGTACCGGTGCTTAACTAGCACCTCCCGTGGTTAGGAATCTCTGCGCTTTGGCTGCCAGAGGCGGTTTTGTACCCCAACAGCCTCCCCCAGCCAACCCCTCCTGCAGCTCCATCCAGCTCTGCAGCCTCCCACGCTGCTTTAGCATCACACAAACAAGCCGCTGTTCTGCTCAGCTGATAAAGGAGCTAGCAAACAATCTGATAAGTAATAGCTTCGGTGGCAAACAATTAATCACAACAACAAAAGCGTTTAAGGGGGGCAAAAGGGAGGTAATCAGCCAGCCGAAACTCCGGAGTTTAGCCGCTGTAAGCTGCCAGTGAGGCAACATGGGGGATTCACAAGGGTCTGTGCCTCTCCTCTCCCTCTTCTTCTACTCAGATTCTGTTTCTCAGAGTTTCAGCTCAGAGTGACAACCTGTGTCACTTCCGCGCTCTGACTCACGGCTGTTATTCAGCATCCCAGAAGGGCACAGGGACACCTAAGCTGAGTTAGCAAAGTTTGGGGCAGTTAATTAGAGAGGACCTCAATGCCCTGTAACCCTGCCCTCAGCTCATCGTGTGGTTGCAGAGAATGGATAAAGTGTGTGTTACACTCAGATCTCCCAGGACAGCAGCTGATTTTAATGAGAATCATATACTTCTACCCCTCTGGATTTAAAGGAATCACTTGGCTACTCAGGAATGCCCTTCTTCGCCTCCTCTTCCTCCTCCAGATCTTTAATTGCTCCTTTCTACCCCCCACTGCTCCTTCAGACCAATCAACTCCCCTCGGTCCTCTGATACACGTTATATATTTCTCGTTATTTCGGTTTATGCTGTTAACTATTTGCTGTTTGAATTCCCTCTCGGCCCTCAAGTTTCCACCATAAATGTGATAAGTTACAACATCTGTTCTGCCAGGACCGGACTTTCACTCTCAAAAGATTGCTGTTTTACTTCAAAAAGCCCCTAAGCGCAGCAACTCACAGCTCTCCGTGCTTCATGGGAGCACACCAACCCCATGCATGACACCTCTGCGGCCCTGGGAATGCCAGGAAATGACACCCTTTGGGTGAAATTTTCTGCACTTTGGTGTGAGGAGTGCACTTTGAAACTGTGTATCGACTTAGCAGTTAATTTGGGTGAGAAAAGACTGCTTCAGTCAGAAACAAGGCCTTCTACAAGCGCTTCGATTGCACATTTTAACACTTTTATGTGAAAACTGTGTTTGGCTTTTTTTTTTTTTTTTTATTTTGCAAAGATCATTATAAGAAACTTTGGGAACATCTGAAGGGAAACAAGAGGCTTTCTTTGAGCCAGAATAATGCTTTTCACCTTTCAACTTCACCCAAAATTTTACTTCTGGGGCAAAAATATTTTTCAACTCACTTGTTCAAGTGGCTTAAAAAAAAAAAAAAAAAAAAAAAGAGAGAGAGAAAAACGTTGTTTGTCCAAACGTTGTTTGTCCAAACGTTGTTTCTAAGCCGAGATTCTCTCATGTAATTATTTATTTGCTGGTAGGGATTTTCAGTGTTAACCATAGTGTGGTCTTGCTGGGAGAAGTGCAAGAGGGCTCCCGTATGCTGGGAATCACCTCAAGGAATGAGGCAGGATGGGTTGAAAAACATTGCCTTGAAGGGCTCTCAAATGCTGTGGGAAAGATGAGGAGAGCAAACAAACATCTTCCTGGAGTTCACAAAGCTGTGTGGCAGAGGAGAGCAAACAAAAGTCTTCCTTCAGTTCTCAGCGCTGACTGGCAGGAAGGAGCGCAGCCCTTTGCCTGCCTGCCGCAAGCACAGAGGCCACCTGTCTGACTCGAGGCAGGAAAAGAGCCTTTCCATCATTCCACAGGTGGAGGAACAAGCCTGAAGATGATGCCAGGGGTGATGGGGAGCTGGTCCCAGTGGATGCTGCTGTTCTGGTGGGGGTGGACACACGAGGTGTGTGCTCCCTGCTTGGCACAGCAGCGGCTCCTGAGCATGCAGAGCTGGCTCTTCTGCTACTATCCCCTGCATCTCCAGTGCCAGCACTCAGAGCTCATCTTCAGGGACATTGATGGCAGTGAAAAGTGTTTGACTCATGGTTGTGGAGCCCAGTATTTTCCCTTCCTGACTGGAAAAGGATGGGCAAGTTTTGTAACAGCTTCCTGCCTCTTTTAGCAGAGGTCAGTGTGAGCTGGGAGGATTATCTGGGGCAGCTGGAGAGTGGCCTGGGCTCACTATTTTGGCTTGTCACCAGAGAGGTCATCCCAAAGAGCAGGGAAGTGGTTGTGAGAGAACCTGGGGGAAGTTCAGTGGTTTTAAGAGGTTTTCTGTTCCAGGATGGAACAAAAGCCAGGGAGATTTAACCATCTTTTCAAAGGAAAACAGCAGGGGAAAATGATGCGGGGATGACTCAAACAGTTCTGCTCAGTGTCCTTTTTTTTTTTTTTTTTTTTTTTCATTTTTCATTTGGTTTTACAATGTATTTCTCTTTTTGAAACAGGGGAAAAAGTCATCTTGAAACACTGCACTCAAGAAGGACCCAAATGAAACACTTCAACCTTATCAAAGTACTCATCCTCTCTTTTCCCCCCCACCCTTTATTTTTTTTTCTCTTTTTTCCTTTTTTTTTTTTTTCACCTTAAAATTAATTTTGTCAGAAGACAACACTTCTCAGTGAAACACTTTGCTTTGGATAAATTGATCTTTCCCTCTGGAATATTGTTTCAGCAGAAGGAGGTTGCAGAGCCTGGGAGTGCAACCCCAGGTCTGGCATGTTGTTGGTGTCCACACTGCTAAAACAAGGCTCAGATATCTGCACAGTCTGAAAAAAATCCTTCTAAATATTCTGTCCCAGCACCTCAACATCCTTGTGTGCTTCAAACCAGCAGCAATGCAACGTGGTTGTCTGATTTTTTTACTTGAGTATCATCCTTGGGCTTGCAACAAAACACCATTCTAGGATTAGGCAATTTTTGATGAATTATCCCCCTGTGAAACAATCCTGGTGGGTTTTGTGCCACTTTTTTTTTATAACACTTTTACTACCCACAATGTCCTGTGTCTGGAAGTTACACAGGTTAACCTCCATATATGAGAGAAAAATCCCTTTGCTTCTTTTTAACCTGCTTTCTTCTACTTTGATGCACGGCACTCTCAGAAAAGGCAGGAAAGCATCCATCCGCAGTCATCTTTTCCCTGCTATTTTAGACTTGCTGAGCTCCTAATCTACCCATCCTTAATCACCACCCAGCCCTTACACAGACTGAAGAGTCCTAATCTGCTTGTTCATGCAGCCCTTTTTCCTTTTCTATGGGGCTAGCTGCTACTTGTCCCCAAATACTCTTTGACTTGGAGGAGTCCCAATTAACCCTAGTCCCCATATATTTAATAATAATAATAATAATTAAAAAAAAAAAAAAAAAGAAAGCTGGAAGCTGCTCTATATTTCTGTACCTCTGATCCTGCTGGTACTTTTCCCATCCTTCCTTATTTAGGAGAATGCATTTCTCCTAAAGTCTTTTACACAATGCTGAAATTGTCTCCATTCTGAGTAGAAGTAGGGACATTTTTCCTCACTGAATGAAACTTTTCCTCTTTTATGTCTAAAAATACACCTTGTGCTGATGGGGGTAGTTCTGATATTTTTATCAATTTTTTCAAATGCCTCCAGTCTGAAAAGACAGTGAAAAGTATTTCTGAAGAGTGTTGGAACACCTCGGTTTTCCATTTTCGATATGAAACTTCTGCATTTTTCTTCAAAATGGTATTTTGTTGGTGTTTAGAAGGGGCAGCAAATGGTTTCCTATTTCCGTAGGAGCAACATGCATCTCCTTGCTGCAGAGAAACCTGATGTTCTACAGCCTGAAGGGCAATTGTCAGGTGGGAGGAAAGGATCCGTGGTCTGGGAACGAAGAAAGAGCCAATGTGATATAATTTGGCAGGTAGTTTCAACCTGGCCAAACCCTCTGCACTGAAGTTTTCTCTCTTCAAAGAGGAAAAGCCCTCAGCCCCCAGTCTGAGCCTGCCAGGCTAAAACCACCCAGATCCTGCACGATGCTGGTGACATCCCATACACTGCAGTTTACAGACAGGCTCCCTGTTGGAAATTAGGAAATTAGGAGAGACTGGGATGTGATTAGCGGTTCTTTGATGAGTGCCCAACAAGCTGTCAGCTCTCCCGAAAAAATCAGTGAGGTGGCGGCTGTTCTACTGAAGGCTGGTCCTCCTTCGGAGGATGCAATCCTCGGGCTCCGGCTTGCTCCTGGCTGCGGCACCGGCAGCACAGCGAGGAGAGTGGGAAGAGGGGAGTGATTCTTGTTCCCAGCACTCCTGAGCCACTGCTTAAAATCATTTAACGCCGAATAAATTATGGTGTAATTTAGTTGCATAGCATTTCATGCTCAATTAGTGCCACTTTAGAGGGAGGCAGTTCTCCATGGAGGATGAAGCTCGGGAATTTCACTTCGCACTGGGGTGGGGTGGGGGAAAATGTATCTTTTAAAGATAAACGGGTAACCACGGCAACAACACAACTCCAGGAGAAGCCAGGAAGAGAGGAGCGGCTGGAAAGGAGGGAAAGGTAGATAAGGGACATGCTGGCAATAGGTCTTACTTAGGAAGCAGATATATCTGTGGGAGGAATGGTGCTGCTGGCTGCTGCATTCCGAGCTTCTGTAGGAGACCACCAGTTTGGAAAGGGTGCTCCAACCTGGAGACGTGGTCACCCCTGGAGAAAGCAGACCCAAGAGGCTGGGACAGTGAGCAAGGGAAGGTGAAAAAAGTCAGGAAGTCCCTACGGCCAACATCCCATGGGATAAAACTATTGGGAAAACCTAAGTGGGCTGGTGGTCAAACCAGAGCTTGGAGAGCACTGCTGGAGGTGGGCTCACAGCCGCGGAGGTGCAACAGCCACCTGTGACTTCCATCCATCGCGATGCTGGGGCACGGGTGTGGACATCAGTCTAGGATGTCCAGGATCCCTGGGAACCCCTTCTCCTCCTGCCCATCTCCCTCACCATCAGCACTCGACCAGGTGAGATGAGAGCCATCCAGGGGTCCAGCCATGGGAGCAGGACACAGGAGTTTGGGGCTGGACACTGTGAGGAGGATGCACATACCTCCTCCCAGCCTGTGAGTCTGGACATCCTGAGTTCCCAGGGCTACAGAGGGCACCCAGCAGCACCGTCTGAATGACATCAACACAGTGGGGGTGTAACAGCAGTGCTGGGACTGTCCCAGCTTGGCACAGCTCTAAGAAGACGGCTCCTCAACAGGACATTTCTCTTCAAGCTCAGAGTCTTGCTAGGTATGAATTGAGCAACCATGTCCTCACCCCGTGCCTAAGGATGCAATTCCCCAAGCTAATACATCTAAGAGACAGAAAGCATCTCCTGATGTTCAGATGAAATTTTTCTTGCCTGATTTCATACCCTTCCTCTCAGTGAAACTACCAGGAGACCCTTAATACCCTCCCTCCTCCTCCCAAGTTCTTGTAAGCAGGCAAGTCCCCCTTTTACTGCTGCTCCAGGCCTTTCCCCACAGACTTTTCATCACTTTTGCCAATTTCTGGAGTGTCTTTGCATTTCCAGCAACTTTATGGTGTCCAGGAAATCACACAAGCACTGTTCCCAGGAAGGAGGTCTGATCCAGATGGGTCCTGCCTCCAGATGTCTCCTTGCACAAGACTTGTGTGTGAGCAGCGGCATGTTCAGCTGGCTCCCTCGCAGAGTGCAAGGGCAGGGTCAAGCCTTACCCGTGCTCTTGGCCTTACCTTTGCTGTTAACTTAAATAATAGCAGCAAAAACAACCTTCAGCCTCTCTCCTCTACCTTGGCTTCCCCCCCAAGTCCCCAGAGCCCACTTCTCCCTCTGGTAGCATCTAAGCTCCTCCTGCAGCATTAAATCAGGGTGTATTTAGCACTAGGTAGAGCGAGCAGAAACCTCTCAGGAGGTGAATTCGAGGTACCTGATATCAGGTTGTCTCAACTTACAAGAAGAAGAGGCTGTGCTATTGAAAAGGATGCGATCTTCACAACTGGGGGAAAAAAAATTACTAGCACAGAGAAGAAGAAAGTCTCTCCTTAAAGAGAGCACAGCATAAGTTTCCTTCCTTAATAGGCTCCTGCAGTTCTAGGAATAAAACAGGAACTGTCCTATCGAGATCTTAACCACAGGTATGGAAAATGCATGGGGAGCCACGGGCTGTGCTTTGAAATGACAGACAGCTGTGTGGGATAAATGAAAACGCTGGTATAGCAAACAGGATGAAAACAAGTACTTGCACAATATCCAGAATGGACAAAAGATGATGAATGCAGACCTGTAATTAAGAGTGTAAAGGGAACATGGCAGCATTTGTGGAATTGAAAGGAATGAGATACAACATAAGGTATTTAAACATCCTCTTCCAAGTAAGCCTGGAAGAAAACCACAGGTCATCTGTCATGACCCCCTTTGCAGCGCAGCCCTCTTGTGTGAAGCAGGGAGCTGCATCTGGTTTCTACTGAACGGTGTCCAGTATTTGACTGGAGCATCTTACAGAAAATCATCCCTTTTTAGATGTGAAGAAATTGCCACATCCCAGAAATCACCACATCCCTGGGATTTTGACTGAATGTCTGGTCACATTTTCTGCTGAAAATGTGGGCCTTACTTTTCACTGGAATTTGTCTGACCTTAATTTCCAGTTGTTGCCTCTTTTGTTCCTTTCCCCATGTGATTGAAGAGCCTTTCACACCTTGTATTTTCTTCCTGGGAAGGTACTTACACATTGCAATCAGTTAAATCTCAATCTTTTTGATGAGCTAAACAGATCAAGAATTTTCAATCTCTCCTTGCAACGCTGATTTTCTTCCAGCTCCACAGTTTTTTTGTGACTCTTTCCTGCACTGTCTCCCACTTGCTCAACTTTCATCATCTCATTTTCCTTCCCTCATCTTTCTCCCCAAGAGTTTTGCTCATAATTCCCTTGAAACATGGAAAATTAGTCTTTCTGAAGTATTGAGTGTGTGTGTGTGTGTGTGTGTGTGTGTTTTCCTAGCCAGGACCATGCTCCAAAAGATGACATAAATGAAATAAAATTACAATTGCTGGTATTAAGCAATCACCAATTTCCAAAAGCAGAGATCTCACGGATCACTTCATGCTTGCTATTTTTCCTGACGCATCAATTACTGACACAGCGTTCCTTTGAACGGGTGCAATATCTCTGGTGTTGGGATAGACAGCATCTCTGATTTTAAGCACTTGCCTGAAGGTTTCTTGGAGGGGCACAGCATCTTGAAGGGAGCATCTAGTTATGGAGACATAGCTGCCAATTTGTATGGCCCATTGTCTGTAGTACCCTTCCCGGCTCAAAAATGAGGATCTCGGGGCGGGGTGGGGGGTTAGAGAATGGAATTTGACCCAAACTTTCTCTCCTTCAGTTATCTCACAGCATTCATCTTATGCTTCCAGCCTGGGCTCCTTTCCTAGTTTCCTTTCAGCCCCTTTCCCACCTCACTGCCCAATGTACCCCTTGATCTTGATAACAAAATGCAAGAAGCTATGCAGGGTCAACCCTCGTACTGCAAATTCCTTCTCTTGGCTCCGTCTAGGGAATTGTGCTGTTCAGTATCAACCCGGGATGTTATTAATGTGTTGTTTACTTCTCCGTCCCTATCATTAATAAAGATGTTAAACTAGACCAGCTCTAACATCGATCCCTGTGGCACCTTCTGGAAACCTTCCTCCCCATGCAGACCCCTGTAGTTTATCACGGCTCTGTGTTTACACACCTCTTAGCCAATTTTCCATCAGGTGTCCCAGCTTGTATCCACTTCAATTCAAATTCATTTGCCAGGTACAGTTTTGCAAGGCACTCTATCAAATACTTTATTAAAGGTGGCCTCTAGGTACTTGCATTTTTCTTCCCTTGATACAAATGGCTCCATTTGAAGAGATAAGACGCAGACTGGAATACATATTTGGAAGAAGATAGGGCCACGTTTCATATCCAGGCGGTGGTTATCAGCATGAGTGTTTAAGTTTGGGGGTGTTGCTAATTGAAATTGTCTGTAATTTTCGAAGCCAGGGGTTTGATTCTGGTCACCTTTCCTTGGTGTGAATGTGTTTGTTTTATTTTGTCCAAAACACAACTGCTGATTTTTAAGAAGCTGCCGAATAACAGATCTGTGAGAGGTTTCCAAAGGGCTCCATGGCATTCATTTAGGTGTATATCCTGGAAAAACCCAATTTGGGAAAAAAAAAAAAAAACCAAAAAAAAACAAACTACTTTGGGAAGACTAGCACTCCTGGAAAATTTGGACCAAATCTAGCAAAGAAGGGCTTGGGAGGGGATACCTGACCAGGGCAGTGTTACAACCTGAACGTTTTCAACATAAATTCCAATTGTTTGGTTTCCAGATTGAAGCATCTATGTGGGCAGTGGGAAGAAACCATGGACTTGCCGTGTGGATGGGCTTGAGACTTTTGTGTCTCCATGTCCTTTGTCTGGAAGCAAAGAGCCCTGGTCCCTGCCCATGGGGGTCACAGTCAGGTCTTACAGACTGCTGGCCTGGGAGAGAGTCTCCAAACCTGTGTGATTTTCCCCCAAGCCCAAAAGGGCTATGGATTGCAGGGGGAATAGTACCAGGACAAACCTTGCAGGGTCTGCAGTCGATAAGCATCACAGCAGGTCAGAGAGGGATCACATTCCCATTGCCCTACTTCATCTTTTCCCTCTCCTTCCAGTCAGGCTCTCCATTACAAAATGTACAAGTCAGGCAGAACAGCCCATCTCCCCTCATTCGTGTGCGTGCTTGTGTGTGTGTGTGTGCGCAATCATTTTTCTCTTCTGTCAGAAGACAAAGCTGGCTTGTAAAAAACCCATTAATCTAAACCTATGCCTCGTGCTCCTTTTCTGCTGTGCAGGACTCCAGAGGAAGTGCTGAACGAGACATTCTGCTGTGCTAATGCCTCCTAATCTTCCCCTCTACCCTGATAGTCTCCAGCAAACCCTTGCTGAGTTCTGGGGCTATATGTCTTCACGGCTGCTCACCAGGGGCATCATTAGGAAAGGGCTCTTAAATGGCTTGACATTCATGGCTTCCCAGAGGAATGGAGCTGCTGACAGATCTCTCCATTTGGAATATGAAATCTATTTGTTCAGATGCATAATGACCGATTTGTCTTCTCAGAGGAGCTGCTGCTGAGTCCTGGGACTCAGTTATGGTGCTGCAGGCCAGCAGCTGCATGCTGAGACCACAGCAGAGCCCGCCCTAAGTGATACTGATTAGAGGAGGGGGAAAAAACAGTCCTGAGGGGGCACAGGTTGTAGGAGAATTACAGTCTGGGGATGGAGAAGGTCTGGAGAAAGAGGGCCCTGCAGGGATCCAAGCCAGACAGTGTGCTGGAGCTCACTGAAGCTGGAGGGGAAAGAAAGGCAGCAGAGCTGTCCTGGAGGAGATGCTGGGTTGTGGTGCCATCTCCTGTAAGGAGCCTTGACTGTGGCCTCATTTTCTTGTTTGCAAGCAACACCTGGGCACTCAACCTACACTGCACCAGTCCTGACACCAGGTGAGAATAGATACTGCTGGTTCTTCTGTTGCTGGTCAGAGCACTGTGGAGAGCAAAGTGGAACAGCAAAGCAGCATCACAGTGCACTATTAGGGGCACAGTACTTCCATATCTCAGGCTTCACCAGGAAAGGTCACACCTTCCTTTCCTGTTTCATCCCCTCAAAGCCTTGAGCAGTTTCAGAGAAATGAAGGAAGCTGTGGGGCAAGGAAGGAGCAGAAATTCCTGACAGGAAAACAGAGAAGTGATATCAGAACCCAGAAGGGGTTGAGGAGACAGAGAAGGTCACAGAATCGCAGAATCAGAGAACGCTGGTGCTGGAAGGGACTTCTGGAAATCATCTAGTTTGACCTCCCTGCTAGAGCAGGTCATTGCTTTTGGGGTAATGCAGTCAAGAATAAAAGAAGGACACAAAAAGGGCAGATGTTAGAAAAGCTTCACCTGAAACAGGGGAGAATCAGATCCCTGGAGAAGCAATCTGGAAACAAGACTCGTTCTGCAAGTGAGCTGCATGGATCCAGCATTCCAACTGCCTTGTAGTGGGAGCTGCTGGCAGGTTGTAGGTTCTGTTTCCTGAGGGATAAGGGCAGAAGCTGCCTAGGGCACGGAGAGCTTCATCCTAGCCTTCACCAAGGGTCCAGCTATGTCTTAGGACCTCCTTCCCTGACACCCTCCTATGGCAGCTGAATCAAGGCACTGACCTCTACCACTAAGATGTGGAATTTTTGCTCCTAGGGGAATCCCAACATTTCAGTGTCTGCTTGTTTTTCCCAAAAGGGATGGAACAGTTGCCATTTCGAAATTTTCCACAGAGCGATAATTAAACAAACAAACAAACAAAATCAGTAACAACAGAAAATTTGGACAGCAGCAAAATGTTTTGATGCTGTTAGAAGGTCTGGCAGAGTTGAACTTATGTGGTGTAGGAATATGCAGACTGAGGGGATATGGAAAGCTGATAAAAAATTATTCGCAGGTCTCAGCTCCCCTCTAACCCCCTGACTTGGCATCAGCAAGTCAGAAGAGAAAAAGGCATCTCAGGACAATGCAGTACCTGCTACTTCAATGCCAAAATGTCTGTACTTGGTCTGCCTCCCAGCTTCCACCACGGATGAATTCTTTTTCAAAGCAGGAAGCAGCTGAAGATGCCTGGGCTTGTCCTGTGCCAATGGGAGGGCTTCCCAGGCACACAGAGCCCTGACTGCTGCAAATGCTCCCAAGCCAGCTGCCTGCTAAATCAGAAGCTCGATAATTGAATCAGAAGAACAGGAAGGAAAAGTCACATCTCTGCTCCGCTGTGCCCCATCAACAGACTAGTTGGCTATCTGGAGCTTGGGGCTCTTCCAGGGAGCCCTTGGCAGCACTGCTCTGCACTGGACTGTTTGCCTCTGTAATTACAAACAGCACCAAGGAGATGCCTGGTGTGTTCAGGGCCACCTTTCATGCTAGGATTTCTCTGTTTGCATTGGGTTATCAGTGTACCATGAACTTCTGGGCGTGCAAATCAGGATAGGTGCCAGCTGGGGAGCAGAGAAGGAGAGAGCTGCAGAGAATGCCGGGCCCCTGGAGGTTCCCAGAAGACAAGCCCAGGTCTAGCACTTGTCCTGGTCACTGTAGTTAGATGAAGGGTCACTAAGGTGGTGTTTCAGTAGCTTCCTGAGGCATCACTGGGTGTGCAGCCAGGTTGGATATAGAGCTGGAGGAGATGAACATACTCTGTGGTTGGGGTAGGGGTTGTGTGGTCTGGTTCAAAATCAAACCAGCCTGGAACGTATAATGTCCATCAATATCTCCCATGGATCCACAGACCAATTTACCACCTGGACTTCTGTTTTCCTCCTTATCCTGCTGTCAGATTAAGAGGAGAATGCTGGTGTTACTTCACATGCACCCCCTGTGCTGCTGCATAGCTGTGGAAGGAGCCCTGGAGCAGGCAACAAGAGGCTGTGTGGCAAAGGCAGCTCCAGCAGGGAGCAGAGGATAAAGGAGCAGGAAGCACAACTCAGCCAAGGCACCCAAAATGCCCCTATTGATTGCAAACAGCTCTGTGTTGGGAGTGCTGTCCGGATGTAGAAACGCAGGCAGCACACAGACTGAGTGCTTGCTTTTGGCCAGAGAGAAGGGAGTAGGAGCTCTGCTCCAGCCAGACCCAAACTCAGACTTAGAGCCACGCCCATTCCAAGACGAGCCATGGTGACTGGTTGTACAGCCTGGCCTGGCCTGTGTGGACAGAGGTGTACGTGGGATGCCCTGGTAATGTGCTGGGAGCACGTGTGCCAACATTCACCCAGGCCTGGCTGAACCGTGGGAAGCTGGCACCCTGCAATCAGACTCCTGCAAGTCTGAGTCCCCAGACAGAGTCTGAAGCAGGATTCAAATGAGGCCCAGATGACTGTGAGAGGAAGGAGAGTGGCTTTCTCAAATGGTACAGAGAAGTATTATTCCCAATACTGCAGCAGAAACATCAATGTTCCTGGGACTGAAGCAGTTTCTATGCATGTGGATGGATGAGGAGGCAGCCTTGTCGTGTGTCTTGGAGGTGTTGGAGCAGCTCTGTGAGTGGCAAAAGAGTTCTCAGGCACTGTTGTCCAGGGACTGCAGACTTAGCTCCTGAGTGTGTAAAACCATGGGTGTCCTAACAGTCCTTGTGTGTTTGAAGGCTCTGCTGGAGAAAGGCTGCCTCCTCCATCAGCGACTCACTGCAAAAGAGTGACTTAGCACCCAAAACAACCCAGGGATCAAAAGCCTTCCTTAGCAGGCTTGTCCCTGTTGCATGAGGGTGAGAAAACAAACAGCATGTCAGACAGATGTTAGCTAATGAACTGGAAGGTGCCCAGGGTGCAGCATCCAGCTGGAGTCACACCAGAAGATCTGTGCAAGTGTGATAAAGCCCGGCTGTAGACATTTGGTGGGCAGGCTGCGAAATGCAGCTTTGAGGCATTTCAAAACCAAGTGAATTTATTTCATCCTAGTTGTCCCTTACAGGCTGCTCAGACATTACAATCTTACCTGGTTGGTGTCAAAGTTCATTCTGGGGCAGTTTACTTGTGGAGGGAGAGTTGGAGGTTGTGCTTCTTTGGGTTTTTAGCCCTCTCTCCCTGCAGCTCTGCTCCCCAGCACTGTGGTATACCACTGTATCTTTTTGGCAGGCTGTTACCTAGATCCTGGTGCCAGAGGTGAGCACAACTGCCCATGGAGCTTGCCTTCCTAAAGGCATTCCTGAAGGAGGTGGCCTGGCTGCCCTGCAAGGGGTCTGCTGCCTTCTTACCTTTGTCCTGATCTGTTGGATGGTTTCAGACCTGGCTGGCATTCTCACAACAAGCTTTATTGTCTCTCTCAAAGTGAAGTGTTTTCAGACAGATAATGGAGGGTTTTTTGTACGTGGAGCTTGGAAAACTTGCACTGAGCTCCTCATGTAACTATGGGAAAAGAGATGAGAATAAACAGATACCTGTGGTCATTTGGAGTCCTGATATGTGGCTCAGGTAGTCAGGGCTCTGCCCTCTGACTGGCTCCAGCCATGTCCCTGCTGGAGGCATGTAAGCCCTGAGCGAATACAGAGTACTGTGTTCCTTGAGCTCCAGCTCTTCCAAAGACCTTCTGTGTCACTGCCATCAGAGACAAAGACAGGTCCCACTCATGTGGTTTTACTGTTCAGTCTGAAGTCTCCTCAGGTGGAAGAGTCTCTTCATCCTCACTAAGGAGCAGCTGCAAAGGGTTATAACAGGCCAGGAGCAGAACAAAGCCAAAAGCCTGTTTGAATCTTCTATCTCCCTATGCCCTGGGGGGCTGCATTGCACCCAACACTGCTCCACAGAGACAGTTCCCAGCTGGGGGGCAGGGTAGCTGTGGGGGCTGAAGGGGGATGCTTGGTGGGGATGAAGACCTCCTTGACATGCTCCAGTTTCTCCACAAACAAATGGGGCAGTGGTACACCTCAGTGATCCCACTGATCGTCAGATATAAAACCATCACAGCCCTGTTTTGTCCTCTCTACTCCATAGAAAGCAGCTACCACGGTGGTACAGACACCTCATCATCACTGCAGGCCTGCATGGATGTATTCATTTTGTCTCTCTCCCTGTTGTCCTCCATCAGGGCACTTCCAGGTACTCAAGAGCATCAGCATCCCAGGACCACCTTGCAGTGTTCAGCCCTGCTCCTGCAGAGGCACAGTGCATTTGCAGACCTGGCTCCACACTGTGCAGCATTTATTGCTCAAGGAGCAGAGCCAAGCTGCAAAATAAATGTCTGGCTCCTTTACTGCTGGTTTCTAGCAATGAAAGAGTGTCATAAACTTTATGCAAACTCCCAGGTGATAGCTGCAGAGTGGAGGGACATATTTGCTATATTTTTAATTTCCCCTCTTTGATGTGGCATGTTGTTTCCACTTTAACTGTGGTAGAAGGGACATCTGTATGGAGGATGGCTCTTTTCTCACTTTGCTGCCCTTTAGCAGCTTCTATTGCCTTTCCCCATCTGAGCTCCCTGTGCAGAGTGATTTATCACTGGGTAGAGAGTCAGGCCAGGGACTGACAGGGAAAAGCCTGATGGAAGACCTGTGTGACTGTCATGAACTGGCATCTGAAGCCTGCCAGACACGGTGTCCAGATCTGTTCCCCTGCAGATGCAGGGGACGTTGTGTAAAACACTGGTTTTGCAGATGGCAAAAGTGTAAGTGTCACATTTGTGTTACAGGACAGAGACAAAGCCCATCTCTTGTCTCAGTAGTCACTGGAGAGGACTGGGTTCGTGGCTCTGGTTTGCAGCCTGGCAGTGCCAGCAGCCAGGAGGAGGGAACAGCGTGGTACATTCTGCAATAGGGTTATTGCTGCAGCTGCTTTTGCTCCCCAAACCTACACTTTGTGTGCATGCCCTGCAACAGGCAGCACCAACCCATGCTCCCACACACCAGAAATGGTGTTTAAAGGCTCAGTATAATTTTCACCATGACTCCTCCCCAGCTCATCCCTCCACAGAGGTGTGCCAAGCTACTCTGTCCAGCAGCACTTCTGCCTCTCTTGTGTGTTCCCAGCCACACAGGGGCTTTTTGTCTTTGCTCATTTGGTTGTTCAGCACAATGAGGCTTACAGGAACATCACAACCAACCTTCCTCAACCAGGCAATTCTCAAACACCCCCAGCTGCTGCAGGGCTGTTGATGGATGCATGCAATGCCTGGATCTGCAAGGGTCCTGCCAGCTGAAATCACTTGTATTTTAAGACACCACTCCAGTGACCCCCTGGAGCAGGAGGGCTTGAGTGCCCACAGTCCCTGGGACCCAGTAGAAGCCTCCAGCATGAAGTCTGTGTGCAGCCCAAGTGCTTTTATCTCCATTAAGAGTGACCTCCAGAGTGACAGTTCAGAGGAAGGGGCTGCTCTTCACCCTGGGAATGAAACACCAGAGGACAGCTTGCCCTCCTGCTTCCCCTGTGGGCACTGGGAGATCACTCAGCCTGAGCCAGAGCATGTGTGAAGGAAGCTCTTGTGGGGGCTTTGTGTGGTTTTTTGTGCTTCCCTCACAGTACTCTTGGATAGCTCTCACCTGCTTTTGTTCTCTAGGATCTTCATGCTTCTGTGGTCCCTTTTGTTCGCTGAGTTCTTGTTCTCCTCCTCCCACTCTGGACTTACATGCCAAATGGATTTTGATTGCCTTTAGCCAGAGACCAACCTCTGTTCTCTCTCATTAGAAGCAATATTTGTTGTACCAGGACTTGAATGACCCCAGCGCAGAGAACTACAGAACAATCCCTTTTGCTGCTATGCAGAAGACAAATATTTACTGGTACAAAACACTTTGGATGGTGTTATAGGGAAGATTTCTTCACACTTCAAGCATGCAACAAAACTGACACACCTTTCCACCTAGTCACATGTACCCTGACATCTGCTCTATCAGTAAAGTTGTAAAACAATGGTTTTATTTTACAGGGAGAAAAATTATTAAAAGTCTGCCTTTTGTTTTCTTTGCTTATTTTTTCATCTTTTTTTTTTTTTTCCTGTCTCTTGAACTGGAATGAAACCAAGTTTCTTAATTTTATTTTAAATGTATTTATAGGTTGTGGGAAAAGAAATGAAAAAAGCAGTGCTCAAAACTGGCCAACTGCCAATGACCACTTCTTGGTGCAGGAGGGATGAAATGGGTCTCAGCCAGGCTGATTCCCCCTTGCCTACCCTGAGTGCTCCGACTTCTGTGCTGTTGGCTACTTTGCATCACTGATTTTCATTAAAAGTCTAATCAAGGACCTGTTGAATTTTTCCATCAAGAATTTAATCAAAATCTATTCATTACCATTACATATTTTGTTTTAAATTTCTTTCCCTTTTTTTTCCCTGAAGTGAAGGACAATGTCATTTGCAAGTACACAGAAAATTAATGACCATTTCAAGTTGAGAAACTGAAGTGGAAGAGGTATTTTAAGTGTGTTTTCCCTTCTGAATCTTCATAGGAAACAGCAAGTGGTGAAATCAAGTTAAAATATTTTTCCAACTGCAGAGAGCACACTGGACTCTTAACTTGGAGTGAAGGATCAAGGTCCTTTCCTAAAGTGTCACATCCTGCAAACCAGCACTTCTGTATGTCGCCATATAGAAAAGGGAGAACCTGAGTGTGAATACTTTTATAGGCTCTAGTTAGCAACCTAACAGGAAAACAGATATTTCAAAGGGAGGGCAGCAAGTTTTGTGTCTGTCCAGAACTGAACCATTTCTTTTGCTCCAGGAAACCTTCCCCTCTCTGTGGATGTTGAAGCAGGAGAGGCGAAACTGGGAGAAAGTAGGGTGGGGAAGTCCTTGCTTGTAGTTGGCTTCTTCCAGGAGTGGTTACCTTTCTGTGTTGCTCAGTTATATAGTCTAATGAGATGTGCTGATTCCACAGCTGGGAATTTCTTCTGCAATAATAATTATCATCCTTTGCCCTTCCCTAGCTGCTTCTACTCCAGGGCCCCTACACCTCCACCCAGTAACAGATCTTGTCTTGCCAACCCTTCTGGGTTGATGATCTCCATTTGACAGGCAGAGGGAAACAAAACAAACCTTTGTGAAGACAATGGGTGTTTCTTCCCTTCCCACACAGGTTGGGGTCCCTCAGGGATAGATGCTGTTCCCTCCCTCTGACTCACGGTGAGGTGAGAGTTAGGTGACACATGCAGGCTGATTTCCCCCTGCAAGGCTGCTTTCAGGGTTCAATAGCACAATTCCAACCATCAGGCTGAGCCTTTCTACAGGGAAATAGACCTCTTCCCCTCGGAACTGGCTATGCTCCATGCAATGACCAGGGGTGCCCTTGCTGCTGCTTGTCAGGGCAGCAAAATGATGCTCTAGCACACAGACCCATTTGCATCCAGTGTTCATGCCAGGCGGGGAGATAAAAGCAAGCACAGTCTGGCACAAGAAAGGGCAGAAATGCCCCACTCCAGACCTAGGAAAAAACACAGAAACTAATAAACAGTCGAAACGTGGTGTCTGAGTGCACTGGGCACCAGAAGAGGTTTAGTGCAGCATGTTGGGGCAAATCACAGGCACAGCGAGCTGGAAACAGCTTGGAATGCATCAGACCTGTGTTTGCAAGTGAGCTGTGCCAGGAGAATGACAGAGAGCCAAGACCTCCTTGTCCAGGACAGGGCAGAACAGCTGCCCCTTGGGGCTCCCTCCTCTCCCTCCAGTCAGGCAGGCAGGGAGGGTTTTGCCACGTTCTTTCCCAGCACAGTCTCTCTCTTCCCATGTCTCATGTAGACATGCAGGTGTGGACATCATTCCGAGGCTCACAGGGAACCAGGCTGTGACACATGGTCACCCATGCACTCTCTTTGCAGCACCAAGGATGTGGGGACCACAATAGTGGACAGGTGCTTGCCCTCCCAGCCTACAAACCACCTCCCAAAAACAGTATTTGTGGTCTCATTCCTGGCAACTTCCCATTCCCGGTGCTTGCTGGGAAAAGTGTTTAAACAGGGTTCAAGACTTTCTGGTTGGCATTCCTGGGTTGCTGGGTTTGCTCTAGTAATGCACTTTAGACAAAAAAAGAATTCTGTAATATGGTAAAGCTCTAAATAAAAAATAAGATGACCCTCAAATGCACACAGATACTTCAGTTTCCATCTTCAACTCAACTGTGCTTAAACTGCTGAGTAGAAAGAGGGTTTGGAAGGTCTTTGAAGGACCCTGCAGTTACCAGCATTACCAGATTAGGTCTCCCAGGGCTCCAAACATTGCTTCATACATCACATGGTGCCTAACCCAAGAACACTGAGAGCCAGGGAGAAGGAAATTCGGCTTGGTTTCTCATATATCAACTCTCTGACGCTTCTCTTAAAGCTACAATCTGCCCTTTCCCACTAAACAGACAAAACTGTGGCCGTAATGGGTAATTCCTTTCCCCATCCAGCTGCTTGTGAGCTCATAATGACACTGCAGAGCATCTCTCATTCTGCAAATTCTCCTTTTAAGACACTTTAGGGTCATTCTTTTTTATGGCAAGAAAGAGAGAGGGGAGGAAGGAATGATCCTGAGGGAAAGAGATAAATAATCTTCAAAGAGAACAACTAGCAATCAATTGCAGGACTGCTGTAGAGCAGAGATAGACAGCATATTTCTGGCTTTTAATTCTGATTAATGAGAGAAGGGCCTGGCATCCCCTTTTTCCATCCTTGAGAAACTGGTCTCCTGATTATGTCACAATTGATCTGCAATTATTCTCTCTGAAGATTGTTTATCTCTTTTCTTCATGGTTGCTTTCTCTGGGACCTTAGTAAATTGGATACAGCCAGTAGCAGTGCTTGCTAATTTCCTCCTGAAGAGGATTTGAGTTTTTGTCAAGCTCATAGGGCACCTGTTTGCTTGGTCTCTGTTGCTTCTTAAAAGATTGTGTTTGAAACATTGCTTTCCAGCACTGCAGCATCAAGATTGCTGGTAGTTATGTGTTTGCACTGGATGAAATCAGCAGCAGGACTCAGCATTGATCTCTAAATGCTCCACAGAGATGACCTTGGCCAACAGGATTTTTTTAGTTTTGTAAGCTATGGGGAACACCTTGTTCTTCTCCCTGCTTTTCAGAAAGGAGTGAGATGCAACAGGATTGCCAGAATCTTGGAAAAGCCTCAGGCTGAGCCAGCAGGAGGCTGGACAAAGCTCACAGGATTAGTGTAAATCAGTGGGTATCTAGGTGGTAAAGAAGGGAAAACCTCAATGGATGCAGAAAAGGTGCTCAGAGCCAAGCCCATGGCACAGATGAACGCTCCTCTGCAGGAGGCTGCAGGTCCTGCTTCAGGGCTGGCTGTGCAGGGCAGAGTGGCTCTGGTGTCCTGGGGCTTGTGGTGCCTCTGGCATGTTTGTGGGCTCTGCCAGGCCCACATCAGGCAAACTGAGGATCAGCTTTGCACTAGATTTCTCTTGCTGCTCCTGAGCATGGTACTTTTCCTGCTTTCAAGCTGTTGTATGGAAATGCAGTGAGGCAGCCCCACCCTGCCAGAGCCATCCTCTTACAGGTAGAGCAGTGGGAAAATGGATGGTGTCTGCTTTTGTGGGCAGCACAGAGGTGATGATGCACTTGCTTATTTCTCTGAAAGTGAAGATTAAAGATTTCTTTCCTTCCTTCCCATTCTCAAACCAATCCTCTGTGTGTGTATATGTGTCTGCAAGAGTGTCTGTGTTACTGCCTGCATGAACACAAGGGTCTATCTTGCATTAATGCAGTCAGATAAGGAGGTCTCCTTGGAGAATCATTCCCCCCTGTTTTTATTTCTATATGACAAACATTGCGTGCTTGACTGGTAAATGAGATGGTGTTATTTCTCTGACTTCCTTTGTGTTCTTGTCCTAATATCGCCCCCTATTTCAAGCTGTTGCTACAAACCCTCTCCCTCTGCTCCCTCTTCTCTGTGACTCTCATCCCTCAGATGTTTAGGCTAAATCTCTCCGTGGGGTCTGATGGGATCAGCTTCATAAACCTTCCTGCTCTTAGGTTACCTAGGAGAAAGGCCATGGGAAGAAGTGTTACCAAAGGCCTTGCTATCCCCAGGGCCGTATACTGTAACCTGCTTTGTGATATGACCATTTCCTCCTGGTTGGAGTGATGAAAGCTACACCCCTAAAAACCTGCATAAATGTTTCAGCTGAAAAAGAAAAAAAAAAAACATAATTTAAAAAAAACCAGAAGGTCATGATGAGAATGGAGAACCAGCTGCATTGCCAGCTCTGCTGGAAAGTGTGAACTGGGATGTGGCTTCTCTAAAGGTCACCCTGAGCCAGAGAAAGCCTCAACTGAATTCAAAATACTTCCCCTCCTTACTGGCGGCAGTATATATGTTTTCAGAGTCTTTAGGTTTCACTCTTATTAATGTTGCTTCCCCTTTGCATGCTCCAAGGTTAGTCCCCAGCCTGCACGGGAATGGGAGCTCTCCCTGGTTTTGGGTTGCCTGAGCTTGGCGTGGCTGGATGGAAATGAAATTGTGCTTTCTCAGGATCCCAGCTGGCCTCACCTTCTGCAGCACTGACCGTGCCATCAGCCAGGTTGAAAGCTCTTGTGGATGTCTCTTGCTGGGAATTCAGCACTCAGGACATGTCTGCCATTGCCCTGCTTAGGTGAGGAGGAATCCTCCCATCATCTCATGGAAAAATCCTGTATGGGTGGCAAAGCCACACAGCCCTCTTGACACTCATGTGTTCCCAGGTCTGTGAGGAATAGTGGCTGCTTCCCACTTGCCAGCATCAGAAGGATACGCTTGGGCACAGAGTATCCCAGGGAAAAGCCACCAGCTCTGCCTTGAAATGTGTCAGGGTTATTAGCAAGCAGCAGCCTGTAAATTACAAACCCCTTGATTTAGAATTAAGCTGACATTTTATTTCAATCTATATCATGTTGTTTTTGAGAAAAAGAGTTGCTCATGCAGCTCTGACCAGTGCCTGGAAAACTTGGAATGGCAGAAGGCAGTTCTCACTGGTCCCGAGCTGTGAGGTGAGTGTGAGAAGCCAGACTGTTACCTGCAAGAGCCGGCTGAGCTCCTGAATGCACAGACACAACTGCATCCTGCCTCGAAACACATGAGAAGCCAGGCAGTGGTGTTACCATTGATAACCATGGCCTGAAATCACAGGTCAGGTTTGGACATTCTCATCCCTTTTTCCCAATGCATCGTTGGCTCTTGCCTAATTTTGTCCTGCTCCAGCACCTCCCTGACAAACCCAGCTGGCTGATGACCACTTCAGGGTGGGAAGCTTCCCCAGGGACCCATGTCAGTCTAGGTGGTGCAGAGAAGAAGTCATTGTATTTGGGGTTGAGACTAAAAAATTGAATCCCAGGGTACGGTGCCAGACCTGCCATTTGCAGCTTTCTCCTCCTGGCTGTAAAAGATCTCATGACAACCTGTCCCAGACATGGGCCCACCAGGTTGGAGACACATCCTGGTTTTGGCAATGATGCCCCCTGCTCTAGCCACCAATGCTGCAATTCCACCATGTAAGTGTTGAAACTTGATCTGCCATCAGTAAGTTCACCTCTTCATCTGTGGAGAGAAATAAAGTTCTTGTGTGCTGTGATCAACCTCACCCTACAGCGGAGAACTCAAGGAAGGCTTCCATGCCTAGGAAAGGGAGGTGGAGGTGATTGGCTCTGGCTGAAGTGCCCCAGATTTTGTGTCCAGCTCTGGGGAGGTGGGACCTTCCCCCAGCATTGTTGACCCTTGGCACCTCCGGGCTGCTCAGCCAGGATGTGAGTGTGCTCTTGTAATGATGCACTGAGACCTCTCATTACCTTCCCACCAAATGACAGTGGAAAGCAAGGGAGCATCAGACCCCTGGGAAGAAGAGTTCTGCCAAATCTGCCCCACAATTTCCATGAACTGCTGGTCTAGCCCAATGTGCTTGCCTGGGGCAGGAGCTCTGAGGACAAGCCTTGCTTAGGGGATAGATGGTGTCTTGCACTGACTTCCTCCTGCTGCACGTCCCAGTTGGACAGGCTGATCTCACCATGGAAAACAGAGGGATGGAGAACACTTCACTCCTCTGTGGGTGCCACTCATTACACAGAGCAAGTGCCTAAAAGCAGCAGGGCTGTGCAGCCTTTCTCACTAATGGGGAGGTCTAGCCTGAAGACAGCAAAAAGTGTTATTTTTGCAACTTCCATCCCTGCAACTACATGGAGTGTAACAGGGAAGATTATCTTGACAGCTCTCTCACCTTACTCTCTCATTACAGCTCATCCAGCAAGGATGGGGGGTGGGGAGGAAGTAGTGAAGCAATGTTAGGAGGCTGTGCATTTTTTATGGTTATGTCTTATGATGTGTTAATTTGCCAAATCAAATATATGTCTCAGCACTTCCACCTTTACCTCCTGCATGCCTGCAAAATAAATAGTCATATTAATCACACTTTGCCATTCTCCCTGGGGATTGGAAAGCAGTTTGCAAAGATGGGTTGGGCCAGCCTTGCTGCCTTGTGGGGAGGGTACTCTGAGGAAAGCTGAGGTACCAGGAAAGTGGAGCAGCTTGCTGGGTGGCAGGTGAGGAGTGGATGGGTTAGTTCAATTCCCACAGCTCCCTGTCCCCGACTGGGAAGTAAACTGGCCAAAGGCAGAGTGGAGAGGGCCCACCAAGGTTTCAGAACTGGGTCTTGTGAGCTCTCATTGACTGGCAAAGCCCAGCATTGGGTGGTGAAGGGTCGGCAGATAAGAGGTACCAGAGACGTGAAAAGGAGCAATGAGAGAAAACCACCCCCCCAGTACATCCAAATGGGAGCAAAACATGATGTAATTGTTCAGCTGTGAGCTGCTGAAGCTGAAGTCAAGCTGCAGCTGGGTATTGAGGGAAGAGGCTCCAATACTTCAGCATGGAGTTTGTTCTCCTTCCCTCTTCCCTCCCCTCCCACCTGCCTATTATTTAAAAAAAAAAATCCTTCTCTTGCAGTCTGCTTTTCCTCTTTCTTAATCTTGGATGACTTCATTTACACTGGTTTTCTGTCTGTTGACACCTGCCATCAGCTCTGAGCCTCTCTCTGCTGGAGGAGTCTGTGACCCATAGGCTCCAGCATGGTAGAATAAGTTATTAATCAAAATAATGTCATCCAGCAGCATTGCAAGCCAGGAAAAAAAATGCTGTAGAAGAGATCTTCCTGGGGATCTGCAATGAGAAGTATCACTATGTCCGTGATGATATGTGTTCCTGGCCAGACACTTTCCAGGAAGATACCAGTTTGGTACATTAAAGCTCACATTTTTGGGAGCCTGTGGGCTGTGGGACTCACTGAGATGTGTGCACCGAAACACTGAAGGCAATCTCCAGGTGTTTAAAACTCAGAAAACATGAGATGGAATAAGGAGCTCTCTGAGTGGTCTGCTTCACCACTAGGATATTGCATATGCAAGATGAAGCTCAGAAAACCTGAATGTACAAAAAATCCCTATGGTCCTGAAAGTAAGGAGGTGTTCTACATGCTACAGGGCGGATCAGAGAAGTTCAGGTTATGTCATGCGCCTTCATCACCTCTCCTGTGAAGGGCTACATCCATTCATGATCTTGAGCTCTCTGCAAACATCACAATGCACCCGTCCCTGAAGGCATCTCACTGGATGCCTGGTGAAGGAAAGACTGTGCCAGGGTGCAGCTGGGAGAGCTGACTGTAAATCAGAAATCAGTCCTCTTGGTAGCTTGAAGTGAAGTGACAAAGCTGTGCAACCAGGGAGAGGACTCAGGAGATATTTGTCTGAGCAAGAGGTTATGAAGAAAAGAGAAAGGCCTTGTGCTCTGCATGGGAGAGCTAACTCCTTTGGCTTGAGGTAAGAGATACAAACAATGCCAAGCATGGCCCTGCGCCCCCCGGTTACAGCCAAAACCACACTGACTTCTCATTCAGGCATCTGAGGTACTCTCCAGACTTCCATCTCTGGCCACTCCATGGCACCATTGCAGCCTTTGGTGCTGGCAGATTTAGGCTGGGGAATGTTGACCTGCTGCTCCCCTGAGATGGAGCTCCAGGTTTCCATAACAGAGACAGGGTGAAGGAGCCCCACCAGCAAAATTTTCCAACCCCCTTGCCCCATTTCATACTGCAGGGGAGACGTATGATGTTTCCCCTGGATGTTGATGACTGAGCCAGGGACTCAGCCACACATCATGGTGCAGTTTTCAGTCACGTGGGACACAATCCCTCCCAAGGATGTCAGCTCCAGGGGAGATGGGTCACATTTTTCCTGGGCTTCCCATCGTGTCCTCCATAGTGAATGACTCCTCCTCTTGCCCTCTGGACAGAGCATTGGCTGGGAACCCTATTCCCAGCACCTCTCTGGTGTCCCTCCTATGCACATGCTGGCAGCCCTCTCTCAGTATCCTGAGGCTGTTCCCTGTGTAAAGGACTAGATAGAACTGCAGTAACCTGACAAGTCACTTATCCTTATGGCATGGCTCAGTTCACAGCTTCTTTCCTATTACATCCTTAGTCTCAAACATTTTGCAGTAAGGTCATGGGATGAGACTGGATAAGCATGGGAGGCTCTCACATCATCCAGAGGTTTGGGGAAAAAAGGGTCACAAAGGCAGGCAAGGACTCTGTTGGGTGCTTCACACTCAGGGAAGGGGTAGAACCAGCCTTCTGCACCAAGAGGGGTAGGAAATGTTGGAGATAACTGCTTCCCTGCCTGTGCTTGAAACTGCAATCATCTGCCAGCCCTGTCATGCAGCAGTTTTAGGAGGGAGAGTGGCACCCTGCAGCGCTCTGTCCCCTGGCTGCCCAGGGAGGAAAAGCAGGTTCTGCGCAAATGTGCTCCCGTGGAGGCTGCTATGGGCTGAGACCAGCTAAATGCTGATGTGCTCATGCAGAGACTGTCATCCAGATGACTTGTTGGGAGCAGCGTCGCTGAGGATGGAAGGTGCCACAGGAATTAAAATGACTGTCTCCAGATTATTTGTGAGCCCGGGATGGAGGCATTCATCAGCAAGTCTCTCTGTAGAGTACAGCTCCCCAACTGCTCTGCAATTTCTGTTGTTATGTGTGTACATGTCTTATTGCAGCGGAAGGCACAGCCTTTGGTGCCCTGGGAGACACCTCAAAGGATCCGAAACATCTGCACAGGGCTGGTGGATACAATGGAGGGCAGGCTCTTACACCCTTGAAAGGCCAGGTGGGATCTCCTGGATGTCTCCTCAGGGGCTGGAAACCTCCACCAGACACATGAACTGCTCCCTCAAGGTCACCGAGTAGAAAAGCAGCTGGAGTTGGTTCATATTTTCTTTTTTTAAACAAAATGAGCCTTTTCTTAGATACTGTTTTCAGGAATTTCACCAGGAAGGAAAAGATGTCTTTTATTTCAGGAACATTTTCTCAATGCTCCAAACTGACAGGCACACTGACAGCAAAAACATCCTGAACCCCCCTAGACTTTTATTTTTTGCACACAAGAAAATTTGCATATGTTAGCATATATATTTGATATATAATGTGTATATCCTCTGAAAAGTAATTAGTATTTTTGCAACCAGCTGCAATGATCACATGTTCCTAGGCTCCGTGCTGGCATAATTGGATGAAACTCTGTTGTACGTGTTATACTGCAGGTTTGAAGAATACATCCAAAAGTTCCCATCTGGCCCCAGGATTTCTGAATTTCTGTCAGTGTTTTAGAGGATCTCTACCATGGCCAAAAGGTCAGTACAACATGAGATGCTGTGGAGGCTGAGCCTGGGTGTTAAAGGTCATGTCCAAGAAACCCATCAGAATTTGTGCAGACTCCTGAAATCAGGAGCCTGGGAGACAAAGTAGTTCAGAAAGCCCCAGTCCCTGACAGCACACTTGAAGAGTGGGGACTATGGCTTCAATAATCTCGTTTCTGCTTGTTTTCAGTTATCACATCATGCAGCTAAACCTGGAAAGCCACTCCTGACAGTGATGTGTCATGGAAGAAATGGTTTTTTCTGAGGATATTGTGAAGGTTTTCTGAGGATAAAGAATAAAACTTGTGCAACTTGTTAAAAGAGCTGCAATATAGCAGGAAAACTGTTGAAAGGAGAACTCTGTGTATCACTGAGGATATGAACTACCTGCCTAAAATGGATTGTCAACATGCTCATGCTGTGGTCAGGTGAAAATGCTCCTGATCCTTCACTCTGGCCGGATTTTGTCATGGGGAATGTAGGCAAGAGGCAAAATGCTAGGGTGACTTACGTGTTTTCTGAAGCAGCAGCAGATGGAATATTTTCTGTCAGCAGATTTAAAGGACTTTAAGTCTTGTGAAGAATTCAGGTGAAGAAGAGTTTAAGAAGTAAGAAAGGGTAAGGCTTGCTTTCAAGTCTCCTCCACCAGGACTTTTGTTGCTGCCTGTGAGCAAAGCAGTTTTGGGTTTGAGGGGGGCTGAATTCCCCATCGTTAAAAGGAGCTCAGCTGCACTTGTCCACCTTTCAAGGGCATTGTGGGCATAAATACTGCCAAATGCTGAGATGCTACAGCAATCACACATACACTTGAATAAGAAGGTTTCCGTGTTGCCCAGAGGCAGCCATTTGCCAGCTGGAAACTCACTGCATTGAGAGGTTTTTATTTCAAAGGAAGCTCAGCCACAACAGCAAATGACATCCTGGTGTGTCTGGTGCTGAAGGATGATGTGGTCTGAGGAGCTCTCTAACAGCATGCTCTGAAGCAATTTTGAAGGAGCAAGTCTTGATAGCTTTGCCTGAGGATGGAGAGCACCATGGAAGGCCATGGTGAGGTTGTTGTTTGCTGCTTGTGATGTGCAGGCTGGAAATCAGGCTCCAGGCTTGGGACAGCTCAGGCACCTCAGATCTTCAGCCTAGATAGCAGCAGGGAATCAGTTTGCTGGTTCCTCTCAGCACATGCTTGAGCTAAGTGCAACATGTGAAGGATGATGAGTGGCAGCAGAAAGCATACTTGACCCAGGGCTCAGGAAAAGGCAGTGCATGCTCACAAGAGCATGGACACTCACAAGCAAATGCTGTTTTTCTTCCAGTCAGGTGTCACTAACAAAGTGCAGTTACTGTTACCGGTGTTGCAGAACCCAAAATGTGAAAGAGTGAAAAACTTCATTGAGGAAAGCTGAGTGGGGGAAAGAAATTCAGGACTATTTTATTTTATTGGCCCTCTTTGTGGACAAAATACCAGCACAGCCCTGGATTTCATGCTGTTGCAAGCTTTGAAGCTATTGCTCTGTGCCTTTCAGTCAGAGGAGCTTGGGCTTCGTGGGCATTCCCTGGTTAACACAGGAACAATTCCCCTTAGCAGAAGGGTCGCCAGTTTGCTGACAGGGCAGATGGCCCCCTGGCATGGGGACAGAATACACAGCAGCACTGTCATGCAAAATGTCAGTCCAAGAATGCCAGCACTCGGACCTTGCTAGGAACCACCAAGGCCAGGAGGGGCACCATGGCCAGGAGACAACACCATGCACACCATTTAGAGCCGCCCAATGATAAATCCTCCAGGTTCTCTGATTATGTTCTCACTCTGCAACCTTCTTCCTCACCAGCCAAAAGACTCCTCTTTCAGGCTCTGAGCGTTACCATGGTGTTCAGGCCACCAGGGTCAGCTCACCAGCTCTATCAAAACCCCTTGAACAATAAACTGCTGAAAACACTAGATATCTCTGTGAATCCAGGAAAAGGAGTGTTACAGTTCTCCTTTGTCCCCAGAGCAAATGCTCTGAGATGTCTAAGGGTTTCATGAGTCCAGGCTCAGACCGCTTTCCCCATGACCTATGTGTGCAAGCTAAGGCAGAACTGTGCTCACCCTGATACCTCTTGTTGAACTCTCATGCCTGTGGTGACACGAGAGACCCAGCACCCATGTTCTTCTCACACTTGCTTGCCTCACAACCTTACAAGGGATACAGAATGGCAGGAATATTTTTTACAACTGCATTTTTTTACACCTCCAGATGTTTCACTTCCTCTTTTCTCTCCCACCCCCACTGACACAATGATGAGAGACTCATTCCTGGAACTGGGTTAAGATCTTTGCCTACCAGTTTGGGAATTACATTTTTGGGGATTGCTTTTACCTTGTCTTTCGTCAGCTCTAGCAGCTGCTAGTTACTTCCTTTTGCCTGATGCCATGTCAGTAGGCTTGTTCTCCCCTTAAAGGACTGCTAAACTCCAGCCCACCCCTGCAGAGCCCTTGTGAAGCACAGACAGGCTTCCATGACTGTCCAGTTTTGCATTTATCTCACAATCCTCCAGCTTATTCATCTCCCAGTTTGATGAAATCTTTCTAGGGCTTCTTATAACGCCTCATAGTTCTGTCCTTTCATCAATTTCTTTCCTTCTTCTATTAACAAAAAAAAAACCCTACACAGTATGGTGCCACCTGGATAGATCTCACCTCTTGCTCTGTCCTCTTGCTTCTCCAAACCATTAATAAATATTTTCAGTGATGCCCCTCCCAAAACGAGTCCCTTGAGGCTTTCCCATTTAACCTCCCTCTGCTCCAAGGATCATTTATTCACTCCTACCCTTTGTATCCCATTGCTTGAGCAGTTTTTGACCCACAACAGGATGCTGCCCCTTACCCTACAGATATTTATTTTCCTTAAGAGTCTCCTGTGAGGAATTCAACCAAAAAGCCTTTAGAAAAATCCAAGTAAATTACGTCCAGAAGTGCCCTTTATCCTATTTGCTGTATTAACTCTTTCTCGGGTTTTGGCATGCTCAGAAGTCATAGATTTCTGTGTCTGCTGCATTCATGCTCATCCCCACATGCTGTCTGACCAGATTTTTGTAGGGCTGGGATCCCCTGACTTACTCACCCCGTATTGGATTTCTCAGGATTCTACCAAACCAAAGATCCACAGGACTCCAGAGTATGCTGCCATCTTAAAACAGAGAGGGATTTTAAAATAAGGCCAAGACTGTGGAGCCCAGACGAATATTCCCTCTTTAATTAGCCCAATCATCCCCCTGGAAAATGTACTGGGGAGAAAAAAAATACTTCTTTTTATATTTTCAGATTTAGATTAGATTTCTGTATCTTTCATTCATTGGTTTTGTTTACTTTTAAAGTTTCTGGGTTTTTTAAAAACATGTTAGTTAATGCTCATTCTTTCATGGGATCTTTTAGGCAATCATAAGCCTTTTTCAGATAGAAAAATACCCCCTATGTTTTCTCAAATGGAAAAAAAACCCTTCTTTTAACATAAGTTCCTAGTTTTATTCCCTGGCATCTTCACAAGAGTGCTGCTCTTTACCCCTGAGTGCTGTGAACCCTTCAGAAGGACCTCAACAGGCTGGAAGGAAGGGTAGAGAAGAACTGCTTGAACATCAGCAAAGTTGAATTGTCTGAAGTTCAGTGCAGGTCCTGCACGTGGGGAGCAATGAGCAAATTCACAGTCTGGGGGATGCCCTGCTGAGAAACAGAGCTGAGGAGAAGGAGCTGGGGGTCCTGGTGAACAAGAACCCTCCCCTGAGCCAGCAGTGTTCCCTGCTGGAAGGCCAATGGTTCTTTGGGGTGCCTTACTTAGGAAGAGCATTGCCAGCAGCTCAGGGAGGTGATCCTGATCTGCTGCTGAGCCCCCTGCCATGTGGAGCACTGTGTCCAGCTCTTGGCTCCTCAGGACAGGGGAGAGGTGGAACTCCTGGAGCAGGTCCAGAATTTCTTGGTATATAAGGCAGGGACAAGATCTTTGTTTGAGCTTTATCTGTAAGTTTGGTGTTCAGCTTTTGGAAAGATGCTGAAAACGGAATGATTGAAAAAAGGAGCTGCAAAAGTAATGGGAGGCCTAGGAAAAAAAGAAAACTTGGAAATGAATGTGAAGATATTTATCCTATTTAGTCTACCAGAGAGAAGGGTAAGAAGTAATTTGACCTATAGGTATCTATACAGGAAGATGGTATTTCATATTACAGTCCTCTTTAATTGAGCAGACAAAGCAAAATGAGATCCAATGTCTGGAAGCTGCAGATGGAAAAATTAAAGGTGGATATAAGGTGCAGCTTTTTTTTTTTTTTTTTTTTTTAATAGGCTGAGCAATTAACCACTGGAGCAATTTCCAAGAATGGAAAAATTATCCATCACTTGAGGTTCTGAAGTCAAGACTGAATGGTTTTCTGAAATGCACATCCCATGTCAGTGCCCAGTCATGAGTGCCACGCGGGACTCCTGTAATTCCATGGATCAGGTCCTTCAGGAGGTCAAAACCAATTATCATAATTGCACTGTCTGCTTTAAATTCCCTGAATATCCACGGCCCTTTCTCCACCACATTTTCTAAGCCATCACTACTTAAGAGCAGCACATCCGAAACCTCTGTTTAGGTTGAAAATATATCTAAAGGAAAAATTGCCATGATGTCTTTTCCTTTCCCCTTTCTAGATGGCCTTTGGGAACACAGAGGCAACACTGAACACCTTTCCTCACTACTTTTGTCTTGAAGGTGTACCTATGGAAAGGCTGCCTGATGCTGGTCCCTCCCTGCCAATCCCAGAGCTGGGCAGTGTATTCTCACCTGCCAATGCCTCTCAATCCTGGCATTCCCCAACCAAGCTATTCCCAAATTAGCCACTTTGTGTGTTTCCCCACTAGGGCTCGTGTTTGTGAATTCCCATTCACCACGTTTATTTTGCTGTGATGTTTGCCCCAGCAGTGGCTAACCACATGTGGCTGTTCCTAAACCACTGCCTAAAACTGGTCTCATTGTTTTTGTGCATTTACCCTGAATTTCCACTGCTTCCTGTTGTTTCCCACCTTGCATTAGGAAAGTGAAGTTATCATGTGAACCCAAAACTAGGCAGCCTGAAGGTTCTCTCACTCTTGCTGCCCATTTCTGGCAGTACGAAGAGCTGATACAGAGTGACAACAGGAACCATGCATGCTTTTGTTCTCCTGCTTCCAGGAAATTCTCCTTGTTGTGTGTTTATAGAGCACCTCGCAGAGCTGGCCAGTAGTGCAAGTTCCCCAAGGGCATGCAAAGAGGAACTGTTACTATCAATTACTGCAATTATTCCAATTATAATAATTATTATTCTGTCACTTAAATTTCAGCAATTAATTTTTCCAGAGTCTAGTTCAAGCCATTTTCTCTCTGCCAGATGCTGATCACAGCAAGAGCGAGGTGCAGCATCTGCTGCTGATCAGAATCGGGTTTAACTCGTGAAATACTGCAGAGGCAGGTGCCTGGTAAAGTGCAGGCCTGGGTGTCTTTGATGGGCTCAGGGAGAGCCCGTCAAAGCAACTGGGTGTGCAGTGTGATCTTAATGCTGCAGTCCCGGCATGATGTTAGTCTGTGTATTGCAGGCTGGAATAGGACTCTGCTAAACTGGGCAACAAGGGTTCAGAGCCAGGATGTTGTCAAACTAAGGTGAAGGGTGGGGGGTGGATTATTCAAATTTAGGCAGCTAAAGGTTGTGTCTATGAGCTGAGGCAGCTGTCTAGCAACCCAGCAAGAGAGCCTGGACATGCCAGGGAGCAGCTCATCCCATTCTTGTAGGAGCACCTCCTAGCAATGCATTACCTCACTCTCTGGAAACACCTTGTTTTCCCCACTGGTTTTAGTGAAGCTGAAAGTGTCTGTTTAGACCAGACACCTGCCTAAAGTGGGAGGAAAATCATACCCTTCACATTCTTAATTGTAGGTTTGATAAGAAACCTTGACACGTGAGAGGAATCCATCAATCGAGAGGGTTGGGAACCACCAATTCCAAATAAATGCAGGAAGGACAAAGCAAGTGGCAGTCTCCTCTCATCAACCAGCATCGAGTGACACTAATAACACACTGTTTTGGCAAAAACCAATACACAATATACAGGCCACCTTTCTGAGTGACAGATCTGAGACCTAAAATTGGCATCAGTTGGACAAGTCCATTGAGAAGTATTTACCCTTTTTTTTTTTGTATCAGCTCAGAGCTGGCTTACACCATATTCAGGATGTAATATTAACTTCAGACAAGGTGCTCCTTTCTTGGGCGTCACTGCTGCTCCTTGTAATAAGCATTCTTCTACCACAAACCCTGAGAAATTCTACACCCAGGTCAGCAAATTTGAAATGAATGCAGGGAGCTGTACCTCAGGAGGCAGTCATTCTAGAAATTCTCCTAATAGATATTCAGTTCACTGCTGTAAGAAAGGGATTGAATGATATCTTTGAATCTTTCAGTAGCAAGACAGTAGGCAGGAACTAGGAGATTGCTGCTGTATTCTTATTGATATTGCATCCAACTCTGTGTTTCCACCTTCCAAAAAGACCTTTAGTTAATTAGAAGAGGGTAAGAAAACTGCTGCCACGATGACTTGATCTTGGGGAAGGTTGTCTTCTAGTGAGGAATTCACTCACATTATTTATCCAAGGGAAAATTAAGAGGCAATTGGATAATGGCCTATGGGTCTGGGCATTGAAAAACAGTCCAGGGAGATAAACAGGACTTTGATTTGCTGAGAAAAGACAGCTGAAAACCCAGGGGTAGGCAGAGGAAATGCAGTCACACTGGTTAAAAAGTGCAAAAAGTGAGTGGATAACAAGGCTTGGCAGGGTGTCCCTTAGTCATCTTAAAGTCAAGGTTGGGGATGTGCCATGGTGCTCACAAGTATTATATGAACACTGCAGAAATTGGTGGGGTGGAACTTTGCTCTCCTCACTGCTGTTTGTTGTTTTGGATTCTCTGATTCCCAGGGCTACAAACAGCTGTATTTTCTCACTGATAACAGATAAAAAGTCTTTCTCACACGCACAGCAGTATGAGTTAGGAGTGTAGCAAATAGTCTGCCATTTTAGGCATCAGGGACAATGTCTGTTCTTTAAAAGACACTATTTAACTTCACTTGTGTGGTTGCTTGAATGTTTCTTGGTGATCCATGAGAAGATATCCAGAGAAAAAACAAAATAAATGGACCAGAAACCAGACATGAAACACCTTGCTTTCAAATTGTCTTCTTCAAATTAAGAAAATTATAAAATAAAAGGTCACGTTTAATTCTGTGTAAAGTAGGCAAAGGTTTCTACTATTTCAGTAGTCTTTTCAGTGAACTCTGCTTTAGTGGTAGGTGTTTACTGGTTCTCTAGCTTAAAAAAAAAAATTAAAAGTAAGGATGATTTTTCCTTTTTTGATGGCAGAGCTGCAGAAGTCTGCAGGCTGAAAACCCAGGGCTGTGAGTGGGATTCCTGGGGTAGGTCCAAGACAAAGCTGGATTCTGACTCTGCTTCCACATTTTTGAAAGGCTTTGGGACTGCGAGACTGGAGGTTTGTTACATGAAGGCAATTTGCCCAAGGTAACTGATCAAAAAAGAGATAGAGAGGTGAGAGAAATAAACTGTGTAAACAACTTAATGAGTGCGCTGTGTTTGACAGGGATAGAATTAATATTTTCCACAGCAGCTACTATGGGGCTGTGGTCTGGATTTGTGCTGAAAACAGAGTTGATAACACAGGAATGTTTTATTTCTTGCTGAGCAGATCTTGCACAGAGTCAAGGCCTTTTCTGCTTCTCACGCCACCCCACCAGTGAAGGGGCTGGAGGCTGGGAGGGGACACACACGGGACAGCTGGCCTCAACTAACCATGAGGACATTCCGTACCATATGGCAACGTGCTCAGTATAGAAATCTGGGGGAAGAATCTAGAGGAAGGGGGACCATTTGAAATGATGCAAGTCATCTTCCCAAGTAACCATGAGGTGTGATGGATCCCTGCTTTCCTGGGGAAGGCTGACCATCTGCCTGCCCATGGAAATGGTGCTTGAATTCCTTGTTTGGTTTACCTATGAAGCTGTTTTCATCTCAGTCTGTGAGTTTTCTCACTTTAACTCACCCCATCCCTATACAGTGGGAGTGAGCGAATGGCTGTGTGGGGTCCAGCTGCTGTCTGGGGTTAAACCATGACAGTGAGGAATAAGTACCATTTCTTTAATCCAGTAAAGGGTTGCACCAGTCAGAACCAACAGCTAGAATTCAATTGAGACAGACAAAATTCAATTCAGAGGGAAAGCACTGGTTTTTCACTGTGAGACCAATTAACCACTGAAACAAACAATGAAGGAAGCAGTGGTTTCCAGTCCTGCTCACATATTGGGCTGACATGACATATGGAGCCATAGGTGGATCAAAAACGGGGTAAAATTGGGCTGCATGAGGTGAGAGAACATCTCCTGATGGTGGTAGTCAGGTGAAGCTCTGCCTTTCAAGTTACCACTGGCCAGAGGGGATTACCGTGTGGCCCATTTGCAGCTTAAGACAGAGTGGACTTAACCAGGAACATGCAGAGACATTTCAGCAGGCTCTGCTCAGCTACAATTGCATAATGAAGTCCTTTAAGGAGGAAATGTTTATGTTTAGTTCACTAATAGGGCTTCATTAAGACCCTTTATAGACCAAAAGACAAAGAGTAACCCAACCAAAGGTTCCTGATGAAAACAGCAAAATAGGAAAACCAGAATTTACTACATACCAGGAATGTGTGAGCCCATTCCCTGCAATGAAGAGAGATATAGTTTCTTCACTGACTTACAAGTACATTCAATGCTTATTTGCATATGAAAACATGTGCACAGAGAAGCACAAGCCCACAGAGATGTCAGAATTTCCAGGGATCTGTCCTGGCTGGGGTGGAGTACATCCAGCCTGTTTGCAAAGTACAGGGCTGTAGGTGTGAGAGCCTGGGTCAGTGATAAATGCATCTGAAGGATGAAGTCCTAGAGGATGGAAAAGACTCCAGAGTGATGCCACAACAGGACAAGATCCAGCCCTGGCCATGCTCTGAGGACCCAAATTCTTATATTTTGCACTCTCTGAAGGACCTGCTTGAGGTGGATGGCTCCCCAGTTGCAGGTGATCCAGGAGGAAATGCACATACAACTACCAAACCACCCCTCCCTCTACACACTTAATTCAAGGGGCGGAGGGATCACACGAATGATCCCAAATCCCCCAGTGCTTCTCTTGCTAGAAGGCAAACAGTCATGGCCAGAGTCACAGGTAAACACAGCCCTACAACCTGATCTCCAACATTCCGGGAGAGGAACCCTTCCACTGTGCTTGTTCTTGTCCTTCTTTCTTTGTCCTGTCTACTGTAAGGAAGGGTGTCTGGCAGAGCCTGCCAAGGGAACCTTGTGGACACTGATGTCTCTGAGCTTATCCTGGCAATCAGAGTTGTGCAGTCCCGGCTCTCCCCAAGACACACCACAGTCCCTATGTCTTGCCAGCCAACACCAGGACCTGGCCGTCCTGAGAAAACAGACCTTTCTCTCACAGACAAAAAACAGAGTAAAAATAAAATATTAGCCATGTGGAATGCCTCCCTTGCAGCGAGTTGTGGGACAAAATGTGCCAGTGGAAAGGACCTCCTAGGCTGCTGCAGTCATTCATCCACAAGAACCAAAGCCTCTAATCCCATTAAGAAACTTATCTTTCCTGATGGACAAAAAAGCTTTCTCCCATCAAACGTCTATTCTGATGGAAATCTTTATACCAGAACTCCTTCTGTCTCACAAAGGGCCAGGGTGCAATCTAAGCCTTTGATGTTGTGTTTGGAGTATAATGAAAGGCATTAATTTGAATAGAATTATTGAAATGGCATGCCTGTTTCTGCTATTAATAGAAAAATCTTAAAACAATGAGCAGCAGAGATGGGGTCTATTGCAGTGAGGAGGAACAAAGGCAGAGCATTTTGTTCTGTTTGTATTACGGGAATGGCTTCAGGTCTCTAATGTGCTGGGCTCTGCACAGAGAAGAAACAACAAACCTTGCACAAGGCCAAAAGAGCAAAATCTTCAGACCTGGGCTCTGTCTGCACATCTCCTACAGCTCAAAAGCTGCAGTGCATCAAAGAAAAATGCACAGAATGGATTCAAATCAAATCAGAGGTGATGGGTCCTCATTTACCTGGGCAGCTCCTTGCCAGAGGGTGGTATGGCTGCTAAAAGTTTATCTGGGCCCAAGGTGAGACTGAACGAATTCACAAAAGAGAAATCCAATCAGGATCAAGCCTATAATTCCCTAATATTTTCAGCATGGGAAGGATGCAGGAGGGGGGGATCATACCTGCATGACATGATATTATGCTTTCCTTACACCTGCACTTTTATGAGGATGCTGAGATACCTGAGCTTTAATCTGACTTAATAAAATTGTCCTGATAGTTTTGAGTTCTTCTGATCCCTGTATGTAAAGAAGCATTTGTATTTTTATATCTGTGCATCATTGCATAATTAGCTGAAAATCATAAATCTAGGTGGATTCTGTGGTGAAAAAAAAAAAAAACAAACAAAAAAAACCACCAAAAAAACTCCAAACAACACTTCCCAGGGGCTTGAGTTTCTAATAATTGTCTCTTTGTCTTTCCTGTTTGCTTTCCAGGAACAGGCTGGCAAAGTGACTCAGGAATCACTGCTCCTGTGCTATATTCTGGGAGCAGAGCTGGCAAAGTGGGATGAGGCACCTTGTGGGCACTGGCTACACAAGGAGCTCACAGTGGGAAATAGCTTAAGGACAGCTCTCTGCGTGGGGTGAAATTAGATAGTTCCCCTGTCTCAGGAAACTGAGAATCTCTGGGGAAAGATGGCAGAAACATGCTTTTGCCACAGAGTGTGACTCAGAGCTCAGGAGTTCAGGAACCCTCAAGAGGAAACTACTTAGTGGTGGATGCCACAAATCCCACCAGCATCCTCAGCAGCTGTTTCCATGAGGGAAGACCCACAGCAAGTGATGTGAGTTTATTCTTTGCCTTAACAGGTGCTTTCTGGCTCAGACAACCTCTTCACCTGTATCCACTAACTTTACCTCCAGAGCTGGTTTGATGGGCACAGGATTATGCAAGTCCCAGCTTTGGAAGGGGCCAGGAGCACACATGGGCAGCATGGAGATCAGCTGCAGGAGGAGTCTGGAGAAAACCTGTGTGGTCTGGCATGTCATTCCCAGCATTTCCTTCTGCCCTCCACCATGCACAGAGCAAGAAGCCTTGCCTTGCACATCTGCTCTGAATCCCTGGCACGGCTTTGCTTTCTCCCCAAGACAACACTACCAAGGCTAGCAACATCCTCCCTCCTTCAGGTTCTCTGTGGTTCTCCGCTGCACTGTTGGGGTTTGAAAACATGCACACACAGAGGTCCTGCAGGGCTTTGAGAAAGTGACCAAGGCTGGAAATTACCCAGGGTACAGACAGAAAGAAGAGAAACCAGCAGTGGGTTTGCAGAGCAGAGGAGCAAGGGACAGGAATGGGAGGCTAGTTAAAATTTAAACTGTGGGATGGGGGAGACCAGAAGAAGCTGAGAACAGGAGGCAGCATCACAACTTAAGGTCTTTGCTGCTCTGGTTTTCATTACCTGGCAAATCCTCCTGTAACATTCCCATCCCTTGCATTCAGGACTTTCTTTCCTGTTAGTCACTACAGACAAAGCCTGCACCGCATTTTACCTTCCCCAGATTGGGAGAACAAGGCTGAATATTTGCATCTTCAAATGGGAGCGGGCAGCTTGGCAGACAGCGCCCTTGTGTGTTGCTCCCGCTGTGTGTGTGCCACAGCGAGGAGCCTGCTCTGTGTCAGTGCCACTGAGCTTCCTGCGGGCTCCGTGAGCTGACACAGCCCTCTGGAAGGATGCTGGATCCGCCTGTAGGCCAGGAATCAGTGGACTGGTGGCCACTGTATAACACTTATGGCTTGTGGAGGTGCTGTGTTTCTTCTCTGCAACAACAACACAGCCCAGGCCCCTGGTTTGAAAACCCTGAGCTGCTATCACAGCTGCATCACTATTACTTTTGCATGCTGCTGCAGAGTGATGCTGGATAGAATATTCAGCAATGTGAGCAATTAAGGGCACGTCTGTATGCATTGAAGGGCATAAAACAAAGTTTCAGCACAGCAGGAGGGCCCACTGGGAAGCTGGAAGCAGGAGACCCATGTTGCGTCTTCTTCAAGGATGCACTCTCAACCTCTGGAATGATCCTTGGGACCTGCTTTGTGCAGGGCATGCTTCATCTCCTGCTGCAGAACTGCCCTGGAATGCATTTTGTTTAGTGTTTTATTAAATTCATGCCCCAGCTGCTGCACCAGACCCTCTGTCTCAAAGGCTGCCTCTGAAGCAAGTGGCGCAGCACTTTTCTGGGGGCTGTGTGGGCTGACATAGAACAGACACAGAAGCTTACCCTAACTGAAGAACTTGCATTTAGAAGGTTACCTCTCATGATAAAAGGGAGTTGCAACAAGGAGATTTCTCCAATCTTCCTTCTTTCCTCTTCTTACTCCTGCCTAAATCTTGCCATTGTTGAGGAAATGGCAAGACCTGCATCACATGGAACAGCAAACGCCAAATAAAGCCTGGGATAGGACCAGCAGCAAAGGTCCATACTGTAACCCATGCACACATTCATTAGACTCTGGCAATTATGCTGGGTGTTAATTGCTGCTGCACCAGTCGGGATTCAACAGCACTGGCACCTCTGGGTTGGCACCAGTGCAGCCCCACAGCAGCTCCACCTCTGCTCCACCTCTCCTTGCCATTGCTCACCACCTTGCTCCTCTCTGTCCTTTGGCAAACCTGGCCTGCACATTTGGAAATGATGAGATAAAGCTCACAAAATGAAGAGGTTTTGAGCAGGTGCTGGATCTATTGATTCATCTGCTGGCCTTTCAGTTGCTGGGGGTCACATCTCCAAGTTCAGCCATGAAATAACAAGGACTATAAATAAAACAAACAGGCTGAGATTTTTCACAAGGCTCCAGTCACTAGCAACTTCTACAAGACAAAGTGCCAGGAGATACAGAAGTCCTCAGGATGTACAACCAAAGCTGTCAGCCTGTAATCCACAAACACTTCTCTTACCAGTCATATGGGTGAACAACTCTCTCACCAACTCCTCTGCCACGAGCAGCTCTTTCTCCCCTCTCTGTACCACTTCTGTAAGCAGATGATGAACTCCAGGTGATCTGGCTTAAACAAAGGTGTGTGTACATATTTCCATGTTTAATACATCTATCTCTACAGACAGCTTACTTTCTGTCAGTTCCCTGACTGGGGTTGTTTTGTGGCTTCAGAAAAGGGGGATGCTTTCCCATCATTTCCACCATTTGCCATGAACAACTGCTGTGAGCTGTTTAGCCTGCCCTTAAATAATTTTAGCAGCAATTCCTCTGACATTTTCCTCTAGACAGAGTTCAACAGCCAAAATCAGCACTTCCTGAGAGCACTTCTATCTATTTTTCAGCATAAATTTTCTTTCCCTTCTGCTTTGTGCAAGAGAGCCGAGGTACAACAAATGGGGTTTTTTTCTCAGGGTCATCAACTCATAGGATCATCGACTCATAGGATCATCGAATCATAGGATCATTTAGATTGGAAAAGACCTTTGAGATCATCAAAATTCAGCTGATAACCAAGCACTTCTGTGTTCACCACTAAACCATGTATGCAAGCACAGCAGATCTTCTAGGCAAGCCCTCCTGGAGTCACATACAGCAGTTGCTGTGCAAAATCTGCTCATTGGAGGGGCAGAGGCTGAAGAGGGGGAATCCAGGCTAGGCTTTCCAAGGGGTCTGCTGAGCTGAGGGAGATGGCTCTGCATGGTATGGGACTTGGCATCCCAAGGATTTGTGTAAATAGAGTCAAAACAAATGGATACATGGAGACAAAGATGTGGCAGGTCTGGGCAGCGACGATAATGGCAAGGAACAGAGTTTCATGCCAGGAAGTGGTGGACCACCAAGAGGTGTTGAAGGTCATTTAAGCTTCCATCTCTTAAGTATTACTCCAAAATGTTACTAAGAGATGGGTGCGAGTGAACATTTTTTCTGAGGTTCCTGGGGTGCCATGCTCTACTTCCTGCTGCTCCCTGGTCCCTTGTGTGCATTCGTTCCATCAGGCTCCCAGCAGACTGCTGTGGCTCACCAAGGCACTGTGTGCCAACTGAGATGGGTAACTCCAAGTGCTGCAGGCAGAGTTAATGGCTCTGAGTCAGAAAATGCTCTTCAGCTGCACGTGACGGGGTTAAAAACCTCAGCCAACAGCAGTGCAACTGTTTGCCCCTACCTGCTGGCTCTGACAGACCACCCTGTCAAAGCCACCCCACGAAAGGGATGACAGAGCTGTAGGGAGAGAGAAAAGCTGGGTCAGTACACTGCGAGCTGTGCACATCCCTGCTTGGCATTTTGCTTTTACCCAATACTCCATCTTCTCCCTTCTGCAAAATGGGAGTTTGCAGTTGAACTTCCTCCTCCCCAGCCTTTGCAAGCTCAGTGCTCTGTATGGGGTACGTGGATAGCCAGGGGTCCTGCTTTTTGCAGGGGTGACTCTCCTGCTACTCCCACTGGGCTGGAGGCAGCCAGGTGGGGTCTCCTTTGCCTAGTAAGGTGTGAGCATCACTGCCACACCACAGGACCTTTCTGCCAGCAAGGACATTAGAAGGATTTCCTCTCCTCCACCCGGTGCCCACTGCAATATCCCAGAAGCTTCTTGCTCTTCACATGCCCTCCCTCCAGCTGAGTGGGTTGACACTGGTCTGTGTACTCCAAAATTGAGAGGAGAGGCACTGCAGCCCCCTGTGTACATCTGCACAGAAGCAGTGCTGGAGCAGATGCCTGTCCCTGAGGACTGGGCAAGGTGAGCATGTCATGCCTCATCCCCCAGGAGCCAGAGTCCTCTGCAGGGGTGAAACTTGGCAAGCAAGATACAAAGACAATTCAGAAAGGCAGGTGGTAAAACGTATTTTCAGGTCCCATGCAGACAAGAAAGGAGAAAAAAGAGACACTGAGAAGACTGAATTATTTGCTAGTTTGGAAAGCTTAGTTTTTCATCTTTTCTAGAGCATTTGCATAATCTTTTCTTCTTTTTTTTTTTTTTTTGTGCATGTAGGGTTTTTTGGTTTGTTTTAATTTTTTTGCTTGCAATTTCTTTTTCTTTTTCTTTTTCTTTTTTTTTTTATGAAACGTTTTTTTTCTCTGTGCTACCTTGGCAGCTTCTGTTTGAGCATGAGCAAATTATTCTGTGCTTACTGCCATCAGAAGATGCCAGCTCTTGGGAGCCTCACAATGCAATTGCAACCAAAAACCTTGGAAAAGTGGAGAAGCTGGTGACAGGGAGGTCACAGATATGAGTGGTGCCACCACTGCCACAGAGCAGGATTCCTGCACCCAGTGCAGCAGCCTGTGTGTATCCACAGCCTATCTCACCCGTGCAGGGCCATGGGGTGTCCCTTTGGCTTTTCAGCCTGTGGCTGTGGGTCCAGGCAGGGGATGGTGCCCAGTGTGGCGTGGGTGGAGGTGTTGCTGAGCAGAGGCAAATCTTACTGCTCCTTGGCTTATTCAGCATTTCTCTTGATCAGAAAGCACTAAAGCTCAGAAACTCAGCGTAGGCTCTGCCAGGGTGTTTCAACTGGTTATTGAGATCCCTTGCTAAGCCCCTTCGGCACATCATCAGGCTGACAAACACAAGCATAGCTGAAAAAAATGGAGACATTTCATTTTAAAATTGTGCTGAAACCCAGCATTCAGCCTTCTCTGCAAGAAAATGTGATTAAACATCTCCTCTTTAGCTTGAAAACACTTGCCAAGTTTTATCTGAAAATTCATTACAGCCTCTCTCCACATACGTTTTCCAATGAATGCACTATTTATCTCCATCCTATTAAAAAAATATATATAAATATCCGTCTTTTGCTGTAACACCAGACTGCGGGGCTCATGTGTGGGTTCAGAGCCAGACTTGCTTTGAGCTCCTTCATTCTCCTATGTGTCCATTACTGTGCTGGAAATCTCTGGATAATGGACTTCCAATCATGTCTTGGGGAAGGGAGAGGCCACTTCCAAAGGGAAAACTAAGTTAAATAATTATAAAAAACCCAGAAAAGCCAAAAAACCCCAAACCAACACAAACAAATGAGAAAAACAAACCAACCCAAAACCTCTTGGAAATAAAAATGAGCAATCTTCAGGTTCACTGGTTGCTTTCGAGCACCAGGGAAGTTATCTTTGATGGCTAGCTAGAGCTATCCAAGTGCTTCAAGTCCTGATCTCCCCAACCAACCCTCCTCCTAATGGGGAATATTTATTCTGTGTTGACAGGAGTCTGCTCCAGGGTGGGAGCTAATATTAATTATATGACAAACACATCCTTGGGCAGTGATTTGCATGCGGCCTTACATCAAACAACTCAAGGTCCTATAAAAGAGGAGCGGAGTCTGCTCCTGCTCCCTGCTGCATACTGAATTAATCCAGGCATGATATTTGATTGCTGTGACCTTCAGGAAGGTCTGAACCTGTTCCCAGCCCTTGCACGCCCACACAGGTGACTGGCACAGATTTGGCAGCCCACCCTGGTGGGGCTCTTCAAATACTTCAGAGAACCTCTTGTGAAATACTGGGTGTGCAAAGGCACAGGGTGCCTCCAGCTGGGGTCTGCCTCCTTAAACCAGCATCATATTTACAGCTTTATCATCTGCAGAGAACAGCTGGTGCCTCATCCTGCTGCACACTCCGCAGTGTGACTCTCTAACTTGCAGTCTGATTTATGGAGCATGCCTTGCTTTACTCAGTAAAATTAATAAATGGCACAAAAAAAAAAATAGCAAACCAAACCCCCCCAGCCCAAAAAAAACCACCCAAATAAAACAAAAAACAAAAAAAACCCCAAAAAAACCAAACAGACAAAAAAAAAAAAAAAAAAAAAGGAAAAGAAAAGAAAAGAAAGAAGAAAAGTGGCTGAGCCTCTTTACTTCATGTTCCACCATCAGAACTGACAGGTAAAAGGGCAGATGGGAAGATACCTGCTGAGAATGAAGGAAGAGCTACTAAACAGAGATCTATCTCCACTCCCCATGAGGTTATCAATGCTGTGGTGATCTGAGTATGAAAATAACATATTGTCGGAGCCAGGTGCCAGCAGAGGGATAGCCCAGCTATACAGAGCTGCATAAAGAAACAAATCTGGGGTATTTGGAGCAGCCCAGACAAGGGATATCTGATCCCGGAACTGTCTCTTATTTTGCTTATCCATTTCATTACCCGTGGTTGCCTTTCACTGCCAGAAGACACGGAAACAGCACCGTGAAATCCTCTGGCTCAAGGGGATCAGTTTGGAGATGTCTGGGAAATCTTATGATTTTTCCCTCCATCAAAAAAAAAAAAAAGAAAAAAAAAATCTGATTTCTCAATACCAAAACTTGCCTTAGGGAATGGTTGGAATAAATGGATTTCCCAACTCTAAAAGTAATTGTTTCCAATACCTTTTGGAATTGTAAAACTAAGGGTCTTTGACTTCTTTCAGTGCTTACTTAGAAATGCAACCCCAGAGTAACAGAAATGTTTGTGGCGAGAGCAGAGAAGTTGACAATGACAGTAGTGAGATACGTTGACTGTGCCAAATCCTGTGTCTTGAAGGATTATTATTCCAATTCTAGTCCAATCTGGAATAGACATTTTGTTTGTTTTCCTTTTTTTAAATTTCCTTTTTCTGTTTTAATCTTAAAAATGTTCACAGCATGGGTAAACAGCTCTGGGAGAGGCTCCTGCTCTGCCAGAATTCTGTAATTTCTGTGGGGACTCCATGGATATGGTACCAGTAGGAAACTATTGGGAAAAAAGGACAGAGGTACAGAGAGTGTTCTTGTCATAGTGAAGCTCCCCATGCCCTAACTGCATGAAACTTGGGAAACTCCTAACTGAAGCAGGAAAGATGGAAAATTAATCTACGCATTAAATTGGGTGTTTCCTCTGAGCCCAGCACTGGGCTGCACCTTAATGACTTGAAGGTAGGTATAAACCAGTCGTGTGGAGTTTCTGAGGGGAATCTCATTCAAATACCCATCATCCAGAAAGGAGAGCTTAGTGACTTCCCATACCCCCACTTCCCTTAAATGTTTTGCTTACAAAATTAATACCTGCCTATCTTTTGTTTTGCTTTGAATATTCCCTGAGTGCCTCCTCCCATCAGCTGGGATTCAGGACCTGTATCCTCATTTCAGGGAAGCAATTGTTTTTCAGCTCTTGCTAGTGCTCTGCCTTGCCTCTCCACCTGGATATGGTCCTGACAATGCTGGGAGCACTGCAGGGTGGGATTCAAGATGAGACTTTGCAGCTCATGGGAGCCTCCCAAGAAAAGAAGCTTGTCCAGGCACAAGGATCACATACCTCACCCAGTAAGAGCAGAGTGCCTCAGAAACAGCCCTCAGGGTATGGGGTCTTTATCTTGTCCTTGAGGATGTAAAAAAAAAAGCCCCCCAGATATGTTGGAATCCCATTTCCTGGTGATTCTGAGAGAGGGTGCTCCAAGGACGGAAACAACTTTAGGCTGCAGATTAAAAAATAGGGAAATGAGGGGAAGATGTTGTCTGATGGTATGAGGACTCTGGAAACCCATGTTACAGGTGATAGAGTAGAAAAAGGAGGTCGAAATGTGGAGAACAGAAAGAGAAAAGTCTGAGAATGAAAGAGAACAGCAGCTGCTGGTAGTGTGTCTTTGATGGAGAGGGGATACACACAGCTGCCAAGGGTTTTTTTTCACCTTCATGTGTGAAAATTCATGTGAATTATTTAATGAGCAGATTTCCATATTTTCAAATAAATCACAGTTTATCCTGCCATTGCTTCTCATTCTGTTTCTGTTGACAGAAGCTTTTGCTAATCAAGGAGCTCTTTTTCTGTAAGGTTTTATAAGAGGCGCTCACTGAGACACTGTTGCTCCTTCCAGGAACATACCAGGAGGGGGAAAGGCCCGGGGACAGGATGAGATTTCTCTTAGGACACACACCAAAATCCCATTTCCCAGTGGAAACAAAATCCTTTTCAGATTCCATGCTATGCTTCACTTAGGGTGGGAGGAAGCTGAAGGAGGGCTTGCCATGCTGTGAAGACCAGAGGAGTTAAAAGTGTAGAGACGGGTCAGAAGTGTTTATGCTCTACAGAACAGCAGGCAAACCAAAGAATTGTGCTGTATTAATAAAGCCTGGGTATGGTTTTCTATAAATATGCCTAGGGAGTAAGACATAGGGGTAGGAGAGCTATTTCAGCCAAAGGCTAGTGCTGGCATGAAAACAAATGTATATAAACTGGCCATGAATAAACCAGGCTGGAAATTAGTCGAGGGCTTACAACCATTAGAGCAATTGGGTTTGGGGCAACTACCCAGTAGGAGCCATGGAGGCAGAAATCCAAATAGCTTTTAGGAGAAAGCACACTCCAGCTCTGAAAGGGCATTGTGATGTGTTGCTGCAACAGCAGGGATTGAATTTGGCAAGTCTGGAATTCCCTGCCAGCCCCACGTTCTTGTGTTTCAAGTGTTTGGGAGGTTTGAATTCTAATTTTTTTTTGTAGATAAATATGGCTTTGTGAGTAAAAGCAAATAAACTGCTGGTGGAAAAAATTATTTGAACATTTTTCAAGGTATTTTAAGGCAAAAACAGTTGAAAACAAAAGCTGAAAAGCCAGCTCTCAGCTCCCTATCAGAGTTATGACAGCCCGGGGTGTTCTTTCCAGACAGGAAAGCTGAAAAATGAAGGTGTAAGGAAATGTCACTGACCTGTGGGCTCAAAGAGGACATTCAGATGGGGTATGCTGGAGACAGTGACCACCGAATTCCAGAGCGATTTCCCAGTCTTAGGCAGGAAAAGTGTCCCACCAGGCATGACTCAGTGATGGAAAGGATGGAGCTGAGATTCTGAATCTAGTTCTTCCTCATCAGTCCCTTGACAGCCCCCTGTTTCACGTCCCAAGCCAGCAGTGTATTTCCTGTCCTGCCTATGCCCAGGTTTTTATTTGCTATGTCCCACAAGGATGTATCAACATCATGCAGTTCGTGGACGAAGAGCCTCGTGCACCAGTGTAAGTCAGGAACCACCTGCTGGAAAGCAGCTCAGCAGAAAAGGCCCTGGGGGGCCTGGTGAGCACAAACTGACCATGATCCAGCAATGTGCCCTTCCAGCAAGAAGGAACAGTGAGATCCTGAGCTGCACCAGGCTCAGCATTGCCAGCAGGTGAGGGCAACTGATCCCTGCCCCCTGCTCAGCCCTGGTGGGGCCACAGCTGCAGCATCGTGTCTGGTGCTTGGCTCCCCACTGTGGGAGAGACATGGATGTGTTGGAGAGTGTCCAGTGAAGGACTGATGAAGGGGCTGGATCCTGTTTCCTGTGAGAAAAGGCTAGGGGAGCTGGGACAGTTCGGCCTGGAGACACTGAGAGAGGATCTCATCAATGTACAGAAATGCCTTAAGGGAGGGTGACAGAGACCAGAGCCAGGCTCTTCCCAGTGGAACCCAGTGACAGGAACAGAGGCAAGGAGCACAAACTGGGACGCAGAAGGCTCCTCCTGAACATCAGGAAACACTTTGTTACTGTGAGGGTGACCAAGTACTGCAACAGGTTGAGTCCCCAACCTATGGGATCCTCAAAAGGTATCTGGACACAGGCAGTCTGCTCTGCATGGTCCTGCTTGGACAGAGGGCTTGGATAAAATGACAGAGTTCCCTGTCAGTCTTAGCTAGCCTGTGATTCTGTGAGATCCACAGGCAAATGATGTTCTGTTTCAAAGGCTCTATTATATTTGCAATCTGCCATCTACAGTTTTCATTTGAAGCCTCCTAACTCCATTGTAAGGAGCAGAAAATAACTGGCTTCACTCCATCCCTTCCTTCCCTCACAATCTTGCAGACCTTTCTCACGCTTTGGTTATCAGTTTGTCAAATCTTAGCTTCAGCTTATTGGGTTCCTCCTCAAGCAGCTGCAGTTCCATTGCTTCGCTTGCTATTTCTGCCTTTTTCCAAACCTTTCCCAAAACAGCTCACTCTGGGGAGCATCATGACACTGGAAAGTCCCAGGTCACAAACAGCAGGAGACACATACAGTGAATTTATAGGCCTTGGTCATTTACAGAAGATGAAATTGAGGTCTCAGAGAATAGACAGGTGCAGTATTAACTGGTAAGCTGATAAATCAACATACAGATTTGGGATGCTGTGGCTGCTTGTTTGCACGAGGAGGATCACTCTGATGAAGGAGCTCCAGATGGACCTCCTAAACTAGTCCTAAAGCTGCATCTGCTCACCCTTCCAGTATGGCCAAACCCCATTAAACTGCCTGTCTCTTTGGGGCCAGAGTGGAACCTGTCCAAATTCATCCCTAAAGGACTCAGAGTATGATATAGCTGGGGTTCAAAAGTCACCCCTATCCTTGAATTGAGAGGGGTGGAATCTGGTATCAAGGTTTTCCATGGCTTGCCTACACATCTCCCACTCTCCTTCAATCAGTGAAACTCTCTTTGTTTGGACCCATCATTTTCTGGCATATGAATTGAGAAACAGCAATTGCCAGAGAGGCTGAAGCACTGCAATTTAGCTCTGGGTTGCTGGGCAGCAATTTAAACTACCATAATTTGAGGAGATCCATAGAGGAACCCTTCCCTAATTGAGCCTTTTTTCTTCAGTCAGTCAGAGATGCTTATACAGAGGACAATGAGTCACTATAGGAAACATCAATATAAGAAGTCGCTGGGAAGGAACAAGACCGAGTTCAAACTGCCCACAAACTTCCTGCAAATTTCAGTTCAGCAACAGCATTTCACAAAATCAACCTCCTCTAAAATATTTTTTGAGAGCTGCCTTTTGGTTTTTATTTTTTAAGGGGGAAAAAATGGTAAGAGCACACACAAGAAAAATAGCAATCCTGTTCTCTAACTTGCAAAGTATTTTCTGGTTGAGAATTGAGACAGGGGAAAGGAAGTCAAGGATGACTAGGAGCTCCCTGCCCACAGCGAAGCACAGGGCAAAGTCACTGCTCCTCACCTGGACTTGTGGTCAGTACAGCCCATGTGGGATGACTGCAGCCCCTCTGCAGCCCAGAGGGGTAACTCCGGAGCAGGGCTTTATCTCTCCACCCATGTCCTCCACCCTAAGAATTACTTCGCTTTGAGTCTGTGTGAGTGGAGGGAAGTAGGATGTGTGCCTGGGAGTAGGACATGAGCTCACTGCTCAGCCAGTACCACTTGCCCTTTCTCATTAAGGCAGCCCTGTTTCCTTGCACTCCCCTCACAGCTCTAAACCCTGTTATTCCTTCTTGTCCCAGCTTCTGAACACATTAATTAAAAGCATCTGGGGCCAGTCTATCCTAGTGTGCAGGTGAATGTCTTTTCAGTATTCATCAAGCTTCATTCTCTGGTGCTTGGTGACAATTTTATCTTCCTCTGGGGAAACAAAAGAGGGAGAGATGATGTTGCTGTAAAGAGATGCTAATCGCACTATGGGGATCTCCTGAAGAATTCGCAGAGCTCTTTGTTGTGGGATGCCGGGTCTCCTTGTCCTCAGCTCTTTCTTTCCTCTCTTATTTCTGTACCACGTTGTGTGGGCAGGAAGAGAGGGCTGAAGTTATAAAGATATTGAAGGGCAAGGGAAGGGCATTACTTAATACTGCATCTCAGGGAATGCCACAAGCTGTTTTGAATTGGGTCTGCTTTTTTATTGCACTTGTGCAGTGCCTAGTTGACAGGAACAGGGATCTGCTCTCACCCTGCATCAGTGGGGGGGCTACTTTTTTTCTGCTATGATTTTTGGTTCCTTTCTGGCTTACTAAGAGCTGAAAATGGATCACTGTCCATACATATGCATTTCTTCTTCTAGAGTTTGAGCAGAGCTTGGGGAATCTCTGGAGGAATACGTGGAGCCAGGTGTGGAAGGAAGATGGTTCTGGATGGGACTGACAGTGACTGGTACCTTCAGGTGACTGTGGTTATTTGCAACATTGCCAACAGCAAAACCCACCTCCTAATGACAAAACTCAGGGGCCATTTTCTCCTCCTCCAAGACAGCCCAAGGGCAGCCATTTGCAGTCTGTAGACACATCCAAGATCTGCCTCTGTGCTCCCAAACACAGCCTAAGAACCAGCCATCTTCGGCTTGGGTCCTAGCTGCAGGAGACAACAACCAGCTGGGCTGTAGGTTGATGGTTGAAATCAGCAGTGTCTTTGAGGGCTGCTTTGCTATGTCCATCAACAGTGACTTCTTTGGACCCTTCATCATCCCTGCAGGTGAAGCTACATATACCCAGAATTACCTTGCAAGTTGTCCCCAGTGTCTGACAACCAGCCTAGCATGTCCTGACAGTGCCAGCTGCCTGCAAAGCCTTTTGGATCTGCATGCCACATCCCAATGCATGCCACATCCCAGTGCATGCCCTGGGCTCTGTGGACTGGCAGCTTCGATGTCTTCAAAGAGTTAACTTCCCTCCAGATACTCTTCCCCGAGTGAAGTGACTTGAAACAGGGGCCAGCACACAGCAACACAGAACAGACTGGAGCAAACCATATGCTTCTGCACAAGAATAACAGCATCATTAAAATCCTGAACCAAGAACTCAAAGGAGCATTTGAAGAGTACATAGCAGCAGGTCCTGAATCCTAACTATCAGCTTCTCTTCTCCTCAAATCCTTTGTATGGGCTGAATGTGAAAGAAAAATGTGTACTCAATCACAGCAACCCACTTCCTTCTCAAGTGACTCTCCAGGTATGTGCTCACCTCAGGAGTGAGATGTAGCCTAAAACAGCAGGGAGACAAACAGGTGAAAGAATAGAGAGAAAAGGAGTATGGGGGGAGAGAGAGCAAGACAGACCCCAGTCACTGCTTAAACTTTGTTTATTTACAGCTGCAGCATACATATGAAGATCTATAGCATTTACACCCAAATAAATCCTCCCCTGGAGACAGGTGGCAGATATCCCCCTCCATTATTTACAGCCACTTCTCAGTGAAAACTGCAAGCTGTAAAATGCCCATACAGTGTTGGAGAGATTTATAGTCCTCCTGTATTTCACACACTGCCTTGCCCCGCTGTGTTGCCTTTGGGAAGACATGGCAAATGGACTCCAAGGTGTTTGACAAAGATGAAGACTCATTTATTACTTGATGCTTTGGAGAGAAATATTTGTACGCAGCAGCCTACACGGGTGGCAAAGGTTAATCCTCTCCTCTCCCGTCAATTCAGCTTTTCATAGGCAAGGGGAAAGCAATGTGTTGGCAAGGAAAGGAGTGAGGAAGGGGAGCCTAGCAGCAGTGACCCATGTCACCCTGCATGCTCTAGTAGGGCCAGAGGAGACTGGGGACTTCACTCTGTCACTGACCCTTCACCCAAACAAGTTTGATCCCAACATTTTCTTTCACAGGTCTTGGTCCTACAGGAAGTAGGAGTGATACCCTCACTTTTAAGCAGCAGATAAGATTTCCTGAATCCTGCTGTTAGAATAGACTTTTGGCTTGCAGGTCAAAAGCATCCATGACACCCAGCAACCTGAAATCCAGTTGTGACCTGCCTGACTCTCCCTGGCACAGTGGAGCATAGATCATTTGGGCTTTTGGCAAACTGGGCTTCAAAGGGGGCTTCAGAGTGTCTTCTCTGAGACTGGGACCCCAAAATTGAATCCCCTTGTCCCTTTCTGCTGGCAGGCCATCACTATTGCTCTCTCATTTCTGAAGGTGAACCCTGAGAGTGGGGTTGAGGCACAGAGTGCCAGCAGGCTGCTAGCATGCTGCCTGCTCTGGATATAGACAAAGAGCTTCAATCTCCGGGGCTGTCGATAGAATGCTTTTCAGCAGCACTAAATTCTTGAAAAAACTCAAACATGAAAACATAAAAATAAAAACACGGTGTAAAAAACAAACAATAAAAATATAACACCAAATATATCACTTAACTAAAACCGCTTACCCAGTGGCTTTGATGTTAATGCATTGTCTGTAACAACGTGGCATTCCAGCTGAATACTAACCGGCTGCAGAGCCCAAGCTCAGCCTCACTCCAGAGGTTTCTGGTTTTACTACCCTGATTTCTGCAGTCAGTCTTCCTCTCCTGGGGTTTATTAGGTCTCGTCCCTTGCCATGATCAACTATGAGCTGTTTTCACTTTCCCTCCCCAGTGTTAATTAAAGCTGGGGTGGAGTAACCCACAGAAGACTCCTCGGAGGAGGGAGAGGAAAACTGAGCCCAGCAAGAAGACAGGGTTTGATCAGTGGAGAGCTGTGTTAACAAGAGCCTATGGATGTGAATGGGATGAACAGTCAGTGGGGAAGGCAGGAACAGATGGTACCCAACTATGTGCAGCATGGTTCCCAGGGTCTGCAGGATATGCAAAAGCTCCTGCTCACGGCACAGGCTGCCTTGTGCCTAATGACAGCACCAGCCACAGCCTCTGCAGACCCATCCTGACCTGTTCCTGTACACACAGCATGGAGACAACCCAGACAGAATCGCTCCTGCTCCAGCCCTTGCATGTTGCTAGCATGGGCACAGCCAGAAATTACTGACCCCTCTTTGATGCCAAATTTTGGGGGAGTTCCTGTGCAGACCTGAAGCAAGTGTGGCAGCTCTGTGCAGATATTCAACACCCAGGTGCAGGCAAAAGGCTGAGTGAAAGCCTGGCAGGAAGCAAGACAGACAGGGAGTCTTGTCCTTGTCCCCAGGGCATCTGGGGACTGTTCTGAGCTGTGACACCTAGAGGCACGACTTCTGTTCCATATTAGAAGGGGGACCAGTTGCTCCAAAAGACTCCGGTCACTTTGTTGATGGAGCTCCTGGATTTCAGTCTCACCTGCTATGGTCTCTTGCTGACTGCTGCCAGCCAAACGTTGAGGAAAGGGGGTGAGGATGGCCCCTGCATGGGTTAGTCAAGTCCCTGAACTGTAGGTGCAGTCATGGGGCAGGAACTGAGACAGGAGACAAACTGGAGGGCTTATCCCTGGAGGCTTTCACTGAAGACAATTTGTAGATGCTGTTAATAAAGCCAGCACCACAGGGTGATGGCCCTGGATGGCCCTGCCTCAGCTCACGTTGCTTGCTGAGACAGCAATTGCCAAACAGACAGCTGGGGAAGCTTCCATCCAGAGCCTGTAAATCCACACCCTGAACTGCTCCAGCCACATTCTGTCCTTGGATTTCAACAGGTGGAGTCATGTGGAGCAAAGTGATCCAAGTTTTCCATTCCTGCAAGGTCATGGTGACCACTCTCTCTTCAAAGGAAAGCATCCCATCTGTTCATGGCTGCTTCATGCTGCAGAAGGCAGGTGGTCTCTCTTCTGCCCCTGGCTTAGCTGACATTTACTTCCACACCCAATCTTCTTCCAAAACACATTTTTGTGCTCTAGGATAAATCCTGAGACAAGCATCAAGCACATCTGTTGCTATGCTCTGTGTCTGGCCCTGGAGCTTCTCCCTGGTCCATTTCCCTGCTGCTGCATGGAGCACATGTCCTTTGCTTCTCCAGCCTCCTACCCTTTTCCTGCCTTGGTACAGACAGTGGTGCTGGGCTAGGGCCCAGGGTGAGAAGTCAGAGGTGTGCCTGCTGTCTTGAATCACACTGCAGAGGTTAAGAGCAAGGCTGTGGCTGTGACATATGTTGACAGCAGTGTGGCCTCTTCCAGGCTTTTTTGAGTTTAGATGTGCAACATGGATGGACAGTGGGAAGAAGGTGGCACTGGTTAGCTGAAGCAAAAAAATTCTGTTCTGAGTCTGGAGAAAGTGTCCAACTTGACCTAAAGTGAGAAAGGAAGATAAGAAGCAGCTGAGGAAGCTGAATATTACTTACAGACTTGAGAGTCTGCCCTTCTTTAATTTTTTTTGGCAAATTATTCATCATTGCAAGATGTTATTTTGCCTTGCTTTCACCTAGCTCTTGGCCCTAAGTGATCCAACCTGCAGCAAGGTTCTCTCCCACATTACTACACAGCATGCTTGAAAAGCTGTGCAAAATCCTTTTGTTCCTCCATGAATCCTGAGCTGTTTGGTGATGTTGCTACTTGACAGCAAGGGATATGATGGGGAATCAGAAGGAGGAGAAATGTCTCCCAGTGACGAGTGATGAGCAGGGAGATTCCTCCTGTAAATGAGTCTACTCACCTACTAGGTGGCATCAGGAACTAGGAGAGAGACATCAAAGGATCCTCCCATCCAGGGTGTGATGTTGCCTGTCTGCCCCTCTCACCCAGCCGTGGATTCAGCTCTGCTTCCTGCAGCAGCTCCTGGGCTTGCAGTGCTGCTCCACAGGCCCAGTGTCTCCCACACCTGTGGAACATGGAGGTGTACATCTCCCCTCTGCTCTCTCATGCTCCCTGCTCCCATCAGAAGTCTCAGAGAAGCATGATGCTATGTGGGGGGCTCAAGCTTGTCTTGTCACGCAGTCTGGTGTCGTGCATTGGAAACACGCCCTAGTGTTAATTAAGGCTTTGAGGACCCAAGTCAGGCAGAAAGAGGAAAAATGCTAAGAACAGCTAATTTCTTAAGCTGCCCTCTGGCACCTTTTGAAGCTTACCTCATGTAGCAAATTAAAAATGCTAATAGATGGCCAATAATAAAAACCCCAAACCCTTTCTTCTCTGTAATTTCAGAGAGATGAGTGGTTCTGTGCATCAATTAGTAGTGGGAAATGAGATTTTCTTCACTGGAGAAGGGCTGGGCCGAACACACAAACTCGTAGGCTGGCTTCTGAAAGGGTTCAGTCCCCTGAATGTCTTCAGCAAAGACACATGGGGCCACACTGAGCTTCCCCTCTCACTTTTATAGTTCTTACAGACTTATTACTCCTCATTACCTTTTGTCTCAAGGCAGACTGTAAGTCTGGAGACTCAAATGGAACAAGCACCGCCTCTTGTTTTTCAGAGGGCTCCATCTCATCTGGGTACTGCTTTTACAGCAGTAATTAATACAAAATTACAACAGGCACTACCCTTGTACTGCCTGAAGTTGTCTTTGCAGAGATGCTATCTATTACAACCCCAACTGCTTGCCAGCAGCACTCGTGGCTCCAGCAATCTCAGCTTGTGCTCAGCTGGGATCACAGCAGCTCTAAGAGTTTTGAGAGCAAATGGTCCCTGAAGGCCTTGCAGGTCCTAGGCACAAGACATGGGAAAACCTGCCTTCTCCCCCTTCCACCCTCTGTCACTACAGGGTTGCAAACTGAAAATATATATACTCTTTTTTTCTTCCAGTCAGAGGTTTGAGTACCAGTCTCCTGATAGCCAAACAAGCACTGTACTAGCCAAGACCAGAGAGTTTTGGAGGAAGGATTGATATTGATGAATACTAAATAGTTTATCCAAAGCAGGACAGCCACCAGAATTGAAATGGTAGTGGACACCAACCGAAAACCTTGTCTCATGTGTATCTGCACAGGACACAAGTGAATCAGAGGAGAGATAGAACTAGGGTTTGACACCCTCAGTAGAGTGCCCAAATGTCAGGATGACTGGAAAACATAGGAAAAAGCCTACAGTGCTTTGGATCCTCCATGCTATGCATAGATACTCTGTTATTCAGGGGCAAAACCTGGGACTTCAGCCTGGAGAAGACAAGGCTCCAAGGAGCACCTTCCAGTAGCTAAACAGGCTACAGGAGAGCTGGAGAGGGACTTTTTACAAGGGCATATAGTGATAGGACAAGGGGCAATGGCTTTAAACTGGACAAGGACAGGTTTAAATTGTACATTAGGAAGAAATTGCTTACGGTGAGATAGTGAGACACTGGCACTAGTTGCCCTGAGAAGTCATTGATACCCCATCCCTGGAAATATTAAAAGCCAGGCTGGATGGAACTTTGAGCAACCTGACTTAATGGAAAATGTCCCTGCCCATGGCAGGGGGTTGGAACAAGAGATCTTTAAGGTCCTTGCCAATCCAAACCATTCTGTGATTCTGCAATTCTATGACCATGCTATTTCTACTGAACAGCATGAGCCGATTCCCTTCTTGCACTGATCTTTACACCCTTTCATTGTCATCTCCCATTCGTCTTTTTCCAGAAATACCTACCTGTGATCTACATTTTTGAGGCCTTGGCCCAAGACAAGCACTCAGTTAAATATACAGTCCCAGCATATTGATTTTACAGATCAGCTGGAACACCTGGGAGGTAAAAAGTCCAGGGAGCTTGAAGGAGGTCATGGACAGCACCACAGTCACACAATTTGGCCTATATCCAGTGGCTCTGCACTTAAAAGCTTTCAGCCAACTAAAAGCAGTCTTGGAGCACCAGGAAGGTCTGCATAATAACTCTTGAGCATGGTTAATGAAACTTCTGAGTTTGACATATTTCAGCCACATCATGTGTCCCTTCTGCTTCTACCCTCCCATCACTACTGCAGTGGAGCAGATGGGGAGGAGTGAGAAAATTGCAAGCAGAAGCTTCCACTTTCCTTTCGGAATTGTCTTGACTTTTGACTCCCTCAAGGGCCACATGAGTTTGTTGCACAGCAGGCCTAGCCAAATGAACATCGACACCTTTGTAATTGCACTGGGCAAGGGAAGGTTGCTGGTCGGTTCCCAGGGCTCCATGACCTCATCCTTCCACTGTCACAGCAGAAGCACAGGGAGCAGGAAGATAAGGCAGCACTGGAGAAGGAGAGGAGCAGTTTCCAAGCAGGGGTTTGAGCTCACTTTTCACACACTAGGTGCTTCATGACCTTCCAAGACTGTTGTGGTCAGGGAGTTTCTCTTGTTCCTTCTGTGGGGCAAAGTTAACAGAAGGATCCCAGTTGGGTGCAGGCAGATTCTCGGTCACCAGATCCCAGGATACAATGAAGGAAAGGACAAAGGTGTACAGATTTGGGGTGTTGAGTATTTCCTCTCCTTATGGCCAAAACACGGGACCAGCTTCTCTATACTTGGAAAACCCACTTGTTCAGTGCAGCACAGCAAACACAACCCAAGAGAAGGTTCCACTTCTGGGGTGATGCTACAGAGGATTTTCTCACTATTTTTTGCAGCTCTTTGGCAAACATGCTTCAGGATCACCTCTAGGTCCTTTACACTCACAGGATCACAGCAAAGAAAGAAGGGGAGGTCTGTTGCTCCAGCTTGTCTCAGTAGAACAGACAGATAAAAAAACAGTACGAGTTTGCAGGACCTTGGTGATCTATATGTCAGCAAATCAGGATTGGATGGTGATGGCACTTGCCAGCACTGAGAAGAAGTTTCATTTGCTGTTTTTCAGTGGATGGCTGGAAATTTTCTGAAAGCGGTGTCATCATGTTTTTTTTCAAAGATTTGCCTTCACTTCTGGTGGGACAGTGGGCAGGCTTTTTGTCCAGGCTTTGGGTGTCTAGGTACTTGCCGTATTTCAGGGCACTTACAGATAGAGACTGTCTCAGGAGAGGCTGATTTTGATTTCTAGAAGTTCAGCTTTTTTTCTGTCAGTTCTCTAAAATCCCACACAACGACACAAGTGTTGCAGCCACAAGGACCATTTTGCCTAAGTAGGACACATTCCTATGGTGCTAATCGTGCTTTCCCTTTCCCCTGCTGCAGGTCACTGTCTGAAACCTGTTGAGAAGTCTCAGTTTCTCCATGATTCCCCAGTGGGAATTGGTTGCACTGTAAGCTAGCTGGGCTATCAGTAGATGCAGCTGAGATTCCTTGGACCAGGGGCCATGAAGGAGAAGACCCTGCTGTCCTAAGCAGTGTCCATAGGGAGTTAGAACAAAGATATCCAGGGCTATAAGCTCTTTATCTTACACAAACATTAAATTCAATTTAATACAAAGGGGGGAAAATGAGATTTATATCTTCCAGATTCTGCTGGTCTGGGACACAAACTTAATTAGAAAGCCTGAAATGTCATCATCTCCTGGAGGAGGGTGAGCATCTTTGTTGGATGCACTCACTGGCCAAATAAATGTGATCTGCTATTTCTTAAATGCCAGTGTCTCATTGCAAAGAGTGGGGAAATGACCCTCTGGAAAAAGAACAAACCTCTGCTCATCCTCTAGTCAATTTAAGGAAAATTATTAACCTGGTCTATCCTTACCTAGATTGTTCATGCTGTAAATGGGATCCTGGACCTGGCTGTGGTTTTGAAGCCATGAGGAGAGTTTTAGGCGCAGCTTCCCCTGGCTGGGCAGCCCCCGGCTGTGCAGCAGCTGCAGGAAGGGCAGAGAGCATATGGAGGAATACAGGTCTGTGCCTCTTGGTGCCTGCCTCAGCTGTGCAAAGCATGAGCTGAGCAGAGCTGCAGTGACAAGCAATGAGCTTGTACTACTAGAGGCTGACATCTCCAAAGGGCCTGTGAATTTTGCAGGCGACCATTTAATCTGGCAGGCAATGAGAACTCTGACCTTGACAGCTTCCTAGTGCAGTAAGTGGTACCCACACCTGCAGGACTTTAGGGCTGTGGTTCCCAAACTAGGACCTGGCATCTATGGCATGAAAAGGAAGTCACGGAAGATGACCTGTGGTTGTTCTTGGGAACTGTACTAGTCAGCGTTTCTTCCTCAGTGGTACAAAGAGCCTCAAAACATCTTCCCTCTGCCACGGGATTAAAGCCAAGGTCAGACTGTTCCCATGGAATAGCCAGGTCATGGAGAAATGTTTGTGCAGTGTTTTGTGTTTTCCATTCCAGCTCTGCTCTGCTCACTGCAGCATCTTTCACAGCTCAGGGAGGATGTGTGCAGGACAGAAAATCAGGAGGATGGGGAGTGTGAGATGAAAAGCAGAGATAGGGTGGGAAGCAGTGTCCAGGATAGGTGGAGCATGCATTGAGGAGACTGGGGGATGGAAACAGCCCTGGGACTGAAAGCTTGATTTAAGAATGAGAGTTTTGAAGGAGAGATGGAGATGATGGAAAGGGAGAAGGAGAGGGAGAGAGGTGGCAGACAGGTGTATAGAATAGCCTCCAGATCTTTGCGGCAGTTTACTTTGCCTAAGGCCTGCTTCTGTGAGTCAAAATATTTGGAGACACATGTATGGGGAACAACCAGGAAGTGGTGACAGGAAATAAACAGGATGGCAGTTCAGGACTTTTCTGGTGATGTTTGATCCTGCCTCAGAGGGAGGGAGAGACTGGATTGCTTGACCCTGGTGTGGGGAGGCAGAGCCTGTAAGGTGCTGGCTTCCACCCATCGTCCAGCTGTGCCAGAGCTTTGCAGGGCTGACCCTTGTGTGCTCTTGGGACAGACAGCTGAACCTGCAAGGGCAACCCTTGAGAGTGTTTGGAGCCCCAAGTTATTACCACTCTGCCCCCGGGACCGCTAAACAGCCACCCAGGAAATCCCAGGGCAGTGGCAGGACAAGAGATGGTTGTGCAGTACCTTCCACATGATGTTTTCTGAAGGAATTGTGGGATAAAAGGAGGCAAACTCAGACTGAACAACCTTGGGCTGACTCCTCTCCAGGCCAGTCTTGGACACGTCCTTAGAAATGGCAGATCCCAATCTGCCTTGATGACAATCCAAAGCCCAAGTCCTGGTCTCCAGTCAGTTTGGAAAGAAGATAATCACAGGTCTGTCCCAAAGCAAGAACATAGTCTAGGCATGCAAATGAGACAAGAAGTTCTCTCCAGGTGGATATCAAGCTGAACAACACAGACAAGTTTCTTCCAAGGAAGGCTGAGGAGTACCTTGAGTGTTGTGATCTAACTAGGATGGATCCTAGACTCAATAGCAATGGTCTGCCTGCCCCAGTATGGCCCACAAAGCACACATTCAGTTCAGCTGAACCCCATTAAACCATCAATTTCTCAGTTTCCCCTCAATTATGGAGATCAATGACCCCTTAACTCTGCTTTCCTCCATACATTTCCTGCTTCTTCCAAATGTGGAGCAGTTAATTGCAGTTCACTGCTCATCCTAATGTTTCCTCTCTTGCTCACTTTCTCTCTCTGCTGTAATTTACTGACATTTTCCAAGCACGTTTAGGCTATGTTGGCAGCTGGATTCTGCGATAAGATTTTTTGACATCTAGTGATTGTTGGTCGATAACATTTCTATCCCATAATGAACAGAGGAGGGGAACGTGGAAGGGAAGTGCAGACAAGGAGTGATCTTCAACAGTTACGAGACGAGATCATTATCTCTTGGAAATATGGGAAAGGCAGAAGTGAGAGCAGAGAGGTGATGCAGTCATCACAGCTGAGAACAACCTCATAATCACCCTTCACAAGACAGGCATTGCTTGGTACAAACACAGGTGTCCCAGGGTGCTCTCTGCTTCCCCAGCTGCAGCCTTGGGATGTCTCAGAGAGGGAGTCAGATCACAGATCTCCTTGCAGGGGATTTGGCCAGAGAGGGGGAAGTACAGGTCTTGCGTTCCCTCCAGCTGGAGCTATTGTTGCTGGCTCTGGCCATGTGTTCCTGAGTGTTAGTGGGCAGCCAGCACGCTGCTGGGGTCTCCAGAGCTGTGGGATCACATCTCCCTCTGTCTCTCTTTTCTTTCAGCTGCTCTAAGACCGTGTCTGCACTTTCAACCTGTGTCTGCAAAGTCCAGCCTGGACTGGTGAGCCCAGTGAAGGCTGAGGAAACAGGGTGCCAAGCTCCTGGTTTCTAGGAAACATCCAAAGAAATCAAGGCTGCTAAAAGTCAGGATTTGTGCCTTGGGTTATCAAGACCCAGCTGTGTTTGATCTGAGAAGATAAGGCTTCAAAGTCCTCCACTATCACAGAGCCAGAGAATCAGCGAATTGTAGAATAGTTTTGGTCAGAAAGAACCTTCTGAAGGCCACCTAGTCCAACTACTCAGCAGTGAGCAGGTTGCTCAGGGCCCTGTCCAGCCTGACCTTGAATGTTTCCAGGGATGGGGCATCCACCATCTCCCTGGGAAATCTGGGACCCTGTTCTACCTCCATGACTGTAAAAATCCTTCTTTCCTATACCTAATCTAAATCAACCCTTCTTCAGTTTGAAAACAATGAAAGCATTATCCCTTGTTCTTTCACACTGTGTGAGGTGAACTTGCTTCTTGGGGTCTGGCTTGGCTTGGGCCTCTGTTTAAACTCAGGTTGAATGCACCTAGATACAAAACGCTGTCTCTAGTGAAGAGTCTCAGGAATTTCACACAAATACTGTTGTGTGGGCTGGGACCATGGATGAGGGGTTGTGTTCTGGCTGTGACACATGCACTGTGTGTGGATTTGGCATAAGGACTGTCTTTGTTTTTTCTCTGAGACTGCAAAGGGATGATGCTTCCTAGTCAGGAAGTTCCTCTGGGCAGGAGCTGTGTATTCCCTGGCTGCCTGGCATGATGGAGTTTTCTCCTGAGCTCCTAGGCTTCCACTTTTCAGCAGACATCAAAGATAGAAGTGATTTCATGACCTTGAGCTTATGGCATTGGTCTTGTGCTGCTCCATGAGCCTCACTGGGCACTGATCCTTGCCCTCAGCACCATGGGATGGAACTCCAGCAGTAACCTGGACTGGCTCACCTGGACCTCAACACACTCACATGCAGCAATGGGAAATGAGACAACACATTGCTTCTAACTCCATGCCCAGTCAGATCTTCAGCTGAGACCCACAGAATGCAGGGATTCACCAGGCAGCCAGGCATCTGCCTGTCTCTGACTAAAGGCATTGCAGCCTTTTCCAGTCATAAAATTGGTGATGGAGTTAGCCAACAGAGACCTGCTCACTGCTTGGGAAGTCCCAGAGCAGCAGATTGCTGCCAGATGGGATGATTTGCTGGGGAAGCACAACTACAGGCTTGTCCTGCTGTGTTTGTTTGACGTGGACGCTCCTGGCTGCTGTCAGGTGAGCCTCACTGCAGTCATCTTTATCACCCACCCTGTGACAGTGCCTCTGTCTCTCCTGGCTGCAGAGATGGCTTAAAGCAATGGCACGTCTTGTTAAGGAGCCACACTAAAATGCAGATGGGGTAAGGCTGGACCTGAGTTTGTTTTGCTGTCATTCTTCTCATCCCTGGAGTCTAACGGGTGCTTAGCTCTGCTTTCTGCCTGTGCCCAGCCCACCCCAAATTTATACCAGAGGACACAAGGACAGGCAGCGAGGGGCAGAACCACCCTTCTCCTCCCAAATCTGCCCTCTGCTACTTCCCACTAGTGAAAATTTTAGAGAGGAACACAAGAGACAAGGTGCATATGGCCATAGCCTCCCCACTCCCACACCTCTCAAGATGGTATCTTTGCCCTTAATAGCTCTTGATGGGATTTTTTTTCTTTTACTCATGTTGTTCACTCACTTTGGGAAACAGATGAAACTCCTGTCATCTACAAAATCTGCTGGCAACAAGCTCCACAATTTGAACACAAATTGGGGGGTGGGGGGAGTGATGTGAGGATGGGTGGCAGGAAAGCATCCTTTTGTGTTCATTTTAAGCCCATTGCCTAGTGAATTCCCTGTAGTCTTGTTCACCCTTGTGCTGCAAGCTACAGCAAAAAATGAATACTTCATCTGCCACCTTCTTTTAACCTGTCAGGTTACTCCCAGCATCTCCATTCAGCTTTTTCTCTGAGCTGCAGAATCCTAAGTGATTTAGTCACTTTGTGTCTAGAGCTGTTGTGTGCCTCTGATCAGACCTGTCACCTTTCCTTTCCTCTGCTGTTTCCAGCTCTGTTTCTTGTCTGAGACAGAGGTCAAGGCCACATCCAAGATGCAGTTTCACCATGGTCTGGGTGGTTGCACAGGTGCCTTCTCTGTTCCTCCCCCAAAAAGGCACAACTTTCTGTTTGCTTCTTTGGCTGCTAATGAACAGGAGACTGAGACTTCTGTAAAGCTGTCCATGCCAAACCCCCTTTCAGGAGGATAATAGCTTGTTGTCAGTTGGATACAGCTGTGTGAGATTCTTTGGGTTTCTTTCCCCCAGGTGCATCATTTTGCATTTGCAGGAGCCACACAGAGCCAGCAGAGCTACAGGCTACTCACTGCAACCACCATAACTGATTCCAGTCACGGTGTAAGCAATAAAGTAATTCAGCACAGGGTTCCTGCACCCCAAATCAGGCAGGGCAAGGTGGGGCAGGGCTTGCTTTAGGCTGTTAAAATATTAATGTGTCTGCTGGCTCCTGACCTGGTTTTTAAGGATGTCTGAAGACATTCTCCTCAGCCCTGCTGCTATCTCTCCTAGAAGACACAAAGCCTCAGCTTCCTCAGCACACCCTTTCTTCTTCTTCTTCCACCCACTGCTCTTAATTTGGTCCCTCATTTATTGGACCAAGAAAAGAGGAACATCCCCTATGTTCTTGCCAATCCATCCAGATAAAACTAATGGGATTTCAGGCTGACAGGACTCAGAAAAGACTATTTTATCTGACTGAGAAACATAACCACATGCCTCAGACTAATGGAGAAATACCTGTTGAGAGCCAGAAAGAAAGGAGAGTAGCTGCCGGATGCTCTGTTTGGTTGTTAATATCATCCAACTTTTAAAACTCCTTAGTTATCAGATTTTGCAGATCAGCTTAAAAAAGAATTGCAAGATCTAAAAAACGGGAAGCATTTGCTCTTTGCTATATTAGGAACACATTGCCCAGCTTTTCTCCGCAACTATGACAGCAAAGACTATGCTCCAAAAACTGAAAAAACCCAAGCTGAAATTCCCTGGAAATAGCTCGTTTCCAGGGAAGGGCATTTAAAAAAAAATAACACCACCAAATAAAATCATTAAATGTGAACTGTGGATTGTCTTTTCATCTCTACCGTTACCAGGTTAACAAGGAGAGAGGGAAGCAACACCCGAGGAAGGATTTTCTTGGAGAAGCTTGGTGGTGAGGGTTTCCCAGGTATGGGGCATCTGATTTTTGTGTCCTCCTCAGATGGGAAAAGGAGCTCAAAGACACTTCTTCACAGTCCTCCCAGCAGAGGGAACTATCGGTCCTTGCAGGAGGCAGGTCACTTGGAAGCTGGGAGGTTTTGTGGAGCTTCAGAACAGGCGTGCAGGGGTAGCTGCAGTTTAGGCTGAGGGCCACAGGCTGCTGCTGCTACATCTGCTGAGGTGGCAGGGGATGTTTGCAAGCCCACAGGGCTGTTCTGTCCTCTGAATCATAGTCCATGCAGCAAAGGCTAAGCCTAGCCTGGTCTTGGGTAGGGTTATGGTAGCTCCTGCTGCCTCTCTTAGTCACCTCCTGCACCAAGATGTTTCTGTTCTTCTCTCTCCACACACATGTTCCCATAGAAAAGTAAGGAAAAATGTATGCTCTGTCTCTCCCCTACCACAGCCCCTGTCTCTACAAACCCTGCCTGGATTTGCCATCCAGTGCCCAAATCCCATGTTAACGCTGTTTACCTCATAACACCCAAGGGACATCATAAGCTGCTGAACTGGTGCACCTGTAACATAACCTATTTTTTATTTAAGAGGCATCATAAAAGTGCTGAAAGCAAAAATCAACCAAGTAAACCCCAAAATCTATAATGAAAAAGCTGTACCTAAGGTAGTAGAGTAAAAAAGCACCATTTTTGCTGTTGCTGGAGTACCTTATTTTGCTTCTTCCCACCTGTGCTGTCTGTACTGGCACTCAAACTTATCATTTTTCATAGGTCCTCATGTCTCATTTAATCTCTGGTGCACCAAGAGGATAAATTATAGTTAACCTAGATAACCACAAATTTCCTTTTCCCCAACTTTTGCCAGCTTGACCTGAGGAAGGTAACTTCCAGAGCAGTGTTTATGTGATGCTGCTGTGGCCGTACATGCAGCTGGGCACACACACACACGCACACACAGAGGCTGTGGCCACACTTCTGATGCAGGCAGTGGGTCTGTAGGGAAGTGAGGGACTCCCAGGGAGCAGATTACACCTCCCTTCACAGGCACATGAGAATGCTCACTGCACTTCAAGCACAAGCAAATGGCTAATGAGTGGAGGAAACTGGTGTTTTATTGTGCAGTATAATAGGATAGCACAGCAAAACACAATAAAAGGCAGACAGCCATATCCCCACAACATAAACCTGGCTGGGCTTTGGAGCACTTGGGGTCTATTACACGAAACTCTGTGGCCTGGGGAAGGCAGAGGATTTCTGCTCCATTTACTGACATTAGGCAAGGCTGCTGCTAGCGTAGGTTCACCCCATTACAGCCACCTGGCAGGCTCTTCTGCAAGTTGTCTCTCCCTGAGATATCCCTGGAGTTATCTCAAGATATTCACACTGGAGAGCTGGATGCTCCTGTAGACACCACGGCAGTTAAACCCAGTCCTTCCCAGTCTGGCTGCCTGTTGAGGTTTCTTTGAGCATGGCTTTCCTCTTGCCTGTTGTTCTTGTTCTGTAAGTCCCCAAGTATAGTCCCGTCCCGGCAGCTCCAGGCTCCCTGGGTGGCTGATACAGCCCCAGCCCTTGTGCTCCTGTGGAACCGTGCCTGATGGCTGTGCTTGATTTGACTTCTCACCAGCCTCTTTAGAAAATGAATGAGCCTTGTTATTCAGCCACTGGCTCTAGGAGAGGACTAGGGGATAACAAACCTGCACAGAACCAAGAAACTGGGTTGTCTCCTGTCCTCTGCTTTGATGCCTTGTAATGCATGTCACACCTTAGAGAGGAAGATTCAGAACTCTGCAATTAGGGCTGATTTGTTAGTATTCATTAGACATATATTGTTCCTGAGCTACAGAAGCCCTCAGCTCTTTCAGACTGTGCTATTCAGCATCCCCACGAGCAAAACCTTTTCTTTGTTTCTATTCCCAGCCTCATGTGAGCCTTTCCTTGCTTCTGACCATTCCCTCTCTGATGTTGCTTTCTGGGCTGTGCTCGGTTGCTGATGGTCCTTGACATCTCCATCAGAGATGTGGAAGAAGATGAGTCCCCAGGTGCATGTGAGCTGCCAGAGCAGAGATGAGCTGTGCTGGGGAATTTGGGTTTGTTCCATGGCAGAGACCTGCCCATGGTTCCACAAGCAGTGCAGATGGGGTGCTCTGCTTAGGTAAACTTCACATCCATCCCATGGTGCTTCATCCCTCCAGTCACCTTTTCTGCTGCAGAAGAGCCCCAGCCTGGGTAACTGCTCCCTACCTGGAAACCATCCTCCTGTTCATCTTTGCCAGGATCCTCTAGACCTTTTCCAGCTCTATATGGATGAAAGATAAGGAACAGAGGCACACCCTGTGCCCCAGTTGAAGGTGTAGTGGCTCTGTTCCAAACCATAACATGTGTGCCTTCCTAATAATTCCTGCCTTTTTCTTTATAATTTCCATCACCACATTTCACCAAGCTGACATGTCACACACAGGTGTCTGCCCCTCCATGATTCTTTACTGTGTAGCAATGCTTTGTTCAGAGCAAAGGAAAACATAAGGAAGCCTTTTAACACAGGCTTTATTCCACAGGCTGGTGGAGCTGCTTGAATGACTCCTGAAAACACCGGCCCTCACAGAATTCACAGAATTCACAGAATCACAAGTTTGAAAGAGACCTTAAGGATCATTGAGTCCAACCCGTTCCCTGACACCTCAACTAAACCCTGGCACTGAGAGCCACATCCGGTCTTTTTTTAAACACATCCACCACTACCTCTTCTGGCAGGCCATTCCAGTACTTTATCACTCTTCCTGTAAAAAACTTTTCCCTAATACCCAACCTATATTTCCTGTGACACAGCTTGAGACTGTCCTCTCCTTCTGTCAGTTGCTGGCTGGAGAAAGAGACCAAACCCCACCTGACTACAACCACCCTTCAGGCAGTTTGATAAGGTCAACTCTGAGTCTCCTTTTCTCCAGGCTAAACACCCCAGCTCCCTCAGCCGTTCCTCACAGGGCTTGTGTTCCAAGCCCCTCACCAGCCTCGTTGCCTCCTCTGGACGTGCTCGAGCGTCTCAATGTCCTTCCCAAACTGAGGGGCCAGAACTGGACACAGCACTCTCTTCCTGCCATGCCTGCATTCCCCAGAGCTGCACTTCACCCATCACTGCTCCAGCCTGCCTGCACATCTCACCCACTGTTACCCAAAGCCTATCTCTGCACACTTGCTGTGTGTTGAAATGTTGTCGTAGAGAAACACAACTGCACATGTGACACCTGAAGGCAAATGGACTGGTTTAAAATTATGAATCCTAAAAAAAAAAAAAAAAGCCCTGATAGCACGGATGGGAGGGTGGAGGTAGAGCTGTGGGAAGATCCATATGGTGGGGTGAGCTCAGGCATTTGATTGCTGAAGTGTTGGAGGAGATGTCTGTCCCAAAAACCTGCAGTGAGAGGAAACAGGATGAGACTGAGGGCAGCCCAGTTCTGCCCAGAGAGGCAATGGCAAGTAATAGGTTAATAAGGCAGAGAAAAAGTCCTGCCTAAATATAACCACCGTGCTGCAGGGTGGTTAGGCCGTGTCCCCAGCAGGTCATTCTGGTCCTGACCTGATCCAGTTGCAGTGACACGAATAGCCATCTGTGAGTTTTGGTGTGGAAAATATTACTAATTAAAATTAAAAAAAGGAAAGCAAAACATCTGTACTCGGCAGCATCTGTCATTCTTGCTTCTTCAGGGCATCGTGCTTGGAAACTTTAAAACAAGAGGGTATTTTTAGTTTGAAAAAAAAATTAAAAGCACAATTTTAAAATTATATAAAAAAATAAAACCAGACCAACTTCCTCTTTTTTCCCCCCATTGCTGCCTGTGCAGCCTGCAGAAGCTCTGTGAGCTCCTGCCAAGGAGCTGAGCATGGGGAGGGAGTGGGTGTGCAGAAGGATAGGGGTGGCAGTTCTACCCCTCCAAATCAAGACTTGGCTTCTTTCTCCAGAAAGGAGAAAGCTGAGCAGGAATAAGGTCTGACTCCAGTGCTGCCTCTGCCCCTCAAGCTGCTGACGGTGTCACAGGCATTAAAAACAATGTTTGTTAATTAGGACGCGGCTGGCTGGAGACCAGACCAGGGTAAGAAAATTGGGCAATTTTAAGAAGTCTTCCCTGCTGGCATATTGGAACAAAATAAATAAAGTTGCCCATGGCAAGCCAGTGGGAGACAATGTTAATTAAAATTGGTGAAAAAGAACCAGGGAAGGCAGAGAAGAAAGCAACTAGCACCAAAGAAGGGGCAGACATGCAGGTGGTGCCTGCCCTACCTGGGTGGCCAGAGCCCCCATGACCCAGTTCAGCCCCATGGTGCTCTCCTCTGGTCTGTCCCTCCATCTCCCCACCCCATGGACGTCCCAAAGCCTGGTCCTTGGCCACCATCCAGCAGCACCCCTATCTCAGAGGTACCATGTAGGGTCTCCCGAGCTCTGGAAAACAGGAATCAGAAGCCAAACACTTGCCTAAGCATCATTCATCTCCTCCACATATGGATGTGCCCTTGCCTCCTCTGCCCTGCCCTATACCCTATAGCCCTTGCTGCCTGCTGGCAGAAGCCCCACACTTTGGGGGTGGAGGGTGACGTGCTCCAGAGACAGCTCCAGAGCTGTTTTGTGGATCAGTTTGATTCCTGCAGCATCTGGGATGAGCTAGCTGAGAAATGGCAAGGCTTTTCTAAAGGGCAACAGAATGGTTTGCAGTTTTTCTCATTAATATTTTCTAGATTTTTAGGTTTGGGTGGGTTTTTTTTTTGTTTTGTTTTGTTTTGTTTTGTTTTTTTTTTAGCTGGTGGCAAAATTACCCAAGGGCTTGTGTGGTTGCCTGCCTCAATCCTGAGAATTTTGCAGGTCTAAATTGGAAACTTGAAAGACTGTGAATGAAGTTGAAATCCTTGTCTGGCGGGCTGTATCTGCAGTAAATATGGAAAGCCCAAGGGGACAGAGCCAACAGGGAGGTTTGGGATGCTCTGTAACAGTGCTGAGTGCTGCAGGGTTCTGGCCAAGCGCTCTGCATTGTCCAGGCTGCCCTTTACCCCATGGATCACTCACTTCCAGTTTTGCTCATGTTGGTGACACCAGCCTTTGAGAGCAGGCTCATAATTTCTTGACTGCTGCCAAGATTAAGGGCAGTCTCCACCCAAGGCAAACTTAAATATAGGGAGATCCAGGTGGGAAGTGCCAGGATTTATTCAATGGAGAGGTGCAGCACTGGCTTCCTTTCTTTACTACTTAGGCTCAAACCAAGTAATTTTTAGGAGTAAGCTGCGAGGTACAACTGGTTTTTGTATGTATTTAAGTGTCTGTATGTGCACTGTCATCTGAGTGGCACTTTGGAAACCTCAGGGAGATGTTCTTTTCCTGGGAGCAGATACCATCATTTCTAAGCACGGTGAAGAGCACAGGGACCATTCAGCTATCTCCTATCCTCTCGTCCTCCCAGGAACAACACGTCTCTGCCCTGTGTCTTGCCCACCACCTGTGCCACAGGTGAGGAGGGCAACATGGAAGTCTGGAAGAGAAATGTGCTGTCTTGGGAGGGGGTATCCCAACAATTGTCCCCCACAAAAGACAAAAGAGAGACCTGCACCACCCTGATGCAAAATGGAGCTTGCCTCTCTAAAATCTGTGGGGAAATTAGGGTAATAATTCCAGGCACGAGTTGTGGAGGGGCAGGGAGAAACTCAAGGCAATCTGTGACTCTGAGAGCCTTTGCACTTCCCAGACAGATGGCACTTGGCAGAGGCTGCTGTCATGCTGCCCGTGTTTGAAGCCTGGCTTGCTTTTCTGGGGGAAGACAAGCCACGGAGTGGAAGTGGTAAATGCTCCCAGCCCCAAATGTCCCTGTTATCAACCCACAGCTCTGCCTAGAGCTTGGGATGCAGGAAACATGCAGATTTTGGGCAGCAAGTGCTGTTTTGTTATTGCAGGGGCACTCGGGAACACACAGAGCAAGGCGCTGCACACAGGGACACATGGCAGGTGCTGGAGGGGGAAAAGCACAAGTTGTTTAGTGCCAGTTTGTCAACAGCTCACGTGGAGGGTGCAGGGTTCGGGGGTTTTGAGTACTTTCCGTAGGGTTTCCAGGTCTGCCTGTCCAAGGATCTGGGACGTGCCAGGCATGCAGGGCATGTGCAGGCACAGTGGCAGAATCACTGTGCATGCAGAGCTGTCACAGGGATGGGACAGGAGCGTAACCCCACGTTGCCTCAGCTGCAGCCCATTAGCTGACCATGCTCTCTGCTCCTAAATCATTTCCTGAAGGGCTTTTTGAAACCAGAAAGAAAAAAAATCCCCTTCAAGATGGTGGTGGAGGGGAGGGGAGGAGGGGGGTTGAAAATGGTGAAAAGTTCAAACACAGCCTGATGTCTTGGAGCTGCTTTCATGCCTGGCTCGATCTACCAGGAGCTTCGTGTGGGTGTGGAAAAGGTAAAGCTGAGCACAGGCAAACCCTCCCCTCCACGGGGGTGGGAGCCCAGGGACCCAGACTGAAACTTACTTTTTTTTTTTTTTTTTTTTTTTTTTTTTTTTTTTTTTTTTTTTTTTCCCCTGCTTGTGACTTTTTAGCAGTCCTTAGGGGACATTCCAAGTATGTGGCCAGGCATGGAGATAGTTTAAAACACATTAAGTTCACGGACAAGGTGTCATTAGGGCTTCTTTGGAGGAGGAGAGAGGGAGGAATTATTTGAAGTTCGTTTGCCCAGAGGGAGTGCTCTCTGAAGAGGAATGGTTTCAGGGCACGGCGGGTCTGGTTCAGGGTTTTTGCTCTTCCTGCGACTTCGAGGAGCTGTTTCATTTGAAGACGTTGGTTGTTACGGTGCAGGACGGGACAGAGAACAGAAAAGCATCAAAAGTATTTGCCTGCCCTGCCTTTAAAGTTGCTCTCCCCAGACTGTCTAGGAGAGCAGGTCGGAGCCGCAGAGTCCTGTTTCATGGGAAATATCGACCTCTTTGTTGTTGTTGTTTCAAACAGGAATGAAAAATGTAAATTTCTGGTCAAGCAAACATTCCTCAGGGCTGTTCTGGAAAACCGAAGCGACACTTTCTCAGCATTTTTGTTATATTAAAATTCACCGTGCAAATTGGCTGTGTGATATACATATATTACATAACATACCGTGAGCAAATTGCAATAGAATATAAGGTATAAATCCAAAACATTAAGTGGAATGGTTTCCCCTAAATAGGTTACCAAAATGATACCTTTCTGGCAAAAGGTTTGGATTCTATTGAAACAGCTTCTTCTTTTGTTTTGGAAAATTTGCCTGTTGCAAACAAATCTGAGCCATCCGCAGGCATAATCCCAAGACAAGCCTGCCCTTCCTCGGGGCCATCTTTCCATCAGGACCATCTTTTCTGTGAGGAATGGGCTCCTTCCACTGCTCCCTGCTCAGATTTTGGAAGAGCTTCCTTGTCGCAGGGTCTGGAATTTTACCAGTTTTGCTGGGCTCCTAGATACCAGTCACCTACTTTCTGGAAAAGGCAGGAGAAAATTGGCCAGACCTAGAAGAGAGTCTCTTTATTTTTTTTTCCCCTGTATTAAGTCTGCAATTACAGTTGGGTTTTGTTTGTTGGGTTGTTTGTTGGGTTTTTTTTTCTTTTCTTTTTGTGCTGTTGTTCATTTAAGCAATTATGAAATCAGACTTTTCCAGGCCCTCACAAGCAGAAATTCTGCTTCAGTACATGTACTAAAGTGTATTCTGGATGCTGAGGAAGATGAGGAAGGCAGGTAAGCCTGCGCTGGAGCACACTGCCCAGTCTTACCTCAGCAATGGGCTGCCCCATAGTGATGTCCAAGGGTCTGGAAATATCCCTGGTGAAACCTCAGCAGGAGACAGGGAAGGGCTCTTTTGCCCTTAAAAAATCACAAGCTGAAAAGAAAACAGATATGGAGTGACTTCTGAAGTGTCCAGACCTGAGCACTACCCCCAGCACTCTAAGAAGGAAAAAAAGCGTCTTTTGGAGACAGGACTGACTTTGGATTCACATTGCACACTAACTGCTGCAGACCTGCCTCAGACTCAGAAGGTACACAAAGCTGAGCATCCCACGTTGGCACTGTGCTTGTCCCTACAGCTTGGTGAGTCTGGGGGTCATGATTCCTTGGGGAAGGTCCTTGTTGTGCAGACTGCAGCATGGAGCCAAAGCCTGGCTGCTGTGGGGCAGCTGCAGGCTTCAAGAGTTGCCTCAATGCAGCTCGAGTTGCTCTCGAGCTTCAAAAATACTTTCTCTCCTGTTCAACTCCCCACTGGTGACACAGATGGTGTGTGAGGGCTACAAGAGTTTCTAATATCTTTTTAATTCAATGAAAGCACTGAGGAAAGCAGGGTTAGCTGTGTCTGTAGTTATGGGATAGTTTGGGAAGGTACATTTTTTAAATGATAGTCATTCCAGTGAAGGCTGTAGGAAACATTCTATCCTTAGCCTGTTTTTGTCCCTAAAGAAGTCACCAGATTGGCAGATTAAATCCAGAACAGGGGAAAATGACCCTACAGAGGTCGACTGGGGTGGGGCAGGACCTGAATCCCAGCTCTGTGAGAAGGAGAGGTGTTAGAACCACTCCAGGATGGCACCAATTGGAAAAACAAAACCTTGCAATCTTTAAAAATGTCTCTGTAACAGTAAAGGAGGTGTGTGGGGCTTGAGAACAAACTGTCTGTGATCAAAGCCTCTCCTAGAAGCTGCTTGCTGCGAAGTGATGCTTTGATGATGTGTTACCTGTTCAGCAGCTGGCAGGGCCCCCCTGGAGCAGGAATCACCCCCAGCCCTGCAGCCCCCGCAGTGCAACAGCCTCGTTCTTGCTGGGGCAACCTGTGCTGGACAAGAGGCTGCTCAGCCCACAGGCTGGTGTCACAGTTTGGAGACAGGAACTGTGCCTCCATCAGCTCTCCCTCCCAAGGTGCCAGGGCAGACCTGGGAGCTAAGAAGGTGCCCTGAAAGGCTGGGACATCCCTAGTCTGCACTGCTGCAGCTGGCCTTGCTGGAGAAGGTGGATGATGTTAATTAATTCCATCTGCTTCTAAAGCAGGAGTGGTTAAAATTGTTCTCCCGTCTCTGCACAGCACAGCCCAGGGAGAGCATCTGCTCTGAAGGGCTTACAGTGAAAACGTGGGGTGAGACAGTGGGTGGGAGCAGAGGAAATAACTGTGGATAGAATCCCAGAGTGGATTGGGATGGAAAGGACCTTAAAGATCATCTAGTTCCAATCACCCTACCATGGGCAGGGACAGCTTTCAAATTAAGGCAACAAGAAAATTACCTGCACACTTATGAACAGGGTGGTGTGACAATTCAGGTGTCTAGGCAAGACCAGAATTCTAGGGAAATTTAACACCTATCAAACTAACTGACATCATGGGAAAAGAAACACAGCTTTTTTTGGGACACATCAGACCTTTTCCAGGTCTCAAACAGAAAGAGCAAACTTCAAAGGGAAATGCAAATGGGGAAGCGTGGCTCAAAGTTTAATTGGACTTGTTAGTCAGACAGACTGGGGGAGTGAAGAAGTAGCTGCTACAAACATAGGGGAGAGCCTGGCCTCTGTCCAGCTGAGCCAGTGGTGCAGAAGCACAGGCAGATCACCACATTGCCCCAGTTTGATTTTCAAAAAGAGGTAAAAATCAGGTAAAATCAGGTAAATTACCTACTCACCTTCCCTGTTGAGGCAACAGGTGCCCTGGGGACCAGGTCTGCCTGGTTCTGCTGGTGCAGCTCTCATCCCTGCTGGGTATCAGGGATTATGGCACAGGGGGCCCTAAGAAGCTGCAGAGCTGAGTTGGGCTGGAATGAGCACCCTCATGGACAACATGGCTGGGCTTCATAGATGTGTCAGAGGTGACCAGAGATGGGAGTTTTCCTTTCTACTGAAATCTCTGATTTTTTCCAGCAGAGACATCATGAGGGATCTCACTGAGCCTTTGCTTTGGGGGAAGTGTGTGTCAGGAAACCTGGAAACCTGGACGCTGAGAGCCCATTTGGGGATCACAGCCTCGGGGCTGCTTCCTGCGTCTGAACAGGGATTTGTGCCTGGCATTGCAGACTGAAACAGGCATGTTTGCCCTCATGGTGGGAGAACAGGAACTGGCAGCTGCAAATACCAGCAATGCTTGTTCCCAAGGGGGAATCATATTCAAAAGCCCCAGTCTTGAAAAGCCTGACAGTCTCATTTTCATACTTTTGGTCACTACAGAAGAAAACTGAAAGTTTTCCCAGCCTGAAGCACTCTGCTTTAACTTCCTGAACTTGTTCCAAGTGATTGGAACTGTGTAAGCATCTCCTTGGAGATGGACATTGCTTTTGAGGGTGTTTTCCTCCAGGAGCCCAATGCCTGTTTTTCTCACTGAGTTGTTCTCCTGGCTATGGAGCTGCATCTTCCAAGTGTCTTCCTTGATAACTGGGATGCCCGTCTGGAGCAGTCTGTGCTGCATGGTGAAGAAGGAGACATTTTAGGAGGAAACTGCCACAGGAGGGAATGATTCACGGCTCTAGGAAATGCAATTCTCTGTGCAGAACACACTGGTAGATTTACAATTCCTCATCCCTTTTGCACAGCAAGGAAACTTGCATGACAATAGCTTACCAACCTTGAGATGCAAATATCTGGCAATTCTGGAGATAGCAGAGGGCAGAGCTTTGTGCGGGGACTTGGTAGCAGCAGTGGTGTGTGACTGGCAGAAACTGATTTGAATAATTGGGTGTCACGTCTATATTTTTCTTTCAGTTTAACTACATGTGCAATTAATTAAAATAATAACCTAAACGGTCTCCTGCTGGGGTTGTGTTTGCTGCTTCACTTCAGTCTGCCATCAACGCTGCTGAAAGAGTTTTATCGAGAGTTGCTCCTTGCTGAGAGGAGCTGGAGCAGAGAAAGGCTTTCCCAGCAGAGAAACCTTCAATACTTGTGGCATCTGTGCTCTCCTCACCCATGTTGTCTGGGTGGTGGAAAGACAATACTTAGGGATTTAATGTATCACTTCCCACATCCTCTGCCTGACCTGCACTTTGCCTGGCATGGAGAACTGCCTCATCCACGTCATGGGAAATGTGGTCCCTGTCCTGCATCCAAGGTGTCTTGGTGATGCTGCAGAAGGGCTTGTGGGGGTTGCTGTGAAATCAGGACCTCCCTGAGGTGCAGACACAGAATACCCTTAGTATTTATGACAGAGACAAAGTACAGAACACATGATGTGTGCTGCTGAAAGGTGCCCCAGGACCACTCCACAGAACGTCAACATGTCCAAGACTCCAGGCACCAAAGTTTTCCTCAAAGTGCCAACTCCTGCTCCTCTAATTAACTCTAATTTCTAACAGCTCCACACAGATACAGCTGCCTCCAGATCCCATCTGATAATTTTGCTGTCTGTTTCCATCTACAATCCCTGCCTCACCTCTGCTCTGCAAGCCTAAGGCTGGCAGGTGCCCTCAGCAGCCTTTGCAAGGAGAGAAAGCTCTGGTCCATGAGGAAACCATTACAGACTCTTCTTTCTTTCTTTCTTTCTTTCTTTCTTTCTTTCTTTCTTTCTTTCTTTCTTTCTTTCTTTCTTTCTTTCTTTCTTTCTTTCTTTCTTTCTTTCTTTCTTTCTTTCTTTCTTTCTTTCTTTTTCTTTTCTTTTTTTCCTTTTCCTTTTCCTTTTCCTTTTTCCTTTTCCTTTTCCTTTTCCTTTTCCTTTTCCTTTTCCTTTTCCTTTTCCTTTTCCTTTTCCTTTTCCTTTTCCTTTTCCTTTTCCTTTTCCTTTCTTTCACAATGCTTCCTAAGTGAGGGCCACAATTTTGGTGCACACAACATCCCTTGCAAGATCATGGTGCATCTTGTGCCTGTTGCTTCCACGCTGTGGTTCTCTGTGGGAGAAATGAAATTACTTGGGGAGGTGTGTTCCTGCTTCTCACACTCCTCCTAAACACCCTTTATCTGTGAGTACATGCAGTTATAGTGGCAGCAGGAGCATACTTTGAAAAATCAAGATGCTTACAAGTCTTTCCCTGTTACTGTATTCATTGCTGGTACAAGAAATATTGTTCCCCTGCAGCTGAGTGCATTCACATCTCATCTTGCTCCTTTTCCCAGTTCTTTTTCTTGCCTGGCTGATTCTTTGTCAGCAGCCAACACTAATCTATTCCTGGCAGTTCCTTCCCTGCTTTTAGTTTTAAGGATGCTTGAGATACAAGGTATTGACCATGGTTGTGAGCATGGTGCCAAACAGCCCCTCACCCCACAACTCCTGCCTGCTCCTGGCAACAGAAGACAATGGCAGAGATTAAAGCGCCTGACTGGCAGAAGCAAGATTATAAACTTGTCCAGAGGAAAGTGAATTGGAATTTAACTGAATGGGAAAGCAATCAAAATTCAAAAGGTTTTGTTGGGTTTGTTGTTTTGTTGGGTTTTTTGTTGGTGTTTTTGTTTTTGTTTTTGTTTTTGTTTTTCCTAAACCAACTGACTGAAGTAGAGCTCCCAAGACTTTGAACTGCATTCATAAACTTTAAGGACAGCGAGGACCATTTTGATCATCTGGTCTGACTTCTTCCTTAGTGTGAACCTGATCACTCCTGCCAACCTGAGCACTCCTGCATCAAGCACTGGATTTTTGTACCTCCTTTAGAAAAACAATCTGCATTGATAGAGAGATCAAGAGAATGACGAGCATCTCACACTCTTTAGTAGTCCATAAGATCAGATTAAGCTGATTTA